>NC_044006.1:71260703-72532703 GCF_900496995.4 Aquila chrysaetos chrysaetos | reverse complement strand
CAATACTGTAGCAATAGGAATAGCAATACATCTTCAAGACACAGTTAAATCAAGTTAGGTGAACCCCAGCACCTTTTTCTGGAGCTCCAGCTGCTGCACATCACAGCTTGAGGTGAGCTCAGTTAGGTGTAAAACTATGTCCCAGATAAATAAGCAGGATAGTGGTTATATTGTCTCCCCTTCCCCCCTTCACAGGAATGGGAAAGGAGTGGTGTCTCCTTGCAGATGATGAAATTCAGCCTATGGAGGTGCAGATAAGATAAAGACAGGTAAAGGCTGAAGGCTCAGTACCCAGAGCTGGAAGAGACTGAAAAACGAAGTCACATGTGATGAAAGGAAACAGACTGCGTGTATCACAGCTGCAGTGCTTGCAGCAAGCCTTCTTCCGTCTCTTGCCCATCTCCTTTTGGGACCAGCATATGTATACGCATGCACAGGCATAGGGCGATAACCCTACCTGTCCACCTCGCAGAGCGGTATCACAGGGCTGATGTTCTGCAGAAGGTCCTTCAGCTGCCGCTGAAGCAGCTCAGGTTCAACCCAAGGGACCTGCTGATGGCTGAGGGACACGATTTGGCATCCTCCCCTCTAGCACTGCCATCACTCAGGTCAGCTTTCTTGCCTTGCTTTCATCCCTTCTGTTTTAGCTTACCTTGCATATTATGACACTCTGGTAATCAAATCCAAGCTCAAGCCCACTTGTACGGCCAGGCTGTCTAATCCAGCTATGGTTTCATTTCACCACGCTTTGTGTCCCACTGTGGCTCCCCAGGTGCTCGGCCACGGCCACCCCGCTTTTGGAGGCACTGCAAACCGAAGAGCATTGGCTGGGTCACAAACCAGCCATGGGGTGAGGAACATGTATTTTTCTTGATGCATGGGACTAAAAGGAGGCTGGCAGGGAGACGGGCTGGTCTTCCTCCAGATGGAAGGATCCATGCAAAGATGGGACAGGACTTACAGCTGTTGGGCACCAGCAGCTCGGCGGGTGCTCCCATTCCCTCCCCGGCTCCAGCCTGCTCGATGCCGAGCCCTGCCTCATCGGCTGCCGAGAGCTGCTAGGGAAAACTTGCACAGGACTTTATTTGCTGTCTTGTGAAATATTTATTCTTGACACAAACCAAATTTACTTCTGTGATCTGCTAAATACCTCCACACTGTTTCTTAAGCAGAGCTGGAAGCACTTCATTCCAGACCTGTTTTCCACATCTCTCCCCACCCGCTGAACGCACCAGCGGGGAAGCTGGGATGCCAGCCATCGTACCTCTCAAACCAACATGAAAAGCCTCGCGTTCAGCTCCTGGAAGCGAGCATTTTGGGAATATTATGTTGCCACAGCTGTTAATTTTTCACACGGCAGGTGGGAAATGTGCTCTGTTTGAAAGGCAGGGTGGAAAAGGCCAGTTGCTCTAATATTTTACAATACGGGAAAGTGGGGGTTGTTCGTAGCCTGCGCTGAGCATCCATCCTGGAGCATCCACACAGACACTGCAGATATTTTAAGCAAATACTCAAAGCTCTTGTTCAGTCTTTTCCTCCAAGCTATGGTAAAAGCAGACAAGCCATTAATTGCACAGGCAGATGGCTATTAGGAAGCATGTGAGAACTGGCTATACCACCACTGTGTAGGTGGAGCTGATTAGATGGACTTGAATCAAAAAAAAAAAAAAAAAAAAAGAAAGGAACATTTCCTACATTTCCTTTGCTGCATGGTGAGAAAAGCTTTTCCTGTGTGACTGCGGGAGAAGACAATTCAAAAATAACAGCAAAATTGCTCCTCACTTCCCCACTGAGCCAGGTTACTAGCAAGAGCACTTTGGGGTTTATATATAATGCTTCCACAGCTTCACTGCTGGCCAACAAACACACAGGACCACATGGGCACAGGAGGGTTTGGGGTTTTCTTCACACAGGCTGGCACGGGTTAAACACATAAAGAGACCCAGGCATTACAGTACCAGAGGTCCCCACTTCTCTGCAAGCTGCCACCAAATAAATCTCTCCCTGTTCCTCTGCTGTCCCATCTTTAAGCAGCTCTGGTTTACCTACCTGACTGGCCCTACCTGGGACGTGTCTTTGGAGCTCCTTCACCATGGAGACCTCCCACCAAAGGCAGCCAAAGCAAGGCTGCCCTATTTCAGCAACCCATTCCACCCACCAGCACAGATGACAAGGGTGCCTGGCAGGCAGGAGACCTTCTTCAAATCCTCTGGGGCTGACGAGGCTGCTCCTCTCGTGAGGAGCCTGGGGACAGCACAGCCCTAGCTGGCCAGTTTGGTAGGGTTTGTACAAACTGGAAGTTTCCACTAGAAAGATCAGTGGTTTCAAGTCCATGAACTGAATCAGAGCAGGCTGTGAGAAGTGTGTCTGCTTGGACATCTCGCTCAAACAGGTGGTGTACTGGCAGAAGTACCTCTATTTAATGGTTTTCCATGACAGAGGCCTAGCTTGTCTAGCCAATTCCAAAAAAAGGCTCAGGACTGAAAACCCTCAGAGAAGTCCAGTGCCCATCTCCAGCAATCACTACTGGCCAGATAAGCAGCTTTTGCAAATCCTGGGTTTTCTTACCTACTTGCCTCCATTTATTTTACAGGACACCTGAGTGTCTCCCTCAGGGAGATGATTCCAGTGGCAGAAAGGACACTCAAAGGTGGGTGCTGCAGCACTTCTGAAGCCCTTTGATGAAAGAAATCCTCAGATTTCTGGGTGTGTAGCTTCTCCCCTTCCAGTTGTTGCCTGCGGTTATCTAATATGTGTTACTTTTTCAGGACAGGGGCTGTTTCTCCACAGGTTAGTGCAGCACATAGCACAACTAGCTAATGAGATCCATCTTTACTACTACAAGACAAACTGAAAATTGCAAAACGGTGCTCCAAAGTGAACCAACCACACAAAAATAAAAAGCAGAACTTTAAATTCCGCCCCTCAGCCCCCAAACTATGTATACAGATGCAAAACAATAGCATTGCAAGACATCAGTGCAGGCCTAAATCCTCACCTAGAATGAGATTCATGAAGCTGGAGTCAAAATTGTCTTCGGAGCAGATACACAACTTGGGTGGTCAATCTAAAGGCACTTTCAAACATTACTGTCAAAACCTTTATCCAGGAAAAATCATTAGCTTCACACTGCACTGCTGTCAATATAACGCTGAAAACAATTCATTTTAAATGGGTATCTTGGTATCACGAGCAGAAAGAAAGACAGTTATCACGGGCCAGAGACACTTGATTCGTATCCCCCATCATTTTTGGCCACCGAGGCTGACACTGCGGAAACAGTCTGCCCTCAAAAGGCCAAATACCAAAAGCACACCAAGCCGAGCCGGTGGGCTGCAGCCCAGAGCCCTTGAGCACAGCGGCAGCTCTCCCCTCCATTCCCTTCCCATCCACCTCCTATTTCCCATCCCTTTCACCCCGATTCAAGACTAGCAGTAACAATCAAGAGTAGACAGTCAAGGGAATAGCAGAAAATCATTGTATTAGGCTGCGGGCAGCCTAGTCGTCAACTTCCCTCACTATTCGGGTATTTAGCTTTAAAAACAAACATAATAAAACAGTGGAAGAGCGAAGGACAGACTTGTCCATTTCCAGGACTCCTGCTGCTTAGCTGCATCACAGAGGTTTGTATTGTCACTACAGATGCACGCAGGGAAGTGATTAAGTGTGCAACAGGAATGACAGATGGACACGGACATGAGCACAGTTCTCATGAAGGATCTTGAAGCAACTACTGACAGAGGCGGCTCAAACAAGTGTGTAAAGCCTCACCCCCTTGCTGTTCCTTGTCTTATATTTCCTATTGTAAAGAAAGCACATTTTTTTGCTATATGCCAGACTCCACAGTTATTTCGGATGAGGAAACCAGCAGAAAACGAGCAGGTCAACGTACTCTTCGGCACAGACCAGCGCTGGAAGTGGTTTCACCGTTCACCACCTGCTGCCACCCTCCAACGGGAGCTGAGGAACACCAACCACGCTCAAACAGAGCTGAAAATTATGTAGGGAGTCTAGTCTATGCGGTAAGCCATGAGGCATGAAAATTATGGTAATTAGGGCTTGCAGGAATTCAAGGGGGCACGTAAGCCCAAGGAGGTACTGAGTTAGGGAGCAGCTGGTCTCCATAGCAGGCCTCCGCGGGAGAGTCACACTCGGCACTTCTGCTGTTGTAATGGCAAGCTGTCAGCAGAAAGGGAAGACACCTGGAGTTCCTCACGTACAACTGGTGCTGTCTCAACACAGGATTTTTGCTAGACAGGTAAGTGTCTGTAGCACCGAGATCTGTTTCGGCTGTCCATAGGTGTATGAGCACTGCAGGAGATCTGTAACCTCTCAGCTGAAAGGAGCAAGTGGAAAAGGAAGGGGGAAGGCTAAATTAAAAAACATAAATAATTCAAATAATGGGGAAAAGAGAAAGACAATGCAAAGAGCAATGACCAGGTACCTTTTCCAAAGGATGACACCATCACAGTGCCAAAAGGTTGCTTGGACTCCAGTGAAGCACACACAAGACCATCAAGAGGCACATGAAGTATCTGGCACTTCGTTACTCCAGGCAACACACACCGACATCTCCCACGTTCTGCAAAGGGAGAGGTGGCTTGTTGTTTTGCGATTTACTGTTTTTGTTACATTTGGTAGGATTAACAACCAAAATTCTGGGCTAAAATTGAAATGAGCAAACGTCAGGATTTCACCCAATTTCTAATTTCTGTGGGCAGTAAGCTTTTATGATGTACTTAGCTAGTCACATTTCTCTGGTTTTAAATGTCTGGATTTTGTAAATATGTTCTTGGCAAACACAAAAGTGTCATGGGAACCATAACTGCTTTATAAAGTGATCTGCTTTTGGATACTGCAACTGAACTGAGATGAAGGAAACTACACAGTCTTTAGAACATCCAGCCGATGATTCACAACACCCAAATAATGCTCCTGATTCATCCTTTACAAAAACAGCCCAATTCAGCCTGGCACTACATGACCCTTCTCAGAAACTATTAACTCTCACATTAAAACTACTGCAGGTGTTTTTAAGGAACAACTCCAAATTTATATAGATTCTTACCACTAAAAAAAAAACAAACCCGAAGTATTTCCAGTTTTTACTCCTCCTTTCCAGATGAAAAATCTCAGAGGATAAAAGTCACACTAATTTATGTCTGAAATTCAAAATTTATACACAAATATGTCTGAAATTCAAGATGTATACACAAATAAAGTACAAAACTAATGAAAAAAAATAATTTCATTAGATCTCCCAAGCAGATGCAAATCTGAGCAACTTCAGTTGCTGCTGAAACAGAACTGGAAAAGAATTTTTAATCAATCTTCTGCCTTCATGTAGCAGTTTTGTTGCAAAGTTTATAGACCAAAGACTGATGCTGGGAAAAAAGCCAGTGAGTGACTACCACAAACACAAGGAAAGCAGTGCTCACCTCTCAAATCAAACAATAGGCAAGAAAACACATTTATCCAAACTTAGTGGTGAAAGTGAAATATTAAGCTTACATTAATTTATGAAGACTCAGTCTGCACTGGTAGCAACTTGTATAAACTCTGCTTCTACTCTTTTAAAAAAAAAATGCAGAATTATACATGAATGGAAGAAGCCCACTGCAAATGACAACAGCTGACAGCTACTGACATGCTGAAGTATCCAAAGCACACAAGGACAGGAGAGGTAAGAGACAATCATCTGGTTTGGTTAACACAAATAAGTAAAGACTGTAAGGGATTCAGATTATGTCCTACAGGTCTCTAGTAAAAGAGTGTTAAATGAAATATTTCTAAATTAATTTAATTTTAAAAAATCCCAGAAAGTACCATTGCTTCTACAGCATCATACTGAAAGACATTTGCAGGCGGAATCACATTTAAACACACTCCAGTTACACTCCCAAGGTGTCCACTGCCTATTTTTATAATATTCCTAGAAGGGATTCCATACAAACCCCAAGTCTGACGTCTCACTCGGAAAACAGCACAAAGCCTTTTCTGGAGGTGCAGTAATCCATTCATGCCAGAAAGGGGTCATTTTCATTTCCCACATTTAAGTACTGCAGCAAACCATGTGTGTGCATCATGTTACGTGAGAATGAACGTTATTCCAAACCCATCAGCTTCCAAATGTTCCTTTATTGTTTTTGTAATTCAAAAAAGGATAATTCATACAGCCCCTGTCTTTGTGTTTGCCTTTAGCTCCCCTTTCAAAGTACAAAACCCCAAACATCTCCCTGAACAAGGACTCAGCCGGCTTTCCCCTCTCTAGCTGCTGCTTGTTTTTCCTGCAATTCTTCTTCCTTCTTCTTGTGAAGCTTTAGAAGATACTCATCAGGCTCAATTCCTGCCTCCCTTAACTCCGACATGGCTTTCTCCAACCGATGCAATGTACGGGCACTCTGCACTTTTCGAGCAGTGATGTACAATGTAAACTCCTTGAAGCCCATCAGTTTACAGGTATCCACCTCACAGATATTTTTAACATCTGTGGTTTTGTCCACCTGGGGGAAGAAAACTAAACCTGACATTTTTTCCAGATCTTCAATATTTACTTGGAACTCAGTCAGCTGGTGACTGAAGCCTATGGGATCGTTTGGCACCACAAAAGCCCCCAGTACCAAGGGTTCTGTAGACTTTCTGCTCCGTCTGGCAAGGATCACCTTGTAGAGGTGGGATGGCACAGCTACATCATCCTTTCCAATTACCTGTCAAAAGGAAAGTTATGTTACAGATACAGATCTTATCAGTTGAGAGAGAAAAAAAAAAGTGAAACTAAACCTACTACCTCTGAAAAGGAGCCACAGCACGTAACTACACATCAAAATCATGTGCAATGTTATCAGACTAGAAGCTGAGGTGGCAAGCACCTGTACTGGGTATGGCTGAGATGGAGTTAATTTTCCCCACAGCAGTCCTCATAGTGCTGTGCTTTGTATTGGTAGCTAGAAAGGTGCTGATAACACACCAGTATTTTGGCTAATGCTTGCACAGCATCAAGGCTGTCTCTCCAACAGTCCCCCGTCACCAGTAGGCTGGGGGTGGGCAAGATCTTGGGAGGGGACATAGCCAGGACAGCTGACCCAAACTGACCAAAGGGATATTCCACACCATATGACATCTGCTCAGCAATAAAAGCTAAGAGAAAGGAGAAGGGGGGCCATTCGTTATTATGACGTTTGTCTTCTAGAGCAACCGCTATGTGTACTGAAGCCCTACTTCCCAGGAAGTGGCTGGACATCGCCTGCTGATGGGAAGTAGAGAATAAATCTTTTGCTTTCCTTTGCTTCTGTGTGCAGCCTTTGCTTTATTAAACTGCCTTTATCTTGATCCATGAGTTTTTTCCATCTTATTTTCTCCCGTCCTGTCCTGCTGAGAATGACAGAGCAGCTTGGTGGGGTACCTGGCATCCAGCCAAGGTGAACCCACCACAGCACTATTTCACTGCAGCTCCTTATATAGCTGGTCAGGAATGAGCTAGTTATTTGATGACAATCTCTCTCTCAAACAGGAAAAGCAGGGCAAAACCCACTTCACTGCAAGGTTATTTGGCCACTGTTGGTAGAAGACTTTCCCAGAAGGTTCTCTCCCTTTCTCCTATAACACCACTGACTTTCTATTATACTGTTAAGAACAATGATGCAGACAAAAGGTCAAAAGATTAGTTAGTAATTGCCTAAATATTTGTAAAGATCTGCGACAAGAAGCTCTGGCAGAAGAATGAACTCAAATCTCCCAAGCAGATGCAACTTCAGTTACAGCTGAACCTGAACTGGAACCAAATCTGAAAAACACATCTGGAAACAGGGAGTCAGCCAAGACCCCAGTTCCCTAATCCTGGTGCACATCTGTAAGTGTAGCTGACTTGAAGGGATCGTTGAGCTCCTTTCTCATACTGCATCACATTGTTAATACTTGGAAAGCTGTTTTCAGTAACGGTGGCTCTACACTAAGTTCCTGACCTGACAGTTCCAAATCATGTGGTTTTTAATATGCACTTCAAATAAACTCTAACTTACCTGCTGTCAGTTATTTTTTGTATCTCTATTAACCATAACAGGCTGTATTTAAAAGCTACATTACCTAAGTAAGCATTTTTTTGAGGGGACTTGCACATAAAGAAGTACATTCAGTGACTCAGTATCTTGGAAGAGAAGTCTACCCAAACAAAATACACCTATTTCTTCCATAAATTCACTATGATTCAACTTAAGAGCTTGCACATGTTGGGGTTCCTGCTGTGTCACTCAGACCAGGATCCAGGAATTTAACTGAAGCACCAGGAGGGGAGGATCAGGACTCTGAATTCACTGAAATCTGTTAAAAGCTGACACACATATGTATACTGCAGACACCCCACCCTGTGTGAGGAGGAAGTCCAAGGGAATATACCTATTGATGATACATGTAATCTCTCCAGTATTCAAAAAGTGATGCTTATGTGTGCACCGTATTAGGCTTTTTTTTTCTTCAATATTGCTGAACTGAATCTGCCATGCTAACAAAGTGTAACAGGCTCACACATGGAAAATATGAGTTTTGCATAACTCTTCTGTATAACTACCCTTCTAAAATATGTACTTTTATTCTAATGACAACAGAAGAAAAAGATGCAGACGCCCTACAAAAACTACAAAGGCATCTTGTTTTATACATAAAATCCAGTAATTTGGTACTATTTTCAGTATTTGCAATACCTGCAAAGGCAAGGACTGGTTGTTTTGCTTTTGTGACAGCTTTTGTTAGATACAGTTAAAGTACAATTTCAAAGAAAGCAGGTACTTCACTGCCACGACCGATCACATTAATTGAAAGTATTTTACAGACTAATCCAGTATATCAGTTCACACATGCTTCGTCCAATCATATATTCAGTATAACTTAATCACAAAAGAAACACTTCCTACGCATGCTTTATTCTGAGAGTATTCAGCACGTCTGAAAAGAAAATACATTTTTAAAATTAAACTTTGCCTGTGGCTACTGAACCAAGGTTCACATCAGTCTATTGCAACAGTTAACTCATTTCAGTTATGAATTCTTTCAGTGCTTGAAGTGTGTCTTCTACCTCTGTTGCCAGTTTTTTAAGTGATTGGTCTTTAAGTCTTACTGGTTAGACCAAAATCAGAGAAAGTACCTTTAGGAAAAAGGGAAACCTCTAATAAAGGAAGTTTTTTCATGTTTTGTACAATAATGTAGTAGTAATGTTACTACTGACTCTGGCAAACGTGCTCTTAGATTTCTTTACTCTGTTACAGAATATTTTCCTTCCCTTCCCTAAATTAGGCTATTTAACAGCTTTACTGTAGTTTAAACTTTATTTGCTGTGTTGGTTTTTTTTTTTTTTTTTCAAAAATTATCTCGTTTATGCCACCAACCTTCTCCTAAATAAAGCTCTGCCTAGACATCTAACAGTCATTGAAACTAGTAAGCAATAAATGCCTTATGCCAAATCTACTTTCCCTTTCAACGACGACAGATGTCTTGATAGGGAAATTAGAGATCCTGGGTGTCAAAGCACTTCGCATTTAGCATTCAGTGTGGGTGAAACCAGAGTTACAGCCCCTCAGGATCAACTGCATAAATAATCAAAACTGACTGATGCACAGGTAATTTTAAAATATACTAAAAACTACACATTGACGCACTGTTATATCTGGTGGGCTAAAACTGAATTACAAAATGAATGGTGTTGGGAGTTTAACCTATTTGAGATGGATGGCACTTAAACTAGGGAGTACCTGCAACGTATTGGTGGTGAGAGGGAGGGAGCCAAGAAGCATGAAAAGCTCTGAGGGGAGAGGAGGGGGTTCACATTTCCATATTCACCCAAGTGCAGGTAGTGACTGACACTGTTGAAGGCAGAAGGCTGGAGCTCCTTTTCTCCCCTGAAGCAGGGGGCTTGCAGAGCCTGCACTGCAACCCACCTCCTGCACACTCCTAGGATATGGTGGAAGAGAAGGCAGAGGCTGTACACAGCTGCACTGCACCCTGGAGCTGCCGTAGCCTCCTGAGAGAAAGCAGTAGTGAGACTAAACCCTGTTCCCCAGATTGTCACCGGGCCAACAATCTCCTGACCTGCAGCATTCCTGTGCAGTATGGCCTGCACAGCCTTTTCCAGGGCTCTTCACATATATTTTTTTTTTCCACATGTATATGTACTAGGTCCTCCTCAGCTTGGCTACCTCCCCTTCCCAACACCTCCCACACACATACACATGCCAGCATCCTCTGTTGTATAAAAGACTAGAAGAAGGGTGAACACACAGATGGAGCTGCTACAAGTATCTCCAGTCAGGGGGTATATGGCATATGTAAAACAAACAGGTGAACGCATGTTGAGTGAGCTAGCAGAGGGAACAGGGGATTGAGTCTGAGGACTGAGTGAGTGGATAGAAAGGCTGGGGAATGAATAGAGCTGCACATAGAACAGTTAGGTATGAAATGGAAATGCTGAATGCTGGAAGTGGGTGTTAAGGGAAAAGAGACCCTGTGCTTATGTGATATTATGCAAATATATATATTCTATGCAAAATAATGAACATTTATGCACAGTATATGAACCTATGAAGGAGGGAAGGAAAGAGAGGACTAGTTCAAAATGGAGGAAGAGTTGGCCTTTTGAGAAATGTAGTTCTAAATACAACTCAACTCTACACAGGCAATGGCCATACATGTAATTTATGCACCACTTCAGTTCCATGTAAGCTCTCTTTTGAGGATTTAAATAAAATCTAAGTAGTGCACAGGCTTTATACTAGCCCTCTGAATAGCAGTGAACTACTTCTGTAATTACTTCACTGAGTTCTAATACTGTTAAAGTGATTAAAACAAACTTCAGGATGCCAAATGGCCAGAGTCCACAAGTGTTATTTCCTTACTCAAAACAGGGCATAAAAGTTCTATTCCCAGCTCATTCTGCTGGAGGAGAATACAATCAAAGGAGGGTGCCTGATTTCTCTGACAGAGTAAATATGCATGACAAAGAATACATATGGGTTTTTCTGCAGTTTAACACTTATGTGAACCATGCACAGGATGCATCACCAACAATTTATGCAGCCAGTGTGACCCAATGATTTCTGTTAAAAAAGGAAATGCAGTTCTAGAGCACGCCATAATACTTCCATCATTATGCTCTGTAATACACCACGATTTTCTTTTTTATGGGAGTAGATACAGAAGCTGCAGATGAATGTTTCCATAGAGTCGCCCCCCACACACAGCTCAACAGCCAGGGAAAGCAGCATGATTCTGTAGAAGTGAAGTCTGCAACAGAAGCAATAGGTAGGAAAAACAAACTCAACAATTCATTTCCTATTGCCACCTAGAGGATTTTCCTACCTAACTACAGCAGTCTGAATCACTATTCTGATCTGCACCATCCCATTTATCTCAATGCATGCCTAACAGAGGCAGATAGCATATGCTCCTATTGTAACAGAATAGAAAATAGGTTAAGATTATCCATGCACAGATGTTGACTTTGATTTGTGCTAGTCTATCCATAGGCAGCAGATGATCTTTCAGCAATCAATGCCTGAAACAGCTATCTGTCCCAGCTGGAGAAGAGCAGCAGTTTTTAATAGTATCTGTGATTCAAAAAAAAATCTCATGCACTAATACAAGCAAGAAAGTACAGCAACGGCGTGTTGAAAATCACTGCTGTCCCACATGCTTTTACACCATGTTGATAACAGGCCACAATGTAAATTTTTGTGTAATCCTTTGAAAATTTCCATTTTGCTATTCCTATAAAATTTTGCTTAATCTTTCAAATTTTCAACAGCCTCATAACAGGAAAAAAAAAGCACTCAAGTTAAAAGCCTTCTTTTTATAGCATTAAATATATTCCTTTCCCATCATCATTTGGGAAACCAATGTGAAATTTCACATACTATTTCTCTTTGCTGTCTGAATCAGTTCAACATAAAAATGTTCATTGCCCTAACTTTTTGCAGCTGCTTATTCCTTTCACTTTTGCTTTGCTCTTGTTTTCTTTGGTGATCTGGTGCTGGCTGAAGGCCTACGACTGAACTGGTGTCATCTAATAATGCAACATTATGATAATGTCATTTGCAGCATAGTGTTTATTGTTTTTTATTATTATTGACATTGTTATTGACATTCCACAGGTGTGTATAAATTTGTTATACTCCTCGATGCCCAATTAAATGTGGACAGCTGTCACGAGGACGGGCCATTAAAACGTGTGCAATTCCTGACATTTAGAGATGTTTACATATTGCTAAAACAACAAATGTGTTGGTAAGCAGTTATACAAACTTAGAGAGCTCACAGGGACAGATAAAGATAAGGGCAGAAGTAACATGATTTCTTAAAACAGAGAGAACTCAGTGAACTTTGATAAATTTGGTCTCATAGCCAAGTCACTGGATGGTGATTTGTCTTAAGCTTGGCTTTCCACACGATTTGGCCAAATCATTAAACTGTTCTTGCTCGTAGTTTTTAAAATTGAAGGACAAATTTGATAATATCTGTGGACTGCTTAAGTATCACAATAAATAATGAAGACAGTTGCTAATGGCATCTAGGGTAAGTTTAAGTGTATGGCATTAACTAATGTCACCTTCATGGTGGTAATCAGACAAATACGGGGCAAAGCAGTCCCTAAAAATGACAGTTTGGAGTTTATAAGAAAGAAAACTCCATTCTTACATAAACAGGAGAAAAGGAATATATATGGTGTAATGGCAGAACACTTGAGATTATATTAAAAGAAAACAGAGTGTTACTCTTACTAGAAATTTTAAGACATACACAAATGTTATCATATTTTCAATTTATACTGGACTTGTAACAGCTTCCCAGAGTGGCAAGAAAATTATCTTCTTCTGAAAGTGTAGGAATAAGTTTTAAAAGAAAGGACTCATGAATCTAAAAGTAGTATTTTGCCACCTAGTGACTAGAAAATGAAAATCAACCGTGAAGAGAATTAGCAGAAGGGACTAGCCTTTCATCAGGGAGAGCCAGCTCTGGATTGGCAATTATCTGAGATTCTCTTAGAACCTGGTAAACAGAAATCACATTCAATCATGCCTTAACTGCCAGCATACACTGAAGGGTCCTTGCATCAGAAGGTACCATCATCAAATACGTTAAAATGATAGCTCCAGAAATTCCCTCTACACTCCAGTAACCGTTTCTTCACTCTCTGTATAACAACCAGAGTTTAGAACTAAGCCATACTGCAAACCAGAACTGAAAACAAGCATACACACAATTCTCTATGTAACAGTACTTCCATCTACATCTGGCAGTAACAAAATTAAGACTTCTGTCATATTTCTTGATGGATGGAATTCACGGACATCATTCCTGTCACCCAAAATAAGACTGTAGCTTTCTCTGAATAGGCATTTGTTTTGTTTTAGCTGTAACTTGAGGCATGATACTGACCAGGCCCATCAGAATGTTTTATTGTAGATAACACCATTCCTGCTGATATGATCCCAGGTGTGACAATCCAGAAATTTATTGTAATTTGATACCAAATTCTGTATAGAAACAGACTTTCTGGCAGTATAAAAAAATTCCCTTTGCTATCAGTATAATTTTATTTACTTGATCATTGTGACAGCATTAACTGCCTTCACTCCAGTTCTTTTTGGATTTGTGTTAGGCAGCACTGATTCTGTTGATAGTGGGTTTTTTCCCCAATATTTGAGAGAACTCTGTCAGATGGCATTGAGAAAAACGGAGGGGTGTGAAGGCAGACCTAGCAATACAGAAAATACTACAAATACAAATCGTAGTAACAATCTGCAACAACACTGCACAGCCAAGAACTCCGAAATGCAAATGTATGTACTTCAGGAAAATTTAATTTGTTATGGCTGGTCTGATTGCTATTGCCAAATCATTTGGCAATCCTAAAAAACAAAGAAAGAAAAAAAAAAAAAAAAAAAAAAGGAAGAGATGGCAAAAAAGGAAGAGATGGCATAAAAAAAAAAAAAAAAGCTGTGCCTAAATACATAGTTATGGCACTAAAAGACAGACACCCCAATCTTCTTTTTTAATAAAGAGGGTGTGTGTATATGCATTATGATACTGCATTTACATGATGACAGACCACTACTTCCACAGAATCCATTTAGGTTACTTAACACTGAATTCACTACAGTCCCTATCACCACTCTTCCTATAATAAAAGAACCTTCGGGATGGGTACAGTGCTAAATAAAAGCAACCCCATAAATCTATTCTGTACCTTCGGTGTCTCTTCTCCTCCAATCTTAACCCAGTGTCTATTATTTTCATTTGTACATCATGTCTAAATTTAGGGCTGACAGAGCTCTAGTCGTTTACACCAGCTGATCTAAGATCCAGCCCTTTGCATATAAGTTTTATGGGACATGTATAATAGACCTAGATCCGTTAGTTGCCTGCGTAGCCTTGAGCCCATTTGAGGCAGCCAACAAATAGTAACAGTCCCCAGGTTTACTTCCTCCTTTAACATGGATTCCTTCCCCCATAGTATCTTGGCTAGGAGAAAACCTCTACTACTTCTGAAAGTTGACTGGGGAAAACCATGAAGTACCATCTTATATTTGAGAGGTGCAATTTCTTTCCCAGGACTTACTTGCCACAGAACTAGATGACACACAAATATATCTTCTGGTACAGTTACTGTGCATCTCTGGCCCAGCCTAGTCATTCCATTTTGAAAATTAAACAGCAGACATGATTCCAATATGAATGTAGTATGTCACTAAAAAGTACATAAAAATGTCTTCTTCGAACAACAAACAAAAGGTTATCTAAACTGTACTGTCATTCACCAACCACAGTCAATTCTTCTTAAATTAGTATTTACTACAATGGCATTAGGAACAAGAAGGGTGGAGCATTGAGCATGACGCAGTAGAATTATTGCAAAACTCATATTTCAAACTCCAAATCTGCTGACAGAGGAAAAATCACTAAAGTGACAGTCACTGGAGAACAGTAATATATAAAACAAGACAACGTCATTTTGATTTGATCTGGACAAAGATGAAAAACCTGCATCTGCCTCTCCAATGACACAGAACAGATTTTTCCTGTTGGCATTCTATTTTACATATATTCTCAAAATATGTTTTTCAGATACCAAGCACAGTCATCAATCTACTCTTTGCAATAAAAGCCTCCGCTGGAGACAGATGAAATGACAGAACACATCTGAGGATACAGCAAGTTCAGCCAATAGATAGAACAACACTGGCATCTAAGGAGTTCAAGGTTAAGTCCCTTTCTGGAATTAAACAGCAAATGGTACCAGAGTCCAAGCAGGAACTGGGAACAATGCCATGACCGATGCTCTGTTTTTCCTCTATAGTGATCTAAAAATAACCTTTTTGGATGTCTGATGAGAAAAACACCAGCCTGTAAAGCCATGGATACGTATTTCACCACTCCTTTAGCCAAAACCAAGGAACCTAAGATGGAAGAGAGGATCCAAAACAAATCAATTCAGACACATTCACTGGAGTACTTCTGTGTTTTCTTTTTTCCACAGTTCTAGTCTCAGAGAAGAAAAACCATCATAAAGGAGCTTAGCCTTAAGTCACGTTGCCAGATTATAGGTTGTGAGTTTCAGCACTATTGTGTATACTACAGCACTTCTCCTTAAACAGCATATAAAGAAAAAGGACACCTTCTCACATCAGCCTCATAAGCCCAAACAATGATGACTAAAAGCCTTTCATTTCTAAGTCACTTGTTTGAACCTAGCGGAGCTCACTCTGAAAGACAGACAAGAGGTACCTTCCCTTCTCGTTCAGCTTCCAACTCTTAGTGTTCTTGGTTTTGAGGCAGAATCCCAGACTACCAAAATCAGCAGCAATGACTGCAATTATATCCAAGGTATCTGTTTGAAAAGAACTTCTCTCCAGTGCTTTCACAGGTTGTGTTTCCTCTTCTAAGTGTATGTGTTGATGTAGGAAGAAACAAAACACAAAAAAACAACACACCACTACTCCACTCTGAAGTCTCTCCCAAAGGACAATTTCAATGGCAAGCACAAGAACTTATGCCATGAAGAGATTTCAAAATAACAAAACAATTCTCAGGCTGTATTTATTTACACTTAGGAATGTAGCCAAAGAGGACCAAATCAAATAATCTAATATTTAAAACAAAAAAACTGAAAACAAAATCAACATTTTACTTTTCCCACCTGTAGACAGCATTATCTGTACTTAAATACAGCTTAAATACAAATCAATTTACATAATGACTCTCACCATAGGAAGCTGACTAAAGGATTTATGAATGTGGCCAAATTGTGAAATGAAAACATGAAAAACATCATTCCACCATTTTCAATCTCACACTGAACTTCACTTCATAGTTTATATTAAGACCAAAACTGATAAAACATTCATAAAAGACCAGAGTTGTCATCAAACCCAAAGATGATGAAGACATCTTGGCAACAGACAAGAACAGAACGATATGGTAATCAAAGCAGCATGGACATTTTGTGCCACTATTATTCCATCACTATATCCTGGTATCAAGTTATTTTGAAAAAAGGCAGTAAGATGCAGTGCCTGCTCTTATTTTTACCTGTGGAATACTAAAATTTACATTTCAAAACCAAAATGGAGAGCCACAATCATTTTTCAGAAAAGGTAATCTTTCTCTTCTAAGTAAACACTTTCTCTAAAGAAAAACTAGAAGATGATGACCAAGATTAAAGTGAAGCGGTTGATAGATGCAGTTGATAGATGATTCAGCTGCTTCCCGGAAAATCATTTCCAGTTATAACATGTTCAAGTCAGCTCAGGATTTTTAATTCTTTGTTCTGTAAGACGAATATATAATTTTGGTGATAAAAAATAAATGCAATATCCTGACAGCTACAAGGAGGTAAATTCCAGCAAGCTGTGTGCAAGTCTGGCCACTCTTACAGCACCACTCTGCATGACAGTAAGCCAAATGCTCAGCTCAAGACTATTGAAAGGGAACATCTCCCTCCTGCTCCCAGCTGTGTGCTTTTGGACATATCCCATGCTGTTACCAGTAAGTGCTGGACTCCTCTGTGTGCTGCTTTATCTTTCTACGGCAGTAGAAAACAAGCCCAGTAAGCAAATAAGTATGGATGGTTTTCTATTGCATTGGGTAATTAAGCATCTTGGGGAAGGATCTGACAGTCATCAGCGCTGGCAGATGAGGGAAAGGACTGGAAAGAAGAATGGGCAATAGCAAAGTCAGAATTCTCCCTTTGGGTGGCAAGGAACCATTGCCAGCCTAAAGCTGGCTTTGCCACTAACTTGTCATGTGGCATTGGTCATATGCCTTAACCACAGCTTATTTATCCACTTGAAAATGAGCACATTTGCCACCTTCCTCACGAAAATGTGGTGAGAGCTGAAGTTTGGAACTGCCAATGAACATGAAAAAGACAAATTATTATTACTGCATTTTCATATGTGTAACTGTTTTGGGTTTGTGTGGCGGGGTTTTCGTAGCGGGGGAAGGGGCTGCAGGGGTGGCTCCTGTGAGAAGCTGCTAGAAGCTCCCCCGGCTCCAAGTCAGACCCGCCTCTGGCCAAGGCTGACCCCACCAGAGACAGTGGTAGCGCCTCTGGGATAATATATTTAAGAAGGGGAACCTGCAGTGTGGGAGGAGACTGGAATGTGAGTAAAACCCCTGTGCAGATACCGAGGTCAGTGAAGGATGGGGAGGAGGTGTGCCGGAGGAGGGGATGCCCCTGCAGTCCGTGGGGAGATGGCAGGCTGTCCCCCCGCAGCCCATGGAGAGGAGTGGGGGAGCAGATGCCCACCTGCAGCCCGGGGAGGACCCCATGCTGGAGCAGGGGATGCCCCTGAAGATGGCCATGGCTCCACGGGAAAGCCTGCGCTGGAGCAGGTCTGTGCCTGAAGATCGGCCCGCAGAAGGGACCCATGCCAGGGAAGTTCGTGAAGGACTGCAGCCCGTGGGAAGGATCCACGCCAGAGAAGTTTGCGAAAAACTGCAGCCCGCGGGAAGGACTCACGTTGGAGAAGTTCATGGAGGACTGTTTCCCATGGAGGACCCCACACTGGAGCAGGGGAAGAGTGAAGAGTCCTCCCCCTGAGGAGGAAGAGGCGGCAGAGACAATGTGTGATGAACTGACTGTAACCCCCATTCCCTGTCCCCCTGCACCGCTGGAGGGGGTAGGTAGAGAATTTGGGAGTGAAGCTGTGCCCAGGAAGAAGGGAGGGGTGGGGGGAAGGTGTTCTAAGATTTTAATTTACTTCACATTATCCTTCTTTTGATTTGTTTTGGAATAAATTAAATTGATTTTGCTTCTTCCCCAAGTTGAGCCTGTTTTTTGCCTGTGACCATAAGTGGTGAGTGATCCCTCCCTGTCCTTGTGTCGACCCACAAGCTTTTCTTCATATTTTCTCCTCATCCTACAGGGGCCGGGGGAGAGGAGTGAGTGAGCGGCTTTGTGGTGCTTTGTTACCAGCTGGGCCTAAACCACAACAATAACATCTGACTGACTGGAAAAAAAAATAACAACAAACCCAAAACTAAAGCTGTGATTTCATCATGGTTGAGGTTATAGACATGTGCAGGTGGGGACATAAGGGACAGTTTTTAAAGAAGTAAAAAGCTAAAAGCAAACAGGAAAAACTACATTCTATCATGACTGAGTTCCAAGTTCAATCAAATGGAAATCAGCTGTGTATTTATAATGAAGAAGTTGTGCCTAAACCTTAGCGCTAAACAAGCCAGTGTTGAAAGCTTAACATCTCTCTCTTTTGTGTCTCTCATATCCCTCCGAAACAGGGGCTTGTTATACCAAGCTTATTCATTGCTCCTCAGAGAACTAGTTGGACAGCTGAATCACTCAGGAGCTGAAGGTGCAGTTGATCTGAGTACTTATTTTCAAGGAAAAGTGTTTTTTCAAGAGGCGCAAAATACAGCATTTATTATTTGCATTATGCTAGCTTTCATCTAGCAACTGAAAAAAGCAATATCTCATTACAGTAGGGGCAATACTCCCTCCCTTGAATAACTTACTATGCTTAGATCATACAGATGTCTAAACACGTGCTTACAAAGAGTAAGTCAGGATAAGCAATAATAAATTCACCTCTCAACTTCATAGCCTTTCCTATCTGTCTATCAGTGACAGTTTCTAGAGACTCTGCATGATCAATCCTAAAACTTCAGAGACTTTTAAGCAGGTAATGAAAATGAGGGACCAAAAGAAGAAGGGGAGGTATCAGTACCATGGACCAGTGATTACACTGCATTCACCTAAAACCTACTGAACTTGAATGAAGTCTTTCAATTGACTTTGGTATGCTCAGAATTTCAGTTGTGTTGCAAGGCCTCATCTAAGTAACATATATGGGATATCAGCAAACAACTGCTTTTGAAAGTAATGGAGTACAGGCATTCCAATACCCTATATAGTTTTGAGAAACCCACATTATCTTTGTATTGCACTGTTTCTAAAATACATAATAAATGACTGAATAAATGCCTACACATCAGCAAAACCCACTAACTCTCTGCGTAGATACTGTCCTGTGTTATAGAAGTCAGAAAATAGTTTTACTGCAGACTGCAAACAGACACTTAGTAGATCTTTCTAAATAGAACAAATTATTTTAAAATTATACTTTTCACGTGGAGGCAAGATATAACATTTCTACTGAACTTGCCCAACTAGTATTGGACATCTTGTACATTTTGCAGGTACTAGGATGTTGAACTTTATCAGGCTACAATATCAATTTAAAATAAATAAATAAATAATTACCACTGCACTGTTAACGCAGCAACAAATATACATACCTGGTAAGTAACACTCTTCTTTCCATCATCATTTGTTTGAGGCAAGGTCAGAGGTCCAGAAACTACCCAAACATCCTCAAATCTCTCAGTCAATTCCCGACAATACATTTCCATTCTGGAACATATTTGTCAGATAGGGTAAAGTCAGCTGGGAAAACTTAACAACATAATCTTTGAAACATACTATGAAGGGCAAGATGAACTACTGACAGTTTGGGAGCATTTCTCCAAACTCATGTGACTGACTCGCAGACTGAAGAAGGTTAAACACAGGCCCAAGTCATACTTCCCACTTGTCCCAGGTTCACTTATTTACAGATAGGCATGTGTTTGAAAACAGTATCTGTAGCCTTACCACCTGTCCTGAAAATCTGAGTTCTCTACTTAGTCCCACACTTGGCACTAGAAAGATACTGTTGATGGTCACTCGGGATTAGTAAAATACTTGTTTTAAACAGCAGGTTGTGGTGTTCTTTCTTTGAAAGGTTTTACCACATTACTGGATTTATATGTTCCTCTCCAAGGAAACAATGTCCTGCAACAGACAGCTCTTTCCGTAGCTCAAAGTAGTTAGAAAACTTTCTATGTGCCATTCCCACTAAGTCTACCTTTTTTTTTTTTAATATAAAACTGTTTAAAAATAAAGTGGTAACTCCAGAAATACTAACGTTATTTTTCCTTTTTAAACTAATTGAGTCAGTTTACAGCATAAAGTATTTCTGAAAATAAGAAGGTTTCTGGAGCATGCCTATTTTACATAAAACAAAAGAATATAGCCCATTTTTGATCTAACACCCCAAGTGCTGTAGAAATCACATACAGCGAGCACCCGTTGGTCCTTTACTACAGATACAGTTGCACTTCACTCAAATGGACAAACAGACCAGAACATGAGACAGATGAGCCTAGCTAACCTGGCTGTCTCTGAAAAGGGGAGGTTTCATGCCCTTCTCTCTCTCGCTCCTGTTCCTCATACCTCTCCCTTGGGCCACTTTTAGCACCCTTCATCTGTCAACAACCGTGAACAAAATCAGTTGGTTTTTTTGTGCTGGGTTAGTGAGTTAAATCAGCCAACACAAATCAGAATTAGCAGGAGTGAGCCCCATGAATCAGAATTAGCGGGAATGAGCCCTTTCTTCTTTGGTAATAGTGAGCTGCCACGTGATACACAAAAGCATTGACCACAAGCTAATTTTTTCCCTGCTGTCGTCAGCTTTGCTTCCAAGCAGCTCAGCTCCTCAGGCTGTCTCACGGCATGGCAATACAAACACCACCTGGCACAAGGAAAGAATGGGAATAAATGTAGCTAGGGAGCAAACTGCTTTTGGTGGCAGCAGGGACAGAGATCAGATTACAGTGACCATGAAATTGCACTCAAAACAAGACAGAAAACAACAGTTAAACGTCAGGAAAGAAAGAAGCATGCATGTTGGTGGGAAGAGAATGAGGAATAAATACTAAGGTGCAGTTAGACCACACCACTGAACTATTCTAATAGCTTACTATCAAAGAGCTTGCTGAAAGATGCAGTCCTGCTCTCCCCTTTCCTACTGCTCCCCTTGTCTGCCCCAGCTGAACAGTCCTACTCCATCTTCTGTGTTGGCTCTGGCACTCATCTCACCAGTTGATCCAATTTTCTAATCTGGCAGAAACGTAACCAAGCAAAACAAAATGCAAATCAGTTTAACTGGGTTAGCAAATGGAATTGACTCGCCCTAGTCAGGCTAGTACCAGAGCTGGAACTGGGAAAGCAAAAACACACGGCCGGAGGGCGAACACCGCTTTAAAAAACAACGCATTGTTAAACTGACTAAGCTGTATTGTCTACCTGCACCTCAGAAAACAATTCAAGCAGCAAGCAATTTAAAAAAAAAATGAGAAAGGAAGAGAGTACTGAAGCCAGGAAGGGATACAACACATGTGAAACACAGTATCCTTAAAACTATTTATCCTTAAACAAGTGACTGACACAACAAGTGGCACAAATACCTTGCTCATGTATTTAAACTGTGGGGATAGGGTGCTGGGGTTGGGAGAAAGTGGTAATAGCTGCTTAAACTGAGGGGCTGACAGTGCCAGGGGAAATTTTCAAACACTCCCCATGATTTCCTGATTAGGCAGAGATCCTGCTCAAGGGAAATAAAAAGGGTTTCCAACCTTGAATTGGTACAAATGCCTAGCTTTGGTATACGGAAATTTTATGCTCAAATACTGGAGGTATTAAAACAATACCGAAAAAATCTCTTAAAATGTTACAGCATTTTATTTGTCTATAAAACAGTATAACCTTACTGAATGCCTCATATGATTTTATATGCAATCTTGTAAAACTGGAAAGTAGTATGTAGTTGAATGATGATGCATTTTTGATGGACTTTTAGTACAATACCGTACATAAATTTGCTAACCTTCCCTTGAGCGATCCTTGTGAAATTCATCATTTTCCCCTCCTGTTTCTGAGTTGTAACATCCTGTTAAGTCCTATGCAAGAAGCACTGGATGAATGCTACTTTTATTAATGTTTTTCTCTGCTCAAAGGAAGGAAAGAATAAAAATCCTATGTGAATAAAGTTTAAATTTATCAACCACTCACTTCACCTCAAAGCCGATCTAGCTGGCGCTCACAAGGGACAGAGAACCTGCGTGACTGCTACTTGGAAGCCAGCACTCGAAGAAACCCCTAAGACCTGAAGTAGTCACGACACAGTGGGGAGCACTCAGCTCTCCAATTCAAAGTGAACTAATGTCCACATACAGAGATGTGAATACTCTCATACTGGAAGCGCTTTTTTGAGGAAGAGATGTTAAAGCAAGATCTAAACCCGTTCCTTGCTTCTACTGAATTTTCCTTAAGGACAGAGATGTTAAGCCTGGCACCTTTACCCACATCAGCCAGAAGAAGTAATTTTATCTATTCTAAATAAATGTCCTCTACAGTTTGATTGAATAAAGAACGAAAGTAGTCATTTTACTGTTTTGCACTGTAAGGACTGAGCTGCCTTTCATTTCAGGGAAAGTTCCTATGATCTCTACAGATGGCCCATAAAGTGCTCTAGAATACTTGGATGTGAAGAAGCTTTATAAATACAGCATTTTTGATTTATGCCACTGCCTGGTATTTTTCCCTTAGTTTACTTACAAGTAATTTCTCACCTGTTCCAAAATCCAGCATTATTTTCATAATTCTGAGGCACGATGTTAGACAGGTAAAATGTTTCAGCCATAGCTCTCTGCATAGATAAAGATAATATAATTTCATTCAAACATTTAAGAGCTGAAAACACATTTTAAAAGTTTCTTGATCAAAATCCATTTCTAGTTTAGTCTTAACATTATCAACATAAAAGGTCAGAAAAAAACTAAGTCAGAACACCTACAAAATTATTTTGAATCAAGATGTGCATAACTGAGGTGCAAACCTTGCAAAATTTATCTACTTTTTTTTTTTTTTTTTTTGACAGAAACGTAGCACAAGAATGTCCTGTTCTAGAGGGACAGGAATTACTATGTCATCTGGTGTCAGTTTTGTAATGTCTTTGGAAGTAACCAGTTACTTTTCTTTTTGAATGGAAAGATGCTTTCACCCATGCTTTTCATTTATTTGACTGCCTAACGGCTAGCTTTTTCTTTCCCTTACAAGAAAAGGTTTATTACAAATATTCATAAATATTTTACAAATACATAACAAGCAGGCAATGAAATGATTTATGAGACCATAATGGTCAAATATCTACACATCTGCTTTATTTCATCTTTGAAAAGTGTCATAAACCTCTCTGAACTGAAGCCCACATATCTCCAGATGTGAACAACCTGGTGCTAAAAAACTACGCATATGCAGGGAAATATAGGAGAAAAAATTTCCAAGATCTTAACCAGAATCTTCGTAGGTCCTGTACTTGTCAGTATTTTTCACATAGTACTTCTTCAAAGTGAAGGGGCTGACAGAAGTCCTTAGGATAATGAGCAAACACTACCTGCACTAATTAAAGTGTGAAATTAAATTTTTATAATCCTGTATTTGAATGATTGTATCATCTCACTGCATTTCAAGCCAGGTCCAGGATCTCTCTGCACAGGTAGCTCACCAGCAAAAACTCCCCAGATATCATAAATAAATAACCACAAAGACATTTCGAGTAGAAATAAAACTGGTTCTTTCATCCACCACATGCCACTGAGCTGTCACTCTGCCCCACTGCATACTATTCTGCCTGGCAGAAATACAAATTCAAACTGCTTCTTAATTGACAAATGGCTGCATTAGGCACATTTCACAAGAGGATCCAATAAATCCAAGGCTGTTTTGTTAGTCAGCCAAGGCATTAGGGCATGCTTTTCTTACAGCTCAAATAAATGGCAGGTGAAGACATTTTATAGACTGAAAGAACTATGGCAAAAGAAGGTTCTAATTTACCTCATGCACATTGCCAGAAAGGAAAAAGCCTTTTAAATCATCCAGGCAATCCCCTTGCCAATACAGAACAGTACTTAACAGCATCTTTGCTTTGCCCAGTCTAGCCTTAAACATCTCAGCACCTGTTGGCCAGAATGAAGTCATTGTTCCCTGTCTCCCTTTCACTGAGCTTCAGAAGACACTTTCGAGGTTTGTTTGGTGAAGGTTATAATCTTCATTTTACAAGTAGACAATGTGACATACAAAAGGTTGAGATGACTTGCTTACCACTATACTGTACAAGATATACTCACATCATCTCTGCCCAACAAGCTAATCTAGGTGTGATTTAATGAAAAGAGGTATGTCACCAGAGGATGCACCCGATTTATATGCCTGAAGCAGACTGTGAGAGCATCTTATAGTGCTCAGTCAGGAATAGACCTTGTAACTCCAAGTCCAAGTCTGTGCATCAATAATGAGATCATGTTCCATCTCAAAACAAACTGCAAAAGGAACACTACACATTACTTTTAAGGGTCTTTTGACCCTTTCCGACTGATAAACACAAATTAAAAAGAAAGAAAAAAAAAATCCTACTGTTGAAAATTTGTTATCTCCTGCTGGTGCCATGTGTCCTCGTGACCATCCACTCCCAAGGTAGTCTTCATTGACAGCACTAAACATTAGAGGGATGTTAGGATCTGGTCTGAATTTACAGTGCCTTCGGTCTGCATTGCCTGAGGAATAACACACTAAATTATTAGGTTACCATTAAACCATCATAACAACAAGACAAAAAGAACTGGTTCTGTCATGTCTTGTCAAATAACCCATGCTTAAGCATTCAACACATTAATCTCAATTGAGTATTTTTCTCCTCAACCATACAAGAGAATTCAACTTAAATATGTGTGCTCCAGTCCTAAATTCTTTCCCACTACACATTAGAAATTCTAACATGCTTACCGTTTTATAGAGAAAAAAACAAAAGCAAAATATGTTAATCTTATCAGAAATACAGATAAATATTAAAGGCAAGATTGCTAAAGATATAAACCAGTACAGAATCACTTTTTAGGACAATGAAGATATACAGATCTTCACCAGCTGCAGTTCCATTTTTATGTTTGATCTACTACAAGTAATTCTTCTCTTTCCAAGTCTAGCCTGGAAGTAGAATGAGTGTATCTCGATAAAGTTACACTTGGTAAAATAATAAACCCATTTAAGAGAAAGTCTTAAGTGTTCTGTTCTTCACGGGCACAGAAATAAGTGCAGAGCTTTCCTGTTCCTTTCCAAGATTCCCCTTGTGTCTTTCCAGACATTTGGGAATTATGCACAAAAATGACTAGGCCTAAGTCTTCTGCAAGACAAAAACTTTTGGGGGGAAGGGTTGTGGGGGGAGCTAACTTAACTGTTGCAGAGATGGCAGCCCACTCTAAGCTGCTGTCTTTGCTGGGGAGACTGTGACTCCTTCCCAGATTTACTGGCCGTGCACCTGCATTTGTGTCCTTGCACTGTGTAGAGTCCCAGTCAACTTCTTGGAAAAGATATTACTCTGAGTGGGCTGCAACTTTGAGACCACTTCCTTGGAAAAGTGATGGCCAGAAGATACTTGCATGAATTATCCTGGCACTGACAGCCTCCAATAAGACACCACCTTAGGGAATGGCCTGGGACCCAAGAACATCCATAGTTAAGGAAGGTGCTCCAGCAAAGCAGCAGAGGCACGTGCAAGGGCTGACTCGGCTGTCCGTGTGCAGTGGGTCAACAGAGCTGGAAAATAACTGGCTTAGAGCACCATCACTGTTGTCCACAATTTTTTTTCCCAAATGACAATATAATTCAAAGTATCTACAGCATACTGAATTTTCTTTATAAAATTCAAGGTGTCATCTTAGGCATCATATCACAGATGCAACATACAGGACCATTATATAGTCTCTTTTCATTTAAGCATGAATCAGGGCCTGTACACACCAGAGAGAATTTTCTCAAACTTGGCACTTCATAAAGCACCTTCTGTTGCAATACAACATGGGGGGCAATTTTCAATAGTGATCACTGCTAGTTGTTAAAATTATTCTTTCTTCTATAGCTGACTGTGCATATCCACACAAACTGCATGCACTCTGGTTTTTTTGTCATGTCAATATTATCACTGAGCGCATATGTGCTCTATATTGAGAACAAAGTGTGGTGCACACTCTCCACTTGGCAGCTCCCTGAAGAACCCACGAATATGCAAGGACCACAAGGAAGAAGGGAAGGGGTGGAAAATGAGCATGCATATGGATAATGCATCTCTTGGAAACCAGTGCCTGTAAGCAATTTCCTCTTTGCTGACCATCTGTTCATATGCCCATGGAGATGATGTCAAAACAGAGAGGTGGTCAGAGCATCTTTATGCAGCGCAGGTAGAAGGAAGGAGCTTCACTTCTCTTTTCTTTTTTTTAGTAAAGCATGTGATGTGATACTTCAACACAGGATTGATGCTTCGGAAGCAACACTGACAAGTTTATCAGTGTGCAAAACAACAGAATTCTTATTTTCAAAAAATCATATTTAATCTCAGTATTTAAGACAAAGTGTAATTTATCAATTAAATTTGAAAAACGGAAAAATATATCCTCATTTAGTCTCCGTTCACCGCTTTGATAAAAATGGCTAATTTCTTCTGTAGCCAGTTTTGTACCTCTCATTTATACATAAAGCTAATTTCTTTACACCATGTTTTTTAAACTTTTAAGTTCTTACTTATCAATAAAATAAATTTTTTTACATCACATCCTTTCAAAACTCCAGGACATGGAAGGTTTTTCTGACCTTCCCTGAACAACACAGTTCCGACTCAGATCTGAATTAGAGTAGCTATCAGAAGTAACTCAGAGCTGAATGCCTCAGGATGCTTAATTTCAACTTGCAGGTTAGTTGTATCTGATCATTTGGAAATCATTTTAACAATTTGGCTGTTAAGGCCCACTTGAAAGTAAGCCTGGAATTACTGCTTTCTTCTCAGAAAGAAGTGGAACCAATGATGCTACTTAGGGGTTGGTTATAAATATTTTCAGGATCACGCTTTTAATTTTGAAAGGTAATTTGAAGACAGTGATTAAGATATATTTAGAGGGCTACTGTGTTCATAAAACATTTTACAGTTATACAGTTACCTCCATTACTAATAATCTGCCTTATAAAAACTGAACTAATGCTATAAACTTAATTTACAATGACTGTATACCACTCATATTTCATTCACCACTGACAGTAAAAAATCACTGAGCCTCTGTCTTGCATAAAGAAGAGGGGAGAGAGTATTAGATAATGCACATCAGAAAATACAACAGAACTGCATCAAAGTAAATAATGGCTGCAGCGAGTAGGTAATGCCCTATCTAGCTTTGAACAATTACAACCGTTGATGCCCTTTGCTCCATTTTTATCTCACAAATGGACATACATCTTTTCTTCCCATTCTGAGCAAATCTCTTTAAGACCTGTAGATGAAACAGTCTGGCCACTAAAGGCGTTGACTCCACAAGCATTCACACATATGGGGCAGTACGTAAACTGACATAAATTGGACCACAGAACTAACTACACTAGCTAAGGAAGCAAGAGCAATTTTTATGCACTTGAGCAACAACACTGAACTCTGCAAGTCTGAGTCAGGTAAGGAAACTTTAATTTTCAGCACTTCATCTTCTCTCCATTCATGTTTAAAAGAGGTAAGTTAAGCTTCCCTCCTGCAACATTCCTTAGAGTGTTTACACTGACACAGCTATATTGTCTGGTGCTTACCGACCATTTCATAAATTCGTAACAGAAACTTCTCCCAGAAGGTAGCTCTAGTTCCTCTTCATTCCTCCCTTTCATACTCAGCCCTTGGGCCAAGTATATGTTGCAGGCTTCAGGATGTTGTACGTTCAATACCAGACTAGTCCCACCAAGAGAAAGAATACTGAAGAGGCCTGCCAACCTGCAGTGACAGATCTCTTTTAAACCACTGGCAACATCAGCCTTAATACTGTCACGAAGCTGACATCCACCCAGAGGTCTGCTGCCTCCAGTGGGATTGTGAATGTGTGGAAAAATCCATACCTAGAGATCAGCGCAGGATTTTTCTCCCTACCTGCTCCTGGGTCCACCTTCTGTGAACAGCAAAGCCCATTTTGGGCGTCATAAATGTAAGCAAATAAATACCTACGTACCCAGTGTCTTCTGTTTTGAAATATGTTCAATCACCCATCTAGGCACCCGTTTTGCCTGGTCATAAGACAGTGCGTGATTTGTGTAACATCTGGTCTCTGTTCCAGCTTCAGGGAATCCATATTTTTCCAGCAGAGACTCTTCTACTGGTTCTAAGGATAACAATAAACAGAAAGCCACCCAAAGATGAAGTGTGATCAGAAACAAGACAGTAAGAAAAGCATCTCGGTGGATGTAAACATACCATATACAGAACTACTTGAGGTTACTACCACAATTAAGACCTAAAAAAATATTGAGAGCTATCCAGTGAAACTCCATTCTACCAAAAAAGTGCATTTCACCGTGTCCTCACATGAGGAACTCAGCTCTAGGACTAACTCATCCACTCTAATGCCTACACGCATCTACCTAGCAATCGCTCTGGGCTGGCCTTCAGAAGAAAAGGTATCAGATATTTAGGGACAAATCAGGCAACAAGGAGTTAGGGACACAGGAGATCAACACACACATTTCACCCTTCAGAGCTGGAAATCGCACTCCTCCTCATAAACTGAGATGTACGAGTTAAGCACAAGTGTGAGTCCTGCCCTCACTGAGAATGCTTACACTCTGCTGAATGAATGAAAGCTTCACTTTGCGATTATTTTTTTTTTTTTTTTGCAAACATTTTTCTCTCGTGGAGGAATATTTACATCTGTCTTACTGACTTCCTTGTGCTCCAGCCATCTGTTCGACAGCAACTCGCCTTTTTAGAGCCCCTCTTCCCCTGCTTTCCAACACTCCGGTACTTTTAAAGCCTTCAGGCTGCAGAGAAAAACCATTCATTCCCACCAGGCCCTGGTGCCCCCCAAGAGCCCCCTCCCCATGCCTCGCACCCCCACCAGCCCCCACGGCAAGTGGGCCAGAGCCTTCCCAAGTGAGCAGCCACCACCCGTGCTGGCCTTGCCTCCCCAGGGCAGCGCTCGGGAAGCAATACCTGAAATTTAGTTACGGCCTGACCTGAACTGTGTGTTTAAAAGTAAACATATGTTATTATGGGGACGTTACCAGAACACACAGGACAGCTGTTCTCCGCTCCCCACTGCAACACGGGACATTTGCAGCCATCGTGGCAGCCGCACGAAACCACTTACCTCGCGTGTCACCAACGTTTTGGCGTGAGCAGGTGCAGCAAGGGGAAGCTGTGTTTTTAATGCAAGTTACAGCCCAGCATCCCCAAATAAACGCCTTACCCCCCCCCTCCCAGCCCGGCGCAGGTACTCGGGGAACTCCCCGCCCTCCCGACCCACTTTGGGCACCCCAGGACGGAGGCAGCGGGGAGAAGGCCGCTCCGAGGGGATGGAGCGGGTTTAGGGGCTGTGGGGAGCGGGCTGTGGGGACCGTGGCCGCGCTGAGGCGCCGCCGCTCCCGCCCCGCGGAGCCACGGGGCCGCCGCGCCCGAGACTCCCACTCTGCCCGCGGCTCTTACCCTCTGGCAAGGCTCGCCCGGGGACCGGCTCCGGCTGGCTTTGGCTGCGGAGGAGCCGCCACGCAGCCCAGCACGACACGGCCGTGCCCGCCGCGGCCCCGCAGACGAAGCCGCCCAGAAAGCGGCGGCGGCGGGGGAAGGCCGCCATGGCGGCGGGCGGAGGCGGGAACGGCGGCGGCGGCGGCGGCGCCCCCTGCCGGCCCGCCCGCGGCGGTGCAGGCGCCTGGCCGCCATGGCGGCATCGCCTCAGCGCGGCGGCGACACGCGAGGAAGGAGCGAAGCGGGATTTGCCCGAAAGCTGAGGAAAAGGGAGAACGAAGGCGCGGGGCTCGCCCTCTCGGGGACTACAGGGACCGCCCGGAGAGGGGTGGCTAAACTAGTCCCCAGCCAGCAAGGCTCAGGGGCAACGGCCCAGGGCTCCAGCCCCGAAAGATGGTGCGGGGTTGGGTTTAGTCACCTCTTGGTGATTTGACCTCAGGCTTTCTATCAGGAAAAACACCAGCTGGATTATTAACTATTTTTCCCCCACAGGTGCCTGTTAATGTTCATAGTGGCCTCATGTGGGTCCACTGTAGCGTTTCCAGCCCAGCACCAAGCGAGAGGCTTTTTTGCTGAAAAAAAGGACCAGTTTAGCAAAGGAAAACGCCAAAACATGAAGGCTGTGTTGCCACGCCATCACTTTACTGCGGGCAGCTTGCCCGGAGAGAGGTCTGGCCACCGCTTCAGTTTGTGGCTGAGGGCATCTTCTTGCCTCTCACGTTGTGGGGATTACAGAGCTCATTGTGTTGTTATGAGTACAGCAAGCTCAGGCTTTTTTTTTTTTTTTTTTTTTTTTTTGTTAGTATTTTTGCAGGTCCAGTCCCCCTTGCCTCACTGAATCTTGTTTGGTGCTCAGCTGAAACTGGGAAAAAAAACCCAAACAAACAAACCCATGGCGTATGGAAGCTGCATCTCAGTCCCAGGTCCAACGCTCACCCTGACGGCAGGTACCTCACAGCCACTTCCCCGACCGGGAGCCCCGCAGCACTTGTGCACGCTGTGTGTTTGCTCACAGCCTCCCTCGACCGAGGAAATATCCAGCCGCCCTTGTCAAGGACCTGGCTGTGCAGTTGCTGTGGGCACGTCATGAACAGGGGGATGCTTGTTCATACTGATCATGGTTCTTACAGCAGCTGTACAATACAGAGTAACTTTCACTTCCAGCAACTGTTAAGGCAGTAGCAGGCAAGTTTTTGTAAATCAGGTTGGAACCATTTAGGTGATCACTGTCCCTTGCTCTCTTCTCTGCTCCTCTGCTAGAGCTGGTGGAAAGGAAGGGCAGACACTTCACTGCACGGTCCTGGGATTTAATTCAAACCCCCAGTCGCTGGCAGTTGCAGCTAGTTGCTGGACTTTATTGATACAGCTTAACATGCACGTAATGCTCTATGTGAGCAGTTCTTTGCTGGGAATGATAAGCAGCGTTACCACAGTGCTGCAAGAGGCAACACACTTAAAAGGACACAGCAATTCGAGCTAATTCCCTCTTCCCTTTGGAGGAGTTAGCAAATGATGGGTAGCAGAGGCCTCAGCTATGCCTCTGCAGGGATTTTGTTAGGGATTCTGGATAGCAGAGATGCCATGAAAACACCAAACATTCTTCTATAAAAAAGGAAATACTCCAGCTAGATGCCAAAGACAATAAAATAACAGTGATTTTTAACGTCGCACCAACAAGAGAAGCAATTATTTGTAATTTACTGTTTATTTTCATATACAAAAAGATAAACTTGAAATAGTTCTTTCTAGTTTTTTTCCTCCTATCTGTTGGGGTGTAGCTGCTTCACACAGGGCAAATACTACATTCATACTGGTTTATTCGGACACCCAGTGCAAAGCTGAAGCAGCAAAACTCCAACTTGGCAGATCTAATTTCAAACTTGAGACTCATTTCTAAAATACCACAGTAAAAAGGAACAAAGATCCACTGCAAATTCATGAACTATGATACAATGTTCTTTCCAAAATGTCTTCATAACTGCAATACAATGGATGTCTGCATTAGGCCATTTTATGTATACATTTTATATATATATACTTTTGCAGAATATATATATATAAAATATATATATATAAAAAATCAGCACACTTCAATCCAAAAGGGGTTACAGCAACGAGCTTAACTCTCTGTATACTTTTTTCTTTAACAGGATACTTTAGTATAACTTTTGTTAACTCAGTAGTACAAGCTATCTCTGTTCTACATTTTTATAGCTACAAGAGTGAAATATAACCTACAACATTTACATTTCACATATCTTGGTATACAAACAGTACTTATTGAATTTGAGCCAAGGACCAAAAGACTCTTTAAAAATTATTTCACCATCTGATAGAGCTTCCTGTAATTTACACTCAGTTTGTTCTGCAATCTTCTAAATCATTTACGTAATTTCATAGTTTGAGTTTAAATCCATTCAAACTGGAAATCCTGGAGAAACAGGTTACTGCAAACTCTTATGTATACTCTATATATACAAGTTAAGTAACACAGCGTAATAAGACTTAGCTATTTATCCTAAAACTGATATACACATATTTCACTACGCTAGACAAGTCTTAGGATTTTTATTTTATTTCTTTAAATAAAGCACAAATTTAGAAGTAGCTGGTAAAACTTACAATAAGATGGTTTAAAATGACAAATGGTTAGGGTGAGATTTCTTTCTGCTGGTGCCAAAACATTTTCTTGTGAGTTTTGTACTATGCTGTGTTGTTTAACTGTATGTGTCTAATGTTACATGCAGAAAGCTCTTTCCACAAGAATTGACATCAAACTGTACTTAAGTCAACTTTACAGTATAAAATTTGTCAAACTTAAGGACAAATGTGAAAATATTAACAGGTGAAAGATCAGGCTTTCAACTCTATCATGAGGATCATGCAGAATTCATAAGCAGATAGTTTGAGCAGATTGACAATGGCATTGTGCGGACTTATGGCATAGAATTGAGGTCAAGAATGTTACTTAGTTTGCAGTAACCACCTCCTTCAATTCTCATCCACCAACAGAATGACTTTTGCATCACAGTTACTCCATTGGAAGGCCAGCAGCATTGCAAAATGCCTCCTTCTGGGAGATTCTAGTACTTTTGTAAATGATTTACCAAAGATAATCATAAACCATCAATAGCCATAGAAACATTTGACAGTCAAGGAAAAAACAGGGGAAGAGAAACATCTCCTTTTCTTCCTTTAGTAATAGTAAATTAATTACTAACAATTACTTACTAGTAATTAATTAATTAAATGAGTTACTAGTAATAGTAAATTCATTACTATTGGGATGGAAGGCTACTATTTTGTCCAAGTAAAATACAGACCGTAATGTTACGTCAGCTACATGGATACATTTTTTAAAAACAGACATTTGGGAGGGGAATGTGTACAGTAAAATGTTAATGAAAAGAATGGTCTAACTTTTTGTTTTTCCCCAGAAAATATATCCGGAACAGAATTCTCTTCAGGAAAGTACCATTAAGGAGAAGTCGCTGTGGTTGAAGGTCTGCTTTTATGAGGAGGTTCTTGCAAGAAGGTAGTTGGAAAAAGGAAAGGGCCAGACAGGTTCTAGGTCTTGCCAACATGTTTTTTGCTATCCACAAAGTTGCTGTGGTGCTAAGTCCACCTTCAGGAGCTATGAAATGCTCCAGCCTCCTCCTCCTACTCCTCTGTCATGGTTGGATTTTTGGTTTGGGCTGGTTTGGGGTTTTTTTTGGGGGGGTGTTTTAACAGGGATGGCAATGCAGAGATGCCAGTGACTACTGAATTAGGATTTTAATTGACTAGGATGGGTACTGGTTAAACTCCAGTTCCTCAAAACAGTGGAAAAGTTGAATAAAGTATGGCCAATGCCTTCCTTTTCACAAAAACAGAAGCTATGAAGTCTTCCCAGAACATGCTTTAGTTTTGCAATACTAAACCTTACCGGAATGTTGTACACTGAGGTTTTTGTTGTTATTGTTTTTTAACAACTGGAAAGATTAAGAGGCCTCTCCTTCAAAATGGGCCAAAAAATGCAGAAATAGTGTTTTAATCACATCATCTGCCCCATTAAAATACTGAAATAAAAGGTTAACAAAGGAAGCACTTTTCAGAAAACACTTTCTTGATATGTATCCAGCACAATGCCATTATAGAGCTTCAGAGAAGCCCTTTTGGTTTCAATGTTGGAAAACAAAAAAGTTTTGCTTTTTTCCTTCAGTCCTTGGGGATCACTTTCCATTTACATATATATATCATATATATACGTATATATATGTATATGATACATATATATAAACACCCATATATAGCAAGGTTCCTGTTTGTGTATGTTACAATATTGTAGTATCAAGGAGAATCCAGATAGCAACACTGTTTAACATGAGGTTTGAGGTAATTGGTTCTTGAAATACCTGGATCACAGACTGCATCCAGAAATAACAGCTGGGCAATGAAAAGTGTTTTTTCAGACAGAAAAAACTAGTAAAAGAAAAAAAAAAAAGCTTACAGCAGTTGCTTTTACATGGAAAAATAAAGGCACAACAGAACAGCATTACATTTCAGAACAGCTGGATGGACATAACACAAGTATGATCTCTTTCTGTGGAAGCGTCCTGACAAAAAGGATTACTGCTTACTCGATAGGTTAGTACTTCAGTCAGGGAACCGAGCGTCACCCTAAAACTAGAGTTTTAAAAAAGAAGTCCCATGTAAGTAAGGGACCAGGTATGTTTAGAAAGTGCTCCAGGAACACACACACACTCGTGGTCCCACAGAATTTGATGGCAAGTCTCCCCCTGGCTTCCACAGGGCCAGGACTTCACCAAGAACACAGATGTAGGACTCGGCAATTACAGGAGCCTGCTCGAAGTCGTTTAAGCGCTAATTTCAAAAGGCACACTGTCAAACCAGCTTCAAGGTAGCGCAATGTATTGTTTGGTTTAAAGCTTTTTTTCAGTAATTCTTACCCCACTGACACCATGCTGTTGAGGTTAAGGGAACCAAAAAGACCAGAGTGGATTTTAGGTCCAGTGGGAAAAGTTAGCTTAAGTGAAAAGAATACATTTTAAGTCATTTTTCTTTAATACTTTTATAATACCTTGGATTGGTTATGCAAATTTGGAATGCTCTTTTTCTAAGTAGGACTTTGGACGCGACAGTGCTCCTTTTCTTTAGTGCCTCCGACCCAGACCATAAAATCTGACGTTGGGAACACAGAGCACATATCTGCGTGTTCTGGTGAAGCCTGATTAGTTGTGTCACTTGAGAGAGAAGGAACTTCTAGGAATTGGTTTTATCAGGACTCTACTGGCAACAGCTCCTTACAGATCATATTGTCAATGCAGCAGACGCAGCTGCTATAAACGGATACGGCGGCGAGCGAGATCAGCCTGGCTATTTGGTCTCGGTAAATTCTTAACACCCTGACTTCACAACTCACTGCAGTATCACGGCATATGCCAAAAGACACACTGCTCACACATGGATACTCGCATGAACACATGAAAAAACTCTTCCTGTTTAAACTGAAGATGGTCACAGAAAAGCAGTAAGCATCTTTAGCAGAAGGGATGCGACATGCAAGATAACCTAAACATATACTCAGTGCCATCCTCAAAGCATGTCCAAGTACATCCAAACTTGCTCCTCAAACTGGTTTCAGGCTAAACTTGTTCTATCCTCTAGACTTTGATGTAGTGCACACTTAATTTAAACATTATATATATATATTTATTTATTTATTTGCTGTGCGTACACAGACCTTTCTCCCTTTTCCCTGCAGAAACATATTAGACATTACAAAAATAATTTGTGGTATAAAAGAATTCTCACACAATGTAGAATTTTTGTTTGTATATGTAACTAAAATATATATATATATATTTTTCCAAAAGTAAAAAAGTCAAAATGTCCTTATTTTCCTCTATTATATAGTCTATTTTATTTACAATGTTACCAAACAATATTCTGTATGTAAAAGTGATAATAGTTTGCGGGACACTTCCTGCTTAGCAACTTCTCAAGCGGAGTGTGGCTTGAAGAGGACTGCAACAACAGCACTGTCACAACATTATCAACCAGCACCTTCCTCTGCAATAAGAGTTTCTCCCAAACTGAGCAAAACCAGATCTCTCCCCTGCAGAACAGGGCAAGTTCTGACAGTCTGCCTAGAAAGTAGCACACGAGGAATAAAACTTTTGTTCCCCAGTTTCTGTGCTGTGATATTAAGGGGGATCAGGATTCCTAATGGCAAGGCCTGACCCAGCCAACCTGGAAATACCCCCCAGCAACGTTGCACTGAGTGGACCCACGGCTTCTGCTGCTTCTACCGAAACCAACAACAAGTGGGAACAGCAGTGAGTCAGGAGACCCAAGAAAAATGCAGTGGAGTTACTGGGGGGCACTCATGGACCTTCTCTTCGAAACAAACATACACAAAGATCTCAGCATTTCCATAGGTGTAACCTTATCTAGCATAGTATGTTCTGTAAGAGAATTTCAGCTGAAGAACGAGGCAGAATAAAAAGTGGTTTTCTTTTGTCTTCAATAGAGAAAACTTTATGATCAGGACTAGCTAAAATCCCTGATCATAATCTATAAGCCTGCTGCTATTTAACTGATGGTTAGACCGGTTTATAGCCATCTCTTATAACATGCACCTGTACGTCAACATGAGCCACATACAATTTCCAGCCTTGCTGTACTAATGCAATTTCATTAGCAAGTCACAGCGCTCTCATCTCAAAAAAAGCAATTTTAGTTTCTGTGGCATTTCCAGTTTCAAAATGTGAACCCAAACTTCCTCTACCTAGGAAACCAGCCCAGCCTGTGCAATAAATTCATAAAGGGAGTTACACCGGAGAGAGGGGAATCCTGGCTCCTGAAGTCAAGGAGAATATTTACCCAGGACATTCAAGGTTAATATTCACCTAAGAACTGCCATGCAAGAGAGGAAGGTCAACAACAAAATTCTGCAGCAAAGTATTTGAAGAGCTACTTCTTCTAAGTCTGAATGGCAAGTGAAATGTAGTGCTTGGGAAGTAACGTAAGAGGTGTTGTACCCATCATATTCAAGGGAGTGTTAAGAGGAAAAGAGCCCCAAATGCTTATTACAGCTACACCTATGGACGTGCCCGATTGTTGACTTAGAAAAAGCCTCTGCAGTACTGAACAGAACCAAAATCATGTTGTCAATGAGAGTTCAAATGCTAGATTAGTGTTGAGGAAACTACTTGCTTGACAGCTCAAGTGCTGAAAGACCAATAAGTTCATCAGAGCTTGTCTTCATTAATAAAATAAATAAATACCAGTTTAAAAGAACAGCTTTAGCTAAACTGGTACACATTTGTAAATAAACAAAAGTTCAGGATTTCCTTCTCTGCTGCGATAGCAAGATACACATACCTACAAACATTTAAATTTGTAACTGAGTACACAGGCAATTTGGAAATTCTTTTTAAAATCAGTTTCTGAATCCTGTTGACAAGATGATCTATAAGGAACCATTACACCAGGGAAGATGTAGTACTTTACAATCAACATTTGGTCAAAGTTTGTACGGTCGTGCAGTTCCCCGCAGTAAGATAAGCTACACGTGAGAATTTTTGTTTATGCTTTCTCAAAAGAGAAGACTTCAGAGACTGTCTAATAGGCTATTAAAATCATATGGCACTTTCAATAAATACTTTAAAGCTTCTTAAAGAAATCAGGATAAAAAGCAACTGCTGTAATAAGCCTGTTTTAGCCATAATACATAATGCTGAAGGAAAAAATCCAGAACAGCAAACAGATATTAACAGTTAAAAGACAGTACAGCTTTTTTCTTTCTGCAGCAATATGAACTGGCTCCCATTCCCAGGGAAATGGGAGCAAGCCCACCTCGAAACAAGTATTCACTCAATCTTAACTGCTCTACGCTCCACCCCAACCCCTACATCACTTCACTTCTAAAACATAGTCACATTTTAATATAAATCTCAGTGCAGAAATGTATTAAACATGAAAAATACTGATCCTGCAAACCTTTATGACCATGCTTAACATTAAGTGAGTGCCTAATGTCATGACACCAGAAGAGCTACATACACGCTTAATGCTAAGCATAGGTATGTTGCAGCATCGGGCCCAAAGATGCCAACCACCACCAGGGACATCGGCTGGGTCAAAATGGTATCGTTCTGTCTGGTTTTGTCAAGGTGTTCTCAACAGAAGCACATCAAGAAACAGAAACTTCCAAACCTACACACGGAAATACAGTTACATGTGTGTACATACTAATATGCAATATACATTCAGTAACTTGAAAGAATAGGTTAAGACTTTATTCAGATAGACAAATTAAGGCAATTATCTTAATGTCTCTTCAAGATAAAGGACCGTGTCCTCATTTGTGACCTCTAGGTTTTAAAGCTATATTTTTCAGGAAATATATTTCAATTTTCTTTATATTTTCTCCAATTAGCGATTTTGTTTGCTTAATAAATTATATCTGTGCAAGGGTGCACGCTGATAATTTGGCAGTGGCAAGAAGTCCAATTCGTTTATATAATACAGACTTTTTACATTTTCATTACAGGGTGATTAGTTTAGGACTGCATTTTGGCTTAACACAAAGAAAAATTTAGAAGTTCTGGCCATCCAATGGACATAACTTTGTCAGTCTAGCAAGACACAGAATTCATGTTATAGTCAAAGTAAAAAAAATAAAAATAATAATAAAAAAAAAAAAAAAGAAAAAAAAAGATGTACTGTCCTTTCACTAAAACAGACCAAAAAATAACACAGAATGGAAACAGCCTTCACAAATAAGAGTGAATAATGCCCAGGTACCTTATATAGGCAGTTATTCTACAACTGTATACAGTTATTTACAATGGTGCTTTATAAAACAAAAAAAAAAAAATGGTAGCACTTCCTAAAAGATTTTGGAACTTTTTTTCTTTTTTTTCTTTTTTTAAAACTCCCTTGTCATAAAAGCCAACTTACATTAAAATATACTTACTACAAGACAACACAACTAACAAAATATATAATAAAACTCATACAAGTAGAAAATTCTGAGGTATTTCTGGTTTGAGGTGGTCTGTGGTCATGAAGTTTTTAATTTTTTTCAGTTTAAACCTCGGAAGCCACGTAACGTGTGTGTGTGTGTGTGTTTTGTGGTTTTTTTTTTTTTACTTTTTTTTTTAAACATTGCATGTTTTGCAAATTAAAAAAATATTTCAATGTTGAATCAGCAGCATTAGGAACATTCACTGACTAGAGCGAGTTTATGGCATAATAAGAGTAACGGTATTTTAGAATATGCACCACTTTAAGACAAAAGAGTTTCGTCACAGAGTAAGGAGAAAGCAGCGTCAAAGAAACCAGTTGGAGAGATGCTGCGATAATCACTGCTGCTGCTCAGCTGCCTCTGCAACCTGCAACTGGGCAGTTCGTAGGCTTCTCAGATGCTACAGGAGCCATTTGCCACCGGTTCAGGTATTTCCACCCCCCCAGCCCCAAATTAATAAGGAAAAAAAATAAATTATAGAGCCAGTTTTCACACTTCTCCTCTTTTCACCATCTGCACCAGTAGCTTGGGCTGACAGATAATCAACCCCAAAGCCGAATTTCCTGAACTGACTTGCACTTACAGCGAGATGCAAAAATTTTCCCATCTACCAATATTTTACCAAAGTGCTTCTGAGAACACGCTTTCCCACCTCTTCCAATTACATTGCTTAAAAGCGTCCTTCCCATTACTATCTGGAGTTGAAAAATAAAAAGGTAATTATAGTTCTGCTTTGTTCTTTTACCACCCAAGCCCAAGACAGTGGAGGAAGAAAGAACTAGTGCCTTGCTTACAACCATTGGCTCTTTAACTCGGCTTTCTCCGAACACTGCAGCTGTTAATACTCTGCCCAGAAATGTCCTTCCCCTCCTCTAATGGTTACCTGAGAAGTAGCTCCATAGCAAATGATGTTTCCCCAAATGCTGCCAAGTCCAACGTCACTCTCCCCACCCCTATTCTACGCTCCCCCCTTCAATTCTACCATCAAGAATTAACATTCTCCGCCCAGTTACTTTTTTTCCATGTTACAATGACACCCGTTAGATCCGTAAAAGACACATCTGCTGTTTTTTTTTGAAGCTCACTTCTGAAAAAAAAAAAAAAAAAAAAAAGGAACTGAACCCAAAACCAAAACAAAATGGGAAAGAAAAATCCTTTTGAGGAAGGTGTATTCTTTATATAACAGTCTTAAGTTTCCTCCACAGTTTGCAGCATTGCGTTTTCTAAGATGGTAGGTGGTTTTCCTTTACGTCACAGATGCTCCGCTCAGAAGACAGACCGATAAAGAGAAACCCAGAAAACTGAATAAAACAAAAACAACTGAAGTGAGTTTGTTGAGGTTCTGAGGTACCTGCACCTTTTCTGCATTCATTAGTCGGCACCTGAATGCTTGCTGAAATGTCCATTTTTTTAATACAGTAGAGCAATGTGCTGGTAAAATTGATCCAATCCAAAAAAATAATAATAATAATAATAACAATAATAATAAAAAGTCAAGATAAAATAGCAGCTGCATTCATGTGTTTGTTGGATTTTTGTGTTTTGTTTTTTTTTGTGTGGGTTTTTTTCTTAAACTTTTTTTTTTTTTAAATCCACTGAGTCTGGAAAGACAAAAGTGAACCAGGACTTAGATACTAGACTCTTTGGGCGGCAAGTCCACGTTGGTGACAGACGTCACGATGGAGACGAGGCAGTCCGAGGTAGTGCCGTTTACGGATTTGCGGATCTGCGCAATGCGCTCCTCGACACAGCCCGCCGAGAGCCGAGCCTCCGCATCGTGGTCCCAGCACTCTTCGATGGTCACGCAGAGCTGCGCCAAGCCCTGCGGACAACAAGGGGGAGAAAGCACCTTCAGCAACAACGTCTGCTCCGGGGACCGTCTTTGCAGTGGACGAGGAGGTCCACTTAACACAGCTTAATGCTGTCAAGAAAAACTAAGAAAGTTTTCTCCACGGTATGCAAATTATCATGAGATTAGATTTAAAAAATACTTTAAATATGCGTTTTGGGGTTTTTTTTAAGCTTTTGCTTTCTAAAGCTGTAGGGCTTGGTCACATCCAGCTTTTTTTTCATAGCCCCAGAAGTACTTTTTTTAATATCAAAATACATCCTGAGATTCAGCAGTTAAAGCTTGAAAAGACAAGACATCAAGTGTTACAATTCCCATGATAAAACCCTGAGAGCTGGCAGCACCCTATCAGTTACTACGAAACCCTTGCTTTGTTTGCAATCACTTCTGTAGATATCCCCAAAATAACTAAATTCAACACTGCTGGAAGAGTGCAACTCTTATTTGAACCCTCATTTGAACTGGAACACTCATCTTTATCTACAACCCGCAGCTCTCCTTGACTTCTAGGCAATGAGTTAGTACACCCGAGTCCAGCCAAAACCGTGGCAGTTTGGTCAGAATAGAGGCATTTAGTTTCTTACTGAAGCCCTGTGAGATTTCATCATCTGCTCAGTTTCCCAGTCTGAAAAAAATCACCTCTCTTATTAAAAACACACGCCTGAAATGATCTACCTCTGGGAAACCCATGCTGCATTTTCCTTCATTGTCTGCTTGCCTTCACGTCTAATTAATTTTTCCTCAAAAAACTGTTCAAGTCTTGCATGCTATCTAGCTTGTGAGGAACGCGTCTCCAATGGTATGGATCGTTTTCTTTTTCTTAATGAAAGGGACTTTATTTTCCATTCTTTCACTATATAAAGGAGTCCTACTAAACCACCACACGCTCCATGTTCAGCACTGGCTGACTTTAATCAGCTGGTTTACTCTCTAAATACAAGGGACAAATGGAAAGCGGAGCATGAAGGTGTTGAGCAATCCCTCACTCCCCAGCGCTGACTGTCCCTAGTACTAGGGAGCAGATCCGTGCACCGGGGTGGACTGGTCAGCTTCCCTCTGAAGCTAACGAGTGATGCACAACCACATCCCTCAGTCCCATCACACAGGAAAACATTTTCCACCATTAACCAGGAGGGACGTACGGGGTGTTTCAGCCAGTGATCCTTGAACACAGGGCGCATCTTCTTGTGAACCACCACTTCTTGCAGGTCCTCAAGGGATGGGTGCTGACCTATTTCTTCTTCGAAAGGCAGCATGTATTCATCCACTGGACCTAAGGTGCACATGGAGAACCGTGTTAGTACAGAAATCTCCTCCGCAGAGAGGAGAAACCTCCGCATCCTCCCCATGCATGAGTGAGCTGCGGCTCCAGAGCAACCTCAACCCACCGCAGCAAACCCTGAAGTTCACATGTCACTGCAGACAAATGTGATTTACATTCCTCCTGCACAATGGACTCTGCTGTCCCCGCTGCTTGTCTGGCCATGCATTTTCCACCTCGTCGAGTTACGAATCCGAACCCTCAGTCGGGCCTCCCGATCCCACCGCTCTCCTTGAGGAGGCTTGCCGAGTAGTCCATGATTTATTTTAACAGAAAGAGCAAGTCAGCCCATCCTCCTCACATTCTAACATAGCAATTCAACACACAATAACCTAGACAAAGGTTTCGGCATGAGCATAATTTCATTTTAGGCACTGACTAGCAAGGTCAAGCATACAACACTTATAATTTCTTGCTTTGTGATCTGGCTTGTTCATAGGTTTGAGTCAGCCCTGACATGCTGGAGCCAGATGCACTTGTCCCAAGTACCAGCTCCTAAGTGCAAAATGATTTCTGAATGCTTTAGTTATACCAGTTATGGCTGTGAACTGCCCCGGGCCACGGGAATGAGACAACTGTTAAGAATCAGTGCAGACGCTGGACGTAGCAATAACTTTTGCTTATTGAAACATCATTTGGCCTTTGGCAAAGCATAGACACTCTCACAAATGGCAGCCCGGCTTAACTGATGGGCTTTCCCAGGGTGCTCCGCAGCATCACTTAAGGTTTCTCAGTAGCAAAGAGTGATCTCTTTCAAGAGTGGAGATATTTCAAGAGGGCCTTTCCAGACTAAAATAAAAGAGCTGACCACTTTAGCTGGTCATGAACTGTGACACCAAGAACATGATGCTTAGGTACTCAAAAAAAAAAAAAAAAAAAAAAAAAAAAAAAAAAAATCACTGAAAGAGCTTATCATTATTCTTGTTGACACAATGTCAGTCACTAAACCAAACTGAAACACTCGCTAGAACGGATGGCAAAATAACACTCATGACCTTCCCTTCCTCTTCCTCCAAGAGGAATCAAGGCTATGAAGAGCTGCACTGGTGGTCTCCAAGCCAAATCATGCTCACCAGCTATCCCACAACTGGAATTGAGTCAAAGCTCTGTTTCTGAAGTTACATTCACTGCCTTTCAGCTCCACACATCAGGACTAGGGTCACTGGTCACTGAAGCCAGCAGACATGATTCTGACCACAAAGATGGAGCAGATCTGTTAAATAAGGTGATGCAATTTAGACAACATCACTTCTGAGCTAAAAGTGCAAATGAGGTTCAGCATTAACACCCCTCATCCCAAAGGAAGCCTTTCCTCCAATTTAACGGTGCTGTGTATGACACCTGGAGTATTTTGGCCAGCTGCTGCCTGAGAAGAGTTGGAAGGAGATCACAAACATGACAGGCAAAAATCCAAGTGGATATCTGGGGGGGTCTCAACAGAGAAAGGTTATTCCTACATCTAACAAAGACCTGCAGAGTGATCTGGGTACCACTGTTTCACCCCACTGTGCTCCTACCTCCCTGCTCCTCCAGCATTTTATCTGGTTAGCTAGGAACTTTTTGAAGGAAACACCTTCTCTTACCACATACTTATGCAGACATCCTAATTATAATCAAGCTCCTTGGTGCTACTGCAATACTAACAAAAATGTTTGAAGTCCAGGTGAGGTACTATTAATTTATTAACTTGATAGCCAGTCTAGAGCGCCCATATCTACACAAGAGGAAAGCAGTTGGAGCAAGCAGCCTTGGAGCTACTACAATGAAATGATTGCTTCCCTGACCAGGGGCAAGATCCTGCAAATGGCAAGGGGTGTCACCAAAGGGCAGATGTGCTATTTGGACAGAAAAAATGCCCCACATAGCAGCATCATTTTAGGATAAAAAAACTGAGAAAGGAGATACCATGAAAGTTCATTCTTTTGGATCATTCAAGAGAAAGTGAGATCCTCCAAAGCTGTAGATGGAACAACAAACTCAGCCCACTGCTGAGAGAGGGCTTGATCAGCAAACCTCAAAATTTATGATAGCAGGAAAATGGGCTTGCTGACCCAAGAAGATCCTTTCAGCCCTGTATTCCTGCTATTTCACCAAGGTGCTTCACTTTGGGCTTTCCATTGAGGCTACCATGCTGCCCTGCAGAAGTGAGGTGTGACAGCCAAGCCGGAGCTGAGCACGGCTCTTCTCTGGAGCTCAAAGCCTGCCCTGGTCACCCGCAGGAATGCAGAGTGCCACGGAGAGCAGCACAGAGCAGGCTCAGGACTAAAGGACGTCCACCACCGACGGAGGAATCGCCTACTCCTTCTCCCTCTGAGTTCTCAGCCCATTTGCAGTGTAACCAGCGTAGTTAAAAGCACTTTGAGATTTGAACACTACAAAGGTTATTATCTACAGAGAACGACAGCTTATGTTAAAAAACAAGCAAGTGAAAAACAGGTTAGCTGCTTAATAAAAATACACCATTGATTTTTTGTTTGTTTTTTTTTTTTGAAACAAAGCCAGGCCCATTCTCTGGACACTAAACCACGCTGAAACAGAGCCCTCCCCAGGGACGAGACAATCTTTATTCTTACCATCAACTGCTCTACATCTGGAGACTAGCTCCCACAACACCAGTCCCATTGCATACATGTCTATTCTCAGGAAGGCGTCTCGCTGGAAGTTGATTGCTCCCTCTAACACTTCGGGAGCCATATACCTCCTTGTTCCCACCTACAGGGAAAAAACACAACTCAAGTTACATTCCAGTTGGGCCCATCAGCCTCCACTGGTTGGAGATGAGTGACAGCTGGTTTCATTAGCCTTAAGGCTACTTCTGCTAAAGTTGCACCTCACTTGAAAAACAAGCAAAAGGGAGCTGTTTTTTCTGACACCGATTCTCATTAAGATCACTTGAGTCTAGATAAGCTACCTGAAGGAAAAAGCCAAAGTGCATAGCTACGTGTGTGATATTCATTCAGTGTACGCTACAGGTCTAATTTAAATGCAGCGCGGCACGGTGAATACGGATGAAATCCTGCCTTCCCTGCATCCCACCGCATCTTGCTCCAGCAGCACACACTGCATGAGAAAATGCTGTCTTTGGAGACACACAGAACACCCTGAGGTCAAGTCAGACTTGCTTATCATAGTCGTTGAAAGTTCAATCCCCTTTCACTAAAAAAAAAACATAAAATATATTAAAAAAAAAAGAGTAAAATTGATATATCCTGAAAGGTAGGAAATGGTGTTGGTTTGACAGCCTTGGATTAAAAAAAATGTCTCCTGCATCCACAGGAGTAGGAAAGCATGAACCCTACAAAGTCTACCCTGCCCTGGCTTGCTGTGATCTGTTCTGAAGAGATCCCCTCTTGCTTTGAGGGGATTCAGTCCTCATTATAGTGCCGATCTTGTTGTTTTTCGTCCAGGCAGAGCCACACCGAGTTCCTCATGTGGTTGTGGTTATATACATGGCAGAATTATAGCCCATAATATAGAAGAGTGGAGAGCAGAGCAAGGAAAAAAACCCCACCTTTGTAACATGGGAATTGAAATGCCTTTAGTATTTTCCTTTAGGAAATTCTCATCTGCTCTTGCTGTTACCTGAGGCAGTGGGGACAGGGGGAAGCCAGGATGTGAAAAGGCATGGAAAATACTGGAAAAGCCCCAAAAAAGAGGGCAAAAGTGAGGAAAGCTGCGGGGGGCTAACCCACAAAAGCGTTCACTCCTTCTGAGATAAAGGTAAAAACAGAGCCTGCATTGGAGATGGGCATTCAAAAAAACCCCAGAGGCACAAGGAGGAGATGCTGGCCTTGCTGTGCCCCGGGCACGAGAGCAGAACAAGGGGCCGCTTGCCACAACGCAAAGGCAGAAAATTAAGAACCCATAAAAACACAGCAAATTCTTTACGCAGCGCAGAGCCACCTCACAAGATCTGCCATTGCTAAAGGTCACCCAAGCAGCCAGCCTGGCTGAATTCTTAAAAATAAATGAATAATTTTAGGAGTATTAATATTTAATACCGAGGCAATAAAGAGTCAGCAAGTCGTGTGTTTGAAGGAAGAAGCCACATGCCCCTGGGGCCACGGGGACTCCACCTGCACAGCGGTCGGGAGGGTCTGAGCACTCTCCCCGCTCACCCAGATCAAAGCAGCTCCTGGAATTTATGCCTGAGCACAAGCTTTTATGGAAAAATACATATCTCGAAGAGAATTAAATGCGTCTACACAAAACACTCCCCACTCCTGAGGAACTATGGCAAGCTCAACTTTTTAAAATATTATTGTTAAAGATAATGATTACCTGTCCATGAGTGTCCCCTGGAGGTTTCCCAGGTTCAAACCGTACAGCTAGTCCAAAATCGGCTAGCACTGCCGTCAAGTCGTTCTTCAGCAAGACATTTTTACTCTTGAAGTCCCTATGGACAAGCCAAGAAGCAAGTTTGGGAAGGGTTTATTACGGCACGTGTCTAAATCACATTGCAACGCTCCACGTTGTAAGTCTATAGGCTTAGCAGCCTCTAGTAAATCAGCTCCTTCCTTCCTTCCCCGGCTGTCCGGCACGGCCAGCACTGGCAAATTCGGCTGTTCCTCGCTGCCCGTGTCCCTAAACCACAATCAAGCAGCCCTGTGCTGCCCAGCACAGTCAGCCAAACTCTATGGTGAATTAACCTCAAAATAAAAGCAAGTAGTGATATGAAGGGGGTGTTTTAATTAGAGCAGGCAGCGTAAGGCACCTTTTCTTGCTCTGAGCACCAGCTGTGGACCCCCACTTCTGGGCATTTCTCACATTTCTCACTCCCAACAACAAAAGCAAGACAGTTAAGGGGATGCATTTACTCCTTATCCTAGTAAGGATCTTTGCTCCTATCACTCCCAACAACAAAAGCAAGACACTTAAGGGGATGCATTTACTCCTTATCCTAGTAAGGATGTTTGCTCCTATCTACAAAATTAGACGTTCCTGGAAATCAGCAGATGCTCGTGGGACCCTCTTCACCCTGACTACACGCTTCAACAGACTTTTGCCATAGTCATCTATTGCACTTATGTTTTAATTGCCGGATCGATCTTCCCCAGAGAATTCAGAGGGTTGGAAAGCAAGCAGGGAAGGGGGTTAGCCCTCACTCAGACAAGCTGTCAGGATCGGACCGGGCAGCTGACGGGCAGGTGTAAGCATTTGCAGTAGAGATGGTGGGTTTGTGCTTGAAGGTGGCTTTAAGGGGACGTTTGTGTCAGTCCTGTGCTGCAGCGGGATCATTTCAGGGCAGCTCAGGTAAATCTGCAGGGGCTGGAAGGCAGGGGGGTAGGGGAGGTGGAGAAGGGTCACACCAAGATGCCTAGCCAGTCAAGCCCTGTTCCCTGGGCTTCCCGCATTTTCATCTGAAAAGGAATGTTTGGCAATCTAATTAAATTACAGACCTTAGACAGCAGATGGCAATTGTCCGGTATGCTCAGCATTATAATTTCCCTATCATCAATTCACTCGGTGACCCTGCTGATTGCAGGACATTGCAGGCCTGCACAAAATAATTAATGAGGGCAGATACAATTGTTCCGCACTAGAGAGACCTGTCAAAATTCTTTGGGAAGAGAGAAACTGCTGGACCATAGAGAAAGGCTGCTCGCTGCAGCCTCGGATGCCAGAGCACCAGCTCAAAGCACCGTGAGCAAAAATCATCCTGTAGCACCCAGCCCCTGATTCTGAGCTTAAAAAATCAGAAGAAAGGATTTTTCCTTTCTGAGCTAAACACAGCATGATGGGCATTTCTGGCTCGAGGATTAAGATGGGGAGAGTGGGTATGAAGTTGGAGAGCATCGTACAGCCGGGGAACCCCAGCAGAAACCAGCCTCCATCACCTCAAGGGGACACATGGGGTTTCTAGGGACACAGTACAGTTTTGCAGAGTTTGTACCCCTCCGTTACAGAGAAAAACACCATTTACCTAATACCTGTCATCTTAGAGACTGACTGCTTCCGTGCTATAGCAGTTTCCCCACAGGCTTAGAAAACAGCCATCACCTAATGACATAGATAAACTCCCTTGCTCGGTCAGCATTAGGGGATTATGCCTTCTGGGATGGTACAGATTGTGCACGAGATTTTTGCAAAACGGTGGCTCAGTAAGTACTACACAGAAATTATTAGACGGTCTGCCTGAATGATAAGTTTCCAAAGTGAAGCAAGATGTAAACCCGTATCATTGTGTAGGCATTTGCCGCTGCTGTTCACACACAGTGCCCTTTGGGCATGCAACAGTTAACTACTACATCTTGATATGTGATGCAGGGATTTCCTTTTGCACTTCTTTTTTTCCCCTATTTCCATACATTTCCCTATTTTTCCATGCTATCCTTCCTTCCACAAACCACCCTGAACTGGCAAGTGTAAGCTGAAATGCAAACATATGCAGGACAGGGAGAAAGACCTGATCCAAGCCATGCCAAGTAGAATTCCCACTAACACCGTATGCATTAGACCATCCTAAAATGGTCACCAATAAAAGAAAGCGTCCTGAAAAGAAGAAAATATCTTTTTTTCCATGTAATGCTTCAAACTAGAGAATAAGAAAGCGAGCAGACTATGAACAACGGGTGCATTAACTCGATTCAGACACCAGAGATTTTATTTTCAGCTTCCACGTGGGGGCACTTTCGCACCAACAAGCAATCCCATAACCTTAATCCTCCTTGTATTGCCGGGGGCCGGTAAGGAGTTAGCTGAACCCCTGCCCAGCAATGACTCGGGGAGTCCCACCTGTGAACCCCAGCATCTTCGCATGCATCGTGAGAAGCCATTAAAAAAATGCCATCTCCCTCCCCACTCCTCGATTTAAAATGTATTTGGTGTTTTCTTTTAAAACAAAAATAAAAGGAGTGGGGTAATCCAAGGGAAATCCCCTGTGTCCTGAAATCCCTCTTCTGTAGGTATGTGCTAAGTTCACACAAATGGTGCATTCTCCATCTTTTATCATTTGCTAAATGGATGGGGACACTAATGAGCACGATCTGTTGCTTTAATGCCTTTCTATAGCCTTTCTCTTGTTCCCCACCCTCAGGAATTTTCATGTATAAACCACTGCCTTTATTCTACAGGGACAAATGTCAGGGACACAGGGGTCAGCTCCAGGAACAGCACAAAGGCAGCTGCAGGCTCTTTCAACAGCCCCCAGCTCTCAGAAACCTTCAGGTTCGGGGAGGGCGGTTGTTTTGGGGGCAGGGACACCCTTGCAAAACCAGGGATTATCTCGCCGTACATGAAGATGGCCCCGCTAGATCGGGTACAAATTGCTGCAGCTGGACGTGGGGTTTAAGTCCCTCCTAGATGAAATGCGGTGGGTGGCGGGGGAGTATGGCCACGGATTACGGCGTGTAGCCCGCGTAAATCCCTTCTGGAAAACTCCCCCCTCCCGCCGTGCCTCTAGCAAACCACCCGGTAGAGATGCTTTAGTCCAGGGCAAGCAACGTGGGACTTCGGAGAAGGGCTAAAACCAGTACGGTTTCACCCACTGCTTTCTGGGTTCCCGCTGTCCCCACGGCACTGCCACGCAGGTGGGTTGAAGCGTGTGCCAAGAGGTCGCAGAGGCACCGTGGTGCCTGCTCTGGTGTCTCTCATAAGCACCCTGGCACGTCTTGGGCACTATAAAACTACAGTGAAAAATATATAGCAGCCATTTTCTGCATTTCTACAGTTTCTCCATTTCTTACCTAATGATCAAAAGCTCTGTGGGAAGACACACAGTGGAGTTATCAGTCTAAAACACTTAGGGAAAAATAGAGTCCAAATCTTGGTACGGCCATAGAAATACATGGATTATAATGTGATTTATCAAGCACAGTCCTTTAAAAGAGCAGTTCTGCAGCAACCAGATTTCCCTTTCCACGACAAGTCAAGAGAAGAGTTGTTGGAAGAGTGAAGCACCGACCCTTCAGACATTTGCCATAAAGCACTACCAATCATACTGACTGTTTCACGGACAAGACGCTTACTTGCCCTTCGCCATTTCATTTGTGGTTGAAAAACAATCTTGTCTTAGCATAGGGTTTGTTGGGTTAAAAGGCATTTACTTCCTAAAAGCACAATCCCCTCCATTCAACAGCATCACTTCAAAGAGGCTGCAAACATTTGCAGATAGCACTTGAATGGTGTCAACGAAAGAGGCCGTACCTGTGTGCTATAGCAGGTTTGTGTCCTTCACCTTTGCACCAAGGGACATCTTCATGAAGGTAGGACAAGCCACGGGCCATTGTTTCTGCAACATGGCAGAGCTCATTCCAGCTGATAATATTGCCCTTCAGGTAATCCGTCAGAGAGCCCTGTGAAACAAGACATCATATGTTCTTAATCGCAGACCCTGCTACATGACATTTATGCCAGCTCATCAGTTTAGAAAATGGTTTTAATGAGTGCTTGAGAAATCTGAACCTTGATTTAACAGGGGGGAAGAAATCACTAGCGACAGTAAAAAAGAAGAAGAAATAAAAACTAGAAGCATTCGTGAGACCTCAGCCCTTGACAGCACAGAAAGTATCTGGATGTCCAAGAAGAGTCCACTAATCTGCCAGGGAATGGGAGGGAGGTAAGAAAGGCACAAAATCATCTCAAAACAGATCAATTCATCCAACCTCAGAAAGGGGAAAGCCTTCCATGCAAGAAGATGATGCATTGTATCAGCTGGTTGTGGCAATGATTGACTCAGTAGACCTTGGATTAAACAGAGGGATAACGCTGCTGGCTCAACCCCGGATTTGTTCGTGTTTGTTTTATTTTGAGTGTTAGTCATGTTTGATAACTAAAGCAATCCATGAAATGGGAGATATGCCCCAAGCTTCAAAAGCAAACATGGAGCCCATCTGCAAGGGGTGAGTTGGGACGGCAACGGTCTGCGACACCCGGCTCCCATGTGTTCATCTACGCACGTTAAGAGATGGTGACCGCCACAGACGTGAGCTGTGGCCTTTTGTGCCTCTCTCTCTCCTCAAGTCCCACCTTTATTAATCCTATGTTTGTGTAGGAAAGCCTTGAAAGCTAAAGGAAGAGTCTTCAAAGGAGGGGAGCAGGAACACTTCTCCACTACCGAGCCATGGCTCACCAGGGACAAACTGGCTAGATTACAGGGGAGCTTCTGGGAGAATATCAGACACCAAATCCTGCTGCTTCACAACCAGCTCCCTCTGTGCCTTCCCAAAATGTACACGCAATGATACGTTACCTTGTCGTGGAAAGCTGTGATCAGCCAGAGCTCTGTCTCTAGGTTTGTCCCTCTTTTCTCTGCTGCGATAAATTGCAAAAGGTTTTCATGCTTCATGCCAGGAGTATTGAAAATCTCCCTCTCACTCTGCCAAGATTGCTTATCCTAAAGCAGGGAGAAATGCACCATCAAAGATCACGCTTCCCTTTAAAGTAAACAACTCCTTCAGCTCAGTCAGAGCTGCTCAAGGTCCTCTTAATATCATCCTCCAGCATTCGGATGTGATGTATCCCTTCAAAATGAGGCTGTTTTCCTAAAGGGTAGATACTGGAGAAAGACTGGAAGTTGCTGTTCTCAGTCTCCCTGCTCCAAAATTATCCGCAGCTATTCCTAAAGCACATGTGTGGGGAGGGGGGAGGAATCCAAACTCAACCTCACTGAGAAATAAGATTTGTCGAGTCTTCCTAAGGTTGCTTGCAAGAATAAAGCCTGTGCATACAGCACCCAGATCTGCATTGTAGCTGTAATTGTTATGATTACAAAATCTAATCTAGGCTCTATTGAATATTTACTAGTAGGTCACAGCTGGCTTGGACAGAAGATGTGCAAATCTCCTTTAGCAACACTATGACAACAAATACAGGGCAAAAAATTAACGAAGAAGGAGACAGTGGAGGAACACAAAGATGCTTCAGTCCTTCTTCTTTCATTTGACTTTTGATTGCTTTACTCTTTCCATCTGCAACTCCTAGAGAGTCAAGTCAGGAGTGTTCAAAGGTTTCCTAGAGCGGAAGACGTGAGCTGACAGAAATGCTGCAGTGCAATTAGCTTTCACAGCGCTGGGGCTGTGCCTTTGTAAGCTGTAAACTGTTTGCTAGGTTCGGGTCCGGATTTACAATCTACCCAGGCAGGTCGCACAAAGCCGGGGCTTTGATCCTTTGTGTGCACTTTGGGCATCGCAGCTGCACACTGCCTTGCTGGACTTTAACAACACGGACTTTTGCAGCAAAGTTAAAATACCCTGTAGATCTCAAAATGTGCTTGTTATTGCCCTTCTTGCAACAACTACTACTACAGGAAGCATTTGGTAACGAGATAACAGAGAGAAAAGCGTAGGAAGGTCCTTGAACTTTTTCCCCCAGCAGAAGAGTCCAAAAGCATCTTTGTTATGGTCTTAAAAGCACCTCCATTGGTGCTTAGAGCATCTCAGCCCCGGTGAGGAAGCCCAGTGAGTGAGAACCTACTGCAGTGCCCTTCTCACCTGAATAGGGAAGATTTTCACTGCTACGTAGTCATTCATCAGCTGAGCCTTCCACACACAGCCAAAGCGTCCTCTCGCCTTGATCTCCAAGAGCTGCAGAGGCTTTAGGCCAACCAGAGGAGAAGGGGGTGGTGGGCCGGGGTCCTGCATGAGAGAAAAACATTGTCACCAGCTGAAGCTGGACTGTAAAACAAAGGGAGGGGAAAAATGGAGAGATTGCATATGGGGAAAGCGGCGTAAAAAAGTGACATCTTATTTAATACAAATTATTTAGATGTACTGTTTGCAGCAAGAGCAGCCCCAAATTCCCTGTATTGCTTTGTAGGGTATTTGTATAGAACATATATAACAATCTACACCTCCAAGTGTCACTTTGTGTGTCAAACTACTGCCTGCCATCCTCTGGCAAAACCTGAATTCTCCTATGTTTTCAAAGCAAGAGCTATTTTGGGCTGTAAAACATCGATGACCTCAAGGCTACCTCCTGCCAAAAGCAGGAACTTTTTGATCTTTGTGGCCCAACAGCCAGCTACACCTAAAACCTCCCACTGCTTTGCACTTCATTAGGTGTGTTTCACATAACCCTAGCAATGGGCAATAAACAGGTCTGTCAGCATCATAAAGATCGTATCTGTTTAAACTCTGCATTTGTCCAGGAGAACAACACAACCCTGCAGGACGTGTGGGGTTGGAGCTCTGTGCTGCTTTCAGATGGGAAATGTTCACAGTATGGGCTGTAGTGGGCAGAGGAGGGAGGGAGAGGTAGCTGCTCGCTCTTCAGAAGGAACCAGAAGGCGCAGGGCACAGCAGAGCCAGCAAGGACCAGTTCCTGATGGCTCTGGGCCATGAGGATGACCTCCTGCATGCATTCTCTAATGGCTCATAAAAACTGAGCTTCAACGGGGAAAGCATCTCCCCTCGCCCCATAAAGCAGGTAGGAACTTTATCATCTCTCTGATCTCTGCTCCGCTGCAGTTGGCTGAAATCAGGCAATGGGTTTGAGAGTTTGGGGGGAAGGGTAGCCACCAAGCAGGGCTGTGTAACTCCATCCCTTAGGAATCCTGGACACGGTGATAACCCCGTCTAAACGCATCAGCCTCACAGGGGCTGCTAACACCACCACAGAGGCCAACTGTACCACCAACTTCAAAAAGACAGAGAAGAGAAGTTAGGCCACCCAAAAAGAGTGAAGCAAAAGTGGATGTGAATATCTACTGAGCAGCCTCCGTGCCTCTTGTAAGGTCCAAATAAAAGGGAGCGACTCCCTCACCTCATTAATGTCGACATGCCCGTAGGGAGGCTTGCGGTGACGGTACATCCAGAAGGCCAAGAGAATGGCCATGGAGAGGACAGCGATGGGGAGCAGCGAGTACACCAGGATGTTGAGCAGGGAGGGCGTTGGCGGCGGCGGCTCATATATGACTGTGAGAAAACAGCAGGGTAAACGAGGGAAACGACCCTTCAGGCATGCAACAGCACTGTCAGCTACACGTCCAGATGCAACCAAACCCCATCCTTCCTTCTACTCCAAAGTTGACAATGCTTAGTGGCATGTCCCATCACATCCAACAGTATTCACAAGGCTCTGCGGTCTACTTTTTTCCATACGGCTATTAGTAATGGAGTTACAATGGTCCAAACCACACTTTGCAAGCTGAGCCTTCATCTGACCTTTATTTAAGATGGGTATTTCTTGCTGGGATACGTAAAAGCAGAAAATTTCCTCATCTTAACCCTTCCGAATGTATTAAGCGAGCACGAAATCCCTCACAGCGTTGCTTTGCCTTTTACAGTGATTGACAAGATGTCAAGTTTTTAGTAAAATGCTGCCGGAGCCACAATTAAATGCACTATTCCCACAGTAGTTCTTGTTCCAAATTACATCAGTGCAGTTGAGACACAAACAATGGGAATACTAAATGGAGCCATGTTGCTATGTTGGAGGCAGGGAAGGAAAAAATAGCAAGACTTGCCAAATTAAACAAAAAACTGTGAGAGAAAGAATATTTTCTACTAGGTTGCTACGGGTACATTAATAACAGGAGATAATAAAACCCATGTAAACAATTAAAAACCTAACAGGAAAGCCCAGGAAAATCTGATAATGGTCTACTGGAACATCTCAGTAAATGTAGGTAGTTGATAGCAAAAGAAACCCTCCTAAGGAAAAGATCCATCTGCTTTAATAATTTTTATTGAATGCTACTTTAGCAAGCATACAGCTAAAAGAATCATCATTTTTCTACTAGCCTCTGAAGAAGGACCTGCTATTACTTTTCTTCCCTGACGTATATCCACAAACTCTGAAAGCTGACACACACACCCATTCCCTTTCAATCCCCAGACCAACAATATAGCAATCAAATGCAAAAATCCCAGATGCTCATGGTATTTGGAGACCTGTAACCTATGAAAATTAATGAAGAAGGCGTGAAATACCTTTTCAGAGTTTGAGTTTTGATCCATGCTGTATAAACCACTTTGCCCTCTTCCCCTTGTGCTGCGTTTTGGTTTGTAATATCCCACTGTGAACATCCACCATAAAGAAAACCTAATCCTTACTGACGGTATCCGAGGTGTTGATGCAACACACTTTACCCACAGAGTGAAACAACCTTAAAAAACTATTCTTAAAGAACCGTAGCCGAAGGATTTCTGGACTTTGTAACCAAAATGGTACTTCATATCCTGTGGGATGCATTTTTTGCTCAACATCCAACAACTCAAAGTCATCACCAACTGGGCCTAGAGGAAGACACCCCAACTCCCCATCCACCCAGTCACTCACCTTCTGGGCCGGTGACTTCAGGCAAATGGGTAAATTTCTCATTGCAATAGTTGCCCTCGCAGCAGCAGAAAAACACTTGAGGGTTTTCTTCTGTGGCTACGCACTCCTGCCTGCGTCAGGGAGGGACAGACACGGCGAGGAAGGGAAGAGAAAAAAAACGAAGTCAGCCAATTCCTGCCTCTTGTCTTCGGGAGCAAACCTGTCCCAAATTCCCTTCTCCACGCGCCTTCTCCTGCTGCTGCGCTGCACAGATCGGCAGTCTCCACTTACAGAAAACAACTTGGCACTCAAATACCCCAGTGGATAGCAAAGACCCTTGAAAAGACCGTAAAGGAAACAAATGCTTCCATATGTACTGAAGGCATTAGATGGCGAGTAATAAATAACAGCCGCTGCCGCTAACTGAATGAGAAGCAGAAAAACAATGGAGAGATGCCTCATTCCCAAGAACAATGTCTTTCCCACAGCCCGTATGTATGCTGTCGGGGCAGAGGAGTATTTGATCATGCAATTAAAGATTGTGCCATAAAGCACATATGATGAGGGCTGAGCTAAGACTGCTCTCACAGCCTTGAGCATCACTAACTACGCACTAGAAGGGCACCAGACACCGGCAGCAACAGTCCTGCTGCAGGCAGGAGGGAGGCTGCAAGTTTTGGTTTTGGTTTTTTTTTTATAAGGTTTAATTTCCAAATGCCATTTCTTTCTCCTTTAAAAAACTTATTCCTGCACAAAAGCCTTTAAGAAAATCAGGTTCCAGCTCCCGTTTTTTGTATTTGCCTGTTATCCAGGTAGCGCTCCAGCCTTCTCAGCACTGAGGTTTCCTTCCACACTGTGCAAGGTGTTAGGGGACTTTCACAGATCAGACCAACTCCACTTCCACACATCCTCCCTCTCCCACAGATCAATGCCAAAAGAGACATGCAGTGATTTTCGCAGTGCTCTAGGAGTCATTTCTTTCTCTTTCTTAAATGCCTGCTTCCCTTCCCTGCCACCTTTTGCTATGTTACCCTCTGCTTTTAGTTATTAGGGTTGCAGAGCTGCTCTCCGCAGAGAACTGTATCAAACTATTTCCTGAAGCCCAGCTAAATTATATGCATAACTTCCTTCCTTCGACCACTCGGAGGAAGTAGCAAAACAATCATATGTGTTTGACATTATTACTCATTTATGAACCCATGCCAAGCCTCCCTTTCTGTGGTATCACTGACATACTGCCACAAGAAGAATGGAAAGGGCTCTCTTCAATCATGACGCAGGGTAGTTTTCAGTGCTTTATTCCTTTTGGGGGAAAAAAGTGGCTATAGCCAAAATGTCTCCTGCAATGTGTCAGCTGGGAAGCACTTGGTTTGTTTTTCAGGCTTTTATTTTTTTTTAAACTTCAAAGAAAAAAAGCAGCTATTTGACTTATTCAAATGAACAAAGATGTTTCAACAAGTTAAGCAATGTTTCCAGATGCTTTTTCGTAAAATCAGATAACAAGCCCTTTGGATTTAACAGCATCAGTATTGGAGTCTTCAAGAGAAAACACATCCTTTGCTAAATCTGTTGGTTAAGAAATCAAGCTAATGAGTGAAAACAGCCTGCTCCACATCTGCAATTCATTATCCCTGTCTTTGAGTTGGTGTGCGCTCAGGGCAGCCATCCAGGTACATATGACATGTTATACTTAGCAAATATTACAAATGAGACGGTGGAAGAGAACGACACATTTTTCTATGGCAGCGAGGGCATGTTTCGTAGCGGTTCACATGCTCTTCAAGAAAACGTGAACACGACCTCTCCGGTGGGGCTGTGTAAATAAATGAAGAGCACACAAGTCGATTTTTAAACACTACCTTTTTCCTATAACCTTAAACGTACATGTGCCACGTTCTTGTTTCCTTAAGATAAAAAACAGAGTAAGGAGCCACAGCACCCTCAACGTCCTAACCCCTGCATTCCTGAATTTTTCACCTTCCAGCGACAAGGAGGCAGCGCTTGGCACGTACCAGCACGTGCTGCCTCTGCTCCGAGAGGAGCTGCAGCCTGGCAGAATAGGACCATGTCCTGCATCCAGGGGACGCTTTTGCAGATATACGTACAGGTGCATCTCCTGAGGCTGCACCCAGGAGCTTGGCATCCAAAGGTAATGAAGACAGAGACAAAAAGGGTGTCAGCACAGCACCGTAGATCAAAAAAATCACCTTTTTAGCCATTTTTGCCACCTTGGGATGCAACACTACCTGCATGAAAGACGGCCGAGGGCATTCAAGGGAAGGAAAGAAAAAAAAAAAAGACTGCATTTAAACAGCCTTTATTTAATTAAAGCTAACCTTTATTTCAAATGTTGCTTTCAACACTTGTACTGTTTGTTAATTCTCAGAAGATCTTTTAGCTTTCCCCTGGAACTGCGGCTTTGAAGAATCAGGCTGCAGGATAATGGATGCTCAACCCCCGGGCTGCAAAAAGGCTTGTGAGGAGCCCTGGAAACTTTTTACCGCTGTAACAGAGCAACATATTATGACAAAGTTTAAGAACCACTACATCCCTGCACAGAGACACTCAGTGACAATACAAGTGTCACTGTATACGAGAGCAGGCACTGAAAGGAGAAATCTGTTTACAGTAAACACTTCTGCTTGGAAGTAGGAAACTAGAGCGACCTTCTATTCTCAGAAGGATCGGCATTAAGATGACTAATGGGCCAAGGAGGATTGATTTATCAGGAAAGAATAAAAATTTAACTATATATAGAGCTTGACTGCGCAACTGGCAAGGGAATAGGTGTGGTGGAAAAGTAACCCCAGCGCTAATAATAGAAGGAAGATGAGGAACAATTCACAGTCAGGACAAGATAACGGGCACAAAAGCAGGGATAGTGTACAGCACCGAAGGGAGAAAACTCTCCAGCCACGGGACAAATCTAGTCCCAGCTTAAGCCCCACAGCTTAGGACCTGATATCCTAAAACTTTTGGAATGAGAAGCTACAAAGATGCGCAGCTGAGAATTGCGCAAAGGTGAGATCAACCTACATTGGTGTTGTATAAAGGCAAATCCTTGAATTTTATGTTCTGTTAATCCTTCTTGAAAAAGGTTGGGTTTGGGTTGGTTGGTTGGTCATTGGGATTTTTTTAACAGAAACATTGAGTCTAGAGCTACAGAACATTGTCCTTTTAAACTGTGAAAAGTTCAGAGGGCTATTTTCTTAAGCTGTAGTTCTTTCCCCTCTGTAGAACTGCATCAAGGGAAATGAGAAAAGACTAGTTTATCTTCCCAGCTATTTAATGAGGCTGGAGCCTTCGTACTACAAAACCTCGCTCCTTTTCAGCTCGCTACAGGCAGTAACACACAAACACGCGTATTGCTTTTGTTGCCCCACTCTTTCTCCTGGCCTGTCTTTCAACTCAGCTGAAGAACAGTGAAACTTTTTGCAACATCACAAATGCCAGAATATCTCTACCTCTAACCATCCCCAGATACCTGTGCTTTTCTAGAGAGCTCCAAATGATTCCAAGTTTTCCTTTGTATCGCCAAATGCTCTTGGAAAAACATATTGCTCTTTATTTGATGGTACAGGACATGTTTTTCAATGCATGCCAAAATTATCAAAGCTTTGCTAAGGAAAAAAAAACCAAACCCCACAACAAAAAACCCTAAAAGTGCCTTTTGCAGCTTCTATTTAGAAAGTCAAGGCAGATAAGTGACAATTCTGAGCGCTGCATTAGCAACAGAAGTAATTACAGGGGATGAATGGGCCAATTGACTTGGACTTACTTTCTTTTCCTCGACGCAAAAATCACGAGCCTTTGCACTTAGAGAAGCAATTAAACCTATATTCAGAAAAACCAGTTAGGCTATTACCTGTCATAACAGTTGAAGTCGTCTAACCAGCAGCCTTTCTTCACCAGCTCGATGGAGCCCGAGTTGTTTCTCCAGGAGGCGTAGCAGTGGAGCCGCTTGTCCTTCTCTCCCTCGCAGCGCTCCACGCCGCTCTGGTTGGTCTTCTCCAACTCCCAGTTGGCGTTGTAGTAAATGCATTCCCTTGTCTCAGCCTCCCCATGGCCCGGTCCTGAAGCAAAATTCAAACCCCAAGTACGTTCAAGCAAAATCAGAAACAGATCCCGGGAGACACATCTCCACGTGGCTATGCTTTAGGTGATGCATACGTTTGCCTCCCCGGGAGCTAAACAGCTCATCGATGTGAGCTTCAGCATGGTGCGGAGGGTTATTCTCCCTTGCTGGTGTGAGGTGGGGAACGGAGAGGTCGGGTTTGCCTAGGTTCACAACAGGAGTTCATAGTGAAGTCAAGAGCCCAGCTGAGACCCCCCTCAGGTTTCGTCTGGCCAGTGCTTCACCCACAGGACCCTAACAGAGGGATGTACAAGGCAACCCATACCCAGTATTTTCTAACCACAGAAACCCTGTTTAGGAAACACAGCCTCCCAGGGTGCTACCTGCCGCTTGCTGGGATGTCACACACTGGATTTACTCTCCCTCTCCACCGCTATTTTGGGAAACACAACCTAAAAATAAATGGTTTCTTATGCAGGTAGGATGTAACTGAGACTAGATAATATTCATCCTGCAGAGAAGGGCCAGAACAGTGCCTATTCCTCGCTTAGAACCCAGTTCAGGCTTATTTGGATAAGTCTCCATATGATACAGTGCCATGTTTTTAGCTGCAGTTGACACAGCTCATGCTGCCTCTCCACGCAAGACCTTCAGCAAAAAGCAACTCTGTTCCCAAACAAATCTGGCCACCCCAAATGCACATTTGGCCACCACAAACAAAGGAGTCTCTGTAGTCTGTGGGTCTTTCCCCTCTTAGAGCCTTGTACCAAAGGACCGAGGAGTTCCTACTGCCCCAAGTAAAACGATTCCCCCATAGCCACCATGGCACGGAACTGAAACTTGATTATCGACACGTCCATTAAAAATGGAGTCAAGTAAGGGAACACTGGTATCTGCAGGTGACCTGTTTTGTCCTAAGCCTCATAAATCCTCTTCATTTAGAACTATTCTGCTTTGTGGCATTTTGAGGATTAGTTTAAAATGAGAAGAATGAAACAAACATGACATGTAAGCAGACAACCAGAAAAGGCACCATGAAGCTCGTGATTTAGTAAATCCTGAGATGCTGTGCAGCCATCTCTCTTTGGGATTACCCAACCTAAGGCAAGGTCAGACCTGGCCATTATTTTGATGGATTGCAATCATGGAAAACGTAGGTATCCCAATAAAATGTGTTGACAACTGGGTAGAAAACACAAATGGGTCCCGCAGGATGGTGAAATGAAAGTGCTGCGCTCCCAGAATAGCCAGACCTTTACAAAGTGCAGAACTAAGTTTCTGGCTGGAAAATTTTGCAGTGCTTTCATGACTCCATCTTCTCCAAAGGCCGTGCAACCTTTAACGTCGAGATTAAGGCAGTCAAGGCCATGTCTGGACGATCTAAATGCAACCCAACCTGTGATTCCCACTCAACACGGCAAACCAGCCAGTTCTAAAAAGTGTCTACAAGGTGATGCGATTCAGTCCTCATAAGACACCAAGCAGCAAGTGGCTTACAGACAGCAGAGAAAACACCCAGCCTGGGCACAGGCACCGGCTCCAGGTCTCGGATACCTTCTGTAGCTTCATCATTTCCTTACCTGAACACCCATCCACTACTGATGTAAGTACCCTCACAACACCCAGCCAGAAAAGGGAGTGTTACTTCCAACTGAAGATTCAACACACCAAGTTTAAACAACTTGTCCTACGTGATGCCAGGGGGAGCCTGATCTGCCTTTCCACAGCCTGCAGCTCCTCAAGTTGCCAAGTCTCCATCCAAGCTGCTACCTGGTGGCAGGCTTCATCTCCAATTTTGCAGTGCATGGAGAGCCCTTTAGAGATGGCACCTGAGCTAGAGATTGCATTCAAGCTATTCAATGTAGCCTCATCTGCTGTAGGGAATCAACCTTCTGCTGCCAAGAGGTGTCAAGCAAGGAGTGCAGATGACCTTGCACAGAGCGGAACTGCAAGAAGGTTGCAGGAGAAACCATGGTTTCTGCACAAGCTAGGGGTGATGTGTCCAACCTGCTCCTGATACTGACACCTGGACTCAGTGATGGGTAATTTTCATGGTACGGAGCAAACTCATCAGCCTAGGAAGATGTCTTTGCAAGCTGAAGAGGTGTTCAATCCTTCAGTAACTTTTTTGGGGCAAGAATGTTTAATCTGCATCATGGGAGAGACTGCAAGGGAGGAGGGGTAGGAGAAAGTCATAAAGCTGACTTCTGAAACTGGAAATTATATTCAAAGCACACACGAACAAGAGCTCAATTTCAATAGCACCTGCAGGTTTTATCGGCACTTGCAAAGCTCCATCTGAGTTTTCCTCTGACAAGTTGCTTACTATAATAAAAACAACCTACCAATATCCCTCAACACAGAATAGTGTCAATATTGACACTCCTTGTTAAAGCCTTGATATTTGTTCTCTTGATACTTACACCACGCTTTGTTAGGGCAGATTAAGCATCTTTTTTTTTTTGCTAAATACTGGTTAAATCAGCAGGAAAGCGAAGGAGCATTGTCTTGTGTGCAGGAAGGGTGATATCTTTTTATTTATAAAAGAATAAGTAAATATCTGAGCTTCATTATAATATTACACATGGCTTGCAGCTGATACCTAATACTCACTACCACCTTCTGGTCCAGTCCTTGAAATACATTTTGTAATATCATTTCCATCATCCCAAACAAAATCCCTAGATGGAAATTTCCTCCCCCTCCCCAACTCCATCTCCCAGAAAGCAGGAAGGTTTAATGAACCATTTGCCTGGGAAACAGCCCCAAAATCTAATCCTGGTTCAGCCACCTCCGTCTGTAACCTCGAGCAATATTGTGTAGCCTCTGTTTTCTCCACCTGCAACAAGGGCCAATGCAATGCACAAAGCTGCGGTGAGATTTGATGCTTCCACTGTGCTTTGAAAAGGGAATGTTAAAAAGATGTGAAGCAGGAGCTGTATTGGCTTTGGGACCAGCAAACCGAATCTGCTAAATCCTGTGCTGAGCGCAGGCTCCCTTCCCCCAAGACAGTCGTCTTTTCTGGAACAAGTTTCAGCTGAAGACTAAGATCTGCTTGCAAACACACAAACCCAACTCGGCAAACAGCAACCGCACCAGGAGAAAGGCCTTTCGCGGTTTCTCCCCTGCTGTCAAAGTTTAGATGAATTGAATAAAAGCACGTATAAAGTTTTGGACGACTAAATACATGCATGTTTTCCTTAAAACAGCTCCAAAGGATGCTTGCATTAAGGAGACACTTTAAAACCCTGTGTGTTTGCTACTTGCTTTCAGATCTTTTTAAAAAGCTGTTTGGTAAGGATCCTCATCCCACTGGGTGCTCGGGACTGCAAGAAACCCTTCTGTTTGTGCCCAAGACGGTCTCAGCAGGAAGGGGCACAGCTCTAGGACTGGGTGTTCATCTACCCGCTGCTTTAGCTCATCAAGAAACACTCACACCTTGCTCTGTAATGGATCACACAGAGACCAAAGTTTGTAGCTAACTGCCTTCTCTGCACTCACTGCATTAAAACCCTCAACTGAATGGAGGAAGGGGGAACTGAAACAGGGTTTTGTCTCTCTGAGGGAGAACGGTGGGGTGGTGGTGACTAAGAGGAGGCAATCTGAGCTCCTGTATTTCCAGGAAGCCATGTAGTTCTTCCTGCCTCTTCTTTCCCCCTTGGGCAATGGGTTCGGAAGTGCCCATTCCCCCAAGGCCACCGGAGTTCTCTAAGAAACATCGAGCTGGACACTTCTGCAGAGCAACGCAGGTGGGAGAGGCACAGATCGACCACGTCCTGCTTCTCATTTCAAGTTGCAAGAAAAATTGGAGGGTATTGCCCCAAAACGGGTGCAGGAAGCACTCGTCTCCTTCCACCGGACACAGCTGATGCATTAGCGCAACTAGGGTTGGGTTGGACTTGAGTGGGCTTCCCTCAACACCCAGCAGCACAACCTGGCTCAAGGGAGGTGCTGAACCAAACCTCAGCAGCTGAGAGAAGGGACAAGATTAATTTTGGCAACAAAAAGCTTTCCCTGAAACAGAAGCCTTTGGGTGCAGTCACAAACCACGGCTTGAGATGGACTAAGGGGGCTGTGTCGCCCCGGTCCTGCCCTTCCATCACCATGATGCTCTTGCTGTGTCCCTCATGCCAGCATTGGCACGTGGTAGGAAAGCTCCTGACCTCCTTCAGTTGGTGGCACTGCCTGGTAAGGACACCCATGTTTAGCTTTTGGCAGAAAGTCAACAGGACTTGGGCGTAACAAGATATAAGATATTTGTTAAGCAAGTATTGGAAGGCTGCTGTCGGAACTTGGTTTAATTCATTGGGCCGCTGTTCCCCTCCCACCTAACACAGCTCCACCAGCCACAAAGCAAAAGTTGGGAAAAAAAAAAAAAAAAAAAAAGCTATTTCCCACCCAGCGGGGACTCCCATCAGGTACATGCAAGAGGTACAAACACAGGTGGAATCTGCTGGCCCCTGCCACACACATGCATTTTATAGAGATGTTTCAACCATGTCTGCAGAAACTACCGCGGGCAGAACTGCCTCGCTACATAGGCAGCGCTTTGCAGAAAATGCTGAGCAAGCAAACCAGGAGCATGCACATCAGGCAGGAGTGTGGCATCTCCAGCAGCGCAGCCTGCTATCAGCCCCAGTTCTCTCCATGGAAAAGAGCCTCGCGTCAGCAGCTGGGTGAAAACAATAAACATTTCAATACCACAATCCACAAATAGTCATTTAAGGAATAAATTCTAAAGTAATGCTTGAAATCGAAGTCAAAGGAATCATTAGGCTTTGGAGGAGCAGATGGGTTTCTGGCATCCCACTGCATCCACCCAGTGCTTCAGGGATGACGCAGCGTGGCTTCTCCCAACACCTTCCTCGAACCAAAGCTGCACACAAATACCTTTACACGAAACACCACCAAGCCCAAATAACTCCCAACACATCGTGAAGGCAGAGGGAGGCTACCCACCACCACCTGGTTTTGGGGTGGAAGTCAACTTTTTTACTTCAGTCCTGAGAAACTATCACTACGCCGATTCCCTTGGGTCAATTTTCTGCTCCAGGTGACTGAAGCATCACCAGGATTTTGCTGAGCAAGACCCGCAGCACCTACCAAGGCACGTAATGATGGCAAGAGCAGTTGAAACACCGTGCAACACGGGAGGACCTCTCTCCTCTACTTGGGAGTCACAAGGCACAGAGGGAGCTCATTAAAAAGGGTCCTCTTGAACTGAAGGACTTCAGCCTGCTGAGGCATGGGACCTTGTTGCTGATCCGAGACTAAACTCTGCTCTCCTAATTTGGAGCTGCCGACAGATCACCGAGGCTGTGTCATTATCCAACAGCTGCTAAATTATAGCCAAGATCCAGTGTAGCAACTCTGGGCCTAGGTGTTAGCAGTTGCTGGGCTCCTAACTCATAATTAGATACACGGGGAATATCTTCCCCAAGGCTGAAGGCTGCTATAAATCTCAGCTCTTTATCTCTGCCTGTCCCCTTTTTAAAACCTAAAATGAAAGTATATACGAAAAGATGGGATGTGTCAAAATAGTCTGCATAAACACTGAGTGATTTACCAGACAGTCTGTTTGCCTAACTGTCAAAACCACCGGGCTTTATATATGAAACTGTGTATGCAACTGAAGTTATTTGCAAACACTTAGTTATGTCCCTATATAGCTATTTGTACATGTAATTTTATAATATAAAATGACAGAGATTGTACACTGAATTGGGGTAATTGCCCTCTAATTTGGAGGGTAATTGCATGTAGCAATTAAGCAACTGCGGATGCATTCTTGCATGTGTGATTATGAAAGTCGGGCCCTTTGTTTGAGGTTTGGGTTTGTTTTCAAGAGCTATCCCTCAAACCGCAGCATAGTTGAGCAGAGCTGGGAAATAAGAGGCTGCTGGGCGCTTACCTTGCAGCCCAGCATCTGCTGGGATGAGCTACTTCAGTGCCAGCTCAGCCCGCTCCTTCCCATTGCTCAGCGCCTGCCGGGATGCTAAACCAGCCGCCTCTGAACCCGGGACTGAATTTTGGCACATCCTTCAGTGGGGGGACCACGATCTACGCACGCGTAGAGCACACTGGGAGGCACTGGTGGGGAGGGAAAGGCAGGGAAAGAGGGCTGCTGCCCCGCAGCTCTTCCTCTCCCAGACACCTGCCCAGGAGTTATGCGCAGGGCTGCAAATTAAAGAAATTCAAATAGTTGATGCTAGCATTTCAGATCCCAACATCAAGCCGGAGGAGGGCTTGTAAGGGAGAAAGTTTGGAAAATGTTGCTCCGGAGAGACCACCCAGTTGTATCTCTACAGAGCCGATAATGAATCTGCAATTAGGAAGTGTTGCTCCAGCACTTATTCCCCAAGCGGGGTGATTTCATTCCTGCTGTACTTAAATAATAGCGTCTAAATACGTTTTTAGGCAAAGCATCAAACTAGCGATGACATCTGTGGTTAAGTACATAACTGTACGCAAGGATTTAAAGACTCGTTGCTCGTATCCCCTGTTCTTTCACACAAGCCTTGAAACGGCAGAGCCCCATGTAACAGAAACGAGCCCTTGACTCTGCAGAGCCCCTTTTTCAAGCCAAACCTTCAAGCCCACCTTTGGAGACCTCCACGGCCAGCGCGTGCCCAGGCACAGAGCGATCAAACACCCGGGGCTTGCCCTTTCCAGATGGCTGGATGCAGGGATGGGCACTGCCCTGGCTGATCGAAAAAAACCTGGTAAAGCATCGACTATTGCAAAATATTTTGATTGTTAAGCCAGATCAGGTAAAACCGGGCCCATGCAACACCGAGAACAGCAAGAGTGTACCGCCAAGGGAAGATATTACTTTGAATTTTGTTTTCTGTCAATACATTTGGCATATCCCACGATAAAAGAGCTCTAAGTTTTCTAGTCAATCAATGGCTGTTAATCTATTATCTCAGCATATATTGCCATGGTAACCTGCAATGATGCCATTGACAACCAGTCTCAAAAGGACAGGAGGCTTTAAGTAATTTTCTTTTAAAATTAAAAAAGGAACTTAATATTAAGAAATACATCCTCCCTGCTCACCAGGGATGACAACTCAGGGCTTCTATATTCACACCATGACTCACGCTTCACAGCTTCCACGGACATCTGTGTAGCAATCCCCCCCCCCATATATCTCTTTTTTAACTTGGGCTTAAGTCAGTAAAAGATAACAAGGATATTATTCAAAAGAATTAGATCTTTATTAGAATTTTCCCCCAAACTGCTAGTAAAACCTGTTTTGTAAAATATAGGGAGCATGTTTTAAGAGTCATTACTACCAGCTCGGGGCAAGGATGCAATAAAGGTTTAATTCTTCTGAATAATTTCCCTGGTATTTTAAGTGGAATAGGGTGGATAGAAAAAGGATCTGGAGAAGGACATGCAGCAACCCAGCTCCTTACAAATCCATAAAACCAGGCAAATTCCTGTTTAGGGAAGACGGAGCAGAGTGAGATGACAATGTTATTCGATTTAGTGAAATCCTGAGTGTGCACACACACACGCAAGCATGCACAGAGCTGATGAGATTAATCTCTTGGCCCAAAGGGGAGGATCATTCAGGAAAAGGTTTAGTAAATCATTCCTCTGGCCAGGCAGAGCGATCCAAGGAGGTTTGGCCAGGTCACCGGCTGGACTGGCGTGCGGCAGGACAGAAACGTTGCCAGCAGTTAATCAATTTTTGGAAGCAGCGCATTTTTGACTCAAACTCAGCTGGTCATTTCTATATTTTATTTAAAGAAGAGATCATTTTAGTTATCCATTAGAAAAATCCTATTTTGTAGCATTTCAGTTAAGGACAAAGCCAAAATGTAATTAGATTTCTCCCTTCGCATCGCTAACTGTATCTGTCTCCCCAAAAAAAGGTTTTAGTTCTTTAATAAAACCATCAGGGAGATCAATCAAAAGCATTTAATGCCGTGGTGCTTCTGCAGTTCATGTTTAAATGCACTTTGGGTCACAAATGAGGCAATTTGGACAGCAGAGCTCAAACCGGATTAGTAATAACGCACAAAAAAAGGCCTAATTTCTTCTTCTTTTTTTTTTTTTTTTAATACAGATACACACTCCTCCGCTACACCCAAGAGGATAAAAACAAAATCAAGTCAGCCTTGATGAACAGAAAGTTACGCATCCAAAAAGGGCCCCACGACCGACTGCCTGCCTGCATGCGGCGCGGGTTGGAGGAGAACACGTGAAGCTGCAGACCGCCCATCCAAACTGCCCGAGGTGCTGAGCTGCTGTCTCTATCCCCGTGTGACTGTCCCCAAGATGCCACCTCACGCAGGACCTCTGCCACGAGCATGGCAGGTGAACGCCAACCGCTCTCCTCCATCCACCCTGCTCTTTAGGAGACACCTCCTGCCTTCCTTTGCACCACTACACCAAGAAAATGCCTTGCTCCATATAGGATTTCCGTAGAGAAGAGGTTGTGTTTTCCCCCCAGACCACGAGTTTTCAAACAAGCATATAGTTATTGAGATTATTTTTTTTTTCTTAAATTTGAGGTGTGCGTTTATAAAAGCATTAAGCAGACCGTTTATTTGGCTTGTAACAGCAATGACTACTCTCTGGCATGAAAAATGGACCCTTGTGGGCTAAGCACGGTGCAAATAAGCTATCAAGAAGGTTTTCTTAGCCCCCAAACTTTGCAGCCTCAGTGACAGAAAATATTAGAGTTTAATTACAAGATTAAGATATTTCCAACTATACTCCTAAAAATCAAATAGAGGGCAGATTTTGACCAGATGCCACAAATTACTAAGTAAAATATGCAGCAAATTCTGGAATGACATTTAAAACATAATCATTTGTTCTCTCTCATTCTCCTCGGGAGCCAGCATGAGGTCTCCAAAGAGCATGGGAGGAGGAAGTGAAATCACGTATGTTCGTAAATATTTTCCCCCCACACAGCAAAGTTCTGAAAAGCTTTCAAAGCAAGCCTGCAAAAGAAATTTCCTTCCAGGCAAAGGGATGAGGATACGGGAGCATCTCCTTGTGGAGCGCAGAGATTTAAGGAACAGCAATAACCACGTGGCAATACCTTTCAGAGCTCTTTCATGTGTGCCTGCTCCATCCCACCGTCCTCATCCTGCCGTGCCGCTGCCACCAGCAGAAATGCCTTTCAGAGCTCCTGATTTCTAAGGTCTTCTCCAGGGAGAGACTGATGTGTGTCTAACACACCACAGCACACCTGGCAAGCCACAGAGAGCTTTGGTACCCAAAAAGCAGCACCTCAATTCATAATCTACATGTGGTCCTCTGAGATTTATCAGCAGGGACATTTCAAACATGCTTTAAAATGTGCTGAGTCTACTAAGATTGGGCCCCAAGTGCTTTTCTATTGATTCTGCTTGACATTTCCAAATACCACAATTCCAAATTTAATTCACTGGTAATTGGAAAAACTGTAATGCATGTAAATGGACAAGAAGATGTTGGAAGTCCAAAAGGTCAAGCATCAGGAAAGCGTGCCCCCAAGAACTAAATGATGTTTGTTTGTCTTCTTGTCACCCTCTTCCACTTGAATAATTAAAGCTCAAAGTTGGGCAGTTTTCTCAGCAGGGTGGAAGAAGAAAGGAAATAAAAAAAGCACAATCGCTCTAAACTGTGGGACAGGGTTCAAAAACACTGTTTTAAACTCCATCATTGACCAAAATTCAAATACACCACAGAGATGACTCACTCAATCAGCAGATTACATGAGCAAGTAGGAACTCAGGGAAGAATTAATTTGATAACTCTGTCAGTAGAAGAAGATTCTCTCTATCTAGGAATCAGCTTTCCAAGATTACTTTTCTGCTGCTCCATGGCTTGACAGGCATTAAGCTTCTCCTCGCCAGCCAGCTGAAGAGAGGCAGTGGCAGAGGGAAAAATCTTACAGACGTGTAAGTTCAAACCTCAGTTCCAGTGTGACGATGGACATTTGTTGGCTGATCCCATTTGGGGTCTCTACTTTATTCACCTGAGAAAACCAAACTTTTGCTTCAGAGGAACCAAGGGCTTCAGCAAGAAGAAATGCTGTGGGACCACGTGGGGGATGCTTGCCCGGCTCTTTCCGTAGAGCCCTGCGTCGCAGCAAAGCCCACGGCTCCCTACAGCATGCCTGAGAGTTCAATGTACTGATGGGTAATTAAGCCCTTTTGGGCAAAGACCATTCACGTATTATACAAACTACAGTATGACAAAATTCCCGTATTTCTCCATGTTCTAGAGAATAAAACATGCAAATTTTAGCTGTCAGTCCAACCTGCGTTCCCCAGCACCTGAGCAATCACTGATGCTCTGACACCCTGGTGCATTTTAGCTCAAAGGGTAAGAATATGATCGAAGTACAGTGCACAAACAAGCACTAGCACAATCTACGGCCAGTGTTACACTGATGAAAGACAAGCATGCGTTACCACATCCCAATCAGTTTCCTCAGTTCAGCCCACAGCAGTATGTATGAAAATACTTGATAACTCCTTAAGCAAGCGACATCTTTTACATTGCATCTTAGATCTCCAGATCATTCAAGTTTTGCAAACGAAGAAACCACTGACTTTTAAAAGCTTCTTTCCCAGGGTACAGCGGTATTTCAAGAGTTAACAAGCTTCAGTCAAAGCATGCAAAGGCAGCTGAACCTAGCCTGAAAGAGAGGGGAGGCAGGAAGAAAAGCAACATTCTAGCCCTTGCAATCACACACTAGCCTTAAGCCCTCCAAAAGGAAGTAAAGACATTCCTAAAATTCTTCAGAGGATGAGAAGCAAGTTGTCAGCTAAATCAGAAGTCCATTTCTCCCGTCTTTACGCTTTTAATGGCAAATCCCACATGAGCAATTTTAAAAGCCTCTCTTACAATGGAGTTTTCTCCCAAGTGGCTACAGCACATCTAGGACTTGTCTCATGTTTACAGAAATGTACCTTTCTCCTTTGGGTCTATTGAAAAAAGCTCCTGTCAAATGACCTGAGGAAGGAATGTAGCACAATCCAATACCATCATGCAATTTCCAGTGATTGTTTCTGTTACAATAATGAAAGGCACGGAAGAAACGGCTGGATAACTGCAGTGATTCTCTAAAGACAAGTTATAAAAGAGATGCTGAAGAGATATTATGTAAAGGGGGAGGGGGGGAGAAAGTCACCTATTAGCTTTCATCTTGATTACATGCACTCACTGGCATCCGGATTCCACTTTGAAATAAAAATGTTTTTAAGCAGATTGTCCCAGAAAGTTGAAACTCTGCCTGTTTCACAGGTGGAAAGCAATAAAATAATCGGATCTTGGACAGATCTTCTCCTTCCCGGTGTTTTATAGTTTTCTCAAGCCATAAGGAACACTAAAACACTTTGGACCACAGTGTGCACATGGCATGGAAGCAGAAGCACTTACCCTCCATCCGTGTCCAAGCTTTCTGGATGACACGAGCTCAACAGCTCCACCCCAGAAACTGGGTACATTCCCTTCCAGTTCAACTTTCTATTTAGACGCTCGTTCCCATGGTGACCAGGCTCCAATATTACGCAAAATAACATAAAGTAATATTCTAAGATTCAGTACTGTACTCCTAGACAATTTCCTAACCTCAGATAGGTGGGAATCTCCACAAGCCCCATCTCTGATACTGCTCCCACGTATTCAGATGCTGATGTATGAGAATAAGGAGATGGAGGTGCCCTTGCCTGGGCATTTTCTGGGACACCACAAGTATTTAGACAGATTTATCACTGGAAATGCAACGAGAACCCAGCAGAAGAGGAGGCTCCAGGGAGACCTTATCGCAGCCTTTCAACGTATAAAGGAGGCTTACAAGAAAGACGGAGAGAGGCTTTTACCAAGGCTTGTAGTGACAGGTCAAGGAGCAATGGTTTTAAACTGAAAGGGGGTAGGTTTAGATTGGACATAAGGAAGAAATTTTTTTATGATGAGGGTGGTGAGACACTGGAACAGGTTGCCCAGAGAAGTTGTGGATGCCTCATCACTGCAAGTGTTCAAGGTCAGGTTGGATGGGGGTCTGAGCAACCTGGTCTCGTGAAAGATGTCCCTGCCCATGGCAGGTGGGGGTTGGAACTAGATGACCTTTAAAGGTCCCTTCCAACCCAAACCATTCTATGATTCTATAATGGAGACAGTTGGGTCTCTGAAAGAAAAACAACAGTATATGGTTGTCAGCCTCGATTACACTACTGTTGTGGTGACAAGAGGACGCTTGATCCCTGGTGATTCTCATCATGTTGAGTGTTACCAGCTGTGACCCACAGCACCCTGCACCACTCTGCTGTCAAAGCCACCATCCTGATTCCACCACAAGGCCACTAACTGCCCCAAGCCACCCCTGACTTACCACGTCTTGGTTTCCCTGTAGTTAAAAAGGACTATCAACAGGCATTGATGTCCGAAGCACTACATAAGATCTAGCTGAATTTCTAAGCAATCATTTTATATAAATCCTCCCTCTACTAACCTGACCTCTCAGTGCAGAGACCTTTCCTGATGTCAGAGAGTAGGTCAGACCTTGACCTTAACAGAGCAAAACATTCCAAAATTTGAAGATACTTTACATTTCTTTCTCTTCCTTCTCCTCCAGATTTCACTAAGAGGGTAACCAAGGATCAATTCATTCTTGTGTAAACCACCTTGCAAAAAATCTTTCAAATACTCCCTCCGTAACCTGCAACATGATCATTTTAGGCTGCAGTCAAACCCCTTCTTTTCTCCTCAGGAGCTTCATCAACAAGATGCAATAAGGACTTGTTCACCTCTGTGTGCATGACTGGTAAGATGAGAGAGGTGCCTGCAGGAACATACACACAGAGGTCTGGCAGCTACACAGAGACGAGCAAACTGCAACCCTGAACACATCTTCTCACTGCCTCCCCCTGTTCAGACATACCTGGGGACACAGGCATGCAAAGTACCCCCACCTCTCTAATAAAAAGGTCATGTATGAGGCATTACTGTAGACACCTGTTAATCAGCAGGAACAGAAATGGAAGACATACCACCAAGAAATTCCATTTTTTGCTAAATAAAATAATAAAAAATTCCAAGGCAATGCGAAAAGTTTCACTATGACAGCAGCTGGTTGAGCAATAAAACCACTACACTACCCACTAGGTTTGAACACATGGGTCTCAGTGCTCTTCAGCCAATTTTCCTGAACTTTGGTAAGGCATTGCAGCCATTGGAGAAGAGCAAACAAAGCTTTCGATAACTTTTTAGAGAGCACAGGACCGTCCATCTGCTTCCACACCAACAAGCAGGTGAACACACCTGCCCCAGGCAAGGCAGCAACAAGGACGGGAAACTCTCCACCTTTTGTATCTTTCTTTTTGAGGTCAGAGCAAAGATAAAGACTATGGGAGAGTTTCAGTCCACTGCTACATGTACACATTTCCTGCAGGTATCACGTCAGAGTTCAAGCTTTTCAATATAAGTACTCTAGTACAGGATTCACTTTCTTTAATATAATAATGCCAGGAAAACATAACCTATTATTCTAGCTATCCCGGGACCTCTGGTGAGCACTAAGAGATGAACTCTTCTTCGTGTTGAATTAAAACTGGAGAACAACATTGCTGACCAACCTCCTCCATCTCTAAGATGGCCCCTACTTTGCAAGGGTGAGACAACTGATGAGAGTGAAACAAGTGATGAAGGGTGAAACAATCACAGATGGTGCGGTTCAGGTTCAAAACAAACCTGGAGAAGGCAGTTCCTCACGCAAAGGGCAGGCGATGCGGGGAACCCCTTCCCAGAAGAAGCCCCATAATGTTTTAAGAAGAACCATGCGCGCCTACTTGTTCTGCCATTCCTCCCCAGGCACCTTTTGGCAATAGATAGGGTCAGGCCACTGGTGGGCTTTTGTTCTGGCCCAGTCTGCCCATTGTCCAGTTCCTATACTAAATGTCTTCAAACTAAAAAAACATCATTTAAAAATCCTTCAAATGTTGCAAGACCCAAGCACCTACCGGTAAACCAAACACAGTACGTTATTGACTGTGGCTTTGCTCTTGATTTCCATTTGACCTATCCAGACAGTCTGCATTTCTTTTCATGTTGGGATTCGAGGAACCCAATCCCTTTGAAAAACTGCCCCGAGCCCAGCAGTGCCATTTGGAGCCAACAACTGCTGGGAGAAGGACACAACGTCTCCACAAGCTCCTCCCTGCCAGAGCCTATCCCCACTCCCCTTTGGATCAACGCTTGAAACCATTTCCCAACGGACAGAGATTTTGCGCAGGGTTTTCATCTGTTCATTGGTATTTTCCATCTTAACAAGTTTTTAATGTTTTATGTAGCAAGGATGCCCCTGCCATTTAAAGAGGGAAGCATGCAGTAGTAATTATTCATTAACAACACATCATAAGTGACCTTTACACTGAAGCAGAAGCAGCTGCCGTGCCTGCCCGGCTGTATTCTGGAAGAAGATGTGGGCCAAGAGTTTCAAAGGGAGTAAAGATTCTCATGCAGGGCAGCCAGCCTAAGCTATCTTGAAAAGGTGCCTGATCCTTGAAGGGATAAAAAAGTGTTTAAAATGTCTCAAATTAAGTATCTACAAGCCACTACACTGTTTTGAAAAATCTAAGCAGAGAGGAAAAGTCACCGTAGTGCTCAGTCCAAGCTGGTGTCTCACAACCACCTTTGATCTCAGCATAGCGAGGAATTAACATATTGTCTTCCTTGCCATAGAAGGTATATTTCTAGCATGGGATAACTAATGGGCATTAGCTATCTCGCTGCAAAATCTGAACGATACCAGCGTTTCTACTGAAAAGCAGTTCTACAGATTGAATCAAAAGCAGGGGCAGACCTACAAGCCTTGCAGCAAGAGCTGGAGTCCCTTGTTTACAGCAGGCTTTTCTAGTGGGATAGGGACTACATGCTAGTTATGCTGATACAAGCCACACGTCCCTAGAGTAGCAAAAATATAACTCCTGTCCCTGTGCCACTGGTTTTTCAGAAGGAGATAATTAAGCTCTTTTATTCTTGGAAGAGGTCTACTCCCATCTTTAGGTTGCCATCTCAGGCATACATGGATGCGTGCAGGAAGCAAAGCACCATACACACAAGTGAGAAGCAGAGCCAAGACACACACACACACACACGGTCCAGGCACCAGAATCATTTACGAAGTAAAAATAACGTGCATCACTTTATGCACGATTACATTTTCAAAAGCAAAAAGTGTTAGGAAATTTTTTTTGAAGACAGCCAGTAACATTTTGCAAGGATCGCTGACTCAAGCCCTCGATCCGGCTGTTTAGCTGATGACTGGAAAACAGCCCTGGCTATGTTTATTCTTTAGACAAAGTCCAGCTAAAAATGCATCCAGGCTTAAATAATCTGTGTAACAATGACCTCAAAACCCCAAATACAACATTGCATTGCATGCAGGTTTCCCAGCAGGACAAAGCATTGTCAGCAGGGCTGATACCCAGCTATCCCCTTTTGATGTTGATGATCTACCAACATGGCATTTTCATCTTTATATACCACCATTACTGCTCTTGGAAGTAATACACTATTTCATTTCCATTTGCATTTCAATATGGCCCCAAGGGCTTAACACACATCTGGTCCTCACTGCGCTAGTCTCTTCCCAAAGACGATATTGCCTAAAGAAGGAGAGACAAAGGATGCATCGCATCTTGAGCAACCTCACGCATCGGCTCTCAGCCGAAACCGCGAGCGGAGCCTCCCGCATCCTAGCCCAGAGAAGCATCCCGGTTTACTTTACCCTCCATGCCTGCGTAGCTTTACAAACAGCAGCAAATGTCATTATCCCAGTTATCGCAGGTGGGGAGAGCCGGAGGAGGAGGCACAGCTCCAAGCCCAAGGTTATACATCAGGTCAGGAACGAGCCACTAGGAATATTTGACTCATCAATGTCAGAAGATCCCAAACTTTCTGTGTTACCTAAACAACAAAAGCTTAACGTAAGACACCGTAACGGGTCTGCAGAGCACACCTTGGCAACTGCAGATCTCGCACGCAGGCTTGTGGTTTTATATCTGTTACCTCGCTGGAAGTGCCCCTCTCTCCTCCTCCTGCACAGCCCAACCCAGCAGTGGTTTTGCTCCCATCACAAACGTTACGTTCAGTGGGAAAGAAGGACTTCATGTATTTTTAAGACATCCATATATTTATACAGTATTATTATTTAGGATTTGTGAGCTAATCCAAGTAACGAAATACTGTTTTTTCCAGATTAAGAAGTATTTTTACTGAAGCGATCAGTGTCTCCTGCCCCAATGCTGGCCCTGCATCCCCCCTTCAAACCCACCACCCCGGGGCTGGGCACAGGCGGAGATGATAAATGAGAGACCAAGTGCCCCAGACCAGCCAGGCAGCTGATTAACCCTCTCTCCTCCTCGGAGAGCGCAGGTTGGCCACGCCAATTTTGCCCACGCCGTCTGAGGGATTGGCAGTGGTCATGTTGGACACGGGGAGATGTTCCCTCCTGCCCAGCGCGGGGTCAGCCTCCGGCTGCTGGTAAGCACAGAACTGCAGAGAGGAGGATCCTCAGACCCATTTAAAAATCATCTTAAAATAGGGTGATGCCTCTCAATTGAGCAGGCAGCACAAGCCTTGCCAAGACGCTTAAGCTTTCAGCCACTCGCTTTTCCCATCGGCCGCGTGTGTGTTTATTCCTACCCCAACCACCTGCACGTCCCAGCCCATCCCCAGCCTCCACCAGAGCTGCTGCACATTTTTTTTACCATAGATATCTTTAGCAAGGGCTCAGTGACATGGAGTGTAACACACTTATCTCTCCATCTATAAAATAAATATATAGGGGGTTTTTTAAGCAAGGACACATATCAAAGAGCACAGGATGCAGTGCAGTGACTCATGCAACTGGCAAAGTATAAAATTGGCTGCATGTGTGCCCGCATAGGGCATTCTGCAGCTCTTCCTATAATTAGTCCTTCAAACGCTGGAGGGGCAAGTAACAAATTCAAAGGAGGTTCCACTTCCCAATTATTCACATATTTCCAAATCAAATGGTTGGCTGTCAGAGAGCAACATGCCATTGCCCTAGGATATCAAAATGCAAACTGAAGTGTCTCTCCAGGAACAGGATTTGCTTTCATTACATTTATATCACCTAATTCATTTTAAGATTATATATAATTAGTCTCTCCCTCCATCCCCATCCCCCCCAGTTCAATATTCTCTCCCAAGCAAATTCAGAACATACCACACGTGCCAATGGCGCTTCTTCTAAGGCAGCAGCCTCTTGCCTTTCAAACAATATAAGGAATTTTAATTTCTTTTTTTTACCATTTTCTTTCTTTGAATTGCCAAATCTTTCGGGTGCACATTAGCACCAAACTGCTTCCATGAGATTTTTTTTTTTTGTTTTAATTTTATTTTTCTAAGCAAACACCTCTGAAGAACTTTTTATCTTTACTTTTCATTTGCCTTCTGACTGCCTGAGATTTCAGCCTACCATCCCTAATGTTTTACAACCGTTTCCCATTACCGTCAGGCTCAGCGCGCTATCTTCATTTGAACGTCTCCGCTTTCATTTTAAATCCTCTCGACTCCAGCAGGTAAACCTGCTGTAAGGTTTAATACGAGACAGAATCAAAGTGCCTGGATCGCTTTCCCATCAACATCTTATTACAGCATCGCTCCCAGCGAGGATGCAATTTTCTTGAACCAGAAAAAAGTGAGCCCTACATCCTGAAGATGATTTTCAGCAAACACATAAGGAGACTCCTGAGATGGTCAAGTTATTTCTGACCGGTTATGAGTATAAAGGAATTATTTCATTATTGTTAATTTTTTAATAGGGAAGGAGGAGGGTCTTTCCCCATGAGGGAGAGATGGTGTTTGCTGCTGCCTCCTACTCTGCTCCAACCTTCTGCTGAGATTTCCCTGAATTTAGGGAGGAAAAAAAAAAAAAAATCACATTAATCATCAACCATTTTAGTGCAGATGATGTTGGGGCTAGATGAAAAGCATCCGATTTCTACCAGAGGTGAAACAGCACGGTATCAACTACAAGGAACATACCTGATGTGCCATCCCAGCACAAACCACCTGTAGGGTTTTGCTAAGATGAAATCAAATTTTTCTCTATGACAAGAAGATGCCACAGGGGTGTGATGACTCTCAACAGTCCAGGATCCCACAGCACTTCACTGCTTTACTACCACCACCCGCAATCTCAAGCTGCAGCCCTGTACCTGTCCTCTGCACCCTTTCGAAGCGATGGGTTTGTGGGGTTTTAAGCAACAAAAGAGGGATGTAAGTTTTTAAAGCTTCTTCCAATTTGCAAAACCAATTTATACAAAAGCCCCAAAAGCAGAGATGTTTCACCCAATTCCCACAGGTGCCCACCACCCCAGGCAGCTGGTCCTTGGATCGATGCTCTTTAGCACCAGGGCTTTGAGCACCTCTATACAACTAGGAGGAAAATACCATAGCTCTTAACTCTGATAACTAATAGCCCTGCAGGTGAAGCCAGGGTGAAGCTGGGCTCATTTTATCACAAAATAAACCAGGTGAGGGCAACCACAAAGGAAGGAGCCGGGCTGTGCTAAAATAGGGACCGGCACTAGCGGGCAGGGTTGTCTAGATGTATAAATAGCTGAAGCAGAAAAGCATCAAAATCCCCCATGAAAAGAGAAATAAAGAAAATAAAAGGAAAAAAGGAAGGAAAAAAAGCATTATTTAACTCTATCAAGGAAAATGTGGCATCCTGCACTGCTTCCAACCAGCAGACCCAGGGGAGTGCGGTGGCCGGAGGAGTCTCATGGCTGCCCACCTGCACGCCCCGGGTGCCACCAGCGCCCGTCATCCCTCCACCCTGCCCAGCAACAACCGCACTGGGTGCAAGGACATCGGCACTGGGGCCAACCAACCCACCTGGGACCACCTGCACAACGCCAGCGCCGCAGGCAGAGGCAAGACGGGGAGGCAGCCCGGCATGGAAAACTCTGGCGGAGCGAAGGCATCCCAAATGCATCTCAACCCCTGCGATCTGGGAACTTCTCTCCTTAGCCCAAAATCTAGCCGAAGGGGTCAGGGAGGAGCGTTTCTGGTTTGGCGTGACCGGAGCCGCGCACGCAGGCGAGCACCGGGAGAGGAGGGGATGGTGGAGGGGGTGGGGGACCGCAGCTCAGGCATGTTAAAAGGGGAAAATACAGCAACCACTTACACCCACCATAGATCTATTATTTTTTTTTTTAGCCTAATGAGTTCCCAGAACCACCTTGAAAATTTCCTCATCCCCTCGCATGACCCTTGGTGCGAACAGCCACCGCAGAGACGCCTCCCGCAGAGCCGGCTAACTTAGAGCAAGCCTCATGACAACGCCCCCGAAAATGGTGGTTTGCAAGAAATTTTGATCAATCTTACTGCTCTTAAGGCACTGATCAAGATCAGGAGCAGCAGCTCCTTTTTTTTTTTTTTTTTTTTTTTTTCCCAAGCGTTCTTACTTATTCTCCAACATTATACCTGCTTGTACGCTGCACTGCAATTCCCCATTAAGTCCCAGCAGCTTATTTCCAGTTTTACTCTGAGTTTTTTGCAAGCTGCTTGCCCTCAACTGGGAAGCAAACATGCTGTTATCCCTCCCTCCTGGCTGATCCTCAGGTATGACTGACATATCAGCTGCAAAGGATTTTCCACATCATGGGTTCCCTCTTAAAATCGCAGCAGACGATTGCTGCCTGCAATCAGTTTGCGGCTTGTGCACACACGGAGCTGTTCCAGCAGAGCTGTTCAGCCTCCCGTTCCTCCTGAATACCCGCAGGCGAGCATGTTTATCCTGGAATAATATTGTTTTGTTTCAATTTAGCCTCGTGGATGTATTGCAATGAAATATAACAGATTAAACATTAATCTCCACTCCAGATTAGGAATATCTACACATATGCAGCCATTTAGGAGCAGCTATTTCGCATTAAATTCATATTGCGTTTTAATTTCAATAGAATATCTGACCACATCTTCAGCAGTCACTTCTTAAAGGCTGTGGTGCTCAAAAGCAGGGAAGCTAATGAGTTCCTGCAAATAGTTTCTGTATTCAGGAACTAGTAACACTTTAAACCGGGTAGGCAAACAAGGGGTATGTTGAGCGAGAGCATTACAACAGCAGTCCAAAGAGCTCTTCCCAATGCAGCATCCAAGGAGCTGTTGGCAGCAGCGCGAAGCGGGTTTGTGCCACTGGAGAAAAGCCTCACGTGGATGCACTTTCACTGGTGAAGGACAGAGCAACCCACCTTCCCCGCAGAGACTCGGTCACTCCAGGACTCGAAGAGCACAGCGCTCAGACGAGGACGTCATCCCCACCGCACCCAGCGTTTTGGTGCTAAGACTTGCTGGCTGCATCCAGCTTCCCCCAAATTCCTGTCTCATCCCCTCCTGCTGGGTGTCCTCTTACTCATCAAGTAGGAGAGTCTGCAAACCAGAAAGCCGCTGCCCTGAGTTTCTCCGTACCAAAAACCCCACTCACAGCTCCAGGGATGCCCTCCTTGTCTTCCCGGCATACACTGAAGAGAATGCCAAAGTTGCACTGGATGGGGGATCATCACCGTAAAGGCAAGACGTACCGAGAGCCGCTGCAGAACAGAAGTGAAAAGTCTTCAGGAATCCCGACTATCTGCTCTCCACAAAATCTGTGTTTCAATGAGCAGCAGACAGCAAGATCAAAGCACATGTGGAAGTCCCTACAGACCTGAGCAACTCCGGGAGGGACTTCCAAGTGCCTCAGCAGATATTTCCCTTGGCTTCTGGAAGTAGGGCTGAGTCAATAACAAGCGCTTTTGGGAAATCCCATCTTGCAAACCATCCGCCTAAGGGCTGGCAAGAACAGAGCATGCCACAGCAGTACTAGAAAGCCAGCGACTCTTTCTAATGCATTTCAATGCACAGGGAAGCCCGACGAATCCACAAGATGTTTTCTGGGGCAGAACAAGAATCCCAGAATCAGGGCATCCTCACTAGGAGATTAAGGATTGACAAGGTTTTTTTTTTTCAGAGGAGTTGTCTGCATCAGCCAGATGTGCCTTCCAGGTGTTTTCTCCTGATGCTATATTCTGTCATCTCATTATCCTGGGATGGAAGATTTCTCTCTCTCGATTCTTACTTCCATCTTCCACTTACAGATGGACACAACTTCTCCACAGTTGTTCTTGGAAGCACATAAACTTCTCATGCTGGACTAGCAGGAGAGCTCAAGCAGATGGGTTTCAACTCAAACACCAGCGTGAAGATTAGGTTTCATTACAGTCAGATTTCTTGGTCCCATTCCTTCAGCAGAGTTTTCCGTCGGTAGCAACAGCCTCTGCCACATCATGGGTATCCCCACAGGATTTGGAACCAATATACCTAGTATCATTTTGCTCCTCAGCCGACCGTGCTGTTTCCAGCTCTACTGACTGCTAAGCAATCTTAAAGGCTTAAGTAGACTCTTATCTTGGAATGGATTTTAAGCCTGAAGAGTACCCAGTAGAAAAAAAGACAGGCTGCGGGTATCAGAAAATAAAGTTCCTCTGTCCATGCTATGTAGAAGGTTAAATTAGTGCCTCACAGTCCTCTTCAACAACCTTAATGTCTACAAAATCTCAAGCCCATCACACTGAGCTTCTGCTGGGTGACTCCTTTTGTCATCCGACCGCTTCCCTGAATGGTCAATCTATGGCTGGGTATCACATAGCACCTTCCAAGCACACAAATGCATCATAAATCCTGCTGAAGATAGCATCCCTCCAGCTCTGTTTGACCAGGGGATGGAGTAAGTTTGACTGGTTGCAGCTTAGCCCTGTTTTTAAAATGTACTTGTCAGAAAGAAAGTGAGAAATACGCATCCTGCCCTCCGAAAATGAGACATTTTGGAGAGTAAAGCACATGGCTCGGGTAGAAACTGGCTTCACTTAATCACGATGCATTTCTCCCAGCTGGCCTTGTAAAATGCCACGGTTAATCCAGCCTCATTGCAAGTGGATATTTTTTGATAACGAATCAGGTGCAAACCAGTAATTTCCTCCAAACGAGGCTGAATTAGGAGGGGGCTGCGGCAAAGGCAACTCCAGCGGAGCAGACCGGGTTTTCTTCCCAGTATATACCCCTCTGGGGAAGAGGGACACTTGTCACGGATTTTCCACATGGGCATTTCATGGGGTAAAGATCGTTCCTTGCCCGCTACAAGGGCACAAGCGGACCACGACCTGCTGCTTTGGAGCCATCGCCCACACGAGCGGGATTTCCCACAGCTGCCTCGTGTCGCACAGACCTGAGCCCAGCTCTGCCCTCTCCCCCAGGTAAACTGTATCCCACACGCAGGCGTGAACAAGGTAAGAGAATGGGACAGAAAGGGAGATGAACAGATGTGTAATTATACGTATATTTTTTTTTTTTTTTTCCCAACCAAAACAAACCGCCTCCATCATTAGTGGCGGGTAGGGATGAGGATGTACTTTACATTCTCCACTGAACAATTGCTCTGTTTCAAGAGGATGAGAGATTCAGAAGGTGAAAGAGATATGGTCCTCATGAAAGAGATACTGTCCTTGAAGCAGTGGTTGCAATGATGTGTGCCCACGAGACAAAACCTACTTTAAAAGATACCGTAACAGCGGGAACCCAGCTAGTAACAAGCAGTGACATAACAGTATTTCCATGATGGGACGGAGCCCAGCTGAGGATGCCACATCTGTAACTAACACAAGGCAGAGATTTTCATCTCAATTTGAATAGTCAGAAGCAAGCCCCTGTTTGCAGGATTTCCTCCCAAAAGCAAAAAAATCTGCCAGGTTTCTGGCTGCCTTTAATTAATGCAGCATCTCTGCTCCAAAGCCAAACTGCTTAACCTCTACCCTAATAAAAACCGTACTTTTTTTTTTTTGTTAACATTAAAACATTCGTGACCACGAGCGCCCACTCTCCATTTCATTTATAGCATAGTTAAACTGAGAGTCACTGGCCAAACAAAAGCCATTAGTAGTCTAGTGCTCAAAGCATGGTTAATCTTTCTGTATATTATGAAATACAGATAAATCGTTCACATACACTTATTTTAAATGCAATCCCCCTCACCTTCCACATATTTTTTTTTTTCTGGAATTAAATCCCAGCAGCAGTCACTATTACAAACAACATTTCATATTCAGCAATCAATGGCTGGATGCTGCATCAGTTCACCCTCCATCACTAACACAGCTGGCTAAGTTTGCTGATCCCAGCTGCGCCAGGACTGTATGGCAGATACACCTCTACAAGGGGCCACAAGTGCAGGGTATACATCCCGCAACATAAATCACAGAACCAAAAGATTTCTGCTGATTTTTCCTTCTACTGATATTTTTCATCTTTTTGTTGTTGTTTTTAAATGGGATGGTGTCAATGTACAGCACCAACCCTTTCTTTACCAGAAAAGCTTTGTCCTATGCTTACAAACAGCCTCGATACATTAGGTAACGTAGACTGAACTGCAGTAACCATCGGAGGAATTAATGCAAAGGCAGCTCATATCCGTAACAGGGGCAGAATAAGTCCGGATAGAAGCAACACATCTGCTCCTACCATCCTCAGTGTATTCTTCAAACAATGGGAAGAAAAGCCTGGAGAAGCACTGACCCTCGCTTCATTCAAAGAGTGCCCCTGCTCAATTCATGAAAGTTTGCCTTTCCTTTTCAAGTGAAAAGGCCAGAAGAATACTTGGGAAACCAAAAGATCGCTTAAAAAAAAAAAAAAAAAAAAAAAAATCATTTTAACTGCAGGAGCCTTCAAACCATCAAACCCCATAAACTTTGTTTAAAAGATTTACAGCAAACTAGTGTGCTGGGGATTTAATTTTTTCTTTCTGGGTTTTTAGGGGGAAAGTAAATATAGTTTTTTAATCAATCCTTCCACAAAGAGATTTACAACGCTAATGTGCTGAAGCATAAACTGATACAGTGACAAACCCCCTTTCTCCTTCAATGTGCTAATAAGGTTGATCCTTTCTCCAAAGCTTTGTTCTTGGGAGGTTTCTGCAATGAGTTCATGTTTTTCACCAGCACAGAGCCCTGCTCATGTGGAAATCATTGGGCTGAATACATTTGCTGCCTCATCTGCCCCTCAGCATCAGGTCTCAATTGGGATTTGGGGTGGCGGGCGAATGACTGGCCAGCAATGCAAAAAAAAAGAAAGAAAAAAAAAAAGAAGAAAAAAAAAAGAGGGGAGGGTTACTTTTACAATGCAAAGTGAAGCACCATTTAGAATGATCTGTCTGGGATTGGGAGCAGCTAGCACAGGGCATGCCAGCCCTTGAGTGCAGCTTCCCCACAACTTCACGATGATGAGCAGCAGCATCCACCCGCGGTGTTAATTCAGCCAGCAAGGAAGCCCCGTCCCACACCGCGAATCTATCGAGGCAGCAATAACCCCACACTATGGGTTTAAGAATGGAAACACTAAGTTGAAATTACCTGCAGGGGTAAAAGGCCCTAAAGTAGAAGGTTAAGCCAAACGTAAGAAATCCCACCCCACTGAGACACGCACGGGAGCAGTTTGACTTTTCAAAAGCAGTGAACTGATCAAAGGCACGCACGGTTAGAGGAAGACAGTCGATTTACGGGGTCAATATCCATTTTACCCGTTAACACAGAGAACCAGGTACCTTGCTTGATGAGGCAGGTTCAGTGTCATGGATTGATTCCTGCAAAAAGTTAGGCTGAGACACCTCTCCTCACCCTCCACCTCTGTGCAGCAGTAGATCGTCATGCTGACAAGCAACCTCAAAGATGCTCCATCTTGCAGCCCCTGAAGTTCAACTCATCCCAGTAACTTCCAGGTTTTCTGCTTTTGCAGGTAACTGCAAACAAAACCAATGGCCTCCTCCAACCCACGTTGCAAATAGCTGCCGAGAAGTCCTAGTCCACATCCATCCTCGGATGCAAAAGAAGGTCAGTGGGGACTTTGGCTCTTCTAACGCCCCACAACCACCACAGCATCACTTTGAAGACAGATAAAGTTTAAAAACAAACAAAATCCCCACGACTCACAGCTGCTCTCCCGTATCAGGGCTGTGGCCAAGGTAGGATTCCTCCTGCAGTATTTTTAGCTGAACACGTGCTACGTTTATTTCTTGAAGAACAGAAACCTCCTCGAGTCTGTGGCGACGAACACATGTGAGAAGACATTTAACTCTTTCCCACTAAAGAGTCCATGAGACAAATGTGAGGCTAAACATCTCTGCAGACATTTTATGGGAGGGATTTTCTTTAATATCCCATGGGTTTCAGCTCCCGCCAAAACCTTTTCCTCCACCCCTGAACCAAGAGCACCTCCAAACCCCTTTTACTAGTCTGAGTGCTCAATGGCCAGTTTATACCTATGTCCAGAGAAGGAAAATGTATATTAAACAGTATTTTCCAGGGACTTCACAAGTGGCATCATTGCCATAGCATAGCAGGGCTCATACAAACACACCAATCCCTGCTAAAAAAAAATCATATGCATGAATCTGTGATTGCTCCCAACCCAAGAAGCCTGAAAATCTTTCCAGTGTTTAAAATTAAGCTGCCCAGGGATGGAGGAGGGAAGGCTCCACACCACCCAGCCCGCTGCTCCCTCTTAGTTGCCATCTGGTGCAGGATACGGTCCTTGGGAAGGGTTTGTATCCCATTGAAACCTCCCTCCCCAGCCAGACTCCTCCATCCAAGCTGGACACTGTGCCCTACAGCCACCCTGTGCTTGCTGCTGACTGATGGTTAGAGGAGTATTTATGACAGAGGTCTTTCTCCATAAAATAAACATAAACAACTTAGCAGCACAAACACAGGCTGGACACACAAGGCAGAGTATAAATAACCTGCTTACCCTTAAAACCTTTTTCCAACTCACCTACGCCAAGTGTTTCTGCAGAATCCCCGTCTTAATTTAGAAACCAAATGTATTTTGACCAGGAGCTGGCACTGAGCATCCCCCGCCTCCGGGCGAGCAAACGGGCCACGCCGGCGCCGCTGACAAGCAAGGAGCCGGTTCCTTCCAGCTCATGGCTTCACCTTCCCAGTGGGAAGATATTGCAGGGGAACAGTAAGGAATAAAATCAGAGACGAATGCAGAGTCTGCTATTCAGACGTGCCTTCTCCTTCCTTTTAAACGGGACCTGAAAGCAGCCTGGAAAGGCAAAGCCCAGCCTGGGGCGCCGGGATCTGCAGAAGTGGCAATGCTGACCCCTTGGCAGCGCTCGGGCGAGCTGGCCAAAAGGGATTTGAGGCTTTGCCCCAAAGCCGGCAGTGTGCGTGCCAACCGCCTCTCAAGCCCGTTGCGAGTTCGGATGTAACCAAAGGCTCTTAAGGACAGGAGTTCAGCTAATCTGAGCTCATCTCACCCAGCCACCCTACTGAACTCGAGACGCTGACTCCGTGGCACCGCAGCGCAAGCCTCGCGTTCACCCCTTAGTAGGTGCCTTTCAGTTTTTAATTGGTCCCTTTCTTCTGTTTGAAGCTCAAAGCGGCAGCCTCTGGCCAGAAATGCTTTGTTACAGAAAAATCAGTTACTGGAGGGCAGCGGGAAGCCCACAGCACCCACGTCCATCTTCTCCTCGCGCAGCTGTTTGGCTGCGAAGTGCGGTCCCTCCTCGACCGAGTCGGGGATGGCTCACCCGTGAGCCGGCACCGGGCTCCATCACTGCTCTTGGCAGAACCAGCCCAGGTCATCCCCTTCTTGCTCCGTGCCGGGGTGATGGGGACGAAGAGCCGGGCAGAGCTGATGGAGGGGCAGCTCATCTCGGCACGCCTGAGTTTTCACCTCTGGTAGCAAAAGGTGGAAGGCCAAACTCAATTTATACAAGCTGAAGTTCTGTTTACTTATGCAATAGGAGATGAAGGGGGCAAGATTATCACAAGATAATTGCTCCCTTGATTAATTATAAAGCAAAGCCAGCTGCTTCCAATTCCTGCATGGTACAGGCTGCTTCCCAAGGAACCAGCCAGCACAGGAAAGTTTCAATTGCTTTCCTCCTCAACTGTTTAATTCTAAACGTAAGAAAATAATCACACTACAAACAGTCCCGCATCCACCCCCCAAAAGTGCTCACTGCTTAAACTGAATGGATCGCTGCTTAAACATGAAAAAAAAAACCCCAGTCATACAAAACCCATTCATTCAAGATTCATCTGCACTCAATTAAAGAATACAGGAGCAGCTGATGAAAGCATTTACAAGATATTATTAAATCTTACAAGGTGGGAAAGCCAAGAGGAATCCAGATATTCAAATTTTTATTCCACATGCACCAAAAAAAAAAAAAAGCAGTTGTAAAACGTTGTTTTGCCTCAACAGAATTGGTAAGTGCAGCTATCAATAACCATTGCAATAAATAAAACATTTGCAGGAAAAAAAATACCTGCATAATCGTAAATTTGATGAAAGTCATCCCTCCCGGTACGGGGTGTGCTAAGCACTAGGTACATGGCCTGGCACAAATTATTCATATAGCAAAGTACTCTGGGACTCGTAGTCCAGAGGGACAAATGGGAACGACAATGCTAAGAGCAATGAAAACGGAGACAACGCAGATGGGTCCAGCATCGTTCCCGTGTCCCGCAATACGGGCACGAGTGGCGAAACCACCAAACCTGCTGCATTTCTTCCTAGCGAGGGAGAGTTGGCAATTCCCCAAAAGTGATCCCAGAAGGAGAAAATCCCCATTTGCCTCATTCCCCAGTACAACCCTCAGGGACCGGCCACAATGCCGATGGGCAGCGTGTCTCCGGAGCAGCCCAGGGGCTGACTGCGTGTCCCCCCATTTCCTTGGGTCCTGCTGGGCACCACTGCTGCCCCTCGAGCCTCGGGGGAGAAATACTCCTGGAGGGGACAATTTAAGCAGATTTTTGTGACCGTGAATTCACCCAGGAGGCTACATGACACTTGTATGAAAGGGAACCTGCGCCACATTGCTGCTGCAGCAGGGATCAGGTGAGAGCCATGCAAGCATCCCCGCTCGTGTTTCCCTAGCAACTCCAGCTCCTGCTTCCCCTTACACATTCCCTTCCTCTGACTTCAAAGTAGGCCAAGACACTCTCCATTGCTCAGCCACGCAAACCAGAGATTAGGGGAGTTCAGTGAACCCTACTTCCATCTAATACAGATTTTGACAGAGGATGCATTCGCATTAAATCCTGTCTCTGCACGTGCACTCAAGCTCCCCTGCCAATAGAGGGGAGACCAATTTGGAGAAAGGGTGTCTCTGCATCCCACCCAAAGCCTCTTAGCACTCGCTAAAAAAACAAGGAAGACAGAGCACCAAACTCCAACACGTGCTTGCAAACTTGCAGGTGCCTGGGCAGATATCACCTAAACCCAACAATCACGCAACAGGTCTGACATCCTTTGGAAAACCAGCTCTAAGGCTCAGACCTGCCAAGATATTTATTGAGAGGCTTAAGTATTATTTTTTTATGGCTGAGGTCTACAACACCTTTCCCATCCTGGAGAACAAAGGGCAGCCAAGGCGGGCACCCTGGACTCCTACCCCTTACTCCCAAAGCAACACCAACACTTCACCAGTAAAACCAGCTCCTGCCACTGCTTTTTTGCCTCCCCCTATCATAAAAATGACACTTGGGAGTTCAGGCATGAATGCCTAAACTCAATGGCAGGCATTAATGAGCCTCCATCCACTCAAACCTATCCCACGACAGAGGAATTACCTCAAAAAGCAGCTATTTAATCATCTGACACGGCGCTTCCCCCACCATCATGGCCATCCCATCCCTGGCTGATGTAGCTACAGCAATGAAAGCTTCAATTTAGGCACAGCGATATCAGTGAAAAAAATACCAGCTGGGTGGAAGGTCTCATCCAAAATACCTCTGTCTGCACAAGAAGGGTTATTTGGTATAGTTACAGAATGTATTTCGTCCTTTAGAAAAACACTGAGCTGTTTATTTACTCATGTCACAGGCGTAGCTGAAAAAGGCTGGAGGTTTGTGTTAAGTTTTTAGACAGATTCTCAAGGAAAGTGGCAGTTCAGGACTTAAATCCTCCCCTATCCAAGGCAGCACATAAGCATGTGCTTAAACCAAGACTAAAAGATGCTCATGCTACTGGGCTTTGTGGAAGGCGCACACTTAAACAAAAATTTTAAAAAAAGACAAGAAACAGAGCAAGAAATGCTATGGAGGAGCGGAGGCAGACAGCTTTCTCATTAGGAGAAGACATACCAGATTGCAGCTAAATCTAAATCCACACCACAGGAACACATCTTCATCCTCACTGAAGCCAAGACCAATTTTTGGTTCCATGGATTAAAAGAAAAAAAACTCCCCCCAAAAGCCCATCTCCCAAACAAATTAATTGATCTCCGGTTATTTCTTCTCCTTTTGCACCAATGTAGAAAGAAGGGATCTAGCTAAATTGTTTGGATGTAGCTGGCATTAAAAGAAAACCCGTTGTAACGCTGGGCAATTCAGTGCTGCGTGCACATGCGCTTTGCCGACCGAAAAGCCTTGCGACGTGCTTGACAATACACACTCAAAACTCCGCCACTACAGCTAAAAACCACACACGGCCAGAAAAAGAAAGCACTCCTGCAGTGGAGGAGAGGCTGTCAACAAGGTACCTTCGAGTGGAGCTTCTCAGTTTATCTCCTCAACTGCATAAAATCCATTACAGCCAGAGATGCAGTCAAAACAGTATTAAAAAAAAAAAAAAAAGAAAAAAACCACAGAAAAAGGCAGCAACTGTAAAAGTACGCAGTTTTGCACCAGCGCTGGCATGCCCCAGAGGTTTGCTGAACGGGTCGATGGAGGACTGACTCATGGGGCAATCCCTTCTGCACCTCCATCTGGCAGCTGGGGTTTGCACCCCAAAACCAGTCCAGATGGGAGAAAACGCCTGGCCAAGAAGATGGCAGAAACATAACTCTTTCAACTCGGCAGCCTTTTCTCAGGATAGCTGTAGAAACACACGTCACCTTTGAAAACTTCATCCTTTGAGATGGCACCAACGTCAAAAGGCTGAGCGGGAGCAGAGCGGGCAGACACATAACGCTATCGCCTAACATCTCTTTTAGGAAACACTTGGGATAAGAAGAGTTCACAGAATGAAAGGCAAGCTTTGAGAAAGGATTTAAACAATTTTGTTGAAAAAACAGTTAAAACCAAGAACATTTATTTTCATCTGCATCTGGATATAGAAATGTGGATGATGAACAACGGTGTCCTTAAGTGTTAGAAAAGCAGAGCGTGATAGAGCTGCCACTCCTACCCGCCATCTACATACGTCCCCACAAAAATAGGCTGCCTAACATCAGGTTAATAGCATTAAAAACCCCCATTCAGAAAGCATTCGGACAACCTGCTAATCCATGTCTTTCATCAACAGCCTTAACCATGACATTAAGACAATATATATAAATACACGATGGGTCTAAACTAGAATTGCAGGATGTGCTCCACTGAACAGGGGCCAACACTGGGACACAGGAAGACGTCAATCAAAATTTCATGTTCTTTGAGTGAATTGATCAGCTTCAACAGTGGAAAAAAAATGAAAAGAGAGAGAAGTTTTCCTTTGGAAACATCAACACACTTGGCTCTACCCTGCAGAGCCCCCACCCGGCTGCCCTACGGTGAGGGACTCCGCTGAGGACACCACAACCTTGGAGACTGCAACTCCAGCTGCAACAGGATGGCAGGCAAAATGTATTTAAATTGAATTAAAACACTAATGCACAACCAGTAGCACTGGCAGTGAATATATGTTTATTTTATATTCACATATTGTATTTATGTGTGCATGTGTATATACGTGATATTTTAAAAATTCAACAGTAAACCTTTCACTGGCCACAAATCTCTTTTCTTCTTCCACAAAAATGAAGTATTGCCTGGGTTAACTGGCCACAAATCTCTGCAAACTTTTTTATTTTAATTCCCCAAGAATGAAGTATGGCGCAGGTTCGGAGATGAGTGCTGTGGATCCAGCCCGCCTCCATCACACGTGAATCTTCCTCACGCTGGGAAACACTTTGCATCAGCCCCGTAAGGTTACATAGGAATATAATTAATAAGGTGACATATCTCACATAAATAACTTAAAAGAAGCCTGCTGCTTGAAGAAGAGATGGTAGCCAAAAGGTATCCTAATTCACTTTAATAACGGATTGGAGAGAAAATACGAATGCCTGGATGAAGCATCCATCTTTGCACTATCAAATACCCTCGGCTAAGAGGAATCTGTGCATCTGTCTGGAAATTCCCCCCCCCCCCCTTTCTTCCCCCTCAGCCCTTTTTAGGGTTGAAGGGTGGCATTTGGGGTGCATTACAGTTTCAAGCTAGCATGAAAATGAGTGAAGGCAGAACTTCTGGACAAGATGGGCTTTCTATTATCAGACGTCCTGCAATGAGTTTTAGGTATTGCTCACCCTTGTCCACCAAGGGTGTCTCTGAACCACAGCCAAATCCGGGTGAGATGGCAACTGCCAGCCAGTCAAAGGAAAAGGGTTTATAAGGAATTTCCAGGAGCTGCAGATCAGCTATTGAAAGGCAGAATAATCTATAAATCACTCCTTCAAATAAATGGATTTGCTATTGAGCACAGCAATCTGACAGTCCAGGTACACAAATACAACTCCCCCTCAGAAAAAATCTTCATCCTTTAAATATTCCCAGTAGTGCACGTTAAACAATTCTGAAGTCATTTAGCTTATACTAGAGCTGACATTAAGGGCATCCTCAGGGGCATCCTCTTCCCTCTCTCTAGAGCCCCTCTCCTTTTCCATCTGTGCTACAAGCGCGGAGCTTCTCCACGTGTCCTTCCTTTCTCCCTGCGACCTTCTGCCTTGGAGCTGCCACCATGAAGCCACTGAAGCTACCAACCACCCTAGGTCACCCCGACACCCGGGTCTTTGCACCCCTCTCCTGCCCTCGTGATAATGCCAACTTTTTTCTGTTGCTTTGCAACGCTCCTGCACCGGGCGTTGGTGGAGAGGGCAAGGAGAAACCACTGCGAGGTCCACCAGAACATCGCTCCTACCGCCCCGTATGAAAGGGCACGGAGCATTTCAGGCGATGTATTAAATCTGCAGCTATTACATGCAACAGCTCGACATTATTTGCTATTTTATAACGACGGAGCATGGGATGCTCTGGCATCGCTCCCACTCTTTGAGCGTAACTAACCTCCAAGACTGCTCAGACTGTCAGGAGGCTGATTACATGAAATAAAACACTGCATTTGACTATTAATTAATATTGACTTCACTGCTTGACCCCCGAACATGTAGAAATTTATAGGATCGCTCTCCAGGTTTATTAGGGCACTATTAATAATCTGAGGAGTATTTGGAGTCAGTCACCTTAAGGAACTAAAAAGAGCTCTTTGGTATGATGCATAGACATCATCTCAGGCTACTTTTGGCTTGGAAAAGCATTTGGCTAATTTTCAATTTGTCAAGTGAGTCCCTGACAAGTTGGTAACGTATAACAGAGCAGATCTTCGGGACTCTCCAGCAAGCTTTTTCTCAGCCACGGCTGGCCACAACAGCATGGCACAAGGATATTACAAGAAGCAAGATAATAACCAGATGGAGCAGAGCAATCATCTAGGCTATTTTGGTAGACCCACTGCAGATGAACATGATACAAAAGCCAATTAACTCCGATATATCTGACATGTAAAATAGTTGCAAGTTGAAATTCTTTTTTTTTCCTTCTACATTTTTCCCCAAATACTGGGACTTCTTAATATATGATAATCTGAATTTTTTCAGCAAACACAGAATTAGCCTTTTCAAAAAAATTTCAAAGGAAGCATTCAAATATGAAACATGATAAGTCCATAAAAAAAGTGGAAAAAATTAACTACTTTTGTTAAAAACTTGGGTTTCCTAAAAAGGAAAGAAAAAACCAAACCCACAAACCAAAACCACCCCCACCCCCCGCTATTTTCAAGCTTTTACTTGAAAACTAGAAAGCATCTTACTTTCTTAAACGTATCACCTATTAAATTGTTAAGGACTATGTTTTTGCATAGTTTATTCAGTGACAGGGAGGAGACTTATGAAAAAGTCTCCAGAAATCTTGCTTCTAAGCCATAATGTTCTTTACGAAATCCAACATGCTTTCTAGAAAGGCCAAATCTGTGAATATCAATCTCTAAACATTACAAAGGATAAATTTAGTAAGCGTGCCTTCCTCAAAAGAAATAATAAGTAGAGTATGCGCTGAGAGAACTAACAGCCTCTAGCATTTTATCTTCTAAATCTATTTGTGACTTACGGATGCTTAAAAGCAGTGGTCCAAGGCCTGGGAGCTCAGTGCCTGAGATGTTAAAAGCACTTTAAATCCTTTAGGCTGCTTTGAAAAATCTCCGCGTCTTTGCCACGTGCGGATATTTTGCACTGCAGAGCCAGGAATCAATGCAAGCATTTAAACTTCCTTTTGTCAGGAATGACTTAAACCGGGAGAGCACAGAGGCTCGTAAACAAAACTGCTGACACCTCCCGCGTTACTGAAAGCGAACCATGATGCAGCATTAATTGAACGAGCACCTTCAATCTGTCAAGTCAAACAACACTCACAGGAGCTGTTCCTGGCAGAGCTCGGGTTGATGCTGCAGCCGTCAGGGCCGTACCATTAAATCGGGAGTTTTTCGTGATACCTGAACAACCGTGACAGCGCTCGGGTCATCCTGGAAAGATGAAAGGACCAGCACAGCTGCTGAGACCATCTTCACAGAGCCTGGGCTTGATTATCAGTAACTATGTGGCTCCTGAGAGTCTCACTCCACTTGAAGATTTCTTGCAGACCGGCTGATTGTAACCTCACTAGCAGATTGCCATCTCCACTGAGGCTGCACTGCTCCTCCAGCCCAAGAAAATAGGTTCCCTCCTCCTCACACTGCTCCTCCAGCCCAAAAAAAAGGATGTTCTCCTCCTCCACATCCCCACGCACGCACTTGTGTTATTTCCACCATGGAAAGTATCAGTTGCAACGGGACAGCTTTGTTTTCTCGCCAGGCACAGAAAGGATCAGGTCCTCAACAGCTCATCCCAACACAAAACCCAAACCATTTCCTTCTAGCTCTGCAAAGTCACCGCAGCCAAGGTACTCGGTTTTGCATAGTTTGCTGAGATGACACCAAATAGCTACAGCAGAAAGGAGCTTTAAAAAAATAAAAAACCTAGCATCATCAGGAGGGACATAACAACTGGTGAAGGTCTGGGCCACCGCATAAGCACCGTTGCTCCTGCAGAGCTCCTGCCCTCTCCAGACCAGTAGACTTCACTGGTGCGAATGAATGATGCAGGGCCAAAGAAACAAGCAAGAACAAAACCTAGTTTAAATGGCTCAACTGCTTAAAATCATTTCTATCACAAGCAACCAATTCTTCCAGTTCCCTCCATGTTAAAACAAAAGAGAGAAATAGGAAAGAGTAAGAAGGTTTTAACCTCCTGCTCTGACTCCCTTTACCATCTCTGCTCAGAGGAGACCTGCATTACTCTTCCTTTCAAGTGAAGGGTTAGGGAATGACATCTCCTTCAGTGGAGAAAACAGAAAAACAGCAGAAAATTAAAAACTAGCTAACTTAGGACCAAGTTTACAATTAGCAGGGCTCCAAACTGCTAGAAAGATGGGGTCAGAAGAAAGGTGAGACCCAGCACGAAAACTACATTCCCAAGGATCTCCTCTGATGGGGAAAAGCAGAAACCAGTGGAGTCTGACCCTATGCCCATTTGATACAGCTAAAGCAACCACTGAACAGTCAATTGTCATCGACACCTCGCTAATAAAAAGAGCGTTTTTACCTTTCCTTTTAACCATACTCCATCTTCTCCACTTCTTTAGGCCACGGTATTTTGCAGCAGGAACTTCTGCTTGGCACTAGAATTAATTCCCCCTACTGACTCATTTTTGGTAAAAACCTGTTAGTATGAACACTTGAATTCGACAGACATTCGCATTATTCACTCTTGCAACTCAAGGTACAAGACCCCTCTCAACTCTCTCTTGGAGTAAAATTACTGTTTTTTTCTTAATTACACCATTGGTTAATGCAACCTCTGACAGAGGAAAGGCTGAACATTTAATTTGGCAAGGTTTAGTGCCAATCTGCATTAGGCCACAGTGATTTAACCTCTATCTCCATGGCAGTGTGCCTACATCATTCTCCTAATAGCATGCATCCCTGCCCTACATATTTCATTGGGATCCCTACGGCAGCTCTGCCGGAGTGCCCTGGATCAGCAGTTCTCAGTGCAGTCATTAGGGACACTGTGCAACCCCATCACGGGGACACGTATTCTTTCCAACCACCAGTACACTATTCTGGATGTCAAAACCAAAGCTTTCATTAATTAGAAGGCTAATTACACTGCTAATTACACTGTACACTCAAATACGCTACTTTGTATGTCTCAAAAACACAACTCTGTACAATCTCATACTCCCAAGTTTCAAATAGAGAAAGCATCTAGCAATGCTTGCAACCCACTCCCTCCAGTGACTGCAGGCATCCAGATCGCTTACGGTGTTTTGCTCCTGAAATAACCCTGCAAAACCCTCTCCATAATTTCAATGCACGTATGTATAAGTAAACATAAGTAAACACAAGAAGCACATAACAGTAGCAACAAAGAAGAGATTTGCTGGTCAGGGATGATGCACCCTGTTCTTCGCACTGAACACGCTTGTCATGACCTTGTGGTCCTTCGACCCAACCCAAACTGATGCAACCTCTTCATCTAAGAAAATGAGTCCCTTACACACATGTGGGTTTATCACGGCAATTTCTTGTACACACAACCAGGGGACAATTTCAGCATGCATATGCTGGGTGCGTACATAACCTCCACTTAAAAGTTTGAGTACCCTGCAAACACCAATACATTCTTTTCAGCCTCCTAGTGCAGGTGGAAAGTGTTTTCTGGGCTTACAGTCTAGGGGCTGGGACACTGAAAGGCAAAGCGACTTACCAAGGACCACAGGGGACAGCCTGCGAGACAGCAGGGGATCAACCCGGGATTTCTGACGTGCCCAGATCTCTGACGACTGCTTCACCCTTCCTCTCATCAACAGGACAAAGCAAAAGTGGCCCTGAAGTATGGCTATAAAACCAATATGGCTATAGGGTTTTTAAAGGGGAACAAGCTTATCTTCTCATCCCCCTTTTTTTCTGACTTAGCAGAGGAGTTAAAGCATGAAGTCTTGTACGTTTTCCCCGTAGTTCAAACCAGCCGTGTGGTTTCAGCTGGTCTCTTGCCACGGATGCATGACCTTCTCGGCTGCACCGGGAGATGTGAATCCCTTCTGGAGCAGTGAAACTTGGGTACGTGGCATCACCGCAAGCAGAAGGTCTTCTGGCTCCCTTCAGCTAACTATGAGCATTAGGTGCTTAGAGTACAAAAAACTGTATCATGCCAGGAGATGTTTTAACTAGAAAACACACTTAATACAGTTTCAAAAAAAACCAAACAAACAAACAAACAAAAAAAAACCACAAAAAAACCCCCAGCATAAAATGTAGAGGTATTGTACCATAATTAGCCAAAGCAGATTTTAGCCTCAGAGCTAACAGTAACTTCCTAATAACCTTTATGCTGTCCACAAACCGTGCAGCCTACAAGCACACTGAAGTCCACACGGGAAGGGAAACACCGACAATGGCCCCCAAACTGGTTTTGGTGTTTGTTTCTCATGTGGCACCTTCCACTATTAACGTGCCCTTATCCTGTATCTCTCATTTACTGGAGGACAACACTTCCCTACCAACGAGCTACACTGCCACGTACAAGCAAAAGCCACTAAGGAGAGGGAGTTCACAGGGACGGAGTAGCAGCGCTCCAAGTGCTTTGCTTGGCTCAGTCTCCTTAAAGCTGGACAATTTAACTCCTCCAGTAGTTGTGACTCTAAGAAGGCTATTTGCCAAAAAAAACATAAACAGCATTTTATCGCAGAGATAACAGCGTTTCCCTGGATAGTAAGTTCCTGCTGTCAGAAAAGGCTCCCCCGGTGACCTCCCGATGCGGCTCAGCATCGTGGCGATGCCGGGGAGCGGCTGGAGGGGCGGCCGGTCCCTTCGAACCCCAGCTCAAGTCTTTACAGACCTTCACGCAAGGAGAGGGGAGGAAAGGGACTGAACCACAAGTTGGTGATAATTCTCTGCTTCAAATAACCTAAATGACAACCTCAAAGGAAAAAAAAAAAAAAAGAAACTTTCAACATTTTAAATGAATTCTGTCAAACCAGAGCTGCTCACTATGGGGCCATAGTCTCTGATCCAGCCCCAGCACTTGGCAAAGCTCACTTTGCCGGATGGCAGACCACAGATTTATATGTATTTTAGCAAACCTTCTAGGGGAATCAGCCAAGAGCGGGTTTCTTAAAATCACAGCACAACAGGAAGGAATATCACCAGAGATGTGACTAACCTGGCAGCACGGGACACCATACACCCAGGGCAGCAATTACGGCGGGGTCCGGCCGCCCCGGGCTCGCGGCTCCCGGCTGCGCTGGCAGGGCACGGTGCCGGCAGCACCCAAGCCATTTCTCCTCTAGTATTGCCTGTGCAGACAGCACAGCCAGGAGCCCCTTCCCCGGCCGGGCAAGGGCTGGGTTTGAGGAATCGCTCACTCCTTAGTGCCAGAAGAGAGAGACGTCAGCCCCGTGTCTCCTTCCAGGGCTTCAAGCCACCTTGTTTTCTTGGCATCGCAAGTCATCGGGAACAGACGCGTGGCTGGGCAGTCACCGGCTACCAAACCCCCATCCTAAATTTGCGTTTGCTTGAGTAACTGGAGCAGCACCACTAGAAACCTCCCACCTCCATGCACAGTGCAAGCACCAGGGAGAAAGCACAGCTCAGGAGAAGACTTCAAACGCGGCACTGAAGGTGATGCTCCCATGTCCGCTTCTTTCTAGACTTCCCAAACTATCGTTTGCAACCTCCCTGCTCAGCCTGGTGTTTGATCCATGACCTGGGTTAGCAAAGACCACCGTGCAGAACAAATCGTCTACTTGGGAAAAGGGAAAAAGCCAGCCCTCCGTGTCTCGGTTTCACCCAGGAGCGATCCTGCAGCCTCAAAGGGGACGGTGCCCCACCAGGACTTGGGGGTCGCAACCTTCGCTGGGGTTTAAGGAAGGGCTTTGCCGACTTTCATCGCTCAAATTCCCCTAATGGCATTTCCAGCCTGTGTCCCTCGCCCTGTCCCGCTCCCTCCAGAGGGTCCCTATCTGATCCAGCCGCCTGAAGAATTCAAGGGGGGAAAAAAGCCCCCCCTCAGTCTCTCGAGCAACCCTTCATTTTGCAGCATCTTACATTTCATCATGGGAGATCAAAGCAGCCACAGTATCACAACGGCGCAAAAGAAACTTCAGATTTCGGGTTCTCCTGCATGAGCTCTCTGTTTCCGGCTCCGACAGCAGAAATTACAAAATCCCAAGCTAAAATATCAGCAATTCAAGTGAGGCAGATTTTTTTTCAGTCCTTTTACTCTAGCTACATAAATCAGAGAGTGAAAAATAAGACCGTGACACAAAAGACCAATCATAAAAATAGCCCAATTAATTTTCCTCTAAACAGTTCAAATAAATAGAGTGCCGTTTCTGCATTTTGAGACTACTCAATTACAGAAGGGAAAAAAAAAAATTATCCAGCAACATAATGCAGCTATAGCATTTGAATAGCTACGAAACCAAAAAGAGGGAGATTGGTTTATTTGTTAAATTAATGCTGCATTATCTGTATTGCAGGATGATCACCACAATCAGCAGGAAGCTTCAAAAAAAGGGAAAGTCCCCAAAACATTTTACAAAGCAAACCCCAGCATATATGGCTTTTCTGAAGCAGACTGTGCAGGATCTGAGGTTATTCTGGGCAGCGATGGTTACAGTAACTGCTAACTCATAGCACAACATAGCATAGGCAACCATAAACATTTGAATATATTGTTCTGCCATATAAGCAATTAACTCATTACCATCACTATTACAAACTAATGCTGCCTTCATCAGCATATCAGCTGATCCCTAATGTCCTGCTTACTTTTTTTATAGTGCTAATTCATCAGTTTCAAAGTTTTAAGAAATCCTACCTGGTTAAGTAAATCATTAATGGTACTTTTTAAAGAATATATATTTTTTAGCATAAATGTTACTCCTTGAGTTTGCAAACGAATTATAATAGGAAGAGGGAAGAGTGAATAAATTCCCTAAATATTTCTACTTCTCGCCCCTGTTTTTAGTATCTCATAACTCACTGAATTCTCAAGTTTCAGACTAAAATTTAGCAAATTCAGTCTATACTCAAAAAGGAAATTAGGTGGGGTTTTTTATTGTTTTTCTTTTTAAAACTGAAAGCCAAAGACAGCAAACTCTCCCCTCATCCTCTTTCCTTCCCACAAACCTGGCAGGGTCTCCAGGCTGACCTGCAGCTCTTCCTAGAAATCCTTTCAGTAGAACTAAAATAACTGGACAGAGAAAAGTCAGGTTTCCCCCAGTCCAATTCAGGCTTTACTGAAAAAGTGTCTCTAAGCATTCTGATAAAAACTCATTTAATTCAACAGTAACAATGCCATTTAATCTGTGCTTCTATATATAGCACTTAAAGGCACTTTTTATTTTCTTCTTTAATATATATATAGATAAAAGACTTTGTTTAATAAGTCCTTGATTAAAATTAGGTTACCTATGCACTGAGAGGAAAAAATGTATTTATCAAGGGTCGACTTTCAGTGTTTCCTTCTGGTCTATCTGCACAGCCCCAATTGCACCGGGGTCCACTGAGTGCTAGAGTAATGCAAGAAATCATCACTCTCCCCTGGGAAAGAAAAGCCTGGGTGCAAGGAAGCACATTTGGGGTTACGGGTGACCTTTGGGGTGCCCAACCGGCGGCTCAGCCCCACATGTGATGGGGGTGAAGGAAACGATGCATGATGGTCCCATCCCTCCCACTGCAGAGGGACCGTTCCCGCTTCCTGAGCCCGAAAGTCCAAAACCCATCAGGATAACCAGATCGTGGGAAGCTCTGGAGATGGGACACCCATAAACACGTGCAACACCCCAGTTCGAACACGATGGCGCATCTCCAGACCAGAAAAAAGGGAGAAGAAACTTGACCGATGTTAAACACAGCAGCAGCAGGGGCAGAATCGTAACCAAAACCTACCTGATTCCCAACCCGGCACCACCTCGCCAGGGATCCTCCAGAGCATCCTCACCATTACGTCCTTCCCAAGGCTCGCTCATTAACACCTCGAGGGATCAAACCTCAGTAAGAAACCACTCGCAGCCCACAGCATCCCCGCTGGCAGCACCGCCCTGCCCACAGGCAGCCATTCATAAAATAAAATCCCAACAAAAGACACACACACAGACATCCCCACACACCTCTAACCGGAGAAAGACCATCTTACTCACTGCTCTCTCCTTCCCACGCTACCTCAAAACACTCATCTGCTGAAGCAATGCGCTGCTTGGCCGGCAGCCAGCTGGAAGCCAAAAGGGGCTTTTCCTTTCCTGCCGCTCAACCTCATTCAGGCACTTCTTGCTTGTACACAACGCTATTTATAGCTGCTGGCGAGCAACCAGGCGCAACCCAACCGCAGAGCCCCAGCGGTTCAAAAAAAAAAAAAAAAAAAAAAAACATACACCAAAAAAAAAACCCAAAAAAACACCCAACCCAAAATATTAACAACAACAAAATAAACTCAAGTGCAATCGGTTTGTTGTTCTGCTCCCGCAGACCCCGTCGCGTGCAAACATGATGGCAAGGGAGAGGAGAAGCACGGATGGGCTGTTCTGAGTTAAAAATAACCCAGCCAAAAAAGCCACCGCAGGGAAGCGTGACCTTTACTACTACTACAGGAAGAAAGCACGCTGCACCCTGCGTCCGCCTGGGTAGGTAGGGCTGCTTTGTAAGGCAGAGCTCAAAATAAAAGTGGTGGGGGGAAAGGGAGATGGAGGGAAAAAAATATGCGCCAAGAAAAATCTTTTGATACCGCAAAAAAAAAAAAAAAAAAAGCTTTTTTCAGGAATGGTCCATTTTTCCCACCGTCAAAAAGCAAAATTCTTGTTCCTTTGGAAACCTCTTCCCCAGGAATGACCCCGAAATATGGTTTGGGGCGGGGCAGGGGGAGAGAGGAAGAAGCAGCTTAGTTTCTTGTGGATTATTATTATTATTAGGAAGGAAAAGATAGCAGTTACACTCATAGGCAGTGCTGGCCCCCAGGCGAAGCTGCAGCCGGGGGGGTCATCTTCCCACACCACCCCACAAGAGCCAGGTGCTAGCAGTGATGCCACGAGAAAACCCACCCCTCGATCCTCCCGGTTTACACCCATTTTCCTCCCAAATCACATTTAATCCCAATGGAAAGACACTGCTGCCCGCAACGGAGACTTCAGCTGCCGCTCACATACACCCAAACCATCCTTTGACCTAATTTGACCACTCAGCACTGAACTGTCCCCAAATCCATGACCAGAGGAGAGTTTCAGGGCCGCCGCTTTGCCCTCCCCCAGCAAAGTGACTGGAGCTGAGATTTTCACAGAAAACAATGTTTTGTGGTCCGTCCTTCCCTGCTGTGACCTCCCTGGGGTCAGCACATGCATTCTATAGAGGACACTCAGAATTTCTTAGATTTTGGGGAGTAGTGGCGTGAACTGGCAACGACGTGTCTTGAGCAAGTGTGCACACATCAGTGCAATAAAACACTTGTTATAAATTGGACAGTTAAAAAGAAAAAATGCATCACACCTCGATGAGGGTGTAAAATCGGGGAGCGACCCCGCAGGTCAGCAAACATCAGCGACCTTGAACTCATTCTCTCCTCCTCTCCCTCCCCCAAATTTTTTTCCCCATAAATGAAAGCACTTTGATTTTGCTGAGACAGGTGTTTCAGATACAGATTGAAAACTAATTAAATCATATCTGCAGCATGAAAACTAATTAATCCTTTATTCCCTATTATAATAGATAATTACAATGCATGATAGGAAACGACTTGTCAGGTTTTCTGTTTAAAATGCTTGCACTCTATGGAAAATAAAATGGGGGAAATGGTTACAGGGCCTTCCCATCCTGCTGCGGCCCACCAATTGAGGCTGCCAAGAAGGTTTTATTTTTTTAGATGTAGCACAAACAAAAACTACAGTTACTGAAAATAGCTTTGAGAATGAAAGACAAGAATAGGTCAGATTTCTCAGGTCATTTTTGTTCGTTTGAGCGTATAGTCAAGGGCTACTGCTAGAGTCCAGCCCCCATGCAAACAAAGGGACGAGTAAAACGTCTGTAATTAAAATAACAAGAAAGGCAGGATTCAATGTGTGAGATGGGCAATAGAGCTGTTCCTCGCTTCCTCCTCCGACACCTTTTCCCGTGCCAGGATCACAGGAAGCCAATAACCCAGCGCTGCCAGGAAGGTCAGCAAACACCCACAATCACCCATCAGCAAAGGCACCCCAGAACCCACCTCCCCTCCCCCAAATTTCTTTTAAATGCTCCGGCATCTTTACTCCCACTGCAAGAGAAACAGTGTGGTCGTGCTGAAAGTTTCCATAACTCCTCTGCAACAAAATAAAGCTTCCAGTCTTGCTCTGGCTTAAAAAGAGTTGAACGGGTCCCAGTCTACAAATTGAGGCACTACCATAATTCAAGGGATTAGGAGTTTTAAGGTATCGATGCACAGACTCTTAAGCATCCCAGGACTACTTGTGAAGGGTCTAGAAAAGCAGCAAATAAAAGCAACTCTATTGCCAGTATTATTAAAAGGTGCCCCCCAAGATCTGTAAATCTTTAGTAAAAATGTGGAAGGGTCCACAAAGGCACATAGGATGAAACCCACCAGGTACCAAAAAATAAAGTCGTGCCAAAAGCCAAATAAAATGAAATGACTTGATTTGCACTCAACAGAAAGTAGCCTACAAAAGAAACACCCTGGGTGACCATTTTCCCAAAAAACCCAAAACTAATCCCAGCCTTTTTGTCTTCACTTTTGCCTTCTCATCCACCTGGTTGCTATTCTGCAAACTTCACGACCTTGAGGCAGCTCCATGCTGTCATGCCCTCCCGTTTTGGGGAAGCCAGAAAAAAAGATAAGGGCAAGTGACCCTGCTCATTGCTTCTTTTATTCTACGCCTTTAGTATGGGCGTTATTTTCACTTAGAATCAGATTTTTCTGAAGTACCCAAAGGTGAGAAGCACCTTTCAAAACCACCCAGGTCTCCGCTGGGTCCACACTGGGTCCCCCTCCAAACTGCCTCCACCTCCTCAAATCCCCCAGAGCTGCACTGAAAAATGACTGCTGCCATATAAAATTATCTAAAGTACAGTCAAGGTTGTTTTCCTTCCAAGGAAACTTGTTGCCATTCAGGAAAATCTCCAGAACCGTGTGTAGCTGGCAGCAGGGAGAAGGACGACACAAGCAATTAGCGCCATGGACAAAGATCTTCAGCACGTTCTGGTGCCAAACACGCTTATCGTATAGTCCTTTAGCAAGATATCCTTGGGAGCAATAGCCCAGAGATTGATTGAGGCCCTGTATACCATATTAATGAGGTTAATTATAAACTGTGTTACCAGCAGGGGGGACTAAAGGGTGCGAAAATAACTCAAAAGGGCCAGCTCCCCTCTTCTCTGCCCAGGCAAGGTGTCATCCAGCCTGGTTTTTCCTCTTTCCCCATGGGGATAACCAAAGGTCCCACATGCAACAGCAGTTTTAGACAACACCTCATCCCAGCAGAAAGCATCCCCCACCGCCAACGCGTCCAAACCAACTCCTCCATCTCCTCCCTCCCTCCTAAAGTAGCACTCACCCTGTGAGCCATAGCTTTTCAACCCAAAAACGTCAATACATCACCCAATTTCACAACCGATGGTCTGTCGCCAACAGGATGAATATGTAAAGAGATTTGGGGAGGGGGAAGCGGGGAAAAAAAAAAAGAGGGGAAATGGGTTTTAAATCAACACGATTAATTGCTGCGGTATTTGTTCATATATTAGATTAGTAGACTCGAAGGCAATTAAGTATCTTTGACACAAGGATCCCCCGCAGCAAAGCTTAGCCTGCTCCTCCTGCCATTTAAGAGCTTGGGATGGAAGGGAGGGAGGAAATTCCACCATTTTGGATTATTTTGTGATAAAAGAAGAAGATATTTCTAAAGTTTGCACAACAGGTTAAAATATTAATTTGGAACTAATCCTTTGCATTTATTACTTTCCTTCAGAAAAAACAAATTTTAAGTAATGAAATTAACGCTGTGTATGAATGAAGAATATTAGAGAGAAATTAAACCCTCTGCCTTGTTTTGCCTATACTGATTTATTTTCTGATTTTCACCCCAAGGCAAACTGATACTCTTCTAATAATATTTAAAGAAACCTCTAATGGGAAGACGTGTTTCTTCAAGCATTAAATCATCTAAGGATACTTAAACTGACCTTTTATATATACTAGAGCCTATCAAAAAAAATCTCATCTCTTCACCAACTACCGAGCTCATTTTCATTGCTATTGTCAGCATCTCATGGACTTTTCCACCTATGCAACAAATACACCCTCCAAAGCCACTGCAGCATAGCTTTGGGTATGGATGCAAAATACAGCTGAGGTTATCTCCTAGTTTTGATCACTCAAGCACAGCCCTCCCTCCACTTCAGTATTACTTAGTCTCCACCACAATCCTAAACCTGTTTTTCACCCAAACACTCATTTCCTACTCTTTCAGTAATTAAGGTTGCAATGGAACAGCCTGGCAGCACTTAATGCTGTTTTTATTAATGCTGTAATGACTCGAGTTACAAGATATTGAACCATTTTCATGTTTTTGCAAATGAGGCTAAGGGTTCCCCCCGCTGCTGCGGGGTTTCTGGTTCTCCATATTCGTATTCAATGTGTCTTTTAGATTCCAGTGCAACACAGGCATTTCTAAGGAACGCGTGCCCCAAAAGGCTTTCCAATTGAACTATACAGTCTGCGCACAGAGAAAGAATTTTTCAGAACTAATTATATTATAGCCTTGATTTTTTGGTGTCCAATTTGTCCAACCTTAAAAGGTCCCAATTTTCTAAAAGAGCACCAGCTCTTTATTCACTGAATATAAACTCCTTTAAAAAGATACCTCTACTTCTAAGCCTCTGAAGGCACCGACAGTATTTGCAAAACACTGGCCCAACATCTTGCTGTTATACTGAAACATGCTCAGTGGCATCTCTTTTGGTCAGTAGTAGCAATATTTTCTTTAAGGAAACTTTGAAGTGGTTTCAGGCAAGTTACAAGACATATTAAAAATGACACACCATCTGTTTCTCAATGTGATGTTTTGCATTGTGTAACTAAACCAATTTAAGAACTGAAGTCTATTTGACATCTAATTAGTCTGTTTGGTAGCCTGATCACTTGTAGATGTTTTGGAGGGGAAGATGCACTCTAACAATCTTGATCTTTTTTTAAAAAGAAAACAATTAAAAATAATTAGTCACAGAACTGTTTTTCCTTCCTAAATATCTTCTTTTACCCCATTTAGGAATCAAGGCATATGTTTCTCCTATGCTACCCTCTATTTCTGGTAGAATGCAAATCTAGCCATCCTTTTTTGAGTACCACAATAACAGAGCTTTACCAGAGCCCTGGAAAAGGGAGAGCAACATTCCCTGGGTTGCAGAATCAAAGGCTCCACCATCAGTGCCCAACATCACACGGCGATTTGCCAGGTCATTCGTTTGCTTGCTTAAGTTAACAGTATTTCTCAGGAAATGCGTGGTCACCTCAAGAGTGATTTATCCTGGCAGGGTAGCACTAGGCTATAAAAGTGGTAGGCGCAATCCAAACAGAAACAAAACAACTCATACCAGAGCATTTAAAATTCAAAGTCTAGACTCCAGCTTGCGTACTGCTCCGGCTTCCTCACACGCTACACCAGCGCAAAGAGGAGGACCGCAGATAGCTAGAAACATGCCACATCTTGAAATATCGAAGCAGGTCAAACTCAAAATCAGAAGTACCTGCTGGCATCTGCTCACCAGGCATGAGGACGTTCAGATTCAGGTATCCATTGGGAACGCGCAGCAAGAAATAGTTAACGAGCATCTTTAATAGGGACAGCCTGGATGGTAGTCACATCAAGGAGAAACGACTATTTCTTATGCATGAGCGGATGATGGAGAAGGAAGCGCACACAACATCTCCACAAGCATTTCAAACACGTCTTGTAGAAATCAAAGACGACAGTTTCCAGCGCTGCAGACTCACTGCACGCACCCACACACCAAATGCAGACGCACGCCAGAAGACCAGAGACAAAATTTGATTCCAGCGTCAGCCATGAACAGCAGCGCGCAAAAGCACAACGCATTGCTCCGTGCACCATTCCCCCAGGAAAAAAAAAACCAGGAGGGGGAAAAAAATCAAGCGGTTTTAACTCATGGCATTTATGTCGGATACATTTGCACCCTGATGGATCAGTTGGGGAAGTTAATGACAAGGTCTAGAGCCTTTCCCAGGAGCAGCCACCTCCAGACACGCTGGGAGCTCCCATCCCACCTCTGTTTGGAGACAACCCCATCTCCAGCAGTCTCTGCCCACAACCCACACCTGCTGCAAGCCTGGACCTACAAGGTTTGGAGCTATTTTGGATAGGGAGGGAAGATAAATGAGTGAGAACCACAAGTAGGCAAGGGTAACGGAGGGAGGGTCAGATCGGGTCACTCCCAGAGGATGTTGCTCCTGGGACCACAGGAGTTATGGTTTGCAACCTTTATCAGCTCCTGCAACAAAATAGGAGGACTCTTCTGGCCAGTCTAGTTTTCCGAGTTTTATTTTCTATTGTTCTGTACTAAGCAACTGTCAGCCCTTATCAGCACCACCCCCGCCCCGGTCACCCTTGTTTTCCTCCTACCTTCCCTTGTGTCACGCTGGTTTTTCAGCCTTGACTGGACAGGCATTTTGGAAGGCATGATGAGTTTGATAGCCTGATCTAATTACCACCTTCCCAAAACAAGTCAAAAAGAAAAAGAAAAAAAGACCATTTCAGTTAGTTAAACATGCTGCTACCCAAGAAAAGAGCTGGAAGGAGACCGGGGGGGAATTTGCTAACTTTCACTCGGCGGCGGAGCAGAGCTGCTTTCAATATGCCATATTGACTTACCGCTGCTGGAGGCACAATAAAGGCAGGCCTTGGAGTCAATGCGGGCTCCTGCGGCTCTGTGTAAACTCCGCTTAAAATGTATTTCAAGGAACTTGATCTATTGACATGGCAACTGTGAAAACTTGAGTCCATTTGAAATTTAAATAGCATTTCCACCCCTCTCTAAATGCCAGCCGCAGGGTGGGCCCCACGGCCGTTGTGTGGAAAATGCTTTCACTGGAAGACATCTCCCCCAACAGAATGCCTCCAGACACAACTGCTCTCCTCAAAAGCAGCCAGCACAACTGATTGGGACCCCTTTTTGATGCAAATTCATATTATTCTGTTGGGGAACAGCAGGTGTTCAGCCATGCTTTCCTTTAGAAAAATTAGGACCTTGCTTTCTCCTCCTCCTTCTTGCACTTGGCTCCCAGTTAGCTTCAACCGCTCTCACCCTTGGCGCACACTTGGGTGCCTCCTGGGCTGTGAAGTACAAATCAGCGCCATTCAGGAACGGGACAGTGCGTGCTACCAATCCGTAAATATGACTTTTATTACACACGACAAAAGCTACATGGCAAATGCCCACCGCAGAGCCAGCATGGTGAGCACAAGTCCTCTTTCCCACTGCATGCCTGTTGAGACCCAGCATGGCACAACTTGAGGTTAAAGTACAGGAGAAGCATTTCACAACCAGTTTCGGTTGACTTACAAGAGCTAGACTACCAGGAGCCTTACCAGCAACCATGCCACGTAAGTAATTTACTCCAACTTTGGGAAGGGGCTAGAAGAAAATAAAATGGGTCGTTGTTGAGTATCTCAACATTACTGTGGTCTATATAAAGACATGCGAAAGCTGCCCGCCCATGCAGGGAGCACAAGCTAGCCCCAGGAAGGTGCCAGTAGACAGTGTTGTTGGGGAATTATGCATGTCACTCAATGAAAAGGTCTATATTAAGTAGTATTGAAAGGTATGAAACAGGACCAAGCTCTCAGTGTGGTAGGAGCCATTCAAGCACATAAGGAAAGGTTCCCGGCCTTCCTCCCTCTGTGCTGCCACTCCATCATTTGCAATTTAATGCGAGAAGAAACAACGGAAAGGGAGAGCAATAGAGATAAGAACAGAAATTCACAACAAGACACACAGATAATGTGATTTTACAGAGGCACCATCTAAAATTCATGGGGTTTGGAAAGTTAAAACCCTCAGCCTCCTATGGAACTGTATCTCCAGGATTCCCTGAACTATCTATCTGAGCAAATCAAAAGGGCCTTTCTCCTAGCATGTGTGAGTACCAACTCTCTGTAGGATCTCTGGAGTCTTAAAGAACAATTTGGAGGAAAAAGAAGCATCTTCATGGACCCGTTTAAGGAGCACATGAAAGAGCAGCCGGGGACACCCGCCCGCAGGATTGCCACACAAACGGATGATTAAGGTTGTCATCGTCCGAGTGACACAGCAAAGCACCACATCACCTAAGCGACCAGAGAGGGAGCTGTTAAGAATCTTTAAAGATGCGGAAAAGGAGCTTAAAAAAAGATCGTGTGATACTGGGCATGGAGGAAACTTTGAAAGGGGGAAGGAAAGGCTGGGGGATGTTCATAGAGGTGACGCAGTGGGAATGACTGGAGGGTTGGTAGCTGGAGAGGAAAGGCCAAAGGAGCAAATGCCAGGAGAGACACAAAAGAGTATATAGCATTTGCCCATCACTGCAGCTTACTTTAAAAACTAAAAAGTAAAAAAAAAACAAACCCAACAAACAACAAAAAGGATGGAAATCTATGTCTGACATGTCTTCTACTCAAGCCTCAGCTCAAACCTGCTATTTGCAGTTGAACAGTAAGTTACATAACCAACATTTCATCTGACCACATTTAAAATACTGTCACTTCAGTGCTCTTCAATAATGAAAAGGGAGGGGGGTGAGCAATAAACCAAAGTCATTTTATTTCAGCTCTTCAAAGTCAAAACAAAAATCATGAAACTTGTGGGAATATTAGTCCAATTTAAGCCCTAAATTCCTAATTTGAGACACGTTTATTTAAGCATAATGTAAGACAGACATCTAAAGTTATAAAATCACAAGACACTTCCAGCAAATTTGCCCATTTTTATTGCCAATAATGATCACTGTCTCTATTATGGGCTCCAGTTAGGACTCCATTATGCTGGACTCTTTATAAAATACAATCCGTACCATTAAAAGTCTACCTGGCTGGCTTACAGCAGTTGGATGATACAAAGAAGAATAGCTAATAAAGAACTGAAAGAAGGTTTGAAAGTCTTCTCTTCATTTTCTTTTAAATAAAATTTCAATCAAACAGACCATTATTCAGTGGTTATAGCTGCAATGCTTTTTTAATATATATTATTTTTCTAATTTTTATATATATATACACACACATATATATAAGATAGAGATGAAATTTTTCCCCTCATTTCCAAAACCTCAGACAGCTCCTCTTTGGAGCAGCTTGGTGTAGATACACAACCAGAGCCCAGAGAAGCAGTCCCAGCAGTTTAACAGAGATGAAGCACACAGACTGAGGAATTCATCCGCCGAGAGCTTCTCACAGCACTAACACTAAAGTGACAATCAAATGTTCAGTGGTGAAAGCTGAGATATTTTTTTCCTTTCTTCTCAACCATACACTCATAAAGCAAAAGCAGGCATACGCTGATTCAAACCAACCAGTTTTAAACAATATCAAACTTTTAGCTCTTACTTTCCACCAAGTGATCAACAGTCAACCCTTCCACAGCTCCACTTGAAACTATATATTCTTACTGCAGCAAGAGAAGACCCATCTCTGTAATGGCACAGCATTTCTCAAGTGAGGAAAAAAGGCAGAAAACTAAGTAAAAAAATTTTTGAGGACATACAAAGGGTTATGCTGCTAATACTCTTCAAGATGAATGGATATACAGCATTTCCAGTAACCCCCTGGTCTGCCAGGAGGATGGCTTCTCCTGTGCCCAGCACGCGTGGAAAGGATACGGGAAGAAACTCAGATTGTCAGAGAGAAACCTGGGATATAAATGCAATATTGAAAGTAGAGGTTTTACGCTAAATCCTTTAACAAGTTAAAACTCTGAAAGACGCGCTGAATCAAAGTCAATGTCAAAGCACAATGCTTGACATTTGTCTTCCAAAAATTAGTTATTGGCAGCATCTAAAATGCACTGTCACACCAGAATTACAGCCATATAATTCACTTTTTAGCTGCTCAGGAACAGGTATAACAAAAACGTATTGGCCAGTCACACCACGGTTCGTACTAACAATGTTCCTGACATCTGATGTTGTTTCATTCTGCCTTTGGCAGAAGTTTGATGTTTCATTCTTGAAGTTGTATAATAGATACTTTTGATCTGTGATTGAATGGAAGATTATAATCAACCTTGGGACATTCACTCACTCATGGAATAAAGCCACCCAGTCCACTATAAATATTTATAATTTTTTCACATTTGTTAGTATAATTAAAGGGAGTGAAATTCAATGCAACAGTTGGGGGAAGGAGGGAAGTAAAACCTGTTATTTACAGTGTCCTTTAAAATTAAATGTATAGACATTAATTGCTTATTATACACACTGTTATTCAACCAGCAACACACAGAAAACTGAGCCAAAGAGAAAAGCCTGCTGCTTATAAACACCCTGCAATAATTTGTCCCAACCAGTCATTCAGACAAGAAAAGGCACAGGGCATCTTGTTCGCTTCATTTGCGCCAGCAGCGAATATAAGATGCTACCGCAGCAGCACAGTATCATTTTACACACCGCAGCACCCGCGTGAATGACTGTGCAGTGTCAGATGCTACCAGCCCAATTTAGGAGTATTTTATACTGCTACATCCCAGGCAAGATAAATACAATCGGCCCCGTTATCTCTATATATAAACCACCTACGAGCACCTGGCAGAAATGCAAGGGCATAGAGTGGTTAGGAAAATGCTGTTCCAGCTCCATCCTTGCTGCTGCTCTTCTTGGAGAAAAAAAGAAGAAAAAAAAAAAAAAAAACCACCCAGCACCTGGGTACTTAATTTGTGAAGGCAAACCACCACCTCACCACAAGCTGAGAAACTCAAAGTTTATGCTGCAGTTCCCAAGGAGGAGCTCGCATTTTCAAAAGGGTCAAATAATTTGGTTTAGAGGTTTTTTAAGCTTGTCTTCAGTGAGAAGAAGGGGGATTTTATTCTGGTTCCGTCGCCTATTCATTCTTTCTTTAATAATACATGCTTCTGTTAAAAAGGGCAGCACGCTATTTTTAGACTATCCCATAACATATAAGAAAGCACCAGCTAGTTTTTAATAAGCCTGGTACTGCAAAGGTTTGGGACTCTGGAAAAATGGGGCACAGGTAGGAGTTGGTTCCAGGTTGCAGGGAAGGATTTGAAGGCTAGGTGAGAAAGCACCGAAAACATGCCTGGCTTTCTTTGACCCTTCTCAAACCTGAAATGTGCCGACAGAAAAGTAGGGAGAGAAGGAAAGAAAACAAAACCACTGAAGTGCTATTGCTTGGAAACCACTTTAATGAAAGCCACTGCAGAGTATGACAAGATACCTAACCTACGGTGACAGGGAAAACAGGCAAATCAAATCCACACAGCCACTTTTACGTGCCCTCTGCTACAAAAATAGCTGGATAATAACCATTTTGCAGCTGAAGACATTTGCAGGATCCAACACCTCTCTGAATCTAGAGACTGCTTCTGTACATGGAGGAAACCCTTCTGGAAGCATCAGCTTTGAGGCAGGAAGATCCTTCTTTACTGCCGCTGTAAACGACAAAGAGCTTATTGGAATTAAGGGATGTCTCAGTCCCCTCAATAAAATACTAGTTCTTCTTATTTGCTTTGTTACAAATAGGCGTAGATTTCTTTTTTTCCCCCTCTCTTCAACACGGGAGCATGATGCAGAGGTCTGTTTCTAAAGGATGCAGCCTCTGCACTCATTTTTAGGAGACCGGTGGGGAGGAGTCCCACCTCGCTCCCCAGCCTCCATCAGTTCAGCACCCTGGGAAGTGGAGCAGGAGAAGACCACAGTGTCTCTCATTTCCCTCAAATTTCATTCCTCTGAGGAAAAAAAAAAAAAAAAAAGAGCTTCCCCTTTTGGCACTGAAACTGAACTCCTGTCCCAGGATTTGATAAGCAATGCTGAGTTAGGCTGATAAAGCCCCGACTCCAGCCGCAAACGCAGGGCAGTCGGACACCAGGCTCTACAACAGGATCACATCCAAAACAATACACGTGGAAAAGGTCAGTGCTCCAACCTTTACTCATTAAACCTTGCCTAGAGCCCAGCACAGTTTGCTTGCTGGATATAACGGCATCCCCCAAAAATGTGTCAGTGATACACAAGCTTTAAAGCAGATCTCTGAACCCAAAAAATAAGTGCCAAGTCAGATGCAGCTACATATGCCAAGGGACTTTTTGCTCAAATAAACCCAAATGCATTTTAAACCTGCTCTGTTGGCTGTGTCTATCCAGCACTTCAGAACTTCTCACTGCCTACCTGGATTTATTCTTGTACCATTACAGGGAACATCACTTGTTTCTTCCACACAAGAACAGTGAGAAGCTGAAAAGGATGATATCATCTTTAGAAAGCCCAATGACAAATGGTTAAAACAAACAAAAAAAAAACCCCACAACCACCAGCCCAAGCCTAAAACTAGAACAACTGCTCTCTAGCCCAATATTTAAAAAAAAAAACCCTGCTGTGCAGGGTGCCCAGGTCACACAGCCAAGCTGCCTTGAGATTTATATCCCAATCCCACCTTTTATTCTTTTCAGGCCATACATTATTTTTTAAAGAAATCCGAGTTCAACGGGCCCACACTTTATAAAGCACGAGGAGAAGGTTATCGTGCTCTTCTTGCAGCAAAACCATAAGGTGACCCGGCCAGGTACTAACACTTTGGACCAGCACAGCCCTATGACTGAGCATCACACCCTGTTTGCTGGAGCATTTGCAGGTACCACTGCAGTGCAGTGGCTCTTCCAAAAGACTACACACACATATGCTGAACTTCCCAGTTCAGAAAAGCACATTTTTCACTTTTTTTTGGCAAGACCCAGTATGTCTCCCCTGCTGCGGTCAGCCCAAACTGGGAGTTCAGCTAACCACCCTCATCCTGACCCCACCAAATTCATCCACGAGCGTGACGGTCAGGGACAAGGGCTGAGCTTCCTAAATTTTTCTGTATCCTCAGATCCCTCCCTCCAACGCCAGCTGTTACAGCATGGGGACGGGAATAGCCCCCCATTAATCACTCCTTATTTCAGAGACAACACATTCGTCTGTCACGAGAAGCTGTTCTGTGACCAAGAAGACACCATCATGACAACCTCCACCAGCTAAAGAGCGGGAAGAGCTCTGTCCTCTCCCCCTTCCCCCGGAGCAGCGAGATTTCAGTACCTTATATCCTCTTAAGAGCCACCACTGCTCCTCACCCCCCAGGAGATTTAGAGAGCCTCAGCAGGAATACGCACAAAATCCTCATCAGCTGATCAAAAGCTTTGCTTACTACCACCCTTTACGTAACCAGCTAGCAGCATCCTAATTATCCAGCTAAACGTAATGAATTCAATTTGCCTTGACTTCACGCACTTTCACTACCACACTAGATATAAATTAAGGCACAGGGCAACTCGCCCCATAGCACTGCAGTAAAACTAGAGAGTTTGGGCATGTGGAAATGCTGGGTGAAACCATCCGCCAAGACTACAACGGAAACATGAACCTAGATCAGGACCAGCAAAAACTCAGTATACCCAGAGGAAAGCCCCATTTACTGCTCTGGGTGGGGTTTTTCAGTGTTTTTTGCTCAGCCAGAGATGGAGAAGCAACAGAACAGCTGCAGCAGAGGAGTAGATGGATACTTTTTTTTTCTTGGTCCAGTTCCCTATCACACTGTAAGTAATCTCTGCTCTCATCATCAAGAATGCTTGCAATGACTGAAGAATATAACCCAAATTTTCTTTGTTGGGTCCCTCTACCCTGATTTGGGTTAACATCTGTCTTAAGCTTTCATTTCCTAGCCTGGGTTTTCAGCTTTGAGTTTGGTGTTTTGTTTTTGTTTTTTTTTTTTTTAATTGAACCTCACTGTACTCCATATAAGCCTTGCACGTAACGAAGTAAACAGCACCACAATGCATTCCTCAACACTAGCCGAACCACTAAATAGCTGCCTGGAGTTTGAGGCTGAAGCAGCTGGGTGTTGGATTACAAACGCAAAACAAATGCCAAGGCATGGCTGTAATACGTGCAATACATTGATGACCTACTGCGCTTAAATAACTCCTCGGAAAGCAGATCGGCCATTCAAAATGGTTTTTTACACCTAGGAGAGAAGAGAAAGTAATTTGTGCTGATAATGCAAATTTGAAAAATTCAAGGCAAAATTTTTGCACGTATAAAAATTACACTGGCAAGAGAGAGAAGGGGAAAAATTCAGCCTTGCGGGGTCGGCACACTGGGAGGGACAGCATTTCACGCTTCTGAAACACTTCCAAAGGGCGATATCCCTCCCCACCAATGCCAGGAGCAAGACTCTTGCTCAACACAGTCGGGGAGAGGATTTCCGAGGCCAATCGTGGCAATTTGAGCCCCCTCAGATCCTCCTTTTTCCTGCCTAGAGTGGAGCAGTGCTTTTCAAAGCACGTGGAGCCCGCAACGAAAAGTCCCAGCCAAATAGCGCACATAGCATTTTAAAGCAGCGTATCAGCATACCGCAATCTCAAGTACCCCTAGTAAAGCTATCCATGGAGTTCACCGAGTACTTTTAGGTTTCGGACGAGGTATGCAGGGTCTCTGACCCTGTGCACAGCAGGATGAAATGGGTGTTTTCATTGAAGCTACAACTCAAGTTAAGAAAAAGCAGCTAAAGAGTAAAATTCCCCCCAAAATTGTATTTTTACCAGAAGGTTAACAATTGCGTGATAGTTATACCACTCTAAAATCGTCACAAAGGCAAAGCGGGGAAGTTCTCACCCACAGTTAAACGAGGTCCTGGGAGGTCACCTACTTGTGTCTCACCTCCAGTAAAATTTACAGCAGAGGAGGGAGGATGCGGTAGCTTATCTCACTGCTACAACACGCTTACTCAGCCGCCGAGCCGCAGCTCCTCATTGCCTTGTCTTCCCCAAAATCTGAGTGTGGCCTAATTTAAAGCTGTTGTTTAAAGCCGTGTGTTGTTGGACCACAAGCGACGTTTAAAAACCTTAGTTTGGTGCTGCAAAGTTAGCTGCGGGAGTTTGCACCATACAGCTGCTACTCTGCGACAAGAAATGAATTGCCAACGCTCCCAAGTATCATGTTTTTGCTAAAAATGCATCAAAATGGAAGCAAGGCTTTGGCCAAGGCAGACTGCAAGGAACTGGAGGGAGCAGCTCCTCCTGTAGCACTTCCAAGGTTTTCTGTAGAAAGAGTGACAGAGGGGCTAGCATCCACCTCCTCTTTTGTTTTCAAATGCTATGTTCAGTACAGAGCAGGAACATCTCAATCTGCAAAGACTAATTCTAGTTGTTCTAAGGGAGTCAGAACTCCTTTAGTATCTCAGCAGCAGATGGGATGTAACCAGCAGCATCTGACCAGTTCTGTCAACCTCTTGGTCAACTGGTTGGAAAAAGTTGCAGGCTTGTGAATACAACCCCTTAAAGTGTTTAGGGTTTTTTCCTTTGGGAGGTTGGGGAAAAGGTCCCTTTTACATCCAAATATCCCTGACAGCAAGGCATTAAAGCTAGATTCATTCAGAAAATGACGGTAGCTTACTGTAGCCAGTGGAGGCAAGGCTGTGTCTGGACTTTGCTGCTCCTGCACAGGCAGGACAGAGTAGCTGGCTCTGGCTGACCTGCCCAGATACGGGACAGTGGACAACAAGCAAGTGCAGCAAGAAAACAAGAACAAAATTCCTATCTGTGCATGCCTGATTGAAAACCTGATGGATTAAGAAGTGACCCAAACTGGAAAGGGGAATCATTTAAGAAGGGAGTCAAAAAGGACACATGCTGTACAAGTAATAAGAGTAGCATCAGGCTGAAGAATTTGGCTCTCTGCATTTTGCTTGATGATAATATTCCTCCCCATCAAAAAGGGGAGAAGATGCTAGGAGAATTTTTGACTGCATCCAAAAGAAAAATAACTCAAATGCCACTGGGGCTGCTCTGTGCTCGGTCCCATCCAGCCCGCTGCGCCTGCCCCAGCTGCTCGGGCAAGGAAGGAGGCTCGCAAGGCTTCGTGCACAATCATAGCCCTAAATTAAAGAGTTAGGATACACTCTTGGGACGGCAGAAAATTTCTGACACGCTGGATTGGGCCCAAGAGCATTAGACTGAGGCAGACACGGAGAGACCACTAGAGGAAACGGAGATGTTCACAAGTGCCAGCCTGGACTAAGATCGGCGCGGGTCTACCTGTCCCCGATGGACCCCTCCTGCTCCCCGCGGGATGCTCTGCTGAGTTACCTCAATTATTGTAAATTCTTCCCTTACTCCCTCTGCCGCTGGGCCACCCGTTGGGTGCAGCAGAGGAAGAGTCAGCTCACGAAGGGGGTTAGAAAGGCAAGGAAAACTCTGCTATCAGAGAAAAAAAAACCCTCCCTCCACTCTGTCCCCTCACACATGCTGTTGTCTCAGGTCACCAACCACCCGATGGAAGCAGAGAAACCAGCTACCATGAAGGGAACGACTGCCCTTTCACATCACAGACTTACAGCCCACGCCCACTGCTGAGACAGCTCAAATTTTAATTAAAAAAGTGCAGGATTGTGCTTGTAGCGGAATAAAGAGGGGGAAAAAAAAAAAAAACTCACTACGGTAAAATACCATTTCTTTTTTGGGGCCCAGTGTGTATGAAACCCTGGCTAGTTTTGCCAACAGCTGGTCCACAACCTGCACAGTATTTCCAGAAGTGTTTCCAGTCCAATCTACTCAATTTAGCTAAAATAACTCACTCATTTTGTAACGGCAGCTGGAGAGGTTTGCAGCACTGCTGCTTCTAAAGAGGAGAAAAAGTCTGGATGATTTTTAGGAATGCAAACTGTCATGGTTTAACCCCAGCCAGCAACTAAGCACCACACAGCCGCTCGCTCACTTCCCCCCCACCCAGTGGGATGGGGGAGAGAATTGGGAAAGAAAAGTAAAACTCATGGGTTGAGGTAAAAACAGTTTAATAGGACAGAAAGGAGGAAAATAGTAATAATGATAATGATGATGATTATGGTAATAATAGTAATAATGACAATAATACAAGAATTGGAATACACCAAACAAGTGATGCACAATGCAGTTGCTCACCGCTCGCCAACCAATGCCCAGTTAGTTCCCAAGCACTGATCCCTCCCAGGCCAGCTCCCCCCAGTTTATATACTGGGCATGACGTCACATGCTCTGGAATACCCCTTTGGCCAGTTTGGGTCAGCTGTCCTGGCTGTGTCCCCTCCCAACTTCTTGTGCCCCTCCAGCCTTCTTGCTGGCTGGGCATCAGAAGCTGAAAAATCTTTGACTTAGTATGAACACTACTTAGCAGCAACTGAAAACATCAGTGTGTTATCAACATTCTTCTCATACTGAATCCAAGACATAGCACTATACCAGCTACTAGAAAGAAAATTAACTCTATCCAAGCTGAAACCAGGACACAAGCAAAACAAAACAAAACAAAAAACCCAAAATAGATGCAAGTCTTGGTTCAGCTGTGATTTCGAATTAGAGGGCACTCTCAAAACATGATCCTACCAGGACAACAGCAGCTTTTCCGTGTGGGGATTTTCACCCAATGCAATTCCTTCCAAGAAGGAAAATCCTGAATAGCACTCTGAAATGCACACTACTGCTTGGAAACAAGGGGTACGGAAGAGCCGCCACATGCATCCTCCAAGCGTCTGGAAGCTAGCGACACTTGCTCTCCTGGGATGGCTCTGCTGAGGGTCCCCAGATGTCGTTCACCTTCCTGCTGCGCCCCACATCCCACCAACCGCACGTCCTCATCACCCCTTGGCCCATCGCGACACCCCTCCGGGGCAGGATGGCTGTGCGGATGTCCCCAGGGCCATGGCAGCGGTCCACCTGCTCCCGCAGCAGCCGGGCTGGACCTCGCCTCGGAGAGCGGCTCCCATCCCACGGCCCGGCCAGTGGCCCGTAGACCCCATAGAGCCAATGTCCAGACTACAATACGTTTTAAAGAGCACCCAGCAGGGTATCTCAGAGACGAGTGCTGGGCCAAGGAAAATCAGGAATGTTGGACGAGATGCAACTGTAGAAGGGGACATGGGCAGAAAGTGTAACGGCAGAGCGTTTGGCTTGCTCGCTGCCGCAGCGCTCCCCTCCCTACGTCCTCGTGGGACAGGGACCATCAGACCTTTCTTCTGGCTCTTCCCACTCTTTACTTGCACCCAACGGAGAGCACGATGAGAAATGCAACCCTGGCCCAGAACGCTGGTCCACCAAGTGGGATGTGGATGGGACAGAGGAGCAGCCACCTCGCCAGCCGGCTGCTGGATGTTGGGAGAAGAGAGGATGAACAGAAAAGATGCTGCCTTTCCTCCTGGAGATATCACATGTGCCAACCAAAAGTGAGAAAAACACAAACTTTCAGTAACTTCTGTTCCCAAGGACAGGCATTTCATGGCCTTAAACTTCTCCGCAGCGGCTGTGCCTGTTCTGCCAGTCCAAATACCAGTAGCTGGAGTAAGGGCAGGGCACGTAAGGGTTCCCGTGCCAAGACGGGACCACTCGTATCTGCTGTGCGCTGATGGCACACGCCAAACTATACGGTCATGGAAAGCTGGATGGCAGGCTCGAGAAACCCTCACCCTGGCACAAAGTCAACAGAAAGTATCAAGACGCCTCAAAGCTAAGGCCGTTTCACAAAGACCAAAAAAGCAAGCAGAGCAGCAATCTAAACTTCCTACCCATGCTCATAAATTCTAGACCCCCTTTAAAAACAAAATACTACACTATGGAGAGGTGCTTTATTTTCTGTAACCTGTAGCTGAATGCTTCCTAACGGAGGGGATTGCATCTGCCAGAGAGCAGGCAGGCTGCAGTGGTAACTCCTTCTTTGAAGCACGCTGCAAACTTCCAGCTTCTCCAAGAAGGAGGGCTAAAGAGAGAGCAAGAATATATTGGCCCTGCTTACAAGTAGGGAACGTGCACCACATCATCCATAAAACCTAAGTGGAGGTATAATTAAGGAGGCTTTAATTTTACAGAATTAATAATGCACATGTTTAACTAGGTATACAACGGTTTCTCAACATGCTTCAAGTGAGGCACACAAACACATCAAGGATTCAAGCAGACTTAAGTGGCCCATGGTAGAAAAAGTCTTTACCACGGAGTAAAAAAACCTTTTGTTTTATAAGGCTGTAATTCACCCTGAAGATGAATATGCCGTAAGGGGCTGCAGCAACTCCGAACTAGCCCTGCCATTTCCATACCAAACCTCCTCTTTTCAAATAAGCAAAATGTCAGATGGCATCAGGTCAGCCTCAAATGGGATTTCTCTTTTCCTGCCTTGACTGCTAGCCACTTACCCAGCTTACCTTGACGGACATGTGGTACAGATCAACTGAGGTGAAGCCCGAAAGGACAGAGGTTACGTTATTCCCTTCACAGAGGGAAGGTTTGCACATACACATGGCGACCTTTGTGTTTTGCAGAAAAGATGATTTCTTACTTGAAAAATACAGTTTGTGTCAGCCACCACGACTGCTCGAGAAGGAGAGGCTGCAGTGTGCTCTGCCAGGCAAGAAACAAGAAACTGCTGCTGGGTTTTGGAGCGATATCCCTGTTACAGAAACTCTCCCTGACTGGTTTTTGTCTTTCCTCGGCCAGCACGGGGGCAGGATTTCCAGTTTGTACTTTCACTGACAAATGCGGGGAATTAGTTCGTCAATCACTTCCAGAAAGTCCATCTCTTGCACCAAAATCTGATCTTCATTACCGTCAGTCCCAGCTTCCAGCCCTGGCTAAACGCCACCACAGCTCACAACAGGGGTAAGCCCCATGTCTTTACAGACATGGAAACAGTAAGAAAAATTTAGATAGCTACATCTCATAAAAAGATAACAGCCTGAGACTCTTAAATACGTTCCAAGCCACTTCCCCCCCCCCCGTATTTTCCTGGCACCAGGGATTTCCAAGTGGTGCTCCGGGACCCACAAGTGCCCCACTGCCGGTGTGCATTTTCAACTACGTGTCTGACAACAAACATGAATGTCTCCATGAGAAATTCAAAGGGGGCATCAGTACTGAGAAAGCTCAGGAACATCTCCCCTTTACTTTATAATCACTAATTCACATCCCAGGGAACCTCCAGCAACCACTGTGCAAGCCAGCCCCCAGGTGTGCCCGCACCCCGACGCGTGCCACCGCCTTCCCACACCACCATACGCCCAAGTGCCACTTGTCCAGCCCCAACGGACAAAAGCCAGCACGCTTTCGACAGAAAGGGTTTAGCAGAGGGACAAACAGATGCGTAGGAGATGCCGATATCAAAAGCATCAAGTCGCGTGATACCAAGATCCGGAGGCAGGAGAGGTGAAGAAACAAAAAAGTAAGGGAAGCGGTGAAAGGAAGCACCGACAGGCCGCCTTGTCTCCCTTCCTGCAAATCTTCCCATTACCCCACTCCTTCCTCTCCAAATCGTGTTAATAGTTGACGTTCCCCTTCCTTCTCTTCCCTGGGAACTGGGCCCTCCACAGCTCCAAAAACAGGATAATTAAAAGGGAAGGGAAAAAAAAAAAAAAAAAAAAAGAACCAACACTCTCGCCCCTCAAAAAAACCCAAACCAAGCCACAAAAAAAAGTACACCTTTTATACCTTATCTTTTTTTAAAGAACCTTTGTATACTACTAAATTGTAGCATTATTTTAAACATTCATTTTCTGCTGCTAGCTCAGCTTTGACAACAGAAAGGAACTGCTCCTTTTCCTTTTCAGGTTCCTATCTGGTAAAGAAATACCAAAAAGCCAAGGAAACAAGTATTTCCAGGCTATGAGGATTTTCTTAGGGGGTTGGTTTCTTTTTTTTTTTTTTTTTTCTCCTGAAGTACCACTAAAAAAAAAAAAAAAAAACACCAAAGAAAAACACTATTTTCATGATGCTGACCACAATACTTTAAGCCAGTGAGGCCTCAATAAATATTTTTACGATGAAGCCTGCAAGAAAAGATAATACTTAAGACATTTATAGGACTTTTGTTTCTTTGTAAATGTATCATGAAAGTTGAAAAGACAGAATGATCGCTTCTATTCTAACTTTGGAAAAATTAGGGAAGAGAAGAAAAAAAGATGCCTTAACTTTTTACTAAGAGGAGTCTTTCTTGGGAGACTTCTCTCAGGAGCTCCCATTAACTCATTCTCGCAGCTTCTTTGAAGCAACATCAACAACAATAATTTAATTTACTGTCCAGATAAAAGGCATTTCCAAAGACTGGAGGGGAGGGAGAAGGGGTTTAGTAGAGCATTACCAGTTTAATTCAGTCCAGTTACCTGCTGATTTAACTCCTGACAGCTCATCCTCCACCAAAGGACAGAATTGCTGTAGATAAGGGCGTCCCAGATACCAGAGGGGAAGAGGGGGAGGGATGAGTGCCAATGTCCTTACACACAAGAGGACCCTGTAACATCCTCAGATTGCAGCCAAAATGGATCAGATCACAGCGGGCGCTGCCCACACCTTGAAAAAAAAAAAAACCTGACAAGCATGGTCATGCTGGGAACGGGAGCTCACCCCGGGGCAGGAGATGCTCCAGCCCAGAGGGTTTGATTCCGCTCCTCTCCAGGCCCCTGTGAACATAAGGAGCAGGAGAAGAAATATGCATAAAGAATTACAAGCATCCACCCCCAAACAGCTACTTGGGAGAAAGATAAATAAAAAGCCTTTATCCGGCAGGGTTTTAAGGACTCCTGACTAATGGCAAATCATTTGTCACTAGGACTCCACAGACCTAGTCGGAGAGTACCGTCCCCTCAACGGGGAAAGGGCAGGGACAGGTTTCTCCACTTCCAGTTAGGCTCCTCCAGCTGTGAGGAGCAACAAGCACACGGGGAGGGGAAGGGAGCAGAGTTCATTGCAAATACAGAAGGATCAATACGACCATCACCACAGGACGACCTCTCCAGTGAAGGAGATGCCACGAGAGGGTCCCTGTCCACAGTCAGCTGGCAAAGGCACTGCACCAGTGGTGGTTACAGCCTACTCCTCAACTGAACTGTCAAGACTGACTTCAGGCTACCCTTCCCTGCAAACTGGAGATAAAAATCTGTAAAGATATGTAATCTATAAAGGAGCCTGGCTTTCCTGGCCCAGCCGCTGCTGACAAGCTCGGCAGCAGTGCCCGTAAAAACACCCTGACACATTCCCTGCGCGCGCGCACGCACACACGAACAAAAAACCCACCAGGCTCAGCTGCTTTTGTTCTGACAAGTGAGAAAACATTTACTGAAGTCGGAACAGATAATTTCTTCTAAAGAGAGAAAAACATTGAGAGAGCACAACCAAAAAAAGAAAAAAAAAAGGCAAGAAGAGAAGTAGGCAAGTTGCATGAGAAGCGATAAAAGAAAAAGGTTAATAAAAAAAACACAGACCAAGCCCATATATATCACTTGCTACTGGCCATGTTTCCCATTAGGGGAAACCTCCTGTAAATGCCACATCTGAGCAGTGTGCAAACCAGGATGGACGCAAGGACGAAGAGGAGGTGACCAACGCGAGGTACGGACAAGTCCTACGTCTTGTAGGAGGTGCCTGATCCTCCAGCCTCCTGGATCTGGAGGTCGATGAACCTACCAGGCTACTGGAGAGAATAAAGCTGCCCTAATCGCTGGTGTTCTTCTAGCACAGAGTAGGGATGACATTTTAGAGCTGCCGTAAGAATGGTTTACCTTTCTGGGGAAAATTTCATCAACTACAAAAAACTCGGAGACAGCAATCATATGCTGCTCTTCATGGAAAGCCCCCAAAGGACCAAAGCTGCTCACATAACCCATCCTTCGAGCAGTACCTTAACCTGCAGCACTAAGAGAGCTGCTAGCAACCTGGTGGCACTATAAAAAGGCAAAAAAAAAAAGCAAGCCTTTGTTTGAAGAAGACGTGCAATGACAAACTTCACACACCGTCACGTCCAGCTGGCAAGAGCCAACCTGTCCTTGCAGATTTGGTGGTATCAGTTCCTGCCCTGTTCTTCCTTGCCAGGATTTCTCGCTACCCAGCAAAGAGCTGGATTTTTGTCTACTACAAACTCATCCCTCAGAAACATTTAGAAGATGTAAAATATCACCTTCCATTTAAAGAAAAATATTTTCCAGCCCTCAAGGAACAGGAAAAGAAATATAAAAAGCACAAAAATGCAACCAAAGTGTGTTCTCACACCTGAAACCCCAGAAAGCAAATAAAACCAACCTAGTTATATTTGGTGTTGTTCGCTTTCAATTCTGAATATCTGAAGTCAAGTCTGCAGGTTTTACTGGGAGGGAAGGAGTGGGGAGGGAGAGAACAGGACAATGAACTCATCACTTCTAACATACTGAAAATAATCTGCTCCTCAGACCTGTCCGTCCAACATGGTGATGGAAGGGAAGGAGCAGTAGTATTTCACACTCGCAGGTCCATGGTCTACATCCATAATCAGCTCTCCAGTACTGCCACACGCTTCAGGAGAAGATCCAAGCAGATTTATGGGAGGCTGATTCTGGATTACAAGTCCCCGAGGAAATTTTCCTCCCAACACCCACAATTCAGAGGTTGATTTATACCCAACATATAATAGACTATATTCCTCAGAGACAACTCCTTGTCTTCAACCCCATTGCCACTGCTGCAACTGGAGGCTTGGTTTGTTTTAACAGTTGTAGAGTTTATAAATACTGAAAGCAGCACTCAATTTAGGCTGGAGACAGTTAAACTAGCTTAGACCAACAGGACGCCAAGCGGTAAGGAACAGTAATGAGACGATGACACATTCATAACCTAAAGCTTTCATTAAAAACTTGCAGCCCAAGAAAGCTCACCCCTTCAGAGCAGAAACATTCACTTCTCATAATTGCTCAAAGAGCAAATTTTTGCACAAACCAGCAAAACCGGGGGAGATCTCCTGAAGAGCACGTGTATCTGTTAGGCAGAAACTGGGGAAGTACCAACCAGGGGGTTGTAAATGAGGTGGTGCACAACCCATTTCAATTGCCATTGAGCACCTCGGCATGCATCCATGCAGCAAGCAGCCGCTAACGGTGGTACCGGCATGAGGTCGGGAGCCCTCCGTAAGCGGATTCAAGGAAAAGCAGGACTCCTGAAAAGAAGTTGCTGGATGCCAAAAGTCCCTGGACAGAGCCTTCTTCATCCACAAGCACAACACAGGCTCTTGTCCAGTTTTTCATTATTTTTAAAGGCATAACACGTTACTCTGAGCAGAGCCACAGCACTTACAGCAACCGACTGCAAAACTAGGCATTTGTCACAGCATCTGTGCTTGAGGTAAAGCCATCTATATGGTACATTATCAAAATAACAACAACCCTAGGTATCTACCTCTCAGCATGGGAACTTTAGAGGTCCACATACAAACGCATGCCTGTCTTTGGGGATCAGGGACCACAGACTTCAACTTGCCCAAACACCACCAAGGGTCCGAGCATCACTCCCATAGAGCTTGCCTCTCTGCTCCGCTCCTCATCTGTCCGTGCAAGTAACAGCACTTCCACGTCCCACTGGGGTAGTACTCTCAGATTATCATCTTCAAGATGTATGAAAGCGAAGTTGGAAGGGATACTGCAGAAGACAGTCCTTTGCAGAGATGATCCGATACTGCTGTTCCTGCCTCTGCAAGCGTTTCTAATGCCAGTGTGTCTCAAGGACACAGGCGCTTCCAGCACATCATCCACCCAAATAAATATAGGTGATAGAAAGCACCAAAATTTAGAGTCTCCAAAACCTTGTGAATGAAGCTCTGCCAAAGCATGGGTCTAACTTTTACAGCTGTGCAAAATCAGATCTAGCTGTCCAGTAAGTGGGAAAGAGCCATTTGTCTATCCAACTAGAAAAATATCTGCTGGTTAAAGAAGCAGCAATCAAACAAAGAGATGGTAAGCGCCAGCAATGTTTTACGATGCAGAAGTCAGAGCCACAAAAATACGTCCCTGGGAGTGCTAACACCCTAATGAAAACAAGACCCAGAACACAAAAAAGGGGCAAAAGCACAAAACCCCCTTACGTTCCCCCACAATTCTGCCTCATGACCAGTGCCAGAGAAAGAGCTCTGTTTTGGGTTGGGGCTTCCCCCCAACCCCCCAAAAAATTAAACCCTTTTGTTTGGATTTAAAGAAAAAGTAATGCCAACCACTTTTTAAATTAAATTTTGGCTTCATAAAGTTTTGTGGAGCTTGTTTTTTTGTTTAAGTTTAACATCACAAACCGAGTGGCTGCTCTTTCCAGAATGGTCTCCTCCTGGTTCTTCTCAACACAAAAAGATGAGAAGAGGAGGTTGAACATCCCAGCTCTCAAAACCACTGTTACATATAGGAACCTTCTGGGCAAAGAACACCCTGAAAAGGGGAAACCAGCAACTTTTCATCCCACCTCATCTTCAGACCCTTCCCTTTCCTGGGGTCTGTGGAGGAGGGAAAGAAAGGGAAGCCGTAACACAAATTCGCATACAGAAGTACGTTTAAGAAAGCAAAGCACCGAGATTGATTAGAGTGTTCCGCTGCTTTAATAAAGAGCCTAATGATGTCCAAATTACAGCAAAGCTCAATTGTGTAACCAAGGAGCCAAGATTTCATCCTTGATAAGGACATGGATTTCTGTCTCGCAGGAGAAGCCTGCAGTTCACTAACAAAGATGACCTTTTATATTATACTCTTCAAGGCCACAATTAGCTGGAGAAATACTGTACTAACTTGGCAACATGAGTTTTTGTACACTGTGCTAATTTTTAGCAGAATCTTGCCAAGACCATTACCATCTTCTAACAAGACAAAAAAAAAAAAAAAAAAAACCAAATACAAAACCCACTGCTCTCCAGACCCAAATTACTTTCCACAATGCAATGCAGTTTTAATTAAGATGATTAAATTACAGCAAAAATGATTAAGATGATATCCCGCAGCAAACCACTAAAGGTATAACACCTTAATCCAGAAGAAGCTGGCAAACACATATCCATGATAAAGTATTCATGAAAAGCTAGAATTTTACACATGAACCAATTTTACATCACTCAAACAATACCTTGGGAGATATTTGTCACAAGTAAAAAAACAGTGACATCCATCAACAGAGCAGAGTTTTTCTGAGACTACACAGAAAGAAATCTACACAGAAAAAATTGAAAAGGCTACAATTACTTTGACAATGTTTCTACAGCTCAAAGGAATTTGGGGGTTGAAATAAATGGTTTCCTTCTCCTTCCCAGGGCTCCCAAAATCAATTTTATATATATATCATTCTTTTTTTTTTTTTTCTTTAAACAGACGTTAGATCAGAAATGCATGTGAAATCAGGTCACTGCAATAATCATGTACATGGTACATTTCCACTATTGCCTATTAACTATGAGGTTTAAATGAATGAGGAAAGTCTCAGATCCATATTTCACCAGTGGAAATTATTAATATAAACATAGCACAGCTCAGGTTTTAACCTTACCATCCAACTGGGCCTATTCTCCTTCGGAGAAGGGTAAATGGTATTAAATTAACAGACAGGGTTCAAAAGGCAGCTACACGGAGGTATGTATCCCATTAAGACCTGGGAAAGGATCCTGCCATGGGAGCCCTGGGCTTCAGGTAGCTTCTCGTGGTGCTTCAGCACTGGATAAATTCAAGCCTGTGATCTTCAAGAAATGGTAGCTTCAGCGTATTTAAAAAAAAAAAAAAAAAAAAAAGCTGTGCCATTGCGATGAAAGAGAGTTACAAACCAGCTATTTCTAGGTGCAATCTTCTGGAAACCCTCTGCAGGGACAGAGGCAAATGACAGAAAACGGTAGGAGAGATTTGCAGAGAGGAGGACCAAGTGACACAGCTCTGGCCGGTGCCTCTCCCAGCCCATGCCCCAGGGAAGGGACAGGACAGGGACAGGGCTCCAGCGTGGCCATCCTGCTCGGGTGGGAGAAGAATTGAAGCACATGGCACCAGCCGTGCCGTGCCACGCCACTTGGCCAGGGACTGTTTTATTCTGGAGTGCAGACGTAACCCCAAATTGTCTTAAAAGTCGTGGCTGAATACACGAGAAGGTACTAAGTAGCTAAGCTTTTCCTTGCTACGGACCTCTGTGACTCCTCTAAGACTGACCCATACCGGGGGGTTTTGCAGAGTTAACTACATGGGAATGAAGTCCCACAGTGTAGATCCATTCCCAAAATGCTGCTCTGCTCTGCATCTGGGACTCCTCTGGGGCTGTTTGCTTGTTCACACTAGCTGTTAGCTCTCAAAATGAGGGGTGGAGGGGGGCAGAATCCCTAAAAAATACCAGAAAAGAAGAAAAGATATCTGCATGTGGCATTACACGGCCATACTAGAGAGCTACTAACAACCCTGCAGGGTCACCCAACCGCACGGGGATTCAGGATACAAAAACCCTGAAGAGCTCTTTAAGGGCAAGTGCATTAGTGAAACTTGGAAATTTTTTTTTTTTTTTTAAATGTAACTCTGAATACCCAGTTAAGGGCTAGCTTCCTCCCAGTAGTAATTAGCTGGATCTGACAAGAGGCAAGGTCCAGGTGAGAGGTTAACTTTGTATTTTTCTTTAATAGACGAAGAAAAGTCTAAATGGAGCAAGATAAAATTCCAACATAAATCCTCCACCAAGACTGCTATGAAATAACTCTTTTGTTTAATTATTATGAGTTGGATCGGCAAACACTAGATCCCAATGGACAGAGAGCAGCTGTTACTATAACAGAAAGACATTCATCTTCCCTTCTTGGGACCCTGAAACTCTATCAACAATGCCTGTAAAACGACCCTCTGCTTCCCCCTGCTCCGAGTTTTCGCCTGGCTTTCATATTCAGACCTATTTTTAGCCGACTTTATCTTGCCATACCGCACTTCAAAGTTTTGTACGTTAGCTGGTTCGAAATCATTTCCGTGCACAAAAAGCGTCGGGGACATCAACGGGGCGATTCTCGAGCGCAGGCCGCAAGAACGGCGCGTCCCTTGCTCGGGGTTTCTTCTTTCATCAGCAATTCATTGAGAAGGAGCCTATAGACACAGTTACACAGCCAGATACGCTTGCATCTCACTTATCTGACAGGGTAGGAGCGATCTCATTTACCTGTGGGGCTTACAGTTACCTTGGAAGGACTTTTTAGCTGTTATTTACATAATAAATGGCCAATCTGTACAGGATTGCATGGGAAAGGAAATTCTATTACCAATAAAAAAAAAAAAAAGGTTTCTCATGTTTGCTTTTCACAGGACTAACTCCATCCCATTAGATGACAGCAGAAGCTATCTACGCAATATTATCTATAGCCATAAAAATTATCTGTAAAAGACTTCCCCAGTTATCTCAGGTACAATATAAATGTTAAAATAACCCCCTAGGAACGGACGCATTGGGCCAAACTCCCTGCCGATGCAAACAGGCACGGTGCCAGGGCTTCAGCCAGGCGACAGCCGTGGGGACACGCGCTTGCAGGGACGGTATGTTCAGTGGGGGTTTTTTGGATTTTGGTTTTTTTTTTTTTTTTTTTTGCATCCACCACCTTCAAAATTCAGGCTAAACGAGCTTTGTGCCACCAAGCTGCACCCACAAGGGGAACTGCCCAGCAACAGCAAGTGTGCTCATCAGAAATGCTCCATCAGACTTTGCTTTTCTTTATCACCTGTGTAAAGAAGCCTGGAAATCAAGAACAGAGGGCCACCGTGTTGCTTCAAAGTCTCTAAAAGGTGATTAAAAGCTACACGGGAATTTCTTGCTATAACTAAGCTTGCCGAGCCTGCCCTTTCTACAGGCCCCTGCTTCTCGCTTTCACTTTAAAAAGATGCTCCAGGAGCCTGAGGAAGGGACTAAGGTCTGTTGTAACAGCGAGGCAGTTAAACAACAGTGATCCGATAAAAATGTCCATCTCCACGAGTTTTGGGTTGTTGGGGTTTTTGTGGGTTTTTTGTTTGGGTTTGTTTTGTTTTGTTCTAAAAAAAAAAAATAAAAAAAAAAAAAAGAGCATTTGTCTTCGAAACATTTCAAAGGAAGCGAAGGAGCACGGATGAGGCGGCTCTGTGGCAGGTCCCACCCCGTGAGAGCATCCCCACCCGAGGGTCCGCACGCAGCATTTCAGCCGGAGATGCTACGGCTCCGGTATTAGCTCCGGTATTATCACCAGTCAGGCACTCACAACTCCACACCACGCCTGCCAGCAGCCAGAGCCGACATCCCAGTAAGGCAGCACCGAGCATCGAATGCACCATCCCTCTCTCCTTCTGGTTACACCAAGCTTTATCTCATGTGCATCCCAGGCTCCTTGCCTAAACAGGAATTTCACAGCAGGGAACTGCTTCGGGTATGTCAGCAACAGTGCCTATGGCCACCACCCCAAACTCGCTTTTCAGGAGCCAAGCAGGTGAGTGTTATCCAATGCAACTGCACTAGGTATTTGGGAAAATGCCTTGCCCCAGGCGTAAGAATGTGCTTTAGCAAAGACTTTCCTATAAAAATAAAAGTGCCTGATAAGTTGTGGGTGCCGAGAGCTACCCAATAGCCGCCAAGCTGTAACTGGATACTCCCACCATGAAAACCCAAGGACAACTGAATTTCTCAGCCTGCACATATATAGGGGAATTAGCATTCTTAACCCATTAATTACTCTCAGGAGCTAAAGTGGCAACACAAATCCTGCTGTGTTTCAGTTGTAGTACTGGGGAAAGAAAAATAAAGACTTGGAGAAACAAGTGAGCTGCGCACCAATAGGTTGCATTGCCATGTCTCGGTTGTCCGAGGAGTGAACTTGCCAGGACAAAGCTACCACCAAAATAACCACAAATCGGCACTTTGCTGAGCAGCCGCATCTCAAGTCAACTGTAGTTTCCCTCTGCTGAGTATGGGGACTTCTGCAAATCCGCACGGTAACGTACAGGTCTGAAGCAAAGCAAATGCTTACTCACACCTGAGCGCCTACAAAGCTCACAGGCTCTTCCAAGACCAGTACCATAGTCCCCCTACAACTCTAATCCTGTAAAGCTCAGCTTGCTGCCTCAGAGAAAGGCCTGAACATCAACTGTGTCAAAGCTTAAACGCCCTCATCTCCCAGAAAAAGAAAGTATCAATGGCAAATAGAGCGACTGGAGAGGGGAGTTTGTGGACAGCTCAGCCAAACTGCAGCAACAGCCACCAGTTCACAGAAGCAAGGCAGAGACTGCAATGCATGAAAACAGCACTAAAGGGGCTTAAAAAGCCTGAAATACCCTCATTTTATGAAATGCTTTTAAAAAGTCACGAAAAGGAGACAGGCCTTGATTGAACATTTCTTCACTTCAGACCCACGTTGCATTCCTCCCTCCCCAGGAATTCAAAACTGTCTGCAGAGGTAAATTATGTATAAGCAAAATATTCCTAAAAGCCAAATTTTAAAAGTTGCACACATTACACAAGGCGTTTTAAATAGATAATGTCGGAGGAAAGAAGGGTTAGCTGCCTAGACTGCCCATTTGATAGATCAGGCACAAATGGAGCTAACTTTATCCCTCTCATCCACTCAAAGGCTTATAATCTCACACCTTGGAGCAATAAATTAGGAAGAAGCATTACATTAGCACTACAGGCACCACATAGAAAATTTAAACTTCTGCTACCAGTTAGAAAACAAGTTCTATAATGGGAAAAGCTTTAAATAAAAAAAGGTAGACAGTCACAGCACCTAAGACACTACAGGGCAGTGTCAGCTACCATGGACTTTTTAAAATGACCACCTTTGCCGCTGTGTTTGGGGGCTCATTCAGCACAGGCCTGGGGTTTTGGATTGGTCTGGGAAGTGCCAGAGACACACTCATCTCTCCCAGTTTGTGTTTATTTCTCTATAAAACTGACAGCAATACATTCCATTTCCAGCTTTACTGGAGGAGGATTAACACACCCCCTCTGCTGCCATGAGCCCGTTTTTCTTCTTCCGTCCTCACACAAGGGTACATGTTAGACATGAAGAGTCAAGTTCAAAATCCATGTCTTAATTTGCACGAGTATCCACTTAGATGAAAATTAGTGTAGCTCAGACTGTAAAGTGCTGCATCTTTTTGTGAACCTGCTTTATTCTCTTTAAATAAAGAGGAGGAACTCGTATATGGATCTATTAGTATCAGACTGAGACAGGAGAAAGAAAACAAAACGATACCTCTGGTTTCATAAAATTATCAGAACATGCCATTCGTCCCCGCAAATTTAATTCCAGGTGTACAAAAAAGCATAATATGGTGGTCAGAGCACCAGCCGCGGACCCAAGAGGATGGGGAGCAACACTCACGCCCTGCCACTGACTCCCAAGCTCTCGGAGAAGTCACTCCCGCCATAAAAGAGGTGGGAATACCTGGTAAACTTTTGTTACGTCCCATAAATTACGCACTATAGGAATAGGATGCAAACATCCACGGATACAAGTTTTACTTCTAACAGCTCCTGTGCAAACATTTTAACAGGCTCATTTCAGCTCCTTAATACGCCCCTGCTTCCCAAACCTATCGGTGAGCCAAAAAAATGGTGCTTCGGGTCCAGGCTGCCTCCTGCCCAGCGCCTGCAAGGCAGCCCTGCCCGCACCCTCCTCCCGCAGAGCTCCCCTAAGATCCGAAACCGAATCTGCGATGAAATGGCACACCAAGCTGGAAATTGCAGAATTATTAATGAGAAACGGGTAATTCGCATCTTCCTCCAGCCGAGCACAAACGGGCTCCCTCCTTGTGCTGTTTCTTTTATATTTAAATTTACAAACCTGTATGCATGAGCCAGTCCCTGCTTGCGGGCAACCCAGTCTAGGAGGAAAGGATCTTCTGTAAGAGCAAAACCACCTCAACCACCTCCAACAAAGTCACCAAAAGAAAAGGAAAAAACCAAATCGCGTAAGGTGGCCAGAGCACACTACCAGATTAAAGCCTGATTTTACCCGATACAGAAAATTTCCTCATGCAGCTTGTTTTTTAAGTATAGGTACAAAATATTTGGTGTGACCTTGGGTAAGCCACTTCACGATACAGCAGGGAGCACTTGCAGACAGCAACATTTGTTCATGCTTGGCCCCTCTGCTCAGCGTTTTTGGGGCAGGGACCTTCTCTCTACACAAACAGCACTTTGCAAAAGAGGAGCCGTTTTTTTCAAGGCACCTAGACATCAGTAACGTATTTTTTTCTTAAGTAGCATAATGGACCAATGCCACATGCAATAACATAATCAGAGCAACAAGACTCAAATACTGGCAAAATAAGAGGCACTTGTGTGCTGGAGGGAAGCATATTATTATTTTACAGTGTACGCTGACAATTGCTGCTCTTAACTTTTAGTCTGAATTGAAGCTATACCGTAGTAGAGGAGGAAGATGACAGAAAGAAAAGAACATAAAATTGGTGAAAAAGACCAATGGTTATATTCAAATCTAAGCATAAAATGTGCTGGGTCTGCAGAATGCAGGCAGAGTGTTTCATCTTTAATTTACTTCTCTGCCCCTCTGACTTGAGTGGCTCCAAGAAAACTTACAAGGAAGATTTTTGGGCAGGGGAGGAAGGAGGTGATGTATATTTTTTTAATATACCTTAAAGGTACAAATGACTAAAGAGATACAAAATTATTTCAGGCTGAAGTAATAATGAAGAGAAGAGATTAGACATTAGTTGATCCTCAGTGGTTAATGGAGGGGAAAGGCAGGGGAGAGGAGAGCTTATACTGGTGAATGCTGCGGCCACAAACACCTCTCTTGAACACATCCAATTTCACTGATGTGAAAATCTCCACATGAAGGAACAGACGAAAAAGAGCTTAAGTGGGAACAGGGTGCAGAATGCCAAGTGCTACACTGAATAATTCAGATCCAGGCAGCACTATTGGCCAGGCAAGAAAATCACACCCCCCTGCTAGTTTTAAAATCAAAGGCCAAGGAAGGATAAAAGAGAAAGACAACACCTCTTTAAAGCAGAGATTACGCTCCGTGGTTCCCATTTCCCAACTTCCCACAATGTTTTGTTACAGCGAGAGCGCCGGAGCCGGGGTACTGCGGTAGTGCCAAGGCATGGCACCACGTTGCCCGCATCGCTGCCCGCGGCTGACCAAGGAACCTGGAAAATGCTGCCGCCTTTCTGACACCCCTCCTTCAGTCCAACGGCAAGAAAAAGCCAACTCTGAAGCAGGTACCGACCAACCCTGACTTCGTAAGAGTTGCCTTCGCACGGCTTTTTCCAGTGCATAAGTAGTTCTTCGGTCGCCAAAGCTGAGGGCGAGACGCCATCAGGGCTTTCACTTGGGTCGTGATGATGACTGAACTCAACCAGGTTCTCTCCCCTGCCTCCACCCTTCCCAAATTATAGCAAGGCTTCTCCAGCACCGGCTGACGGGGCTGGATACACGGATTTCCAGGCGAGGGATGGAAGGCACCACCATAAGGAGAAGCCCGGCGCCGGGTGCGGTACTCCCTGGAGAAGGGGCATCCAGCGAACACACAGCCAGAAGCACAAGGGTTATCAAGTTGCTTCTGCAACTTTTAGACTACAGCTACTACATTAAGCTCGAAATAACTGTCCTGGGTGTGTTTGGTAAAAAGGTGTTATATTTTACGGGGCTTGAAAGATGGAGTGCTACTAAAATCCCATTTAATTCTCACTATTCTAGCGCAGCTCCACACGGTCAACTACTATTAACGTTAAATTTTAGAAGTGCTTCTAAAAGTAGGCCCTGAAATATGACAGCCGTAACACCTTCCACGACAAGGCCCAAAGTAGAACAACTTTGACTTCTTTTTATTTTATAGTTGTCCCGGCTTTCTAGAAACAGGCACCACGTGGACAGAGCACACAAGTACACCTTTGCTGGGTGCCCAGCCTCAAACCATCTCTTCCATCCACCTCCTTCGCTCTTGATAAATGAAGTTAAACATCCCTTGGTTCCTTTTACACCTACAACACTTCTTGCAGAGGAACCCACCCCGTGGACAGGCACCATGCAAATCACAGCAGTGGGATTCCTGGGCTGGTCTTATCATCCCATTACAAACGCTCCAAAAGCTGCTCCTCTTCCATCTGAACCAGTGTCCTGCTTCCCAGAACTGGTGAAGCCAGGAAACCCCTCCAGGCTGATCTGCAAAGCAAGGAGTGCGTGCGTGGTGGGGAAAGGGGGAAAATGGTGGGAGGGAGAGAAGAGAACAAAAACAACCAAAAAAAAAAAAAAAAAAAAAGGAGGAAAAAAGTGAGGCTGGCCTGTTTCTTTCTTCTCTACCATCTATTCAGTGGCAGCAGGGGAGGTCTACAACTGTTGCGTCACGTAAAGCACAAAAAAACCTGACAAGCGTGTTTTAGCTGATGGAGACCAGAGTGGACAGGAGGCTGGTGACAGCTCGAACGCGGGGAGTAAGAGACCTCCGCTTTAATTGGCTGTTTCTTACTATCTCACCAAGCGAGCAGGAGCGTTACAGCCTGGATGGGCTGCTCAAAGACACAAGAAATGGCAGAAATTTCAGCGTGTAAATACTTTAGCTAACTACCCAGGCTCAGGTTAGACTCTCACTCCAGTCCAGGGATACTGAATATTTAACCCTGCCTGATCCACAAAAACATACATCAAAGGGAGGATGCAGAAGATGCTTTGAAATGGGGGGGGGGGGGGGGGGGGGGGGGGGCGGGCAGGGGGAGTTAAACCACAGGCTGTGCAGGACCTGGAGAGGTGTTTATAAATAATGCCACTAAAAATAATACACTGCGCACTCACATCTCTAACATAGCATTTTCTTCTCCACAGAACTGTGACAATGGTTATCTCGGTGGGATAATTATCTAGATTTGATGACAGATTAAAAAAATATATATCCCAAACACCTGTTCAAGAGTTTTGTGTTTTTAAAGGCCATTGCCATTAACCTTGGGCCATGCACTTCATTGTGTTTAATTAGCAAGCTAATGAAGCCAGTTTTATTCCCTTTCTCAAGCACAAGAGGATAAATACAAGACAGTGAAAGAGGAGACCAGATCCATTTGCAGCACAGTTCATTGCTGCATGGCATTACTTAAACTTGCACCAAAATAAAAGTAATGTAATGGCTTGGGAAAACGTGTTAGCAATGCATTCTGCAAGACAAATCCTTTTACACCTTCTGTATTTTCTAAAGCTCATAGATTAAAACATGATTTCTGAACATTTGGGCTGCAGAAAATTTGCAAACAAAGGGCTAAAAATGAACATAATGTTTTCCTCAATGAATCCTCAGTATTCCAAAAATTAAGCATAACAGATTTCTTTTTTTTTTTTTTTTTTTTTTAAAGAATAGCAGCCCGTGCTTGCTTTGTTACAGCCAGCCAAGGTAGCGATGAGAAGCATCAACAATGGAGGTCAAGCGATTTTCGAAAAGCCCACCACTTTTGCACAGTCCTAACATGTACACACACAAAAGACATACTTCAAGCAAAGCCCAGTGCTATGAATCACAGCAACACATTGCAACTTCGGGTATCTGAGGTTGTTTTATTTTTTTTGACTGAACAGCTTTAGGAAAAACTGGACAATGAAGATCACATTGATAAATACTTGTAAATATCATGAGAAAGGCAGAAAGGCTTTAAAAGAGAGGGAGGGATTTACAGAATTGCTAATGCACTGATTTAATGATTCAAAAGGACCTTTCCAAATAAACAGAATTATATTCATCTTCTGGGGTTTCTTTATTGTATTTTCAGGGGGGAGAAAAACTCAGCATAGGTATGCCCTATCATATTATCTTTTTCATAACATGATACATCTAAGGAGCTTTCAGGGTTAATTTTTTTAAAGCAATTGCTTTTTTCCTCCAACTTAGATTTCTGCCACTATAAGCACAGAGCCATAGGATCAGGTTAAAAAACAAAACCAAACAAAAACCCAACCCCATACCCAAAACAAAAACAACAACAACAAAAAAACCCAAACCCGGAAGCCATCTCTTTTATTGAATCACCCGAGATAAAAGGATTCCAAGATATATGGAAAGAAAATACATTGACCATAAATCTCCTTTATGCACATAATAGAATTTTCCAGCCAAGAGAGCTGTTGTGATGATAGCAACGCCGAGCACCACGAATACTGATGGCACACACACACACACACACACACCGCCTGCTTCTTCCAAAATACCTGCTCTCCCTCAGCACTGCTATGTAAATACAAGCCCGCACAACCCCCTTTCCTAACACATGGAAACAAAGCTGCGTACAAGTGTCCCAGTGATCAGATAAAAAAAAAAAAAAACAAAAAACCACCCAAGCTGGCTTTGCTCACCATCAAATTAATTTTTTTAATATTTTTTTTTTTGCCCGCTCCCTTTTTATTGCCCCCCTCCCAGCCTCACACTTTCGGTGTGACTTAAAAAAAAAAAAAAAAAAAAAAAAAAAAAGAAACAATTAAGCGATGGCACTGTTTATAATGCCAAAGGCAGGCGGTGGCAGTGCATATTTAATGGGCACTCGGAACAAAGGAAGCCCGGCTGCAGGAGCGCCCCGGGGCCGGCTCCGCCGCCCGTTCCCCCCCGCGCCCTGCCCCGTACCCCGGCCCCGCCGGCCAGCCCCTTCCCCGGAGCGTGGCGGGGGGGGGGGGGGGGGGGACGGACACGACACACACACACACACGCGGGGAACCCCCCCCCACCACCACCACCACCGCTTTGCAATACAATGAAGCCGCGATGGCAAAACCGACGGGAACTCCCCGGCTGCCCATCGCGGAGCGGGGAACGGGCACGGTTGCAGCATCTCGCTGCCTCCCACACCCTGCCCCCGGGAAGCCCTCGGCCACAAACAGACGCCCCCACGACCCCCCCCCCCCCCACACACACACACCGCCCCCCGCCCCGGGCTGGGAAATGGAGGTAACGTAAGAAGTTACTGCCCAGCGCCGGGGGGGGGGGGGCGGCAGGCTCAGCCCCTGGGGGAGGGGGGCTCAGGGGGGGGTCGTGGTGACCAGGCAAAGGGGGGGGGGGGGCAAAACCGCTGCCTCGGTTTCTTCCTGGGGGATACGCAGCAATAATAAAAAAGAATGGGGGAAAAAATAATAATAATTAAAAAAAAACCAAAAAACAACCAAACCAAGGAGGGAAAGTGGGGATTTCAAGCGTGCCCGCGTTTTCAGTGCTGGAGGGGGGGCACAGGGGGTCTGACCCCTCTCGCCCCCCCCCCCCCCCCCCGAGGGCTGCGGGATGGAGCACCCCATAGAGAACACCCGCCCCCCCGGAGCGCTGCCCGGGTGCCCCCTCCTGCTCCCCCGGCCGTGCCCGGGCTTTCGGCTAACTTCCACCCCGCGTCCCTCGGCAAAACGCGCACCCCGCAGCTTGGAGCTGAAGTTTGGGGGCCAGCCCAGTTCCATAAAACCAATGGGATGAAGAACATACGAAATAAACACACACACACACCCCCGCCACAAAAAGCCTCCTCCCGGGGGATGCTCCCCCCCCCCCCCCCCCCCGCACACCCCCTTTTTTCCCAACTTTCTCCCAGCTCCCCGCAGCGCCAGCCAGCCCCAAACGGCTCGTTTCGTGCTAACGGGCAATCCCCAACGGGACCGCGGCGTCCCGGGGGGCTGAGGGGGAACCGGGGGGGGGGGGGGGTGTCCCCATTCCACACACACACCCACCCCCCCGGGTTACACAACCGCAGCCCGGTAGGAGCGGGGCACACACATGGCCACTACCTGAGCGGCTCCGGAGTAACCCCCAGGTCTCCTGCCGCTGCTCCCAACTTCTCCACACACCCCCACACCACACACACACCCCCCCCCACACACACACCACCGGCTTCCCCCCCCCCTCCGCCCCCGCTCCACTCCGGCAGCACCCGCCTAGAAGTAAAATGCCCATTTTTGTAAAGTTTCCTCGATATCGCGCCGTGTTTACATTGCCATTAATTCCCACAGGCTGCCTGAAGGGAACAAAAAGCAGCACGGGAAGGCTCGTCCTGCGAGCAGGGAGAAAACGGGGGGGGAGTGAGGGGGGGGGGGGTGAAATTAAAAAAAAAAAAAAAAGGAAAAATCACGATAAAAAAAAAAATTAAGCGGATCGCAGCGGTGGGGTCATTCCCCCAGTTTGCAGGCTCGCTGGTTGCTCTGCTCTGTTTTGGAGGGTGGCTGCAAATAATTGCACGGCCCATTCAATTCTGCATTTGGAGAGGCGACCGTAAGCCCGAGCGGGAGGTAAACACGCAGAAATGCACTTACCTGCACAGAAAGTTCCACAAAGCAAGGCGAAAGTCAGCCACGAAGCAATCATATTCCTTTACTTTTTTTTTCCTCGCGTGCCCCTCTATCCCCAAGGGAAGCAAAAATAAAAAGAAAAAGATCGAGAGAGTGAAAGAAGGGGGGAGAAGCGAGGCTCTGCCCTCCCTCTCTCTCTTAAAAAGAAAAAAGAAAAAAAAAAATCCTGGGGAGGGGAAAAAAAAAAAAAAAAAAGAAGAAAATAAATCGGATTTAATTCCTTCGCAGTTGCAAAATGTATCCAGTGGAGAGGAACAGCCCCGGACGGTTCGACCTGCTCCCGCCTGGCCCCGGCGTTTAGCTCCGAGCTTTCCAAGAGTTTCTTTCCCTGGGCTTTTGTGCTGGGAGCGCGGCGTGCACCACACACCGACTCCCCCTCCTCCTCCTCCTCCTCCTCCTCCTCCTCCTCCTCCCAACCCAGCCCCTCCGGCTCCCCCAGCAGCAGGGGCGAGCGCACACGCACACGCGTGCGCGCACCCTCCCCGCGCAAATGCACGCGCAGCCGTGTGCAAGGCGCGCAACACACGCACACCCCCCCCCCTCCACACACACACACACCCCCCCCCCGCTCCCCACGCCGCTTCCCCGTGCAACGCACACGCGCTCCCAGCACCGGCAGCGATAGACGGCGGCGGCGAAACTTTGCAAGGTTACCGACCCCCCATCCAGGGCGGCTGCGGCGCGGAAGGCAAGAGCCCGCGGAGGAGGCGCGGAGCGGGCGCGGAGAGAGGCGGAGCGGGGCTGGCGGCGGCGGCGGCGGGCCGCGGCATCGCGGGCTGCGCGGGGCGCGGAGCGAGGGGGCGGCGGGAGCAGAGGCTGGGTCGGGAGTTGCCATGTATGGGGAGGAAGGGGGGGGGGGGGATAAAAAAAATAAAATTTAAAAAAAAAAAAGGCGAGGGGGAGGGGAAAGGGGAGGTTTGTTGTTTTTGTTGTTGGTTTGGGGTGGGTTTTTTTTAATAATTAAAAAAAAAAAAAAAAACCTGAACCGAGTCCAAAATGGCTTCTAAAAAAAAAAAAAAAAAGGAGAAGCCAAAGCGGAGCCAGCGGGGGGAAACCCGGATGTTTGATACAAAGAGGCTGGAGGGGGGCGGAGCGGCGCGGGGGCTCCGCGGCCGCTGAGTGGGGAGCGGCGCTGCCCGTCACGGCCGCGCCCCGCGGAGGGACGCGCACCGCCCGCCCCCCCCCCCCCGTGGGGAGGCGGGGGGGGGGACGGGACTGGGCGACACGGACACGGGGGTCGGGGGTGGCGAGGGGGGAGAGGAGGAGGATGGAGGGGCGCGGGGCCAAGGGGGTGGCCGCCGGGAAGCCCCTTACCCCCCCCCCCCCCGCGCCCGCCGTCTTCCCACGGGAGAGAGCAGCGCGGCCCCCCCCCCACACACCCCCAGGGGTAGGAATAAACCGCGTCCTCGGAGGAAAAACAATCCTTCTCTTCCAGGCTCGTGAGAATGGGGTTTCCCCACTCGTGTCCCGCCTGCCCCGGAGCCCCCCCCCCCCCCGCACCCCAAAAAAAGTCCCTTGAGCCCAAGACCCTGCAGGAGCGATGGGTGGGGGACGGTGTCCTGGGGTGCCAGGGCTGAAGGGAACCTCAGCAGACCCCAGGTTGAGGGCGTTTCAGGGTTAACAAGGTTTTTTCTATTGCCAGGGTGACGGGAATTGAACTCTCCCCGCGATTTATTTTAATTAGAACTAAATAATACGGCATTAGGGATCACCGAAGGAATCTTAAGGGGAAGGAGGAGGAAGGGGAGATGCTGAAGTTGGGTCATTCCCGAGGCTTTGGGTCCGCGAGGTCCACTGACTCACCGGGAGAAAGGGCTGCGGCACCGACGGACGCTGCGCGTCAGCACAGGGTGGTAAATCGCAGGTCAGGTCCCTCTTAATTTGTCCGACGGGGAGTAAGGCTGAAAATATTTCTAAAACCATTTGCTTTTTCCTCTGGAGGGAGATAAGAGTAAATATGAATCATTCTTTTAAAAGTTTGAGACGCGTTTTGTTCCAAGAAGAAATACGTATATTTTTTTACAGTAAGAAGTTCGCAGGAAACTTCAGGAAGCTTTTATTAAGGGCTTGTAACCTCTCTGAAGCTGGAGACTTTTTTCATATACGTACAGCACTTGCGTAACAAGGTCTTAACTGTGAATGGGATTCCTAGGTGCAGTTGCAATAAACTAATTAATAGTATCATTCATGGTATCATACCTCATTCGTATGTTTACTATAAGTAAAGAGGAATTCATCGGCAGGAGTATAGTGGTTGCGACTTTAAACACGATACTCTTGGGGGAAAGTTACAGCTAATGCATGCGCCAACGGGCAATGCAATTGGTAAGGCTACCAAAAGTGCTCAAGAAAATAAGTTTTGGAGCAAAAAGCAGCAAAACCAAGCTCATGAAGAGCTAGTGCTGGGCAGGTCAGTGGCACGGAAAAAGCAAGGTGGGTAATGTCACGCAGCTAGTCAAACCGGGGACGGAAAATAAAAAGGAGACGTGTGTGTCAAAGGGATGGGTCAGGGATGATCGCTATTTATTCAGAAACAAGCGCTCACAGGTAGGGTTTGGGTGGTTTTTAATCTGGAGGCAGCGAGGACCGATGTTGTCACCGGGTGCTTGTGGGACAAATCACTGAGAAGACCACGCAGGGTGCAAAAGGGAATGCAAAACAGTGGTCAAAGGAGAAGCAAATGTCCTGGCCATGGGCTGCAGCAGCTCAGGATACATTTAGAGCCTCAAGAGAAGAGGCAAATAATGGGTCAATATTTCCTATACGGCTGCGTATTTCATTCAAAAGCAAGTAACGGGTCAATATTTCTGCTTATTTCAGTCAAGGAGTAAGTTCTTAAACAGCTACCGAGTGGCTGAAGTAAGGAGAAACGTGTGGGGTGATAAAATACGACCCAGCGCTTCACCGTACCGGCATCCCCACGATTAGCTAAAATGAGACGTTTAGTTCATACCAAGAAAATATTAACCCTCGGGAGCAGGCAGTGTGTCTAACGTAGCGATCGCTCGAGCTGCGTCCCTGCTCAGGCTGAAACGCTCCCTGGCCAATGCTGCTCCTATTTTTAATCGCTGCGCTATGAAAAGCCCCGTTTCGCAGCGCCTGAATTTGCGCTTTACAGGCAGAGACCTGGGAGCACGTTTATCACGCGGCTGTCATCGCTTTTGAGGAAACGGGCCCAGAGCGCTTTGGATGTTGTCCTAAAGCCACCCAATAAGGCGGGCGTAGCGTGGCCTTTTGCACTTGGACAGCGCGCTGCTGCAGGCGATGCTGCAAAGAGCAAACCGATAGAGAGCCGGACCCAGGGCGATTTTTGCCCCGGGATAAACGATACCCTGAATTTTCATTTATTAAATTGCAGTCTGTCTTGCTTACATTGTTTCACAGGGAGATGTTTACCCGCCTGAAAAGCTAAAATGTTTTCTCTACTTGCAACATAAAAGCCCAGGAGTGAGTATTGTCGCTGGAGATAATGTTACAGCCTTAGCAAGATGACACTTAAAAACTTCATCAGCCTCCAAGAATTTCGGAAATAGTGATGAACAAAGGTAGCAAGTGTTAAGAGCAGGCAGCGCTTGCAAGAAGTGCCCTTACAAGCGGCGTTTTCAAGAGCTTTTTCCTGTTTCCAGTTATCGTTAGAGCTGCACAGCTCAGACCGTTTTTAAATAATTATACTTAACAGTTAAAAAACCCTCCTGCGCTAAAATAAATTTTAGCTAAGATGGTTTTATGCTTTGCAGCCTCATATGACACTCAATCTTTCTTGTGTGACTGTTGTAACAAGTCAAATTCATGTATTTTGATACCCCGCACGTGATAAAGATACTTGGATCACTTAAGCCTGTACAAAACTGCAGTGCTCGCATGTCATTTATCTTAAAATCCTATTGTAGCTCTCGTGAAATGTAATTTCTTCAGTGAATGGAAATTTATACTGACAGAGGTGTTATAAAACATGGAAAATACTGGGGGAAGGGGACCCAACGTTTCCTTTATCTCTTCAAGTATTCACTAACAGTGATTTATATTTCAGCTCGGCGTTGGTTCGTTGCAGGTTGCAGAGCCCTGGTGCAATTAAAGGGACCCGTTTCCAGTCTTCTTAAGCAAAACTGGCAGTACTTGCAACAGGTGAGAAATGCGTGCTGCAGACCCAAGACAGCAAACTGGTTCGCAGGCTGCAGTTTCCATATCGGTTCCTAAAGCTGCTTGTAGGAAATCACTCAGCCTAAAGAAACTCCTGGGATCCCAGCCTCTACTTCCCATTTCAAAATGCATGGGTAAGAAAAAACTATTTTTATTCATAATCTTGAGTAAATAAATTGTCGCTTTAACGACACATTTTGTTGTAATTAAGCGCTTCCCGGTAATAACCAACCCACACTATGAAGAGGTTTCTTAATATAATGGTAAGCTAACTTCTCGGTTGTAAGCAGAATTAGGAAGCTTTTAAAAGCACAGACCAGTTAATACAGCAGGGCGATGTTGCACAGTTATCAACGTGTGGAAATAAGGGGGGGTTGCTAAAGAACTTTATCCCTATTTTCAAGAAACGCTGTTGCTTTATGGTCAGTATCTCACCTGCAGAATTTCCCAGCAGGTTTTATACCCAGTATTAGCCTGACTCTGCTCTCGGTGGCTTTGCCTGACTCTAAAGGGAACAGACCTGAGGCAGACTTAAACCTTCCTCAGCTTTCTAAGGACTCACTGCTGTCACCTCTCCGTAATGCAGCTACAATTAACTTTGCTAGAATTTCTATATTTGAAGCAGCTTTAAATTAGAGCCTGAACTTCCAGACTTGGATGCAGATGGTCTTTGCTACTGTCTGTACGAGCCCTTGGTTTTCACACTAAAAAAGCCCACCCACGTTGACAAATTTGCCCTTTGCGGTCTGGCTTCAGTGCAGCCAGTAAAAATAGCGAGTGATACGGCAGACAGAATGGGCCCTAAACTATACGAAGGTATTTTTTGATAGCTTTTCTTAGCTCCAGACTAAAGAGCAAGGCATCAGATGTTGACAGATTAGAGGGGAATATACCAAGCCAAGGTGTCTGTTACCGAGATGCCCATAAACCAGCAGTTTTGCCATCCTCCAGAATTTGAACTTTTCCCTTGGTTTTCAGTTGTATTTTGATTAAAGCGTAAATACCAGCAACCGGCATGTGTCAGCCGGTGTCAGAGCCGCACACCAAAGCTTTGTTCAGGTTGGATCTTTAGCGTCGATTTACTCATCCGTGGATTTTGTTAGGACTTCTGGGGCATAGCTGATTACTTTTACCGCTGTAACCAGCAGAGTCATCGTATAATTATTTCCCTTTAAATCCAGGAGAACTTGTCTGGCCTATTGGGCGGGGAATTTAATTGCAAGAAGGCTCTGGAGGACGGATGGTTGGTGCTGGAAGGTAGCTGTACCATTAGCATGTTACCCGCCCCCAAAAAGGAGAATCCAGGCTCTAATCCATACCCCCAAGTCATGCCAGCTAGCCGGGAACCAAAGCACGCCCACACTCGAGTTGGACACTTCTGTGCTCAGACAAGGAGGATTACGGACATCATATGACTAATTCTGCAATGACGGTATATGCTTAATTGGTAAAGGACTGCATTTTCTATCTTTTTTTAAACCAGGGCATAGCGTCAAAGGTCTGCCTGATGTTTGAGGTTCCTTTCAGGTATTTTCTTCATTAAGACTCACTGTACTTAAGGTTACTGTGGCCGCTGGCTTTGTCTTACGCCATTAAGTGCTACTGTGCTTTTTAGTGATGAGAAACCAGCATTCAAATTGCCCTGAAACACCAGGCTGTGCTGCTCTTGCAGCTCGCGGAACAACTTCCCTGAACCTCAGGTACAAAAGCTCCGGCTGTTGCAAAAGCCGGTGGCCCGGAGTCAGGAAAAGCACAGTATTGAAGTAAACAGACTACAGTGCCGAACTTTAGACGTTCATTTTAATGCCCTGCTTCCGAGCTCTCTGCCTCAGTTTCACTGTAAAATACAAATACAGCATTGGTGATGCTTAGCTCATAAAAAAAAAAATAAATATCTCTCTTAACTTCCAAGAATGCATGCTGCAGTAAGTTGAAGTCAATGTACATTCGGTGGAAGGAAGATGTTTTCTATCGGTTGATGGTACTTAACCATCCAAACAGATTACCAAGTGCTATGGCAGCAAAATCCCTTCTGCTTGAAACATTTAAGACTGCCTGGATGCCAGTCAGGAAAATGGGCTCCCAAATTGGTGGTAGCAACACCAGAATCGCTTCTTGGTGACAATCCTGGTGACTGTGACAGCCTCCAGTAATGGCAGTCTAGTAATCTCTTGCTCTGTGCCCGTAAAGCACTCTGTCCTTCCATTAAAAGCTGGAGGTAAATAAATACAGGTCCCATCATCAGATCATTTTGTTTGCATAGACGTTATCTACAGACCCTCTACGCGAGATGGACGAGCAAGAGGGCAAAAGAAAATCTTCCCATCCTCGGTGTAAGGTTAGTCAGGGTGCAGCGCTGCAAGCTTGGGAGCTGCCGAGTCGCCCTGGTCATTCGGGTTTGCTTTGCACAACAGCCGACGTTGCTGACACCGACTGGGGGTGGCAGGCGAAGGGCAAGGTGTTCAACCTCCTCTGTGCTTGGAGTGTGTCTGGACCAGGTTAGGGCAGCTTTAAGTGCCGCACTCTTTTGGGTGGCTGCCAGCAGATCCCACGGGGTTTTGCAACACCTAAAAAAGAGCCTGAGAATACAGCAACCCTTGAATCTGCAGAGTGAGAACAGCATGTTCTGTCACTGCCCTTAGACTGTTCCCTAAGATTATCCATTTAAGTTGCCATCCTCTGTAAAAGAAGATAGTAGGTATTGGCCCACATTGTCTTCAGCTGTTGATGTTTTACCTGAAAATGCAATGCAGGTGTTTTAAAGTGCATCTGGTGGCTACAGCAGCCTGGAGCCAAGGCCTGTCATCTCTCCAGCTCCCTCGCCTTCCTCCCTCCCCAGGTGTTTGGTTGGCAGAAGAACATCTTTCAAATTCCAATATTTTGTTTAAAAAGCTAGACTCGGGGGTTTTTAAACTGGTTGCAATTAGGCTTTGACATCGGGAAAGTTCATACGGAGGTGCCGTGTCTCTCTCTGAAGTGGCTCTGCTTAAGAAAAGCATCTGTATCCCTCCTGCAGCCAGCTGGACTGCACTGGAGGGTTTACTTTCACTACTCTTACCTGTGGCCTTGTGCCTCCTGACACACTCGAGGCATGTATGGAAGGACCAATAAAATATGTCCTGGAGTGTTTGGTGTATTTTTAGAGTTTGTCCCAGATTATTGGCCTTTGTCCCAGATTTCAGTGGTTAGGGTATAAGAATGCCCGGTGGGGCCGAGTGCTTCCTGCATTGCTCTCAGGAAGGCTTTAATCAGGAAAAATACCCTCTCAGAGAAGGCAAATAATTAAGTTTTTGTGGCAAATACTGCCATTAGCAGGAGGTGATAAACGCTCAAGACCACAGTATAAATAGAGCAAGGCAGATGCACTAAGCTTTAGCGTGCAACATTATTGTGTTAGATGGTACTGACTAATGAATTGGCCATCACTAGCAAGGTAGTTTTCCTTTTGTCTTTATTGGGACCAGAATTTGTTTTTACACCATAAAGTGTCTGTCTCTGCTGCTGCTCATCATGGGGAAATGCTGGTGTAAACCGCCTGGGGGAAACTCGTCCCACACGCTGGCAGCTGGCAATGTACAAGCAGGGAGCGAATGTTGGAAGGGATCTTCAGGTGTCATCCAGTCCATCCTCCTCCCTTTCGCAGTGTTTATTCGACCTGTGTCATTCCTAGGAAATGCTCATCCAACCTCTTCCTGCAGTGCTGGGCACTGCACATTGCTCCAGGCTCCCAGGACATCATGAGCTTCACCTGCAGAACAGTTTTCCCCCTGCGTAACCTCAACCTTCTCTGCTGCAGTTTGGCCCTTACTGAGCACATGGGGGACGGATTCCTGCTTTTCTCTCTGCTCCAGCTTTTACCTGTTGGAAGATTGTCTCTCTTCAGCCTGCCAAAGCCAAAACAGGCCAATTCTTTTGTCCCTTCCTCGTATTTCTGGCCGCGCAACACGACCCTTGCTCTATCGTTTGGGCTGCTTAGCTGTATTTCAAGGGCTAAATTCCCTTGCTGAAGTCCTGGACTCCCCTTGTCACCATCTGCAGCGTGCGCTCCTCAGCTCTGGGGGACTTCTCCTGGTTCAGCCCTCCCAGTTACACGGCAGGTCTTTGGGATGCTGAAGGACTCCCTGATGGACTCATCCAGGCAATATCTGGCTTTCATGGGCTTCCACCTTGGTCTTTCTTACCTCTTTACCCTCCCATCAACTGCTTCTCGCCTAGCTGCCCTAGTGCCCTTTCTCAGACTATTTCCTTAGCTTCATAGCATAGGACATACCACATGTCATAAACAGGACAAAGTATAAAAACTATTCTGTTAAGAATCCAACCACTGCTCCATCAATTTTGTAGAGAGACAGGAGTGACACATTGCCAATACAGATGCAGGTAAAGTCCTGCTGCACTCGGTCATGCCTGTGAGAAGAACCTGCTTTCCTTCCCAGCACTCCCCGGCATTCAACTCTTGGACATTTTGGCATATTATCAGTGATAAATGTATTCACAAGTGAGAGCAGCCAGCCCTGCAGGCTGTGATGCCAGGGTATTGTGGGTTCCTGGCATGGGCAGTGCCTCTACGTGGATTTTGGAAGAGCAAGACAGAAATATTTTTTGTAGCCAGCCTCAAGTTTTTATCTATTTGTAGGTGTCTTGATGTCCCCTAAATTGGGATTAGGTCCTTTGGCAGGAAGACTGCACTTCATGTCTTGACTTCCCTGGCCGCACATCCACCCAACCCTCTCCTGGCGAAAGGCCACTGATCTCCTCTTTTATTTTTGCCACCAAATGCCACTCACTTGTGTTGAGAAGGAGGAACTGGCAGCAAGGAAATTATCAATAATCCAGCAAGCCGCTAATCTGTTTCCCATTTTTTGTGGCCTATCCATGCTGTAGGATAGTGCACAGACCCGTAATTATTCACCTACAGTAGTTTAAATGGTTGCCAGTGGCTACTAACACCAGATCTGAAAAGAATTTAATAATGGAGGAGAAGAAAGATTTTAAAAAAAATAAGGATGGCATGGAATAAGGATGAGAAGGGTGAAGGACATATGGCAGAGGCACTGGTTGGGGGTATTCCGGTGGCCTGGGTTCCAGCTCAAGCTTCTGCAGGATCTCTGATAGGCTTTGCTTTACTTATCTCTTAAGTCCTGATCAGAATGGGAACAACGGGCTTTATCCACAGAAGTAATTAAAATGTTGCACTCCCTGGCAGGGGAGTTAAAATCAATTTCTCAAATACAAGATGAGGAGCAATTGGCCAGGCTGCTACCGTGCGGAAAAAGATCCGGGGCTGCAATGCATGGGAGTACAGCAGAAATCCAGTGCTGCAAAAATCCAGCGGTCCTCCTGGGATGCCTGTTCAGAGGGGCACACTGCAGAAGGCATGGGACAATCTTTCCATTCAGCTTGGCAGTGGTGGGGTGTTGGCTCAAGAACAATTTCCATACCTCGGGAAAGACACAGCTCAGCTGGGAAAAGCCTGAAGAGGTGCAAAAAGAATGATTGGAGGTGTAGAAAACCTGCTTTTGAGGAAAGGCTGAGAGAGAGAGAAGTGTGTGGTCTGAAGAGGGGACCAAGCTGAGACAAAGCAACTTGCCAAATCCGTGCAAGGCTGATGCAAAGAGGCACAATGTGTCCTTGTACCTTCTTCAAGTAGGGCGAGTGATAGGCTTCAGCTCCAGCAGGAAAGTCGTAGGTAAAAGATCAGGAAAAACTTTCCAGTGCTATGGATAGTTCAGCACAGGGATATATTCCCACAGGCTGTTGTGGAATTGTCACTGCGGGAAGGTGTTAGACAAAGATCTTGCAGGGATGGTTGAGGTATTGTTGATTGTACCTGGGGCCTCTTAGAATCCTTTATCCAACTTTCTTTTCCTGTTTCCTCCAGTTGCCACTGAAATCATTGGAATTCAGCGCTTCAGCGTTTGGGAAGACCTGCCACAATAGCAATCCCCTGTTTGCAATCAAGGAGATCGCAAGAGCAATCTCGTGCATATTTAGCTGATGTGCAGCTCCTAGGATTGTAGGGGTACAGAAACAAGCTAAGAAATAAGTGTGCCATAACTGTGGAAGTTGATTATTCTAGAGCATTAAAAATCCAGCCTTTCTTTGACAAGGAAACACTGCACATGAGCGGAGCTTTTCCACGTGAAATGTTGCAAAGGAATCTCAGTTATGTTTAGCGTTAGGGAGGCACAAAGGAAATCTCATTAGAACCCACTGACAATGATCTGTTATAAAGGGAACAGGAGCAATTCATGAGCTCGGGGAAAAATAAGAGTGCATCTCTGTCCTGCCCCTGTCCTCACTGTCTGCTGCTACTCTAGGACACAGATTTCTTGAGAGAAGGATCTGTGCCTTCTTGCTCATTTAGCTCTTATACATCATGTTTTATTTGCTAGGAGACCTGAACGATGAGCAGCAAACACTCTTGTTCCTATTTTAAATGCATGGGAACTGCAGTACAGAGAAATAAAATTACTTGCGCAGGGTCACAGAGCAATTTTGTGGCAGGGCTAGGACCAGAACCCAGCTCCCTTGCTCCCAAACCTTCATCTCTTCATTGACCCTTAATTTTAATCACTTTCCAAGGAAGTCTGTTGGCCTCTTCCAGTTGACTTCCATGGGAGTAATGCCAGGTATCAAATGAAGTCACTGGGAATATCAATGCAAAAGAAGCCAATATTAGATGCAAAGAAAGAACTGATGGAAGGGGAAAAAATAGATTTTACAAAAAAAGGAGTAAGTTCTAGTGCCGCTTCCATAATATCATTCCCTCTTTAATTTGTGCCTGGTCAAAATTAAAAAAAAAATAGATTGCTAATATTAATAGATGAAATGAATCTTGAATTTTATAATAGTGGAGGAAATGAAAGGACCAAAGTAATATTGTGTTGTTAACTGAGATTTTAATAATGATTCTGTCCTCAGTTGGTGCATTTGTTCCACAGAAAGTAAATCATTAATGAAGAGGGGGGGAAAACAGTTTTATGGTGATGGATTTTTGAAAGAAAAGTTTAATTTTGCTTAACTTTTAGAAACTCAGAAATATGCCTGGAGCTCTGAAACTAAAAGACAAACGCCTCCAAACCAGTCCACAAAGGATGGGAGTTAGCCAAGTGGCTAACACTGCCTGGGGCAGGATGGAGTAATGTCCATTGCTCCTCTCGGAGAGAGCTGAGGTGAGTGGAAGAGGTAGGTTAGAGATGTTGGTTTTGATGGAGGGAGGAAGGAAGGTTTGAAGGTTTGCTCTTGGTTGGTTGCGTTCTCATAGCTATTTCTGAATGGCATCTGGAGAGCACTAAGGACATCATCCTCACCCTAAACCAAAGGAGATCTAACTGGGCTCATCCTATGGTTTCTGTGGACTTCTGCAAGATCTGCTTCCACCACGTCCTCTGCATGGGATGGGTGGACTCAAACCACTCTCGGTGCCGTGAGGGTGTTTGACTTTCCAAGTGAAGAAAGAGCCTGCCAAGGCTAGCATGTCCAGCGGTGGCTCTTGACCTACCCACCGCTATCTTCAACCACCTCCAAGGAGTCCCAAAAAAACGGCTCCCTGGAGCAGCAATGCATTTCACACCAGGCCCCCGGTTTGATATGTTGAGCATAGAAAGCATCGCGGTCTCACAGCGGTGGAGAAGAAAAGCATCTCTGTAGCTGGGATTTGGTGCCTAAGAAAAAGCAAATATGGAACATACGTGCCTGCATGTGCATGAAGGAGATGGGGGGAAAACACAGAATTCCCCTGATTCCTTAACGAGCACAGCACCCCAACAACGAATGTAGAAATTTGCAAATTAAATGACATTTTTGTATGTAAATTATCAAATCAATAAAGAGATGTAAACATTAAACAACATTATATGAGAGCCTGGAGTGTCACCACAAAAATTAAGACCATGTAATTAAAAGTACAATGCAATTTATTTTTATATCGTTCTTCATTCAAATCAACAAATCTTATTACTTACCCAAAAATGTAAAGCAGGCTGCAGTCTAATTCAAAAGATGAAGACAAAGTGGCTATTGAAAAACCTATGTTTCTTGGTCCCTTAGATCTGGCAGCAGTCATGATTTAACATTTTAACTACTGTAATAGGTTATACTGCTGAAGAAAAGTGCATTAATTACTATGGGAAACCTAAAAAAAAAAATCTAATTAAGAAGAATAAAATCATTCTTATTGACTGGGAAAAATAAAACTATGTAAAGGGAAATGAAGGGTGAAAAAACTGAAGACACACAAAATAAATGTGGTCTGCGCAGGGTAGAAAAAACACTTCTGCAGTTGCTGGGGGGTGTGGATTTGAATCTGGCTGGAGATCACAGTTTGCTGTGGCTAAAGCTCTTCTCCAGTATCTCACCCACTGGAATTACCTTCTAATTAGCTGCAGCACAAGGAATTGAGTTTGCTCTGAATTCAGCTCAACATGTCTGTGCAGAACTGGCCCCACTGGCTGTGTTTGAAACAACAGGCCAAGAGCGTGAGATTGCACTGCGTCTCTGGATATAGTACGGGTTACTAAATAATTGTCTCGATAGTTGCCATCCTTCCTAAAAAGTCACAGAGGACACGTGTAAGAAAGCAGTCCTGTGTCCCAAACCATGCAATACGTCGTGCCTGGGGACACCGTAGGGATGAGTCGCCATGGGCAGATGCGAATCTGCCTTTCAACTAGCCCCAGCCCTTTAAAGTCATTTAAAAGGAACCTTTCTGTGTGAAATACCCACCACCTTGTTTGCTCAGCTCCAGCTTTTGACTTTATCCCCGAGTGGCTGCCGTAAAGGAGCGCCCGCACCCCCATCATGGGATCCCCAGGGATGCGGGGCTGCTTTGGAAGCAGGTGCGTCTTGTATCGGCCAGAAACGGCAGCCAAAAATGTTAGGAGGTGTTTGACCATTTTTTCCAGATGTGAAACTATGATGGGACCGTGTTGGTTTTGTCATTGCCAGAACTGGGTTCTGGGGCTGTGATTTGGAGCTTTCATTCCGATTTGGAGTAAGGGTGTGTTCATGATCTTGAGCATTTTCGTGATGGGAAAACTATTTTCTGCCCAGCTTGACTGCCCTCATTCCTAAAGATCCTGCCGATGTCAAAATGTCTGTGGATGTTAAAAAGAAGGGAGAGGATGCCATATGGTCAACAGCTACACTAAGTGTTTAGACAAATACATGCAGTTTAATTACTTCAGCTGATACTAGTAGTATTAATGCTTTTTCAAGCCAGAAGTTATCCTTTGATCACTTATATTTACTTCACATGTAAAATAGACTACAGCAATTTGGCCAGTTATCTTGTACTGAATCCAATAACTTGTACATCATTAATATCTCCAAATATGAAAAATTAGTAGTATAAATTTTGCACAGCCCTTCCAGGATTACAAATCTTCATCAAAGGCAAGAGGAATTGTCTGAGGAATAAGGACTTCAAGATTCTATGAGTGCATACTGTGCCAGAGAGGAAGAAACTAAGTGAAATATCTGCAACAAATGATGCTATTACGGATATGTGCTTGCACAGAAAGCCAGCGAAAGGGCACTGCACCACATCAGGTATGTTTTGGTGGTATTACTGACACCCAGAGTCGTACAGCTCTTTGCTCAAAGGTAAGCACATTCTCCTTTCCAGCCTTTACTGGCAGGAAACAAGGTTGCAAAGCAATAAGCACAGACAGGGACTGTTTGAAGGGGAGGTTGATTGACTGGGGGTTATTTTGCAGCACAGAAACATCTGAGCAGTAATGCCTTTTGATTAGCAAAGAATTTTTATGTTGAACCTTGCAAAACACACGAGGATTACTCATGAAGGGTATCACATAGACCATGTGTAAGATATCTACACAAGGGTTGCAGAAGCAGCCTTTAGTTATAAAACATAGAAATAAGCAAAGATTAAATTCACCCTCTGAGGGAAAGATAGAAGGGGTTTTTATGTGGTAGCATTTGAAGGCTGTTGTATTGGGACCATGCCATCCTGTGCGTGCTCTACTAATCCAGGATCCATAGACATAAGAACTTTGTATAGTCTAGCCTGAGCTCCTGCACAACCAGACACCCAGGGGTGACGCAATCCCAATGCACAGCTCACGTCCTGCATTTTGAGTCATATGGCCGTGACTCAGGTGGGGTTGGGGTCTGGGGACACATGAGAGGGTCTGGGGCTGTGGGCTGTTGCTCAGAGGTGTACGTTTTAGCTACCTGAGCGTGGGACTGCCACTCTGCTCCGGCGTCCCTCTGCCCAACTGTAACTCTCTTTGTACTACAGTATACAGAGCGAGCTGCACCGGCAAATGCCTGAGATGCACGGAGCATCAGGGCAGGGGAAGGTTGTGAGGGCAGTGGTGGGATTAGACTCACCTCATTTCAGATATTTACAGAGTAGACTTCTAAATGCGAGCTGTCACACTGGGCTTTCCAGGCAGCGAGAAGAAATAAGTGTTTTTATTATGCAATTCATCTGCTCTGCTTTAACCATCTACTTTAGGAAGAGATGAATCACCATAGACTCTATCGACTGTATTGACTGGCTCTCCATTGACTAGCAAGGGAGCCACGGGTGACTAGCTCAAGTGCAGATTTCTGCTTTAGTCGGGTGAATCTACCAAGCGCTTCGTGCCCATAGTGTAAGACTTGGCTGCTCTGAGCAGCTCATACTGTGGCATTTCAGTCAATAACTTCTGCGGCAAGCACAGTATTTTTGGAAAAGCGACACCCATCAGGAGGAGTTTGCAATACAAGTAGACAGAAGAAATAGCAGGTGGGCTACAGAGGTGCCCCGTGATTAGTAAGAAAAGAAGTCTGCGTCTCCTGCTCCTGCACCACGTCCCTCAAACCCTGCATCTCTCTTATAGCAGGTTTCCACGTCTTCACAGAGAGATTAGTTCAGGTACAAGCTAATACTGATGATTAGTTCATGATGATTGCTGTCATCTCCCTCCAAACTGAAGGGGTCCTGCTGAAGCCATATCTCATCCCCCTATGGTTGTTGCTGCACTTTATCCTCAGTGCATCAGCCACTTCTGAGAAAGTCTTGGGTCATCAGGAGAGAAACAGTCTGGGTCATCAAGAAAGCATACACTTGAAAGACAGAAAAAACCACATCAGTCTGTAGGAGCGTATGCCATTAAAAGCAAAAACCAGCCTACACGTGTAAGAGCGGCAGCCTCTACAGTGTGGTGTACATCCACACACTTAGCCCGTTGTTTCAGAAACTCCGTCTCCCTTCGGCTGTGATCGCTCTCGACTGTTTGCAGTCTGCGTGCGGTGACGTGCATGGAATATTACTATGAAAATGTGCGTTCTTGTTAATAGGTATAGTTTAGGATGATTGTTAGCAGAGCATAAGGCCTTATTGATTGAAAGTGGCATATGGCAAGGATGTATAATGATTCACTTTGGCTGCTAGTTTGAAATCCTATTCACGGGCGAAAAAAACCCCTCTCCTTTGCAGTCAGGCTTCATTCTTTCTGCAGCGTGTTTTTCAAACCGGGCCATTTTACAAGTGATCCGTAGGAAAGATTTCCTGCTCTCCTGGGTGTGCGCTCAAAGCGCTTTTCAGTCCTCCAAGGGCAGGTCACAGGAACAAAAGCTGAAGTTACCATACGCTTCCCTTTGAGGGAAAGGTTGGTCGTCTTGCAGCTCTCTCCTCTAAAACTCTTTTTCAGGGCATTTAGTGTTTATGAAAGGTGGCAGACTAGAAAACCTGATGCACGGTAGATGCCAGGGAGAGGTCCAGCCCGAGCAATGCCCCTTTTCCAGCAGTGCCCCTTGGTGCCTGGTGGGAGAGTGCAGGAATCCCCACCTGCGGCCACAGCCTCATGGAAACAGTTTTGACATTTTTACCAATCTCATTTTTGAAAGACAAAGCTGCCAGTGCTCTGGCAAGCTGCACTAAAGGTGAGTGCTTCTTTGGATCCAGCTTCTCTTCACCAGGGGGGAAAAAATGCATGTTCCTACATGGCATTAGCAAATACGGAGTAATTAACCTGAGGTAAAATGCCAGTGAAGGCAAAGCAGCTAAAGTATTAATACATGTGAACTGACAGATAAGCCCTGAGGACCTCATCCATCTTCTGTGTGAGTTAGCAGGTCCAAGTGAAGCTCGGGTTGTCTTACCCGGTTTGCCACGTGTAGACTGACACGGTAAGCACAGACCTTGCGGCTGGGTAAAGATGGCACTTTGTGAGTCCTGAATGCCGCCCACTGCCCCGTCCCTGGTGCTTCTGAGGGACGTGTTGAACCTCAGGAGAGGTGTCCTGAAGGACGACAGCTCAGAGTGACCCTGCCCCAGCGCTTGATAGCAAGCATGGCTGCAATTGCTGCTAATACTGAACTGACCCCGCCTGACCCCGGCACATACTGACCCCGGCACCCGCTCCCCCCCCACTGCCGAGAGGGCAGTGCGGGGAAGGGTTTTGCTGGGTTGGCTGAACGGTGGAGAAAAAGGTGATCCCAACAACCCCTCAGAGCTATCTTGCAACCTCCTCCGTACAGGGAAAACCTGCAGGGACTGGTCCTAACCCACCAGGTGATCAACTCATCTGCGGAGCTAACTGGCGGAGGGAAGGAGCGTGATCTCTGCCTGTTCCTGTAGCCCTGCAAACCTCCCTGATCTTTATCTGGCTGATACAATAGCATGATGTTCGGTGATATGTGAACACTTTTCCTGGCAACGGCACCACAAACGATTCAAATGGCATTCCCCTCACTACTGGAGGTACAGCCCTTGTGTTTCCCCACCGGCAAATAAAAAGCGGAGCCTTCATATATGTCTCTTCTGGGAAGCGTTGCTTTCTAGGAATTGCTTACAAAGAATTAAGTAACCCATTTGATTGTCATCCAGAAGCCCTGGGCTTGCTACATGATCTTGCATGATTCTTTTTTCCAGGGAGATACATCTTCAAGACGGTCTCGAGGATTTGCCTGTGGTAGGCAAAACAGGGCTCCCTTGAATAAAATAACTCTGAACAAGCAAATAAACTGAATGCCTTTCATTATACCTGTCACCAGTTTATTTACTCCATGGCCTCTTTCTGCCATAAAAGTCTTGAGTGATTTCAGCATACTAAAACATCTGCACTCATTTTCAGAAAATAACAACAACTGCCAATGTATGAACTCACCATTTTCTCAGAACGCCTATTGTTCAGTGTCCGACCCTTATTGTTTCTCATCTCCTGTGAGTGGTTTACAATGAAATCCACTTTATTTACAGTGGAAAGCAAAATATGTTGGAGCAAGACAATCGACTATAAGCCTTCAGTCAATAACAGCTTATTTTTGTGCATGCTAAAATGTAGTCATTTCTTGTGTTCATTGAAATCAGTGGCAAAATTCCCATTTGGAGGTGTCTGTTCGGTCCTGTGCCAGATCCTGGACTCCTGCTAAGCTTAAGCTGGTACACCTTACCGTGCACCTTCTAAAACTGGATCCAGCATGCACAGACTATCTTTCCATGGGCTCCATAAGCCATTCTGCAGTAACTGCTCACAGTTTAAGACCTTGTATCAGGACAATACTTTAGCATCGCTCAACTGGTTTGCTGATTAGGAATCTTTGTGAGAGATTGAGCTGTTGACAGGTGAATCATCTGTGTCCCACAGTGTCTCACTCTTTACTCTTGGTTTGTGGCCAAGATCAACTCCCACTGAAGGCCTTTCTTATAGTTTTCCAGTGAATGCTTTACATGGGGTCATCACATCTCAGAGATAAACACTGAAAAGCTGAAGCATGCTATTAAGCTTCTTAAAACACGAGAAAGACAATCATTTTGGCAGAATAGATGTTAATCACACTTATATAAAAGCTTTTCATCTTCAAAGCATTTAACCAACATTAATTACATGTAATTGGCTTTTCCACGTACGTCATGAAAAACGCACCTTTCATGTCACTTGTCCCTGCTATCTTACCCAGGATTACTGAGAGAAAGCTGTGCCTCTCCAGTGCAGCATGGTTTCCCGAAGCCACCCGAGGCCTCATCTTGCAAATCACAAAGGGCAACATTTAAAACAGCAGTTGCACTGAAAAAAATAACGCCTTCCCACTTGGGTAACTGCAAAGTTGTGTCTCCATCTCCCTGGCAAAAGCTCCCGAGAAGACTCTTTGAAGCTTTGCTGTTCGCCATGCCTGGGGATGTCCCTGGCTTCGCTAAGCCCATCCAGGTCCCGTACACACACTCTGGTGTCCGCAAGCACTGCTGCTTGCCCAAAATGCCCGGGATGCCCCAGCCAGAAGGCAAGGTGCTCTCTGGACTCCAGCAGCACTGCATTTGAAAAGGTGCAGTGAAAAGAGAAGGGATCACATTTTCCATAGTAACCTCGTCTTCAAGCGCTTACCCAAGGAGTTGAAAACTTGGGTCCATTCCCTTCCTCTGAAGAGGTCTGAAACCTTGATCTGCCACCACCGTGTCATGCTTTTCTTGCATGACCTTTTCATTGAAACAACTGCTACATTCAGCCACAAGCAACTTGAAAAAGTTAAGATTTTTATTCCAATTTACAGTGTGTGTGAGACCAAAAAAAAAGATTTCTTGCCCAGTGAACTGTCAGGATTCAGCCAGGAAATACGAGTTCCACGTGTCGTTAGAAGAGCTGGCTAGTATTCAGGTTCCCTAGTGCTCAGGGCTGAAAGGAAAGGATTTTGGAAGCATTAGTCACACAAAAAAAAAAAAAAAAAATTCCACCAAAAAGGATAAATAAAGAAAATTTCCAAGAAAAGAAAAAAATATCATTGTCTACAGGGACTAGATCACGGGGAACGTTTCCTGGAGATGAGCACTGGATGGAGGATAAGGTTTGCAACAGCTGAGAAACCAAACCCAAGCACTATCTGTAATCAACAGCACCAGCCAGGTCAGAACCATAGGACCTTTCGTATCAGAGATCGGTGACGGTCCTGATAGGTGTCTTCACTCTGGCTGTCTTTCAGAAGGCAATATTGAAGGTGGTATTATGCTTGTTTTCACATTGAATGTAGCGCCATTTACAAGCTGATTTTCTCTACCTTTGTTCGTATACGTAGCTAATAGAGCTAAAAAATGTGCTGTTAGTTCAACAGCTCATAAATGGATGAAAGCTCCACCTGGCATTCCTGCATTGTGTTGAAGTAAATAAAGGTGCTTTCCCAAAAGCGCAGGATTTTCTTAACTTTTATTCTTAACCCTCAACTTTTATTCTTAACCCTAAATGGCTACAAAGGCCAGAGACTGAGTTTCCCACGGAGCTGTTTGGGTCTGGGATAATAAGTTGTAAACCTCTTGAACTGTCTTGCGCATTGAAAGGCTCTCCATCCTTCATTAGCATGCATTAGAGAGAGGGAGACCTGTGTGGTACGGTCAGGATGAGCAGAAAAACAGTCCTGCTGTGCAAAAGAGAATTCAAGGAGCCCAGGGACCTAACCCCAAGTCATAGTGAAGCAGATTTTAGAAAAGCATTTAAGTGGCAGGTTCCAGTGCAAGCCATAATTGTGCTCATAAATCAACAAGATCCTTTAAAAATCCCACACAGTGTCACCTGCCCTCAGTAGCTAGAGTGGCTGTTTATTTTGCAGACATCTTCACAATTTCATTCTCAAGATTATAATTCAGTTAGTGGTAACACAGTTCTGTCAGACTACTCCCACCCTTGAAGTTAAGTAAATGGTTAAGTGCTTTATTGGTTCAGAGCTAGAAAACTCTCCACCTCGCAGGATTGAGCCCTGTAATCTATTCGTATTTCCTTTTCAACTTCTGCAAGTAACCCCAAACAGGCTGGGAACACTAAGTGCAAAGTTGCGGGAGATGACTGTGGCAATTTCTGAATGACAAGAGCATTTAAAAGAAATGTCAAGAGTCTGTGGGCTGCAAGCTTTTATGTTTCAAGGAGAAACAAGAAGAAAAGAGGGACAATAAATCAAAAGCAACAGCTTAGCATGCTCCATCTCTAAGAGTTAACCTCTTGAAAGCCATGTCCCCGACACGGTACGGGCCACACTCCTTTGATCGGGTCCATTATTTTCTGCAAAGCGATCGAAGCAGCAGGGTGGGCTCCTCCATGCATGCCCAGGGGCCATGTATACTACGCCTTGCTTGACATGTGCTATGCATTTATGGGTTAACATCAAACATGAGCTGATTTATAATTTTTAATCAAAAAAGGATTATAACCTAATAAATCCTAATAACATACTCTGTCTGGAGGTTATGTGATGTAGTCGTATAATAAATATACTGGTAGCCTTGCTCTCCTGAGCCTGGAAGATGTGGTGAAGTTTTTTACTTGTCAGTAAGCTGTTCCTTCAAAATGCTTAAATGGATCAAGACCCTCTAAGCACCATGGTGCAAATGGTCATCCCCTTGGATGGAGCCTTTCCAGCTATCGCAGGTTTTGAAGTACCTAGACAGAAACATACTGGGAAGCTTGCAGCATCCCTCTGTACTATATATCTCCCCTTCTCTCAAAGGCCGAGTATTGCTGGTTAAGGGCTAATTATTGGTAGTTTGCTAGTTGAATCTAAGCATTAAACATATCAAACACATCATCAATGATAGTCAGAGCCCTGAGGAGCCCTCAACAACAAGCTGCTAGAGGCTAAGCGCTGGTTTGTAAGGGCCCATCATTTTCTGAAGTTAAAAAATTATGACCACACAAAGGAAGACTTAACCCTCTCTATTGGATTTCCTGGGTTTTAGTTCTCCCACCCAGATAGACAGGTATTATCATGGGGAATCTGCAAGTAAGCCAGACCTGCCAATTATCAAAGGGGATTTCTGAGCCTTCTGTTCCCAAAGAATGATGATCTTCCCTCCAATCCATACTCTGCCTCCCAGCAAAAGGCTGTCCTGGAAGAACATTTACTTCCCAGGAGACCTAATTAACATTAAAAGACTAATGGAGGCTAAGTGTAAAGAATTATTAAAAAGTTCTTTGACTGCAGTGCCATTTTTAAAGCTTCTCCTCCCTGCTCTTTGTTCGCACACAATAGCTAAAACACCACAGTGGGGATGTGGTAGGGGTAAAGAGGTCCAAGGTATTTTCAAGCCAGTTTTAACTATCTTGCTGTTGCCTCATGCTTCCCTGCTATGTTTGCACCCGTATGGGTTTTTTTAGCCTCCTCCTATAGTTGCCTTGTAGCCAGGGATGTTCTCTTCGTATGTATGCATGTGCATGGCATTGTGAGGCTCAATGGGTGGTCGATGAGCAAGACCTCAACAGAAACTCCTAGTCTTGCTGCTTTTTTACCACTATTGGAGAGGAGTGTCAATGGGAGCCTGACCCAAGCCATAAGGAATCTCATAAGGAGTTTGGAGCTATTCCTTTATGCACTGATTTACTAATTAAGGAAAGATTCTCAAACCAATCAGACAGACAAATCTTTCAGGATCAGCCAAGTCCATGCCAGTAGAATTGCTCTCACTCAGGTGTCAGGAGTGTGAAGAGGACATTTCTCAGAGGTGATCCACTTAGAACAGTTTGGTTTGGAAATTTTTTTCAGAACATCTATGATCTTGAAGATATATACCTGGAAAAGGCAACCCTTTGGGCTTTTTTCCACTAGGTTACAGTTAAAAACCCTAGTTTCCTCAGGGCTCAGAGAAAACAACCTGGGCTGACAGACCTCAGTTGCAATCTTTTGTAATACTAACCATGCTTCGTAATAGGTCTTGGGCATGGCAATTCATACACTTCTGTCTTAATCCATTGCTTTTCAAAGCATCCTAAAGTACTTTCCAGTGTTTGTGGAAAAAGAGTATGCAAAGAGTGTCTTCTCTCTCTCCCTGGCTCAGAGGAAACGGTTGCCTTTAATTTTTATTGTACTAACATTGACTATATTACTATAATAAAAGCATCTGCCCAGTATTTCCAAACTCCTCTTTTGGGAAATAATAGCTGTGCTTTCATAGTCTCATTGAAATTCAGGATGAAAAGGGATGTCTGTCTCCCCACCTAGGCCCAGACACCCTCACCGTTTCTTTCCTTCCACAGTTCAAAAACATCTTCTGCTCTTCATTTCTCAACTTGTCAGAGCATTAAGGTTCTAGTATAAAAGCAGTAAATGCAGCCAGCACACTGTTCCTAACAGCCCGGTGAGCCAACCAGGCTGTTCACAGAAGAAGACGTTCAATCCGAACGCATTTCCTGGGAGAGAGGGATGACTGTGCGAACAAACAAAAGCTCAGCCAACTTCTCAAAAGAGAAAGTTTTCTGAAACCAGAGTGAGATTTGTACAAAACCCTGCCAAAAAAAACAGATTTCCAAGAACAGGACTTGTTGGACCTGACAGAACCCACCCAAAATTCCTCCAATTAAAAAATTGCTGTAATTAAAAAGTAAAAAAAAAAAAAAATCCCAGTTGTAAGCAAAATGCAGCTACAAAACAAAGAAATGAGAAGCAGAGAATTGTGCCCGATTCAGACGGAAGCTCTACAAACTCAGAGCAGCCTCGCTCACCGCAGTCATTCCCCTTCACCGACAGCTTTCTGGTATGAATAAATGAGTTTGGAGCACAAGTCATCTTTTAATTCTGCTTAGCTCTTAGCACAACTCAACCCTAACTCTCATCCCAAAGAATGGATGTTACTAATGGATGCATTCAACAGGCAGCTTCCTAATCTCTTTCTTTCCCTCCAGCCAGTCTTTGCTGTATCTGCAGCATCAGACTGTGACCTTAATGGGTAGCTTGATAAGTCTATCTATTACAACCACAATCTTTGCCAAACCTGGAGGCTTTCAAGCCTAAAATGGTGACCTGCCGCAGTTTGGATTAAAGACACCAAAGGCTGTCTGGATGGATCTGCAATAGATCTTTTCTCTGAGAATGAGATGGCGAGAGAGTCATGCAACACACGCCTATGGCTTATACCACCCAGGTTCCTGATGCAGCCTCTTCGAGGCATTGCACAGCTGGTGTTTTGGGGAGCTGGAGCTAGATAGGCAGTTCTAGGGTGCAAAACAATTGCTGAGATCCTGCTTAGTGAGATAAAGTGAGTTGGGAATTTCTCACGGAGGTTGGTTCTGCGCCCATTGATGTCTCTGGTAAAACCACCTGCAAGATTTAATGCTGCAGTTTTAGGTTCATAATCAAAGTCTGCATCTGTATTGCAGATCTTAAGGAGTATATCTGGTTTTATAAAGGCAAGACACCCATCAAGGACTTCTTTAATTGCACATAAGCCCTGATCTTTGCAGCTCCAATTTTATAAAATCTGTTCAGCTCTTATTGCCTTAAACCATCTGAGGCTACAGAATTGTCCCCAGTTTTTTAAAGCCCTGATTTTTCAGTCGTGTTTTGGAGTGTCCTGAGACTTTTTGGAAAAATGAGATTTTAGTCTTGCTAATAAAGAAGCGGTAATAATTAGAAAATCTCTTGCTCAGTGCAGATTTTATAACTCCACAGATACCATGGTATTAACATTCTGTTTGTCCACCTGTTAGAAGAAACAGATCTGAAGAGTCATAACTCTAAAACAGTGGGTGACAATTTAATGAAAAATTGAGCTCTGCATTTAATTTCCTTTTAAGTTCAGTTGAGCATTCTGCAAGATCAAAGGGGCTTTGTGGTTTGCAAATGATCTATGATATCAGAGAAACAGATTATAACCCAGGCACAGTTTGGTATTTAAGTAAGTATCCGCTTTTAATACCAATGTTTAAAGTAGGCTAATGGAACTAAAGCGCAAGTATAATTTCCTATGATACAAGTCTATAATCCAGTTTAATATATCAGTCGAACAGTAAAAGCATATTGTGAATTTATTTCTGTGGTTTGGCCCCATTGGGAAAGTATCCTGAGACACCATAAAACGTTTTTAACAAAACAAGAAGTCCAACCCTAGTTTGTAAGCTTTTGGGGCAGGGACTGCACCTATGCACTTGCAGAATGCCTGGAGAAATGGGGCTCTTGGGTTCAGCGTATGAAGAATAGTTAAGCGACAGCAACACTACATGTCAGTGAGGACTTTGTTTTAGTATGGATGCTGGAGTTCTGCCTCAAAGGCATCCTGCAGCTGACATCTCCTCCTTTCACATCCATGCAACATTATTGTGGACTGTGGACTTGCAAAAAAAAAAAAAAAAGGTTATTCCAAGTTAAAAGGTACCTCTTTGGTTTTTTTTTTTAACAGTTGCAGATTCCATATTTCCCCTTTCATAAATGATCATGCTCCAACTTAAACCTAACCAGGTTTTTCCTCCATGGTTCAGAGAACAGACTGCTACAGACTCGCTTCTCCTGTCGCTTGCACACTTCTTACTAGCTTAAATTTATGGCCAATTCATTCTTGTTTATTCTTGTGCCAGTGTTGTCCTTCAGGCTAATAGGTCTATCCTCCCCTTGTGTTTACCTCCCTGATACGTTTATAAGCAGCCATTATATACATTTGTCTTTCCCAGGCTGAAGAAGTCAAATCCGTAATCTCCTCTTGCAAAGCAGTTTGTTCATTTCCCTGATCAGTGGTCCTTCCTGTTTCAGTCCAAATTTATCAGTTTTGAACACCAGTGATGGGAATTGTACATGCTGTTCCAGAAGAGGCCTCATCAGCCGCCTGTACGATGCAATTAATACAGCTGTGTCTTTGCTAGAAATGCATCTCTTGATGCATCTCAGGATTGCATTAGTCTGACATGACGTGACATGACATTGATAGCTCAGATGTGATGATTAACCAATACAGCTAGGTCTTTCTGCTCTGCAATCACAGCAAATCCACAGAATTTCTGATTATGGCGGGAATTAATGCAAAGTGCAAGGTCATGCATTCAGGATTTTAGAGTTTCATCCTTTTTCTGCTATTCCAATCTGTGAGGTCATCCAGGCTTTCCTGAAGGATATCTGGAGCCCTTTCAGTACCGACAATGCTTCTCAACTTTATGTCACCAACACATTTTCTTTTCCCTCCCTTCTACCTTTGGTGCCAAGCTCTATCTCTATCTTTAGCCCCATAGACGAGGTCAGCACAACTGGTGGTCGTTTCTCTTCAAGCTAGTTCCTTGCCCTTCTTATAATCTACTGCTCATTCTTGTTTTCTCCAACTAACTCATCATTTCCCATGTGTCACTGCATAAAAAACAAGATGAGAGGAGTGTTTACGTTGACAGGGAACGCTGGAAGCCCTCTGATCAAAGATCCACTCAAACTGGCACCAAATTTGGAGTTAGATCCATTTTTCTAATGCCCATAAGGACTAGTCTGCTGCACATCCTTGGTCTAGAATATCAGTTGTTTTTTGCATAAAAAAACCAACAAAACCCCCCACATTTCCCTCTGTTTAGAGGAAGATTAGAGATTTTGATTTCCTTATCACTGGAAAGATGAACTTTTTGCTGGATTTGTGATTAAAGCAGCTCTTCAAAAATGGCTCAGGTGAGACTGTCATGACTAGTTTGTGATGCCATGCTGTTGATGCTCTGTGTAGCACTGCTACCTATGGCCTTGTAAGGAACATGGCTGGTATTTTCAAACAAACTCAGAGAATATGCTCAAAGTCAACAGGAGCTGACTCTTAGCTCCTTCGCTTTGAAAGTCTAAATTTACAGCCATAATGCTTTCACATCCCCATTTCTTTTTCTCATATCCCAAAATGAAGGAGGAGGCATCCAATTAGGCACAAAAATACAGTACTCTGTTGCCAAAAATAGGTATGTGGTAAATGGATGTAGGGATATCCAGGACATCTGGGGCAGGTAGGCACGATATAAAATCTACTTGTGCTCCTATGCAGCAGCAAGTCGGAGATGCTAGACCATCTCAGGTGACACTAGACACCTATCTTCAGGCAACTGAAGCATGCCCAGCGCAGCCATGAATCACTTGCTTCCTCTGGCTAATGGAAAGAATTTGCTTTGGAGGAACATTATTGGACAAATGAATACAAACCTACTGCAAAAGAAAGACTGATGTTTCAGAAGAAGCTGAAGACTAAAGATTTGAGGTCTGCAGAGAGCCTGTAATGCAGAAAGATGGGAGGAGGATGGGGTTCTGGGAGCAGGGCAAGAAAGAGGAAGAGTGAGAAAGACCCCAGACTGCATCCCAAAGACTCCTTTAATATCATTGACCCTACTGAACCATTTTTAACTGAGTTCCCCCGTTCTGAAGCTGGACAGACTGAGGTCAGCAGCGTTGCCTAGACAGAAGGAGCAGGAGAAGCACAAGGCGAAGTGACTTAGAATAAATCAAAACACCAAAGTATCGAAACTAGGTCATCAGTTGTAGTATAATAGGATAGGTGCTTCAGTTTTCACCTCGTTAATCCAGTTGCTCCACTGGATAAACAGCTCTGCCTTGTAGTTAATCTTCAAACAAATATGCTCTTAAAACCCAGTGGGTATTTATCTAATATAGGATAACTGTCTTAGTGAAGCTAAATTAAATGCTTTTGGGTAAACTTAATTTAGCCTCTTGCTGGAACGGTTTTCTGAATGAGGTGAGGGAGACGAAATGCTTAACTGCTGTCTGGAGCAAGGATGGTGACACCAAAGGCAGTTGGAGCTTCTTGCTGGGGAACAGTTCCGCTGTCGGACCTAAGCACACATTACGTGACCAAAAAGTACAGGTTATTAGCACTTGTGTGGCACCTTTTAGTAGTCGATCATCAAACTTTCGAGTGTGGTCAGTGTCACTGATGCCATTTTACATGTGAGGAAACCGTGGTGTGGAGAACAGCACCTAAGGAACCAGCAGTGAAGCTGTGAGTACAGCCCAGGACTCCTCTTCTTCATTCAGAGCTCCAAGCTGCCTTGCTTTCCCCAAGCCATGGGGGAAGCTAAAATTGCATGAGAGCTGACCTTCTCAGAGCACAGCCCCTCTCACAGACGCTGTATCTCAGGGGCATGTGTCTGGCCACAGCAAAACCAACCTGCTTCCATCCTGCCCCGGACCTTCTCTCAGGCTGCGTGCAAGGAAACCCTCTGGAGACCACGTTCTGCATGAAGGCCTTATCTCAGCTCCTTATAGTTAGGAGGCGGTGTAACCCCTGGAGCTGGAGAATGCCTGTTTGCTCCAAACAGTCTGTTCGTGTTCACTGTGGCAATACCGGGTTTTAATTTCTCACAAGAATGGTCAGTCCCTCTTTGAATCTCGTTAAGTCCTCGGCCGCTACAACAGCCAGTGGAACTGAGATCCACAAACCCATCATGTTTTCTACAGTGGCAAGTCTTACTAATCTTGAATTTCCTGCCTTCTACTCTTTTATTTTATGCCTTGTGTTGGGAGACGTGGAAAAAAAAAGCTGAGCCAGCCCCCTTTTCACTGTTTCTGATAGCGCATAGAGTTAGGGCGGGAAGTTTTGGCAACGGGTGTGTGTCCCTTGCCTTTGGAGCCCAAGTCAAGTCCGCAGCCCTAGCAGGATTTCTGGCTCCTTCCCGATGCCCCCGGCTTTTCCACCCCGATGTCTTCCCAAGCGGGCTCGGCAGCACCTCTGCCCACAGGCTCGGACACGCTCACACCTCTGGGGTTCCTTTTCACCATTCCTCTCTTTCCCTTGCCATAGCCCTGACAGCACAAGCTTTTATCACAGACCTTCTTATTTAGCTCCCTTCCACCGTAAACACCACTTATCTTTTCAATCTCTCTCCATATAAGATTTTTTTTCCCCAGGTCTCAAATTATTCTTGTCATCCTTATCTGAACATCCTTTAATTCCCTTGGCAGTGACATATAGCATTCCAGATGAGAGAAAAGCCTTGGTTTTATACCATGCTGAAATTTACTCTGTCCCGTTTCTTACACATCCCAACCTTTTGTTTGCCTGTTTGACAGAAGCTGTACCCTGAGCTGAAAGCTTAAGTGAGAAGGGTGCAATAACGATTCAGAGGTATTTTCTGCTGGTCAGTGCTGTTACCAAGGTGTTTCATTGTTTTTCAAGCTTTCTGCAAGTGCATTCCCCTTTTGGGCTCATCTTCCCTCATGCAATACTCCAAACGGGGAACTGCTAACTACCTTTCACTGCTGACAGCAGCTCAGGTCCTCCAGGCTGGAAGAGACACCTGTAATTAGTGGCTGCAGAGATAAACGCTCACTAGCCCCCACAGAGGACTTGTATTGAGCCAATATAAGTCAACATAACTCAGTTTCTTTTGCCTTAATTAATATTTTTTTAATTAATGGAAGATTTTTCTAAACCTTTTGAAGTGCCTTTAAATTATCCTGAGATCCCCTGCCATCTATCATTGCAGCAGTCTTACGGTAGTGTGCACCTGCAACTAATAAGTGTACTCAAATTCCTTTCCACTCTTTTTATATGGATTTTTTTACATTCACCAGCAATGGTTTAACTGAAGGATAACAGGGCAAGGACTCTCACCTTGATCTGGGTTTATATGGTGCCTAACAAAGTAAGACCTTGATCCACAGCTAAGCCCACAAAACAGTACTACTGCTAATACTAACTTGTCATGCACCTTCACGCTGTCCACTCACCTAATTCAGTTATGACCTTCAGAAATTCTTTATCACCTATTCTGGACACAGGAGTGATGTTAGCTATAAATTTTACTACCTTGCTTGTCCATCCTTTGTCTGTATCGCTCTTTCTTCTCTTTTAGTTTGTGTCTTCTTGTCTGCTGGTCTTAGATTTCAAGTTATTTTGGACATGAATGTTGCCTCAGTGAATACACGGTCTAACACACTATTCACTCTTCCAAAAATAAATATAAATTAATAGTATCTTGTCACATGAACCATCCCATTGAAGTTAAGGGAGCTCCTGGTGGGAAAAGGCACAAGATAAATAACAGTAGTAGAATCTGTCCCTAAGAGTTTGTCTTAATTAAAAGTATAACTACACACATTAATAATTCACAACCGAAAAGGTTATGGATGTGTAATGTTTAATAACAGTAATGCAAAAAGGTGATATTTAGTTTCTAGCACCCGCATGAATGCTCAGACTGAATTTAGAAATAACTGTGGCTGTGTGGTTTGGTCTGTAATTAAGATTTGATTAATCCCTAAAGCTCAGTTTAACTTAGATTAGACCTATATTGATTTGAATTTCTTTACAATTACACTCCTACTACAGCAAACTCACCTGCTCATCATGATGCTGTTCATAGTGCTAACAATGGATTTAAGGGGTCAGTCTGATCTTTGACTAGGGTGCCACTAAACATCCTATAGAAAAAATGTCCACATCAAGGAAAGGCATCCGACTCACTTGGTTATGCATGCCACAACGAGAAATGACTGATGTGATATGAACAGCAAACATCATTGCTTCCAGAACTGGCTTTTCCCCTCTTGAGCTGCATATGAAACACAAGCCAGTGTCCATCAAAGCTGATGGGAACTCTTTCCCCTTAATGGCAAACACACAGCTGTGGGTCTTGCCATGTGTTTATCTTCTCACAGAGAAGGCAAAAAGCCCACCACAGCACAAGGCTTGCATTGCCAATGAGATGTGGTTACAAGAACTGGAGGAGATAAGGACACAGCTGTATGAAGGTAAATTCAACTCTGGGACTTCACAAGGCAGGAATAGACCAAAAATCTTCATGCAGCCTCTGTTGAAAATCCCAGTGATGGATGGTACAATTCCCATGGGGACCCACATCCTCTCAGTTGTTACAAGACCAAGAAATCTTGAAGCTGGTTTGAGCAAGTCCAACTTTTCTGGCTTTAGCAGAGCGGCACATGATTGTAATGGCTCTCCCCCAATGACCTCAGTACTCAATCCTTCAGCATAAACACACCAAGATGCAGATATAGGCTACACTAAAAGAAATAGGGAATGATACAGTGTTTCTCCTGGACTTTACAATAATCATCCTGTGATAAGGTTAAGGAATCACAGAAAGGAACTTTCTTCTAACCCTGACTGAGAACTCGGGGAACAGCACTGTCCCCAGAGTCTGCAACTGCCTCTCATCTTCATCTCGGCGGCAGAGTTTTGGCCCCAGTCTCTGCTCCCATGCCTAACCTTGCTGCCTCAGACTTAAAGGAGCCCTCCATACACTGTTACTGCAGCCTATCCTCTTCCTAAAGTCAGAGATCTACTGCCTGAACACAAGCTGTACTGTTCCTGGACCTATACAAATCCATATTAACCATTACCTTCACTCAGTCCAACTTAGCAACTAAATCCAGAGATGTGCTGAGCTGGAAGGCTACCTGAACACTCAAAATATCCTCACACAGCTGCTTGTCCTGTATCTAACAGGCAGCTCTTCTTATCCAGCTTCTGAAAGAAACCATCTGTTAAACAACTCCCCAGATCCACATCAGCTCTACGGGTGCTCTGGAATTACGATTGCAGTGAACCAATGCAGCCAGGCTTAAAATGCATTATTAGGAGGATTCATGGTGACTCCATAACATCCAGAGAAATTCTGCTTTCTAGAATTATTTGGCTGAATATTTATTTTTCGGGACCTGCTGGCTACATATTAGCAGCGTATTACTCTAAAGTGGCACTTCTAAACAGACAATTAACCTCCACAGGGCAGTCAGCATCATGCCCACAAGAGGATACCTGGAAGGTGAACAACATTTGTTTCACAAGTAAGACTGCCTGGTAATGAATGACAACTTGTTACAGCCATTACAGCTGGAGTGGCCGAGTGTTAGACTCACCCGTCTGTCGCGGTGTCTTTTTTTCCCCTGGTTCCCTCCGCATTTTAAGGGAGGTTTCAGAACAGGGTAGCAAAAGTCAGAGTCACTGTTCAGCAATGGCAATGCAGCTGCTGGGTAGGGATGGCCCAAAGGCAAAATCCTGGGATCCAGCTCCTGAAGCGTAAGCAGGGAAGTTTCAAAGGCACCCACCTGAGACTGGCCCGGCTTTGAAGATGCGGCAAAGCTCATCTGTCACTGCAAATGCAAATACAAAACATGGACTGAGAAAGCCGGGATTCCCTCTGTTTAAGTGTGCTCTGCTTTCCAGACAGGAGCATCTCTGCAGGTGGAGGTTGTGGCTTTCTTGCAGGTCACCAGCTCCTAGAAATGGGAAATGCTGTGTAAACGAGACCCAGGAGGCTGTGTTGTGGCTTCCTGAGGTCTGGGCTCTTCGTTTCTGATACTGTTTATAAGGAAGAGGCACAACTGTGGAAATGAAGAACAAGAAGACTATAGCAGCTTCTTTAATCTTGCTGGTGATTCACCCAGCAGCTCTGCATCAGAGACAACAGGAGACCCAGTTCTGGGGAAATCATATAGACAATATATAATGTCTGGGTTATAAAAGGAAAATCCTGGTTACTATAGACAAGTCAAAGTAGTGTGCAGTGTAGCTTTATAACTAATGCAGCGTACCATGCAGTCTGCTGCTGTAGGTACAAAGGGGAAAGTTGTGTGGGGGCTAGGACTGATCTCAGCTTGCACCCCAGCACCTTAACCAGGGCAGGCAGAGAGCGACGTCTCCAATAACAGGGCAAATTTTTTTCTTTTTTTTTTTTTGCCCTCACATGATATCCGGCAGACATGGTTATGGGGGTATCAGCACACATTGCCTTCCAAGCTCTTCTTAACCTCAAAGGTTTATTCTGTTTGCGAGGATCATTTAAATGCTTCCAGCTCAGGTCATGTAGAGTCCTGTGAGGATCAAAGCATTGAAGCCTAAGGAGTTTCACTTTGGGTTTCTTCTATTTCTGTGGAGTCTGAAAATGGTGTTGTTATAAGGTTTTCAGTTTATGGCTCCTGCTGCTTCAGGGGTCTGACTAAAACCAAGTTACCCTATACACAGATGCTGGATCCATGGTTGCTTTGCCTGGCTGACATGACCTGCAAGGCTCACAATTTCTGCCACTGCTCAGGACAGGGAAAGCTGGGCTCTGAGGGGAATATTTAGCATTCAGAGAAGAGCAGTCAGACTAGGTCTCCAGATATCTCCAAATTTCACTTGAAGTAAGACGGTTAGCAGAGCTTCCCTAAGAACTGTCATCATGATGTTACATTAAACACAAACTTTGGTCCATGAGTTTTGATCCTGTTGAGTCTAAGATCCCTTCAGACACTAGCTCTGGAGGTGAACTTTAAGGCTTGTACCCCTTCCTGCTCCATGTGAGCTCTGAAGACCAGTTTCCATAGACTTCAGAAACAACAGGAACCTTCGCCCTCACCAAAACCACTTGCATACCATCAGCAGAGCTCCTGGTCACCTTGGCAGTGTGAAAACAGCTAAAGATCCTAATGTCACATTTTAACAGCACTCCTAAGCCATGTGCACACTTGGTACAGACAGACCATGATAGTTACAGACCTGCAGGAACACGCGTCTACAGGCAGGAGCATCCTGAAGATGTGAGTGACGTTTTTCCAGAGACACCCCAAAACTTCCACATCTTCCCTTGATCTTTTGTTATGCATTCTGTAAGTCCCATTCACTGGAAAGAGTTTTGCTTATATAGTAGAATCATAGAATCCTAGAATGGTTTGGGTTGGAAGGGACCTTAAAGATCATCTAGTTCCAACCCCCTGCCATGGGCAGGGACACCTTCCACTAGACCAGGTTGCTCAAAGCCCCATCCAACCTGACCTTGAACACTGCCAGGGATGGGGCATCCACAACCTCTCTGGGCAACCTCTTCCACTGCCTCACCACCCTCACAGTGAAGAACTTCTTCCTTACATCTAATCTAAATCTACCCTCTTTCAGTTTAAAGCCTTTACCCTTTGTCCTGTCACTACATGCCCTTGTAAAAAGCCCCTCTCCAGCTTTCTTGTAGGCCTCCTTTAGGTACTGGGTATAGTATTGCTATATTGCTTATAGTAGTGCCCTTTATCAGATACTCACTTGAGATAGTTTGAGGCCCTTCTTTGGTAGCTTGTCGCTCATATCCATCACAGGAGAAGTCCAGCCTGGAAGAACAACGGTCCCCTGGGTAGCTAGATCTCCACCCGCAGAGGCTTTTCTCTGAATAGGTTGCCCTGACCGGCCATAGTTATTCATTTTCTGTTCTGTTTAGGGTATTCTCCTGTGTTTTCTCTAATATTTCACACCAAGTCCCCTGCAGTTGCCAGAGCAGTTCAGATCAAGAGAGAGGCATTTTTGCAGAAGTGAAGGCACAGTGTCATTTGGCAATTAAAATAGCATTCACAAAAGAGTCAGTTTCCCAGAACACATTCATGTGCCACTATCACAAATATCTATGCTGACCAAAATAGGTTCAGAGGGGAGAAAAGGGGACAACATGGAAGTTCCATTCCTACTTCTGTCTCTGTGCCCTTTAAGTCACCAAAACTTTCTCACAGTGTAACAAATCTGGGACAGCAAACAGATGAAAAGCCATTCCTAGGAAAGGGGGACCAAAAAGCATCCAAAATGACAAATTCCTCATTTTCTTAATTCATTTCCTTCCTGAGAATTTGGAGCTCCAGAACATGTACCCATTGGTGATGAGAGTGAAGGTAATAAACACTGCCACATAACCTTGGCTGTTCCCTGCAAACTGCAGTTACCCAGAAGCCCAGTCACCTAACATAAAAGGAAACTATCCACTTTAATTAGCAGAGCAATCAAAAGACTCTTACGCAGGAAAGCATTTATCACCAAATAGAAAATGAATGATACTTTGAAATTAGAATATGCAGAATTCGTAGCCAAAGGCACTCAGGGGAAAAAGAGCTTTGCACCAAACCAGACGGGGATTTTTTTTGGCTTCAGTCTAATGAACTTTAACAATAGATATCAAATTCTGTCTGGCAGCACATTTTAGCAATGGATCTGATTTTTCAGAAATACTAAGCAACTCTCACCAGTGACAGGAGGAGGAGACTGGCATTTAGAAAACCCTTATTAACCTGTATTCAGACCTAAAATCCAGATCCAGAGAAATCCAGTTTGTAAAAAAATCTTCAACTATACTTTCAAAATACAGTACAAATAAGCAGCAGGGAAATTTTATTTTAATTGTTCATGTTGGTGAAGACTTCATTGTATCCCACCTATGGCCAAAAATGCTGCGCAGGAAGAAACCAGGCAACAGTGTATTTCATTATCAGGAGGATGGGCAAAGCTCGAACTGGAAGATGAGAGCTATCTTCTCTGGGTCTTCACTGTATATAATGAAAAAACTGAAATGCCCAAAAGTCAGGGAAAGGCTAGAGATAAAAATACCTTCCTGCCACCTTGAAAGCTCACAGGGATTTTGAAGTATAGGAGACTGGAGATGTTTGAAGAAGGTAGGAGATGCTGTCACTAAGTGGTCAGTCTTCCTAGAGATCATTAAAATGCAAAATGCAAAGTTTTCCACAGGGTTTACAAATCTCATCTTGTGAGGAAACTGAAAGCCGAGAGGACTGAGGTTTAGCTCAGCCGAAATGCTTCCTACCAAGGAAGTTCCATAATTACTGCAAAAAGGCAACTGTAAGTCAGCCTGCTAGAGACTCCAAAGTACAGATGGGATTATTTGGTTGTAACATTTCAAAACGTACAAGCTTCTGTTCGTATGAACACAAATTAAGCAAGTCGTCTTAGGTCTGCAAAGTTAGGATCCCACAAGTTGCATCCAAAAGGAAAGTTGGTCTGAATGCTAAGTAAGCCCATAATGACAGATTTACTCACAGTAGCTATTCAGCCATTTGATGTATAAAGAGCATAAAGGGAATGAGACAGGGTGTGGGTCCTGATAAACAGGAGGGAGTCAAATCAGGAAGTCAACCCATATTCAGCCTATTTGTTTCTGCTTTCTTCAAAGGCTCTCCTCTATTGTAAGAAGAGCTGTGATTTTATAGACCCACTGGAGTTGCTGTGATCTGCAGACTCTAACTTCTAGGACTAAGGTATATAAAAATTGCTTTGTCCGGGGAATGTAAGATGGATCCCCAGTGTATTGCTCCAGCTGCATATTCCTCAGATACAGCAGTTCTAGGAATGGTCAAGGGATATTGGTGCCTTCGGTTACTGCTGAACTCCCTCAATTCTGTTTTTACCAATTATTATAAGCAGGCACACATGTGGCTTAGCTACAACAGATTTGCTGGATCAGAAAGAACAATGTAAACAAGAAAACCACAATCTGACAACAAGAAGGTCCTTGTCTGAACCCAGCCTCACTTCACATCTCCACACAACTAAGCAACCCTAATTCCATCTACTTCCAGTTGGTACTTGCCTTTTGCGTTTGGTATCCAGGCTGTTCTGGGCTTCAAAGGCACAATAACCACCAAGATAATTCTTGGAACTCTGTGCATTAAAGAATTAAATTTGTCTGCAGAGATTTTAGAAGCACTTAATAAAACCTGTCTATTACCCTGCTGTTTGCGTAAAAAACCCTCTTAATGCTGAAGTGCCCTTGGATGTCATAGTAGCAAGGCCAACACAGATATGCACAGAATAATCTAAAGCAGCCCTTGTTACACCCTGGTGGAACAATGGCTTCGTCATGGCTCAGCAGAAGATCTGAACAACTTCTTACATCTTGCTTAAGAAATGTGGCTAACCTACTAGCTGGTAGCAGTCATAAGCTAGTGGAGTAGGGAGGGTGGTGTCTGGGTAGAGTCTTGCAGACCAGGTCCAGTGCCAACTGCCAGGAATGGCCTCAGAATTACTCAGGATGGTAAATCCATCACCATTTTTCCTTTCATGGTTTCAATGGAAGTGGAGCTGGAAGATGCCTTTTGGATGGTTGTAACCTATTGCTGGTTTTTATTGTTTTCAGATCTAGATTTAAATGTCTCAACCAATAGCGCTGCCACTGGAAACCATTTCATAGTGCAAGAGATTTGCTTGTTAAGAAATTATCCCGACTTCTAGGATGCCATTCCCTTTGGCCCAGTCTTAGCCCTCTTTATAAAGTCTTATGAACACTCTAGTATGGATATATTGTATAATGTGAGATGCCCGATCTACTTCTGAATAGTCTGGCTTGACTGTACAGCACTGTGCTACACCACATTGGTGCACTAGCTTGAATCAAGCTTACAGTACCCACAGGAGCATGGTGGTCTTACCAAGCTAATTAGGCCTCCATCTCAGTTGCAGTCACATCTCCAGAATTGGTATAGACACTCTTTTTACTTCCAAACTTCCACTCTGGCTTAACAAAGCCTCCAAGGTTATCAGTGTAGCAACAGCGAAAAGGACATACCTTTGCAACAAAAACAGATGCAATTGTAGCTTGAATGATTCCTACCTCATTGTAAAGTGTTGTAAGTATCTCCATCGTGAGTTCGCACTGATTTGATAATAGCTGGAAATAAAGAGACTAGAGATCCATGAAAGCGATGTTTAAAAAGTATATAGGCCAAACACAGTCATGGAACCAGCGGGCTGTCTGTTTACAACATCAAAGGAAACACTGACCTTCTGATGATGGTTTACACGCATGGAAAGGAAAAAAGAAAGCCAGTTTTCAGAGAGGGCTGCAGGTAGCTGGTACTACAGGCAAGGCTTGAGTTGCCCTTATACACAGTCAGCACAGCTCCTGCAATTGCAGGGAACTGTGCTGCTAGCAAGCGGGCACCTCTTGGCAGCCTCAGCACCTAGCCCTCCAGCTGGACCTGTGCAGAGAATTGGATTAGCAGTTGCAGCTAACCTGTATTTACCTTAGAGCCTACTGTTTCTTGCCAGCCCTGGTGAAGGAACACAACTCTGAGAAGCTTATCTGGGGTTTCCGCTAGAGATATCAGTAGGTTTAATAAAAAATTGCCTCCACCACCTCCCCCTTCCAACCTGGTTGCACTAAATTCTCCTCTGGAGGTTGTTTCAAGATACAAGAAACGCTGTCTTGGCTCTAAATCCATCCGAGCTCATCACCCTCGGGCCCTCCTATGCTCGCTGCCAATCCAGTTGGTAGAGCCAAGGGAGTCCAGGGCACTCTTCACCTCACCCTAACATTGGAAAAGAATCAGTCTTTACAAAGGCTTATTTCTCTCCTTCCACTATACATGGTGACTGGGTCAGGTGGACATCTGCAGTGTAGACAACTCCAAAGGTAGTTTGAGTGGGCTTCACCTTATCTGTCACCTTGGAAGTAGATTTAGAAAAGTATGGAGTCTGAAGGTTTTAGGGATGAGTTCCAGGTATGAGGAAGAAAGGAGACTTTAGTAAAACCAGCTCCGTGTTTTAAAACCCCATCACTGTTTGCATTTCAGCCATAGGTGAAGGTTTTGGGGCCCTATAACATTCCCTTTGAGAAAGCTCCAGAGTTGAAACAAGTGATTGATACAGAAAGGAAAAAAAACCCATGATTTATTAAAGGCACTCACTCTGGAGGCAGATGCAGTTGGTCGAGAGTGGTGTGGAACATGTTGTTCATGGGCTTCAGCAGCTCTAAGACCATTCTGCTCACTTGGTCTCACCTCCCTCATAATGTAGGCTGTAGACCCTCCCTATGGGAATCACGCGTCAGGCTCTTGACTTTCAGCTGGTTTAGAGTGTATTTTCTAGGAACGCATCCAGGCTTGATTTAAAGTTGTCAGATGATGGGGAATTTAGGTAAGTTGTTCCAGGAGCTAAAAATGCCTATGGTTAAGTGTGTATGCTCATTTTTAGGTTTAATTTTGAGAGATTCAGCTTTCAGCTACTGTATCTCATCAGGGTTTTAACCTCTTCTATGGGGGGAAATCAACCCTATCCCAAATGCAAGTTGTAAACATATAGCAAGCTGTACTAATGTTCCTTGTAGTAACTCTCCTCATGAGAGAAAATTTACTCCACTTTGAAAGTGAAGTGGCCCACCTTGTGCTAACTGAGCCAGGAGAGTTAATGCACCCTTTACCTCACTGTGCAACAGCTTCCCCAGGTTGCCTTTAATCTGCAAGATGAAAGAGCCTTCTAATAGCGTATCAGGAAATTTACCTGTACAGTGTGATTAAGTCTCACTTAAATTTCTGTTCGTTAAGTTAAACAGAATAAACATTTCTTCCCCTCCCTCCCTGTTTATGGCCGGTGCAGAAGCTATGGGATGTTCCAAATCCCAGAAAACCCTGATCGTCTTCTGTCCAAAAGGCATCTAGTTCTTTCTTCCTTAAGTCAGAAATTGCTAAAGATGTACATTTTAAGAAACGCTGCAGACAGGGATTATTATTTTTTTCTACACTACATAAAATAAGGAGACATGAACAGAATGTCTATTAGGAACCCGTCTAATATGAAAGCATAAAAATCTTCTTGTTGTTAAAGACTTTTATAAGATGCTGTAGGATCGCAGGCTATTTACTCTGACATCTCTGTAAAAGTTGCTGAAGCTGCCAACATTAAAAAAAAACCCTAGCAAAACCAGTGTCTTTAGGGACTTCTCCGATGATAGTTCTTTATTTATGACTCCATTTAAAAAATTTAACTCAGCGCATTTGTTTACTTATGATGGGACTGGCTTCTCCCCCTTCCTCATGCCTTTGTAGGGGAACAAAGGAGCGCCAAGAGCTAGCCCTATAGCAAGCAGCCCCATGGGATGAGTTACTGTTCTCTCTCCAGTATTTTCCCCACTATGCCCAGGGCAGGGAGATGATAGTCACAGCTTGGCGTGTGGGAAGCTGAGGGGAAATGAATTCCTTGGGCTGATCTGGGGGGCTTATACCCAGCACTTGCGACAAGTGAGACAGCGTCGAGTGGTCCTGTATGGGTAAGGTCAACTTCCAGCATTGGAGGGGGCCCGGAGAAAATTTCTAGACAGGAAAGGACCACGGTCACAGGGAGCAAACACAGACCCTACCAGTACCCCCAGCATCCCCAGAATTAACACCGTCCTTTCAATCTCACCCCACCGTGGATGCAGATCACTACCACAGCCGCAATGAGAAGGCTGGCCCTTCTCCTTGCCCCCAAGCGGAAAAGCCTCAGGCCATTTGAGGGAAATTAGAGCTAAAATTCAGGCGGGAAGCCAAAAGCAAGCCGGTACGGGACGGGGAACGACAGAGATGTGCTCGGTCAGCAGGCAGCAGATCACTGAAACCTGCACCCACTCAGATTTCCACGTCAACTAGTCAGCATGGAAAGGGCTGACTGCCGTCATCGTTCGGTGCTTGAAACATCCAGAGGTGCTCAAGCAGAGAAACCCCAAAGCCTGTTGTTAGATCTTCCTATACCTTAATACCCTTGCAGTTTGTGGTAGTAAATGGGTGCACATTTTTTAAATTAAGGATGGAATGAAAAGGTTTCGAACGCGCTGGATTTCTGCCTGGCTGCAGAACTGGATTGTGTTAGAGAAACTTCACAGCGCTTTAAAAGGGATTGTGTAAGGGCAGCCATGCCCCTCCGAATAATAAATGTCTCTCCGGCCTGAGTTTTGTTTCCCCATTGTCTCCCTTCAGCAGCCCAGTAATCCCACTGCTTTGCTGTTTTGCTTTGTCCTATTCAGAAGGAAACCCCTTACACAATGAGACCCCTTTGGCACAGGCAAAACATCAGGGGTGTTCAGCTGTGAAAAGCTGTGTCCGTTGTAAGCCCGGTCAGAAGCAGCGCGGGGTTTTTGTCCCCAAAATTGGATAGAAACAGGGAAAAAAAAGGAAGGAAAAGAAAAAAAAAAAGAGAGAAGGCAGGGGCCAGAGGAGTATGTGCAGACCTTCTGAAGTCTCGATGGTAGCAGGAATGTCCCATTCCCAAGTGCCACTTGCGAGCGCAGCCATGCGTATGAGCAAGGGGAGCTGGAAATCCCACTGCTCGCCTCCACGGGCAGGGTACGGCTGGGCAGATGCCTCCCAGGCTCGCAAAGCCCCAGGCTCCAGGGACCGGAGGATGCTGAGCCCTGCCGGAGCCTCCCAGAGACCCGGACATGTTATCACCAGGGAGAGCATCAGCATACGATGCCCTTCTCCCATCCATCCTCGCTGGCAGTCCTCTTTGAGGATGAGTTTTTGCCACGCAAGGGCTAAATGTGAAGCTTGAACGTCTTCTCAGAGCAATGATGATTTACCATGTTGGAATAAGTCTGTAAAGTGGCTTTTACAGAACAGCAGGCCCCAAGCCAAGGGGCCATTTTTTGTACGTTATTTCTGAATGGCAGAAATTGGCATTCATCTCTCCAGGCAGGTTTCTGAAATGTATACTGTCCTTTAAATGATTCCTTAATATTTAATATCATGGTAGGATGAAGTCTGATTTTATGGTTAAAAATGTCAATTTTCACAGCTGATTGAACTTGTTTAAATGGCAAGCAGTTTACTTGTATTGAAAACCATATAAACAGATCAACTTATTTACTGACATTAAAAGCAGAGGGTACTTTATACTCCAAAGCCTTTCAGTTTTTGAAACTGAAAATGAGCTCAGATGACTAAGTTCATTTTGCAGTTTTCCCCCCAACGGTAGATTGATTGTAGTTTGTAAAACAAGCCCATGTATCTGGCAGCAAAAGAAATTGCTTAAGATGCTAAGCCACCCTTTCAAAAGTTCTGTGTAATTAATTATCAGCTGCTTGCAAGTCCATTCTGTTTTTCCTTTTGTTTGTACTATTTTAATGGTGACTATAATGTACATATAATGAGAAAAGAAACATCTTATAAACATACAAATAAATCTTAAGACTTTAAGCAGGAGTAGGCAAGCTAAAAAAAAAAGCACCCTGAAATCCAGATGTGTGGAATCACAGAAATCAGCTTTGTTAATGCTTTCCTAACTCTGAAGCCAATTAAAGCATTCATGGACACGAAGGAACCAGGGTTCATACTGGCACAGATTTCATCTGTCTCTTCTTAAAAATAGCTGCAACATTCAGTCCTGTGTCTGTGCTATTAAAAAAAAAAAGTTTTTTATTTTGATTCAAGAGAAGCGGGGAATAGAAAGTGGCCTGGATGCAGATATCAAGTCTCCTGCCTCATTAGTGAGTGGGTCAGAGGATCCTACCAACAGTTCTGGTCGGTCGAGGAGCTCAGTTTGAAATCTATCCATTAGAGGGCAATGCACTATCCATAGTGATGTCCTGGAGACAGAGAGCAGCAGCAGGACTTTGAGGAGGGGGCAAAGAGAAGGACAGAAGCGATTGCTGAAGAGCAAACCCAAGAATTAGGTCTGTGGTTTGGGTGGTGTCTGGAAGATGTGCCGGAAGGTGGATGATGCAAGGCAAAAGCGAACGCAGATGAAAGGAAGGTAATGTGGAGCACCGGACCCCTGACAACATGTGGCTGATGGGATCTATGGGTTTGTACTCAAAAGAGGGTAGGCCATGAGGGTACTCCGCTACAGACCAGTTGTCATCACCAGCTGGGTGACCCTACACGCAGTATCCTTAGGCAATTACTACCGGGGACTCGGGGTTCAACTGAAAACTGAGATGAGTCTTTAATATCAGAAATGCCTTAAAAATTTGAGCTTGCAAGGGGAACCACCATCTGTCTCTGAAAGCTGCAAACACGGTGAAAAAAAGTTCATCTCTACCAAAGTGTGCCCAGGGACATGATGTTTTTAAGGAGCATGTTTGCCTTCCAGTTTTTGTCCCCGAGGCAACTAGTGAATTTGTCGTCTGAGGCAATCCCTAAGGCTTCCCCTGAGGACATCAATTCCCCATCTCCTTCCCACAGTGCTGCTGGATCTGCTTCTTTGAAGACTTTCCCGGGAGCAGCCCCGAGGTCAGGGAACCAATCCACCCTGCTACACCTGGAGACCCCTTTGCCACCCATCGCAGGGTGGACACAGGTCCAGAGCCTGGCTCAAACCCTAGCCAGGAGATGTCGGCACTGTCCCCGCGAGCATCCTCCTTGGCGAGGATCTGGCTGGAGCCTGCAGGGCTGCTCTCAGCGGGCAGCTGGGATCTGGCCACCCTGTTTTTTCAGAAGAAGTGGGTTTGTCCATGTGGGTGCCAGCATGGCCGTGCCAGTTGGCAGGAAGATCAGAGGATGGACGGCCGCCTGCTGTGGTCGCTGGTACAGGCATAGCCTCGGGAAGCGCTGGCTGGGAGCTCTGGAGCTGCACTGTAATTCTTGCTTACCGACCACCTTTATATTGCAAAGAGCTTTGAATGATGGTGCAGAAATTGTTCAGTGAAGAGAGAGTGAAGAAGGCACTTGGATATCACTGTGACTGCTGCTTTCGAGAGAAGAGTAATTTGTCTAATATACAATCTGTCATCCTCCATTCGTGCTGAAAAAGTGAGGAGCTGCTGGAAACTAACCACACATATGGTGACATGGCTCCATCATTAGCTTGGGTAGGAGACAAATCTCCCTGCATCGCTTTGGCATGTTGTACTGGAAACACTTATCTCTTGGGCTCGTGTTAAAGACTGGCCAAGACGGACCCTTCTTTCCACCTGCTTTGCCTCACAGGCTGTGTTGTCACCACACGGCCTCCATCAGTAAATAAATGTTTCTCATAACTCAAAGCAACTTATCCATGGAAAAGTTAACCGGTTACACCGGGGGCCTCTATGCCATATATGTGTCGAAGCAAACCCCAATATATATATGTACATATAAATCAACAATTTCGGCTCCCAGGGTAGCTCCCCCCTGAACCAAAATGCACCTCTGGAAGTAGCATCTTTTGCAATATTTTAGAGTGTGCAGAAATTGCCTTCTGGGTGAGTATGGATATTTCCTCTGGTTCCTTCTTCACTGCAGTGTTTTTCCAATAGCTGTCTCCAAATGGAGCTCTTCCCTCTTACTGGGATTTCCTCAGCCTGCATTTTGCAGGACCAAGGAGGGCAAGAACTATTTATTACACTAATAATAATAATTAAATAACTACTAATTCAATTACCATGTCTAATAATGATAATAACTGCCTGCAAATTGTTCTTTCAGGGCCCTCCCTACAGCGACAGAAATTTTATGGTGCCTCTTCCAAAGACGCCTAAGAAATCCTGCATAAATATTAATAGGAAGGGGGGTCTGGGTCTTCCTGACTGCATTGAAATGCTCAGCCCCACTGGACAGAGGCTCATACGCACCAGTTTTGAAGTGGTGTGACCATAACATTGGCAGAGTTATTTCAGATTTACACTATTGCATCTGGGAGCAGAGTCAGGCTCTGGTCATTTAGCAGAGCCTGTAAGATAGCGACACATACACCTGACTTAACCGTGAGCCTTGGCACCTTCACGTCAATATTTATTTCCAGCCCTTCTCACTTTCCTCTGGCATTCAGATGTACGGCGAGCCTCTGCTAAATATTTTATTTGTATTGTGTGTAGCTGAAACAAGTTTATGTCAGGTGAGAAACGGTGGTGTGTTTGAACGCACGCCGTCTCCAAGGGCCGTCTGTGCACCGCGCGGGCGCTGGCTCGGCTCCCCACCGCCACCTGCAATCCCAGCTGAGGATGCGACTCGGGTGTGCACAAACACACTCACATGGTGATCTGATCACATCTGTCTGCCAAAGCCAGCAATAAGATATTAAAAGGACCATGGGATGCGGACCCCAAATGAGAAACCCCTGAAAAAGTGACCTTTTAGGAGGGCTACCTCCTTCTGCAACCACCAGGTTTTTGCCTCTGAGGTGAACCGAAGGGAAGGTGTGAAGGCACAGGACCACTCTGGAAGCTAATTAATTTTCAGGACTAAATGAATGATGCTTTTTGGAACAAAGGGCCATGCATAATATGGTAAAATAGCATCATCTTTCCATGCCCCAACCTTCCCCCAGACTCTCCTCGTTTCCAAAGCCCAGGACGGCAGACTGCTTCGCTGGCTGCCTACGAAAACCAGGTTTCAGGTCGTTATGCTGGTGCACAAGCCTGCTGTGAGGTCCATGGAGCTGGCTACCTAAATCATGGATGAATTTTTATTCCAGTGACGCCAAGGCAGGTTTCTCTTTATGCTAATGCCTCGTGCTTCATGGTGTCACAGTGCAGGGGAAGCACAAAATCATGCTTTATGAGTGTGATCTGTCTGTAGATTCAGTATCACTTCCCTCCCAATCTTACCTGCCACAGTCAGCTAGAGATCATAAATACACCCATAATGCCACAATTAGCATACGCTCTTGAAAGAAAATTGTGCTTGTAGCAAGAGTCCCCAAGGGCCAATATCAACAGAGAGACATTACAGAGCAGAAACTGAAGATCAGGGCTGAGCTTTCAAGTCCGTGCTCCCTCGCTAGGCAGTGGTCTCTGCAGAGATTATTCCTGCTTTTATCAGGAACAGGCAATGCAAAAGGACTGCACATGCTAACTCTGCTTTGACTTACGATTAGACCGTCTTTTTGGCGGGGCAGTAACCAATGCCAGACTTTCAGCTCCCTGCTTCACTAAACCTGGCTGAATAATTGAAAAAAAAAGAAACAACCACCCTAGCGTTTAGCTTCATTTTTGTTCTTGCTCTTTTCCCTCGGTTTTCTAAACTGCTCCTGGCAAAGGGGACCAACTCTCTTGCCAGCTCTGATGAGATAGATTGACAGGGTTCCCGCACAAAGCAAGAAGGACAGATGAAGGAGACTTTTTAGAAAGCAAAGGTAACGAACAAGGCCCGCTCCTTTGATTTGTGTGTTTGTCTTATCAAAGCAGGGCCCCATCTTGCCTTTTTTCCTAGGAGTAAAGTTAAGCGCCTGCTTACGGGTTTGCAGCAGGGGTACGTACACTGCAAACCCTCCCGAGCAGGCTTGAAAGAGTATGGGTTTGTCTACTGCCTGCTCTAACAAGCCTTTGATCTTACTGAGACTTCTAATGGGATCCAACTGCAACCGTAATCATAAATAAGTGAAAAATATAAAATAGGTAACAAAAGCCGCATAAATGTGTTGCCACTTGAAGATTTCAAATTCCTCCCTTGCTCAGCGTGGTTTGCTGAAATAAATGGAAACAGCAGACCTGCTGAGGAGGAATACTGACATTTTGTGGCTCCTGATTTGTGGTGCAATGGGAATGCTGGGGGGCGGTGGGGACAAATTTTCACTTTATATTCTGCTCAAATGAGACAAAGATTACAGTTAGGAGTCAAGTACTATCAAATTATTTATTGAATTCTGTTGGGGTGGAGAGGGTATTTGCTCTTTTTTCCAGAAAAAAATATTGATTTTAAGGATGGCTTTGATATCAATTAGGCTCAACATGAGAGACAGGCAGTCACTTTGTATAGGGAATTTAATTAAAAGCTCTGTACTTAGTCAGAAGAGTGTTCTAAGGATAAAATTGTTTTCCCCCTTTGGGTCAATTTTCTGTTATGTTTGTATAATGCAATTAAAGAAGGACCCATGCCAAGCAATACTTATGTCTGGTATAAAGCTGTCCATACATAATGACTGGCTCTTTGGACTTCAATAGATTAACAAGTCTTAGCTGCGTTTGGATTTGGTTGTCTTTTGTTTTATTGCTACATGAACATATCCTTACAGGTGCATACCTCTTATAAGGCTCTCCAAGGGCCAGTTAGGCACAAGCAAAGAAATGAAGAGAAAGGTGATATTCTACAAAGCTCTTTCCTTTTGAAAAATTAGAACTAACAACCAACTTGACCTGAAGCAGTTGAAGTTCATAGGTGGTTACTAATGAGAAGTCCATGTCAGAGCTTGTAACTAAGATTAGTCTTTAATATAAGGGCACATAAACTAGCAGCTTTTCGGGAAGGAGCTCTGAGGGGCACAAAGCTAATGTCTCTCTGTCGTCCTGGAGCTGAATCGCTAGCACTGGTGAGATGAAAGTCTTGCACAGAGTTGGATTTCAGCCCAAGACCCCCCATTGCTTCAGTGGGTTTTGGAGCATCAGTTGTCTGATTTTCCCTGCAAAGGAGCTTGGGAAGGATCACAGCAACCAGCTGGCAAGAGGCTGAACACGGGTTGAACCAGAGCTGGCCTCGGAAGATCCTGAGGTCTGCAAGTGCTGCAGTCCTGTGACTTCTCCGCAGCCTCCTCCTGGCACTCTGAATGTGAACAAATGGATTGTTCCCTTGACTGACTTATATATATGGGAGTTTGGGGCTGTGGGTATGATTCTGAATCAAGTTTTGAATACAGCCAGTTTCCTTTTTGTACATGATATTTTGTTCTCAAAAAATATATCCATCTCAGCTATTTTAACTCCTAATTAGAGATGCAACAGCTGACATTTAAGCCTGGTCAAGTGGGAAAGGATCTGCAGGGTCTCTGAAGCCCTTCTGATCTTCTGGGAAAGTCATGGTCCACTACCTTTTGTTTGTCGCAGGATACACTGCAACTCCAGGCTATTTCTGTTGTACATGTAGGGCAGGATACCCAGAAAAACTCAGCCCTGCTCTGAGTCTGCTCCCATTGAAGCTGGCGGTAGACCCTTCATCTGAGCAGAGTTAGAGCAACATTGAAGAATAACTGAGAATCCCAGCCGTAACTTTAGAGGAAAAGTGCAAAGCCAAACACGCACAGGAAAGAAGCCAAAAGAAATTGGCATTGTGGAGGATGATTCCTGCCTTATATATTGCAGTGGTGGGTACTAGGGAAAATAAATACATAAGACAGATATGTAAACAGCTAGGAGAATTACAGAGACAGATACACGCGTACACAGGGCTGATGCCAAACCTGCTGAAGTCAATGAAAAGCCAAAGATGGATGTACCAGAACAGATTTAGATAATGCAAGGGGACAAGAGAAAAGACCCTGCTCAAAGCCAGTCTTTGGCATTCGAGTAGCTGCTCAGGTGACTTGAGCAGACTACTGAGCCACTCAGAAGAATGCACGAACGTCTCTTTTATCTGCTCGTGCTCCTGCTGTAGCACGTGCAGTCCTCACATGTCCTTCTAGTAAGACAGAAAGCCCACATGAGGCTCCTGCATCACTTAAACCCTCGCCGCACGGCACGCAGCATCCTCTGCAGATCCTCCGTGCTGGAGAGGGTTTCACTCAGATGGAGTTTATTATGCATGATAAAGCCAGCATATATTTGCTCCGATGTAATTATAATTTTACAGCAAGAGGCTGCAAATCATTCAAAAGCACTCAGGCCTGTCTTCTCAACTGTGCCTGAGATTTCAGGGGCAGATAGGTAACTAAACACCTTGGGGATTGTTCATGTCTCTTGTCTTCCCCTCCTTCTCTGTCAGGGATTTTCAGCCTGTGCTATACCAACCCCATTCCCCCGCTGTCACAGCAGCAACAAGTTTCAGGACCCTTTGCACCTATCAAAGAACGTATGGAGGCTGTGACCCCACACGAGGCCCCATGTTCCAAGTGATTTCTCACTTGAATGCCATATGGATATGCCAGCACATACAGCCTTTTTTTTTTTATCCCCTCCAATTTCCATCTGCTAAGAGGGAGCTAGAGTGTAGGGCTTTGCAAGTAGTAGATGAAAATGTTAAAAGCCTGAAAAAAACCTGATGTTATTCAGGGGACACAAAAATAATGTGTTTATTGGATCTGATTTTTATGTTGTACACGAGGAAAATGGCTTTCCTTCTGTCCTTGTACCCAGTTCTTCAAATCCTTCAGTCTAACAGAAGGAGTTGCCTCAGGGACACTCCGAGGCACACACAGTTCCTTTGACTTTAGTGGGCCCCTCCCAAACTTGGCCTTTTTGAGGGCTGAAATGTTGCTTCATTGGCTTCCACTGATTTCCCTGGAACCACAAGCTGGCCTGTTGTCCTGGCTACCCAGAATAACACAAACCTCTCAATTATTAATATTTTGATATTGCTTTTGGGTCCCACAATCATTATTTGCACTCACTTAAGTTATTTCACAAAAAATATGAAGTGGACAGCCTGGCATTACGAACTTATGCTTTCCCATCATGATATGGATCCTGCAGCAAGCTTAAGCAGCCATAGTTTGATGACACACCACTTCTGGCTTTGGGCTCAAAGTGCTTGAGCTAAAAGGCCATGTGGCATACAGCATCGATCTGGTAGGGGCTTACTGGTTGTTCAAAACTATTCACAGATTCACCCCATATCAGGAATTGTTCTGCCAGATCAAGTGTTTAGTCTTCCCACAACTGGGAGCAAAATTTCTACCCTGTCCCATTCCTGCCAGTTCATGGAAGTGCAGATATGCGGCTGCCCAAACTCAGGTCTGTAGAAGTGGCTGATGTGGCATCTCACAGACCTGACACTAGTGATCATGAAAGTGTGGTTTTAAATGTGTGACAGCAGAGTCCCCATTCACAAGATGCACTTTCAGCATGTTAAGCTTCAAATATTTTGTAAAAGGAGAGGTGTGGGAGCAGAGGCAGCACCTGAAGGCATTTGCAGCCATGTGCACTTAACTGGCCTTAGCAATGAAGGAAAGATGAGCAGATTTCTAATGACAGGCAATATGCTGAGTGAAAAAGTGTGAGATGATCCACTGTGACCCAGACTGCACTAGAGTGAGGATGCCCATTACTTACCCGAAAGAACAGACTCATTTACCTAATCATCGTATGCAGTTAAGAAAGCAAGAAGGTTGCACAAGACAAAACAGACCAACACAGAAGCCCTCCCTTGTGGAATAAAGTTCAGCAATATAAATGGAGCGTTGTGTACAGGCTTTCAGTGCATTTTAGCTGTGCCCTTCAATCAGAGTGCTAGCTAAAAGGGAAAACATCTCACTACCAGTAATCGTGGGAGCTAGGAATTCCCCATGATGATCATTGAGCATTATGGGTTAGTACTAGCTGGCACGTTATCCACTGTAGGAAGCAGCAGCAACAGCCTCATCAGCCCCTTTGCACTGGGACCTGTCCTACCCCTCCCGTTGCCACTCTGCTAACTCCACACTGCCGAGCTCAGCTTCAGCCCAGCTGCATAGAAATTCTCCCTTACACGCACGGTCCTAATCCCACCGATGGGACAACCCATCCTTTTCGCTACCTAACTCCTCCACACACGCGACTCCGTACAACCCACCCTCTTGGCGTGGGACCTCCCGCACCGAGGGATGGAGCCGCTGACACACAGATGCTCACGGCGCCCAGGCTGCACCTCTACATCCATTTCAGCCAACGCTCAGGACCCTTTCTGCTCCCTGAGCCTGAGGCAGCATTAATAGTTACCCTCCTTGTGGTAACTGGAAAGCCACCACTGGAAAGGGAAGCCCCATAATGCTGTTTTAAAAGGCACATTTCTACCAGGCTCACATGCCAGCCTGTATATTGTGTCCCCTCCTTCTGCTACCCAGTAAGAAATCCTGCAGAGACAGTGATGGTCCCTGTGTCTTCAAGTAGCGCAGCTCCCACTGGCAGCAGTTCTGCATCCAGCACCCAGCGGAGCATCCTTCCCGAACCCTGTACCCACCACCTTGGAGGGCTCAGCCCCGCTAGTTCTGCTGCTACCCCCCGTCAGGATCACACCGACGCCTCACCCCAACACAAAGCACTGTGCTTGTCATATGGCTACGCAATGTTTTTTGTCTTTCGAGCCTGCAAGGACCGCGTTAGGAAACAACAGCAGGGCTCTCCTCAGGCCCTGGCCAAGCCCACGCAAGGCAATGGGAGTTCTCCCGTTAAATTAGGTCCCTAAGGCATACGCCTCAATGACCGATAACCTTGCAAATGAATTGCTTTCCTGTGCTGGTTTCAGAAGGCTCAGCTAGTACAGTTATTTCAAAAGATACTGCTAAGGTGTGATCTTAACATTTAATTACATAACATTTTAATAAGCACTTGAGAGCATTTGAATATGTCTCCCACCCTTTCTGATTCTGCCAGGTTTGTTTCTCTTAAAAAAAATTTAAGCAAACAGAGTGCAAACCAAGCTCTGGTTGTTTCGAGCTACTAAAGATCTCCTTAAATTTCCCCAATGAGTACAGCCTCTCCGCATCAGACAGATCCTCATTCATTTTGGGAAGAAACTGGGAGGGAGAGAGTGGGGGAGAAGAAAAGACAGGGAGGAAAAAAAGAGGCTTATGTTTCAAAGATCACTACAGGCCAAATATTCTCAGGCACCCCGGCTTTTACAGAGAAATCCTTAACAGTATAAAAATGGAAACACTTCAAAGATAAAATAAATAATTTAATAATAGTCTGCTTCTCCAAAGGGTTTTGAACAAGTTTTAGATTTGCCAGTGAATGTTTCCCTTAGGCAGTAGGCCAGTGGAAAAAAAGGCACAGTGTGCTTCTTCTTTCGTAAGATGTACTTTGTGTTATTTTATTTCTTGATAAGATCCAGAAACAATTCTTTCCCCCCTCACCCTCCCTCCGCAAAAAAAAAAAAAATCGAGCTTTTTTTTTTTTTTTTTTTCAAGAAAAGCCAAAGATGGTGTAGATGCAAATGATCTCTTAGATATAACACACACCAAAAAAATTGTTGAAATAGATCCAACACCATCCAGATTGCATCTTTTCCTTTCTGGTTGTTTCACTTACTATCACACGCTGAGAAACACCTCAAATACTACAGTGAGGTATGTTTAAAGGGAAGCCATTTGAAGACCCCAGTTGCCTTCTGTGTAAGTAAGACTCTACAGTATTTATAGGCAAGACTCTACAGTATTTATAAGCAAGACTCTACAGTATTTATAGGCTTCTAAGGAAAATGCACGAGACTAAACTGTGGCATTAGTGGTTGTAACATTCTTGATAGGTCAAAGAGGCTGCTATTCTAGTAAAAAAAGTATTTATTTGGCAATCACATGAACACTAGGAAGGACTGAGCTGCATTAGTATCTTATTCAGATTGGCCACTACATGCTACCTAGTTTCAACTCTGTTTATACACCATTTCTTGTAATTATTGACAAGGAAAAAAGGAAGGCTGCCTCGTTATTTGTTGCTGGATGTTGTGCTGATTTTTACTTGTCTTTACTGATAAGTCTTGCCTTCGGGTATCCCAGGACCCTGAGACCTATATCAAAGTATGGAGCAAAGAGACTTGCCCCTGGTACAGTAGAATCAGCTTAGGGAACATTTAAAAAAGCTGAATATACAGAAGTCCATGGGACCTCATGGGATGCACCCATGAGCGCTGAAGGACCTGGCTGATGGCACTATGAACCACTCTCAATTATTTTTGAAAGGTGATTGCAACTGGGAGTGGTGCCTGAGAACTGGAAGAAAGCAAATGTCACTATGGTCTTCAAGAAGGGCAACAAGGAGGATCTGGGGAACTGCAGGCCAGTCAGCCTTACCTTGATCCTTAGGATGATGATGGAGCAAATCCTCCTGGAAGCCTTTTCCACACACATGAAGGACAAGAAGGTGATTGGGAGTAGTCAGCATGGAATTCTGAAGGCGAAATCATGCCTGACCAAACCGATAGCCTTTTACGATGAGGTGACTGATTTGGTGGCTGAGCGGAGAGCCGTGGATGTTGTTTATCTTCATTAGAACAAGGTTTACGACAGCGTCTCTCATAACATCCTCATTGACAAAGTGATGAAGTACAGGCTAGATAAGTGGACAGTGAGGTGGGCTGAAAACTGGCTGAGCTGCTGACCTCAAGGGGTGAGCAGCAGCACAAAATGGAGCTGGACAGTCACTAGTGGTGTACGCCAGGGGTCAATACTGGGGTTGATGCTCTTCAACATCTACCATTAATTGCCTAGACAGAGTGACACTCTCAGTAAGTTTGCAGATGATGGAAAACTGGGAGGAGTAGCTGACAGTCATGCTGCCATTTAGAGGGACCTCAACAGGCTGAAGAATTAGCCCAACAGGAATCTCATGAAGTTCAACAGGGGGGAATGCCAGCTCCTGTGCCTAGGGAGGGGCAACCTCATGCACCAGTACCTACTGGGAGCCAACCACCCGGAAGGCATCTTTGCAGAAAAGGCCCAGGTGTCCTAGTCGAACATGAGGCAGCAATGTGCCATTACAGCAAAGCAAGGCAACAGCCCTCTGAGCTGCATTAGGAAGAGCATCCCCATCACGTCGAGGAAGTTGATCCACCCCCTCTGCTTAGCACCACTGAGACACATCTGGAGTGCTGGGTCCAGTTCTGGGCTCCCAGTATGAGAAGGACATGGACATACTGGAGTGAGTCCCACTTAAGGGCCACAAAGATGGTTAAGGGATTGGAGCATACGATGTAAGAGGAGAGGCTGCAAAAGCTGGAACTCTTCAGCCTGAAGAAGAGAAAGCTTAGGGGCATCTTATGAATGTGCATAAATACCTAATGGGAGGTGTAAAGAAGATGTAGCCAGATTCTTCTCAGTGCTATCCAGTGGCAGGACAAGAGGCAATGGGTGTAATTTGAAATACAGACAATTGCATTTAAAATAAATTAAAAAATTTTTACAGTGCGGGTGGTCAAACACTGAAACAGGTTGCCCAGAGAGTGCATGGCATCTCCTTCAGAGATATTAAAAACCCAGCTAGAATAGGTCCTGGGCAACCTGCTCTTGCTGGTCCTGCTCTGAGCAGGGTGGTTGGACTAGGTGGTCTCCAGAGGCACCTTCCAGCCTCAGCACCCCAGTGTTTCTGTGCTGGGTGGGCGTACAATGTCTCCATCCATTGCAGAGCACAGCTCCACCACACTGAATGCAGGGAGCTCTCTCACTAGAAGTGGACCAGCTGCTTCTGTGGTTTTGGGCGTTACAGGCTGTGGTACAGACTCCAACAATGACGATAATAAAACTAGTCCTTTCCAATGATTTCACCACCTCTTTATTTTATTCTGTGGTTTTCCCATGTTACCCAAGCACAGATGCCTGTGATTGCTTTTCCTGCTCCATTATCGTCTCTGCGTTAACCTTCTCCCACCCATCAGCTTTCCTTTAGCAAGGTGTGTTCAAAGACACGTGGGAATTAAAAATCATAAGCCAAATTATAATATACCCAAATGCAAGGGTGATATTTAGGTCCATATCTTGGTCAAAGGAGTAGGAGTGAGAGGAGATCAGAGCAAGAAAGGTGATGAATGGTGAACAAAAGGTAAGATATCTCCCTTCCACTGTAACGCTTCCTTCACTTAGGTTTCCATGGACTGCAGCATTATACACATTGTCTTTGAACAAGATTTTTGCAAATGGGATGCTGACAGCCACACATGGGGTCTAATTCCTTTCTCAGGGATGTTAACATAGGGCAGGAGGATCTTCCCACAGCCAGCGAGTCCCACAGCACCAAAGCTGTCAGAGCAGGAGGCCCACAGGCTTCAGCAATGGCAGCTTTGGGAAGGAAGAGGTTATATTATGGCAGAAGAAAATGAGAGGGTGGACTAAGAAATTTGGGTAACTGCTTGACCCTCTTGAACCAGCACAAATCAAGGATTATTCTGTTGCCGTCTGGTGAGTTATGTGGCTGTAAAACTGGTATGAGTGGAGAAACAGGCTCTACATCTTACTGACGCTGTGTCAGTAAAAAGCATTTTGAGTTATTTTGTCTGTGTCACACTGATATTTACCACCATAACTGCTTCCTTTGACTTTTTTTATTTCTAGTTCACTGTAAGCTGTTCTATACAGATACACAATATTACCTTTAATGTGCAAGATCATCCTCCGGTCAACACATCTTTCACCAGGGAGATGACATACAGCTAAAACGGGGAATTTTCACTTCTCTGTTTCCTGTCTCTTGCTTCCTTCCAAGCATGGGCTATGCATGGAGATAACATACTGGGCCCAATCCTTATCTCTGTTGCAGCCTTGGCATTGATCCGGATTTACATGGATGTAGCAGAACAGAACCGAGCTTGCCGTCTGTCTCTTTTTCATGCACACAAATCACGATTCAGGATTTTGTTCTGACTTCAAAGCAAATGCGGTATGCAGATTAATATGCTCTACCTCAAAGGAAGTTGTCACCGGGCACACAAAGTGCTTCTTCTTATATGATAACTCATAATTTATCAAAGAAAATCAAATCAATTTGTTGGTAAAAGAAACATGTTTTTCATGAATTTAGACAACACCAAAGGTTTTGATGACAAAGCAAGAGAAGGCTGTATTAATCAGACTTAGTATCTAACACTTGGGGAAGAACACAAAGCTCAGCTGGAACATCTATTCTTTCAGGACCTCAGTCCCCAGATGGCAGCTTTGTCCCCTGGTACCACTCACCCTCTCCTCCCATCTCCCTTTACAATAGGGGAGCAGAGGGCTGCTGCTCTTTGCCCTATGAAGATCGATAGCCACATGGAGGGGATGTAAAATGCTAGGACACCCTGGTGCAAATAACAGCTCAAGCTACAGGTCATTGGGAAATTAAGTCAGAAAGCTGATGCACACCGAGTAGACTAGTCTCTGTCGCTGTGCTTCGAAGGTGGGCTCCCTTGCCGCAGGCACAAAAATGAAGGTCAATTTCTTAACAGATCCTAACAACCAGAAGTTGTCCCTCAAAGCTGGGCAGAGTTTTTCTCTCACTTCCAGTGTTTCGGATGCAGGGTTTCCATTAGCGACCTCTCTATTCAGTTCAGAATCAAGGAACGTTCCTCAAACACAAAACAAACAAAAAGCTGCAAGAAGAATAGGACAGATGACGCCATCAAATGAAAGGAAGAGCAGAGCAGCATCCTACAGCTTGAATAGAAAAGTGATGGCTAAAATAGTCATGTCTAGTACACATCCAGTACCGGGGCTGGATCCCAAGGGACATTGTGTGCAGACATACAATACAAAGATTGTTATGAACAAGGATTACTTCACCACCTCCTGCAGCCACTTCAGAAGTGAGTTAAAAGTAAGACTTGAAAAATGCCTAGAAAAATTGTAGCGTGTCTTAGGGCAAGAAGTGATATATTTATAAACTAACAGAACTGAAAGCACTGGGGCTGGAAGGAAGATACCGAATCCCAGTCCCAAGGCAGGTTCAGGTAGAGCTTAACTATTCCTGGCATTTTTTAACCTGTTCTCTAAACTCTCCAGTAATGAAGATGCTACTCCTTCCCCAGGACAGATCAAGAGGCAGCAGGGAGCAGACCCACCTGTTTTGTTGCAGAAGAAGAGTTTAGCTATACACATGAAAGCTGTGTTGGGCTACCTGTCCTCAGGGACCCAGACCATTTCATTTACTAGCACAGATGTAGCTTCCTCGTAATAAAGCCTTTTTATATTTGTAAGCAACCTTCTCACCTTTTTAGTACCGTTTATTTGTAGTTCTAATAGTTCCTTCTTGAGATGGAGGGGTTGGAGGACCAGAGCTGCACGCTGTATAAAAGATGTGGTGGAACACCTTTGCTTCAGCATGCAATTTTTTGGAAAGCTTTCATTTTTCTGTCGAGAGCGCCCGTCTGAGACACCCGGTAGTTGTTGGCAACAACGGACAGTATTGCTGGAATCTTGATAAGCTTAAATTTAACAACTGGGCACATTCTTGGGATCTCTGTAATTGAAAGAGTCTGGTTACAGCAACCTAAGAGAAGAAAGGATGATTTTCCCTGTTGGCACGGTTTTATGTCTTTGTATTATTAGTTGTTCCTTTTTGAAACTAAGTCAAATGAAATGTGCCCTCTCATGATGCATTTTTAACAGCCTGATATAATTCCTTGAGTACAATATTCATGGCACCAAAATGCTCTTCAGCATTAATTACTGTGACAGCGACATAGACTTTTATTGTCAAATGCCTTCGCAGCTTAGCTGGTCAAGGCTCCTTTTAATCATTCATACTCTCCTCTCTTCACAGTAATTCCTGCTAAGCTTGTGACGCAGCCTGAACTCAGTGGATGGGCCAGCTTACATCATGGAAGAGCAGAAATACAAAACTCCTTAGCTCCAAAGCCTGCTCTGGAGACAGACACGATGTAAGAACCTTGTCAGGGTGAGTGCAAACCACATCCTCTCAGATTTGTTCTTTCTAATAAGAAGTAACAAGACCAGCTGTAATTTATATGTGCTGGTTGGTCACGATTTTCTTTATACAAACAGCCAACATATGCTTTCAGTCTAACATCACCTAGTTCAAAGAAAACAATAAAAAAAAGGACAAATGTCAAAGGACCATGAACATCAGCTCAGCAAGTGTGTCTTTTCTGTAGCAGGCAGTGGCCGTGCCAAGGTTTCAATGACAGCCTTTTGCCACATAGGCAGTGATCTTGGAGATGCAGAGAAGTAGTACGTGGAAGACAAGATGCTGTAATTTCAGCCAGAGCCTGGAGCAGTGTCTCTCTCCCTCCATGATGAAATGATAATCACTACCATGCAGTTCTTAAACTTTAGGCAGTAATAATAAAGCCAAGATCAGTTTTGTGCCAAGATCAGTTTTGTTTGTTTTTTAAATGGGAGTGCAAGTCTCCTCACTATTTTCCTTCTGAGAGATGGAGCCTGCTGATTACCTTTCACTTGTCTGGGCTTGGGACTCCAGCCATTCACTTTTTGGTTCCCCAGTGCAAGTTTCTAGTCTGTGATTACTTGTGGCAAGTCTTCCTTTAAAAACATCCACATTTACACGTAGTAATAATAAAGTTTGTATTCTTCCATCTCCTCTCTGGGCTTCATTTCAATGCTTAAGTCTTGCTTAAAGCAACAAACAAGTTGCAGATATGTTAAACAACTTCGGGTGTTTTGTTCTCCTCCTTTCCTTGTGCTGGTGTTGATTTGCCTTCTGAAAATACTTGTCTCTTGATTTTGTCTTTCAACAAGTACTTGCATTAGTAGTGTCTTCCAAATTGCCCTATGTGAAGGTGGAAGGCATAATCTGTGTATTATTAATGCTCAGATCTCTCAGAGGGATCTCTCTCCCTCAAGCTCAACTAGCTGATGCTTTAAGAGGCAGGCAGCACCCTGGGGCATAGCAGTGAGGACAGGGTAAAATTTCAGCATTGATGTATCTAAGAAGTAAACAACACATTGCCCAAATAACATGTAAGAACTCCATTTTCTTGGGTTTATCTTTGACTGCACCACTGTCAAGCACTACTAGCTCTGCAGCACAAATGCCAGGCAGTTCAGGAATAGTTACCGAGCATTTCCAATGATGCCAAGGCCATCAATGTGAGGAAAGTTTTAAGAAAAAATCTGGGTGTTGCTATGCCCACCATTTCAGGCTCTGAATTAACAAGATCTTGAAGTTGCACTGAACTAGCCCTTCTGAATGTAGTCAGAGTCATGCCAAAATGGCCTCCAGACAGAGATGAAGAATCAGGAGATAAATTTTAAATAAAAGCCATAACATATGTTAACCTATTGCTCTTCAATCTCCACCCTTTCTTGTGTGCATTCCCTTTTAAACTTTTGCTCCTAAAATATATATGCATTGTAGTTACTAGATCAGCTCCTGCCAACTGCACAGTGTGATTCTGTATAATGAATACTCAGAAGAACCCCAAACCAGAGTCAAAATATCAAATTTATTTACAGCGATGACTCTTACACACCTCTTGCACCTCATGTTCTCTATACCTCTTTGTGCCATCCATCTTCTCCTCAAGAAGACAAAGTAACGAAACACATATGTAAACACAGTGTAAAAGTCAAACCCACCAAACAGCTTTTCAACAGTGCGTTCCTTGCTCCAAACTCAAACGCAACAAGGTCATCTGCAGTCCTCAAGCTTCGGAGATTATTTATGAAGCAAAAGCCACTACACTCGTTGTACCTCCTGCTCTCAATGGGACTCATCATTCAGAGCTGTTGAGCAGTTGGGAACAATTACAGAGGATAAACTGAATGAAATATGTGATGCTGTGAGTGTGTCAAGATTTTGACCAGTGGAATTTACATACATGAATAAATATTGAATACAGTTTAGTAATGAGGCTCTTGCATAGCCTCTGTACTGGGCATCCTGCAACGTAAAAATAATTGCTACCTTTATTATCAGTTACCAGCTTTAACAGCAAGCAAGCAGCAGCTTCAAGTCTGTGAGGCAAAGAGGGAATTAGGAGATGTATCTCCATTAGCTTGTGCAAATAGTAAAAGCTCCCTCTTAGCCTCTCTTTCAGTAGGGAGAATAAGTGGACTGTAGTTTTCTCTTTGCCTAAATTTAGATTATGACACACAGAAACATGAGCATGTTGTGGATTAAGATAAATTCCCCCAAGATGTTGTTGCAGAATTAATAGGACAAAAAAGATGGATTCCAAAAGTCAACTGAGCAAAGCTGTTATTCACGGAAGAGGAGAGATCTCCAGACACCCAGCGATTTCACAATCCTGGCTGGGGCCTCAAGGTTCAGGGAGGTTCATTTCCACCATGACTCAAGCCCCGAATAACTCTTTTGCTCAGCCAAGTGCTTCCTTGGCTCTCTGGAATCTTCCTAAGTGTCCAGTGGGTATGAACGCAACATCTGAACTGGAATCACGCAGATATGTGCCAGGAAAGGCACCAAAACTTCGCCTTCCCCAAAGAGCATGTGATTTGTAAGATGGGAAGCCTTGTGGGGTCTCTAAAGCTCACGGCTTTTCAAAGGTTAGCATTTTGTCTACAGCTCCTCTTCCAAACTGAAGTGGCAATGGATTGCTTTTCATTTCAGGCTTACTCATGGACACAAGTTTCCCTGACTCCTTCCATCACAAAGAAGGAAGGAGATGTATAACACCGTATGAATGTGTTTGGTGTCCTAGCCCAGAGCGCTTCCCAGCAGTGTAAGCTTAGCAATAACTGGAATAAGAATAATATGTAAAAGAAAAGGACAAAAATTAATCAGAGAGATTTTGTGATAAAGATCACATGGTCACAACTCAGGGCAGTATCGTTCGTTGTCCAGGCTAAGCTGGAGAGCATTCCTGCTATAAAAGCAGCCGGTCAGTGGTGGCCAAGAATGGAATTAAACAAAATATCCAGTGGGCCGAAGATGGCTTGAGACCAGTTTCTGAAAGAGGTGTGGTTACTTAAAAAGGCAGGGAACTGCATTTGCTGTTTCTGAGTTCCTAGGATAGCTCTTAAGCATTCGAAAGGACCTTCAGCACATGTGTAAAGTTAAACACTTGTCTACAAGTTGTCCTAAATATGGAGCTGTGGGTTCAGTTCAAGGCTCTGCCATGTGTCTCCTGCACAACGAAGTGCGAGTTCATGCATCCAACTGGGGCTTCAGGGGGCTACGGGGAAAAAGATACTGCACTTCTCCCATCCTATCCATCTCTGCTCCTTTATCTACTGCAGGTTCTTCAGCGCAAGGTTTGTTTCATATGATGTGTCTTTTAACTCTTGTAGGAGCTTTCCTCTTTGCCCACTAACCTTTCCAGTTCCTGAGGACAGGAAGGTAAGCGGGTGGGAACATTTGTTCTTTCCTGCTTTTCTTTCCTTCTCTTTCACGTCGCAACGTCAGTCATAAGGCTCTGAAAGCCACAATATGTTCTCTTGATCGTCTCTTGCCAACTCATTAATTCATCAATTGCTATTGTTTGGTCCTGTGATTAGATGCAGCTAATTGCAAGAGCTGATGAAGCAACACAGTTGGGTTCCCCTTCCCGCAGCTGCGTCGGTCGGTACAGACGTCGCAGGAACACACCAGCACCAGCTTCTGTGCGTACACCCACCTCTGCTGAGATGTTTCTGCCTTGACAGCAGCTCTTGTGGAGGTGATAAATGGAGGGCTTACAGGTTTTTCAGCCACAGATTGTAGTTTATTATGAAACTGGGCTCCCAAAAGCTGACCTGGCATCTCCTGGCCCATGAACTGCCACCTAGGTAAGGTGAAAAAACACCCACGTTACTGCTTTGTCTATCAGAAGGGCCACCTGCAGGTTTAAAAAGTGGAATTATTGGTTAAGCTTGCCACATCTTCTATTTAAAGAGGATATCCTCATCAACCCTCTAAATAACAATTTTCCCATAATTCATGCAGCGTCTCTGTTTAAAAAAGTACCTTTTGTCCTTTTTCTTCCCAAATCGAGGGTAGAGGTGAAGGAAATTTTCCCTTTCTCCTGTTCCCACAGGTAGCTATAATGTATAGATACATATATATGTATGATAGATGCATACATATAGTTTGCTGTGCAACCTTCAGCAGAATGGACTTGACCTGATTTTTGGCTCAATGTTACACGCTGGGTCAGCAAAAACTGATGAGGCTCTGGATAGTTTTAAATCCCCCCACTTTGACAAAACCAGGAGCAGGAGGAAAAGCACCCAAGCTACCTATTTGACTCATGGGCTGGGAATATTATCAGGTCCCAAGTAATTGTTCAGGTTTCAAAAGGACTTCCTAGCAACCTGTGGGTCTAGGGATTTCTTTCCTTTTTAATGAACGTTTGGTTGGGTAGAATCCAAAGGCAATTTACAGAGAGAAACTTCCTACTTGCCACAAGCTATTGGCATTTTCATGTCCTGTTTGTATGTGAGCTGGATACTCAGAAGTATTATTTAGGTTTTGCGGGAGAGGCATGCTGTTTAAGAAGCACAGTTTTCACAGAGGAGGAGTGTTCCATGCTTTCTGAAAATCAGGTCTCTAAGGTGTTTTAATTTGCACACCCAGAAATAATGGCATCCAACCACACTGAAATCACTGTATTTGTAAATCTTGGCCAAGTCTTTGCTTAGTAATTATTTTAATGCTGGCTTTTTTTTTCCTTTATTTTTTTCTTCTGTAATCTGGCACATACAACCACCATCTATATTAGACCATAGAGACAAAAGATTACATGGACCACACACTTGATATTTCACTCCACATATTTTCTTTCATCCTAGTCTGGTCCAAAACAGGCTTGAAACACATTAGCATGACGGTGTCTCACCCTGCCTGCAGTCTATGCTGTCACTATTCTGGCAACAAGCAGAGTTGTCAATCTGGCAATTTATACCATCTCGGAGCACTTAAAAATGTACAAACAACAGCAAGATAGAGAAACTTCCTTCAGTATTTATTTACCAGATAGATAGGACAGGAGATGCCCTGTTCATTTCAGTAAGCAATATGCATTTTATGACCTTCTCATGACGGTTTTATGCCTATTATGATCAGTTTGCCTTTTTTATTAAATAAAGAAAAGCAAATGTAAAGAGCTAACATTCAAATAACATTTAAAACGGAGATAAAGTGACAAAGCTCTGCTGAGTTGAAGTTATGACTGACGTTTTGTCCTTTGTTGGGGGTGGCAAAAGGATAGAAATGCAAGAAAAAAAAGGAAATCACTTTCAACCTTCCATTTAATTATCGAGGACTCTGTCAATTAGTGTTACAATTTGTCATTTTAAGGGTAGGCCCCTAAAGCTGCAAGAACAGTTCCTCTCTGAGCATCACTGTGCTGCTGTTGGCAACCTCCTCGTGCTACAAGTTGTGAGTGCAACTTGGGGTTTGCAGCAGGGAGGATTTGGGTCCGGAGGCTCCCTGGGGTAGTGGGGCTGGTTTTTAATCATAGCACAGCGTTATTGTGCAGTTTTTTAGAGTGGAAAATGTTAACCATAGTTGGAAACCTCATTTTTATCCCTGGCTTCTTGGGCAAGTCACTATTCCTGTCCTTAAAATGGGGATGAAGATCCCTGGCTGAGAAAGGGTAAAATAAGGATGACGCTAGAGATATTGATAACTCTGGGAAAAGTGATATTGATTCATGCATTTTTCCCTCCTCCCCTGCTTTCATAATTAAATAGTTATGAAATAAAGTGTTCTTCCCCCCTTCTGTACTTGGAACATGGTGATTTATCAACATAGACAGTCTGAGGCCCAGCAGATAAAATGCAAAGCATGAACTGAAGTAAATAACTGAAGTTCACAGCATGAACTAAATCATGTTTTATTACCTTTAATATTTCAATTGCTTCTTAGCATGAGAAGCAGAGACCAGGGTGTATTCAGCAGCTCTCTAAACTTCCCTTTCCTTTGCATCGCTTCAGCCTTCCTCCTCCCTCTCCCGGGGAGCCATCCTTCACTGCATGGAAAAGCAATGATCTAAATTCACCCTCCCCAGGAACCATTTCTGGGATGTGGCAAGTTCAAGATTCCTGACTGGGCATCTCATTAGGGCTTCTAAGTTGGAAACTTAATCACCTCAGGCTGCTTCTGTAACTGAGGGAGACAGGACTCTCCAATGAGGCATTTAGCTCTCACATAAACCAAATTTTTCCCCAGTATGTGCATTTTTCTCTCTGACATTTATGGAGAGCATCTAAGGCGCTTTGGCCATCCTACTAACAAGTCTTCATGCTTGGCAAGATCAAAAATCATCTTTTCTCCTGCCATTTTCCCAATAGTTTATTAACTAAGATCAGCTGTGATTTCCATTTTGAATCTGGTTGACCCTGAAGTTTCTCTCAGTGTTTTAATATATTCTCGCATCTCCAGCAGACCATCTCTAATGTGTTCAGTCCTCTTCAATAAATCAGTGTCTCCTAGATGGGCTGATTCAGACTGAATTCTGCAGTTGCATGCGGGCTGAATGGCAGCTGAACTTCTCACTTGTCTCTTCCATAGTCCCTCAAGAGAAATGAAAGACACGGGAATTAAAAGCACGCTGGGTGAAAAACTGTAGGCTGTAGCTCATTAGCAGAGAACATGACTTGATGACTTGCTACAGGAATTTAACCATGGAGCAGTTTGTTGCAGAGTGGACCACTCTCTCCCCATTCTCATTCATGAACCCTTCATTTTGATGTTCTACCATCACCAAGTCAATTATTGGGTTATTGGATCCACAGATAAATAACCATAGGAAATGTTTAATATAATAATTTTTACCTTTCAGCACCTGAAAGAATCACTGCATTAAACTTTGGTATAGGATCTCTAACAAAGTTTTAAGCACTTCTGCTCCAATATTTTCCATTTTTTATGTTTAGGAATTGGTTCAACCACAGTTCCTAGAACAAACTCTGTTGGGCAGACTAACTAAAAATCATCAATTTTATCAATTACTTAAAATGACCAACTTTTGGACTAACAGGAAAAAGGGGAGGAGGGGATTATAGCACAATGTATTTGGGAAAATTCTTTGTCTCACAGACCAACAACTGCAAACTTTAATTCAACTGCTCTCTCAAAAGGCTTTACAATTTCACACACAAGTATATCGGCAGTCTCCAGTGAATGAATATGAGGATGATTCTTTTCAAAGAGTTTCCTGGAGAATGCCACCTTTGGTTGATATTCTTCTTTTCCAGGAATGCTGAGAATTTACACAAAAGATGCAGTGGAGCTATACACACAGAGAAGCAAATGTATTATTCTCAAACCACTCTGCTGCTACTTTCTCACCATTTTAGGCTTTTTACACAGCCATTCCGATCATCTTTTCATTATCAGAGAAATCCTTAAGAATTTCCTCTGGCAACTTATCCACTGCAACAAGAGAATGTTTTCCTTGAGCAAGGACGAATCAACGTTAGGTAAAAGCTTCAGGATTTCGCCGAGGCTTTAAAAGGCTGGAGAGTACCAAGCTAAAGCACATGTGTCTTTTGAGCCTCATTCTCCTTTCACCTACCATGCTTAATGCAGTCCTCCTGGTTTTATATCCACCATCCCAAGAAGCAAAGCTTGAGGCTGTAGAGGTGCCAAGTGTTTGCAAATCCAGCTGAAGTCATTAGACCAGAGGATCTTAGCAATTCCGAAATTCAGGGTGTGCCTTTTGTTACTTCCCTGATTACTAAAAAGGGGATCTTCAGACACATCATATCTGCATTATGCACTGCTCGCAACACGCAGGCTGGTACCTCGGCACTGCTGCCATCTCCTAAACCAGGTACCCCTAAAACAAGTGCAACTGCTTGGGGCGCATTCTCATTCACGAGCCCTTCATTTTCACGGGTTTGGATAGTTCAGCAATGAAAGCCAGTCAAAGCTCTCCAGCATCCCCTGCAAAAAGCAGGTTTTTATGCAGGCTGGTCGCCTGTGCCTGCTGTCTGGGTCTCAGCGCAGGAGGACGGCAGCAGGACCGGCGCTGCGGGCGTTGCAGCAAGGACCAGGCAGAGGATGGGTGCTGAGTGAGTCTGTCCATCTTCTCCTGTCCATTGCATAGCCAGCTGCTACAGAGGGGACTGCATTGCCAGTGGCAGATGAACTCTTTTGTGGAAGGCTTACTTTCCATTCACGTCAGTGGCTTTTTTTTTCCCTTACAAAATCACTCATCTCCCCAGTCTGAATGTATATTTTCTTCCCCAACTCATCTTTCTCCAAGGAGAAAATTATTGCAGTGATGAATAGTTTTCCCATGTACAGGTATAGCTGAATACCAGAGTGCTGGCTGAAAAACTGCATTATGCATTAAGCATTATGTTATTTTAACAGTGCTCAGTATCGCTTTGCTTCCAATCAGCCAGAGATCCAGCTATTCTTCTGTGCTGGGAGCACCAGTAAATATTTGATCTTTTCAATCTGCAGCCAGCCAGCCAAACAAGGACTGACTGTTCCACCAGTCTCCTTATTTTCTTATCCCATGCTCTTTGGAGGGATTCTTAAGTCAACATACTCTCTCTCCCTCCTTCCTTCCCCCTCTCTCTCAGATAATGCCTCTCAGCCCTGATTTCGCATTGCTGTTAAACTCCATCGCATGACAGAAAACGCCAGCCACAGATGTTGCCGCAATGTCATTACGTTGCACGTGCATAACAAATTGCTCACCAAAAATTTCCAGGGTTGCAATATAACTCATCACAGAACATAGGTAAAGAGTTAAAGCAGGGGGCTGGAGGCTCAAGTGAGCTCTCCAATACACATACATCCCTGTGCACAGACCCTCTGAATTGTTTCTTTGCACGGAGAAGCACTCGTACCTTTAAGTTGTGGTAGGAGTGGCAACGATTTCCCACAATATAAATTCCCCACAGTATAAATTTACTAGTTCATTCTCCTTTGAGTGGTCAAAAGAAGCTCACCAACTGTAAGATTTTATAATTAAAGAGCTGGGATAAGATTTGAGAGAGGTAGGCTGATTTCTCTTCTTCAAACTTGCATAGTCTTGGGAAACACTTCACTTTTTCCAGACAATGCTAGCTGATGTGACTAGTGATTTTCAATGCTCCTCTTGACATATGTAGCTTTTCAGAAACTGCTGAGCACCTGGGAAGTTAAATCCCTGCCTGGCATCTGCAGGGATCTACTATGGTAAAAATGAAGAAGTTCAAAGCATCTAGCCTCTGGAAGAGCCACACCACCACCCCAGCAGCTCCGTCCAGCAAAGGATTAAATGTGCCATTGAATTAGGACCCATGAAGAATCCAGGCTCCATGTGTGCCCATAAATAAAATCATGGCTTCATGCACTGGGCTGGCCTGCAGTGACCCACACAGCTGCACCGTCCCTGGGGTGTTTTTTGGCTCGTGCTCTCTGGCTCCGTCCCCAGCGTGGCTCAGGGGTTCGTGCACCCTGCTATGGGTAGGAAGCAATTTGGACGCAGCCACCCTGAGGCTGGAAGGAGAAAAGAGGAAAAAAAAGGCTTTAGCAATACAGGTATAAAGTATGCCACTGCTCTTGGCTTCAGGGTGAGGGAGCAGTCCCTTCTTGAAATCAGCTTCAGCCACAGCCGCCATCCATGGGCTTGGGCAAGCTCCTGGAGCCCATGGGGTCCCGATGGGCATCTAGAGGGGCTGGATCAGGGCTTTCTCTTCACAGTGCTCATGCATGGCTGAGCAAGAGGTCAGAAAATACATCTGGGCCAAGATCGTGGTTTTAAGGTCTTTACCTTCCTGGGAAGATACTTTAATGTGCACATTTCTACCACTTCTCTTCCCTCTCTCTATGAATGAACATACCCCAATAAGTAAAAGAAATAAATAAAGCTTCCATCTGATACTTTTCATCAGGAGACAAAGTTAAAAAGCTGGGAGATGTTACACGTACAGACAGCTGGTACATTCTTTTGCTGTCAGTTCTCTCTAGCAATCAATATTATGAAATGTTATGATTATTATCAAATATCATTATGTTAATTCTGAATCTGTTACAAGTCCCATCTACTGCAGTCATTACACTTTGAATAAGTGATCTTCTGAGTTTTGAAAAATAAAAAAAATATGAGACAAAACTCCCTGCCTAGCTATTAACTAGCAAGGAAGATTTAGGTAGGCAGACGGATCCGCTCCTTGTGGTGTTCAGCTTGATAAATTGTGGCTTTCCTCCAAATAGAGGCAGAGTTCAGTATTTCACACCATGACAGGTTCTCTCTGTACTTTGTGGATAAGGTTGCTTGGATCAGAACCAAACTTGCAGCTATTCACGGAAGGTGGTAGAGTTTCTAAAGGAGCATGTCTTTATTGTATTATGGTGCTGCTTGCTAGAAGCTCAGCTGAGACCCCAGCCCTGTAGTGCTAGGCACTGCATAAACACAGAGGAAGAGACAAGACAGCTAAAGAGTGGTGAGGAAAAAAAGCTGTATGGAGAAGCTGGAGAAAGTCTGTAGCTGGGCTCCTGCTGCCCAGTCCCGTCCTCTGTATCTAGTGGACAAGGCTGTTTCATAAAAATGCTTCTCAGGCCTCTAGTAGGCAAACACAGCAATCATTGCAAGCGTGACAAAAATATGCCAAGTTATCTGAGCAACTACAGTTTTCAGGTTCAGGAATATCTGACCATGGGAACTAGCAGAGGGGAATTTTAGGAAATCATGAAGAGCAAAGGCTGCTCCCCCAAAGCTGCATTTTTTGACCCTTAGGGATTTGGAGCTTCCCGGGGTTGTTTCTGCAGCCATCTAACTCACCTGGATTTCATTTCACACTTGAAGCTCAACTGGGTTTTGTCAGGAGGGTGGTGGAACCCAAGGGTCGCTGGTGTGTCCCGCAGCTGATTTATGGCTTTGTGGTGCAGAAGCCAGGTGCAGACTTGCCGGGGGTTAAGGGTCTGCGTGCCCCCCATTACAGGGCTTGCTGCGGCCGGCTTTCTCCCGACCGTGTCAGGCAGGAACGCCTGCGCAGCCTCCTCGCCGATCTGTGCTGCATCCACTGCTCGGGAGCTGGATGAATCTTGCGGTTTCCTGGTATTTGCATGCCAACGCAGGAAAAACACGGAAGGGTAGAGCTGAGATTTGCTGCGAGTTTGGGATTTGCAAGAATGCCAGATTCAGAGACACTTCGTAGGGCAGAGAGAGGGCGAAGGCACAAAGGTCAAACAAACAAAAATAAATGCGTTTTTTGCACCAAACCCTGCAAACAAAAAACCACTCAGCTAACTTCAGCTCTGAGGTGCAAGCATGAGGCTTGCTTCCCAGGATTAAAAAATATACACTCTGCTATTTCAGACAGAGAACTAAATAAAGCCACTCCTGCTCTTCTTGTCTCAGATGCTAACAAAATTAATGGCAGCTTTTTTTTTTTTGGCCAATCATTCATTAGCCTCTTTTCCCTGCTCCCTAAACCTTCATAAACACAAGCCGAAATCCTCCCTGAGAGAGATCTTGACTACAGTCAGGTTTTGCTTCTCTCCTGGCTGGTGTGAGATTATAATGCTTCTCAAGGTGTTCCCTTCCTCATAATGAAGCTCCATCTGTTCTACAGATGGTAAAGATCACAAGAACCAGCACTAAAATCCCTCCCCCACCGAAGAGTTTTTACCTTATGGTAATGTTGCTCTTTGTTTTCCCTGTCTTTCCCAGGAGCAGAGGCGCGTGTTGCAGAGCACAGGGACTAACCTATCGCCCCAGCTCCTCTGCACGGTGGCGGTTGCCTCCGCACAACGAGGGGTTCATAGATTTTGGCTAGGGGGAAGGAAAACCTTTTCCACTGACTTTTCAGGAAATTGTGCACTGGCCACCTTTGAATACTCCAGCTGTATTTTTCATCCCATCTCCTCTCCACTGCTACTTGTACCAGTCCCAGCTTTGCCCCCAGCAGCAAACTCCCTCCCCTCTTGCTGTCACGTACGTTGCTTCAAGGGCAAACTGAAATCTGTTGCAGTGAGGACCTGCCAGTTGAGACACAAAGGGAATTCAAGGGGTCAGGTCCTAAAGGATGGGAAAGAAATTTATAAGTGTTAACTGCTTGTTCTCTGCCCTACGCATTTCTGTGTGCCTTTGGCTTAGGAACAGAAGCTTTTTTTCAGATACCTGCATGAGAATCTGAGCCTGTAGAGCACTCGGCAGGGTAGAACTCCTGGTTATGCTGCCAGCCTCCAAATTTTGGCCTCCTCCAGTGTAACCTCGCTGAGCACCCAGACATTGAAACACAGAAAATGGAGTCATCTTTGATGATCTTGCCCTCCATACATAATCCAAATAATTAAGTTCACTAAGCTAGATAAACAAGTTTTAGTTCTGAAACAGGATAACCACAGTGGATCCTTAGACAATCCTCTAAGGCAGCTGGCAATGGACTAACTTCATTTATGTGGTTTAACATTAGCCTAACAGAAAATACTACTACTTTTCTCTTCTTGACAGGTAGATAATCCTAAGAGGTTTGACTACCACATTAACATCCAAACCACAAATGATGGGTAATCTGAAAAGCTGGATTTTCTGACACACAAACAGCCTTTACATCTGCTTTCTACATCAGAGCCAGAATTAGTTCTAACGTTGTGTTTGTATTAAATATGTGGATTAATGGAGCTCGGCAAGAGTGCTGAATTAGCTCTTCCTGTCTCCAGTGGATTTGGACTGCATCTTTCCATGCAGAGACAGATGTGTAGCTTGTTATATTTTGTGTTTTGCACTTGGAAAAACTGTGGCTTGGTACTAAATCAACAGTTGCTTGTTCGAAAGAAGTGATTCCAAGCATCTATTAGAGCTAAGCAAATCTGGGCTGGGGGAGGTGGCAGGGTTAAAGTCCTACAAGGAAACATTTTGGGGCTGTTGGCTCAGATCGTAGCCCACCAACAGTGCCATTGCTCAGGGAGAAGTGATCCCTTTCATGCACAGTAAAAGACCAAAGTCCTGACCCAGGAAGATTTGATGGTGCTGGCGAACCCAAACAATGAAGATATTTTGCTCTAGTGTCCTGGCTCAGTCCCAGCTCAGGTAATTATGTCCCACTTATCTAAATTTCTTCCTCAGTTTTCCCTGGCATTTAGCAATTTTCTTCCCTTCCTGTCCAAACCAACAGTTTAACAGTCCAGCTGGCTGCTGAATAGTCACTGTCCTCTGAATGATGGCTAAATGTCTCCTCTGTGCATATGTATATGCAGTTTGCGAGGCACCTAGGGACCTTATAAATTGGGGAAAGGAGAGAAGCAATATGGAAGCGATGGGTTTTGTTTCTTTTTTATTGGTCTCGCAACTAGGAGCACTGTTGGCACAAGATCTTAGAAGCCGAGAACGGGTAAAGCAGTGTTTCCCCAAATTAATAACTCTGTGAAAATCAAGCCAAAATCACAATGAACTTTTCCATAACCAATTCCCTCTGGCAAATACTTTGCTGAAATAATAGTTTCAGCAAGAGTGGGACCCAGATGAGCTCTGAGCCCCAGAAAGGACGTGCTTGCCCACACCTGCGGTGCATGGTGACGCACTTCTCGTTACCTGGCCATGGTGTGGAAGCCACAGTACAGAGCTGGGCTCTAGCATCGTTTAGGTAGGGCCTGGAGGTACTTCAAGCTCTGAACACGCAGAGTGGGGCACCACGAAAGGAGGTCCGGGGTTGCACTGGGCTGCAGGTGTCGATGCCTGAATCAGGGCCATGGACAAGGTGACAGCAATGCCACCCTCTGGACTGTACGTCTAGAGCTGGCTGTAGGCACAGAGACTGAGCTGAAGAGTACCTGCAGGTGGGGAAAGGGAGCTGAGGGAAAACCTGGCTTCCAAGCCTTCTGCAAAAGCGAGCCTGCAGCTCCCTGTTCTTCAGGTTACAGCAAGACTGAGGCGATGGCCTCTCCTTTCCTTCTTTTAAATACAGACAAGTGTACAGGAATTGCAGGATCAAGCAAGAGGGGCTTTGGCTTTGTAGCCCAACAGTTGGGAGGGACAGTTCTGCACTGTCATGACTCATTTCCTAAAAATACCTGTGTCTCTCCATTGACTGTGCAGGGAGCCCAGGGTGACCAGCTTGATGTAGATGTGTGTTGTGGAGATGTCTGAAATTAGACGAAGTGAATCCCATCCCTAAAGCCAGCCTGGGTAGGAGGTAGTGTAGGATGGTGCAATGCAAGAGTCTACATGTGAGCTGGAAGTCTGCACTCCCACTGCCGGCACTGGGGATCTAGTCAACGTGGTCGGCAGAGCCTAGGAAGCGATTTGTCTCACTGTAAAGCAGACTCCTACGTTTGGTCAGTGAATCACTCTCTATACGCCCACATTTCAGTGAGATGGATCCTGTCCCTGAAGTTAGGAGAGATGAATCTCACCCCTAAGTCTTTTTCCTCCTTTTTGTATCTGCTGCTAAGTTTCCAACATGCTGTAACATTAAATCAATTGCCTGAGTTAGCTATTACTTCACTTTTCCTCCATCTCCAACTGAACCGTGATAAACTAACATATATTTTGGTGTTTATTTTCCAAATTCCATTTCCAAAATGAAGTCAAACTCAAAATCTTCCAACCCTTCCTCGGTTTCAGTCAAGCCCTTCAATATATACATACCTCAACCGTGCATTAAGAACTTCTCCTCCTCCAATTTCCATATAAAGCTTTTAAAACTCTCCATTACTGCAGACAGCTCAACCTGGCTGTCTCTCTCAGACTGCTATGGAAATATCCCACATCTTTCCACCATTTTTTCTTTTCCCATCCAGATACTGTGAAACACTGCAAGTGGAGAGTTTCTGTCAATACTATAACCGGTGTGGTTCTTAAATACCTGCAAGTTAGGTGCACAAATTACAAAACTAATACAGCCTGTAATTACATTTTGTGTATGGGTTTTCAAGGCATATGATAATGAATATTAATAGAAACTATTTCTCTGGTAAATGATTATTTTCTCAATAGTTAGTAGAAATAAAACCACTTGGATATGAAACAGATTTTTGATGTCTATATCACAAATGTAATCATATATTTCCACAAGAAAAGGCACACCTGCCAGTATACACTAGTAGAAATGTAAATATTTGCAAATTCTGCAATAATTAAAACCAATCCTCCAAGGCCCATCTCACAGCATCCGAGGACAGAATTTAGGTTCATTAGCTAACAAAGGATGAATGAAGTGGCACAAAACCAGATAGAATGAAATTAAACCTCAGAAATCAGTCTGAGAAGGCAAGGTCTGCCTTACCAACCTTCAGATGTCTATATGTAGATGGCTGCAGGTGAGTTAGTCACTCAGAGAGTCATTCCCTCATAGTCAATGGAGACAAACAGGCACCTAAGGCACGATTCTCTCATCCATTTTAAGTATCTAATTTAGGGTGAAATGAATCATTGGCTCCCTGGACCAGATCTCCACTGACTGCAGAGGGAGCTGAGGGTGACTAGTTGAGATTCAGATGGTTAGTCAGATGTACACAAGGTATAACAGCCTACCTTAAAAACATACTTTTTAGAATAAATGCACGGAAAGCCAGTGTTACCGATTTTAAAAGAAGGGAGGAGCCATAGACCCCAAACTTTCCTTATTTATCCATTTGAGACTGTATCACAGTAATTTCATCCTCCCACTGCCTTTTATTCCACTGTAAGGTCAGAGCAGCTGGAGCTGTACCCTCCTCTGAATTGCTTCACTTGGCAAGTAACTCTTGTGTAGGGACCGAGTTATGGGTAATGGGCAACGACATCAACTTCATGAGGATATCAAGAGAAAAATTCATAGAGGGAAGACAAGGCAAGACAGGGTAAGGGAGGAAAAGGGAAGGGAAAAGGAAATTGCCTGTAAATGCTTGTGCTTTTCTTCCAAAGTGGAAGTCTTCTTCAGGAAGCAGATGCTATCCCTAAAGAGCTGTGTTTACTGAAACATGGAAAAAAAAAAAAGGAGTTTTGACAGATTATTTCTGGCCTCCTACGGTTTAGTTGCAGTCAAATCTGTCAATAAGAAGTGGACAGGGGACTTGGGGGAATATCTGCAGACATCCATTCTGAGGAGATCAAAGGGAGCTCTACTGATGAATTTACTGTCCTACTGACTTATTTTTTTAGAAATTCCAGACACCTGGAGAGGTGTTAAAAAGATGAAAGGGTAAAAAAAAAAAAAAAGAAAAACAACATTCTGCTCTTCAGAAAAGGACAAAACTCATCCTATTTCATCCTCCAAACCTAGCTTCAACACCTTTCAAAGTAAGGGAACAAATATTGAAAGAAAAGAAAAAGCTGTAGCAGATCCATCAGCTCTTACACTATTTATACTCGTTGGTTATGGTTTTTGTAAAACATCTAATTGTCCAGCTAAGGACCCATATGTTCTCAACATCCTCTCAGGGTTGCTTCTTTCCCTTTCCTTCTTTCTTTGCAGCATCTTCCATTAGACTGCAATCTCTTCAAAGCAGGAATCCTTTCTTAGCATTTGTATAAGCAGGAGAGAGGTCTGTCATGACCGAAGCCCTGAGGTGCAATCATGAGACAGAAGAAGAAGAAACAGGAGACGTGAGTTTTAACAAGGGAAAGTAAAAATCAGACAAACTGGTTTCATGTGTTTTTTTGTTGAATTACAATGTTAAAGCCTCTGACATGTTGTGTTTGGATGCTGCGTGGTCACAAACTCTCTGCTGCCTTTATCTTTACCTGGCTCAAAGAGATATAGGAAACAAAAAGCAAAGTACTCCAGGTTAGGCTGCTGCTTCCCAAATGGATTCAAGAAGCTCAAGTGAACTTGCTATAAAACCAATCTAGCTTTATAAGCAGAGAAGCAGAGCACCAGGATCCCAGTTTAGCACAATACTTAGACACGTGTTTAGATTTAAGCATGTGAGGAGGATCCTGAAGTTAATGGGATTAATCAGGGGTTGTGTACACTGGGCAATGCGAGGTGTGTCTTGCTTGATAACACTGTAAAGTGTCACAGAGACGAGGCTTTCTGAGGGAAAACATTTCCATTCTCCATCAGGTTTCTTTTTGCTACAGCAAAGAGGAAAAACAATTGCCCTTGACTTGCTCAGACCCTGAAGTGCCTTTCACAGTCATCACCTCCCTTTTACAGAAGTGTAAATGAGCAAAGAAAAGCAAGAACCCAGACCCAGAAAAGACATCTTAATAGCAGATGCCTGTCCCAACCCCACTCATGCCAACAACCACTGTTCTATGCATGCTTCTGGATACCTACCTGGCCCTGGTTCATAGGTCTGAGTACTCCTAATTCGTATTAACAAGACCCAGACCCTCAAAAATAGGGCAGTTTATAACTATTGTCTCTCAGTGACAGCAGTGGGGTTAAGGCCCTAAACGGGATCCATGTTCCTTCCCTACTTGGGGTGCTGGGATATGAGTCCACATGCCCCAGGTAAATGGCTTGAAATTGGCCACTTCTCAGGAATGCAAGTTTCATGAGTCAAAAAAAGATCCTTGTTCTGCAGCCTGTTGTTTTGGGGTCCTATCCTGCTTTCAGTCCTGGTTACGAACTTGATATTTAATGGTGTTTCATAAAAACACACAATGATTTCATGAACAGGAACCCAAGCTTCAGTGGTATGATCCTATTTTTCCAGCTGAATTGTGCAAAAGGAGGAAAAGGAGAGGAGCAATATAAAAGTGATGAAGCAAAGAGGAGAATTTAGCCCCATTTCTATGCTGTTTATGTGGAAGATTCAAGGAGTATGTTGCTTTGGGTTGGTAGGAGAGGATTTCAGCGATACATTAGCCTTGGTGTCAATGGTCTGAGACACACAGCTGAACTTCACACACAGCTCAGTCCTACTGCTGCTTAATTGCCAATACAAAAGATATTATCTCCACTAAAGCATGAACCCAAAGCTTTGATTTTCAGGAAATTGGTAGGCAAAGCTGTGGGAGGGATAAAAAAAAAAAAAAAAAAAAAAAAAAATCCCATCTTGTTTGCTAAATCAGTTGGTGGATGTGGTAATGTAAGGGCTGAACTCACTGAAAGCCATGCTGGAAATCGTACAGTCGCTTTTCCCCAAGCTGAGCTCAAGACTGTGTGGTCTGTCCTGTGAAAAGTAGATGAGAAATCCAAAAATAAAACAGCTGACAGTAAGTTGCGATCAGCACACTATACATATGTAAATCGTTGCTGACCCTGAGAAGAGCTGCCTCCGCATTATGATAAGGTCTGAAACCTGATTGAAATTTTTCATAAAGGGCATTATTTTGGAGGTGATCCTTAAATGAGCAGAGCAGGAAAATCATCAGCCTCTTTCCTCAATAGTCAGAAAAATAGGTTACTGATGAGAGGGACTTTGGCCAAATGAATTTCTTTAGAATTCAGCCACTGGATTTTTCTGTATCTCAGAGCCCTCTTTAATGACAGCATGGTTCTGGGGCACAATTATATAATTATTATTGTACTGATAATGCGCAGGCATTTCCTAGTGTTACCGCCACTGCTGCTCTAATCTAGCTGATAAAGGCCTTTCACAATGCAATATTAATAATACCAGAGTGTGCTGGATGCAGTATTGCATCACTGTCCCTTACTGCGTCCTTTTAGCATCAGCAAGATGATGGAGCGGAATGACACTAGCCATCTCCACGACACATGCATTTAGGCCATTAGTATTTTTGCTTATTAACAAAGATAAATGAAACAACAGAAAGACTCAGAGTTTGTTCCCACATTGCTCAGCTACAAAAGGGTCTTTTTTATTTTTTTTAGGAAGTATGAGGGTTTTCTAGACATTGAAAGCCAAAATGATTTCTGTTTTGCTGTGAACGTGCCAGGCAGACAGCTGGAAGGGCTTCCTCTCTGCTGTACATGTGAACCGTGCTCGTATAGCTTGGAGGAGAAAGGGGAAAGCTGGGTGTTCAAAGATGCTCTGTTTATGCTGATGCCTCTGCACTTCAGCTGCTCAGCGATATTCAGAACAGACCCATCTTCCTAAGATGTCTTTCTCCTGACTCCTATTGCTTCAGATCTTTGGCTCAACCACTTCCTTGCAGTTTTCCCAACAACCCTGCCCATCTGAGAGGCTGCAGATGTTTCAGTAGCAGCATGCTCCCTTGGAAGAAGGATCACAACAAGCTTCAAGGCTGCCCTTGCTGTGGCTGTGCTGCTCACCACGCTGTGCCAAGTGCCCCTCAACAGCTGTAGATTTTACCTATTTCCTTTCAAACATCCTACACATGCAGTGGGATGGGACAGTTTGCACGGGAAAGACTGGCCAAGTCGCAACGGTCAGTCTGCCACTTTTAATAAGCAACTCTTCTTATTACGCATGCCTTCAGAGTCATCTGGAAAGCCCTGGAAAGCCCACTGTTTCCATCGCTGCTTGCCCACAGCTCTGCCTGTCTCCTTGCCCAGCAGCTAGACCTGCTGCCACCCCTCAATTTAACCCTGTGTCCTCACCTACTATTAGTAAATCCTATTTCACCTCCCACCAGTTATGCCCCAAACTGCCTCGAGATCCCTTCCTCCCAAGGAGCCTCACATCCCATCTCCCTGGCTTGGGGCAGATGCAGAAAGGTCACCCCTTTCCACTACCGCCGTCAACCCCTCTCGACACTGACTCATTGCGCTGAAGAGAAGAATGGGAGAGCATATCTTTTACCTGCCTGAGCCACCCTAACTGCTAGGGTTTTTTTTCTCCCTGACCCACCTGAACTATTGCCCTTAAAAAACCCCAGTGGGAAAGAAGGTGGAAGATGGCTGAGAGGAAGCTACTTTAGGTACAGAGGAAGAAGGACATCTCTGTGTCCTCACTTACAGTCCTGTTCTGGAAATGCTCTTTTGAATGAGCTCTCTCTTCCACCCCAGGTTGCTAAGTGTTTCCGCATGCTGTCCCTTTGAGTGTTTGTGTGCTGTGCTAAGTAAGCCATCTTTCCTAAATTAGCTCTGTAGCTTTTCCCCATTCTGTCTCCAGGTACATCTTCTTCCTTCCCATTTCTTTCTCCCACCTACAAAGACAGAACATTCCTGATTTAGTAATCTCTGTGTTTCTGCCTGTGGGAGTGTGTGTAGGGCTCACAAAAGGAAAGGACAACTCCAGGACACGAGTACTCCACTGTTTTTGGGCCAAGACTGCCAGAGGAGAAGGAAGGAGGATTGGGTTTGGATTCAGCTGGGGGCAGGCAGGTCTGAATTTATCTCCTGTTCATGACAGAGCTGCAGCATCTGTTGGATAAACAGAGCTTCCCTTGGCTTTCCAGAAAGACAGATTGTCCCCAGTCCCTCCTGTCCCCTGCCTTAGCTCCGAGCAGTCTTGCTTGTCCTCACAAAGGACAGACCAAGCACCAGTGGCCTATAAATCCCACCTAAGCTTGCAATGTTGGGTTGTACCAGAAAGAGTCTCTTCATCTATGCCTGGCAAGTAAGGAGGTAGATGGGGGATGCCATGGGTGCTGCATCCAGCCAGCTGACTTAGCACACCAGATCCACGTGCACATACTGTGGACCTGTGTTCTCCACCCCAATATTCATGAAGCTTAACCCACACCTGCAGATCAGGTTCTCGCCAGTGTCTGTGACCGCACAGTGCACTGAGCTGTCACCCAGATATGCTCAGTATTTTGGCCACTACTTAACTCTATTTTTGCCAAGCTATAAAAAAATGTACAGGAGGAATCGGGCACTGCATATGGGGAACAACTCCATCCGGTAACCCCGGTACAAGCAAACCAAGCCTTAGCTGATGCTCTAAAGAATCAGTTCCAGGGACCTTCAGGGTGAGACCTGTACCTGTCTTCAGACAGGAATTAGACACACAGTCTATGAATTTATACAGGCAATGAAAAGGAAAAACTTCCAAATAACCTGCTCGCTGTAAAAAGACTTGAAGAAATTTCAAATGAAAGCATTTCAAGGTGGAACATAGCTTAGAATTAGTTTTTATAACAACTAGCACTGGGGTAGTAGACATTTAACACCCACAAGAATTTAAAGGAGTTGTTTTATCTGCTGGAAGAAACCTGTACTATTCCACTAGTATGATCAAAACAGATGGAAATTTATAGAATGAAGGAAGCAAGCTATTTGAATTGGATCAAAATCACCTAAAAGTTCAAAAGGGTTGTACACACGAGTCGTATAGGAACAGGACATACAAAGATCTGAGTTTTGGTGCTTTGCGTCAAACAATGTGAGACTGGAGTCTTTCTTTAATTTCTTTTTTTCAATCCAATATTTTCTTCGCAAATTTATCTATAGCTGGTACATGTAATCCAGTACTATATTCAAGTAACAATAATTTAAGAAGGTTTATAAAAAAGCACTCAACTATTAAAGCTCTATTGTCTCTAGACAAATCTCCAAAATTCTTATCAAATTCAGTCCCTATTATACAACATATGTCAGAACATTAGAGCTTCTTTTACCCTAGCTTCAGGTAACTACCCAGACTCTCAATCTGAGACTGATTTATTTATTACCTCCAGTTAGACATATTAAGCCCATTGCTATTCTCATTAACAAACAGTGGTTTCCCTGTACATTACTTCAACGGCCAACTATTTTTATAATTACCTTGCAAATTTTAGCTCAAAGTAACACTCTCCTGTCTTAAGCTGTTTTAACAAATTCAGCCCTTTGGGCTTGATCCAAGTGAAAATCCAGGGAAACTGGTGGAAAGACTTTCATGGACTTCAAGGGGTTTTGGAGCAGCTCCTATGCACATGCCATAATTTGTACTTAGAAATGTGGTTATTTGTAATCTCATCCATGAATAAACAATATTGTTGTTAGGGAAGCTAACACTGCTTACTACTGATCTAAGTCAATGCTTTTCATTAAAATGTTCTGCTTTCCATTTCTCACAACTCTGCAAACTTTTGGTGGTATAAGAAAAGGTTTTCCACACTGACTGTTTGCCTCAGGTTGATTCTTTTCAATATAATCAAAAGCAGTCCAGACTTTTCTGAGAACACTCCTGGGGAAAAAGAACGGGGGAAAGTCCAGTTTACTAATATTAAATATTGATATCCTTTTTTTCCAAGACTCCCCATCACCACTTTCCTTGGGATAAGAGACTTCACATTTGGGAGGAAGGGTGGCATTTTTGACAGCATCTTTTCCACTCTATAATTGCTGTGATTTTTAGATGTACTATTGTTTCTTGATCCCCTGTTCCAATGACTGTCTAGAGAAGTGTAGATTTTGGGAGAGAAAGAATCCTTTTTTACTTCACACTTTGTTCATTTAACTGCCACATTGTATTTTGGTCTAGGTAGATCACAGATCTGGCAAACACTGTGATCTTTGTGCCCTGGAGGGACAGCATAGGCTATGTGGCAGGTAAGGCCATCTTCCTAAAGAGCCTGTGAGTGCTCTGAATCCACTTCTCTTCCCTTCCTGGGGTGGGCTCTATGTTTTAAGAAGCACTCACCTTTTTGCTATTTTGCCAGGTGTTTTTCTACCAAAACCTGAGGCTGTCATTCTTCTGCCTCCGGTTGTCTGCCAGAAAACAAAATCTCTAGAGAGCTGGGTTTGACATCGCTAAAAAGCTAACAACATATTTTGATACCTCTTTGGTTGTGATCTGGACATCAGTGGGGTACTTTTTTCCATATACTTTCACAATAACTTGGCTAGCGTTGCCTTTCCTGTATAAGATCTTCACATTGGTAGGTTTAGCCATGACTGCACATTGTCTTGTACCACACGGTGGCTGGACAGAGAGGGAATTTTGGAAGGCACGCTACTTATTGCAAGCACACTCAGATACGAAGTGACACCTCCAAGTTCACCTGATTTGAGCAGGAGTCATAGGGAAAAAAAGAAGTGACCAAAGGATGATGTTTCATCTCAATTAAGGCAGCAGAAAAACAGTACCATTCACAGACACATACTGTGCTGTAGGACTATGATGGAGAGGCAGATAGTTATGGGTCTTCATGGACCCTGATGGTACTCCAGCAAAAATGAATCCAGTATCTGACCTAGCTTGTTTGAAAAACCAGTTGTCTGTTCGTTGCACCATAGTCTCAGGAATAGAATCCAAATGCAAAGGATTACAACGGTTAAGTGGGATTTTTGCAACGTATATTTTTATCCTGCTGGTAAATTACCACTGAAAAGCTTGAAGAAGAAGGATATCTCTGATGCCCTGACCAGCACTCCTCATCTCCATAGGCTCCACATCCACCAGTGAGCCCTTGCTGAGCTGACAGTCCAAGCAGCACAACTGTATCATTGCTACTATACCAATCCATTACTTTGCAAAGCACACAGAGAGGGTACAGGTCTATATAAAGCCAAACTATTCCCTGCTGTGTGGTGCTGAATATGTCAAAAGAAACAAAAAAGAAAGATAAAAGAATTCCACTATAAGTGCAAAAATGTTTATTGTTGTTGCTATTGCACAGGTCTGCACCCAATGCGAGACAATTCCTCTCTCATTAAGTCATGATGAATGATAGATATGGCCAGCGGCTAAGACTAGTTCTTAGATTAAATGTTGTGAGAAATGTCTCTCTACCACCAGGCAGGTGAGATCATTTCTTTTTCCCATTATACCGGTTTCTTCTCTCTGTTTCTGAGTAACACAGCATGACTTGATAGTTTCTGCCTCTAAACTATTGACGTATGTTTGTTTTGAGAGGGGCCTCCTAAAGTGTGAAGAATGGGCCAAAGAACTCCTAACTACTCACAGCAAGTGTGGCTGTTAGGCTGGAGCCTCTCTAGTGCTTAACCCTTTGCCAGGTGTTACAGAATTAGGGGACTCCACCAGGTCTTGTAGGATTTTCTTCTGGAGAAGCAAGAAGGCAGCTTTCCTGCTTTCTCATCTAATCAGCTGCAGTCTCTCTCGATCTCTAGGTGTTCTTTGAATTATCTGCCTGTCCCACTCCAGAGCTTATCTTTGCACATTTCCAAGTGTCAAGAACCACCTGTAACAGTGCTACACAATGGCCATCGGAGAGGATGACAACACTTCTTTATTGAAGGAGTCACTTGGGAGGGTTTAGTGGACTGATGCTAAGGAGAGCAGAATTTTGTTCCTGGTGCTATTTGCAATTGATTTTGACCATGACCAAGCTGTTCCCTCACTGTACTTCTCTCAGTCAATGCCTTGTTCACTGGGGCCCTGACTCTGCATGGATTTTCTCATATATCAAGTTTCCATGTGCAAAATTAAGCAAAGCTGTATATTTTTGGAGGACTGAGGCCTTAAGACTGCAAGGGAATGTCTACGTGGTTAATCAGAAGAGGTCTAGGGAGGAAGCCAAAGTGCTGGCCCCCTAATCACCCATGCTTGCTCCCTGTCTTTGTGGTGGTGTCCAATCAGACCTTAACAGATACAAGTCCTAGGATTTTTTTCTTTGTCATTCTTAGTTGGACAAAAAAAGTAATCAACAAAACCCATGTGCTGAGAACCCCACTGCAAGCACCAGTTCCCTGCACTTTACTAGCACGCAGAGCTTTTATTCCTGTTTCAAGATGAGACAAGGAAACAGAGAGAGGTATGCAAAGATGGATTTGTAAACCTTGGACGCCTGACCTGGATGTGTTAGTATAGATTGCTTGCAAGTGACAAAATGGAGTTGGAGGCAAAAGGACAAATTCTGAAGCCTAACGTTATTTGAAGAAAACAACCGTTCAATTGAAAAATACCTTGCAATCCCTTGGGGAGGGATATGAATTGCAGAATTTTGGTCTGGATCTCAAACTCTCCAAGAGTTCCAGGATATTTATTCCTGTCCAGAATTTTGGCTTGGATCATTGGAGGGAAGAGTCAGCCACAAATTTTGGATCTAACTTCAGACTGTGCTATCATAAATCCAAAAGAACTGGACGTTCTCATCTAGGAATTCTTTTTTTTTTTTTCTTTAAAATGTGATTCACTCAGCATGACTAAGGGCATGTCTACATGGATGGACGAACAACTTCTTCCCACTCATCCCACCAGCCAGCTCTTTTCCCAGGGTCATATGGCCACCTTGGCATGGTGCTACATGCGGGTTAGTAGGAGTACTATCAAACAGACAGAGGCCTCACAGTAACTGCTGTGAAGCGAACAATAACATTTGCCTCCTTTTAGGTCTGACGCTAATATTCGGAAATTAGAGAATTGTTTTTTAAGAATTTAACAAAAAAATTTCATCTGGATTATATATATGTGGACATACATGTTTTCACACACAGACAAAAAATCCCTTTCACACACGCTTTGACTCCGATCCTATAAAATTCCTGCCCATTTGAATGGGACTATTCCTACATCTAAGTGCTTTGCTGGATCAGGGCCACTGCCAGGAAAGTGGAAAGTATTGCCTATATTCTGATTACACAGCAAAAGGGATTGTAATTAATACCTGCATTGCATTCCAGCTTATTCAATCCGCAGTAAAAACAAAGCTGTAGTAAAAGTGCCTACATGCTTTTTTTTTCAGAGCACTTTACCTATTAGATGCTTAGTAATTCTCTTGTTAACACCAGAAAGGTCAGATATAAAGATAGGTGGAATGTATATACAGAAGACACCACCACCCATAATTGAAGTTTCACACTTCGAATAGAAACTTTTCAATTTAAGGGGAGAGCACCAATCACTTAAGAAAAAGAGATCTTGGAAAGAAACACATAAAGCTCTTCTCTCCATCTCTAATTCCAGTGTGCATAGGATTATACCAGAATTGGTGACTGAGTATCCTGAAATAAACAGAGAAAGTCTCTGTGACTTGAATTAAAGCCATTGCATTTTCCTAGCCAGACATTTCAAAAGCATTTCATTTCCCAGCTCAATACTTGTGAATCCTATCAAAAGATCACATATTAAGGCACAAACATATAAACCATTTTTAGTCATTTACAAAAGGATCTAGCTAGCTCAAATCCTGCTTCAAATGAGACCTAAACATTTGAAATTCATCAACAGTCCCAAACAGCCTGTGTATACACCAAGTCTGCCTTGCCCTGGAGATGGCTAAGTACACTAAGCCTGAAAGATCGCTGGCTGCATAGCTGTGGTCACCAACCATCACCAGATGTCCTTAATCCAGAAGACGATGGCCATCTCTTATTTTGCTAGAGGTGCAGAGACGTGATTAGGGCTGCAGCAAAGATGGCAGTACATGGTGGTGGAGATGTCACCAGCCTCTGGCCCATTTTTCTGGCAATTAAATGCTCACCCACAGCAGGATGCCGTAGTTTATGTCTTCTCAGTCCAGGGGAGACTAGTCTCCCTGTTTCCTATCTCCTGAGAGGTCCTTAACTGCGAGGATAGAAGACAACCTAGAAGTGTCTGCTCTTGCACTCTTCCCTTGCAGCTGGGCTATGTCTGCAGGCAGGAATACAAAAATTTCCAGGAGAGAAAAGAGGTTGAAAGACGTTTCCCAAGGACTAGGTAAAAACTGGGGAAAGGAGTGGCCGGTGGTCAAGGGAAAAGATCTAGGCTTCAGGTCCCTGCTACAGACTTCTTCACTGTTACCCCATTGACGAGTTAAAGAAAACTGCATGGGATTGCCAGGAAGCTGGGCCTGGAGCCCAGTTTTGATTTCCTCCAGCTAAGAGCCCTTACGGTTAGGCTAAAGTTAGATGTCTCCTTTCTCTCTGGCCAGCCCTATGACTCTGCCAGTCCTGGCTGCTCTGCAGCCCTAGGAGAGTGATGAAGGCAGAGATAATCCCAACGCTGTTTGGCACAGACTGGGGTGGACAGAAGGGGTGCCATCCTCCTCCTGCTGAGCGTGACTTAGAGACCAGGGTCTTCTTCCTGGCTGGATATACCACTGTACAAAATAACAGCATTGCTGCTGTCACCACCACACACCCTTTTTTTTAGCCTGGTAGACCAGATTCCCTGCTGAATGCTGGCACTGAGGGCTTCCCACTGCCTCCCAGTATTGTCAGGCAAAGAGGCAAGGCACCAAACTTAGGTAGGCTGGAGTCTAGTCTGCAGTTATTCAGAAGGGTCAAACTCTGTTATAAGAAAAGGTACTTAGGTACATTAGGCAACCTGGACTATACCACCTCTGATCTTTCTCAGGGTGAGGCACCTAAAATTCCAATGAAATAGCATACAAATCAAGCAATGAAGCTTGGCCAGTGACTTTCCACTCTACAATTAAATGCTCATGGAGAGGAGAAGCGTGTGCTCTTCATGTAAGAACAGCACAGGGAATGACCATGGTGTTAGAGAAGAACTGCACACATCAGAGAAGCTGTCATCCCATATTAGGCTCATGTCTTCTGTCATTCAAAAGCAGGGAGCAGAGTACCTGACTCCCAGCTTCTCAGTGCCACCGAGCACTAGAGGAAGTCGTTTTTCCCTTCCTTTCCCAAACAGGGCAATAGTCTCTGCAAAGTTGCAGGAAAGCACCAAAGTTCCCAGAACTGAGCCTAAAACTGAGCAATCTCAATGGTAATTATGCATCATCAAGCATCTTCGTAGTGCGTGAACACCAGCTCCTAAAGTGCTTTTCAGCAAAGAAACTTTATCAGCTAGATTCAGCACCTGGAAGTTCAACTTATTTTAAATAGAAAAATGCCCATGCTCCTTTCCTTTCCTAAAAGCCAACTAATGCAGAAATTTAGCAGAATACCAAGGATAAAGAAAGATTCTCCATAGATTGTGTTATCCCAGCCAAAATGAGATTTCTTTCTTGAAGAGAATTTTTAGCTGGATATACCACTAGGACTGGTATGGTAGTGATGTGATTTTTTTTTTTTTTCATGAGCTGTTCTGAAGGTTTTCTGGCCTTAAAGATGAATAAAAATTGTTCTCAGCTTCTATAGACACTGAAGGTTCAACAGTCTTGTAAAAATCAGGCTACTTTTAGTTGATTATGTTTAGATTTTAGGGGTATGCCAGTGAAAACAAATATTTGAAAACGTTGGCCTTACCTTGAAACAAACCTCGTAGCATTGCTAGGCTGAAAGGGCACGATTTGTGCTTGGTGGGCAGGTAAAACCTTTTAATATTCGTTTTCCTTCTTTATTGTAGCATATGCAAATATTTTGCACATTTCCTGCAGAAAAGTATTTAAAAGTAAATTTTGAATATTCCATGTAGGAAAATACATTCTGAATTATTTCAAAACAAAATTACTATTTATAAATTTATTTGATTGCTTTCATGTTATTTTATGACAACTCATTAGCAGCCGTGGTTTATACCTGTCATATAATGGGGTTACAGTGCAATTATCAAAGTGTATATTTTTGTTCTTAAAGCAGTTGTGATTTAATATTGATCGAGGCATCCTATTTAGCAGCCCATCCTCTTGGAGTTGTAATGAAATAGCTTTGTACTTCGAACAAGGGGAGAAGATGAGATTTCAGTGTACTGATTAGAATAGTGACTGCTTTCAGCTTCTTAGAAAAGATTCCTGAGTATCACAATAAATGATACAGAAAAGGTGTGTTTTTCTTAATTAATTTAAGTGCCTAAATTGTGCTTCTCTCTCCTGAGTTTATTGGTGGAGCCGTTCTGTTTTCCCTCCCATTGACTGTGATCAAGACAGTCTAAGCATGGGAGACAGCTCACCCCAGTGCAAACAGCTAGAAGACAAAGAAATACCCAGAGTACACCCCTCTGGGTGCCAGGCTCCATGTTGTGTGCATGGCTGGATTTTCTAATGGCTCTGCCCACCGGTCTTACCACTGCAATTCACCCAGCCACGTTTTGACCCGTTCGCAGAGAAGTCCTGGAAAATGCCTGTGTGGGAAACGGCTGGAGGTTTCTGGATATTCAGATTGCTTAGCTGGTGCCCACCCTACAATTACCAGGTCACTTCCTCAAATCCTTCCTTTAATTCAAGGTTCATTCCTGTTTCACATATTAACTATGACTTTCTGTTTTCAGGAGGGGCAGAATTCAACTGTTGAACTGAAATCCACCGAGGTTACTTCTCTGGGGATGATTAATCTGGTTCCTGAACTTGGATCTGATTTGAAACCTGGACAACCGCTAAAAGAAATGAGATGCAGAAGCTGGTCTTGGCCAACATCAGGATGATTATTCTGGAGCTGGTTAGCTCTGTGTAAGCCCTGGTCCAGCTCTGATCCTCCCAACGGCTCAGCGTTCTGTAGGTCCATGATTCTGCTTTGATTCTGCCTTAATTTGCATACACCTTTGAGGAACATTAGCTCCAATAATATTGTCACAGTTCCCATACTGGTCATGATCAGAGAGAAGATGGTGAGTTTGTGGACCCTTGATCTTACCCAGTAGGTTTCTACTTTATGGTGCAAGCTGTATCCATAATAATATACAGAGAGAACACTAAAAGTATACTGTTACTGATAAAATACAGCATTTTTCAGGATTTTCCTTGCATCCTCCCTTCCCCCTTTCCCATAAAAAAAAAAAAAAAAGAAAGAGTTGGCAGCAAAATGAAAATCAAGATTCAGTGTTTATCTTCAGAATGCATATGGTTTAGGTAGCTCCAATGTGACCTTCTACTCAGGTCTGACCTATGAAGAACACAGCTAAATTATGTATAATGGTTTTGTGATGAAATGCAATGCCAATTATAGGAGTGAGATGAGGCCATAAACATACTGCACATAAAAATCAGAGAAGGAACTTAAATCCCAGTCCCAGAACCAAAAGATTAGTGCTCTAACCACTGACTGTAGTCAAAGCTTCCTTCTGGAAATGAAGGTTAAATTTCTTCTTGTATTCCCACTGTGTGGTCAGAAGAGTAATTTAAATGCTTTCAATAATATGGAGGTTAGAGTCTGCATCCTTTTTCTTTAGGAGGTTTTTCTACATTTAGTACAATATTTTTCAATCAAAATTCAGGCAGTTTACTTGTAAGGCTAAAAATGGATAATGACTTTTCGGTCAATTGCTTTTGACTGTCAATATGAAGCCTGCATTACCATTCCACAATATCATTAAACAATCAATAGCAATTAGTGTCTAGTCAAGCCTGGTGTTTTAATCATTTAAATCAAAATGCCCATAATTGTTATTGTATGTAAATATTTGAAGATGTTTATAGTGGAGATGAATTTTACCCATCTAGCCAAGAGAACTAGAATTAGTGAGAGCAAAGACAGGCTTTAAGCCTCATTTCCCCTCTTGCTGAAACTGGGACAAGAAGGAATGGGATCTTTCCATATCTTGGGTAGGGCAATATGAGTTTGTTGGTGGGTGACTACCAACTGGGTGTGCTGGGGCTGTCAGAGCATTGCTTTACCTAATTTCACAGGGGCTCAGGAAACCTGGAGATTGCATAGTGCATTCAAGCCATGGGCTGAATTTGCTCTCCATATCACAGATTAGCCCAGGCTTTTTGTACACAGAGGAGCCCCTTGCTCACAGAAGTTGTCCTGGATTATTTGGGACTAAAATAGCACCAGGACACCACACAAAGAAAGGGAACTCAGGGCACTGGTACTGGGCTACTTGCTGTCTCAGCTTACACAGGGGTATTTTCTGTATTCATTCTCCAGAACATGTAATAGGATTTCATATTTAAGGGACATTTCGCTGATAGTGTTTTGTGCTTGTAGCAGTGATCCTTAAGAAAATGACAGATTGGCTCGCCCCACTGCTGGTTTTACCCAGAGCTATCTCAGCTGAGCACAGAAGCTACATGCAGTGCTGCCATAAAACTCACCAAGGTCAGGCAGAGGATGAATTTGTCCTGTTAAACAGACCAGGAATCTTACCAAGGAACAGTAAATGAATTGCTTTTTAAGGGAGCAGACTAAAGCCTCACAAGCACACTTGCAGGAGTTGACTGTGTGTCCCCCAACCTGCCACATCCGTGTTTATAAATGTGAGTGACCAGTTCATTCGGCCCGATCCATCACCCACTGTCCTCCACAGAAAAAACTCCCATCGACTGTGGGAGGGATTTGCCATAGCTAGACACCATTCAAGCTACTGGGTCCCATTTCAGAGGCCATATGGGAAGCAACAGCAGGAGAAGGTGCTTGGAGTTGCCACCATTAATAGTCTCAGATGGTTAAAAAGGCATTAAAAGGGTATTAGCTGGAAAAAGGGAAGCTTGGAAGAAGGATAGGAGGGTCATAATGTTCATTATTTGGGTGTAAGAGGACACACTGACAACTACAGCATTCAGTTAACAGAGTGGTTTATATCCAAAGATTTTTGGAAACACATAATGATCTTTGAATGTTGCTGCAAACTAACAGGACCACTGCAATCATTAAAAGGCCAAAGAGATAAGAAGGATAATAGTGAACACAACAGAAAACAACCCAGGAAAAACATAGATCCCGCTAGCCTATTGCTCGAGCTGGCGTGCAACCAGAGCCGTTCCATGAAGGTAAACCAAGCTGCTACCCCAGGCAGTACGTTCATTTTCCAGTTAATACAAGGAATAGGGATTAACAGAATGCTGTGGGAACATTAAAAAAGACCCCATGTCATACAGGTCAGTTCAAAATATGGAAATATAGAATCTGTTTTCTTTGGATTCAGGCCTCGGACATCTAAATGTTTTAGACCTGCTACTTGGCATTCTAAGCCACCACCAGCAGTTTATTGTCCTGGTTACTAATCCAGGCTTCAGCCCAGGAAAGGCTTGGCTGTAGGCTTAACGATAAGCTCAGGTAGTCCCAATTAAGTCAATGTGTTCAGGAGGCTAAGTCCTTGCAGGATTGGTGCCTTAGACCTTTTGGACATTTTGTCTGTGTCAGAGCTGTACCGCAAACAAAGAACAGGAGGTTTTCTGCTATCAAAAAAGCTCTAGATAAATGGTAAGCCAAAGTCCAGAAAACAATTTGCACACATGTCCATAACAGCAAAGGGTTTAGCCGGTTGAGGCAACATACCCCATGGTGAAGCGGTGGCAGAAGGACATTTTGTGTTTGACAACTGAATGCAGTGGAGTCCCCATGGCTCAGATGTCCCTAATGGCACACGGATGCTTTCTAGGGGGACTTTCTGTTGCCATTTGAATAACCATCCCGCTGTTAGACATGGCATTGTTGGCAGTCATTTGGTCCTGGCTGCCTGAGAAACCCAGTTTTGCTCTTCTGGGTATTCTGGGAGGTCTGAAAAACTGATTTCCTGCCTAGTAGGAAAGACCAGCAACTATTCGGAAGCATAAAATTGATGACCAGAAGGGAATCTCTACAAAATTGGGATTCCCAGCTCTCCCATTACACACAGTTTCTCCTGGCTTTGGTAGTTCATGAACAATCAGGTTTTAAATGTTACTTTCTTCGGCTATTTTCTTGTGTAAACCATCAAACTGCAGCTTGAAATAGGTTCAGCAGAACCTATGCAAAATATCAAAGCCAGCCTCCTACACCCTCAAAGTGTTAAGAGCAGAGCCTGCATTCAGAATCTGAGCCCAACAAATTTCCAAAATACCACACCAAAGGAAGATGCAGCACCAGGCTCCAATGCCCCAAACAGAGAGGTTTAGAAAAAAAGAAAAAGCCATTTTACATTTGCTTAACAACAGTTTGTGTATCCAAAACACCTCTTGAAAACTTTGCATAGCTCCAAATAGGAGCTTTCTTCCTTGAATCTCATGATTTTATCATGTTTAATGACTAAACTAACAGTAACAATCGTGAGATTCATGGACCAAAGGCAAAAGAAGACCTAGTTAAAATGTTGCCCCTCCACCTCCCAGCCCTGCAAACACTTTTGCCACTTTTTTTTTGTTCTCTCCTTCCCCATTCCTCTCCTTCTATTGCTCTGCAGCGTATCTCTTTACCAATTCAGCCTCCGGGTGTATCAGAAATGAGCCTGAAAGTCTGTTGAATTCCTCCCAGAATTAGTTCCCTAATAGACATTTGAGTTAAAATTTTTCATCTGGTTCCAGTCAGCATCTAGGTTTTAAAAAAGACAAGCCAGCAGTACTGGACAATCAGTTCTCAAAGCTAAAGGCTCTCCAATAACATGCCAGCAGAGGAAGAATTTTAATAGAACCCACAGGAATTTAGAGACTACATTTTTTTGCTTATATCCTTTTTTTTCTCTCTTTTCTTTTTTTTTTTTTTTTTTTTTTTTTTTTGAAAGACAGGTTTTCCCTTCTGGTGAACTCAAGCAACAGGCAATTTCCATTAATCTCTCGAGTTCAGCTATTCAGACTAACAGCCCAGATGCACATACAGTTTTATTTTTCAGCAAAGTCACCAAGTTTCAAGGCTGTCCATAGGGTGATGTGGAAGATTTCCAGCAGTGCTATGACACTTAATTTTGGCACACCCCTACCTTAAAAAAAAAGTAGTGCAGCAGTACTGACATATGCAGCCACAACTAATCTCCCTGGTCACTCTGCTAAAGAGCTTTATCATTCCTGCAAGCAAACTGCTCCCATGCAGTGCGAGGTCAGGGCCCCTATAGAGGCTGCTTCCACTGAAAAGCAGGGGGAGGAGGAGACACGAAGATCCCTTAAATCAGAGGAAGAAAAGATGCAATGAAAGATTTTCAACAATTTTCTAATATAAAACAGCTCTGCAAAACTAGAAAAGTGGCTGTGGGAAGCAGTCAGAAATCTGCTCTTTATCCCATCTCAGTACTGCTAAATGGTGAGAAACTTGGCAGAAGGCCCACACTTTTACTTATCTTCTAAGTCTAAAATCATGCTGCTTTTTTTTCCCCCTCTTAATTCTGTGCTAAGCGTTGTGCATAGAAGGGAAAACACTGCTTTAGATGTGAAACCAGCAGTAGAGTCTGTGGCATTTGGGTATTTTATTCCATCAAAATGAGCTTTTCTTCCAAGGTGAAGTGTACAATGTAACATTACTTAATTGCCCACACTGCTTGGTGGATGCTGACATATATTGTAGAAATGTTAACTGTTTTACATTTCAATGCATTCCCTCTCCCAGTCCTTCTACTCTGTCGTTTTGCTAGGATGAATCTGGCCAGCTGCCAGATAGGAAGCTTATTTTTCACTGGTGATCATAACTCTGGCTGGTTGTAGCAAATAACGTAACTGGCGGTGTTAGGAGGTTTATACAGGAAGCCCTGCTGGGCTGCCTTAATTGGGATCACTCTTCTAGCGATGGAGTAAAAAGGTATTAAGATAAATGAACTGCTTATTGGAGACTACGAATGTCTCTCTGCATCGAGTTCGCAGATAGGGAAAGCGAATGCTGCTCCTCTCCTCTTTCTTCCGAGCCCCTCCTTCCATTATCGCAGCTCCCTGGCCATGCATTCCTCTCCTCCAGCCTAGCAATGCTGCTTTTACAGCCCTGACCGAGATTACATGCATTTGTCCGCCCTAAAGACCGGATGGCATCCTGCGGCTGACTCAATTTTCCCTTGTTCTCAATACCCTGCTGCCCTGATGGAGTCAAACTGCGGGGACTTTTCTCTGGGCTGGAGTCTCATAGGCAACTGGCCTCTGGCTCTTTTATAACACCGCTCTCCGGAGGCCCTCCTCACTGCATTGCATGAAACTCAAAACACAAGACACAGGCCCATGAAAAGAAGGCAATAAACATTTACATTGTGTGCCTCTGATGGTGCTACAAGATACAGCGACAAGCCTGAGGTTACTGCAACCAGGACCAAATTTTGTCCCTGTATTGTGAGGATGCTGACTTCGGAGACGTGCAGGGCACATCCCATAAATCCTTCATGTTGTCATCCCATTGTCTACTAAGTCCAGGCAAATTGAATCCAGGGATCTGGCCAATTTTCAAGGGCAACTTGAGAAAGACACATTTACACAATCCCACAGAGGCCAAAACTTTTACATGAATACACTGGTCCAGCAACCAGTGCCCACAAGAGATGCTGATTGCTCTGAGAAGGACCAGCTGAGCTACGCTGTGTTAAGAGATGGGCTCTACCTGCAGTAATACATTGAGTCAATGTTTCCAAAGAGTCAAATTTAGGCAAAAAAAAGAAGCTTCTAGGTGCTGATTCCCCCCAGGTTAATTCAATTTTGTTTAAGCAAGGTCCGCTTCAGGTCCCTCTCACCCTCTTAGCAAGCTGATCCAAATCTGCATGTGACCGGATCCATGCTGACACAGGGAGGTAGCATCGGAAACCTTGACTCATCGCCCATGCAGATCGTTGTCCCCCCTGGAGCTAGGAAACAGAGGAAATGAAGAAATCCTGCTGGCATTATTTTTGCAGCAACACATTGCTTCCTCCTTAGGTTTGTAACATTAAGACAAAAGGAGAACAGACCTGATTTGGCTGATTTGGGTCTGATCACGAATACCTTAGGCTTCTGTAAATTAGACATCTGGGCCAGAGCTTTCTCTTTATGGTGGTCAGACATGAGCTCAAATAGTACAGGGGCTCTGTGGGTACCTCTTGGAGGAGCTGAATGCCCTTTCTCCCTTCACTTGGCTATAAAGGATGCCCAGACTGACTGCTTCAAACTCAAACTCTGAATTTGCATCTAAAACTGTCTTTTAGATCCATAAACTACACCAGATGAATCCCATCTGAAGCTATGTGGGTGTAAATCCTCCACTCTGTTTCATGTAGGAAGTTTCTCCCCTCCCTGGGAACATCAGCCCCAGAGGGGCAGCAGCAGGAGGCTTTCCTACAAATGACCACTCTTCTTTGACCTCCGTGGGACGACCAAACACACTCTGCAGAGCTAGACCCAGGCAGAAGTGTTCCTCAGCATAAATCTTCACCCACTTGAATGCAGGAAGAAAGATCCCAGTGACTTTCCTAGGACCAAGATTTGGGAAGCAGCTAAAGACTCAGCCAACATTTCGGGGGGACAAACCGCATACAGCAAAGTGTACATATTATCCACTGTTGCACAGATAGCTCTGTGCATTCCACGCTGGCTCTGCTGGTCATGCAAAATGTTCATACTTCTATAGGAAATTAACTCATTCTTCATGCAAGACAAAGGTCTGACATTCTCCTTCGGTTTTAAAAATACTTAGGAGGCAGGCGAGAGAGTGTTTCAAATCATGGCAAGTATTCCCTTTCACCTTTCTACGTGTAATATTTTGGCTCTCTGTGTTCAAGAGGCATAACTGAAACCTGTGTGATCCAGCTCCCATCTAGCTTCCCCTATCTCATTTCCTGGAGGCCCATTGTAGAGGTCACTTCATTCAAAGCCCACCACAACCATAAATTGCTGTTTTACTCACGCTATTGTCCTTTTGAGACTTGACGGCAATTCAGCATTAGTCTGTTTACAACCAGCCCCACCAGCAACCTAACTGATTTGATGAGTGCTGCTCCTCCATTAAGGCTCCACCTATAAATACCTACAGCTCACCACTGCTTCACCTTTCAGAGCTCATCTGCAGAGTCAAGGTCCTCCTTTGTCATACTCAAGTGCTTTGGGCAAGGGGATGGATGGCAGTAGGACATGCAGGGTCCATTCCCTGCTCAGCTGGGGACTCACTTGCCACTTGCTGTAATAATACTAGCAGGCACTGGGGAGCTACTCACCAAGATACGGAGGATTTGGATGGAATATCAAGCTTGACCCCATCATAGCCAGGAACTCTGCCAGGGCTCGGCTTTGGTCAAGTCGTGTTGATCCATGAGCACTGGGCAGTGCTGCCTGTGGTCTTACCCCACATCAGCTCCCTCTGGCTGGGTCTGAAGCCTCCTAAAGGAGTAATTCCCTGCTTTTGGCCATGCTTAGCCAAGGATTTATGTTGGCGACACGAAGTCTTACAAAAGCAGGGTCTTAAGGAGGGACAAAAAGACAAGATGCTTGCATTCAGAGTTTTTAGGTCAAGGGGGCTGCCTGTTCATTGCCTCCATTGCATTTAGAGAAACAGGATTTTGTTAACATTTTTTCATGAATAAACAAAATAATATCAGTCCAGTACTTGGCCCACGTAGCTGCTTGCTCATCCCAAGAGAAACAGCCTTGCAAGGCCCAAGCATTAACCTGCCATGAGGGCAGAAGTCTTACTTCCTTCTTTAACTGGTTTTGCACTTGGACAAAATGGCAGAGAATGAGATTGTGAGAGAAGATTTTTTCTCTGCAGAAATCAATACCTATATCAACAGTGGGTTTGGGTGGGCTGTCTCCCCTCTAGCACCCACAGCCGGGACCCGGCACCCCTCCTCGTGCTGCTGCCCTGCGGTTGGGAATTGCAGTACCACCGCGGGGAAAGGCTGAACTCCATCCTCCGACCCACAGAAGAGACCCGGAGCCCTCAGAGACTCCCCCCAGTCACATCTGCCTGCTGGAAGGAGTCACGGGGATGTTGCCGTGAGCAGCAGAGCGGGGAGGAGGTGGGCAGGGAAGGAGACCTGCACGTCATTGCCGCCTGCTTCCACTCAGACGGCACGGTGACAAACTGCGCGGTGACATTCCCGTGCACCGTCTTGACAACCCATCAGCAAGGTGCAAACAGCAAAGTGTTGCGTGATAAGAGGCCTGGCATAACGGCTTAGGCGAAAGCGCAGGTAGGCTGTAGGAAAGCCAGCAGTTCACACGTATCTCGTTAAACATGACAAGGGTGTTATATCCACAAGGCTGAGATCTCTCCATTTTGGCTAAAAAAGAGATACCGAAACCTTTTCCTTTTCAAGGACGGTAATGTCACAGCAATATTTATCCAGGATACACCAGCAACCTCAATACAATGTCTGCAAGTGAACCCTGACCCCTCCACACAGCCCCACGGCCCTCCCCTACGTGTTATCCACCTCCCTCAGCCCCATGCGTGGCACCACTGCCCTCCTATATACGACCCCACGGATCCCACCACGGTCTACATCCCTCATATCCCCCCCAAAAGCCCACCCACCCACACACCCAACTGCACAACACCACAGCCTACCTCCTCCCAGCACTACATAAAACACCATAAACCTTATCCGCCAGGTCTGGACTGGGATTCACCAGGGAAGAGGGATGGAATGGGTTACAAATTCTTCCTGGGAGTACCCTCAAGCTGCCTCTGCTTGGGTTCATCCTGCCACAGCATCTAATCCCTACCGCTCAGCTGGGACCAAGCTGACTGGTCCAGTCATCCCAGCTATGGGGTTTCTTGAAGGCATCATATGGTAGATTCATGCCAGGAGTTTAGAAAAGTACTTTCATTAGCAAGGAACTATAACGATGCTTCAGGGAGGGCATACTTTGAGTTGATGGTGATTTAGGGACACTAAACTTTTCCCCAACAAAGAGAAGTAATAGATAGTGAGGAAGGCTGTAGAAAAGAGATTTGTTGCACTGAATCCCACGTACTTTAGACGTGTGAATGGAGAACTTGTAGCCCTTCCACAAGCCGCAATTCCATTTCATACAGCTCATGGACATATTGTTTTTTGGCATTATTACGGACTGACGTTAATTTCTGGTCCACTGAACGAGTCCGAAAGGCTGATTCAGCCCTTGGAAAAGTTTTCTAACTCCTGCTTCAGAACATGAATAAAAGGCACCTGCCCTGCCCAAAACACTTCACCTCACATTGCCAGTAAATCTTTCCAGAGCAGACATCAGTTCCAGCCTGCGTCTCTGTGATTTTCTCCTCTTTGCAGAGCATTGCCCAAAAGACACTTCTGTCTAGCTGCTTTCCCAGTCCCTCCTCAGCAAGATTTGATCTGGTTGTTTATTGAACTTTGTCCAGTGTTTATTATTTAAGGAATTCACAAGATAGATGTGTACACTTTTAGCCCAGTTGTGCTTTGGGTTACCAGGATGATTATTTTAACATGTCCCAGCCTCTGTGGGGCTACTTGCCAATTAAAAGGGTTCCAGTGGGCGCCTGTTAACCTCCCTGTGTATTAAAGTAAAACAATTTCTCTCCTTAGTTCCTAAATTTCCACAGAAGCTCTTCAGTCATGCCCAGAGCCAGGCAACCTGCTGGCTGTGAGCGGTCTCACAAAGTCAGCTCCTTTTCCTGTTTGTGATTTTGCCACTAATAGAGGCTGAGCTTTCCCAAATCCGCACCTATTCACACTTAATTAACTTGACTGGTTTATACAAACCTATGCTGACATCAGGGTTGCTCACACACCGATCATCGCGACTATGAATAAAAGGATCCTGGCTCCTCATCTGCTCCTTCATGCTGCCAGGACCACGTGTGTCATCCTCATCCTCATCTACCCTTCAACTGCAGGCTGAGAACAGGGCATGGAGATTTTCACATGGCTTCACCAGTGCTTGCTGCACAAACTCATGAGTGAAAGTGCTCTTATCCATGCTTTGATACGCAGAAATAATTGCATGGCTAAGCACACCAGAATGGCAGTCGTACTACATGGCAGTGTGGTTTTTCAACTTCTGTTTATGAGTTAGGGTCTGAATGCTGGTCCCACTGTCCAAGCATTTCTGTATAACTGGCTAGCAGTGCTTGAAAAAATCCCTGAGAGATCACCAGTTGTGCTCTGCACAACCAACATAGCATGGAGGAATCACGCAGACATGGAAATGTCCTGACAGCGATGACTCCTCAGTCTTTTATATGGTTATTTTTTAACAGCCCTCCATATCCCCCCCCCCCCTGGATTTTGCCTTAAAATTATGCGGTGAAGGCATTCCATGGATAGCTACACAAACTAGTCTATTTTTTGCTGCTGTTTCTCTTTCCTTTGGAGTCCCCAGGGATGTGGGGTTTCACATGGACCTCGCATAAGTATCCCTCAGTCCCATAAGGGGAACTTCTTGCACGTACCTTTATATGACTGTTATGCTCAGAGATCCAGCAAGGACTGGGAGACACCTAAATTTTGGCTGCACAAGGGCTCATGTCTGGTCACATGATGGAGGAAACAGAAGGTCATGAAGGGAGCACAGCTACTGCTTAGCTCTATTTGGGACCAAAACCAAAAGTCAGGCTTTAGTGGTCTATTCAGTTTCCTGCTGTCTTTTCAAGTGAATCAATGCTCCATTTACCTACATATTTTGATAACTTCATTTCTCGTTCCATTCTAAGCAACATCCCTGACATCAGTGAAGACAGTGAAGGAGACATCCAACATAATTGTCACCAAAATGATAGTTCCGTCCATGCAATGACAGGCAGGAGTCCTGTACGTGACAAGAGGTGGAAGCAGACCTGCCACACGACCTGCCACACGTGTGTATGTAGGTACTACATAGTGAGGCTTGGGTGCGTTTTGGTCACTCCTCAGGGGTTCTCCAGGGTTTCTGGGACCTAACATGGTAGACTGCCAGAGACACCCACATGGTCCACAGCATTAAGAGGAGTAAGAAGTCATGGGAGAAGGGTATGGGAAAGGAGGTTATGAGCTGGCCAAGCTTGCCCATGGGCCATGGTGTGAGCATCCCCGAGCTCTGGAGAAAACACAAGTCCTGGTGCATCAGTGTTTGCGTCTGAGCGATACGGGATGGCAGCCTGCATGGATACCTCCAGCCCTGCCTTTTTGCACATCCAGCTGCAATCAGTATGTGACAAGAATCTGTAAACCATCAAAAAAATACAAAAACATGGTGTGGGTTTTTTTTTTTTTCTTTCTACAAGCCACCTGCTCCCTGTCAATGTGGAGCACAACTCTTTGTGTAGCAAATCCAATAAACAAAACTGTAAAGCATCTGTCCTGCAACTGGATCCCAGCCCATGACAAAGAGCAAATCTGATCCACAACAAACAGCTGGGAAGAGCATTCAATACTTGCACTGTGCTTTACAGCCTGTCCACGGCTTCCTACCAATCCTAGCAGGAACTTCTGCTCAGCACCAAAAAGAAGAGAGGGAAAAGAAAAAGGTAAAGTAATTCTGCATCACAGAAAGCTCAGGTACCGGGGGAGAGAAATGGTGTTTGCCACAGTTTTATTATGACCAAATACTACAGGTGAGCAGCACAGCTCTGTTCTTATTAAATTAAAATGCAAAATATCTGAGGGCTTTTATGAGATTAGGAGAAAAACCCACAAAGGCCAACTTCACCTATATGATAAAGTGTCACCCTCAGCGGACGGAAAGCCTTGACTTAGTCTTTCATTCAGAAGAGTTTCGAGTCCTGGTGGGCCAGGAGCTAAGCTTACAGCATTCAGGGCTAGATTTAGGGAGTTGCCATGTCAACACACCTCCACCGTTAGCAAGAACACCTCAGAGACTGGGATGTGAACTAGAAGCCCTATTTTTAAGTCTCCATATTCAAATTCAGCGCAACACAAACCTCAGACTCAAATTCCCCTGAAACTGGTGAAATCCTCCCCTCTTCACCCAAGGTGGAATTTGGTCCACAACCCTGTGACCACTTTGGGCCAATAAAGTAAAAAAATGTCCTTTTTGCTGAGCAACAGCTAGAACATCCTTCTTCCTTAGAAGAATATCAGCCCGTGGAAAAGTAAATTCACTCAGATATAACATTTCCAGGGGGGTAATTCTTCTCTCTCACTCCCAAAATGGGGGAAAGCTCTTTGCCAGTATGTAATTTCTTTCCTAATCACATTGCAGTGTCACATACCAGTGAGCTAAGGGCTCCCGCAGCAGCGTTATTCTCCAGCATATGTGACTTTGTATAACATGTGCTTCGCTCGGCAGTCATCAGCAACAGAGAGCAAGAACATACTTCTTCCTCTATGACATTATTAGGCATTAAGAGCACTATATAGCAGTGCATTTCAGCTTCTTTATTTTCTCCCAGTAAAAGCAGCTTGGCCACCTGGTGTGCTGCACACACAGTTAAATTCCAAATGTAATGTATTTTGTAGCGAAAGAGATTAGAAAGCTGCTGTAATGAATCTCATTACCAGTGTCTTTATATCCTCATCTAGTTGGAAGCAGAGATCATCCAGACCTAGGTACTGTACTTATTTAAAAGAATATCATCTACCTCTCAACCCTGTCATTACAAGACAAATTGTTTCCTTTGGCTTGATGTTCTAGCCATGCTTTTTTCAGTCTTAAAACATGTTAGCAGCCAGATTTTCTCGAGAACTGAAGGCCAGATTTTTAAGTGCTCAGCACCCACAACTGGGCTAGATTATTTTACAAGTGTTTGATTCCCATTTAGACACCTAAAATAAGAGCCAGATTTTCAGACACACTCAAAAGCCTCCAAGATCTTCTGAAAATCTGGACCTAGAGTTACTCCAGTAACTTGCCAAATTAGTGGAAATTAAAGTAGACACATCTCATCATGTTACTCGTTGCAATGATAAACAAGCAATCTTACTGTTAGATCCATTTCCAAGCCCCATTCTCCCTTTTAAAGGCAGTTATTTGCTGGTCTATTCAAACACAGGCCAACACTTCCAACTGTGACTTCCATGTTAAAATTAAAAAAAAAAAAAAATACAGATTTTCATATCTTCATATGTTCTCAGAAGAAGAAAAAGATATCATTTAAGCTATATTTGGTCAACATTTCCAGGAAAGTTCATGTAGTGGCAGAGAGATATGGCCAGGAAACTTCAACCCAGCAAATGAACACTGGGAGCATAATTGCAGCCAGTGGGTTAGAGTGAAGAGTCCTTTGCATCTCTGACAGCTGAATACACCCATCCTGCCCTGGTCCACACCTGGGTTATGGCAAGACAGGCCTCTTTTCCTGCCTTTCACTTACATGAGTGCTCAAACATATGTAATTACATCACTTTTTCATGCTCTAAGTGCTTCATAGGACTGCAACTAAAATGCAAGACCCTTCCTTCTGATCCCATTGCTGTGCTGTTTCCCGACCTCAGACTACAAGAATAGATGTGGGCCAAAACTGATTTTCCTCTCTCAGGAATGTTTCCAAAATTCCAAAAACTTTCATATGAGCATGACAGAAAGCCTCCAGACTGAAAATTATGGAGAGAGACAACCACCAAGGAGTAGTCGTGCAGGAGACTCTTTTAACCACTCCCAGCCAGACTGGGGACTGCTCTAGGCTAAGCCTCAAACTCTGCCAGAGCTGCTCCTCTTTTGTACAAGTAACTTAGCATTTATTAGGCAATCAAATAAGATTTATGAGCTATCATTTGGGTGGTTGGAATAAACAGGACATTACGATTTCATTGAAAGAGACACATTCCCTTCTACTCCTTCCTCAGCTGAACCTTCACATTTGTGGATTTATAATATGTTATAATATGTTGGATTTCAGACCAGCCAACTTCTGATTTGTACTTCTATTTATCTATTTATTAACTTAAACTTGTCTGATATGACTGTTCTTGCCAGTGCTGTATCACATCTCAATACAGATGAACTTCGTTTATTCCAAACTCTGCAGTGCAAATACACAAATTACGGAAGAAAACTGGGAGTCATCCACAATAGATCTGCTGACTGGATGGGGACACGTTCCTTACAAATATTCTTTGTAAGGAAGTTTTACCTGTTCTAGAGGTAAGTAATATATTTCAGTGTGAAAATATAGCAGATCAGGATGATAAAACTTGTCCTGTGATCAAAACTCTGAAAAAAGACCTGGTTTCAGTCCCCTGAGCTGATGATACAAACATTCTGTATGAGCTTGGGCAAATTATTTAATCTGTTAGTTCCTCAGATGAGGATAAAGTCACCTCTTTCCTCCCACTCTGTCTGATGGTATGGTGTCTTTCTATTTGTTACAATGCCAAAAAAATAAATCTAGGACCTCAGCCCTACAATATTCAAGAACAAACGTATTTTAAGGAGAGCAGAGGAAAGGAGCCAGCAAAATGTGCATGCACCATTAAGAAAATCTCAGGCATTTCAGGTGACAGATTCAGAGCCAAATAGTAACAATACTCACATACATATACTAAAGAGAGCTTTCGGGTTTCCTCAGTAGCCTGTTCTGTCAAAGCTGGCTCTGGGAGCACCACCCTGCAAACCCTAAAGGCAAAGATATGCTTTGCGGCTCTTTCAGAAACTAGCAAACAGGGAGAAGATCTGCTGGAAGATGCAAGGAAAAAGCCATGTGAGTAAAAATGCCATCATTTACAGATAAACACAGAGTGCATTTTATTTTTGAACCAATGAGGTTTGGTAGGCAAAACAAGTTACCCAGTCCCTGCTGCTATCCTTCATCTCTTGCTCCAGTCTATCAGCATTGTAAGTCAGCATATCTGGACGTGAAGCACTCCCCATATGAATGGGCTATTCATCTTCTGACACCGCGCAGGCAGAGCATGTGAAATGTCGAGAGATTAGACACTGCCAGAGTGAGAGATTCCTCGATGCAATTAAAGTGTGAAGAACACATAAATCACAAATTTAAATGACTCCATCTGAACAGCCACCACGCATGGCCCCCTCCACCGAGGCAGGGTGGACTCGGCAGCGTTGTAACCAGCCCCGAATCCGATGGAGGAGCTGGTGTTTGCACCGTGGCGTAAGCACAGAGATGGAGGTGTCTGGCGTGCAGCCTTTCCTAATGGGCTGTGATTGAGGAGGCAGTGATGGGCTGCTCTGACAGGTGAGGCAGACCCGGTGAAATAGCCCAGGGAAGCAGGGTGAGGAGCAGAGGCGAGATGAAACAGCAATATTTGAATAAAACTGGTGTCAGAGAGGCAGCCATGCTGATATAATATCAGCAATGAGAGGGAGAACATAAGAAAAAGTACATGGTAAATTAAGCACCAAGGCTGTTAAAGGTCCAGTTATTTTCCAGCTAGTTGCTTTCTGATTGTTCGTTAAAGTACAATATCCAGCCCTGAAAAACAGCCAGTGAAAGTTCACTCATTTTTCCTGTTGGCAAGTGGTCACGGGATCTGGAGACAAGCTGGCTCCCTGGATCTTGACTCACTGCAGTGGTGCTTTGGTCATTAATATTCATATAAGAGCTAATGGTGCAGAGTTGGGTGTTTGCATTCGTCCTTCCTGGTATTTCCTACACTTGGATGTGGGCAGGGCTCATGTTTTCCATGGGAGAGGCACAAGATTTGGTGCTGTGCTCAAGCTCCCCTTTCTGGAGACAAGATGGGAAACCCATTTTCCATTAAAAAAATGACCAAAATAATGCATTCTTCAGGGCTGAGGACTGAAGAATGACCTCCAAGTCAAAAACACCAGAGGACAAGGGAAAAGAATTGATTTCTGTTTGGTAGAAATCTCATGATTTTTAAGCCAGTCTCCTGATTGTGGCAGTGGTGAGCGTGATGTTTTTAGCAATTTCTGAGTCATCAATCCTGGCTCTCTCGGCAGGAGAAGAAAGGAGAAGCACAAGCAGCAATGTTCTAAAACACCATGTTTGCAGAAAAAAAAAGAAAAAAAAAAAGAGGAGGGTCTGTGGTGTCTTAGGAAGATGCTCATAAAAGCTGCCATCTCTTCTTTAGTCGTTAACCCACTCAGTCCCTGTGGAGGCAGACTTGGCTGCAGCCCCAGGCTTAGTGGGGTGTTAACTCCCCAGCACCCACCATGCCATCGGGCTGCCGGCAGGGAGATGCCAACTGCCCCAGGCTCAGCAGAGCGATGCTGGGTCTCTTGTGCTGCCCACATCTGGTACCGGGGATGGCGACTCAAAACCCATCGACTCTGCACCAGGAGAACCGCGACCCAGGGGCTTATAGGGGAGGCCAAAACCCGTAGCATCCTTCCCCACTCCACCGTCAGTAAACTTGTGATCATGGCAAAGCTGACTTTCCTAAAGTTGTCAAACTCCTGAGACTCCAGCCTTGGTCTGTAGGAGCTGTCAAGAGCTATACCTTGTGTGCAAAGGGTGCAGAGGCTTCAGCAGCTGCATGCCCAGATGGGTGCTAAGGGTGCAGGATGCTCCCCATGCAGGCAGGGTCTCTACCGGCATCTGCAGCAGGGCTCCCTCCTGGTGGGGACCTGCCACGGCTGCAGACACGAGCAGTGCCCCTTTTGTGCCACCACCGAAGGGCTGTGACATCCACCCACAGCCCTGCTCCCCTATAACGGGATGGGGCGAAAGGCAGGAGCTGAGCACTGGTCCCAAACCCCTTGAAACCTGCCACGTGAGCGCAGCGAGACACAAGCTCGCCGCCTCCCAGCACGTTGGTGGGTGGCACTTCTGTCTCCTTGCAGATATCACTCCATCTCTGAGGACGGTGAGGGGGAGAAACAAGCAGCTATAGATGCAGGCTGGCTGAAGGCATGCCACCGGTGCCCCGTGCTAGCCTTGAAATACGGGGCACCGTCGTCCTCGTTCGTGCCTGGCAGTGAATCTCTGCCACGTTTTCTCCTGCTCGTCGCGCTCCCAGGAAGGACTTTTGGGGCACAGACCTACTCTCTGGTTGGCGTTGATTCATCTGCCGCACAGCGTTGCGGGGCTGCGGTAGCTGGCAGAAAGCTCCCACACTGATTTTGTCAAGAGAGCCGGGCAATAATGGAATGACACCTCGCAGTGTTTGCAAACAAACACTGCCTCCCTTCCTGTTTAACACCATCTGCCACCCAAACCAATTTCCCTGCCCCCCCCCTCCCCAAAAATGACAGCCAGAGACAACTCCAAAAAGCAGCTGCTAAGACAAACCACGCTCTTTTGCACTCAATTTTAAAAAGCAGCTGTGGTCCCGCGCTGCCCCTGCACGCACACAAGCACACGCCTTGGTGCACGCTCGCAGCTGAGCAACTAGCTGGGCTGGGGGTTTCTTTATTGCCACTGAAAACACAAACCAGCTCAATGTGAGTTTGCTCTTGAGCTCTTCCATTGCATGGTCTTCTTCCTGACCTCGCTGCCCAGTGGTAGGAGCTGGTGTGGACATGGGGATGGAAGGAAAAGAAGACTCCACTTAGCTCCCCATCTCCATCAGCAGATTTGCTTCACTTCCCTGCATGGGTCCTTGTATCTTCCCCCAAGAGCGCTTGCAGGCTCAAAACCAGGGCCGATCGGGTTATGGCATGTATCTGGCACCCACGCAATCACAAACATTTCCCCAGGGCTACTGCACTGACTGATGTGCCTCCAGGGACCAGATAAAAGTCTTCCAGACTAGCCCAGCTTTTGGGCCAGCCTTTCTCATTTGCTCTCCTTGAAACAAAGAAAAGGGAGTAAAAGGAAATAACTTCATACATCCAAGGAACCAGTTTACCCAAGAAGGATCAGACTCCTCAGAGCTTCAACCAAGGTGGGGAAAAAAAAAATTCCTTGAGCAAAGAGACTGTTTTGTTGAAGAAAACCAAATACTCTGCTCACAGCACTGCAGGTGGGAACCTGCTGCCTTACTTATCACAGAGCTGCAGGAAACAGAAAACGAGGGTGTTGCATCCCATAATGCCCCAGATAAGACATGAACACTTCAGTGATGTCTTTATTCTATCCCTCCATTGCATTAACAACCAAGATTGTTAACTAGAGCTTATATGCATTATGTTAAAAATCAATGTCCCCTATTTCATACTTGTTCTCCATAGCACTCACGTCCTCTCCTTCACATGGCAGAGGTTTCCCCCTTGTCTAGCCAAGGAATTGAGAACGTGCCTCTACCTTGGGCCCGCAGCGCACACACATACCTCCTGGCCTCGTCTCCTTCACGCAAAAGGGGCCCGAGCTCCAATATTTAAACATCATCCGGTAGGCACACTGTCCCGATACGATCTTAAGACTCAGCTACCACTTAAATAGAAAGAGTCCAATTACTTTGAGGCAATACCCAGAGATAATGTAGACTGTCAACTACTGGCATTTTTATGTGGATGGTCTTTACATAGTGCTCATCCTTTGCGTGAAAGCGAGTGGTTTGTATTTAAGAGGCTAGCTTTATTTCTTCTCCCAGGACGGGATAGATTAAGGCCAAATGAGTGTTATCTTCCTGCTCATCAACAGCTAGGCCAGGCTCACATCCATTGTAATTTGAGGCATAGTTCAAAAGAAATCTATCCGGATCTTTTTCCAAGCTCTCATTAATCATCTCCTTCACACCCCCTTTCTAGCAGCTCTCCAATATGCCATTTGAAGCTGGATTATATTAAAATGCTTGAGCACATTTAAGTCCGTCCTTGCTCAGAGAGTCTTCAGTATGTCCACACTCATTACTTTTCAACCTCCACAATCCCTAGGGGTTGTTTCTGCATAGCCATGACTGGTTTACTCTTTCTGGGGATAGCTGTGGAGGTCACTGAGGTGACCATGGACATCCATGCTCTTTTGGGTGTATATGTCCCACAGAATGAATTTTTAAATCAGGAGAGGTCAATCCTACATGCTAAGCATCCCAGTGATCCTGGGGAGGGGCGGGAGGAGACAGCTCTTTGCAAGAAACCGTGCTGATGGACTTCTCAGGTCCTCATCACCTCCACAAATATTTTAGGCAAAAAACGCCCTGTGCATTTGATATAATTCTTGGCCTCTGAGTGTACAATAGCATGTATTGTGCATACAGCACGTGTTGCGTTCAAGCTACCCCTTCTCTTCACTGGGGGAGATGTCCTCTCTTTTTTGAGTGACTCAGTCTCTGCAGTACCAGCCACTGCCAGAGGGAGGATATCTACATTACCCTTCACCTTATAGACTATTTCCTACATGCAAAAGGATAAAACCCGACAGAGCATCTGGCCAGGTGCATTGGTCAGTCCTCCTTTGTTTCCATGGAAGAATACTTTAAGTAGGCTATGATCTGCCAGAAAAATGAAGTACTTCCCATCTGGGCAATGATGGAGATGTTTTATTCCCAGAACAACTTGCCTTTCTTTCATCAGCTAATTTAGTTTTTTCTGCCCTAGTCACTGACCTGAAGATGAAGCCATCTGTCCACCCTCCAATAGCCTTCACGTTACATACCAAAATGTCATGGGATGTGGCACTGATGATCTTTGCAAGGGTCAAAATGGAAAGCACTTCCCATGAACTCATAGTTTTTAGATTTCTCATAATCCTCTCTGCCTTTCTCCACTGGTACCAAGTCACCTCAGGTTTTCATGTGATGACTCTAAAGGAATGTAAATATTTGAGAGTAACTCTGGCAATGATTTTTAACTGACTTAAGTACATTTCATAAATTAGTTGCCTCCCCAGTGGCTGGCCCATTTAAAGGCCACAAGTGAACAGCCATAGGGTAAATCCTTTTCCTGCCTACCAGGTAGCCCAGGTACTACAATTCTGATTTTACAACACTTCTGGTTTTACAAGAGACCGGATATTTGGTTATGAAGTCCTGCTGCCCCCAGTGACTGAAATATCTTCTCTTGCACTTGAGGGCATCGCCTATTCTCATTGTAAAGCACAGGCTCCCTTTCAGAGATATTTCATTTGCTCTTTGATGATCTCCAAGGCTTCTCATGGCCTATTTTGCTCTCCCGGTAATCAGATCCTCACTGTGCTCACCTATCCCTGTCTGCAGAGATTGCTGCTATGCACCCACTCCACTAAGCTTTCAATCTCCCCCCTCGCCCTGCCCTGACCGTCCGTGTCCAAGGGACGGGATGCTCGTCTTCTGGAGATTTGATTCGCTGTGGCTTTGTGCACAATTGCTGCAGAGGAAACTGTTTTTTTTCTGGTTCAAATACAGAGATGCAAAGTGCAATCCAGGCAGACAAGAACCGCTGTGAATGATGCCCTCCTTCACCACCCCTCCTCAATCCTTTCTCCAAGGGTGTGGGGATCTAACCCTACTCGTAGGTATTTCGGCATGAGCCCATCCTCTGCATAAATCCCTGTTATTCTCCCTTCTAAATGTCCTAACCCTTTATAAATGCCTACATGTATTTTCACAGAGAAGTAGTTTATCTATGGGGTCTGGTTTGACATTTTCCTCCTAATTCTTGCAAACAATCTCTACCTGACAGGTTTTGGTTTTGGCCTAGGTATCTAGGACTAATACATATTTTATCTCTGTGTTTGTGTTTTAGAGAAACGAACCAAGAGACTGTCACCTGAAAGAGTCCTCCAAAGCAAGCCCACATATCAATGTGGCACTCAGCAGTGGATTCAGTCCTCTTTTGCCCTTCGGGATATATATTCATTGATGGGTGCTGTATGTGCTTCTGTGGAAGCCGACAGGCAGTTTAACTCTACATTTATGCCATAAAGTCTGTCATTGCCTTTTAGAAAGCATATATTACTTGAATCTTCCACCTCATCAAAATCAAAAGCCCCCTGCTCCCTTCCTTTACCTCTGGATGACATAGTGGATTTGAGAGGTTGGTTTTGAGAGCTGCCATTGCTTTTTTTGTCTGCACATCCCATCCTGAGGCATATATGACCCTGGGCTACTTCATATGTAAATTTTGCTATAAAACAAGCTGCTCTTTCATCATAGGAAAAAAATCTCATTGAGGTTTTCCATTTTATGGTTGGTCAGCTCAGTTGTTTCGGTTATTTCTAAATACCCGTCTTTTCAGCCTTTCACAGTTCCCTCCTTTGCTGCTGCTGACAGCACTGTTCTGGGCCAGGTGAAGTTCTCCTCCACCAGCAATCAGCGATGGTTTATGGCACTCGTAATGATGAAATTCCATCTGTCTCACAGCAGATCCCTCAGGAGGTTGCTAATCAAACAACATTCAATTAGCCCCTCCAGCTCTGCCACAAATTCAGCTACATCATCTCCTCATCCTACTATGAAGCTCAAAGGAGCCGACAAAATTGCTTGGCTGTGGTGCACAATACTCTGTTACATCTTCTGCTGCTCTTCTAAGCATTTATCTCCTCTTTTCTGAGGTTGTAACAAACTCCTCAAAGGTGAGTAGGTTTAATTGCTACAGAAATCAATTTTGCTTGGTGTCTGTTGGTTCTTATCTATAATCTGCTCTGAAAGAAGATAGCAGCCCTACTATTCACTATATTGCTGGCAGTCCTCATTTTCTTCATTAAGGACCTCCATTTTTCCCAGAAGTTTCCAGTTCCAGTTGTATAAAAGGACTTCTCAGGTCACAGCAAACTCTTTATTCAAGATGGGAACCTGCTGCTTTGTTTAACCTGTTGCTTTGTTTAATTTGTTTAACAACTGCTTTATGAACTCCTACTTACAAAACAGAAAGTAATGTGTCAAGGGGAAATAGGGCTGGATCCCAAAAGCGTCAGGCAACCTCGCTTAATTCTTTTTATCTTCACTAATATAACCTTCACTGTTGTCTCCAGACATCTATCGCAGTGATTTTAGTAAGGAGACTTGGAAATGTGTAGAGGTAGAATTGAGCCCTTTAGTACCATCAGGGCAGAGGCACATCGATTTTGGGGGACTACAGCCACAGTGTGCCTGAGTAATGGACAGATGATGTGTTATTTTGGATGTCAACTGAGTGTCTTCTAGCATCATTTAGTTTGAATTAGCAAAAAAGACATTTGTCTGAATTGCAGTAATTGATGAGGGCTGAAAAGCCACGATAATATCTGGAGTTAGATGATATAATCTAGGCTCTTCCCCACAACACTGCTGGATTTTAACAGGACGTTGTTAAACCTGTCAAGTGAACACGATGGAGCTAACACGATGGAGAGATATGCCCTTCCCACCCACCCAGAAAAACGCTACAAGAAATCAGATAACAACAGACTTTGAATAGAAACTTTTGAACACAATTTTGCCAAGCCTGCAGATAAAGGTCAGAACTCCCTTGGTAAAGAGGTGGTTGTTGCTTGGGTGAGATGCAGTCTGAGCAACAGGAGAGGTTTGGGGCTGTCTTTTATTTTACACAGACCTGTTCACCCATCACTGGTTTCAGAGACCGACCTTCCATAACCTACATGCTGGGTTTGGTTTGGAAGCAATGTCCCTTGAAAGGAGCTTCACAAGCAACTTTCCTGTCTTGCATGAAGCAGCTACAACGGCATGGCTCCGGCTGGCAGCAGGAGGTGGGCAAATTGGATTGCGTGCCACGAGAAACACTTGATCTTCAGCAGCGACTCACCCTGCGTTGCCCATTGTTATCAATAAGAGGAAATATCAGAGGAAATACTCAGCCGTGTGTGCCTTGCCTAGACAGCAGGCTACTCTTAAAGGTTTAGAGGGTAAAGTGTGGTACTGGAGTCCCTTTTTGGTACAGCCTCTCTTTTTACTGCCAGACAAGGATAGACAGATTTAATGAAGTGTGGAAGTGGGATCAGGCAGAGCAGGGTCCATCCTGTTCCCCTGCTGAGGGCTTCTGTGATCCTGATGAGTGACATGTTTTCTCTGTGGCCCAGGCTGCCATCAGAAAAAACAGGCACGATATTTCCTTCCTCCGATGCCTTGTCTTTCATGTTCAGCTTAAAGCTCTTCAGGCAATGGTCTACTTCTTACCTTGTTTTTGCTGTGCTGCCATCATTGAAGAGCCCTGTCTCACTTCAGCTGTCTAGGCATGACCATAGTGCAAATATTAAGCAGCACTGACAGCTGAAAGCCTGCTTCCATCTTATTGCCTTAGATGTCAGCAAATAGTGTCATAGCATCAGGGATGACCCATCATGGCCCGACATAACAGAAGTGACATAACATGCTGAAATCAAGACACGACAAAAATTCAAGGTGTGCACAGAGCCGCTCCTGAACCTCTTTTCAGTTGGCAGGGAAAGTCAGGAGTAGACCCTGCGAAGCACATCACACATTGCACAAGTTTCACAGCCTCCAACAGATGAACCAGTTGAACCTGCAGCTTAGCTGGGTTTTGCCTTCATCACTAAATGACTCTGAGGAACAGAACAGCACCAGACATCAGGTCATCAGACAGAAGGATATATGAAGTGCTTTACTTCTAGGTGACTTTCCAGCTGAGTCTTGTGCAGCTCATTAGTAGGTAAAAGCCATTGTCACTTGACTGTCATTGTGAATTGAAACAACAGTAGACTTTGCAGCCACCAGAAAGGTGCAATTGCATGCCTGAGGGAGAACTGCAAGGCAGGACTTACAGACCCTGGTGCATCTGTACTGAGGTGCTCGTGGCTAATCTGCTCTCAGTGCTGTAAACAGCTACACGAAAACAGACTCAGAGCTCAGTAGTACCTCTTGCAAACCTGTCTGGCCCTTTGCCCAGGTCCTCTCTGACGTGCGTGCACCCGACGGGGGCGAGGAACCGGCTGCCTCCACCTCCCAGGCAACCCCGCACTGCTGCCCGTGATGCTATCCCCGCTGCTGATGAGGCTGTTTTTCTTCTGCAGATCAATAGGGAACTTCAGGTCTGTCTCATCCCGACTGCACTAAACAAGTGGCTCTTCAATACTGCAATGACAGCTTCCTAAAATACTCCGAGATAGATAGACAGGGCAAAACCCATGGGTTAGACTGGAGTGGGGCAAAGGAATAACAGTCATCCAAAACACCCAGCTTTCCTCGAGGGTGCCCTGCCTCTGCCCCAGCCCCAGAAATGCAGAGCTTTTCTCTGCCAGTGAGTTGCAACTTTTGCCATGTGCAAGGTGTAAGCAAGCGGTCAAGGCTGAAATGGGTTTCTTGTCCGCTTAATCGGCACCTCAAAAGCTGAAGGAAAGTCCTTGTGAATGCAGCAGGCAGGAAAAAAGTCTTTCAGGTAGCCTTGCATTTGGAAACCCTCTGCCAAACACAGACTTTGTGTCACAGAAAGCTCCTCCTTGAAAAGAAATGTGCCCATGACCATTTTGGAGCAATCTGACCTTTTTCATGGAGATATATGCTTCCCTGTCAATGGCTCATAAATGGATGAACAGCTCAGCTCTTTTTAATAGAGTTAGGCACAGGGTAATAATAGACTTGTGCAGCTCTCTCTCTTTGCTTAATTCATCTTTCTACAAATCATTAACATTGTTGGAATAACTGCTATCATTAGCTTGGATTCCTCCTTGCAGCAGCTAACGGCAGCATTGCGGTGTACAACAAACACATGGAAAATGGGGTTCCCTGCTCCTGTTTGCACAACAGAAACTCGGGGCAGGGCTTTTCATTCTCCTGTCAAAGGAGGAAAGGTGCTAAATAAAGCAGACCGAACTCCTTTCCTCCTCCATCAAAGAGCATAGCAGAGGGATCAGTGCAGCAGATGCAGACACAGCAGGGGCTCTAACGGAGGCTCTCGGTGCAGTGGTTGTAGCCTAAATCCAGTGCACGTAAAAGCCATGCAAGCCTCTCCTGCAACTCCTAAGATGCCCCTAAGCCATGCGAACAAACCTGTGGTCTCCATGTGCAAGCAGATGATGCCGTCCTGCTGTCACATTTCCTGTGGGGATGATGCTCACCAACCGATGATGGTAAAACTGCTCCCTTTGTGCTCACGTTCAACATTTCTGAGCCAAGACCCAAGTGTGTATCAGGCTTCAAGGTATAGCATGGCCATCGCCGTGATGACCCTGTACAGCATCGAGCAGGCTTAATGCCAGGTTGATATTCCTTTTGAAGTGTCGGCAGCTGCTGGGAGCTGAACAGAGCTTCGCTGCTGTGCGGTACGGTGAATCCTGCGCTGGCCTGAGCTAAATTCACCCCGGGCATAGGCTGGATCAAAGCAGCCTGCCTCTTGGCACTGCTCTGGGCAAGCTGCCTGCCTGGCGTGGCGGAGGGAGCTCTGCTTGCTGCTGCTGCCGGCCTCAGGGACATCATGGGGAAGGAAGCAAAAACCTCTGGGTGCGTTTCTTGGCATGTGCTTTGGTTCAGCAGCAAAACAACCCAAAGCCCAATCCTGTGGTTCCTCAGACCCTGAATTATTAAATAAGTCCCTGGCAGCTGATGGGGCTCAGACCTCAAGAGCTCTGGGCCTGATCCCGCGGTTGGGATCTGCACATGTATCTGATTAACATTGTGGGATCATCCTTTAATTAAATTTACTGTGTTTGGTTTATAAGCACAGCGGTCTGGACTTGATGACAGCAGTACACAGGATGGGGTCTGCTGCTATTTATGCATCTTGGGGCACGATGCACGCTCTCGTTTCATGTGCGCAGCCCTAAATGATATCCCTGGGATTACACGTGTGCAACTGAGAACAGCAATTGGCCTGGGCTCGGGAGCATTGTGTGACTCTTCCAGTAATCTGAAATGGTCATTTCCTAGCAGTCTGTTTGTTTCTGTGTCAAGGGAAATAATCTAATTTGAGTGCTGTAAAATTTACAATTGTTGTGCAACAATTTTAATGAGGAGGAGTGGAGGGGGGTATCAGGAGAACATCGGGATGAATTGACGCAGTGTGAAGGTGAAAGCAAGGCAAAGCTTCTCCCCAGAAAACTGAAAACAAAATCTACCACTCCCATAACAATGTTGCCATCTGCAATTAATGAAGGCTCATGTGTGACCCCAGTTCTCACATATACCATGAGCAGAGTTATGCAGAGAGGAGACCTGTAAAGCACATGGCTTAAAAGCATTAGCATCCTCGCAATGCAAGCTGTGCTGCAGTTTGCTGCTCTGACATAACTTTTTCCGAGAAAGCGTCTGAGCCAGGTTACATGTATTATCAAACCTGCTCAGACAACTGGGAGTCAAAGGGTCCCGCACCAGGTTTGTGCACATCGTGTTCTTTCAGAAAAGATCTCCATGGTGAGTCCCGTCTCTCCTGCATTGAGCCCATCATAGTATTATAAATTTCCAGTCAGCGATTCCAGTTTGGCAATGGTGCAGAAGTGAGGCTATGTTCAGGTCTGTACTGGGATTGACCCAGAGAGCAGCACCCACCCAGCCATTAGCACCGGCTAGTGGGAGGCACAGTCCTTGGATGTGGGAAGTGGCTGCGCAATTGTACAGGCTTCCCCAGTAAGAGTATAAATGGATCTTACCCAGATATTGCTCACAGGGAAGCATCCAAAGACCCAGGCAAGATTGTGTGGTCGTAAAGTTCTGCTCTGCTCATTGCTCCATGTGCAAAAAGCCCGAGAGTCCTGTTGTGATTTAATTGCAGTGGAGAAACTGCTGCGGAGGTGGCAGCACAGCCCAAAAGGCCCACTGTGCTCCTTTGGGGTGGAAAGCCAACCTGAAGATTCCTCTGATAGAGGGGAACACAAGAGACCCACCGCAGTGAACGGTCCTTGTGACAGGCAGCTGGGATGAGAAGCAAAATGGACTGCTTGTGTCCTTGGCAAGGCGGGGAAAACTTCAGTGTCAGGAGACCTGACCGGGGCTTCTCACTGCTGCTGTGTCCAGTGAAAGCACTGCAGAGGGGATGACTTGGACCAGTGCCTCCAGGAGCTTTGAGGGAGCCAATGCTGCGACACTTGGTCCTATTTCCCTCCGAGAAGGAGTTTTGCTGGTTGTGTTTCCAAGAAGAGAAGTGCTCTGCGTTCTTCATCATCATTCAACTGCTGTGTTAGACATGTCCCATGTGGGCAAGGACCCATGAGCACCAATCAAAAGATCCCAAGGCAAGTTATCTGGGGCATCATTTCTCTGGACAGGATGATGAAGGAGAGGATGGGGTTGCCTGCATTGGGTATTAAATGCTTCTGCTCATGCTTCCCCCATAACCTTGTGGTCATACTCCTGGGGAGAATCTTCTCTCTGTTCTGGCATTGCCCGTATCTTGCAAACAACTCAGGTCAAAAACATCTTTTTCTAACCATGCAAGTTAATTGCTCTCCACTGCCCGGGCTGCGTTCATGGTGGCCGTTACCCAGTTCCTCCTGTCCCCCTCCGGTGTCAGACAAAAGGGGAACCACATCTCAGCGACAATTGGGTTTTGTGTCTCGTTTAAAGCACTCCCCAAGAGGACACTTCACGTTTCTGTCTGAGCCACTTTATTTCCATCACACAAGCAGCACTCGAGCTAATGCACAGCGAGAGCCCTAGCGGGAAGTTCTTCAGGAGGAGGTAAGAGCCAATATGTAAAGTGGTTAATGAGCTTGTCACAGGCAGCAGTGCATCGGGTTACCACTACCAGAAGTGGCTAGAGCCAAGCAAACACTCCTTTTCTCCAGCAGCAAGCACCTTAAAGCCTGTCTCTGCCCCAGGGCCAGGAGCACTGAGAGAGGGCAGGGCCAAAGGGAAAATCACATCTCGTAACCCAGAGGCAAGCCAGACCATTGAAGCAATTACCCCTAACGCTTAGCAGCAAGAGGAGAAAAGCCCCAGGACCTGTTCGACCTCCCTCTGCAGGGTCAGGCAGTTCACCTTGGTGTTTGTATGGTCTCTCCCAAAGCATTGGGACTGAAAAAAACCAGCCCCAAAGAACAGGAAAATGGGGCTGTAAAAGATAAAAATCAGCTTTGGGAGTAGGAGGAGGTGGAGAACCAGAGACAGCTCTCCGTTCTTCTTTTAAGCAGTCTAGGTTAAGGTAACAGCATTCCCTTAATAGTAACAGGTCGTCAAGGACTGTACAACTTCTAATAGATATCACATAGCTCACAGGATAAATTCAAAAGTCTGCAGGAGAATGGTACTTGGCACTGTGTGTAATTCAGCAACAGCACGCTGCACGGCAAGAAAAACATGATGTCTTGACAAAGGCTGAGAGCTCAGAAGGTTGCAGAAAAGGGAAAAGTCATTTAAACAGAGCTCAGGGTATCCAGACTTGCCATAAACTTAATTAAAGCACAGATTTTGGAAGTGAGTGGAGTGGAAGTGAAAGCCATAAACCTGCACCAGACAAGGCACCAGGCAATGTCTATCCAAAGAAACTGAGGTGTGAAGGTGGCTGGGGGAAGGGTCATCTTTTGGCTGCCACAGGGCTCTTCGACTGTCTCCTGCAATACCTGGTGGCAGCCACTGACTGCCATCCTAGGCTGGTAGAGCCTCTTTTCACCATCAATCCCCCATGTGGGTCAGTGCGTTATAAACCCCAATAATAAAAGAGAAGACAGTGCAACTGGGGGTGAGCACAAGGGGCCATGAGCCAGAGGCCAAGTGTCATTTTTAAGAAGAAACCTGGAAAGCAAATCTGGCCGATGGATTCATGTTTTCATAATACTTTAGTGTCACAAGGCTGAGACAAAGCATCTGTCAGCCAAAGAAGTGTGTGATGTTGAGATGAAGTAGATATGGGAAGAGGAGGGTCCTGACATTTTAGGACACTACATTCTCATAAAGCAAACAAACAAAAAAAGAAAGAAAAATGCAAAATACAAAGCAGTCATGTCACCAGCTCCAAGCCCTGGGGGAAAATGCAAGAGAAAAGCTTTCCAGGGGCCTAGGCTACTCTGAGTGTGATGAAGATGCAAAATTCACCTGAATTTTTTTCCCCACTTCAAAATCCACAGGGCCTCTTGACTCCTGCCACCATTCACCATTCCTCTGCTTTACCCACTCAACCTGACCATTCACCTGGTGGTTACAACACAGAGCTGAACTGTGAGAGCATCTGTTGCAGGAATATGAGTAAATACACCATGTACCTTCATCCTTCCTCATTTGTTTCCCTTTATAAGTAAATATAGCCCAGGAAATAGTCGTTGTTCAAAAGGTGTGTGGGGATGGAGCTTTTAATTAACCTTCTAATGTCGTTAATGTGTGATGAGCCTAAATCAAGGATCCCATCTCAGCACCTCACTAATTTCAACACATTGTTCTTTTTAGGCCTTCAATCTTGTTCCCCACAGAAACTATAATTCATGGAAACATGTAAGAGATGGACTTGAGGCAAAGAACAAGGACAGGACAAATCATGCTAATTTAATTTACTTGGTTAATTACATTTCATATCTCATTCATTTGAGATATACAGATGAGTAAAATTCATATGGACACAGATATTGAAAAGCCAAAAATAAAGTCATGAGCAGTTTCATCTTTGAGTTGTGCAGAAAATGAAAGTGAGAAAAGGAGAGAGAGAATGTGTTAGTTAGCAGATGCTGTAAGGGGACAGGGAAAATACAGTTTGTTCCTTCTGTAATGTCTCTGACCTCATCTTTCCCTTTTCCACACGCTTCCGTTATTATTTTGGTCTTCTTAGTTCTATCTACATTTTCCCATTCTTGTTTTTGTTTTGCTCCACAGTCCAACCTTCTTCAGTAGTAGGTTCCCTGGCCCACGTTCTTGTAGACCACTGAAATATTTCTAGTAGATGACCAAAGGGAGGCATTAGTGGCTTTGAGTTACTCCAACTACAACCCAAATCCATTAGAAGTAGAGTTTCTCTTATACATGTGATCCTAAGGAACTGGTCCAACAAGGAGGATTTCCTACTTTTTCTTCCTGAAGTGAACAGCATAAAAAAAACCCCAGGGATCTGCCAGTTCTGTGCCACCCAGAGCTTCAAATCCTAATTTTATTGCTGTGTTGTATCTCGAGAGCAGCTGGGAACGGTTGAGAATCTGGGCCTCTATCTTCACACATCCAAATCTGTCTTTAAATCTCACTTCTTCAAACAATCTCTCCTTACTTTTTTCAGCATCGACAAGTTCCAGGTGTCTCGATCCTCTTCTCCCATGTCTGCTTCTCATCCTTAGAGTTATTCTTACTTTGGAAATGGACTAACCCTCATCTGCAGTCACACAGAGTAATAAACATGGCCAAAAAATTACGTTCTTCAAAATATCAGCCAGTGGTCAAACGTGAAGCTTCACAGATGTAGATTGCCACTTTGGTGCAGCTAAATCACAAACCATGAAGTCCTGCACTCTTGCAGAACCACAAAATTGTCACCTGGAGGACTGCCCAGTGCTTGTGACTGTTCAGGAAAGCCTGGATAAAGCAATGGGAAGTTCACCCAGATGCATAACCTTATACCAGCAGATAAGAGCATGCCTAAAACCTCATAAGGGCTTCTGCTCCTCCTCTGCCACCAATGATGCCTACCTTCCCGTGTCTGACAAGAGAGGTATAGTTTTCCTGCCTCCTGTTACCTACTCCTGACTTTCATAGATCACAGCTTCATGTTTTCTTCATCCTTATATGAATCAAAGGAAACCATCAGCATCCACAGCTGGTCTACCAAAAAAAGATCTTTAGATCATTCAGTCTAGTCTGGGCACTTCATAGACTGATTATGAGTGTAAGAGAGTTTAGATGCATGGACACGAGCCTTGAGATGCCAGTGGCTTCTAGGACCAGAGCACAGTCCCTGGCCTGTTTTATTTGTAAGCATAGGCATAAGCATTACATCTTTAATCATAATGGTTTTTGCTTCTCTGCATCTCAGCCAATCCCATCCAATATTCTTCATCCACTCAATGTCCCAGGATTCCTCTCTGCAATGCCTCACACAGTAACTACTTACACTTGATGCTGCATCAAATAACACTAAGCGAAAGTAGCGTATTATTATCAAGTTACTGAAGCAATAGAAGTCAACAAATGAAAGAATTAACTCGCAGGAATCGTCTCGAATCAGTGTTGCAAAGATCACAGGTCTCAGAGAAGTGAGTGACAAATTGTAAATCACCTTTGGCCTGGGCTAACATTGTTTGGTCCAGCCACCACGTAATGGTCATCTGAGTGAGATCAGTGTCCAAAACCTGGTGAGAGAGATTCATCTGACCCAGCGTTAGCACTGGCAGTGTGAACGTCTCCACCGGAGCTGAACGGCCTGACTCCATATCCTCACAGAGAAGCAGATACTTTCATTGTGCAGTTCAGCTCATCCTCATCCAGGCAGCTTTAGGGTCAGGTAAATCACACCCATTTCTCTACGTTGGCTATAAAGGAAGCCATGGGTGATCAGCTCAGTCTCTCCTCTGCCTGATCCCCATCAGCACAAACTCCTCTCCTTTGGTGAAAAACTGCCGTAACAGCCAGGGCCACGGATGCTGCCGCAGTGGCGGTCGCTCCAGGGTGCCAGCGAGGAGGCAGAGGAGATGCACCTTGCAGTGCCGACCTCTGCCTCTGCTCTGACCATCTCGCTAACTCCCATGCCAGGCAAACTCCCCAAAATACTGGATTGATGCCTTCAAGCACACTCTGTAACAAGAACCCTAACATTTATCTTCAGGTAAGTCTGGGTCGGGAAGTTATTTGGCATTTCCCCAGTAGGCTCTTGAACACACAGAATTCATAGACGTATCAAATTTGCCTTTTTCCTGTCCAGGTCTAGCACCATTAAACACACTGAGCAGACTTTCAATACCATCCAAAAGGAAACAATTTCCTTAAAAAAGCTCCTCACACAGTTTAAGCTGAATCAGACTCATACTGGACTATATAAATATCATTATTATGCCTTGTTCCTATAAAAACAATAAGTATTGAGAGCTTTGTTGTTTGCCCAGGAGGTAAAGCCCGTGCCAGGCAGCACAAGGCAGGCTGCCAGGCAGGAGGTGGACATGGTTACAGAAACAGTCTTTTCCAGATCCGGCCTCTGAGACTGGTGAAAAAGGTTTCTGTGAGTGAAGGAGGTTTCCCATACAAGTTCCATGTCAAAGGCAGGCAAATGCAAAGGGAGGCTGAATGCTGCACTGATCTCACAGCTCAGGTTGTTACAGGTGCAAACTCTATGGTCCTTTGGCGAAAACTAGGGAAGTCACAATAATCATCAGCTCTAATTATGCCTCCCTCCCCTTGTTTGTGGAAGAGTCTTGATTTTTTCAGCAGAAATTTAGATATTCCACAAATTCTTTAGAAATTTGTCATTTTTCATCTGGAAATGTTGCAGTGTCTTCTGGAGCTGTCTTTGATTTATTCCATGCTCCTATTGCTATCGTCGTTACCTACAGACCAGCTGGATTACATCCTGTGTGACAAATGTGAGCTACCTTTTGGGAACCCTTGTTTGTGGCACAAAAGGACAACACAACAGGGACTTGGGCCATAGAGGACAGTGGGTGAAGTAGCCTGCAATTTCCACAAGTCCCTCCAGCACATTTTCCAAATAAACATGTTTTTCTTTTTCTGCCAGTGTGTTTTTTGTGTATGGCTATTTGAAAGCAAGAGAAGCTTCTCATGTTAAGAAATGAAAGATTCGGGAGACCTCTAAAATGGTCTTTCTTCCCACCTCACCCCTTGCAACCATCGGAAAACACTGAACTACTGTATCTCCAAACAACTGCATCCTTGTATACATCGCTTGCTGAAAGGATAGTTAGGGCTGTTGCCTGCTCCCTAGGTAAAGCTCATAGTCAGGCACAGGAGTCCTCAGCCTCATTTTACAGAGGTTTAGAGAGAAATGAGACTACAAATGATCAGGTCATACTTGCCAGTAAGCACTTAGGAACTATAATCTTGTGCGCTGGCTGAACGGTAGAGCCAACCAAGATACATTTACAGTATTTCCTTCCTATCATGCATATTTCAGCCATAGTAAAAAAAAGAAAAAAGGGCATCAAAACATAGCCAAGTTGTAAAATCTGACCATCTGCAGGGCGGCTGGTGGAAAACCATTTTTACTTTGCCTTGAGAGGCATTTTTCCAAAGCTGTCAAACAGCTATCACCAAAGACCACTAGATTATTTACTAGTCCAACATCTGTCAAGAAATAATTAGGTTGTTAAAGGTAGATTGTTAGTTACCGGCATTAGGCGTCCATTAACATTAATTGAACTCCTCAGAATTATTTAGGAGCAAAGTCTGGCCCCATTGAAGTTAATGAGAGCCTTTCAATTAACTCTTGACTGACCTGATGGATTTGACTCATGGCAGATAGAAAAGTGATGGGTTTCTGTTCAAGCCATATACCCATGAATGGAGACATCTGCTATGGGGACATAGTCTCAGAGAGGCTACACACTGAGGGAGTATTTCAGACAGCCCAGTCACTTTGGGGTACTCAGTAAAATGTCATCCACCCCTGAAGAAGTGCTCACTTGGCGTGTCTTTTCTCTGCTTGAACTTGAAATACACAGTGGGGCATGGAGGTGCTTGCTTCTAAGTCAGCCTACACACCCCCACACTCACATCAGCACAGGGATCCACACTGTGTTTTAAAGATTTCGTTTTTAAATCCATCAGCATGAATCCAGTGCAATCCTTGGGGAATATGAATCGGAGCATTTGGAGGCTGGTCCAAGGTGTAAGTCAGAGCATCCTGCAAGCTGCCCTAGCCCTCCCTGACCTTCTCCAGGGTTGTTCTCCAGATGGAGCTGATGTGCTTCTGATCTGCTAACAAAAGCTTCTGTGGTGATCTGTGGGATATCAGGGATCGACTGCTCTGCCATGGTGGGACAGATGGAAAGGTGGCCCTTACATAGCTGAAATTCAGCCCGTGACCCATAGTCCTGGAGCTTAGAAAAAATGCACTTTCACAGCCACATGTGTCTGAAAGAGAGCAATGAAATAGTCGGTGGGCAATTAGCATTGCTGATATTTATACCATTAAGGATGCAGGGAGAAGCGAAACAAGGGTGTGCCAAATATTCACTGATTGGAGATGATTATGTTTCTGCTGATGCTAATATTTCAGTGTAATAATTTGCCCTCGCCATTCTCCCCGCTCCATGCAGTCCACAGGGACAGGTTTGATTGGGTCTTCTAGTAAAGAAGAGAGGGTCTAACCTTGCTGTCACGTGCAGCATGTAACAATAGGCTATCCAAATGGAAAATGTTAGTTTTGCATTAATACATTAATACAGACTTCTGGACCTCACTGCTAGGTTAAGAGTTAAACTTTTAGTTATCGGATCCCTTGTGTGATATAAACTATCATTATGAGATACATTTTCTTTCCATTATGCTGTAAAAAAACCCTCCTCCTTATAATATAAATATATACATTTCCTCCGAGGCATCCTATTTGCTAAAGAACATCATGGAAATCTAATCTCCTTTTAATCAATAAAACACCAAATGATGTTTCTATTTAATGCAAACTTTGCTTCTTACCATGTAATGAACCTGTTTCTATTAAGAACACAGCCATTAATGGAATAAGTAATGCATTACTACTATTCCACTGCTACAGTCAGGTTTCTCTTAGTATTTCCATTATAAACTCTGCTATTTAAGAGTCTGCAATTTTCTGAGCTGAAGTTTTGCCTATAAAATCCCTTTATACTGCTTGAGGGCTTGGGGTTGGGGGCTTGGGCAGGGAAGAAGGTTGCAGTTGTCGTCATGTGCAGGGGCTCTCTCTTGCTCAGCCACAGACTCCCTGTATGACCCTGGCCAAGTCATTTAACCTTTTAGAGCTTCACTCAGTCTAAATGGAAAATGGTCTGAAACAGAGAGAGGCCTCAGAGGCAAGAGAGATACAAGTTTAACTACATTTGAAAGGATGGCTCTAGGGAATGATAATGGACTTGAGAGACTTTTGCTTTTGGGACATCAGTACAATTTATTGTAGGTCAGTAATGAAAAGAAAATGGAAGCTTGGCATTTTGCCAGGAATAAGAACTATGGGGATCTGCCCAAACCATTTGTGATAGATGGCTATAAGAAGAGATAAACAGCTGTAATTTGGGCCAGAAAATACTTATGACCCAATCTATGCTTTTGCAAAGATTCTCTTTATTCCTATGTTTTTGTCAAGCTATTGCTGAAGGAAGTTCAGGACCTCTTTCTTCACAAGATGCTCACTCAGAATATTTTATATCCTTATTGGGTTGTGGTTCATCTCAGTCATACTGTTTCTATTATCTGATAAATGACAGGGCTTTCAAGAAAGAGAACAAGAAACATGTATTAGGAAACTCTGAGACACAATCACTGGTGCAGAAGTTGAAGGGAATTTGAGGATTAACAAACATTTTGATGAGCAGGCAGCAAAATAAAATGAGGGGCCAGACAATTCACAGCTGAATTTCATGCTCACATCATCATGAATGCTATTATCTCCCATGCAAGCAAATTAAACTGGGAGATCAGATCCTCCATCAGGGCTTGAAGGACATCCCTACAGTGAAAAAGGTGCCTGTCCCTTGCATGGGCTGGTAACGCGACATTGCAGGTTAAAGCAGAAATGGTAGGACAGTTTGGATTTTAAGCTGGTTTGGCAGCTCTAGCTCAAGCCAAAAGGGAAGATGGAGCTGTAGATGCTAACTAGAGCTCATGTCCAAGTCACTTTCCCTTTGCTCATATTTGAGCCTGAGTGAAGAACTCCTTGTATGGCAGATGCGTGTGAAACTGCTTCAATGGATGAGGAATCCTAACTGTAGGGGAACTGGGGCGGCCATCCTCAACTCTTTCTTATCTCCCTCATCTCTGAACACTGAGACTGGATAAAGGTAAATATGGTCCTGGGAACACCACAACAGGGGACACCACAGCTCCAAACCCTCCTAGATAGCTGGGACACCAGCCTGGAGAACAATTGTCCAGCACCCTTGGAAAAAGAGGACTTCTTTAACCCCCAAGGCAAGGCACTGAGGGTCAATAAAAGGTCCTCTCCTATTAATCCAGTAACCAGAGCATATTTGCTGGGACTTACTGCCATCTTCAGTTTTCAGGCAAAGCTAAGGCATGGATGGAAGGGCATTGTGGCCTCTGAGTCCGGTGGTGGGGTGATGATTCCCTAGTCATGATCTTCAAAACTAATGTTTCGGTTGCCTATCCATGTATATAGATATTGTTTCCTCCATTATATTCAGTTCACATTTCTGAGTTTTGCTTCACAGATGTGAGTGTAAGAAACACCTTTCTAGACATGGGAACAAATCTCTAATCTGATTTAGAAAATCTCTAAATACGCAGGAGAAAAAGCAAGAATCACTGTCTCCTCGTGACAACTGGGGCAACATGAAGCATGAACAATGTTTAAGGTCATTGGGGATCCCCATAGTGCAGTGGGGAACCAAAGTTAGTTCTAATCCCAACAGAGGGCCTTAATCATGGGACGGGTCAGGTAGGACACACGATATGCAACAGTCTTTGATAAAAAAGACAGCTGAAGTGTTTCCTGCACCTGAAGCTCAAGGAGGAGGGCCTGGGGGAAGGATCAGTCCATACATTAGGTCCAGTTATCAGCAGGGACTGCAGTGGTGGAGGGAACAGGGAGGAAAGAGCAGAGGAGGAAATTGGCAGAGCGAGCCATCACATCCGGAGCCTTTATCCTAGCACAGGTAACACATTCTTTATTTCACATTTATTTTCTCGCCATGTTAGGGAAGGGGAAAATAGACACGCTTATTTCTCCTGCTCATTTTCCTGGACCATCTGGTGTTGAAGCAGAGATGACATATCACTGTGAACAAGGGGAAGATGTCACAGTTTTCTCTAATAGCTGTGGGAGGAAAATAATTATTTTAAAAGTATGTGGGCTGTACAGACCGTACTTGTTAAGTCAAACTACCAGGAAACTTATTTCAGACACAAAACGTTTGATATTAAATAATCAGTAATGTTAGAGATCAGCAGTACCAACCGTAAATGTCGGGCTCGGTTCTGCTCTTACCACAACCATAACTCAGGCACCACTTCACCGAAGCCAGTGCACCATCTTTTGGGTTTACCGGATCAAGTAAGAATGAGAAATTATAGACAAGTCTATGACACAGATTACTTGTACCATGTACATCAGTGATTGCAGTCAGGTAGGGAAACAGGTCAGGATAAGAGGTGAAGCCAATAACGTGACATGTATCACCTTCTAAGCAATGACAACAACATATTGATTTTGTCCCCCTTAGCTCTGATCCCTTCTGTATTGTTTCTGTAAAGTCGTCAGGGCGTCTATGTATACTTGCAGCTCTAGATAATTTCATAATAAATAATAATTAAACTTTGAAGCGCCAGACATGTGAAGAGAAATGAAATACTTGTCCTACATAGGGATTCTTAGAAATATCACTCTCACTGTACAGAAACAAGTGAAATTTGCAATTGTCATTCAGCAGCTTTAGGGACCTCTTGGAAATATCTTGAAAACTATCTAATTCAGCACAGAAACTTGCAGGATGCATGGAATGATAATTGAAAATCAGGCTTTTTTAAAATCAAATGGAATTATTTGACTCATAAGTAGTCTTCTTTTTTGGAATGAAATGAACATTTCCTCTTCCTCCCCCCAAACAAATCTGTTTCACTGAAATGTTGGCATTTGAAAAATGTTGATAAACTCTAGTTACAATGAGAGCTAGTCAGAGAATGGAAACAGATTTGGTAAATAAGTATAAACAAAACAGCTTGAATTTGATTCCTGGTATTTTGTGGAATTGCTTTGCTTGTTCTTTGCAAACAAGTAGAGCTATGACTTTGGGCATTCAAAAAAATAAACACAATGCCCAGAATGTTTCCAAATTTGTGCCTGGGTAAAATAATAATATTCATTATTCAGTAATGCACAATTCAGTATGATATTATTTTCCCGTTTAGAGAATTCTTTTAATCAGATAGCAGCCAATCACCCAGTGGAAGTAATGGATGTGCAGAACAAACAGTTTAAAAACTAAACACCCGACAATTGTTTTCTGAAAAACTTGTCAAACACTGAATATCAAATACTCATGGAAATATTTGGATCATGTCTAGTTGTAATGATGATCCTCAAATACAAAAGCAAGAATGCATTCAAACTGTCCCCCTTTCCCATAGATACTTATGGAAATAGATATCACACACCCTACTGTAAGCTGTCTCCTTACTCTATGAAAAAAAGATCATCTCAGTGGTATTCCAGACAGGCCTGTGAGTCTAGCTACATTGCAAGAGTAAGATTTTAAGTGTTGTCAACCCAGAATTATTTATCAATACTAGTTTGAAGGTATGTTTTGTAACAAAATAGTTACCTAATTCAATAGGACTTTGCTAAAAGTTCTGGAGAGAAGGTCACAGATAAGACCTCCAGAGGTTTTTGTTGGAAACACTGTACTTTGTTCTTTTTTGTGGAAGGGAGCTGCCATATCCTATTGGAAATAAAAGACGTCTATTGCAAACTTAATGCAATTTTATTGGAACAAAATTCAATCTCTTCATTTTTGATGCAGTAATGGGTCAGCAAACAGAACTCAAGAGCGCAGCCTCAGACAAGTAATGTTCCTGCGGTCAGAGATGCCACCAGCAGAAATACACTTTATAAACAAGGAACCCCTGAAAATTTGTTTAGAATATTTAAAAGAATAATGCTCTTCTCAGTCACATACAGACCTGCAAACGTTCGCCAACAAGCTGTTTCCCAGTCATCACTGCAAGCCCAAGCTTCAAACAGAAAATCCATGCCCTAGATAAAGAAGATCACTTCTCTAATGTTATTTTTTCTCCTTCCCCAAATAGGTTATACAGCAAGCTCTCTACTTTGGCTGATTAAAACACACCATGCATAAGGGAGTGGGAGACACACACATGGAGTCAGACCCTCGATTTACATAATCTCCATTGACTTCAGTGGAGTGACACCAATTTATAGCAAGAAAGGGTCTGCCTACAGACTCTTAAAGAATTGATTGGTAACCTACAACAAACTGTTTTCAGGGATTAAGGTATTTTCGTGAGAATGATTCTTCCTATGTCTTGACTATGAGACAGAAACTTTGCTAACAGAAGCAGGGGCTACACTGTGAAATTTATGATACCCAAAAGGAAATCCCTTGTATCTTAAATGCTCAATAGTCCAATTTACATGTTTATTGCACAAAAGAGCCATGTATTTACAGGCAGAAAAACACCTATACATGTTAAAGCAGTTTTAAAAAAGGGTATGATTTTGAAAGTGCAAAATAGGAGGACATTTTTCAACTCTTTTACTCTCTTCCTTCTCTTGTCTTGGTCACTGGGAAGAAATACAGTAAAGTAACACTTCAAATATTAGGGATCTTTCATAGCACCTCCATCCACTTTCCATGCCTGCTTTGGCAGCCCGGCTTGTGTCATAACTATCACAAGTTTATTTATAGTTCAGCGGTGTTATGAGAGGTCAAGCAAGGAAGAAGAAATTCTGATGAAACCACTAGGGAGTCCAGAGACGAATTTTGTTGTGCTGAGGGTGTTTTGGGGGTTGGTTTGGGGTTTTTTGTAATGTTCATTTCCAAAATAACTTGCTTTGGAAGCTATTCCTTCCTTTGATTTCTCTGTGTTCCTCCTCTGTGGCTGTTTTGGCAGTGATGCTGTGGAAAAGAGCAAACGCTGAAGCCTCTTCTCAGAGCTGACACGGCAGGTCGTGTGAGGTTTCTGTGTCGGTGGCTCTTGGTGAGTTAACAGAGATGATGCTCTGGCTGAGGCACTGGGGACTCAGACTCAAGAAGTGCTGATGTCCTGCCATCAAGAGTAGCTGGCCTAAAAAACTGCAATTACAGAAGCAATGAGATGCACTGAGCTGTGAGAATTTATGGGCAGGCTTTTGCTCACCGCTCTCCTCGTGGCTGGAGGAAGCAGTTGTTACCAGCCCAAAATACCAACTCCCTGCTCTCCTTCCTGCAATCCCAGGAAGGCTGGTCCCTGCCCACCGGCACCGAGGAAGGAGTCGGGTCCAAATTCCCCCCGGGACTGAACCAGTTGCTTCTTCTCTTTCTCCTCCGGGACATTTCCCTCCCTCAAGAGGGTGCTTGGGTGCTCTGTAGAGGGGTAGATAAGGCACAGATGTCCCCCACATGGTGTAGAGGAAAATTCAAGATAGAGGGTTGGAGTGAACCTCAAAGGCATCCAGGACCTTTGGGGTACGAGTGGGCACAACCCAGGAAACCCAGGCTCTCCTGTCGTCCTGCGCTGGCTCTGTCATGAAACAGAGCTTTTTCTGCAAGCTGGAACAGGGAAGATCAAGGACTCCCTTGAGAAAATACAGGACAAACAATTTCCAAAGCCTTGCATGAAAGGCGTAGTCAGGGTGCTGCTTCTTCAGCAAAGCAGTAACAGTGGCAGCACGTCAGAGATGGTTAATATATCACCTTCTAACTGGGACTGAATAGATTCACTTGGTATATGCAGATATAGATGAGGCTCAGTTTTCAATATCACGCTGCCTATAACATATGACAGGGTCAACAGGCTGCTGTAGAGATCAAGAGAACAGATCAGCCTTCCAAAAATTCAATATTAATTATTGAATATTTACGTTTACCAGGGGGAATGAGTGATCAGAGTTTCTCTCCAAGGCTGTGTATGAATCTTTGTATTTCAAGAACAATATAAATCAGGCCTTTCTATTTGTCATTTGTGTGAGATTAAAATTAACATCACAAGCATTATTAATAAGGCATGAACAACAGAAAGAAGAGAGGAAGCAGAGCAGCTCACTCCCTATAAGTTTCTCTCTCTGTATATTAAGTAGATTTATCATGTACCAATTCCTTGCTCTACCCACTTCTTTTCTTTTCTCTCTGGCAAATTTGGGCTTCAATAGCATTCACATGCTGCTGATTAATATACCTGCCCCTCAGCCATCAAATTATAGCCCTTTACAAATATTAACAAATTCATCCTCACAGCAACCCTTGTATCAAAAGCACCAGGTACCAGATCTCTTCTCCAGGATGGCACTGGAGGAGAAAGACTGAGGTCTCAGGGATGGGTGAAGGCACAGAATAACACACCAGCACTAAAACAGAGGCTAAAGGATCGGTACAAAGAATGTGCAGAAGAAGTTTGTATGGACAAGACCTATCGATCACAACGGTCCTTATGGCCTTCAGAATCCACTTAATAAAAGTTAACTCTCCTTGGCTTCAAGCCCTTTAGCCATACATCTCAGCCTGTTTCATAAAGGAAATTATTGTCCTCAGCCTTACAGGTGAGGAAAGTGAGCAACTGAGAAATTAGGGCCCAGCCTCAGGGTTACTCAGGTGTTTGATTTTAACAGGATTTCACCTAAAACTGCAAGCCTGTCAGGTGTGTTGGCTCAAGAGCTTAACCCTCAGATTTACAGCCCCTTTGCTCAGCCCGAGCACAGGGGCAGTCAGAGGCAATGGGCAGGTGGAGATGGAGATCCCTCTGGGTGATCGGTGGGTGGACACACAAACCCCAGTGCTCCCAGGCAAACCCATTATGAGCGTATCATTGCCCGCTTGGATGGAGACCTGAACATTTGGCACAGACACTCAGAGGTGCGGATGGAAGCCCCCCCCCAGCCACCAAAGCTCCCATAACAGGGAGGGAAAAGCTGCAAGTGGCTATTTGGACCACCCTGGGGACTGTCCCTGGGCTGCAATCGCCCTTTTCAGTGCTCAGCAGTATAAAACCTGCCTTTGAAAAAAATACATCTTGGCAAAAACGTTGCTGTTGGTGAGGTGTGAAGGCTGGTGAGGTGGTGGTTTCCTTAAAGTGGGCTGGAGAAGTCATGTTCTTTCAGTAGTCAGTTCTTCCAATGTTTGGTTTGGTTTGGTTTGGTTTTAAAATGCCACTTTGTTCTGCCTTCTCCGCACTCCCTACAAAAAGTCCACACAAGTCAGTCTACCACCAAATAGCTTTTTGGCTTCTGTCCCCCACTACTTGCACCCTTCAAATTCCCAGACCTGGTTTGTGTCCAATGGGTAACTCCATCTCCAGCTATGAAGATAAAATGTCTGTGGCTGCTGAGAAATTCTCTCCCATGCTCTTCACACTATTTACTGTGCAATATTGATATATTACAATATTACACCTAATCATAATTAACAATGATACTTAGCAGCATCTATATGGCTCTTCACACCTTTAAAGTGCTGTGCAAACACTCATTAATTAATCTTTGTTCGGGAATCCTGTACAGCAGTCTCTTCCACGGGGCACCAAGAGCTGGTCCCCAGGAGCTGAGCCGTGCTTGCCGGGGCACGCCGGCTGCCGCCCATGGAGACGGAGACTGCTCCTGCAAGGAAGGTTCAGCTCTCTGCTTCTGGGAGGTACCGAGAGCTGCTTTTCTGTCCCCAGGGGAGACGTGAAACAGCAAAAAAACAGCAGGAATGGGCGATAGAGACAAGAGAGTGACAATGGTTGTGACTCTAACCTCTAACTGCTCTTACTCCCCAGTGCTGGTGCTGGTCCGACTTGGTGACCTGAGGCCATCTAATAAAGGTCAGTGCCTTTTCTTGGGTCAGCCCAAATCCTGCGTGCTCATGAGCCCAGGGTCCCCACAGCTAGCCCAAAGTGGTGGGTGAGGAGGGAGAGGGAGGCGGTGGTGGGGGCAGGCGGTGGAAGGGGGGAGGCGAAGGCCACCAACGTGGGACCTGCTGTAGGAGCACATTGCAGCAGCTGCCCCTTCCAGGTCTCCTTCACACACCACTCCCCACTGTCCATGTTTGGGCCCTGGGTGGGGGTTTCTCTCACGTTTGCATTTTGGAGGTGAACGGCAGGTACATTTTTTGCAGCCCGTTCAGCGCTGTATCTCTGCTTGGATGAAATGCGCCTTTTCTCAGCTTTTCACTGTCTTGCTCTGAAATCTCCACTCCCATCCCTCTGCAGAGCTCAGTAACAGCTTGCTTCATCTTCCTACTGTCAGCACTCTGCTTTGACCCTTTAATCAGGGGACTTGGCTTTTATCTGGAAGACATATGCCTTAGGTGTCTTGTATAAGGTGCCACACAAAGCAAATTCAGCCAGGCCTGCCAATAACACATCATCTAACCAGATGGGGATAAACAGACTTGAATTCATTTGCTCCCTTTTCTCTACTCAGTAGTAGCAAGCACCAGAGAAAAGGCTGTTACTAGCTTTGTATAATGTCTCTGGGTACAGGGTTTTTGTACTTCGCATTCGAGGAGAGCTTAGGTCAGCCTCACAGCTTCTTTTGATTAGAGATGGTTGGCATTAATAAAATGAGAAGCCTTTTGCCACTTGTCCCTATGACATTGTAGGTACCAAAAATGAACAGTGTCATGGAGGGGTTTTTTTTTAACTCAGTGAAATCTCAGTTGTGCGTTTTTGTGCAATTTGGATAAAACAAGGAGGAAGTGTGAGGCCCCCTAGGCATAGATATATGGTTTGTGTTGAATTGTCAATGGAGAAGTGACCAAGCTCATTTTTTTCCTTTGGTGACCTCAGCAAGATTGATATCTAGATCTCATCAGCTGAAGTGAAAGAGTTATTATTACAGAGCCTGGAGCAGAACTGACATACTTGCAATGAATGAAGCTGTTTCTAGCTTAGGGAATTCAAATGGCCAGGCCAGGGACATGCTCTATGCAGTAAGAGCAGAGATACCAGTATTCAGACCGACAAAATGGGTCTCAGCCAGTCAAAAGATCAAAGAAACACTTCTGAGGAGAACAGCTTTTCTTCTGAAAGTGCTAATTGGAATATTTGATAGCAGCATCATTATCTTTCTTTTTTTTTCCAATACTTTTTAAAGCCATTATCTTTCTTTGGGTTGTCTCCATTTTTCTCCTTGGGAAATTTAAAGAATGGCAGAACATCCTTAAAACATCCTTTCAAGGCAAACAGATTTGATCTAGTTAAGAACAAACAGACATGGAGACAATTTCCTTTCTGTGAGGGGACATTCCCCTCACTTAACAGGCCAACCTATTCCCTGCATTACACTCCTTGCATGGTCACATTTGGTATACAATTGTAAGACATGGACAGTGACACGCTATGTAAGTCCCTGACAGGAACATGGCCATGGGAGACCACCCTTCAGGGGTGGGTGGCAGGGTTTGGTATTTATTATTGGGTATAGGTGATCCAGAAGGAGACACCAGCCCCCACATTGTCACCCCAGGGTCTGTACAAATGGTGATCACGAGGAGCTTGTATTTTAAATAAAGCAAAGTGCGTGCTCATTTACTGATTGGGATTACAGGCACACAGAGATTAGGACCCTGATCAGACACCCACTGAAGTCAATAAGGCGGGGGGGGCAAATTGCGACCAGCTTAAGTGAGCATATGGCAAGTCACTCTCAGATTCAAGGTCATATGGGAAACATGCAACATCGTTGATATTTCACACCCCAGGTGAATGCATCAACCCTGCTTGGAAAACAGTCATATCTGCTCACAAACCTCCATCTGAATTTAAGAGGAAGCAAGTGTGTGATCACGCCGCCTGCCAGCTTCAACAAAAATTGACAGAGTGAAAGAGGTCTCAAAGACCATGAAACTTTAGGAGCTTAATTAAAAGCAGCATCTGGGCAAATTAAAGGAGAGAGACTGAAATTAGTGCCTCTGCAGACTAAGAGGCAGGCAGCACCTTGCTGCTGCGCATCTGCCTCTGCCCTGCGGGGGCTCTGCAAGGACCTGGAGACACAACAGGGACAACTCCATCCTCCTCCTTTGTCACTGCTCAGAAAACCACTTGTTTCTAGATGAGACTGTGCAACTGCACATACATCTGAAGATCTGGGATCCCATTTTATAGATATTTTAATATTTATGTGTTGGGGAAAAAAATTCTGTATAAATAAAAAAAATGAGGGATACTATGTGTAAATAGCATTTCTGGCTATTTCAAATATCCTGGACACTCAGAAGCCAAAAGAAAAGCCAAGTTGGCCACTCTTCTCCTTTACAGACTTATTTGTTTGTTTGTTTGTTTGTTTGTTTTATTGTTCACTCAGGTCTCAATTCAGTCAGACTCTCCACAATAGTCTTTTGAGATGCGCCACAGCATAGTTCAACCTTGGACCTCCTTAATCTGATACAGCAGAGTGGTTAAAATAGGCAAGGCCAGATGTTCAAATACTTTCACTTTGGCAACAAGAGGAGCAAACGTAGTGAAAAGGTCAAGGGCCAGGAGAAGAGAAATGGAAGAAAGGCCACAGCTTTCAGTAAAGAAAAGTACCAGAGCTCAGAAATGGCATGGAAGCAAAATAATGAAGTCAAGGACCTCACATGCTTCTGCTGCAGCTGGAAAACACTTAAGCCTGAAAGTCGGATTTAGATCTGTCACAATAACACTATGCATTTCAGATTGATTGAATTATAACTCACAGGTGCTCCTTGCTCCATGCATTTCATCCTTCTTCCCTCCACAACAGGCTTTAAACTCCAGCACACAAGACAGATGAAAAAGATTGCTTCCTTGCATTCTCCTTAACACTGCTGGGTCTCTATCGTATTTATAAACGCGTATTTTAACACGTAACGCTCTACGGAGGAAATCCAACTGCCGTCAGAGCAGGCTGTTTTGATGGACTGAGTAAACATGATATTTTGGTGACAGGTAATTTTCATACTCAACTGATTAATTCCAGAACACGGGAACAATGGGCTTTTTCAGCTGCTGAATAATGCATGTATGGCATTGCAACTGGTAAGCAGCAGGGTTCCTGGTTAGCGATAGAAATTCACACACCCATGCTATTTTAATAAGCTATCACTGTTAAAGAAGTCTATTTACGTTATTCATCTCCAACATTTGCACAAACATGTCAACCGGGGAAGTGTGTGGGGGGAGGTAGGAGGGAAAAATGAGGTCATATTCATATACAGTTTCTTAGCTGTTTAATTTATATAAGCCTTAAAATTAAGCAAAAAACTTACTTCCAAGGGAAAGAAAGCACCATGACCACCACCTGAAACCTGGATAATACAAACACAATGGAAACACACCATAGCAGAAGAGAAAAGCCAGGACAAGGATATACATAGAAAGCTGGGCATAGGCTGCTCCAGAGCTTTGTGAGCCAGAGCCATTTTGGGTTTTGGCTACCGGGCTGCTCTGTGGTGCCACTGGTCCCTTTGGAGACATCTGGGCCATGTCCTTGTCACTGTCTCCCCATGAACCAGCCAAGAGCTCCCAGAGGAACCAGACCTAACAGGTTTCTGGGCCACTCTGCTCTAACGCGTTGGGGTCTGGGACAGGGGCCACCCATCTGGAGTCCAGGGCAGCTCCACTTGGGTTATGAATATGTAGACAGCAAAAGGAAGGAATCAGCTCTTAGTTATGGGATCAAGTGTCAGACTGACTCTTAAATTTAGGTGTGTTATGAGTTAGATGCTTAATGTCTTTTATAGCCAATGGAGATCTAGTCAATGCTGATCACCTGTAGAAGTCTGTTTTTCTTGGTTCTGCTTAGTATTGATCAGGAGATAAATTATTTTGCATAGAACGGGCATCTGGTACCATTAGAGTGTCTGGAGTGTCCTGGATGGTTCCCAGCTGCTGCTCCAGAGGGGTGCAGGTTTCCCATAGATTTGGGGTAATGTTTTCCAGCCCCAGGGAGGTACCTTGGATACCACAGGGCATTTAAAATGACACTAAATGCCTATGTTTAGACAACTGTATGACATCCTTGACCTCCATTGACTATAATGGGAATTTGGACAGCTGGACATCTAAATTTGCATGCCTTAATCTGTGAGCTGAATTCCACCCAAAAATGTCAGTCTCCTCATTTTTACTAGAGCAGGTCACTAGAGGCCAGATTTTCAAGAAAGCAGCTCCTACTTTGGCACACGTTCAGCTGCCAAACTTGCAAGTGTGATCAAAGGGAAGGCTGAGTCCCTCTGAACAAGATGGGGGCTGACCAAGTGAGGTGTATCTGCTCCACCATCTCCTCGTGCCCCAACTACTCAGTTCAAAAATGGAGGTAAAATGGACTCTGAAGACAGCCCTGCAAACCTGGCAGGCCCAGACCCAGGAGTTTGGTGTGTGTGCAATGGATCTACATGTGCACAGCATGGGAGACACAACGACACGTGGTCACACATGACACTGAAACCCAGCAGATCACCCTACAGGCAATAGCACTGAGAGCAATATGCTAGTTGTTCCTTTTCCCCATGTCATTGTGTCCCTTATTTATGTCCCTCGCGAATAAAGTGCTTTTAAAGCAAGGAGCAAACTGGTCTACCCCAAACAGTTAATCTTAGACTTGGCTCCCACTTTTCTTTATTTCGTCATTTGGGATCTGGATGCTGGTGCAGTTTCATCCCCTACAACCTCACATCTAAGTTTTCATTTGCATGGTAAGTATTGCTATCATTACATTCATTCTTTTAAATCATACTCCCAAATTTTGATTCTCCTTAGCTGCCTGGGAGGATTTCCTCCCATTTGGGGCATGCATCTCTGGAAGGATCTGGGAAGAGAATTTCTTCCTTTAGGAGAGTGGGGCTGTTTCCCAAAAGAGCACAGGAATAGTATAAGCATGTTTTTCAGGACATGACTGTTTTACTACACAACAGCCCAACGATTTATATCATTCTGTTGGAAGCTTTGAGCCTTTATTTATTTTATTTCATTTCTTGCAGCTTTGCAAATAGAAAAATAGGGAGGAAAAAATCCCCAAATCTTTGCTGTGGGACAGTCTAGAGCATATTATGGTACATGGGGGTTGAGGAGTGCCCAGCTCTGGGAGGAAGGAGTTGGAGCCCATGGGCAGCCCCAGCATCACATTGTGCAATGTGTTATTTCAGTCTCTCTGGAGGCTGGTAATTGCGCATGTCAGAAAAACATTAAGGTAACCAACGTAGAGGGCAATGGCTGCATAAGGAGACCAACTGACAGAACACATTGAACTAATTTTCTTCCAATCTCCCCCAAATTTTTCTTTAAAAGCCTTGCCCTTCAGTCTGGGGAGAAGCATGAGAAACTTGCCTGAGATTTTCTGAGAAACCAGGGGAGGAGGAGGAGAAACGTTGGCCGGTTACAGAAACTTTTCTCCCCTTTGTGTCTCCCTCACCTCCCTCAGCCCAATCGTAATTAAACTTTCTGCTGCACCCACTGTGCTAGTCACTAATGGGAAAATGAAAATAGACATCCTCACTCTGCAGGGATTATATTCCAAAAAGATAAGACTAGGGGATATTATTCTCCTGTTAGTACAGGAATGGTAAGCAATGGGGATTTTAAAAAAGTTATTTGCCAACACTTCCAGCCAGCTTTGTAGGATCTGCACAAAACAGAGCATTTACTCTTCTCAAACAAAGTTTTAAGGTAACTGATTTTGTCAGCACTGATTTTGGTTGTTTGCTGCAAGACACCGCAGAAGCATGGCCTGGTTTTCGGTAATTTGTCTTCTAATACTCAAACCTAACTTAACCTGGCTCACTTTTTTGAATATCTTATGAGCTCCTACACAGTCTATAATGGGATTTTCCCCATAGCTCCCTGCAGAACGTTACTCTGCAGTGATTTGGAGGAGCAAAGGAAGCAAGAGCTGAAGGAGAACGGAAAAGGAAGCTATTTTGAGCACAAAGCCTCTAGGCAGATGTAGCTTGTGGAACTATCACATTCAGCCCGAGTTATTGGAGCAAATCAATACTAATTATTTTAAGGCTGAAGCCTCATGCTGGGGCTTCTCAGAGTACTCACGGTGATCTTTTATTGCTTCTTTTGTAAATTTGCAGCGTGAGCCGTTATCACGGTGTGCAGAGCAAGGATGCTGTAAGGCAAGGGAAGGTCCCACTACTTAGGCTCACCATGCTCTCAAGCACCCTTGCACAACTTCTGTCTGCAGCAGGGCATGCAAACACTGGTGGAGGAAGGATTTCATACTATGAGTCCTTTGTGGGATGGGAGGATCCCAAAACCTCCCGTCCTTCAAGGATAGGACCACGTTTAGGCTCTTTGCTTTAGGAGACAAGGAGAGGACCTCATGGTCCCTTCGAGCAGCCTCAACTACAAATGAGGAGCCAAAGGAACTTGAGATCCACAAAAAGAACACCGGTGCCATCTCAAAGCAAGCAAGGAGACTGCATGTTCCTGAATCAGCACAGCTGAGGGCACACTTCATCTTACCCACACAGCAAGGAACATGCTTCATCCTCCTCACAAAGAAGATGTTCCCTTGGTCATTACCCAACCTCATTTACAGGAAACAGCCTATGTAGTTATTGACCATAACACAACAGACTGGGATCTTATCCAGGGTCCAAACTCTCCCTCCAACCAACACAGCTGTTTACTATGTCTCCACTGATATTTAAGATGAATTTCAAGATCACATCTGGCAACCAGCTTAAACTCTCAATCCAGCGGCTGCCCAGCCCAAACCTGAGAGCTCTCCTGTCTTCACATTTCAGTACTGCCCAGCACAGCCTCTATGGGGTTTGGTACTTGTCCATACCTAGCAGGATCACACCACAAATGTGATCTGCAGCACCCATCCCATAGTAATTTTTACTACCTCCAGGAGGTTCTGTATCCCTTCTGCTGTCTGCTGATCTTTAAGCAAGAGAAGCCCAGAAACGCAAGTGCTCTGCAGACCCACTCCTGCAAGGTTCTTGTGTTACATGTAATGAGGGAATGCAGCTGCATCCCAGCACCACGCTTAAGAAATCATGAGTATAGCATAGCTGGCTTTGCTGTATGACATAGGTCTGGGAAGGGCAAGGGTAGCCAGAAGGTCGACCGTAAAAATCAGTGCAGCGATATCCACTACCATTTAGTTTCTCCATTTTACGGGAGGGGTTATAATGCTTTTCTCTTATAAAGGCTCTTCCCAGCATTGATTTTATTTTTCTTGATTCAGTGGCTGAACCAGGAAACATAAAGATTATTTCATTTTATCCAAAATGAAATATCTGTTTCATTCTCTGGGGTTTTTTTTATTATTATTATTTGTATATTTTTTTCGAAGGAAAAAAAGTTACATTTCCAAGCAAAATACTGCTTTGAGATGTAAAGTTTTCGTTTTGCAAACAGCAAGGTGCAAGACTGCAATCTTTTAAAAAATATTTTTATTTCATTCCTTGGTGGTGAAAAAAACTTGAAAATGTGGCATGATTTTGCCGAGTTTCAGGTTAACCAAAAATGACCTGTTTATGGCAAGTGAACTACTGTCTGAGAACTTGCTTCACGTAGCTCCGTTCTCCACTAACCCTTTTTTGTCTTTTTAGATTTGAAATTCTTCAGGGAAGAGACTGACTTTCCTTTTGCACAGGAGAGAGCACTTTGAAGATAAAAATTGTTAGAGCAGTGCTAAGTATTGTGTAGCCTCGGAAGAATGTGTTATCAGCTTACAAAGCCACTTTGAAAAGTAGCATACACTCAAAGGCACTGACATCTGTCTGTAAAAAGAAAAAAAAAAAAAAAAGAAGTGTAGGTGGGATTTACTGTCTGCTATATAACTTTCTCCTAGACCTTGACTGCATGAAACATACTGCAAGCGAGGCAGAGTTTTTCGCAGTAACAAATGCTCTCGATGAAACTTCTTTTTAAGGATTCTGTAGCAGCACAGGGATGCCAAAGCTTTCTGCATTCAGACCAAAAAAACCTCCCTAGGTCACAGTAGATCAGCCCAGCCTGCACAAAGACATGATTCAGCAGATCAAGTTTTATTAACCAACAGCTAATTTTCAGGTGAGCCCACCTATTCTCAGAAATTATATTCAAAGAGGGTGGTTTTTTCGTTTTCCCAGTAAGTATCACTGCAGAAAACTGAGTCATCAGCACAAACAGAGCTTCAGAGCTGGGTACAAACTATGTGAGACCCAACCATTCTGTATCGTCTTTATACAGGAAAATAACTTATGACTTCTCCCTTCCTGGCTAGACTCTTTCTAAAAGACTACACGGAACTCCAGGGATGCCTGGTATTTCTTCAGTCATGGGTATCGTTTTGCTTTTTTCTGGCTAGGGTGAGACAGGCACTGATGGAAGAATTGGAAATATTTACCCATCTTTTGGAGGAGTTGCCCTACCTGCCCCCACTCTACCATTGCTGACCATGACTATGCCACAACCAATTTCATAGACCCACATACCCAGGTTGCTCCACTTCTAGTCCAGTCAGCGCTGGTTTTCAAATTACAGAAAAAACCCTGCCTGTACATTCAAAGTGGGAAAAAAAATAATCTCAGACAAGTAATCAGTGCTGACGGGCTGTGTCCGTGGGCACACACACAAGTGCTCCTGCTTATCCTGCAGCCTTTGTAGCACAGCACCAAGGCTCCTCTTCAGAGACACCCCGAGTCAGCTGAGGCACAGAGAGGCTGAGCAGCTGGGGGCTCCCCTGAAGGGCTAGACAACTCTTCAAGGTCCTACAGATGCTTTAGTGCCTGTAGGACTGAAGAGTGGATGGTGGGTTATCCCATGAGATCAGAGACCCGGCTGTCCATGGATCCAGTCAATGATTTCAGACCTCAGCTGGTGCCATATGGTGCAAGAGAGGCTGTCTGGGGCACCTAACTGCTCCAAACTCCAGGAGCAGCCCTCTGAGCTGGTGACTTGCTCCATCACGTAGCAGAATCTCACTTGGCCAAAACAAGTGATGAGTCTGCAGGACTAAAACCCCACAAACGCGATGCCTGGAAGCAAACAGACTCTCTCCTTTCCCCTAACATCCAAGACTCTGATTCTGCAAATTCATCTTCCTATACTGCTTGGGAGCACATGGCAGTCTGACCTTGCAGATCAGCCGTGGAACTGAACGCCACAGGACAGCTGAGGAAGCCACTACAGCAAAATGGAAATCTTCTTCCAGAGACCCCCTGGCTTCCCTATGCCTCTGGACCACTGTCCTGCATCTCATGTAGGTGCATGAAGTCCAGCTGTTCCTCCTACTCTTGAGCCACTTATGCATCTGCTAAGGGGCTATTCAGCCTAATTAAACTGGAGGTCCCTTATACAGCTGTTGCAGAACAGCATCCACTTGTAATTTTGCTTCCCCAGCCCCTGAGGGAACCTGGCCTCCTAGCTCAGGTATGTGAATATCCCCCAAATACATACATGTTTTTACTCCTCCTCATTCCTATTCAAGGATCGAACACACCCATAAACACCCTTCTCTTCACTACAGCACTAGCTAGAGAGGGGCCCAATATGTTGGAGTCACTCTAAAGAAGGCCTCTTGTAGCAGATCTCTCTAAAATTAGCCATGGACAGCCCGTAAATCTGTGCTGAGGCTCTATTGCAGGTGAGAACATGGACCATCAACTTAAAAACTGTAGTAGGCCACGAGGCAAGAGCTCTGAACTTGTTGGGTGTCTTGATTACACGCGTGCTCCTGGTGGCTGCGGGGTCTTCGGGTGCGGAGGAGGAGGAGGGTTTGCAAGAAGGGACCCCGCAGCCTGTAGCTCATAGTGACCCCAGCTGCCTCCCCATCTCCAAAAAGCTCATAAAGAGTGGTATAGATTCACCCACATAGAGGAACATAGGGAAAATAGCTGTGAAATAAGGGCAAACACCTCGAGCCATAAGCTCTCGGCTAGAGTATAAACAGCAGCCAACCAGTTATTATTGTTGTTATTATTATTATTATTTTAGTTGCAAGGCTTTCATTAAAAGCAAACCCATGTCCTGGGGCAAGACAATAGCTGAACTTTGAGCCTGTGAAAGAGCTCACCCCGATGACTTCTTTTCTGAGGACAACCTCATTAGTGAATTTTTGTCTCAGAAGAAAAGACTGAGCATTTCCCCCACCTGGCATGTCCTACCCTCTAGGACCTGGTATTTGTTTTCTGTACCTGGAGCAGTAAATTTGCCTAATCCCAGCTCACATTTAACTCGTGGCTTGCCACAGACAAGAGAAGCCTTTGCAGCCTCTTGGAGTCACTCCCTTCTCGCCTTTGCTCTGCAGCAGCTTTCAGAGCCATGACAGTGTCCATTTAATGACGTTAGGTTTTCAAAGTATCACTGCCCGCAGATGACAGCTGAACTGCCAACAGCTCTTTTAGTCACCTTCTGAACTTTATGCTTTTTGTTCTTCTTCCCAATAATACGCAATTTTCATGGGGTTCTTCCCAACTGAAGACCCCAAAGCACCTTACAGAAGGTCAGTAGCAGTATATCATTTTACCAAAGGAAAACTACAGCACAGAGAGGGTAGAAACCCCAGCCCACATCACCAGAGTCCCAGCTAAATGTAGGCAGCTGTGGGCCATAATATTGCCCATTGGTTTGAGCCACCTGTACTGCTGCCCCACAAGGTGACCATACGTTCAAGGTTACTGTAGGATGTCCCCATGTCCCAGAAGGCATTTTCAGGATGTCTTAAATGTTCTTTGGGATATATAGGCACAGATTAGGTTTCTTCCTGTTTGTTCAGATCCTATTGCTGCACCACACTGACTCCATGTGGTGCTGGCTGAGGGAAAACTATCCAGGAGAAGGAGGGATTGCTGTAATGGATGATGTTCAGAGAGAAAAGACCAGTGAGCAGTGATGTTCACATCAGACTCATTTCCTTTACTCAGACCCATGTTCATGGCACTTACCGAGCATTTCCAACTACATGTATTCAGACACTCAAGTTAAATGGGGGGAAAAAAATCACAATTTTGTAAAATGCACTCTAGCTCCTGTTGGGAGGTAAGCTTGGAGTTGTGACACTGAAGAGTGGTTTGAAGGGTTATTTCTAGCTTGTTTATGCAATCATAGCCTGTGTGTTTTCATCCCAAATAACTTTTGAACCCAATGGTCACTTGCCACCAAGTACGAAAGAGAGGAAGCATTCCCAAAGCTAAGCTGTTCCTCCAAGTTTCATAAAAATAGGCAGCCAGGTAGATGAGAGAGCCCCAAGCAGAAGGAAGGGTGAAGACCCCCAGCCAGTATTAGGCATGAGAGAAGCCAGAGACATACACACATACGAATACATACAGCTTTCAGTGCCCCAGCTGATGGAAAATCCTGACTTTGTCCCCGTGCCAGAGAATCCAAACATCTGACAGGAACCCTGGAAATGAGGCTGCTTTGATCCTGCCGCAGGCTGAATCGCTGATCTCCTGTGGAATTTGCCCTCCTAAGGCTGGAACAAAGAAGTCAGATGAATACGAGGAGGCAGGACAGCAGCAGCCACCTCCAGTCATTCTGCCCACATCCTCCCTCGACCCTCTGCGGCTCACCTTGTCATTTGTTTGCCATGTCCATACTGCAAACACTGCTTCACTTAACCCGTGACTGTGCTGCGTGGACTAAAGCAGATAGCATGGTGGGAAGCCTTGAAAGGACTCAGCCTTCCTGCAGTGACACCTCCAGACAAGCTAAGAGCATCCCTTGCAGATGCTAATGAAACCTGTCCTGCTAAGGGGGGGTAATCCCAAGGGCTGCAGAGTTGCTAGGGCCCAGAAGTCCATCGCTTGGTCCAAGAGGAAAATCAGCTTTCCTCCCAGAAGCTGAGAAGAAAGTGTGTTACACCAGCCAAGGGGAGGTCCTCATGGGTTAAAAAACCCCAGCATGAACCCCTGTGCTTGCCCCTGATGCATCCTGTGCCCCAAAGCATCAGGAGATGGAGATGAGCCAGCACAGACCCAGCAACAGAAACAATTTTAAACCTGCCACAAATTTGCTTAGATGAGAGATGGAGTGCTAAGGAGTCTTAAGCCATCCTTTTCCCCTTATTTGCACCACTGCATGCTCCCATGGTGTAGCAACAGTCCCATGGAGATGACCTGTCCCCATTTCACATTGGAGTTGTGTCGATCCTCAGCCTGAGCTGCAGGAGTGCAGGGAGACCAAAGACCTGGGGTGTTTTTGTGTAGCCCCTTCCGATCTCCACATTGGGAGCTCAAAATATGGCCATGATCCTCATACTTCCTTTGTCTGTAAAACAGAAGGGACTTGCAAAGCACTGAGCATACTAATAAACAGACCTGCTCTTAGTGTGGTATTTTGTGGCAGCCCTGAGAAGCCAACCGGGTACTGGCCCATTACACTTGGTGCTGTGGAAATCCACAGTCAGTGAGAGCTTCTGCTGCGAAGAGCTGCAGCAGTGGTTAATGTGATTCCATCCCCACCTCTCTGCAGGCCACCATCTATCCAGCTGGTGGGTGCCGCTGCTCCCAGATTACGATTCTTAATTTAGAGAGTCTCTTCTGACATTTTGACTACTACGGCCTGATGCTCGCAAGCTGTGCCCAGAGAGGGTGAAATTCAGCTCCCCCGATCTCACCCGGTTTCTCTCTCACACTTTCTTTTCTTCCCTTCCTGATTCATTTAAAATCAACTATGAAAAATGTCACTGGTTTCCAGGAAAAGCATGGGTCTGACCAAGGCAAAAGTCAACCCTTTAATTTAAAACAGTTGAGGGGGAGACAATTCGGTGAAGCTGTTCAGCTAATGCACAAACAGTTTGTAATTACAGGAGCAGGCTGGGAAAACAGGACCTACCTAGGGAATATTCTTATTAAATAAAGCAGAATTCTGTCACCTTCTTAATCATGAAATATTGATGAAACTGTAAGCAGCCCCTCTGAGGTTTTAGCCTTTGCCCTCTCCTTGTGTGTGTGTGTGTCCACACAAAGACAAAGGGGAAAAAAACCCACCTCAAAACCTACCCATGGAGCTGCAGAATACTAACCATGCCTCTCTGTACCAGTGGATTTTGCTGAGCTTGCATGGCCATATGGATTGGAGAAATAAAAATTCTTCACTCAGCACAACCAGAAACTTCTTTTGGACTAAATGAGTAATGGAGGGGTGATTAAATAGAGGTAAGTAAGAAAGGACATGTTAAAGGGAGGACTGTTCCATGAATCAGCAGAGGAAGGGCCAGGTGTTGATGCCCTTCCTTACCTTGAACCACCCCACATGTTTTAGAGGCAGTAGAAGGCTACTGAACTCCAGGTATCGTGGAGGGTCAGATCTTCCCCTGGCCTTATGAAGTTATGCTTGTAGCTCTGGTGCTTGCTCCTGGGTGAAACAAGAGCTGGCAACAGAAAAAACAAGCACCAGGACCTGTCTTCACAAGCCAAAGGCCAACCAGGGCAGCAGGACTTTTGGGCTGTTGGAGCTCTGAGCATTTGTGTTCTTCTTCAGGAATTCTAGGAGTCCCAGAGAAAGCAACACCCAAGACACTGAAGCCCGTGAACTCAAGTTGGATGCGCTCAATATTCATCAATATCCACATCTGGGGACAGCTGGAACTGGGACAAGACCCCCACAGGTCCTTGGTCTCAGATGATACCTGAGATGCTACAGCATGAAGCTTCACACCATCTTTGAGGTGCCAAAACCCTGCTAGCCTCTCAGCAGAAGAGCAACTTACCTTCAGGCAGCTGGCTGTCAGCAGGGAGAGCAGTACCATGCCCCTTGCACCGTTTAGCTCACGTCTCGGCACTGCTGGTTTCAGCCACCAATTTGCTGAGGGGCCTCAGCAACAGGAGCCCAGAAAAGCCCTGAGGGGGAAGAGCCAGGGACTAAGAATAATGTGGGTGAAAACAAGAAGTTCAGGGAAGAAAAATCACAGGCAAATTTTCATCCCTTCACACTTCTCTACGCAGTGGGAAGGGACAGAAACTCTTTTCAAACCAAAATAACCATGCTCCGTTCCACTTCTGTGACTCAGCTCCATGGTCCTACCCAAGACAAATAAATAAAGAAAAATGGGAGCTTCCCAGAAGGAGAGAGACATTGGGAACCACAAGTGAGAACCAGGAGACCAGTGCATCACCAATAACGAATCCCAAAAAGCAGACACTTGTCGGAGCCTATTTTTTTATTCCTTCTGCAAGGGGTGGATGAATGGGGCTGGGGAGAGAAAAATCGATGGGAAAGAAGGGCTGACCACAAGGATCGGCCAGGAATAGTAGTCATTACGTGAGGTTATCGGGACTTTCCCGACAAGCAAACATCACAGTTGAGAGGAACTGGAAAAAGGGACTGGGGCCAGGCTGGCTGGAAAGCAGAGGAAGGAAGGATCAAAGCGCTAGAGGAGGAAGGAGGACAAAGACTGGGAGGCTGCAATAGCTTAGAGAGGGAGAGATGCATCAAGCAGCAGGGGAGCCTTCTCTCTGCCCACTGCGGTAATGGGGCCTTTGTTCTGCTCCTTTCATGTTCACGCACATCCCGGTCCATAAGGGCAGCCGACAGGAGCTGAATCAATCACTCGCTGGTCCCAGCGGAGGGCAGGGCATGATTGATTTGCTCTCCCTGATGGCTGGCTCTGAAAGGACGCGCTCTCATTACGGTTAGTTTCTGGGTCCCGGTTCTTTGCTCCAGGTCTAAATGCTGCAAAACCTCCTGCCTCCACTATGGGCTGATTCGGTACCATAATTTCCTTTCAACTGCCTGAGAAAGCTGTGAAAAAAAGAAATAAATCCACATTAAAAAAAAAAAAAAAGAAACCAAACCAACAAAGCATGTCCCCCAACTTCAAAACTTGCTGCTGAAACATAAAGCTGAGGCTGTGGCCACGGATGATTTTAGTGCTCGCCTGCTCCAAATTCCAGTCATGCTTGTCACAGTCCCACAGCCTCTCTCTAATTGTCAGGCGCAGCCCTTTGTGTTCCTAATCACCCCTGAAAAGGCCTCACTTCCCCTGATATGGTGGGCACCCTGGGGTGGTTGCATTTGGGGGCCGAGGGCTACGGCAGCCCTACCCCTACTCTTGCGTGCTGCAGGCTGCCGGCTGCTCCGGGAGAGCCGGGAGGACGGTGGAGAGGACAGAGACGGGCTCTGGTCACCAGAGTGAGGTGGAGATACTGTGCCCGAGGACGAAAGCTAAGAGGTGGAGGCGGGCGGCTCTTGGATGCACATTCAGGAGCAGAGAGCGGATGGTGGCACCCAGCAGCAGCCTCGGTTTGCAGTCAGCTCAGGTCTACCGGTGGCACCAAGGGGTGAAGCCAGTCCTTCTGGATGAGCCTCTACTGTACTTTCTGCAATTGGCAGTGCTGCGAGATAAGTCAAGTATACATCTATGGTGAAGGACCACCCACTTCAAGAAGTTTTTCCCTGCTTCAGTGTACCTTAAGCATCCCACCAATTCCAGCCATGGGTGGAAGCAGTACTATTAGCTACCAAGGCCATTACAGCAATAACCAGACAGTTTATCTGCAGGCTTTAATTATTCACCATTTTAAATCCTTCCCACCTACATGTTCATATACCCTTCAGCCACTCTTACTTTTAAGCAAATCATCCACAGCAAGGCTATTTTCTCCCTTAAATGTTGCTCATGGAATCATAGAATCATTTAGGTTGGAAAAGACCCTTAAGATCATCGAGCAATGAATGACACTGCGCTCCAATCCATCACCTTGCTTGCTGAAACCCACCTAAATGGGATGCAACTCAGCTGCACACAATGGACTGAATGCCGTGGAGAATGTGGCAGTTCACAGCCAAACAAACTTGCTTCAAAAAAAGTTATGCACAAACCCAAATCTTCTGCATGGTTTGGTTGGGGGAGGGAAAGAGTCTCAGAGAGAAGAGGCTTTCAGGGTCAGCTAGCGTGACAAGGGTGCATGGTCTGGAAAATCCCAAGTGCCTGTGTACCTAGGAACAGCAAAATAAGGTAATTGTAGTGAGTTTAAAGCATGTTAGAACCACCAGAAACTGCAGCCACTTATTTAAACCCAGATTCTGCTAGTGACGTCCTTCTGCTGAGCAGGTCTTTATGACTATCCTGCTCTTTTTTTTGTCTGAGTGGTGGGTATCATACCAGGTCTGTGCTGGCACGATCTAGCTCTGGTGTCCAGGGCAAAACTCTCCTTGGTGTCAGTGCACAACGGGTTAGATAGGAGCTGGCACAGCCCAGGCTTCCACAGGCAGTTAGCAGCTTAGTTGTTAATTTGGGAATGTCTGAACTTCACCTTCAAGTTTTGATATTTTGCTATGCCTTTTCATTAGCTGTATTTTCCTTCTGGAAACTACCGCATATCTGTATCACTACATCTTTACAGCAAAGCCCAAAGGGTTTCATACTCTCCAGTGAGTGTTCCTAACTATTCCCAGCTCTTTACTAGGAATAACTGCTTCTGCTGGCTGCATACACTGCTCATGTAGGCAATACATTTTCCAGATTCTTTCCACCTTCCACTCCTTTTTACTAGACATGTGCTTCAACATGAGAACAGATTAAGCTGAAGCAGAGGAAACATTGGAGCCAGGTTGGCTCAATAGTTTTCTAGCAGAAATTTCTTCTGAAATCAGCACAGAGATCTGCACAGACAACAGTGTAGCTCTTCGGTTTGTGGAACTTCAGCCTTGCTTTTAATAGCAGCATCCAGTAGATGCCATAATTCTCAAGAAGTAAAATTCCTACCTTCACCAAAAAAAGATGATATAATAATATAATACTAACCAGAATGATGATTCTGATTTCATCTTCTACTCTACGACAAGGTGCGGCAAGGGCCAGCTGCTCCCTGAGGGACGGGTATCCCTAAGACAAGGGTGACCTGGAGACACAGCAGGACACAAGCTACAACATACCTACGACACACCATCCTAAACACAACTCTGAAGTCACTGCTTCCAGACTTAGGTTTTCAACTGCCACAAACAGAGCTGTCTGCCCTCTTTCTCTGCCTGCTTAGTCCTGGCTCCTGTAGAGCTCCCCAGGTTTGCACCGGTTCAGAACCGAGCTCTCCAATCCTAGCTCTGCTAGGATTTATGCTAGCCCAGTAACCAAAAATAACAGCAGGGAATAGGTCCTGTTGCACCAAGCTCTGCACAAACATGAAATAAGAGACAATATCTGCCTGAAGGAGCTCACAGGCTCTGTAAATGAAATAGCAAATGACACAGCAGTGGAAGGAAGATGTCTGATTGAACATGGCATAGCGTTGCAGGTTGGGTGTCTGAACACCACACACTGATTATGCTGTTATAACACTGCTTAGACTTGTATTTTCACCCTAATGTACTAAACCCTTCTGAGGTTAAGCTCACCCAATTTAGGTATACAAATAACCTCAAAAAGCCCCATTTCGGAAGCCTCTGTTCCTTGGGAAGCCAATGACAGCATGATGACGTTGCTCTAAATTCACCTCCGGGCAAACTAGGCTTAGTCACTGCCGTGAAATTGTTGCCTTCTCTCCTGCCTTTCCTGCCTGCTCCCCGTTTGACACTTCACTGTGACAGTCATCAGCCTGTATATAATATAATCAAAATGCTGCTTCTAGCTTCAAGCCGTTCCAGAAAGAAATTTTCACAGCACCCTCCATTAAAATGCAACCCCTGTCCTGTACCTTCCCAGTATGTAACTTTCTGTTCCTTTCCTCCACTCCATGCTTTTGGGTTTAGGGGGTTTGGGTTTGTTTGCAATTTTTTTTTTTTTTTTGTACTATCACATTATCCCACGTTGCAATTGTAAAACCACATTATAAAAGAAGCCAATATTGAACTAATTTTATCACAGGGCTAGTAATAAAGTTTAACACCAACTATAATATTGTTGTACACCAGAAATATTGCAACAGAACAGTAATATCCTGTTAAATTCATTTTCCATCCAACACCACAAGATCTGTTGAAAGATGTTAAGGGTGAAGGTTTTGTAGATTTTTAATTTTTTTTCCTTTATTTTTTGCAAAGCACCATAAATGTTTAAATTTCATAAAAAAATACATCACAAGTTTGGCAGTAATAGTTCTGGTGACACATCTAATGCCTTCATTGTCTGAAAAGTAATGGATGGCCAGTAGCTACTCTGCAAAGCAATATACATCATTAGAACCAGCTCATGGAAAGAAAGAGGTAGTTTTAACATGGCCCCCATTACTGCAGTATCTTGTCCCCTCATAATGTTTTATATATTTATTCTTAGGCACCCCAGGGAATTAGATGCAATTATCCTTTTTTTCTTGGGCAGAGAAATGGGTAAAATGTTAAGCAGCTCGCCCCAGGTGACACAAAAAGTTTTATGATACTTCATGGATCTGACTGAGCATCCCTGGTGCAGCAGCTGGGCTATCTGCTCCTCCCATGGGAGGAGGGGAGGACGCGGATGGCTAAATGCTTTTTTTTGTAATCATCCCTTTCTGAGAACGCTGGCCACTTTCTACTGCCTCCGAGGAAGGTTTCATCCACCTATAGGAACACACAGGATTAATTAAAAGCATTCTTTTAAACCAATTAACTTAAACTGGTAGAAACCCTTGTGTGGATACTCTCAGTGGATTTAAACTTATTTTTTTTAAATTCAGTTTAACTTGAGGCTCTGCATTTGCCAGCTCTGTCCCCAGCATCTTTCGCATCTTTTCAACTGCTTCTGTTTTTAAGCTAATTTTAATTAAGCTCTTGCACTCTGTGTGGTGAGATCCCAAAGGGTCTATAGAAAAGCAGGGCAGAGACACTAGGAAGACAAGTCCAAGTTGGTTCAAGGCAATCCCAAGTGCCACAGCACAGCTCTTGGCAGATGCCCACTGTTTTAAGTTCAGTATATATGGACAATGATACACCAGCCCTGTCCTGATGAACTTCTGGTCTCCATAGAAATTAGTCTAGACTTTAATGACTGCATTTGTCCATAGACAGGAAAAGCAAGACAGAAAATATGAGTGATGGTGAGCAGCTTGCTACAGAAAATTAACAACAAAGCAGGAGACACGATGTCCTCCGACAGTCAGTTCTGCCGGCTCTCTGCCTTCTCCCAGAGCAGGGCTAAACGTGACCTGGGGACAACGCTCAGGGCTGAGCTTTTCAAGGTGATACAGCATGGAAATCAAAACAGGAATGTCTGGCATGGAGTCAGCCCAAAAGGCACAGTATTCATGGGAATTGTCCATGCCTCTAAATAATCAAAAACCATTGAGAGATGGAAAACTGTAGATTTCATTGACTGTTCTTTGATCTAAACACATACACTATACATTAAACAAGACACCTCAGAAAATATTTTTAAACATGTCCTGACCTCATTAAGAACAAGCAGAATAAAATGCCACTTATGCATAAACCTTTCCTCTTTTTAAAAGATCATTCAGTGTTTTTTTTTCATTTGATAATGCATGTGCCAAGCAGACGGTAGACCGAAGTACCCAAGACTTCAGTCTTTTCTGAGCTCTAACCCACTCTTTTTCCATCTCTCTGTAACCAGTTCAAGGATGCTGATGCTCCCAGAGGTTTTCTTTTGTGGATTTTAAACCCCCTTCCATCCTCCTAGCTAAACCTAGACTTTGATCTGCCAGTCTTTTATAGACCCCAGAATTGAGATGGTCATGCAATAGCGACTGACTGTCTTTCACTGTTGCAGATCATGTCTCTAACTAAGATTGCATCCCTGAGGGCAGGAACTAAAGCCCATGTAAATCTGCTGGTCAGAAACTCAGTACAGCCATACCTTCATATATGGCCATTCTTGTTAGCGCAAAACAGCAGTAATAACACAACTATTTTCAGATAAGATCTTTCCCCCGTTACCAAGCATTGTCTAAAGACTATATCCTCAAAATGTCTTTAAAAATCTGTTCTCCTGCAATATTGGGTCATTTGCGCTGTGATGAGGATTAGCTTGAAGTTTGGATGTGCACAAGGAGTAGTCTGCAGGACAGGGTTGTGTGCATGTGTGTATAAACATTAAAGCCACAATCAGTGGCCAATATGCCCTGCTGCCCAAAATAACTTGGCATTTCTAGCAGGAATTGTAGCCTTCACAGGAGCTTCTTTTTAAGTCATAGATTGAGGCTGAAAGGGAAAAAAAAAAAAAAATATCACTTGACATCCACTGTGAGAGGCTTTGCATTGTTAATTTATTCCCCCAGAAACTAGGAAACTTGACATGGAGAGATATAAAAGGGGAAAGGAAAGGTCTTAAGGACCTGTGAAAACCTGGAAGAAAGAGGAGAATCAGAAAACAAAGTCACAGACTCTACAAGAAAACCAGATATCAAGAAGATTTTCAGAGACCACGTGGCAATATATTAGTGAAGGATTCCTCATGGCTATTCTCCAACAGCAGCTTGCGAATATGAGAGATGGGCAAGCAAATACGAGCCACGCAGAAGCTTCTTTGCAAGTGGAGAGCAGGGAGGCAGCAGGATGGCTGGGCTGGTGAAAGTTTGTAGGAGGTCTCTGGGAAGGAGGTGCAGGACTAGCTGCCTTCCACAAAATGTGACAAGAGTCAGGATGTAATGGAAAGACTTCCCAGTGAAGGGATTTCCTGCCATCTCGCATCTTAAAACACTTTGTAATGCAGTGACAATTGGACATGAAAGGGACCTTCCTGAATTGCTACAGGTTTATGTGCATTCTGCAGAGGTGGAAATAACACCATAAAGGGAACAAGGTTGGAAATAAGTAAGCCCACTTAAAGCTACATCATACCACTGCCTACTGGTAATAAATAACATTATTTTCTTTTCTGTTTCTCTGTATTTACTTTTCTACCAGTATAATTCTTTTCTTAACTTGTGTTAAACTACCATTGATTTGCATCTATTTAAATGAGTAAGACCTTTTTCGTTATTCCCGACAGTAGAGCAGTGGTGATTTACCCCTGCTGAGAATTTTGATCATATCCATAAAAGCGAAGCCAATCCAGCTTGAGGAATGGCTATGTGTTATCCTATAGTGCAGCCCAAGGGAGGTTTAAAAAAGGAACAGGAGAATGTGAAGCCAAGGCACAGATTTTAAGGCCAGAAGAGATTGATAAAATTAGTTTGGTTGATCTACTAAATAGCATAGGTCTCCAGAAATGCTCCAAAGTAAGTCTCTCAGAATTACACAAGACATCTGTAATGGAGCTGGAAAGTGAACCCAAACACACATGTCCTACTGCAGCAGGTGACCTACAAGGCCAGTTCGATTCTCCTGAGTAGAAGCAAGCCAGGCATTTTCTTTATGTCTCATTGAGGGACCATTTGCTTTTCCTGTATCTCACATGACTGTGACCTGGGACCATGCCCTCAAGCAGGCAGCAGAACAAATCACAGAGCGCAAATTGCTTGAAAAAAAAAATTACTTCTCTTTTCTTTAGTTACCAGAAGAAAGTTTCTAACTTGTCTTGATAGTACGTCCTTTTCTTCCTCCTCCAGCTGCAAACCCATGTGCTTCCCCTCCACTTCTTCCAGACCATCTTTTCCATTTGATGTCTTGCTTTTCTCTGACTATAACTTTGTGTGGACGGTGCCTTAACCTGAGTGGCTCATCAGTTATGTTTTAAATGGCTTAAGTGGCTTTTAAAAGTCAAAGCTACCTTGCTTTTGGCAAATCATGCACACAAGCAGAAGAGCCTTAAAAAAAGGCAAGAGTGAACTGCTACAAATAAGAAAGAAATCCCCTTATTCAGTTTAAGGTCCTGGCATTCTCACTGGCTACAGACACAACCATGGACCAGATGTACCTGGACTCCATTCAGACTCTGCACTGAGTTGTCTACGCCGAGATCCCACTGGGAGAATCTAGAACTTAATTTATCATATGTGTTTACCAAGCTGTCTTTGGGGACATCCATAATGATTCTGTTTTTATCTGGCAACAGAAGAGGACAAAGGCGCAGCGATGTGAAGAAAGATACATTAGCTGTCAGAAGACAGGTAACAACACATCTTGCTAGCATACTCCGTTCCATTTTCACCCCCCAATAGCTTGGAGCAGTGTTTTCCTTTTAAAAGTATCCTATCACCTCTGACAGATGGATTAAGGCTTAAAAGCATCAATATTTTGGGAAAGTGGTACCTGCTAGCAAGGTAGATATAGGTTTGTCATTCAAGAGGTTTTATATTTCCTATTAGGTCCTTTTCCTGGAAAGCAGCAACCATTTATTTTAAACTTTATCTACTGGTAGGGGTTTGGGGTTTTTTTATCTTTTCTTTTTTTCTTTTTTTTGGCTTGTTTTGATTTCTTCAGTGGACACCTCATCTGTTAGCAGTGGGGAAGAGTGGGAGTGTTTTTCCTTGGCCGTCCTGAAAGGTGAGCACTAAAAGACTGCCATTGCTTTTGCTCAAAGTGGGTTACCAGAGGTTATTGCAAGAGGATAGGCGAAAAAAAGGACCGATATCATCCCAGAAGCAGATCTAAAGAGTTCTTATAACTTTATTTCCTTGCACAAGAAATACTGAATCAGTTGTGTTGTTCGTATTCCCCGTCGTACTTCTGACGGGCTATTTTGCTTATCTGGCATTTCAGCTCAGATGCATCCTACCTGAAAGTAGGCAGAGACGCTGAAGTTAGGACTGTCATTATCTGGGCACCAGCTACAGTCACAGAGAAGAGAGAGACACCTCAGGAGAGGGATTCACATCTGAGGAGGGTGAATCATGCTCTCAAGATGCCAGTATTTCTCCATTTCTCAAGATGCTGCTGGCACAAACAGCAGTAAGTCAGTACAATGAGGCTTCTAATTTAGGAGCCTTGGTGAAACGCCTGAAGTTTGATGGGTGAATCTAGACTGTGGTGAATCTCCCTCTCATCATATCTGCAGCCTGATAGAAAGAAAGATATCAAAGATATTCACCCCTTCACTGCACAGGACTTGTGAAGGGAGGTGAGAGCAGCATAAAGGAAAAAAGGAATAAAGAGAAGAGAAATGTGGAGGTTTCCAAAGGGAAGTGATGAAATCTATCCTGCTATTGCCTTCTGGCTTTGTAAGCTGCGTTGCACGGCTTCTTGTCTATGCCACCTCCACAGCCAGAAGGCTGCTCAAATACAGGATTTGATTCTGGCCCAAAGCTCAGGCAGGAGCATAGCTGAGGATTTGCACATGGGTTCCATCTGCTCCTCAACTAGTCCTCTCCAATAACTTGTGCAGCTGAATGGCTGCTGTCCTGCGAAGGACAGGGTTGGGGTGGCCAGTGACTCCAGCCCAAAGATTCAAGGTGGCTGAATAAATTCACTAGAAGGATAGAAAAACATCAGCAACCTCAGTGCAATCCCAGAGAAGACATTTCCCTCCAGGACATGCTTTGATGTACAATATTTTCTTATTCCCAAGTACTAAGCACAAAGAGTTACAAGAACTGGAACTTTTTGGCAGTCAAAATAGCGGTAGGATGGGGAAAAGCAGAGTCAAGTTAGAAAGCCCAGCACTGAGAAGATCAGCAATGTGATCTCATTTGAAGACCCTAACTCCAGGATGTCCTGGCAGCATTGTTTGCATTAGTATTCTTCCAGTCTTGAGAAGGTAATGGGGTAACGTGATCCCCCAGATACTTCCACCTTGGCCCCAACTCCAGACCCATCTCTACAGGACACTGTAGACCCAAGACCTCCGCACCATCCCTAGCTGAAGGACAGAATAAAGGGTCCTTCCCAGAGATCAGCTTTAGGGTTGCTGCTCCCTGTGGCCTTCTCTGGAGCACTGTCAGCTCTGCCACTTCCTCAGAGGTGCCCCAGCACTGTCCCCAAAGTACTCCTTACTGTGCTGAGCCCCACAGAAGGATCAGGGGTTTTGCCATCAATGAAACACTTGGCAGAAGCCCTCTCCTGATGGTGTTCAGATTTCCCAACTCAGTCACCCCTGGCTGTGGCTATATAGGCACTGCTGGTGCAGTTCTCCTCTCCGTTCATTGCCTAAGGGGCACAGTGGATTTCCAGCACCCTGCTTCCCCACCATCCTGAACTTAGAAGTTAATTTTATTAGATCCAGAGTACCCAGGTTTTGCACACATTTGACACGCAGATAAGGGATGGACAACTCACATTTTTCTTCTTTCTCACTAATACTGACAGAGGGATCCTTGTGAGCATCAGGATGGCCCATTCAGGGTCTATGAGACCCATGAAGCATCTGAGTGTGGCCTGAAGACAGTCACACCAGTTGCCCTCTATACTCAAGAGAGAGGCATTTCCAGAGAGCATTTAGCCCACTGAAGATGTAAATCACACAGTGGAGGCTCCTGTCATTCTTCATAAAGAAACCCCAGAGCAACTGCACTGTGGTGGGACACAACAGGATGCAAGGAGGGTGCTGATGCCATGGTGACATACTCCATGTTTTGGGTCACACAACAGGGGATGTGGTTAGTACTGATGGCAAAGCCCTTGTTTCTCACCTCCCCTTATCAATCACTTGCAAATCAGAAAGGTTCCAAAATCATCGCTTGAAAAAGAAAATCCAGTGTCCAGACTGAATGTGGGAGGCAGGCAAGCAGACTTAAGCCCATGTTCAGAATAGCAGGAGCTGGAACTCCTGGAGTATAGTTACTCCAGGAAGGGCTCCCAAGTGCCTCATTTTACATGTCTCAAACCTGCGGGTGACTATAATTATCAGTGTTGCTTGGCTGCAAGAAACCCAGGGAAACAAGCATTTACAGCGAGACTGTGCACCACCCACTCCCACTGGTGAGCGTTCCCATGAGTAATTCCAGTGAAGCCAAGGAGGCTACATGTGTGAATAGCGTTGGATCTCCTGGAGAATGAGGTTCACAGCCTGGCCCTGAGAATTATTTTAAGCCTCTAAAAGGTCCTCTGCAAATCAGTCAATCATTTCTCTGCTCATAGGCATGCACATTGCAAGTTTTGCCCTGCACCTAATGGCTTCCCATTTAATGTTTCCATGAATTAAAAATAATGTCTACACCGAACTGCATCATGTCTATGTACACATGTGTAATAGCAAAGCAATAGAGGCACCATAATACACAGTTTGCTAGACACACTGTAGTAAGATCAGATAGTTTCAGTACCTTTTTGGTTGCCATTTTTCACCCGAGTGACATGCTTATCCATTTTGGTATATAAGCTTCTACAAGGTCATCTAGGATGTGGTGTTTTCCCTTGACTGATAGCATGGTGCAAAGAAGCTTGACTGATACATGCAATCCTGCCTCAACCTCTTTTTCTCCAGATCTCCAAGGGTTGGAATCCCTCATTTAAAATAAATAAATAAATAAATAAATAAGGAGCCCAGCCCAACCCAAAAGACTAGAGCAGTCAAAGCTGAAGTACCCATCCTGTCTGTTAATAACTTGCAAAAGTTTTTACTGCAAGATTTGGAACGTGACGGTAAAATTCTGCAACACGCACATGGTGTGGGAGGAATAGAAATTACATTCAGAGTTTGAGTCTGGAAATTTGTGCCTGAACAGGGAAAAGCAAGGGATGTGTTTAATCAACAGGCTCAAGCATTCCCTTCTTGTAAGACAGAAAAAGACAGTACTTAAACTTGATAACTCCTTAGAAATAACAAGCGAAGAACACAGATCGGATGTCAGCAATGCTCACTGGGGAGAAGAAACACAAAATGGAGTTAGAATTAACATGTCCTTTACACACACGTGTGCATCATGCATTGTAGAGCAATTTGTTTAGTGGTTTCCCTATCTGCACTCCTGGCTGGATTACCAATGCCTTATCTCTGTGCCCTGCAGTGCACCCTTTTATATACCATATACTTCATTCACCAGGGAGGCTGGGAGCTTCAGCTGACAGTAGGGTCCTCCAGTGGGAGCACTTAGATGCTTCTCAAACTCTTAGTAATACAGCAGCATTGCAATGGGTAAGAGGAAGGAAACTGAAGCACTGAAAAGGGGAAATCTTTGTTAAAAATCCTTCAGCAAAGCTAGGAACTGCAGTCAGGCGTCTGACCAGCAGCTCTGTCTCCTCAGTAGCAGACATCAGTCAAGCAAGGTTGGTCTTGTGTCCTGCCAGGCTAGCACAACAAGAGCCACAGTGAAAGGGCCAACTGGATTTTCTTTTAAACGCAAACAAAAGGGGCAGAATAATGAGAAACTAGAAACTACTTCTCTCCCTCCTACTGGGCATCAGGGCAGGATTGACCTCTTCCCCAAGAGCAAATCTGTCTTCACCAGCCCCCTCTTTCCCTTCAGTGCTGGGGGTCTCCCTAGCCTTGGGGACCAGGGCCCAGACTTTTGGCCAGATTCCCAGGCATCACCGTGTTTTTCTATAAAAAGCAGAGCCGCCCACCCTGCCGGGGCTCCCAGGTGCTTGGGAGTGCCAAACACTTTCCCAAGCTGATACCAGTGCTGTCACCAGTGGGTGTGGAGGAATGAAGCCATGCCATGGACCAGGGCTTCTGGGCAAAGGTGTCAGCCCACCTTCATAACACGCTTTGCCAAGTGGAAATCAGTTCTGAGTCAATCAGAAAACTGAGATTGACACTTCCATCAGTGTTAATCTTTATCTGCAGTCTTCTTCAGTGAGATTCTGGAAATATTCATGCCCCATCCACATGAGACAAAGCTCTTGTTATCTCCTCCCCTGCTAGCACCAGTTCCCTGCATTGAGCTAGAAAAGCTTGCAGGATTTGTGCAGCCTGAGCTTCCAGGAGCTGTAACAGTCACAGCAATGAAAATAAGAATGTAAGGGGGTGACCTGTAGATAGCAGGTCTTTTTTTTTTTTGCCACTAGAAATAATGTCATTCAAATGACACTATCCATAGCACAAATTTTCTGGAAAGTGTTCCCAGCACAGGCAGAGCTGGTAGACTTATAGTTTAAAGGCCACAGAAATCAGTCTGAACATCGCATGCAACCCTACTGCGATACACCCAGAAATGCACCCCATGCTTCTTGCATCAAACACTCACACCTTGTGATTGAGCTAGAGCTCTTCTTCTCAAAAGGCACCCAAATCTTGATTAATGTGGTTAATTAACTTCATTGCAAAAGGGTCTGCTATCCTCTTTGACTGATTTTATACTAACTGTTAATTTTAGCCCACGAATAGTTACTGAACTGCCTACTTGCACAAAGAGGGGCTTCCCAGGAAGGATGCCTTTCAACTAGGATACAGCATTTTATCAAAGCAAAGAAAAATTTCCTCTCTCTCTCTCAATAGGGAGAAATCAGGTTCTGACTACAGTAGTGTCACTCACTGAAATGACAGGTTAAGGATAAGTGTGTATGATTGCAGACTGCAAGATGGTAAAGTATATGCAAACCCCTTTCAAATGCCAGAACATATATTGCTGTCTTTTCATCTGGGAAAAAAAAAAAATCTTTTTTTGCTGTGTAAAAAACAGTAATACTCACTTTGGGCACCATGTTCTGATCTCACGCTGCTTTGAAATTACTTCATAGTGGCTCTTACGGCTTTGGGCCAGCACTGGCAGAGCCCCGAACCCAGAACTTAGTTTATTAAACCATGCTTTATTTTATTGTTTTGAATCCCTGAAATTTTGTGACGTAGTCGTGTGAGCACCTTGCATCTTCAAATCAGTGGGACTGTGCCCGCCCTCGTAATCCTGTGCAAAGACGGAAGGTTAATTAAACCCATGTTTGATTTATAAATGTTATCCCTTCTGGGGAGCAGAGTGCAACTCCAGCTAAAAGGCAATACTGTGTTTATTTTACTTCTCCACTGGCTGTTCCCTACATGCAGTAGTTTATGGATACAAATAATGTTTTAGAGTAGGGAGCGGCTGTGGTGAAAACTAAGCCCAACTTTCGAACAAGCCATGAAAAAGAGTAAATTGAATCATGCAATGATTTCTAGGAAGCTGAAGCAATTAATTCTTTCATGGGTAAAATATAAGCCAAAAAATAAAACTTCAGTGTCCCATGGTGATAGCAAAATTTAAAAGTATGGTATTAAAGAAGGCAGAATTCCCCACTAGTATATGAAAACAATGTTTTCATTTAGGCCAGCGGAAATCTGGACTAGTTCCATTTGGATCATTGAATTTGCTCTGGATTTACCCCAGGGTAAATGAGAACAGAAGACAGTCCTCCCAGGTTTTCTTTTTCATTTCTTTCCTTTTCTTTCTAAAGAAGAATCAGGGCCAGACTCCAAGAAGCTAGATCAGTACAGCTCCAAGGTATGACCTCTTCATCACCACTGGTATTTGCAGATGTAAATATTTGTGCTCCCTACTGTCTTCCACTTTTGAGAGGGTTTCTTTCTAAGAGCAACCCCCCTCTAGCTTAGCTCCTGTAATGTTAACAGCTGCTTCACAAAGCTCAGATCTAATCCTGAAAAATTGCAAGTTTTCATGACAGGGAAAAAAAAATCTGAAGACATATACACCTAGGTTGTTGTGGGAGACTTCAATTCAGACAGCAAAACTTCCATGGTAAAATGTACACCATTTCTGAATGAGGACATTTATCACTTAGAAGACATCTATTTAAAAAAAAAAAAAAAAAAAAAAGACATTAAACCAGATCTGGTTTCACAATGCTGTGCTCAAAACATAACCACCAGTATTCCAGCTCCTGTTAGTACCTCTACTACCTTCAGCCACTCATGAACCTAAGAGAGCAAATGCTGTTTGCATGTCCCATGCCTGATACAGGGAATCGAATCAGCCTGGAAGGTTTCTGGGTCAGGGACCATCCTTCCATACTGCACCAGCGGAGGATCAGTCTCTAAACCAAGTACCGAAGGGTTGGACTAACACAAAGTTGTAGGACAATCACATAGTATTTGCTACATTTTGCCATGGTGCTGGTGATATCTCTTGAGAGTTCCAGGAAATAAAGGCAAGATCACAGAGAATGGGGCAGAGGGATGTGTCCCAAAGACGACTACAATTTGTTATTTGGATTAATAATAGTAAGGTCCTATTATCCTGAGTAGAGCTTAATTTTCTTTCTGCTTAAATTGTCCTCACTCCATTTATGTCCCTATTCAGCAGAGCTCTTGCAAGCTTAAATTTAAATATAAGCATAAGCCCCGTCGACATATCTCCTCTGGCTGCTAAGAGAAGCCCTGAGGCTGCTTAAAAAGCCAGACTGTGCTCACAGTGAATTTGCAGGTGTCGGCTCAGACACTGCCAGAGCACATTTTCTAAAGGGTGCAGTATAAGCGTCGTTGTTGGCTTCAGCTGGGTTGAAGCAAGTGTTTCAGCGCTGGTGCTATCAGGATCCTGAGCAGACCTAAGAGAGGAAGCCAGGTAAGTAAACTCAGACCTGGCTGACACACTTTGCACCCATAAAGGGAACCTTGGTTAGATTTGTGCTACAAAGCCAACCCAGCTGCTGCTCAAAATTCAGCCTAATGTTTGTTCTACGTTCCTGCAGGTAATATTCCTGTAGCAGTGGTTTATGCTACTGTAAGAAAAGTATTTTAAACACTTTAATGGCCTGCTTTATATCCATCCTCTCCTTCAGTGGGTGCAAATAATTGCCAATGCAATTTTGTACCCCCAGTTATTTGCAGTTATGGTGCGTGTCATTGACGTGTCTAACTAGCTGATAAGATACGTGGGTGCAATCAGATGCCGTAATTAGAAGTTTAAATGACACGAACTGCACCCACACATAGCTGCAAGTGCAAAATTGTATCCATAACATCTTGGAAGCAACAAAGAGAGGAAGGACTTAGAAATTTGTCCCTGCAAATGTTAATTTGCATGGCAATAAGCTTGAGCCTATTTGGCAAATACACTTTCATTACACAAGATTTAAGCCAATTGATTCTAAACAACCTGAGAGTGTTCAGACGCTTAGCATTAGACACAGCATCTTGAAAAATTATACTGGTCTGGTGAACTAGGGCAAGGAACTTTTCCCTTCAGTTAGGTAACACGTAATTCTTGTCTTCGTTACTGCCTTTGCTGTGGTTAGAGTAAGCAAGAGTCTTCGCTTGCAATGACAGATTTTAATAATGATTTCTCAAGGCTGTAGCAAAGTGTAAGTGCATTTCGTATTTCATGATAAGCAAATGGTGTGCAACAAATAAGAAGGTTCTTGCTCTGGAGTTTCTCTTGATGCCATAATCATATAATATGCAATTATATACTCCAGCCTAATGCAAGGCAGGAATTTTAACTTGACACCTCTTTGTAGACATTATCCAAAGTTTTGGGAACCTTAGAGGAGTTTTCAATGGGTTTACTGTGAAGATACAGATGCATTTTGAAGTTAATTCAGAATCATTGGTGTTTCTCTTATTTCTCCCCTGTTTTAGCCCCAAGGCTCCATTTAGCTATCCCTGTGCACTGCAGTGTGTGCAACACAACTGGAAATATTTCCTCGGGCTGTTTGCTATTTCCACCTCTCTTCTGGCCAAGGGAGACAGCGAAAAACTGAACCAAACAGGACTGAACAAGCCAAAGAAAAGCACAACAGAAGGGAGCGTAGAAGGATAAAACAAAAATCCCGAGAGATCACGTCCTTTCATGTCTGCTCCAGTGTTTTGGCTCAGCAGCACAGCCTTTCCCCTTGCTGGGAGAGGGAAGCGTGAGGAGACCATGGCAGAGCAACACAGCATGGGCTGCTTGCTGTGCCTTGGGGTGATCTACCTCCCCAGGCTTGAAAGTTGTGTTTGGCCTGCTGAGGGCAGGAAAGCAGTTTTCAGACAAGAAGCATCATTTTAGCTCTTGAGGGCAGCCAAAATGCAGCGGTGTCTGCTCCCAACCCTCCCCGGTCTCTCCAGAGCCACACTGCCTTTTAGCCGACCTGCGCCTGCTTCTGCAGTTGGGATATTCCCGCACCCAAGCGTCACAAGAGTTTCAAAGCTTCAGGAGATGCCCATCCTTCAGTTCAGGAAGTTTTCTTTCCATCAGACCCCATCAGGCGTCAGTCGCCTCGACTCGGGAGCCGGCACCTCCCGTGCGGTTTGAAGCGGCACAGACCGCGACAGCTTCCTGCTGCGTCCGACTCAATTCCCCACCTCCCGTCTCTACTTCAAATGCTTCACAGCTGACCCTAAGAGAAACAAACCAAAATCCCAGCTACCCTAGAAGCAGTCCCCAGAGAGCATGACTTGCTAATGGCAAACAGCTGCAGTCATTAATGTTATCTCAGGGGATCCGGGTTTTAACAGTGAAGGTCCCAGGTTCAGATCCTGTTGACAGACTGTAAGATTAATACTAATAATCTTGCCTAGCAAAATACAGGAGGGATCACCTTCTCTGAGGCACCAGGTGCCTGGGAGAACAGGCAGTCGATGATGTCCGAGGCACCACATTGCCCTCTTGGCTGGATAAAGAGAACAATGCTCTGGTGGCTTTAAACTTTTTTTCCCCTACTTTTTCTTCCTTTCTTTTATAGACTTTTCTTCAAGTATCATGCACTGTGGCTGTTCATAGACTGACTGTTTCACACCATCTGAATCAAATGTCTGTTCTCCATTAGGTATACAGAATTTCCATATGCCCTGGGTGCTTCTACTGCCATCTCTTGCTCTTGAGCCTGTGGAGATGTTGGCTGTATCGTCCAAGCCGTCCCACTCAGCCCCTACTAGCTAGTAGAGCAGAGGGATCCGACTAGAGATTACAAAATGTCAGGTTCCTGGATCAGCCTGGGACCAGTGTGTGACGAGCAGCAATCAGCTGTAGCCTTTGGCTTCCAGGTTGCAGAGCACGGCAGAGTCTGTGCTGCTGATGGATAATTCAAAAGTGGGGCAAGATGAACTCACTAAAGCAAAACTAGTGAGATGAAAACTACTAGATAACATCAGCTGAGTTTGTCAAATGAGCTGGAGAGAGCTCTTGGCCCAGCTTTCCAGGGACATCTGGCTACACGGTGCTGCCTTGATAACTCCAACCTTCACCTCCATCCTCTGGGACACAGGAGAGGGCAGAGGAGCCATCATCCATATATAAGGTTTGGCTGTGGTTATAAGGAGGCTATCGCAGCCATGAATAATCTGTTTTCCACATTTTCCACAACCCATGTGGTGTGAAAAGCTGGACAAGGATTTGTAAATGAATTGAGCCCAAGAGTAATTACACGTTCCTGCAGATTACTTGGTGCCGTAATTGCACTTAGTATTTACCATGTGACCTAAGCCAGAAATAATCATGTATTTACTTTATATTTATATTGTAACGTGCCATGTACTGTAATTATACTGCCACTCCATGGTACTTAACACATCATCGACTGTTCCACAATTATCATGTTAGTAAATAGCACTTACCGAGATTTGTGGCCTGTAATTTCAAGCATTACCTGCTAAAGATTTAGTGTAGCAATGTCAAAAAAACTGTTTCTTGACAATGTCATTTCATATAAAAAATGTCAAGTCCTGGAACAAATAGAAACCAGTTTTTTAAAATTCAAAATTTGAAAATACAAAGGAAAATCTAGATTTGGGATTAAGGGCTTTTCCAGTAAAGTAAGAATCAATTCCATGAAGAATTCTCTGAATTCTTCTATTCAAGGTTGCAGGAGATTAGAAATGAAAACTTTCAAACTTGGGTGATTAAATGAAGGTATTAAATCCATCTTGAGACTCTAAAAGAAAAATGTTTTGGAAGAAATTAATATCTACTCGACCTCTTATTTAATTCTGATTAAATCTCTGAGTGCCTAAACCCAAACCTTTTACATTGGATTTTCTGAATGGACTTACGCTTACATATACATTTGCTCATAGAAGTATTCCCCTTGATTTCAGTAGAGTTACTCATGTGATTAAAGTCAAGCATGTGCTTAAGTGCTTTGCTGGTCTAAAGCCAAGGTTTAAGTATGGAAGTCTTAAAATGTTGGTCAAAGTTAGCTCATTTAAACAGGAAAGCTTTAGAACATTCTCAAATTTTCATGATTCCTCCTTCAACAGGATTTTTCCATATTGTAACACAGATGGATGTCTGGATATCACTTAACTCTTGCAAAAACTCAGTCAAGACCCAAGATTTCCAGCTCAGGCCAATCTCCATACTGAATACATCACAAAACCTTTAAGGAAGCCACCTCAAGCTTTCTTTCCTTGCTGATGATTTATGTCTTGGTTTCATTGTCCCGTAGAATAGCATCTAATGTGGAGACCCAAACCTGACATTAGGAATACCTTCTTTTTTCCTCTGATTCAAGAGCACAGACATGCTGTTACGTTCCATTTGAAGGATGAAATCTTGGTCGCACACGTAGTTAGTAGTTCTGCTGTTGAACTCTGCGGAGCCCAGGTTATTCCCCCAAAAGCTCATCTCTTACTTCGGCCTTGATCTGCCCAATATATACAAATGAGCTTAACTTTAAACACTGATAGTACCATTTACCTCATTAACTGGAGCTGAATGAATAATTCATAATGCATAATTTATCCAATGAATCTCACTTCTTTTTGTGTTTGTGAATTGTCTGCAAATAGATTCTTGATTGGACTCTTCATCTAAAATTATTTGCAGGTTTCTTCGGTGAATCATAATCAGTCTGCAGATCGTTTGAGCGGTACACTGCGAGCAGTCACAGTTTGCAGCTCACGCTGTGTGGGTTCGCTGTAGGAACGTCAAGGTAACGCTCCTGTTCCCTCCCTGGAAAGCCTTATGTAACTAACCAACAGCAGGATGAATTTCAAACTGCACATATGAGCGTAAAACTTGGAAATTCACACCCTTGCTGAGTGCTGTTGTCAAATTCAGAATCTCCCTTCGGTGAACGGTCAAACAGTGTTACAGAAAAGTAAATATCAAAGCTGCATATAAGCCTGTAGCAAATCTGAGGGCTTGGAAACATGAGCAAAGTTACTGGAGGGCAACAAATTTCAGCCTAACAGCTGGTCTATGATAGCTGCCCCTGTGAACGATCCCAGGCTGAGGCAACCTGGATTAATTGAGCCTCTCCTCAGTGGAGGTTAAACTAGCAGATCTGTGGGCTAAGAGTTCTCATATGGATGCAAATTAGCGATCGCAGGGTGTCTTGTTCCTGTGTCTGAGGCTGGAAGGGGTTTTTCCACCTAGCTACTCTATTTGCTCTGGAGAAGAAGATGTCACCCTGGCAAAGTATCTTCTGCAGGGGCAATGCAATTACTTGCAAAGTGCTCAGATCCACCGCACGCATTAAAGCTGGTGGGACAGTTGGGTGCATGCATTAAAGCTGGTGGGACAGTAGCCAGTGGGACTGCAAAAAGCCTTGTCAAGCTTTCATCACCAATACTGCACTGGCCTCCGTGAGCAGAGACAAGAAGCCAGCCTGCTTTTGATCACCATGCCTCCCACCACCACTTTCACTGTACCTAAGTGACCTAACTTTGGTGCAAGAAGTAGCAGAGGTTTTCTCTTCCGCCCACCCTACCCAGTTCAGCAGAGCTCCCTAAGAAAATCCTTCAAAACTGTTGACCCTATCACAATTTAAGCACTTTCTTGCCATAAACCATGTGCTTACATGCTTTGCTGAGTGGATTTGGTTTGCTAAATTAGGATTTGGTTCTAGGTTGGGAGATTTTGTCTGATTAAATCAATCTTTACTATAAACATCATAACCCTTCAAAAAACAGAAGCATACAAGCCCGAAACCTATGTGCTGTAACCCAGGGCCACGTTCAATATGTAAAGATTGATACAATTTGAAAAAAATCTCTGCTATCATAAATCAGTCCCCAAAGTGGCCAGATGTGGACTAGACTTTCAAGTACATCATTTTGCAGTGAAAGAGGCAGTGATGAATATGCAGAAGAGGATGGGAGCTGTCAAGCGCGTGCAGATGAAACCATGTGACCAGTCGCCCCTTTGACCTGTGTATCAGATTTTGAAGGGAAAAGGCTAGTTTTAAGTGCTGTCTCAGAATACAAAGCAACTGTGTCTACCACCACTTCATGTACTGCTGAACAAAGAGGTGGGTTTTGCAGGAGGAAGATCACAAACTCAGAGAGGATCTCCCAGGTTCAACATTTGTTCAAACACGAGGAAAAAGATAAGAAATTTTTTAACGAGTACCAGGCTACATGTTGCTCCAAAGAGACCATGGGGGACCAGAATTTTATACTTTTCAGAGGAATAGATGCTGTGATTATCATTAGCCAAGATAATGGATTCAGTGTCCCAGCTTTGCCATGCCTGTCAATTTTGGCACAGTAGTTTGACATGAAAAGTGCAAATGGGAAAAGATGGCAGTGAACAACTTCTATAACATTAGGGCAGGCTCCAGTGGTGAAGTGATATATTTTTTCCATGCCTGAGGAAATATTTGGTCTTGGCAGGTGCATCATTAACTGCATTGCACAAGGCTGTAGGAAAAGGGAATTATAGGAGTAGCATGGGAACTTATTCCTGGCCTTGATCTGCCATCAGTTTTTAAGAAAACTCTCTTGGAACTAGACATGGTATCTGCATTGAGCTTCTCAAGGGAGAAGGTTGTACTATGTGCTCTGGTCCAGGCTGGGACACATTTAAAAGGCAAGAGATGTGTAGGTAATCCATTGCTGACTACTACACTGGCAAGCCACCTTAGATATCTGCTCCAGTTTGCAAAGGATGCCTGAAAAGTTAGGCTCTGTGATCCAGAATATGGTCACCAGTTAGACCCACATGGTTGGTAGTATCAGCAGGCTGCACCTCACCCCTGAGACAAGGAGCTGAATACAAGCCCTCGGCTTCCAAGCCTGATGAAAACATCACCATGTAATGAGTCCTGAATCCAGGACCTGCAGTGCCACAGGAACGACCCTGGCACTCAGAGCAATTCCTCCAGCCAGTAGTTGCAGTAGCCTCATCTTCACTGGACCAGCCACTGGAGGGAACAACTGTCACAGGGTAGACAGTGGGGCATGTGTCTCACCGACAAGTTTGGGTAATACCAAGCCACTTGCTCTCACCCATAAATTCTTTCCCGCAGCACAACAGTCTGATGTAATGAACATTTTACACAAGCCATGAGCTTAGAGCTTTTGCTGCTATGCATGTGCCATTGATTAGAGTGGCTGCAGATGGTTTTATTTTAGATAATCAAGCCTGCTGAGGTTTGCCAGCATCAGAACAAAGGCATAGTTTCCCCGCTCACTAACCAAATTTGCAGCCAAGACACTTGAATTGATCTCAACTCTGATGGATGGTGAAAAAGCAGGGAGGGAGGAGAAAGCAGCTTGCCCATATACCTCAAGCCAGGTGGCTCATACCTTTGCACACCATGTTTTACCTCCATCTTAGAGGAAGTGTATTCCCTTTTGCTCCTAAAGGGAGGCGAGGGGGGGGGAACATCTTTTTCTTTTACAACTCCCATGCTGCCCTGCTGTATTATAACAATATACTGAGCTGCAGAAAACAACGGAGAAAACAACAGCAGTCACAACAACCCACACAAACACTAAAGCCTCCGGAGCTGGAATTCCTCCTGCGAGACATCCCCTCTGAAGTCTCCAACCCATACCCACGCACGCTGCTTCGCATGTCACTCGACCAGCGCTCCCCTGGCATTCCCACACAGCTGGAAAATCTCTGCGGGCTCCTTCCTGGGGAAGCAGGCAAGGGAAAAGACGAAACAGTTATATGATGCTACAGGCCGCAGAGTCATTCGAACTAGATTGCCACTGCATGAAATCTTCTAAAGCTCCCTGTTACTTAACCATTCATGTTGGTCTGAAAAAGAGCCCAGTTTTATGGGATACTTACTGATTTTCGGTCTCAGTGAAGCCTTATACAGCAGCATGCAAAGTCTGGTTGTTTGACCTTTTGGGGGTCTCTGAGACATGCAGCATGAGTGTGGCGGTGAGACTGATGCAGATGGAAATGCCCGTCTCTTTGCTCCTTCCCATATGCAAGGGGATGGATGGAAGCAATGGAAGCATATATATGGGATAAGACGATACCCCCCTCTTGCTCAGCTGCTGCGCTGAATATCCCCTGTTGGAACAACGCAAATGCATCTGCTTCCCAAGGTGGTGTTGGGTCAGACAACAGAAAGGGCTGTGATCTTCCAAACGGTCGCAAACAGCTATGCATTGTACCTATAGAACAAGTGTATTGCATGTAAAAGGAGAAGGGGGGAAAAAGTACGAAAAACAGGGGGGAAAAAGATTGTAAGAAAGAAATCAATAGAAAGCATTTAGCAGCTGGGGTGACATAGACAAAGTGCATTTAGAACCACAGACACTTGACTTCAGGGCTGGGGGGGAGAGGGTTGTTTTATTTTGTGCTTTGCTTCTTAATATTTTTCAGATTAACAGTTTGCAATTCTCTGCTGAGCTGTAAGGTCTCAGAGGCACTGCCTGCTGGAGCTTTTTGATCAGTGTAAACCGGGGCATTTCCAACAGACAGGTTTATTAACTGATTTACTGACCACATGAATTTTGCGTAGCTGAAACTATTTAGCTGGTCTCTTTCTCTCCCCTTTCCCCACACCTCCCGATTATTAATCATTAGGGAACTTTTTTGCTTTTGCACGAAAACAGCCCCCAGACAGTGCTGCATTGCCTCTAGTCACACACAACATGGCAGATCCTCTACCTTGCCAAAATTTTCCTTCTGTAGCAAACCATGATATAGGGCAAATGGGGCTTGTCCCCTGAATGGGAGATGTTTTGGAAAGGAGATGCAATGCTGTCAAATATACTTTCTGGACCTACTGAAGATAGTTGCTTGTAACAGCTGCCATCTCAAAGAATTACCACTTTGGCCCAAGTGGCACAGAGCCACTAAAGGTCCTACTGTGACCTCTATTAGGGCTTCAGCTGGAGCTTTCTCAGGGGGCTGTCTTTTACAGTCAAGAGAGGATTCACCATCCATTTCAATAGCAATGTATGCAAGGTACCACCTAAGATATTTCACACCACTTTTTTTTTTAATAACGTGCAATGTACAGACTGAAACCAGCATGCTATGTAAAGATTACCCAACCAAAACCTCTCCCTGTTATATGGACTTAATTTGCCAGCTCAAGAGAAAAATGGCTTCTATAAAGAACACTATCCCGGTTTAATGATGAATTTACTCATTTGAAGGACTTGCTTTATGTTCTTTGCACTGGAGCTAGTTAAAAAAAGAAAATGAAGAAGAAAGGAAAGCTCTGAAAGAAACATTTTGCAAAAAAAAATCTTTCAACGTTTAAGTGAGAAAGCTTCAAAAACTTGCATCTGTTCTCCAGCAAGTCAAACTATGGATAGTTTTCCTCTCAGTATTTTGTGTTTTTTTGAGCATTAGCATTTTCAAGTTTGGAACATATCTCCTTCTATTATTTTGCATTGCCTGTTGAAGTACAAAGTTTCTTTGGTACAAAACATCTACCCACGGACTTCAAGGAACCTAATCTAAACTGATTAACACATATATCTTCATGAGGTCCTGGTAATCATAGGAGATATCATGGCCACTAAGTTTCATGTAAAAATTAAAGGAAACAAAAGCAAAGCCACTCCCTCCCTTAACGTACCACAGTAAGGATTTGTTGGCTAAGCATCATCCATGTTGCTTAAATCTCCTTTTTGAGCTTTAGCTCCTGAGTCACCCCTTCTCAGGGACAGAAGGACATACAGAGCAAGTCCTACAGTGACACCTTTCCACATAATTCACCAAATAACGCCACAGATAACAAAACTAGTGAAGCCAGTTTTCCCACAAATTTGACATCTCTGGGGGCATTCTCTGGTGTCTATGGAGAGCCATGCTAACACTGCAACCTTTCTCTAGGGAAAGCATTAAAAGAGTTTGCCTTCTGTACTGTCTATTTTAATGAAACTTCTAGGAATTAAATGTCTTGAGACCTATGTCAAATTTGATTGAAACAGGTCAGCAGGCTTAGAAGGTAGCAAGGGGATATATACACAGACATGGAAATCGTATAAGTCTTATTTCCCATCATATAAGTCTTATTTCCTGAGGAAAATACGCTAGAAATATACCTCCTGTCTTTTCTTACATGCACACAGACACCTGTTGAAAGGTCAATGACCATTAATTTCATGTTTAAGTTTTTGTTTGTGTATACAGAAGCAGGTGTCCTATACTACATTGACATCCAGTGTCCTGACAGTCTGCCAGAAGAAACTGTTCTCAAGGTATTTTGGCCCCACTAGAGGAAGAAAAATGGAGGCTGCTTACTACAGGTCTATTTTTGCAATATTGGCTAAGTTTGCAAACAGAGGCAGCATCTATACACCAAATGGTAAGGCAACCCTTGCTTTTCATGGTACAGCCGATTACCTTGCTGTGGAATTATTTTTCCCAAATCAGTTTATACATGTTTAGGTCTTGGCACAGATCTTTCAAAAAAAGTGGATCTTACTAAATCACAAGACAAAGACCTCTTTCAGAGGCTTGTTAAAAGACTGAGACCTGTATGTAAAGTGATATCCTCATTGTAAGTATGTAACAGGATCTCCTCTGCAGTCAAACAGAGACCACTTTCCTCTTAAAGGGACTTTCTCAGAAGTGGGAAAAGTCTTTCGCCGATCATTGAGCCGTTCAAATCCAACTCAGAAGATCAACGCTTGTCAGTACCTGACAGATATCCAGTTACCTTCTTTGCAAATCCACCAAGAGGTTTTCAGCTGTGCTCGTGCTGAACAGACAATCCTATTAACAAAACCTCCTATCCCAGATTTAAAGCTAGTGTTCTCCATCCGAACAGCAGAACAACCTAACAGGGCCATGAGGAGCAGCTTATTCCCTCTTCCTTCCAGGTTGTTAAGCCCAGTTCAGAGCTAAAACACATCAGCAGCCTGGGTTTATGCTGCCTCTGTACAGGCTGTACCTGTTCTGTAGATAAAAAAGGAACTTCAATTTCCAGTGCTGTCAATGCAGTGACTTTTAATCAGTAAATTCCCTTTCTAAGACAGGCAGGAAAAAAAAGTCCTCATCTGAAAAAAATATCAAATGCATTTTCAGCCAGAAGACATAAATATAACCAGAAAGCCATTTGGAAATGCTTTCATCTGACAACTGACATGCTTAGATCATCTGCAGCCCACCCTGTGCTTTTCTCACTAGAGAAATTAAACACTAGGAGAACTGCTGCTGCTTTGAATACTCCCCTTAAATATTTTCTGGCACAGACTCTCCCAAAGGCAGCAGTGGAAGTCTCACTGCTCAGGACAGGCAAATCTTCCTCTCCTTTTCATGAGACACAACACAGTGGATACCCTGGGACAGGGGTAGAAACAGGCTAAGATTTAAGAATTGTGGTTTTCTTGTGGAAAGCTACCTACTTAAGAGGGACTGGTGTTTTTCTTCAGGGTGGGGATCTTTGATACTACCTCAGTTGTCCACCTGCACTGATTCATTTTGGATCAGTGGCCTGATTTTCAATCCCCAGTTATGCCCCAAATCCCATTTTTTTTTGTGTGTATTTGGAAAGCCTTCCCTTCCAGTGACAACTCTGTCCACGTGTCCATGCCACTCTGGATCCGAGTCCTGATGTGCTCCATAAAGGCTGGGTCCTGCGCAATCATGCCGTGAGGCTCTTCACATGGCCAGTGCCTTGGTGCTATCCATGGCTCCCCTCGCTCGGTAAAGGTCCATTTGGGATGGTAGAACATGATCCTAAACAAACCCACCTTTGAAGTCTACGTAGGAACCCGCACCCTCTTGCAGGGGTGACTGTGACCATAGAACAACATTCCTTGCAGAGGCTCTTGAGTCTGTTCTGGCTTCTTGTTCAAGGTGTAATTCAACATATTCAAACTAAAATGTAATTCTTTGATGAGGGGGTTCACCCAGTCGCTTGTCACTTCGAGCCCCCGTACAAGGCGTAAGAAGTTGTCAGTGACTTCCAGGAAAACCGCAAGCAGTAAGCGGGCGGCTCTGGCTGAGGGGGGCTAAATCCCAAAATTCTCTTGTTTTCTTGGTTCACCAGAGGACAACTTAACAGCCAGGGCATGGTGCAATGTTGAGTCATATCTACACATCGCAGCTGACTGAGGCATATATGCAGCTTTACTCCAAATCTCTGCAAATCCATACAAAGTCCAAATCCATGCAAAGGTCTTGCTGTTAAGAGTTATCTGAAGCCTGGATGAGCTTACACAGCTAGCAGTGCTGTTTAGAGCCCTGGATTTTTCAGGACAGAGAGAGGACGGGTACGCTGGGGGCTGGTGCTGCTCCAGTATTCCTCCCATAGTCCCCTCCAGAGAGCAGAAAAACTTTCCTGCAGCAGAAGCACCTGCTGGAGAAAGAGTCCTAACTAATAGGGCTGCAAATTAGCAATCCTCCATGAATACATCTTTCAGGATTGAAACATTTGTTGAAAGCTGGACCCCAGCCAGAAACAAGCATTTGGTGAGTGCCTAAATTAAGTTAACATTTGCAGCCATGATAGACTTGGTCTAAAACACCAGGACACAATCAGTCAATTGAGTTACAGCATCTTAAACTGGCAAGGTAACTAATTGCTTCTTGTTGTGAGTTAAGCAAAATAGCTTATGTCTCAGTGAAAAAGGGGTAAGCTAAACTGAAAGTCTTGTAACAGAAATAGGCAAAGAATATACACAAGGATAGCTGCGGTATCTCGGTTGACAGGTAGGAACTAGATAAGCCCATTACTACTTTTCATGTTCCTGTGTGTTATATCCCTATATATATTATGCAAATCCGTGTGATCCTTTCATTTAGAAGCAGTTACATTTCACTGGCATACGCCTTAGTGCAGATGGAGTTGCACAATTATAAAAATGTCCTGTCCTGGATGCCAACGTAGATGGATCATGGCTCAACCACTCAATAAACCGAGTTCTAGGGTGTCTAGTCCTCCATCAAAAGCACTGTGGCCAGAGAACACAAATGTACCCTAATTAAAAAAAACACCACAGCCCCCCAAAAACCCCACAGCCAAACCCAGATTCAAATGTATCTAAATGTATTCAAGGAAATTATCCAGTCCAGGAAGACTTTATGCCACATGCAGGTTGTTTGCCCATTTCTTCTCTCCAGGTTAGGATCTTCATCCTCTTGTGGTCAGCAGATGGGCAGCATGAACATCAGATTGCACACTCTGGCTATAGAAATGCAATTGTGTGCCCGAGTCACATCCAGCCACTTTGTATCAATATAACTGCCTGTGTACTTCAAAAGCCACACCATTTTATCTATACAATGAAAATTGTCTGAAAACATGAGGTACAATTTAGGTGTCTAAGTATTGTGTCCATCTGGACTATCTTAGCTTGTCCTGTCTGGACCTTGCTGCCACGGCAGAGAGGCACAGGTCTCCAGAGGGTCACATCTGCCCGACCCATGAGGACGTCTCAGCTACCCAACAGCACTTCAAGTGGCAGGAAAAGTTGCCTAAATATTGTATTTAGGAAACTGAACCATGCCCATGGTTATCACTGGTGATACTGTAAAACCTACAGTCAGGTGTGCACGTCAGCAGCTGAAGTAGGGGAGCAGTTTTACTACTATTAGCTATATACACCTCAGACCATCTGGCATGATGGTATTTTTTTGGTAGATTTTTTTTTTTTCCTTTTAAATACTTTATTTCACAAATCTGGCAAAGAGTGTAGTACAAGGAGGTGACTAGGTGCTGCCGCATCAGCCGTAACCCCCCAGGGAGTGGGGAGAGAAGCTGATGGAGCCACGAGTGAGCAGTCCTGGAAGACATCTGCAGAAGAGCCATCTGTAACCGCAGCCTGAGCCCCCCCAGCCAGGTTTGCTTAACCAGAGATCAGGCCACCTCAAAGTCAGACAGGTTTATCTGTCTGATAAACAGATAAACCAACACTTGTCCTGAGCAAGACTCATCCTGACAGTTTTTCTATAGTCACACTCCTATCTTTACTTTTCATGAAAGCTGGGAGTCAGATTTAACCGTATGATTCCAGGAGCTGGGAATTTAAGAAAAGTGTAAATAAGTTGACTAGGTGGCTGTGCTAAACTTGGTGTCTCAGCCTCGGACTAGCTCTTCACACCACAAACTTTGTACTCAGCATTACGTGAGAGCTGAACCAAACACTACCACCAGCAGAGCTCGGGCCCACGGGCTATCGAAAATGCCCTTACCTCATCCCTGAAGGTGCTTGGAGTCCATCAGTGAAACGCAGAGTACATCTGGTCTTGCAAGCCAAGACTGCATGACAATTTGGGCTTAACTGGAGTCAGGCAGAAGAAAGCCTCACAGCATCACTCCACAGGAAAACATGCTACCTTTCACCAGAGCTCCCTTTGTACACCATTTTGCTTTCCTTTGGAGTTTTCCCCCTATTTCTGGACTATTCCTTCAAGACGCCATGTCACCAACCAACCACAAAGACGGGAGGAAAACACGTGTTAAAGAGCTCTAAGATGGCCGTCTAGAGTTTGGCCACCAACTCCATCAAAAGTATCTGAGTAAGTTTCCTCGTAACGCCAAGCTTCACAGTTTTCTGGGGTGACAGTGAGCCACACCGTTGGCCCTCTGGGGCAAATTCAGGGTAATTGTGAGCCACAGGAGGTGATGGGAGTTACACCAGAGATGGTTCATATTGTCTGCTTTTTACATACACACAAGGGTTAGAAAAGTCACAAATAGACAGGGAAAGTTGTGCAGTGAAGACTGTGGTTCACACAACAAGGTTTCACAGCTCACGGTGCCAGTTCAACTGCAAAACCTCCTGGTGCTTAAATGGTGAAGTTCACACTCCCTCTCTGGAGGGGACAGAAGGTAATGGTACTCAGCTGTGACTATGACTATGCCAAATACCATTTGCTCATCTCAGATGAGCACAGATGGTCATATTTCCCTCTGTTTATTTTTGCTGAATGGCCTTTTCAGCCTGCCTAGTCTGTGACCTTCTCCTAAAAATGGGTAGATATGGTTTTGCTGGGATGCTGGCTTTCTTCTTTCTTCAGGAGGCAAAATAGAGGCTCTGCTGGTATCGGCTGTGAGGACACGGATGGACCTCATAGTCTTTATGCTTTCAGTTTGTTTGCTGCAGAAATGCAATTGTAGGAGCAACGAAGGCATCCAGGTACACATGTGAAGAGTGTCCAGCATGCTGCTTCTCAAGTACAGGTTATGCAGACTGTGAATAACAGGACCCATGAGTTATTGCACTATAATTTAATACATGGCACTTTTCATCTTCAAAGTAAAACTGCAGTCTAATATAAAAAGATATTCCAATCACTACATTTAAATACAAAGTGGAGTAAATCATGAAACAATATTTTAACATGTCAAAGGTAATAAAAAAAAGGAATGAGTAATAATCAAACAGCACCTGCCATCTTGGCCACTGATGAAAAGGCAGCCCTGGGGGGTGTGGCGGCCCCAAGGAGTGTTCAGACTATAGGGCAGAGAGCTGGTGGAGTGTAAGCATCATGAAAGTCCAGCACTGCCAACCCCACTGTGCACTGCACACTGCTTGGAGTTAAGTTCTGACCCCTTTAGTTTTTAGTTAATTTAATAAGCTGTTGGCTTCAGTGTGGCAAAGGCACTATTGAAAAGCATGTCTGCTGTATTTGTTATTGGGCAGTTTGAGGCCCTTTGTACCAGGTCATTCATATACACATAACAGGAGGCACAGCAGATCAGTGTTCACATATTGTACAAAGTAGTAGACATAAAGAGTGAGAAATGTCCCTTGCCTCAAAAAGCCAACAATCTAAACAGAAAAGAGAAAAGCAGTATCACCTTTGTTTAAAAGAAGGAGGAAAGAGGCACAGAGGGTAGATCAAGAATTCCTTTCTTGTCTGTTGTCCTTGTCCATGGAGACAGCAAACCCAAAAGAATTGCCTCAGCAATCACTGAAGTTGCTCCCTGGAGTCTGCATCAGTCCTACTGGACACGACTGGATGAACTGTTCATGCATATAGCATGCAAATGCAAGGGAATCACCATTAAAAGCATGATTGTTAAGCCCAATCAGCCGCTCAAGGTGATCATCAGAGGTCTATGGAAGAGCCACGGAGTAAAACTAATCTCCCAGAGCTCCAACATCCTCCAGAATTCCCCCATTTCAGTAGGATTTCAGAAAGCATAGCACCACATGGGAGCTGACCCACAACATGCAAAGACACCCAGTTAAACTTTTTACCACTTCAGTGGTTCCTGTTTCTTCTTGATCCCTAACTCCCTGCTTGGAAGAAATGACATGCTGGTTCCAGGCAAAACCTACCTGCTCTGTAAACACCGGCTCTCTGAGGAGATGGCAATGGAGCAACTGAGTACAGTCCGCATGGTTTGGATGACAACCAGCAGGATGGTCTCCAGCCACGCTGCCTCACTCATTGCATCATGTGGCTGGTTTACATTGATAGGCAGTCTCAGATGATCCCCCCTGGGGGTGTGTTGGCAACATAAAGTCCTATTGGCTCTGAGACACTCTGTGAACTTCAGAAGCACAACCTTTAGTACTTTGTTCTGCAGGACAAAGGTGCTCAGATAACTGCCCTGATGGGCGCTGTGAAGAGTGGTTAAACAGAGTCCCACAGTGGTCCTGTCTCCCTTTCCAGTGCCCACCAGCTCATTGCAAGGGCACCCTGAGGTCAAGCTCATGGCAGATTATCATTTGGACAATATGGAGCACTACTGCCCATCTCTTTTCAGCCTGGAAACAGTCCTTCAGCTCTACTAAGACATCAGTTGCTCCGATAGCTACTTCCAGAGGTGCCTGGAGCTCTGGTTTCTCAACTAACTCCTTAGGGTTAGATGGCAGTAAAGCCAAAACACTGGTGAGCCACAGGAATCTTCTAATCCCAAACATTTCTACTCCTAAAAAAAGCACAGAAAGCAATCAACTATGAAAAACAAACACCCTTTGAGAACATTTCCCCTCAATGCAGTCTCACCATTTGTAGGAGGACCTGGCCTGGACTTCCAGCCTGCCACATATTCTCAGGAGCTCAGGTGAGAAATTGCTGCCCTTGCCTCAGAGAAGCTGAGTGCTTCAATGGTCTCTCCCTCCTCTTGTCAAAAGATCAAGCCATGATATTGCAAATCCAAAAGTACACCATCTGTGGACTTCTAGATCCTCCTCAAAACATCTCTGCACAAAACCCATTCAAAGTCAGCTGTCTTCAACAACAACAGACATAATATTTAGCAGGGAAAGATTCCTCAATGGCTTCTTCTGTCTGGTAGCTCTCCAGAAGGTCTTCCATTCAGTTAGCATAAGTGCATTGTATCCAGGATGGCTATGACTGGATATGGTGAGCCAAATATTTAATATTTTTCATTAATATGAAGGTTGGTGTTGATGATGAATATTTAAGCCAATACCCTACAAGGCCAAACTCCATGGTGATTATATTTAGAATCTCAATTTGCACTATTCTTGGCCATCATGTTATATTTAACATTTTTTGTTTTAAAATCAATGCATCTCAGAATCATGCACCATCCAGTCAACCATCCAGCACACACTTGTGCAGATGTTTTCTCTACAAAGCAAACTTTGCTCTACTGGGAGCGCTCTGAACACACCGTGGCCAGCTGTAGGATCTCCATGAATAAGGCCACATGAAGAGCAGGCTGCCAGGAGCTGCCATGGGACTCAGTAACCCCGATGTCATTCTAGTAGCAAACACGGCTTACGCTATTGCTTACTGATAATTAACAAACATACCACGGTTACACCACAGCAGTCATGTTTGTGTATCGCTATGAAGTGCACTCCTCACTTGGTGCCCAGGCCAAGGTGGAGAGGAAGGGCAATCAGGACAGTTTAACTATTTGAGGTGCATCTCTCTTCAGTGGAAAGGAGAAAGAAAAGGCACTGCTTGGTGGCAGTGAGTGTTACAGGCAGATTTCTCACATGCAGGTGAGTGATTTTATTTTAATGAAGGAGAAATTTTGATCTTTTTGATGAGCCAATCAGATTATTACAAAGTCGAAGAAAAGCACTGCTCACTTCAGCCACTAGCCTCCTCTGAAAGACCCAACTGAGATGGATGGCAGCACCAGACGGAAAGCTATCAGCCATGTTACCGATGAGGCTCACAAATATTAACCCTATATAAATAAATAAGGGCTTGACTTCACAGAGACTGATCATTGGAAATAGAGGCAAAATTGCTCATTCTACAAGCCCCTGTTTAAAAAAATACGTAGTAAGAGAAGAATTTAAAAAAGATTAATGGATGTTGTCACAACCTCCTCTAATGACAAACAAGGCTGTCAGGCCAGGTCTCTGGCCCAGATCGTTCACAGCATAGCCTAGGTTTGGGCTAGGAAAACAAATGCTTACCTGTCATGGCACTGCAGTACTTTCATTCAAGTCCTTATAAGTGCCACTGATTTAGGCATGGGGAGACATTCTGAGCGGTTTTATCATCAACAGCCAACTTAACTCTGCTTCTCCCCCTCTTTCCATGATGCTGCACAATCATCTCCCTTTCTACAACTTACTACCTCCGTGTCTCTTCCCTGCCAAGAGGATGAAACGCATGAAAGGGAGTGCACCCCTCTTACTCAGCCCTTTCCAAACTGAAGCAGCAGCGGGGACAGATCCAGTCTCGCATGGCTGGACCTGGGGCTGGGTCTGCGCCAGAAACCCATTAGATTAGCAAACATTCCCTTGTGCTCGCTCCATTGGCTCAGCAGGCAAGGAGTTAGCAGGCATCTACTTTCACAGCATGTTTCTAGTTTGGGGGAAAAAAACATCCACATGTCCCAAGCTATTACATCAAATATAAATGGCGTGAGGGCTTCTGCCATCTTGTTGAGCTCCTCGCTGATGCCCGCAGCAGACAGAGAGGAGGGAGGTTAAGCAAGGATAATGAATGGCTGCAGTGGCAAAAAAATAAAAGAAGTCCATGATTTCCCAGAGGAAAAAATAAATGGTGATACTCTCCCAGGTTCTCCATCTTGCTGTTGACTATGCCAGCACAGCGTGCACAACTTCATAGAAAAATCATAGAAAGCAGGACTGGAAGGGATCTTGACCATTGCCCTCCCAAAGATGGGGTCAATTACACTCTGTTTTTATAGGCAATTTGATAAGTTACATAGTGCTTAATATCAAGACCAGCACGAATGCCAAGGCATTGCAGCACTACCACCAGATTGAGGATTGACTCATGTTCTCTATTTCCCTGGAGCTATCTGTAGGCTGTCTTCAGACTCAGGTAAGCATCACTGGACAATTCATGTCTGGCAAGAGCAACGGTGATAAGGACTAGATTATTTTTGTTTATTTTAGGTGTAAAATCAGATTCTAGCATTTCAAAAGACAGCCAAAGGAAGGTCCAGGTTCATCTAAATACATCTCTGCAGGATTAAGGTACCTGAACAGGTTGGCAACTTTTGGGTTGTAACACAACTGAAATCCTTTCACTCAAGAGCTCCCAGTAGACCTGCAGATGTTTCAAGACAATGATCTGGAGGTCATGTCCCCATCTTTTCCCCCTGCTGTGTCCAACAGAGAGTTATTTGGGCACAGAGAGGAGCAGAAATGGTGCCATGAGTGCCTCGAAGAGATGTGACCCCATTCTGAGAGCACTCTAGCAGGGACGCTGTCAGAACTACCTTAGGTATAAATCTATAGGTATGTTCAAGAGAGGGGCTGTTTTTTCCCTGACAGATACAGGACAACACATGGTTTATGAACATGTTATTGCATCCACTTCTGGCAACCAGGCCTCTAGCACAGGGAGTCGCAGTTGAAGTACCAGGTTCAATACACCCTGAGTACCTAAATAATCCAAACTCGCAGGACAATTCCTATGTGATTTTTTTGATGGATACTGCCAAATTCCCGTACTGAGAGACAAGGATTTCACTGGACCCAGAGCAGACTTTTTACTATTCCATTTACAAAAAGGTACATTTTTTTAAATTGTTTGTTTCTGTGCCATTATAGTGCCTGAATGGATTATATTAAGGGCTTGTGATATGTACAAGTACAAATGGGCTTGCTTAAACAGAGCAATACTAATTAAATAATAATGCATCAGTTTGAGTCTCATTTTGTGACATGTCTAGCTGTGTTAAATATTCTCCTGCATACATAATTGTCCTCCTTCATTCCAAAAACTTCAATAGTTGAGTTTTATTTGCTCAGGAGTAAAATATGTATCAGGACCTCTAACACTTCACCCTCCATTCATGCCTTGGAATTTGCCACACCTAAGCTACAAGATGTTGTCTGAAGGAACCCACAAAGATGCTTGTGATCCCAAAGTGTTTTACCTCCCAAGTGGGACTGATCTCCTTCCCAGAGATGTTCATAGTCATCTTGTGCTTGAAGCAAAATAGGAATTTGATTTAGTCTTTGCCTTTGCCACAAACAACTCCTCTCTCTCTTATTTCTCTAGCTGTAGAACAATAATAATGCACATATCTCCCTCCCAGCTCTCTCTTGTTTCAGCTTACCATAAGCAGTAAGCCTTTGCAGAAAGAGACTATGCGCAGGCTGGCTAAAATGAGGAGACTATAATATTCACCATGGCCCACAGGTGCAAGCTTCGTATGGGTGTACATTGCAGTGTCACTAAGTAAAAACAACGGTGTCTTCTGGCTCCGTCATTGCCTGAAATATAAAGCAAAATCTATTAAAGCGATGCACAACTTGGTACGGTGTTGTGGTTTAACCCCAGCCGGCAGCTAAGGGCCACACAGCCGCTTGCTGTCTTCCCCACGGCAGGATGGGGGAGAGAATTGAAAGAGTAAAAGTGAGAAAACTTGTAGGTTGAGGTAAAGACAGTTTAATAGGTAAAGCAAAAGCCGCGCACACAAGCAAAACAAACCAAGGAATTCATTCAGCACTTCCCATGGGCAGGCAGGTGTTCAGCCATCTCCAGGACAGCAGGGCTCCAGCACATCTAACGGGGACTTGGGAAGACAAACTCCATCACTCCGAACGTCCCCCCTTCCTTCTTCTTCCCCCGGCTTTATCTGCTGAGCATGACGTCATATGGTGTGGGATATCGCTTTGGTCAGTTGGGGTCAGCTGTCCCGGCTGTGTCCCCTCCCAACTCCCTGTGCCCCCCCAGCCTGCTCGCTGGTGGGGTGGGGGGAGAAGCAGAACAGCCCTTGGCTCTGTGTGAGCACTGCTCAGCAGGAAGGAAAACATCCCTGTGTTATCAACACTGTTTTCAGCACAAATCCAAACCATAGTCCCATACTCGCTACTATGAAGAAAATTAACTTTATCTCAGCCAAAACCAGCACATACAGAAATCTCTGGGCTCCTTCCAAGCTGGTCGAGTCTAATCATAGCCAGACTTCATATGCAGATAAGTTCATCAGGTATTTTTTTTTTTAAAGAAAAAAAACAAAAAAATAGAACATGGCTCATTTTACATTGCCTGATTTTGTTTATAGTCTAAGAGAGAACTGATCATTTCATATACATGATTTCATTGATGCTTCTTAGTCCTGGTCTATTATATTCTGTGCCTGGAGGGGTTATCAGTTATCCAGATCAGGTCTCAGTTACAGGTCAGACACCTGGAGACCACTATGCTACTAGCTCATATTTAGGTGGCCTTTGAGAGTTGATGCATATTACTGATCAGCTAATGCAGCCAAGGTGGAATTCATCTTCTACCTTCAGAGAAAATGAGTTTCTAATGTCAGCAAGCAGCCTAGCTTTCTCCCCTGCATGCCTATGCACCTCCAGAGGATGGGCAGCCTAAAACCAGTATCTAAGCTGGAGGTCTTGTCATCGTAGCTGCCCCTCACTTTTGACTGAAGAGGGACCTGGTTAGCTGTCTAGGCTAGGTCCCTAATTTTCATAAGGCTAAAGTTAGAGTGAGGTTCATCTCACCTACATGATGTCTTGAAGGCCAGACATGGACATGAAGCCCGGACATGGACGTGAAGCCCAGATGGCTTCTCTAGGACTGGCTTCCCAACTGCAGTACAGGCAGGATGAGAGATGCGTTCATCTCAGGGGGATGTGTGGAGCCAAGAGCTGCCACCGGTGGAGGAAAAGAGAACACCAAGCTTGGGAACCCCAACCTTATGCTTCCCCAGATTACTGTGTCTGCATTTTGGGAGTCCCTTGCTACAGGCAAAAATTATGCAAGAACAGGGTGGCCTCCTGAGCCACTGAGGCTAAGGTTTGCCTCTCCCACCGCACCTCCTGGGACTTGCTCCAGATGGAACCCAGACAAACAGCAGAGGAAAAGCCCTATATTATCCCCTTCAGAGATTTACTCCAGAACATGGCCTCGCTGAGCAGCTGTCACTCACCTTCAGATACAGCCGAGGTCAGCAGGATTCATCTTTAGAGGCCTCATTTTTGGAAGTGCTGAGCACCACCATCTCCCATAGGGAACATGGCTACTCAGCACCTCCAGAAAACAAGCTCCCAGATGCCAACACATAGAGCACAAGCGAAAAAATAGCCAGTCACAGCATCAAGCAGTTCTCCCCTGGGCCTGCCCTGATGCATATTACCATTACAGCTCAAGGCTTTGCTCCAGCATTTTTCTGACATAAAGAGCCCATTACGCTGAGGAAATAGTTTCCTCCCCTATTGACGTTATCACTTTACTGAGTTTTATATTGGGTATTTTGAAATATTTACCAAGCCGGTTAGATATTATTGTATTTTTTTAACTAAACAATGTTGAAGGTACAGAGGGAAAGGATAAGTCTCCAGCTCTGGCACCAAACTGCAAAGCTGGAGGTCTGGGGTGTGCCCTGCTCTGCTTCTGCCCTCCTGGGTGTCCCCTGGACACGGTGCTTAGCCTTTCTTGGCCTGATTCACCACTTTAATGATGGGATTGAAAGGGAGGGAGTATTTTTCCCCGGGTCTTGGTGTCTGGTGGTGATCTGCTTCATCTCCCCACCACCACTGCCATCACAGTAGTAAGACAGAGGAGCAGAAACAAGTGTTAGAGAAATTTCAGCTTAGCTGATAATATTTTACAATAATACAATAACAGCCACTCATAAAACAGTCCCTGCCCCATAAAATTTACAATGTAAAGCAGACATATAAATGGAACAAAATGGGAATAATGTAATGATGGAAACACATGGAGTAGGGAAGCTGTTGACTAAGGCTATCCAGCCATGCATGGGCAGAGGCGAGAACTGATCCTAGCCTGGGAATTTGCCATCCCTGTCCGGCACCATGCAGAAAACCTGCCTCTCCAGCAGCCATTTTCCAAGAACAGTTATCTGTCTATTGACTGTGATTCTTCCGTATCCAATATAAGCTTCATCTAGCAGACAGCAGCTATCAATCGGAAAGGACTTACTTTCTCCAGGATATCCAAGGTCTATATCCATGGCAATTTCAGTCAGCTGAGTGTAGACAATAGCCACACTTATCTGAAATGCTGCAACACTGGCAGCTAATGCACACTAAGTTAATCACTGGCATATTTGTAGACTGCCAAGTATATAATAGCGCGATAATGAATTTGTATGGCTGGGCCTATAAAAACTTTGCTTTTTATACTCAGGCATTTTAATTGACACAGAAATACATTTTAAAAGAGAAAGCAGGCTTGATGAGGTCAGCTTAAATTCCTTGGTATAATTACCAAGTCCATTGAACACAAATCTGAAATCATTTAGGTTAAGTTAATAACTTATGCCTTTAGTTTATAAGCACCACATTACATTTCAGGCAGTTCAGATCTTGGCTTTGCTAAAGTGGCCTGGCCTTTAATAAATTCCTCCCCACGTTTTTCATGTTATAGTTCTTTTACAATCATGGTTTTCAAATGGCAGTGCAGGTACAGTGTGTTTAAATCACCATAAATTAGAATTATATTTTTTTTTCTGGCTATAGCACCTTTATTGTAAGTTGTCGACTTTTCTTTCAGCCATAAAGGTTATTACAGGCGCAGATCGGAAATGAAAAATACGCCATGTGCCGTCTGCGAATGTCCCATGCCAGAACCCTCCTGGAGCAAAATCACTTTCAGAGTTTTCCAGGGGAGTTCAGTCCAAGTAAGTATTTTTTATCAGCTTGATTAGAATGACCTTCACACTTACCACCTCTTAGATGGACAGGCTTATATTTATATAGCTCTGCAGCATAGGGGTGACTCCATCTACAGGACAGTATTCGAGTTAGATCAGGCTTTCCTGCATCAGAGAGGAGTCTTGTTAAATCTTGTAGGAGGGAAAAAAAATGTCCACCACCCATAGTCCAAGCCGGCATTAACCACTAGGTCACACATTTCTCAGGAGGTCGGTCACCATCATATGATGGGTAAATAACTTTCCTGCTGCCTACTGCTTGTGCTGCCTTTCAGTTAAACTGGAGTGACACAGGGAGTCCAAAGTGGCCAAGCAATGATGACAATAAATAGGAAGGAGCTTGTCAGAAACCCTGTAACAGGAGAAAAGGCTCTGCTTCTGCTAAGCAGCCTGGGGACAGGCCGTGGGAGGTGGTTTTGGGAAAACTTGCCAAACCAAAGCACTTAGCGTGCAGGTGGCTTGGGGTTTGTCCATTCATCGAATGGGACATACCTGCCGCCAGACTGAGGGCAGGGGACAGGCAGGGAAAGCATCTCCACGGCCCATGCCGGGATGTGGGAACCGTAAGAAGCTCCTTGGGATGCCGGGAGGCAGCTGTGTCTTTGCACCTCACCTCCCTTCTCCCTGTTCCCTCCTTCCCAGCCTCCCTCTTCTTGTGCAAGTTCATCTTTCCCAAGGATGTCAGGGGATCCCTGCACACCGTATTAAGATAAGCAGCAAATAATGCCAGGAGGAATTTGCTGAGCCAGCTGGTCCTTTGCACCCTGTAGGATGCACAGACCAAAGAGGCGTCTGCCACACATGTCACACAGATGAAGCCAACTTTGTATTCAACAACTGCACTAAACAAAAGATAAAAGCAGTTTCAGCATAATAGATCATTCAAAGGGGCTCCAAATCCATGCTCCCTCCCCTCCCTTTGTACCCTCTCTCCAGGTTGCTTAGCAAAAGCTGATTTTTATTTCCAATTAAAGGATTTCAGAGCAGCTTTTATTTATTATTTATTATTATTATTGTGTGACCACTTTGAATCACACTGCTTCATTCTAGTTCTTTAACCTAATCAAAAAACTGCAGCACACACAATTCCTTCCTATGAAATGTTCCTGGGTTTTGTTTAATGTTTTGCATAGCTACACTCAGGTTTTTGGTGTATTTTTAACTGGCTCCAGATTCACGCCTGAATCACCACTAGTCCCACCAGCAAAAAGGAGAGGGGCAGAAGAACCAAAAAACTCCTCTCTAGCCATGTTCCTGGAATCCGCTTTTGTCAGAGAGATACTGGTGTCACTGAGGAGTCTACAGAGCACTGTCATGTTTAATGTGCACAGGCTGACACTAAGACAGCAGCTTGAAATGCAAAGAAACACAAGTACAGTAATTGCAGCATCTTGCGGCAGTGCTCAAAACGTTGCTGTTCTCCTGACTGCCAGCCAAGAGGAATTTCCCAGGAGGAGGTACAGCGCAACCCTCTTCTCGTGGGGCCAGACGAAGTGACATTTTGTTACCAGGCAGTAATGAAGAAAATTCTTTTAATTCTGTGCAATGTGAGTGTTCAAATTCCAGCTCAGGTTTTGTGTTGTTTACATTAAGGATGAAATGAGCACCAGCCACTGGAGCACTTGTGGAGTGCTATGGAGATGCTGTTTCCAGAGAAGGGCATTTTTCAGAGGATACCGACGGCAGAGCAATGCCCAAGTCCTACTGAGTGACTCATGCGAGTTTGGTTCTCCAATCTAATCAGAGCATTTGAAATTCCAGTGGTGCTCTCATGCAGGCTATGTGTGCACTCACAGGGCTTGCTGTGCTTGAGTAGTTTCTCATTCGAGACTCAAGAAAAGAGTCTGCAAAAATTAGTTAACTCAGCCCCACAGTGGGCTGCAGGTGGATGAAGTAACCCCAAAAGAAGTGTTTTTAATGGTTTGGAGATCAAAGGACTGTGTGGCTGCCACAGGCAGTAGAGAAACAGCAAAGGCAAGGTGATCTCTGCCCCTGGAGCATCCCTCAGTGACACCGACAAGAGGCAGCAGGAGGCAGGAGCACAAGATGGACTGGTGGGAAGAGGGGGTGTCCAAAGAAATGACAGAGGTCAGCACGACAGGAGAGGACGGCTCATTGTTAATCCTATTGCACAGCACAGACCCCCTGTCTAGCAAGAGACACAGAGCTGCCTAACCTGGAAAAGCGACGTCAGCAATAAAAAAGTGTTAAGAATTAGTCCTGTGCCCCTACCAGTGCATCACACGTTGCCACAGGGTATCGTGCTCATTGGAAAGTGCCCTAGTGACTTGGGAACGTCAGTCCCAGGATATCGTCCACACAACCCAAGTCACATGGAAGCAAAACTCCCACCGGGAGCCTCAGAGAGCAGGTCAGGTTGCCACACTCCTGTGCCCAACTCTAAAACAAGGCCAAAAACCAGACTTGATCTTATTTGAGATTTTTCAAAAGCAAAACCTTACTTACCTCCCATTCCTGCAGTAGGATGAGGAAAAGCTTTCTGCATTCAATTGCCCAGATGGGGACAGTGTCATTAATGTTTAAGTAGTGTTCAGTGGGTAAAGGCATTGCTTTGATGGAGACGTGTAAGGTGCAGTCCCATGGATGGGGTTTTTGGGTACAAGTTTCAGAGGCTATGGCCACCTCCATCCCATTTTAGAAGAGGGGCTTACATAGGTTGGCTCATGTTTCAATAGCAATTAAGCACAAAATATTTCAGAAATATTTTCAGAAATACTTCAGGTGCCAACCTGCATGTTGGGATTGCTAAATGCCCCTAAAACTCCACCCTTTGCAGTATAAGATAGGAATAGCCAATGGAGGAGGCTAACTCACAGAATAAACTGAGAGGCAAGGATCAGATACCGGACAAGGTAGCCACACCATGGATGACGTGTGAGCTTGTGCCTGTGCTTTCATCCCACAGCTAACACAAGGCAATTTGGACAGGCTGAATTCTTGGCAAAAGAGAGTCTGGCACCACCCCTATCTGGGGGGAAATTGGCCACAACTGTCAGGAGGGAAACAAAACCCTCTGGAATTGAGAAGTAAAAATACAGTATTTTTCACAGCTGGAGATATTCTTTAAGAGAAAAAAAAAAAAGAAAAGAAATCAACATTTTCTATTTTCATACTTTTCTTCCGCAATCCTTTCGTGATCAGAAGAGAGTGGGCTGAATACGTTGCAGCAGATTACGCTGCCGTTATTTTAGGACCCATCAGAAATACTGTAATTTTCCTGAAGAATCTTGTTATCACAAAATTGCAGCCTAATTTGGCATACTCAGAGATTTCTCCAGGTCAGATAAGTTTTGAGTAAACATTTGAATCTTTTGGCTACATATCTGAACTGTACTTGTCAAGCACAATTAAAATACAGTTCATGATACAAAGAAAGGTTTCCCCCCGTCTTTTGAAACTTCTATTTCATATTGTGAAGAGCCCTCCCAAGCTTAGGTAATTCATTTCTTTAGAAAAAGATTTCCAGAGGTGCATTTACAGACAGCTAGAATTGTAACAAGGTACAACCACTCATGCCAAGACTACACTTAAATTTTTGACTTTCCATTTCCTTTTTTTTTTTAAGGTTTTTAAAGTGAAGTTTTATTACAGTTCTTATTGTGAGCAAACATTGTGTAAAATTGTCCAAGATCCCCAAAACCCACAAACTAACAGGTTTTTTTAAGGGCCAGAAGGCATATTTACAATGATCCTTTCATTTGACCTCCTCTATAACCCAGGCCAGATGAACAACTTTGACTCCAACACCTCAAAGCAACATCTACTTACAAAATTGTTCATTTGTTCTGAGACATATGGAGATGCTTCTCCACCAACTGCCTGAAAACATGCTAAAACACGGGGTAGGGAGCAACAACAGGATGGGGAGGCCAACCCCTGGGCAAACTATCAAGGATCCAGCCACCGATTTAAACTCAGCATCACCAGGGCCTATGAAGCTGCGATAGTTTAAATTCTTTAAAGATAGTATCCTGGGCTGGGCTTTTTACTGTTCATTTTACAATTCTGTTTATAACTTATATGACACAATCAAATGGAAAACTCAAGAGACGGGAGCTAAAGGTAACTTCAACAGTGCTTTTCAAGGTGAGGCTGTCAGAAAAGGGGACATGCATATACAACTTTTTTCCCTATTTAGTTCTTTTCTGTAGATAGGCTTTAGGCACTTAATATTGTTTAGCGAAGGACAAGGGGTGCTATTTCCTATTGAATTTTGCTGTGGTGACTCAAAAAACTGCTGCCCCAAGTATCCACCCTGCTGGTCCATGGGTAATGATGACCCCTCCACATGCTGCCTGTCCTTCCCTCTGCTGCTTTGGTTTACACACAAGCATCTTAACCCAAATCCACTTTTCCTGGGCGGGAGAGATACTCAAGTATGATGACATCTGAAATTGCAGCTACCAGGTTTGTCAGACACCAGCTGTCAGTGATCTGTGTTTCACCATGTCCCTTTTCTGCAACTAAACAGTGTTGTCTCCATTTTATGGGGAGTAGAAGGACAGATGACCACACTGCACAACTCCTACACTGACGATCCCCTTGCTCCATTCATCATCTCATGACTGCAAGTGTAAAATAAAGACCTGTCCTACCCCAAAACTGCTGCTGTGGATATGGATCCTAAGGTGCTTAGCTCCTTTTGAAGTCTGTGGCAGAAAAGATATGAGCTACATGGGGCAAGGTATACAGTCTAGCAGAACTGTTCACTTAGGGTACAGTCCAAGCCAATAAATTTAAATAACAGTGATTTCAAAAGAAACCCATAAAAGACCTTGGTTGCATCTGCATTAAACTCAGGAAGTTTTCTCAGATCTTCCTCAATGCTTGTTATACTTCAATCCTTCTATTAGCATAGTTACATCGCACAGTAGGAATTATTCAACTACTTAATGACCTAAGGCTTGATCCATAGTAGAATGAAGGCATGCAGATATATTCCCCAATCTGTGATAAGCCATATAGCCAGCAAAAGGCATAACAAATTCCTGTCTTAGAGGAATTATTCTTTGCTTGCTTTATAACAAATGGGGCCATGCAGAAAATTCTAAAAAGAATGCAGGAAACCCCTGCTTTCTGTATGTTCTTAACACATGAAAACATATCCATTTAATTAAGAATGAGAAACATTGCCATAGTGCACTGAAGGAAAAAAAAAAATACAATTTTGGAAGCTGAAAGCCTACCTGTCTTCTCTTAGGGGACAAACCTTTTACAAAGCTGAGGAATTCATAAAACCCACAGCCACTTTTGATGTGTTGCACGTCAGAAGTCTCAATTCCTTTCTTGTGAGACTCCATTCACGCCCAGGAGCAGGAACAGGTCACGTTTGTTCTAGACAAGAGCCATTTTAGGGAAATTTGGCTGCCTTGGATATTTTGAAGTTGCCAGAAACAGCTCAAAACCAAAACAGCAGGAAACGTAGCCAGAGGATATTTTGACAACTCTTACACATATTTTTTTTAAATAATTGACCGGGGAAGTCAGATTGCAATGCCATAAATCAGGAGTCAACCCACCAAAGTCAGTGCAGTTTCACCAGCATTCAGAGTCTGCTCAGTAAGCAGGACTCATGGTTACTCCATTTCTATACTGCATTTCCAAGGACTAACAGCCTGTGAATGATGCCAGTCAAAAAAATGGTAACAATAAAGAGGGTAAAGCATGGTGACATTTTCTCAGCTAGTCGGTGTAAGCAAACAAACAAAAATACAAAGGAAGGAAAACAGTCTTGGCACAGATGGGCTCTTTTGCATGTTGCTTTCCACACATAGAGCAATTTAATCTTGAGTCAGCACGAGTTAGCAAAGGAATGACAGGTTGTTACAATTACAAGCTGCTTTGGAAGTATTACTATCAGTGCTGCCGCTATTTATGTTTAGTATTGTTATTGATGCTATTAATACTGCTTGTACAAGCGTTTAATGTTACTGTACCGATGTAAATAACATCTGGATTAACAGTTGAGAGAACAACATGATGCAAAACAGATTGATGGCTGAAGAAGCAGCATTTATTGGGTCACATTTCTGGGTTACATTCCTGCGGTTGTTGTGCATTCATACTACAGGAGTCAACGGGAGGCTTTTCTAAATAAGCACCCCAGGATCTGGCTTGCAAAACAGGACATGATGTTGTGACTTTTTTTTTTTCTGCCTGTGCAAGGACAGATTTGTTACCAGATCACAGTGGCAGAACTGACCACAGAAAATCTAAGCCTCAGTCTTTCTAAATTCGCCACGAGGAAGCATTATCCAAGAATTCAAACCAGACCTCACTTGGCATCTTGTTTGTATTATCTGTGGTCTCTGACTTAACACCACAAGCCACCCTTTGCCCCAAACTCCTTTAATCACAATCATAGCCAGGGGCTCAGCAGAGACCTCAGCCTCACAGTACTGAACACAGAGGAAAAGCTGATACATGCTCCACAGGTTGTGTATAGTCTAAATAGATGACAGGAGAAAGGGGACTGCAGTCTAACATCTCTATATAGCAAACCCCCAAGGGACTTGCATAAATGTTCACTGTAACTGGATTTTCACTGCAATAAACTTTTTGCAAGTCACTGCCTCAGATGTATGAAGAACCATCCCATTTGAATTAGATACCATCAGGGTGCACTGTTAGAACGCCCCTCCAAATCTCCGGGGCTCTCCCCACCAGCTACCTCCCAAGCCATCTGGCTGCAGCAGCCTGATCTGGCTCCCACGGGATGTGATAGCAGAAGCAGAAATACAGCCTGATCCCCTCTGGGTGACCCAGAGGTGCGCTGGGACACTGGCCGCAGAAGATAGGGTTCAGCTTCAATGCAGGCACCTAATGTCATTTTAGGTGCTGTAGTCCGGCCTCCTGCTCCTACCCCAGGTGTGTGCAGGTCTCCCCAAAGTTCTGCATCGTAGCTATATTTAGGCAATTGAATTCCACTCTAAGGGAAGGACCCAGCGCTCTAGGTTTAAGGATCACTGCATCCTCCATCAAGGTGCCTGGGGGCACATCGACATCAGCATTTTAGTCTGGAGCAAACGTGCATGTTGGAAGTGAACCCTCCTATGGTCCTTGCTTACCATGCTTGCATTGACATCGTGGTGCAGGCACAAAGCACTGGAAGGGGACTCCTTCAAAGATGCTCTTTGGGAGGACATCTAGTGAAGTCCTACTACTAATGGATATTTAGAAGCGATTCTGGAGTAAAATCCAAAAACACAGTGAGGATTATTTGTCCTCTTCATCAAATGTCTTCTTCACAGCTCTGCTCCTCCAGAACTGCACTACATCAGGAGAGCTTATGTTGCCTGTAAAGGCTGCTGAAGTCATCGGTAATGGAAAGTAAATAAAACAGCACTGATCCGAGCTGTTGCCAAGTGACTACACCCCTAGTCCAGAGCCAAAAGGCTGTCTCTGCCCTGCTCCCCGACCTGCTGATGAGACGTAGACACTTCCCTAACACATATCCCCCGGCCCAGGTTGCATGGGGATGCCACTATCCTGATTTATTTAGGATTTATTCAAGGTCAGATGTCCCCAGGACATCGTGTTCCTTGTTTCCAGTCAACATCATATCAGGGCTGCCTCCCCCTGCCCCAAGCCACCAAAGCCCCCCTGACGCCAAACAAAGCCCACAGGAGCTGATCCTACTTATTGAAAAATGAAGGTTGCTTTTCTAAAGGTAAAGCTCTCCTTTCTTCCTGGGAATTGCAGACTTTAGAGAAAAGCCTTTCCACATGCTGAATCTTGCATTAATATGCTTTATATTAATACATAGGTGAGGTTCATCCCTGGCCCGTCACTGTGAGCGGGTATGACAGCAGTCCACTGTTTCTGAGCTGTGGTATGGTTTTGGCTGTGGGGTTCCCATGATGTCTAGGAAGGACCAGTGGAGACAGAAATGGCCTCATTTAGTTAATATTTAAATTACAATTTTAAAAGAAATTAGTAAAATGATAAAAAAAACCTGCATGCTAAATACAGTATGCATTAAGAAAAATCAGATAAAATACGGCTGCCGTATGCAAGTCGCTCTTCAAGCCGGTTTCCTCTGATAGCAAGAGAAAAAAATGGTCTTTTGCTGCTGAGATTGTAGTAAACAGGGGCTTATAAAAGCGCATTAAAACTGTTTTGTTCCTTTGATTTATAAATGGGAAGCGCAGCCCCAGGTAACTGCTCTCGGTCACAGGAAGCCTGTGGGAGCTTGCCAGTGAAGCCAGCTATTTGGAGCTGAAATGCAGTACCTAAAACCCAGGGCCATCTTTCACGTCTCCTCTGATCACTTCAAGTTCCACTAAGTGTCCCCTCCTTTATTTATGGAGCATTTATCCTAGCCGTGTTTCCAGGGAATGGAAAACTCCTCTGGAGAGGCTTTTTCAAGCAATCAACATTAAAAGTTAAGCAACTTCATTTCATACAGTGGAGTTGTCCCCACGATCCGAATGTACATGCTGAACTCTTTTATTCTCTGTTGTACATTGATTATATTCACTTCAGTGGCGAAAGGTAAAAAACATAATTTCCAGCTGCAGTTGCCCAACTTTTATGATATTTTATATCTATCACTGAAATACACAGAATGACCCATTTAATTTCACATTACAGGCATTTCAATAGCTATCATCACCAGATTGTGTGATCAACTCATCAGAATTAGCCATTGGAGAGGGAAAGTTGCTTCTTAAAATGTGAAGCCTGCAGGCAACACAGAAAGCCACCTTACATATTTGAAAAAGGCCAATTTTTAACTTCTCTGGTTTTTAAACCTGTAGCATCAATAGGCAGAATTTACTAACATCAGGGAATAGTACATTCTTGGCCTGAAAAGCAATGGGAGATGAACTGTATGGTTTTGAATAGACACAAAACAAGTACTGAGGCATGCCAGTGAAATGTCTAGCTTAGCGTATGGTCTCCCACAGCAGCTGCGATCAGGTGCTTTGGAGAAAAGCAATCAGTACTAGGTAACCGACCCATGCATACGAGACTAATTCAGCATGTACGAGTTGTGCACTACCAACGTCCCAGCAACTTAAATCCCTCTGCGTGGACACATCTCGCCATCCAGAAGCAACTTGACTAAGTTTCTTTAAGAGCAGGTATTTCACTTGTATTTAAAGGGGACCTTCTTGCTTCTCTGTGGTTTCACTGTGGTTTTCCTGCTTTCAAAGCATTTCTTCTTATTCTTTGAGTTGCTCATTCTGGTGAAGTATTCGGAGCCTGGTGAGATGCGGCTGCATGCCAACAAATTACCCCATAGAGCATCTGGCATTGGCATCAACTAGAGGAATGGGCTGATGCCAGAAAAGACCTATTACCTGGCATCTACACGAGTCTCTTAACCTTTACATGAAGCAGCCACTACCCATGGGATAAAGTCATATCTTAGGCTGCTGTGAAATGTAGTGCATGTACTCCAGAGTCTGGAGTACAAAGAAAGGAAAGACATTTCCCCTTGACAGTGTGGAGAAGGGACCCTTGGAAGGAATTTGGGAAGGGCTGTTTGCTCAGACTACGGAGTTAAGAGAAGGATATTACCCATTGAATTTCATAACGAAGGACTCAAAGAAGAGGAACAAGTAAGAGTCAACCCTGGACGATGGTCCTCCTGTGAAACAAAGAGTTTTTAAAAATATGATAAGCCTTTTATGTCAGACCAGTTCCTGGCAGTGGTTTTGTTTTATGGCACCCAAAGAAAGAGCTCCTAATTTCAGTAATGCCATGACGTGTCACTGGAGGTACAACTGGTTTACCCATCCTAAGAAAAACCAGCATGAATCCCTCTAATATACATAACATATGTCCCACTTGTGGAATTTGCTCAGAGATTAATTTTACTCATTTTTTTATCTATTACTCTCTGAGAAAATGAGTTTATCTTGAAGATCCTACATCTATGGCAGCAGAATACCCTGAAATCTGAGTGGAGTGGGTCACAGTTCACTTTCTGGAATATGAATAGTTCATGTTCCAGGTGATGTACATATGGCTATTCAAATAGCTGCATCAACAGATATCAATTGTTTCCACTTCTTAATCTGGGGCGGGGTTTACATTTTTTTTTTTAAACACCCATGGGCAAGGACAATGAAGGAAGTGAGAAGGTTATTCCAAATCCTCTGTTCCACTGATGTCTAGAAACAAAGATCTTCTGACATAGCATATTTCAATGTCCTTTGTTTAACCTTCCCCCTTGAAAGATCCAAACACAGAGCCTTTGTTTTCTGGTGCTTTGTAGTCTAACCTACAGGTTATGCTTTGATAAATATCCAACAAGCTAAGGAAACATCAAGGCTTTTCCTTAAGATGCATAGTTGCTATTTTGTCTGACATCTTCTGTTCTTGTTAGACATTATCATAAGTATTTAGGAGGCCCCTCTGCCTGTGAAGCTCCTGTTTGCTATTAGTATAGCATGCTAAAGTACCCAGTGTTGGTATTTTATCTGCTTTAGCCACTTAGGACTTCATTGGGTCCTTTAGAATTCACACTTCTGACTCCATCTCAGGAGAGGAGGCAGCGAGTTTCATCTTTACAAAACAATCACGTCCCTGGGGCTTGACACATGCTGTAAAGCAAAAACAGAAACCCAAGAGGTGCTATGTCACAGCGCTCCGGAAGCAGGAGGCTGGTAGCAAATTACTATTCTGGCATAACATGAATAAGCTCATGGCAAAGTTTCTAGCACAGCCATGTCCATGCATATTATTCCTGATACACCGCAGAACATATACATTCCTCCAGTGTTAGGCTTAGAAATACCAGCTTGGTGAGTTCATCAGCAGTTACAGACCCACTACTCCAAAGTTAGGTCAGTGCTGATACAGGTTGCTACTAAGGCAACCTCCTAGGGAAGGTGTGCTTTCGTGTAGGTTTGAAAAGCAAAACCATTAATGTCATCACCGGTGACATACAAAAGACTCTGGAATAGAAATTGGTGGGATAAACCTGTGAGAAAACACAGGAGGAGAGGAATGGCTGCTATAAGGGCTGCTTGCTCTGTGCGCTGTGCTTTGCTTCAGATCTTCGCTTCTTTGAGATACTGGGTGCACTTCTCTCCCAGTATAAAAAGTCCCCTAAGTGTTTTTCCTCTCTCGAGCCTTCCCTTTAGTCACCTTTCCTTTCTGAGGTTAGCCTCACTACTTCTTAGGTCAGCTGAGTTCAGATTTTTTCAATGCAGTTTCAGGTGAAACTCAGGACAACAGATAGTCCCCATCAATCCCCAAGTGACCAGGACAAAGACTTCTATAAATAGCTATGTCTGCCGCCTTTCTCCATGGGTAAATCATGCAATGCATTACCTAGTCTAGAAATCAGAAGAGAGTGTCTACACCTCTCAGGAGAGAGATGACAGAACCATCTTCCAGTAGGAATAGAGGGGCAAATGACATGCATGCCTCCAAGAGGAAGCATGGTCCATTCCTGGAAGGAATTTGAATTCCTTGCTGGATATTTGATGAGGCAAAGATGTACTTAGTTGCCCATGAGAATCTACGTGTTTGGATTTGCCATCCTGTCCTTTGGTTCTCATCAAAGTTGGTCATCTCAAGTACCCCAGGCTGCTTGGATCGCTGCCATTCAGATTCCCCATGCTTCCCACAACTGGTTTGGGTCATTATTTGAACATAGTAAGGGCTATCGAAGGGCCAGAGAATGTTGCAGGTCCAAGGGGATGGTTTCATAGTCAGCATGAGCCCATTAAGGGCTGTGCTGGTACCGAAAGCAACACCACTCATGGTCCACTTGCCTCCTTGTCCAGCCATTCGCTTCTTCTGCTCTACCAACTGCAACCATAAGGTTCACCTGTATGTTTTCAGCCAGATCAGAAAGTGGGGCTGACTCTTCACATGGCAGCACAATTACCTGTGCCAGGGCAAAGGAGGAGGCAAGAAAACATGGCCTGGGGTAGTGAGAGGGTGCAGAGGCCTCTTTCAGCTAGTAGCAGTCTTCAACTTAAGCTGCTCAGGAAACCATACATTTAAAGATGCTGCACTCTGACAGGGCTTTTCTTTCACATGAGATGTAAAAACAGAAGCCCTGACCTCTTGTGGTCATTAAACACTACAAAACTAGTAAATTGCAATTTTCCTAATTCCTTAATCTTCTGTCTGAGCATTTTCTACCATAAATGGTCACCCTGCAATGGCTGGGTATGTTGGATTCCCACCAGTCATATCTTGTTGGGATGGCACAAATCGTAATTATTGGCATTTTCCCAAGCCCTCTGGAAACCTTGTCTGAAGGGTAGCTCTGTCCAACTTACAGTCCAAGGAAATTTCCCTCTACAAACATTAGAGAACTGCTGGGGCCACATCATCATTTTCAATTTCAGGATTGTTTTACAGACATTTAACAAACCACATAAGTAATTCGTGGCACGTTTGGGACAAGTTAAAGATGAACTTACGCTTAAAAGATTCATACCTTCTTGAGGTGCCTGGGGCTGGAACCGAATAACATACAGTCTCCTGGTTTATTGTACACGGTGAATGATGAACGGTTGTTTTAATGGTAAGGGACTCATTGGGACAGAACGCAAACCAGCAGTGCCAGAATGTGAGGCTAATACATATCGAGAAGCTGCTGTGCTCCCTGAGAGCAGAAAAATGCTTAAACTGGAAGGCTGCTCCACCTTGGCAGGTGCAGAGAGCAAGGCCAGAAGGCAAAGGGAAGGCTACGAGCACCTGTGTCACTCCAAGCAGATAAAGATTTTCTAATGGGTAAATGCACAAGGTTCTTCCCCCTTTCTATATGCGGATTCCCTCGGTGCAAGTAGTGCACAGCTAAAACAGCACAGAGCATCATTTGGAGCATCTTGCTGTGCCTCCTGCAGCCAGAGCAGCCTCCTCAGGGTGAGCTCCCATCACAGGCTATTGCTGAGATAATTATTATTTGTGACAAAGTGGAAAACTGTACTCTGTCCCTTCGGGGAGGTGGAATAAGCTGTAATGGGGAAAGCAAACACGTGCTGCATACACAGGAGCGCTTTGTGTCAGTGCAGTGCACACACATTGCCTCCTCTCCTCACCCTGTGGCACCAGAGGGGCTGAAACCCCAAAAAGCAACTGGGGCAGCTCTTCTGTGGTAGGTGACTCCAACCAGGACGTAACAATTGTCACCTCTGCAAATGCGTCACCGGCAATGACATCCCACTTGCACGCATTGTGTCAGCAGGTCGTATAAAACCCAGACCCTCAGGAAAACTGAGCTGGCCAAACCGGGAATCAACCCGGGGTTTCGCAAGCATTTACCCTCCTGGTTTCATCTGCCCTTCAACCATTCAGGTTGGTGTTTGTGCAGTGCCACAAAGGGACCTGAGCCAGGATGAGGCCACCTTGTGCGCCAGGAGCAGCAGAAATAATATTAAAAACACAAAACATGGTGACGCTTACTTTAATTCTGCAAACACTGGGAAGAGCCCTGATGATAGTACATTTCATCATAAAGCTATTAGATAATGTACGCACATGTTGGAATCATCTAATTTTATATGTTCCTCATTAAAAGTATTTCCTTCCGCATGCTTTTTCCTCCTAAAGAGCACAGGGCACATTTATAACTAAATCTCATTTCAGCTGTTTTCCCTGAGAATAAGCAAAACATGCTGCTACTCGGCGAGCTGTGATGTTTCTCCCCACCAAGTACACTGGGTGAAGGAGCGGGATGGAGCCACACGCTTGCAGCTCTGCACAATGAAGGTCCCCTCCATCCCTTGAGCTGCTCATCTTTCCTCTGCACAAGTACCCTCTGCCTGTGCACCATCCAGGCTCAGGCAGGGTTGTGCACGCAGCCACGGAAATACGCGCGTGTACTGCCTCTTCCAAGCACTTGTGTTTCTCAGCTGGTTGTTTTCAAGCATGGACAAAGCCCTCTTTCTTCACGAAAAAGAAAAGGCGTGCGAAAGAAAGAGCCTCTAGAGCCAGGGCAGTGGCCTCGCCCGTGTTGACGCTTGATTGCCATCCGGCATTTTTCTGCTGTAGTTCTTGAGGAGTCCCATCATTTTAGATATGGGGAAACTGAGGCACAGAGGTGGGAAAGGATGGAGTAACAGTCACTCAGGTGCAACTGCACTGACCTCTTCCACTCACATGACAACATGCTGGCAAACCTGCAGTGTAGGTGCAGGCAGCTGTATTAGAGATTTGCCCATTGCAAACTCGCCAGTGAAGGTGGGCCCTGTCACTGGAGAAACAGAACCCTTCACAGGGAAATAACCACAAATCCTCTCAAAACTCTGAATGCAAAAATTACGCTCCTGTGGGGTTTCTTTTTTCCTGACCCCTGATAATGTTTGACCAACACAGATCCCCTATTAATTTCCCAAAGACCTCTTCCACCGTGGGGGCTCATTGCAGGTTCGTATTAAACATCTTTTGACATTTACGAAGCCCAGGAAGAGTTTTATGTGTTTGTGAAGGCCACGTGGCTGACAGTGAGGAACACAACAGCTCACAGGAGCCCTAATTAGTGCCAATTACTTTCCGATTATACTGCCTTGACTCCGATTATGCTGCCTTGACTCCGAGGGGCATGTTGTCACGGCGGAGTGAGGCAGAAGATGCCATTGGGGTGTCCATGTTGGTGTGGATCAACCCTACTTCACCAGCCCTGGGACAACACTGGGCCACGGGAGGCTGTGGGCACCCCGGGACCACATTTTGCACCCCACTGAGAGCTCTTGCAGAGCTCCCCATGTCCTCCAGCCATGCAGGAGGGTCAAAGGAAGGTATCAAACGGTCAAGATATGAGTGTTACAGCTTGCATCCATGCTCTAAAACAGGCTGACGTGCTGTAAAGCTTTCCCCAGTATTGTAGGAAAAGGTAAATAACAAATGCACCCAAGAAAGAGCAGGGTGCACATGTGTGCGTGCACACGCACAAAGAGGGAGAAAGAACAGAGAAGCAACACAATCCTCACCTCCAAAATGAAAGCAAAGTCCTTTTCCTAGGGGCGGCTCTGTCCTATGTTCTGCTGTGCGGGGAGAAGTGGGACTGGTGCTCCGGACAACCACTGTGCACAGCATGGGAGAGATGGTCCCATGCATCCAAACCTACGCAACCATTTGCTGCGACGTTTTCCCGGTGACAGAAGGGCAGAGCATCAGCATTTCAGCTTCTGCTCTGCAATGCACGGCTCTCACTGGGCTCTCTCTTTCTGAAACATATGATGCACTAATGACGCCACCCAGGGATGACAAGCAGCTTAAGAGCTGGCTCTACCTTCTGGACACCTGGCACATTAAACCATGTAGCAAGCGGCATGTGCTGGCTTGGGAAAAAGCCATTACCACTTTGGTCAGCCACCGGGCCCAACTGTTAATCCAGTGCCTTCATCTCCCCTATTGCTATTAATATGAGAAAAGAAAAAAATCCTGGAGGAGGAATTGACTTGGCCATTGAAGCATGTTATTAGATTACTGATTCAAACCTCAGATGATGAGCCGTGATAGGATAGAGTAAAATAACAGTGAATTAAACCAGGGAAAGCTCATGCAACGTCTAATTATTATAGAATAATGATATCCACGCCTAAATCAGCTCAAGCTTTCTTTTCTGAGACATAAGGACCAAAACCTGTCATAATGTGTAGGCAAAGCCCAACACATATAGCACCCAAACTTGGACACCGCTGCTGGAGCAGGTGAGTGCTGGGTCTGCCAGCCCAAGCTCTGCCAGGGCAGAAGGGCCCAGCTACGTGAGAGTTTGTCCCCAAGGAAGCTCTCCTCATAGCTCCCACCAGAGCTGGAAGTGTGTTTCCTTCTCTGTCATGAATGAAGGTTCATGTTATTTCCATTGCCCTTATTTTTGCAGTCTTAATTTAGTGTTCAATTAGGTGTTGTTGCAAAAGGCTTCCAGAAGGGTTCAAAATCTAGACGAGGGTCAAGAGGAGCTGTTAGGAAGTCCCTCCTTTGACACAGAGGGTCACAAGCTTAGAACAGCTTAGTTATTGACTCCTTATGTTCCTCAGTGAGGGCAGCTAAATCCTTTGTCATTTCCAAAGGAGATCAACACCTCAACACTGCATCACTTTACCTGTACAGAGAATTGGCTCCTGCAGAACTTCAGGGCTGCAGAAAAGATGATGAAGAAAAGTCACCAGACCAAATCACGCAGAGAAAGAAAGGGAAGGGTGAGGGAGGACAATCACTACATGAAACAGAGCCACAGGGCCCTGGGATGTCTTTGTTCCTTAAGAATACAGCTATTCCTCCTCATCCTCAGCAAACCTCTAGGGTCTGCATTCAGTATGTTTCTGTAAAGCTATCCAGAGACACCGTGCACTGACATGATAAAGAGCAAAGGTTGCATATTCATCTGAGGTGGCTTTTGGACTGAGAGTGTAATTGCAAGGACGCTCAGCTTTTGTATTTATGTCCCACCTGTGCACAGAGAGGACCAAGCTGCTCCATGCAGAGCAAATCCTCTTATGTCACCAAAGCCATCCATGCTTGTGCAGCTGTCCACAGAAGAAGTGTCAACACCTGGTCTCAAACTCCATCCAAGCATGAGGAACATGTGCTGCAGTCTCCAGCACACAGACAAACCATGGGCTATTAGGAGTCTAAAATAAAATTCTACCACATACCACGTAAAAATAAATAAAACAAAGCCCTTTTCTAATTAAATAGATGATGAAAGGGAAAGCTAAGCAGCAGTGCAGCTGGGAACCCTTTGAAATAATGAGATCTACCTACTTAGCTCTCAAGTTTTTTTACTATCAGGAACATCAAGAAGGGTGTCAGCAAGAGACCTTCTCATTTCTTAGGTGAACAGCACTGAGGGATTTAAAATCTATTGAGAGAAGCCTGGGATTCTTTAAGTTCACTGAAGCCAAAGTAATTCACCCTGAATGCAGGCCCCGAAGGTGACTGTGGAGCTTAGAATAAGGATGTCAACACGGTGCTTTCATCATTTGCTAGCGTAGCTGGTACTGCACATGGAGCTTGCCTTGACCATTTAATTAATAAAGGGACCCACGCAGCTGGAATTAACGTGAACTTTCAAAGCATCAAAAAGTCCAGCAAAGGATCAAGCTGATATTTTCATTTATATATATTAGCTTATTCTGGGCCATTGTTGTGCTCCTTATTCACATGATACAGCAGCCTCTTACTCACACACACCCCCTTACATATTTCCTTTCATTTTACCTCCACAGTGCTTCTGTGTGATGGGGGCTATCACCAATTAACACTGACAATGGGAGCTGGAAGGGAATTTTAGCAAGCACAGCAGGGAGTTTTTTTCTCCCCAAAATCTTTGAGGAAAAGGATTATTTCCCCCCGCCCTCCTCCCCCAAAAATGGTGAGCTCCATGCCAATGTTTTTCTCTGATCTTTTTCTGTTCTTGGGGTTTCTCTGTCTCTTTTCCTTTTTTCTTTCATTTAACACCAAACAATAGGAAGGACAATCCTTCAAAAATATTTTCATTGTAGCATATTGAACAGAACTGGCTTCGACCCTGCCAGGTCAAAACGTTCACTCCACTCCTCAGCACTCCACAAGGTACTATAAATTAGCCCGTGAGAATCCAGCATTTATTGCTACCTCCAGTCAATGTAAACACTGCCTTTCTTCTTTGTCCTATGGCAAGGGCAAAGGTCTCAATTAATATGAGCACAAAATAATATTTGATAGCGCATTGGTCTATTTATAGACTCAACAGTTGCCATTTCACTCCTGTAATTCTCAAGCAAGATAGGACTTCTGGTTAAAACAGTCTGCAAACAGGGGTGATAGGGATTTTGAATCGATGCAGATGGTCTAATCAAACATAAGACCTTGGGCTCAGTGCAGGCATCACTGGATGACATTTTCTACCTTGTATGTTCATGAGAACAGAACACAATAATCTAATTGTCTCTTCTAGCCTTGAATCCTACTGATCTTTGGTACCGTGAGTTCATCAACTATGCTGGCTTTCATAGTTAAGCTCTGTAGGTGATCATCATCGAAGCCACAGTGGATCACTATCCCAGATGCCGAGGAAGCATGCACTTTAATGATCTATGCATCTTTTAGTTAGGTGGCAAAGCAAGTAGAAATTTCTTCATATAAGTACCTTGTTCTAGGGAATGTTACCTTTTTAAAATTCATGTCTTCCCTTATTCTTAATTAAACACCCACTGAGGCCATCGCAAAGATTCCTTGTGGTGGCCTCAGTGGGTATTTGGTACAACTTTACAGAGCAAGAAACGGGTTCCCAACCAATGCCTTATTAAGCAGCTGCCCTTTGGATGAGAAATAAAGCTGAGACTGTAAGCAATTGTGAGCACAGCAGAACACAGACGTTTTCTCAAGAGCAGGCGAGCTATCTGTAGTGTCTTCACCAATTCGCTTGTGTTGAGTTCCGCTTGGCTTTTCAGGTGGAGCTTCATTTCTACTGCTCCAAAGCCATTAGCCAAATCCCTACCTCAAGGACATGCCACATAGGTGCTGCAGTCTGTGTGTTCACCAGAACTGCTATGTTGCACGACGGAGAGGTAAAGTCATAGTTAGTCACTTTTGTTCAATAGCCTCATTTGTTAAGTCATCCTAAACATTAGGATAGCGGGGGAGTTAGAGTAGAATCCATTTATTGGACAAGTAGTTGACACCAAGAGCTCTAACATGAGTTCTGGAGGAGTTAGGAAAAACGTGATGTCTGTGGTATGTGAGTGTGGTAGCATCTGTCTGTGAGTGGCAGAGGGAGCAATTTAGCATCACTGAAATGGCAGGAATCAAGAAGATCACAGATCAGCTCTGAATTTCTATGAGCTTTTGGATGCCGCTAAAAAGGGATAGTGCCTGAAGTATTGGTCCTCCCAAATCCAGCTTCCACCAAAGCATTCCAGACATGAATGAGGTGCCCAAGGCTCCTGAGACCTGGAGAATAGCTGAAGGAAGAGGAGCAATTCAGAATGGGATCCAGAACAACCACCCTGTGGAGCACCCAGGGACTGGTCTCACAAAAATGGCCACAAAAATGATCAGAGGGATGGAACATCTCTCCTGTGAACACAGGCTGAGAGAGTTGGAGGTGATCACCCTGGAGAAGAGAAGGCTCCAGGGAGATCTTATTGCAGTCTTTCAGTACTTAAAATGGGCTTATAAGAAAGATGGGGACAAACTTTTCAGCAGGGCCTGTTGCAATAGTACAAGAGGTAATGGTTTTAAACTAAAAGAGGGGAGATTCAGACTAGATATAAGGAAAAAAATTTTTATAATGAGTGTCATGGTTTAAGCCCAGCCAGCAACTAAGCACCACACAGCCCCCTACTCACTGTCCCCCGCACCCAGTGGGATGGGGGAGAAAATCGGAAAAAAAGTAAAACTCATGGGTTGAGATAAGAACAGTTTAATAGAACAGAAAGGAAGAAACTAATAATGATAATAATAACAGTAATAAAATGACAGTAATAGTAATAAAAGGATTGGACTGTACAAGTGATGCACAATGCAACTGCTCACCACCTGCCGACCGACACCCAGTTAGTTCCCAAGCACTGATCCCTCCCTGCCCCACTCCCACCAGTGTATATACTAGGCATGACGTCACATGGTATGGAATACCCCTCTGGCCAGTTTGGGTCAGCTGTCCCAGCTGTGTCCCCTCCCAACTTCTTGTGCCCCTCCAGCCTTCTCGCTGGCTGGGCATCAGAAGCTGAAAAATCCTTGACTTAGTATAAACACTACTTAGCAACAACTGAAAACATCAGTGTGTTACCAACACTCTTCTCATACTCAACCCGAAACATACCACTATACCAGCTACTAGGAAGAAAGTTAACTTTATCCCAGCCAAAATCAGGACAACACTGGAACAGGCTGCCCAGAGAGGTGGTAGATGCCCCATCCCTGGAAACATTCAAGGTCAGGTTGGATGGGGCTCTGAGCAACCTGATCTAGTTGATGTCCCCTCCATTGCAGGAGTGTTGGACTAGATGACCTTTAAAGGTCCCTTCCAACCTAAATTATTCTATGATTCTCTGGTGGAAATGGACATCAGACCTCTTTTTATCTTTCAGTGGCTTCCACTGTGCTGTAGAAAGATGCCTGTCCTGATGCAGTGCCCACAACCTCTCCTACTGAAACTTAGGTGGGGTCACTCCTCTTTCCGAGCTCTTCCTCAGCAGGAGAGAGGAGGGGTGCCAGCTACTAGAGCTCAGTAAGGACCAATGCTGCTTATTATGGGAGGTCTGTTGCTGCCTACAGAGATGTGAACACATTCCCTTGTCTCCCCAGAGACTGTCCTAAGAATCAAACCACAGGCTCTTTGGAAAGTTTCCATCTCATCTGCTCAACCTCTTCCACTTTACAGAAAGGAGTGAGATTCGCTTGCTGGTTAGCACACTCCCCTGCGGCAGAGGTGGAGGGGGTCTCTGCTTTCAGGGCTACCTGTACTTCATATTAAAAATGCTCAGAAGAAATTGCATGATACATTCCTGGAGTGAGGGCTGGACATCCGCAGAAAGTATGGAGTTGCCCTACTTTTAGGCAATCACTGGTGATGTGAAGGCTGGAGAAGGAAGTGAGAGACCCTGGTTTAATGACTTTCTCTACCTCAAGGAATTCAGATCCCCATCTTCCATCTCCCAGGAGAGAGTGCCAGCCATGGTCAAGGGCTGGCACTGGGTCATTGGAGATCTAGAGGTGACAGTACTCTGAGAGCAGCTGGGGCAACTCATGGAAATATAAATAAAACTTCTTTGAAGCAGATTAGAAAAGTCAAAGAGCAAAAAGAAACCAAAAGAGTGAATATAACATGTTTAACCTACTGACTTAAGTTGATAAGCATGCACCAGATGCTTCCAAAATATGAAGGAATTGCACTCCTTCAGGCATCAGTGTAAGACAGCACCCAAAAATGTCAAGACTGAGGTGCTTTGTGAACACCAGGTCCTGGTTGGAGAAGAGTTAACCCCTCACATCAGGCATTAAACTATCCCCAGCTGCTCATTCCTTCCACGTCTTCCATGTACCTTTGAAGATCTTTCTTGCACAGGCTATTGTCAGGTCAGAGCCACCACTGAACTGGAGCCTAATTTAGGTCTTCTGTCATTTGTCCTTCCCTAGGTGGTCAGTGGAGATCATGGAGGTAGGCTGATTCTCCCTCCATAGGGGTTTATTTGCTCCCAGGGAATACTTTCAGGGCACAAACTGGGGTGGGCATAGAGTTCAGCACACCAGGACTAAGCAGAAGCTTGCTGGGGTGGGGCTTGCAAATTGCAGGGCTGGAATTGAACATCCTAAATCCAGCTGGAGCTGGCCTCCAGCCTCCTGATAGCACAACACAACTCCCCTGTGCCCTGAACATTAAATACCTTGCAACTCTCTGGATACCTCCCAACGACGTCTTTCTAAAGCGGAAACTCAAGGAAGGTTCTGGATAAAACACTAGTCTGTGTTGAATCCCACTGCAATATCTTTTAGTAGAAACCCAATGTCTCTCTGAGAGTCTCAGTTAAATATTTTGGTAGCTCCTGTAGTTGTTCTTCTCTACAGCCTGACAGCCAGCCACACTGGTTGCACAGCTTTTGGTTGGAAGAAATCCCAGCTTTGTTGACACTGGCTTCAGTCAACTTCAGAGGGCCTCTTAACTCTGCTTTTGGGCTTGTCAACACGCGTCGGACTGAGACACACTGCCAGCAGGCAGCTCCTTCTAGAAAACGTTATCTGAATCCAAATTGTCTCCCAGGCAATTTTTTTTAAACTTCATATTGTGTGAGTTACATGCTTGTCAGAACGGAAAATCTGGATTAGTCCCTCATTGTTCACATTTACAGAAGATCATCCCCCCATTCCTGCCCCACCAACCCTGAAAATATCACATCCTGATCATTCAAATGGCTTCCACATGGCAATGTACAACCAAATTTAACTTGGTACTGCTGAATAATAACCATATGTGAAGACAGACAAGCACAATAGCACTTGCAGATCATTTATACTTAGGAAAATAACTCCATAAGGGGCAATTTTTATCTTCTTTTACCTGAATGATCAAATGCCGTTATTGGTCTTTAGCATGTGGAAAGCTTACACTCCCCCTTCTGCCTGTGGTCTCCAGTAGCAAAACAACACCTCTAGTTTGACATGGATATTGATATATTTAGTTCTGTTTAATCAATGCATGCCTGGGGTTCTCAAGTTAGATCTCTTTAAAAATACTTCACCACTTGCAAAACAACAAAACCCCATAGGAAGCAGCCCTTGTACATCCTTCAGATATTTTCCACTTTATTCAAAGGAGAAAGTAGGGAAATAGCATCAAAGAGAGAACTTTGCTTGTCACTCAGTAAGCATAAGACCAAAGACTAGTTTTATTACAAGCCCTGTTTTACCAGAAGATATTTATGAAGACCTAATTGAAGATGCTGTAGTTTACAGAAATTATAATTATTTACTTGTATTAAAGAAGAACATAGAGACTTCAAGAAGGTTAAGTTCCATGGTACTAGGCTTTGTACTAACAGTTGAAGACATCTAGGTTTTTGAAAAAGATCTTCTCCAAACAGTCCAGACACAACACGGAAGTGTGAGAAGAGAAAATGATCAGAGACAAAACAATTTTATCCAAGAGCTTAGAGAAGTCAAGAATAAAACTGCTTTTCCTGCCACAGCACTTGGTGTACTCACGGGGTGGTTAAATGGGAGGGAAGTCTTTGTCTTTACTCAGATGTTTAGATTTACCTACAGATTCAGCTAATTCATCCTCAATTTTTAATTCACAGAATCCAAGTGCAACTGAGCTGGGCAATGGCATGTTGGTACAGAAAACCCACCAAACTCCAACACATGAAAGGTCCATCCTATCACTGGAAGTAGAGGTGGAAGGAGGAGGAGAAAGATTGTACAAAACACATTGTAACCTGGTTTATCCCTCCAGCTTCTGTCAGTTGGCAGCTCCGGGCTTTCTGAGCTGGAAGTTGGGTGTGAACCATCATGCCTAATGATATCCTTCATAACTGTTTAGTCTTTTTTAAGTACAATTAAAGAGTTGGTCTCTGCAGCACCCAGTGGCAACAAGTTCCATAGTTTTATTAGGTGGAAAATACGCTCTTTTGTTTGTTTCAGGTATGTCACCTGATCATTTCACTGGATCAAAGTAGGTCTTGCATTTTGAGAAAATGTGAATAATTGTTCACTCTTTTCTTCCTCCTTTCCATTCCTGATTTGGGTGCCTTCTAACTTTTTCCCTCACTGTCATCTGCTTTCCAAACTGAAAAGACCCAGCCTGACCAGTCCCACCAGCTCTTCCTTGTGATGGAGAACAGGGCACGAACACAAGTTGGCACCTTCCATGAGTCAGCACCACTTCACAAGTAGCTTCAACCAATGGCTTCTGCTCTAGGCCCACCCAAGGACGATGGATGTCACAGAGGTAAATGTCAACCAGGCTAGGGGAGCAGGACAAGAAGAGTTAGAAAGAATGCAGAGCTCTGAATATTGTGTCTGCTTCAGATGCAAAAGCCCTTCAAGCTATTAAATGGGGAAAAAAGTGATTAAAAAAAAGTAAATATTGCTTGCTTTTATCATAGGAAACCAAGCTTCGAGGGTTTTGTCCATCATGAATAAACAGAAAATAGGATTGCAGTTCGCAGAGTGTTTTGAAATTTTCTAATTATTTTTCATTAAACAAGGTCTGGAATAAACTGCTGTGGTTTTTCCCCACGCTTTAATTTCCCTTATGTCGACTTCATTTTTGTCTCCCTTTTTCCTAGACATTTCAAAAATATCTGAAGATCAAGTGGCTGAAATTGAAAATGAAAAGGAGACGATGAAAGATAGAAGAGGCAAAAAGAGAAAAGAGGGGAAAAAAAAAAAAAGCTTGAAAAGAATTTCTCCAGACTGCAGACGATGGGTATTTTCAGTGCTCATTGGAAAGGTCCCATCAAGGTGGTCACCTCAGCCCCCATGGCTGCGCTCAGGGAGCACTTCCCTTTTTCCCTTTGTTTGCAGCCCATCAGACTCAAAGCACCATATGGAAATGGCTCACATTGATCTGACTGCAGATTTGGACCACAACCACTCTTCCCTAAGTCTCATCGGAGACCAGGATAAAACTTCTTTCTGCGAGTGAAAGCAATGGTCCCTACCTACAAAGCTAACACCTGACATTAAAACGATGGGCAAATGTCCAAATATATGACAACCTTAATTAAAAGAAGTTTTCTCAGGAAAAGCTGGAGATTATTAAAAAAGAAATGCTTAGCTAGGAAAAACCCTCTACACTGATATGCTGAGCATACTGTACTATAGCATTAAGACATGCAGAAGTACATTTAAGTTGCCTGACAGCAAGGTTACAGCATAATCTGCAATTAACTTGCCTCACATTGTCAGAGGCTATCAGTGACTTCAGAAAATTCTGATTTCTGCCTCTTGCCCTGTGTCTGGCAAAGCATCACATTGGGAAGCTGTTCCCATCCCAAACAGCTCTCAAATTTCCAATTCGTCTTAGCAGGACTCTGGGACCTCTGGATCCAGGCTGTCCAAAGCCAGCATCTACCTGATTCTCCACAGTCCACAGACCTCTCTGCAAGGAAAAGTGTAGCTTAAAATATGCAATTTGTTATTTTCTCATCGAAGACAGCTCCCCCAGCTCTCAGAGATCTGTGCTGAAACGGATTTTTTGCTCCGGTGGACTCCATTATCTTTTTTCCATGATTTTGCTCACCTCTGCCAATGGACATAAGTTTTCACTGTAATTATTCAGTATGCAGGGTGTGCTGATGAGTCCCTTCTGTCTCAGGGCATTTCTTTCCTTATTTGGAGTCAGTCAGGGCCTAAAGACATCAGTAAAGGTCTGGGGACAGAAACATAGGTATAAGAAAATGGAGTGCAAGGAAAAACTTCTGGGCTACTGAGAACGGTGGTGTAATGTTGCAAAAATCTCCATCAGCATCTTCAGATGTTCACGCAGGAACACTGAGTGACCTAAATGTGCTCAAGTCAGCTGCCGCTCAGAAGAGCCCAGTTTAAACATTAGAACTGCACAGATACTGGGAGTGTTTTTAAAGAGTAAGGGTTTTTTCACAGGATAAGAAACAAAGCCCTTGAAATACTAAATACTTTTTACAAGCTTCAGGTTGGTATTATACAGACATAGGATGATTAAACAAGTTACCCTTTAGTGTGATTCAGTGATCAGAGGAGAGAACTGGGAGTCAAGACTTCCCATTTATTATTCTATTTACCTTTAAACATATCCCCAGTGGGATCCCTGCTTTCCACAGACATCAAATGCCCACAGCAGCTCCAGACTTCAATTCAAAGTTCACGCATTCAGCATCTCCACAGTGTGGACCTTCTGTCTCTCTGGATGTTAAATTAGCCAGTGCCAAAATATGGTTAATGCTACTGACCTTCTTTGGTAGATTTTGCACTTTTGTTTGCAGAGCAACTTGAGATCCTCAAATTGGTGGCTCCAAAGGTGCAAAAATATTGCAGTGATCCTCCTAAACTAACTAACTGTGATAGTTATGTTGCAGAGAGCACTCCCAGCTCCAGAGCTGAAAGAGCAAATACGTCCACAGCCGTGGTGTCAGGCAGCCTGCCAGGCGAGTTCGTAACACAATCAGAAATGGTTTTTAGCATTGTTTTATCCCAAAATCAATAAAGGAAGCCTTTCAAAATTACAGTTGAAGAAGCACAGTCCTTTGCTCTGTCTCTGTGCGCTTACACACCCTGTGCCAGCAGAGGCAGAGCCTGTACTCTCGTAAGCAGGTGACAGAAGGACACAGATTTGATTTGGTCCACAAAATGTCAACTCTAATGGATCGTAAAACCAACAGCAGAAGGGTTCTGGTGTCTTCTGTGGGGCACGAAAACCAGAAAAAAATATCAGCAAGTCAAATGCAGAACTGATGCAGGGGACAGAGCTAGGACTTGCGTGAGTTGTCGAAAGAAAAGGGATGCGGATGGATAAGGGCGGGAGGACAGACAACAAGAGGTTTTAGATGATTGCTTTTCATTGGCCTAACTAGCAATAAAAACAAATTGGGCAAGCTCCTGAGAATTGCTCTTGGATAATCAATCACAGAAAACAGAATTAGGCAGAGGCACTAAGCAAGTGGCAGGATGTTAATTCAAGCTACATTTTTAACAGCCCTGGGTGAATAACTTTCAACAAAGTATTTCCTACCTGAAGTTTATGTACTTCTCTTTTATTTTAACCTTTCCTTGCCACCTGGCCTAATGCAGAATACAGTCATCTCCAAAATTATTCATTACTTGGGATTTTGCACTGGATTTCTTCTGTCGCATATTCAGGATAGGTAATAACTTAGCAAAGAGCTTTCTTTAGTCCAGAGCCCCAGACAGCCAGTAAAGCCACCACTGCTGAGGAAAAGGAAAGTATATTGGGTGGCAGCTACTTCAGGAGAGAGGGTACCCCCGCAAGCACCCCTACTCCCTGCCTTCCACAGCTACTGTGGGGCTGGTGCTCACCTCCTGCAGTGAGGTTCGCAGGGTGGCTGGAGGAGGTTGGGAGGTCTGCAGGAAGGGCCATGGAAGAAGAGCAGCTCCACGTCAATATTACTAAATTCAAATATCCAGCTCCTCGAGTGTGTCCATCCCTGCTTCTAACCTATTCAAATAGACCCTGGTGGGAATAGTGTGATAGCAGACTTCTTTCTCCATGCAGTCCATGGCACGCAGGCTGAGGATTGACCATACCGACCAAAAACCCTCTCCCATATGGATTTGCCCCAAGTCTCACTCTGTGTGTACTCACTCAACAGCATCCTACTCCTGGCAAGCTTCTAGCAGTGCTCCTGTAATAGTACAGCACACAAACGCTGTTGTACTCATATTAATATTTCTTCTCGGCAGTTGGAGCAAGTCTGATCTTAAAATTAGGTTTCTGCTGGGAATAAAAATAGTCACTCTGAATATTCAGTGTTTGTTTATATCTCACTGCTTCCACTAACATTCCTGCCATTTAATTTGTTTGAAAGACTATTCAGAGGAAACTAATATGTGGCATGAAGACAGGAAGAGCTGTAAAATGCCGTAATCTGAGCACATATTCAGTAATGTTATCCACATTATTTGCTTGGCTCTATTATTTAAAGTTCAAGTCAAAGGGGAAGTTTTGTTTTTAAAAACAAAGACTTCCACATGTATGGACTGCATCTCCTTTTCTCAGAAGCTCTGCTTGGATCAGCCGGGTTCAGCAATCTGCATAAAAATGAAGAACAGCAATATTGCACTTGCAATTAGGCAGATTTGGCCCTGATGCAAGCACAGCCAGCACAATTCCCTGGCTTCAACAGGAGTTGTAGCTGTTTGTTCCAGACTTGTAGATGCTTCTAAGTTTGCTAGTCTGTAAGTGTTATCAACATGCTTTTTTAAAAATAGCTGCTTTTGGAAACACTGACTTCCATTTGAGTTTCCAGCTTCTGAGATTTTAGGCAGGCAGCATTTTCAAATATAAGATCACTGCTATAGTCTGAAACAGAACAGAGAAAAATCATGGTTTGACTTAAGTCAAATATAAAAACTTAAGCACAAATACTAGGAAAGCAAATTTATGCAACAATGTTTGTATATGATACAGAACATTTCCATTAAATTTACTACTCTGAGTGGGATACGGTGGTTTCTGTGGATTATCAGCAACATTAAAAGACAAAACATTAATAATGTATGACCTTTCTTTCAAGAGAGTGAGCAAACAGAGCATCTGAGCTTCAAGTATCTGTTATTCCTGATTGGCTTGTTATAAAAATTCCCTTTTTAAAACTGAAATAGTAAAATCAAAGCAATTTTGATGTGAAAAATGTGTGTGCTAACAAAAAAGAGATTCCCTGCATAGTGTATTGTCATGGTTTAACCCCAGCCGGCAACTAAGCCCCACACAGCTGATCGCTCACTCCCCCACGGTGGGATGGGGGAGAGAATTGGAAGAGTAAAAGTGAGAAAACTCGTGGGTTGAGATAAAGACAGTTTAATAGGTAAAGCAAAAGCTACACACACAAGCAAAGCAAACCAAGGAATTCATCCATCACTTCCCATGGGCAGGCAGGTGTTCAGCCATCTCCAGGACAGCAGGGCTCCAGCACATCTAACGGGGACTTGGGAAGGCAAACTCCATCACTCTGAACGTCCCCCCTTCCTTCTTCTTCCCCCAGCTTTATATACTGGGCATGACGTCCTATGGTCTGGGATGTCCCTTGGGTCAGTTGGGGTCAGCTGTCCCGGCTGTGTCCCCTCCCAACTCCCTGTGCCCCCCCAGCCTGCTCGCTGGTGGGGTGGGGGGAGAAGCAGAACAGCCCTTGGCTCTGTGTGAGCACTGCTCAGCAGGAAGGAAAACATCCCTGTGTTATCGACACTGTTTTCAGCACAAATCCAAACCATAGTCCCATACCAGCTACTACGAAGAAAATTAACTCTATCCCAGTCAAAACCAGCACATGTATACATAAATACAAGAGATTTAGCCTAACCTTCTGGTCTCAACTTTTGTATCTATACAGTAGTTGCTCAGAATGGGCACTCTATTGTGAATATTAACTGCAGTGGCTAAGGCAGGCCTGGGGCTGATAATTATAATTTGGTCCCCCGGATGATTGAGAAGCCTTACATAGGACTGCACAGTGCAACTTTAACAGCCCTTCCCGATGCCTAACTAGAAAATCTGTTTCAAAGGGGCTCCATGAATTGTAGGGTACAGTCAATTAACTTGAATATTAATTATCTATAATGAATGTACCCTTCTTCGGGGCTTGAAAAGAAGCAAATTACTTGGAGAGGGACTAATTAAGATGATGTAATCTTGACCATGAAGAATAATTCCTTCCTAGTGACAGAAATGATCTAATTGAAGTATCTCATTAATTAATGTCTCATGAAATTGACTGATAAAATGCCTCTATGAATGCCTCCTGAACTCGGGGCCAGCAGAGCATTGTAGCACATACACTCCCGCTCCAGACCCTATCGCTGACAATATAATTAGGCCTTGGAAGCACGCTGTGTGCTCAGAAGGATTTATAACTCTGCAGTGTGGATAATCTACAAATGCAAAGTTAAGACAATGCAGCTTGCCACTGCGAGATTTCTGAAGTCAATGAGCGAAACCATAAATCAGGTATAATCCAATGGATGACAAGTGAATTCCCCCTCCCACTGGCTTTGTCAGCCTGCACCAAGACCAGCCCCGCAACGTGCCGATAACCCCGTACCAGGTGCTGGCAGCTCCAAAAGGCTTCTTAGCAGTGCCATGTCCAAGCACTCTCTGTGTTAGTTTCCAGCTACATAAAGTCAGATTACAGGCATCTTATTTTCCCTTTTTCACTAGATTAGCACATGCCTGTGGATTCTAGCTAACAATGCTATAAGCCCGCCGAGAGCGAGCAGCAGGGGAAAGACTTCCCCCAGCTACACAGAAGGTCTTTCTGGGGAGATTGCTGTGTGTGATAAGCAAAGCTTTATCAAGAAGAAAGAGACCGAGACGCTGGAGCAGATCCAAAGAAGGGCAACGAAGCTGGTGAAGGGTCTAGAAAGAAGGTTGTAGCAAGGTGGGGGTCGGTCTCTTTTCCCAAGTAACAAGTGGCAGGACGAGAGAAAAATGGCCTCAAGTTGTGCCAGGGGAGGTTTAGATTGGATGTTAGGAAAAATTTCTTCACGGAAAGGGTTGTCAAGCGTTGGAACAGGCTGCCCAGGGAAGTGGTGGAGTCACCATCCCTGGAGGTATTTAAAAGACATGTAGATGTGGTGCTTAGTGGTGGACTTGGCAGTGTTAGCTTAACAGTTGGACTCAATGATCTTAAAGGTCTTTTCCAACCTAAATGATTCTATGATTCTATGATTCTATTAATAAGACTTCAGTGGAGAGACTGACACTCAGGACCAAGCTTAGAGTCTTTTTAGAAATTAAACCTATCCTTGAAGAATAGGATTCCTATTATTGAGGAGTCACAGGAGATGCTTGCGTGATTCATCCATGCAGGTGGAAGGTGTTCACCACTGGGACCTCATAGTGAGGGACACTTCACACCTGCAAGTGGCCATGGCCTTATTGGTGCATCTCAGTGGGATGAAAGATCCCACAGTGCCCATTGTAGCCAGGGTCTGGTGTGGTGACTCACATCCACACCCCAAGCTGCCAAGAGCCATCTCACGTGTCAGAAAAGACTGTGCTGAGACATTCATAAGAGAAGCAAGGAGACAACCCTGCAGTGTTGTTGCCTTTCAGATGTGCAAAGTGCTGAGATACCACATGACAAGTGTTATCTAAAAGCTCAGGAAAAGCAGGCAAGTTTTAAAGGGGATGTTCTGCACCTCTCCAGTGTGCCTGGACTTTAAACCTCACTTGCCTCACATTAACTTGCTGTAAAGCAGAAATAATAACCAGAGCCCCAGGACAGATCTTTTGACAACCAGTAAATACGCTAAAAATCCATTTTGATTAGCCTGGGGTTATTTGCAAATTTGGGTCTCTGATTCAGGCAGAGTAAATTGGACCTGCAGCCTCTGCAGTTCAGGCAGGCACCTCTCAGCTTATCTTGGCAGAGTTGGTCTGCTTTGAGCAGGTGATCCTTCTCGTAGGCAGCCAGGATGCCCACTTTAGAAGAAGGTAGACCCAAACCTACCCCTGCTTCTGTGAGTGTTTGACTGCATAAAGTGGAATGGAGCCAAAGAGAAATACCGAGTGCATCTCACCCAAGGATAGCTTCTCACTTAGTGGCTGAAGTCTTCTCCTGGGAGGTGCAGGAGCGGGTGCTGGTTTGCTCAGCCTGAAACAATAGCTGAATTGGGGTCTCCAACACTTTCTGCAAGTGTTCTGAAATATCCACTGCTTTGGAAAGTTGCTGGTCTTTGAGCCCTTTACTTTCTGGACAAATGATCAAAAAAAATGCATGCCTCCAGGTTGAAGGGAACGTTTTGATTCATATAAAATGGCATTTGGTGCTATTTATTTTGGCCAGATAACCTGAAGGAAAACATAATTTGGTTTAATCCAAATGGTATATATTTTAGTTTGAATGCCAAACTGAAAAAAAAAATGCATCCTTTGAAAGCTTTGGTAATAGTATTTTTCCAATTTTATCTGTTCTGCACTTCTTAGAGACTTCAGCAAGGATCTCTAAAACTGGCAGAGGTTCCTAGGTTCCAGTGAAATATGATAAGCAGTAATAAATGGTCTGTGGATGGTATAAAGGGAAATTTGAATCTCAGAACTAACAATGATCAATTTACTACAAGCCTGTGGGAGCTAAAAATCATATAAGGAAACCGTAGAAACACAGCAGCCAGGCAGGCAAACAAGATGAAATGGCAAGTCCAAGGATACAATATTGTTATTTGTTTATGTCTTTTTTGTTAGAGTGAATTAAATGCCCACAGCTCATAAAAGGTTCATCTACCAGTGCCGGAGCTCCTGAGTATCTCATACTATTCCAGCACTAATTACATTTCATAAAGCTACCAAATATACCATAACTAACATTTATTGGCCAATGAAATGTTGCTGTAAGTTAATAATTACAGATATATGTAGACAATAAAAAGTGGAGCATCAGCCTGGACACAGGATGAGATTAAATGCTTCTGCTCTTACTGAGTGTTGCTGAGAGGCTAAATTTAAGACCAGAGGCAAGAGTGCCCCAGGAAAGCCTTCAGGGATAGAGAAAACAAAATGTGACTTTGGGGAGTTATGCAGGAGAGGGATATTTACTGCACCCATCTGGAATAAGCCCAATGGTCTGAGGCTATGGATCCTTCTCGTCTCTGAAAGAAGAGCTCAGATGGAGGTATTGGGACTTCTGCCTCTCCAGCTGCTTACGCCCAGGTAGAAACTCCCGCAACCCCAATGACAGGGGGATTTCCCATTTAGCTGCAAGCACATAAAACCTTAAACTCTTTTCAGAGCACTCAGATCTATACTATGCACAGCACACGCATCTCTTCGCTGCATTTCCAGTGCATCCCTGCCACCTCTGCTGGTTATGCGGGGATGGATGGTCTCCTGTTTCGGGGCAGGTTGGGAGTGGGAAGGAGCCTGGCCAAAGCAGAGCTGCCATTTCTCCTGCGAACACAAAGCAAATGTTAGACTTGCTGCAAATTTTGCCATGAGCCAAATCAGCCTTCAGCAGTCCCCTATAGAAACAGAAACGAGGAGGTCACCTCTTCTCCGGTGTTTCACCAGGACAGGGCTGCATCTGCTCCTCAAACCTCAATAAGGAAAAAGCCCAGGAGTCAGTGGCTGATTGTTGCTGTTACTTTTATTTACCCCAACGTATTGGAAAAAGTCTGGTTAAACCAAAAGGGAAGCAGAGGGAGGAATCAGCCTCCTTCTAAGTCTTTTTGTCACTTGGCTGCCAGGTCACATCTTCACTCCCCTTGATTCCCATGTAGCTGGTAACTAGATACTGGGTTTTTTTCACCCTACATGCTTAGAGCTTTATCTGAGCTGGCCTGCTTGGGTACAGATTCTCCCTCTAAGGCTCTTACTTCCTTATGTAATGAGATTAAAGCAGACTTAAAAGAGCAGTAAGGAGATGAGGAAGGTCAAAAATGCCATTAACTATAAATAAATGCTCTGTCACTCTGAAGGCACAGCATCATCATGGTTTGGGCAAACCTTCACCTGCCTGAAGGGGTAGCGTTGAGCAGGCTGTCTCTCCTTGCCGACGTCACTGTGGGTGGGAGGGAAGGCTGGGAGAAGAGGGAGATTTCTATAGGGTACTGACGTTTTCCTGCTCTAGCGACCTTCTGCAAGTAGAGACAGTATCTCTGAGCAGCAGGCCAGGCTTGATTATCATCATGACCCTTGTGGTCTTTAAGGTGTTGAATAGAGTAGATGCATGTTCTTGCCAACTACTATCACTAGAGCACTAACAAATCCCAGCAAAAGGCAACCTGGATGGTCTATGCCAGGAAAGCACAATGACAATGCAGCCCCAAAATTTATGGGCATTTTGTGGCTTGAAAGATCACACCCTTGAGCCTGGTGACCCAATCAAGTATGTCAGGGAGAAAAACAAACTCAGGAGAACACAAAGAAAATCAGATTCAAAAATGTTTAGGGAACAGCACTAAAGAATTACAAGGAACCACCCTATTTTCACCAATTTTGTCCTCTGTTAGAATAAGAGATTGTTCAGAGCTACATCTAGAGCTGTAGTGATGATGTTGAAGGGGACACAAAGTGGGATGTGCCTTAAAAAATGAACCATTGCACAGTTATAATTGGACGTATGCGTATGCCTATAAAGAGACTTATTGAGTATATCTACACCATCACCCTGCCTGAGGCTGGGCCCAGGCTTGCTCTGCCACGTGCCTTGTGGAACACACTCTATAGTCAATGGGACAGGTAGGATGCTCCAGACTCAAGACAAAATGAAAACCATGTGTAGGCACTCTGAGGCGCAAACAATTCCCAACTGTGGAGCCATGCAGTTGTGGCTGTAGGAGTAATGTAAGAGCAGACCCAACAAGTCCTCCTCTTACACTGTCTTTCAAGGCTTGCAGAGAGCAGTCTTCTCCCCAGTTGTACCTTGTTTTTTCACACTTGTGGTCACGAGGATTGTGCTGTTTCTGACCAACCGCCCTTCCAGAGTCAGTGAAGCTACAAGACCTCAACACTCCTGAGGAAAAGAAAGATGGTGGTCACTGATTTGTATTTCTTTTGCTTATAGCATAGACCTGCTCTGTGGGGCAGCTCCGTTATCCATAGCCTGTGTCCTGTTTGCCAAGGAGGAGGGGACACAGGGATGCCAAAGGGCTCACCCTCATGCTCCATGAGGAGGGTCCCATCCTTTTCATATCCTACCCCACTACTGTTGAGCCAGGTAAAGTCCCTTCAGAGGCTTCCAGCTCTGTACACATTTGAATTCCCAAAGTGGCAGGATTTCCCCTCTTAGAGACTGTTCTATGGGCTGAGAAATGCGACAGTATAAAGCGTGACCTAATATTCAAACTAAACTGCCCCACCTCCTCAATTTTATCCCATAACTCCTAATTAATCCCCTCTGCAGCAACCGCTCTTCTTCCCTAGCATATATAATTGCTGATTGTTGCCATAGGGCTAATTCCCTTTCATGTATGGTTGGCATAAATCTATTCTATAGGGGTGTCAAAGCGTTTGGGAGGTTAAGTTTTGTTTTATTTCAATTCCATGGGGAAAATGTTGTAAAACTATCTAGAAGTTGTCCTATTAGCAGTGCCAGGCACCGTTGTAGTGTAAGAGAGAGGGCATCTCCAGCCTACGTGTAACCATGGTACCACTCCAGTGTATCGGCATTCGCTCCTGACCCCTACAATTTGCAGGTCATTTCAGTACCATAAACGATGAAACAAGACGTCAGGCATTGGGGAATAGCCTCCTGTGGATGTAAGCACATAACTCCCATTAATGTGAATCGGAGTTATGCACATGCATTGAGCTGAGGATGTACTCTCCGGTCTGCAGAGCACACTCGGCAAGTCTGAGTAATCTGTGGTTGATTTTAGTTTTCTCCCCAGAGCTCCTGATGAAGGGGGATGCATGAGAAAGCTGGTGTACAAGGCATTAGCATCAAGGCACAAGTGAAAGAGCGCTCAATGGGATTATTAGTGCTTACGCAGCACAAGTAATGGATGGTGTCCTGTAGGAATACTTTACATTCAGGAATCATGAGTCCAGCCCTTCTTTTCAGCATAAATCAGGAGTGGTGGTTAAAGCAAAGGGGAACAAAGCTAAAAGCAGAGAAAGAGCTTTTTTCCTTTCCCTTTTTATGGTCAGGAGAGGCTGTTTCTTGCTCCCTTCTTCATTTAACTGTTGGTTTACAGCTGCTTGCATTGCCTGCGTGCTCTGCACACTCAAACCCTTTTCTGTTGACAAAACCCCACTGCTCCGTTGCTGCCAATCCAGCTCATCATCAGTGCTCTGGAAGGATCTGGTCATCACCTACATGGAGAAATGAGAGGCCCATATAGCAAAGAGGGAGAGAACTGCTGGAGATGAACCCTCACCTGCATGGGATAAGTAGTTGCAGCAGAGGATGATTGATGTATTAAGCCTACACTGGGAGACTCAGGAAAATGAATTCATTTCCTGTTCACACTTTAAATTAATTTGGATTATTTAATCCACATTAGGCTCCTTTATGCACACTCTCATTCAGAATTAAAGTGTCGCTAATTCAGTTTACAAAGTAAATTAAGCTCAGCCAAATTAATGCTATGTTAAACTTGAATGAGGGTCTATGAAGAGATTTAATGTGGTTTAATTATCCACTTTACATATCAAAAAATGCATAAAATATCACATTAAATGATAAAAACAGTCCCTGGAGTAGGAGGGACTGGAAGCCGAAGCTCCTCCTCCCAGAAAAGGGCAATGGATGACAGTCAAATGCCGCCTCCTTGGCTTGGGGGATCTCTGAATTAAACAGGAAAAGTGGAAGCCTTTCAGCAGCTAGAATAGAGGAGGTCAGCTCCTCTTCTCTGACCCTCGTCATGACTGTGAGATAACTCTCCAGAGACATGACGGATCAGTCTCCCGGCTGCTGGGAAGTGCTCCAGCCGTTAGGTGAGACCACTCACCTCTATTTAGGATACAGACTCTGAATATCTGCTCTATGCATCTCTCGAGGATTTGCACAGCAGGAAAAGAGCATCCAGCAGCTCAGCACTGGAGGACCGAGAAGAGACAAAATGGCTAAGAAACCATGGCATTTCAGAAGTGGGCTAAAAGATCTCAGAGCCTTTGGCAGGGCTCATCTGGATTGCCTGAAGGTTGGTGGTGATTACAAGGCACTGGAAAACAGCCAATGTAGAAAGAAGGTAGAGAGAGTGGAAAAGCAATTTAACTTCAATTTCTATAAAAATACAAGCACAAAAGATGAAGCTGTTTGTAAGTATCTAAGAGATACCCAAGAACACTGAGCAACACTCAAGTTTGGATTTTTTTTTTAGATCAAATAATTTCTAAACTAATCTGATGCACTTTGGCAGGGTGAATGGAAGAAGAGCAGTAGAGATCATACCTCAGCTTCAGCAGCTTATATTTTTTCATAACAAGGTACAGAAATACAGTCTAGGTGAAACTGCTATTGGAGTATGCAAAACTATCTGGGAAAAAATATGTATTAGTAGAGTAGTAATCAGCAGCTCACTTGCAAGAAGGAGGTATATATCAAGAAAAATTCTTCAAGGTTCTGACTGGGATGTCACACTATGCAATATTTTCCTTAACAATTTGGATGACAGCATAACCTTTATGTTTACATATTCACACACACCACCACAGAGGGAGGGGCTACCAGCATGCCAGAAAACACAGGGTTAGAGTTCAAAATCATCCTGGCAAACGATAGAAGTGGTCTGAAAAAATAAGATGCAAATGAGCTTTTGTCCTTAACAAATATCAAGATCAGAAAGGAACAACAACTGCACGACTACAAGCCAGGAACAACAGACTGGGTGGCAGCTCTGCGGAGAAGGACTTGAGGGTTAGAGTGGATTGGCAGATAGATGTGAATCAACAGGGTTAAGCTGAAAACAGCAAACACCATGCTGAGGCACGCAAAGAGCACCGTCATATTTGAGATGTGTGAAGAAAGCCTTCTGCTCTGTTTGCTGCTGGTAAAGGCTTTACTGGAGAACTTTTTCACGTTTTGGCCACTGTATGTCAGGAGAAGTTAATTAATGGGAAAGAAAGAAGAGAAGATTCAAATTAAAAAAAAAAAAAAAAAAAAGAAAGAGAAAAGAAAACAAACCCCAGACCATTACCAGAATTACCAGAAAGCCAGAAAACATTATTTGTGTAGAAGAAGAACAGGGAAGACTAGAGAAGAGAATATGGAAAAGTGGCACCATGGTAGTTTCAAACACATGCAAAGGAGCTGCAAAGACAAAGGGGATAAACTTTTTCCCATGACCACAGTGGGTAGGAGATAGAATCACAGGCCAGATTGAATTAAGGGGGTTTTAGTTTGGGCAACAGGATAACTTTCTTATTCAGCAAGTGCAGGGGTAATCTTTGGAATTAGCATCACTGGAGGATTTTAAAAAACAAGATAGAAAAGTTTTTGTTTGAATTGAAGGGACATAGTGATTGAGGAACACACTAGATCATTGGTTGGGGTCCCTCACTGTCTTTTTATGCCAGAGAGTTTTTAGGTTTTCTCCCATCTTTGGTGGAACAATGTGATTTTGGCCAGATCACTATGTTCCTCTACTTACCCATGTTCCCATATGTAAATATACAGAAACGAAATTCTTATAGCTTTCCAGGAAAAAAAAAATAATGCACCTAAAAAATCTGTCTGATTATGCATCTTCTGGGATGGTGATGACTTATGAAAACAGGAGCTGATCCACCCTACTATAAATGGAGATAACGTAGATCAGAGTCCTCCAACTCATTTTGCATATCTGCAGTAACCATAAAAGAAAGGCTTTGCAGCCTCAACAATTGCCTGGTTTTAGCCTTAAAGCCTCATTTCTTGGGAGAAAATGATTGAACAAATATAGTTCCTATAAAAATTCCACCCATTTGCAGCAAAGCAAGGACAGGTTCAAGACCACAGGAGTGTATAGAAGTAACCAAGTGTGGTCATCACTTTAACATTGAACCTGCACCCAACTGCTACTTGCTCAAAAGAGACACAAAAAAAATGTGTGTAAACACAATGAAAGGAGGATTGTTTATGTGCCACCCCCATTCTAGCAACCGTGAACTCTGGCTGATTTTGCTTATCATCCATTAAGGGAAACAGCTATAGGTCATCTCTGTGATTACCTAACACTCAGGAGAAGCAATAAAGCTCAGCTGGAGGTGTCACACTGCAGCAAAAAGTAAAGCAAGCGCAACTCTCATTTTTGTTTTTCACTACATTACTTCAGTTAACATAGTGCACTGTTAACATTAACTCCTGGCCGTATATTGCTTTATAGATAGACAATCAATACTGCAACTGAAATATGATTTTGTTAAAACGTCTAGGGGGCTGTATGCATTTAGCTTTCACACTATTTTCAGAAAATGAACATCAATATAAAAATAATGAGCCTCATAAAATAAAGCCTAGTTCATGTGGCTGAGCTGGCTTTTAAGAAAGGGGGTAGAGATTTATACTAAAGGCATCACAAAAGAAACAGCTTAGAACAACATTCAGCATCTCTTTCAACCCCAATTGAAGGACGTTCAAGGCCAGCACTGAAATACAGTTTGCCTTTGCTCACTAGGGCATCCACTGGGATGGCAATGCTTGGCGGGAGCACTTGGAAACACCAGCAAGAGGAAACTGCAGCAGAGCCTTTGACAGGAATACAAAATCACCTCTTATTTGGAGATCATCATCGTAAGTCACATGCCTCATTTTTGTAGTCGAGCTGCTTCTGCTTGTGAAAGAAGAACTCAAGAAGTCAGCAGAGCCCAGCCTGGTTACTGCAGGGCCAGTGAAGAGGACAGGACAGTCCACGGGACTGTAAGGTGCTGGTACTGGTGGCAATCAAGGGAAAGTCCTGTGACTTGGAGCAGGAGCCTTGGACAGCAGTAAGCACTGTTGTCTTATCATCTGCAACTTTTGTTTGATTTTCCCCAGGATAAAAATACTGGGGGTAGGGTTGGGTTTGAAATGAGATGAAAAGGAACATTCCATGTCTTTGACAGCCAAGTGATGTAACATGAACCTTCATATGCTGCACCTCAAAAAATAAGGAGTGTGGTCATGAAAGCGTGAGCACCACATGCACAAGACAGTCTGTGCCAAACTCCTTAAGACACGAGCTATACATCAAAGCCAAAAGGAATTAGGACACGTACATTGAAAATGACACCCTCTCCTTCCCATTCCTATATTTGTCAGGATTTCCTACTACTACTTTTTTTAAACCTTTCTGAAACATTTGCAGTGAATGAAGAGGTGACAGCATTCCAGAAAGTAATGTTGAAAGGGAAGCCTGTAAAATGGCTGAATGACAGTAACCTGAATCAAAGCAGACGGGGGACAGGTCCCTTTAGGATCAGATCCCTTTTAATTTATCTAAAGCAAGTCTTCCTCCAACCCCTCCAGCTCTTTTCACAGGATGGCTTCATTCAGAAATGAAGGTATCAAAACTCTTTCCTAAGCCGTGAACAATCTTCTGTTCGTGGCTTTCCCTTTCCACTCAGGGGACATCCCAGACTGTGATGTCCCCAAGGAAAGGACAATCAAATGTGGAGTTCAGTTGTGACATTTCCAAGTTACACCTCTGATACAGCTAACTCTGACCACATAGTGGTCATTGGTGTTGGCAGAACAGCAGGAAGCACCACAAGAAGCTGTGCTCAAGATCAGATCTAAATGGGTATCAGCCCATCAGTGTTCCCCTTAGCAGCAAAAGGGAGGTTAAACATGCGCATATATCAAGAATGAGCAGAAGGTACTTTAGATCAGAAGAGCTTGAAGCAAACTGATCATATTTCATATATTGTAGATGTTCACCTGAGCTTGTATTTGCTTTTTTCTTTTCTTGTGTGGGTGGCTGATATGAATTTACGGAAACTTTCATTTGTTTCAAACCTAATAATACGTGCTGTGGTATTTTAAAAAACAATTAATCATTTTGAGTTTTCAATTAGGGATGTGCATAGACTGAACAACTTGCCACCCCAGCCAGACAGGAGGAGATGATTAAAAACCTTCCCTTTTTGCAGGTGTTGTACAGTACCAGCTGGTTTCTGCTTGCCTTAGGGAAAATCCTTTCATCTATCACATGTTGTGTTATGGGTGGATTATGTCATATCAAATCCAATTACCTCATGTCATGTCAGCTCCTGACATAATGCAACAGAACATACTTGTGAGGTGCAGCTCAATGTAGCAGGATGCGTCCAAAATGTTTAAAAGACGCAGCGTTGCCTGCACCCGTAGGCTGGTTTTGGGTGCTAAAGGGCCTCTTGGCGGCTATCTTGCCTGTGTCCTTTGCAGGAGCAAACTCTGACCTCACTACCCAACCTCTGCATGGACTCAAAAGCTATTCTGAATAATCAAACATCATCTCCAAATCCATTTGGAGAGGAACTCTTAACAGCAAAAGTCCCATTCCGACTTCAAAATTTTCAGTTCACTCTACAGCTCAGGCACAAGGAGAAACAGCGATGGGTACAGAGATAAAGATGGAGGGAGGTTGCAGAAAGGCTAACGCAAACAGAAGTAAGCAGAGAAACACAGGCACACGTATCTCCTTCAAAAGGCAAGCCAAGCAAGAGCCCAGAGCCTGATTAAATCTGGGAGGCTGGTCTGTCTGTTTAATATTTGTTTACATGTTTCCTTTCCTTTTTTCATTTGTCCCAGAAAGGCAAGCTCCCAGGGAAGGAATTTAATGACTATCCTCTCTTATTTAAGAGTGTGTCTGAAAAGAAGCTCCTGAAAGGATGACAAGACTGCTATCCTTTCCTGCTGTGAGCACAGGGAATGGATTCCCTTTAATCCTCAGTCCTGCTACTCCGCAACGTGTTGTTCACCAGGTGCACAGGCAACTGTCAACATGAAGCTCTGCCTCTCCCTCCTTGCACAGGTTTGCCAGCTCAAAACTTACCTTTTTTCCAGCTCCAAAATCAGACACTCTGCATGTCCTTTCCCCCCACAAAAAGGTGTTAACTAAGCAGGACTGTACAGACCTCAACCTGATTCCGGTAAGATCTGACTCAACACATATCCTCCACTTCTCCCCTTCACCTCCCAGAGCTGGGTCCAGGGTGCAAGCCGCTGCCTACTTCCTAGCTGGGAGGAGTCACTAGATGCTGTCTAGCCCAGTTGCATGTAAATTTGGGCATCGCCAGAGTCTGTGGGACATTGGTGATCTACATGCAAAGACTTAAGGGACCCGATCTTGGCCCAGGTGAGATTGCAATTGTAGGAGAGTAATACTCAAGGCAGGAGTAGGCTGGAAAAAGGCAGGCACCATTCTGGAGTAATCACAGGGCACTTTCTCTCTCATCTCTTTCGTATTTTCTGTCAATGGTCTTTAATATATCTTATCTGCTAGGATCCTTCTGTTTTGGTCCAGAACCAGAGCTGACCTACTCTCTCCTTCCCGTTGCCACACCAATTCCCATACAGTAACTTTTATTCTCATAAAAGTTACTCCAAAATTTCTGAAGGTTGCTCTGCTGGTGTAGGGAGCTGAGGAGAGAGCCCAGAGATGGGAAAATGTCATGGTTTGCCATGGAGGTTCTCCCTTCCAAGCCAGAAACCTTTGCCATGCCTTACATGCCTTGCACATCTTACAAATTCCCTGGGGCAGGAGATGCAAGTCCACTTATTTGTTCAGTATATAACACAACATGGCCCAATTGTTCCTGATTTATTCTGCAACATAAATATTAAGTAGCAATGTTACGACCTTTTGTTGATAACAACACCAGGGTGATGAGGATTTTGGCACAGGATGAGCAATGTGTCCTGGGAGATTTTCATTACACCCCTGATACTTCATTCACTCTACAAATAGCCAACTGAAGAAATCTGATCATCTTGAAGATTTGGACCCTTACCAAAGAGACCGTCTCCTTCCTATATCACACATACCTTATACACTCATGTCCCATGCTGGCTGTTTTACAGCCACCACTAGCACAGCTCCAGAGAGGGAACTTAAGGCCCCCAGCAAGGACTCAACTGTGTCATCAAAGCCATCCTCTAAGTCAATGCTGCTGGGTAAAATCTGACTCGCCAGAAGCTGAGAACAGCAGAGACAAGAGAATGATAGTCCAGCCTGGTTAGCAAGTGATGCTGCTGTGCAAAGGTTAATAACAAGTAGAACAAAGACGCCTAAAGTTTCTGCCACCTTGAAGTGCCTTGAGGTGTACGTCAGGTCCTATACACCATGCGAGGCAGTTTTATGCAGAAGTTCAAGAAAGAACTCCTGAAGAGGAACAGTGTAGTGAGGTTAGCATGAGACTATACCAGAATTAATTAGTTAAGACACTTTGTACAGCTAATGACCTTCTCAATCATTCTTCAAGATACCTGTCTCCCATCGTTCTCTACACAGGGACATGAGGAAACAGTCTGAGTGCAGAGGTTTACAAGACATACCATCCATAAATCATGTCCTCTCTGGCATACATTGGATTATCGCAGTTTCGGTAGCTTTGGCCAGCAGGCTCCCAAAACAGGAGAACAGGGGACTTTATGGGAGAAGATGAACTGGAGGTGGAGCACGTGAGAGGTGGGTATAGGTTGCCGCAGGTCTAGGGATAATGGTGAGAATACAGTAAGCTCAGAAGATTTACAGATTTGGCCTGATATCCCAAACTCATCTGACCTTGCTAATCTTCTGCATTTCCACTATCACTTATGATAAAGGGGACCATGAATTAGATGGAATAGTTTTACACACCTTTCAGGAGCAAAAGGTACTGTAATTTACGGAGTCTTTTCTTTCTAGTGGAACAGTGAGCGGCAAGACTATGGGGCTTTGACAGGTTCCATATAACATTAAAGCAAACAGTGAGATAATAGAAATCACATTTAACTGCCAATGAAGAAGAGAAAAACCCAGCAGTTCTTATCTCAGCTTTATTGGTCTCTGTGCAATGCTGTTAGCTTTTACTGTTGTTGATGCACCCAATGTCCATTCCCATAATTTGTGCTTCATTACTTATCACCCGAATGAGAACGTGAGAGGAATCTAGGTGCATCTGAGGCACAGAAATTAAAGCAACTGGAGAGAGAGAGCATCACCGCACACAAGTTCTTGCTGTGTATTAGAGCTGGAGAAAAATCTAGTGATACACTTACATGGAAGGCAGGGTCCCTTGCATTTGAGTTTGGGTATAAACCTAATCTATACATGTGCTCTCCTTTCAGTGAACAACTATTATAATTTTCACAAAGAGCCTCCAAATACTCACTTATACTCCAAATTCCTGGCCTATCAGGAAAAGCATTGAGTTATATCCCAACACGCTTTTCAGGCAAGAAGTGTCTAAGGTCCTGCTTTCAACGTGCACTAGGACATATGTTAAAAATCCTCCAGTAAGCACTGAATGAGCCACCTCAGAGCCAGAAGCCATAGCTGGACCATCGTGAGTGTGCTAAATAGTCCTGCTGAGAAATGGGGCTTATTAGATTGGGCACAGCACCTCATTAACATGCCCTTGGATGCCAGACGAATCCCAAAGGTGGTCCAATTATTGAATTGCCCTGCACATATCAGGCCATGCTGTTCTTGTCAAAGGTAAAAGTAAACCAGGTAAATGGGACAGGCAGAAAGAAAGGAGCAAATACACCTGAAAGGGCAAGATGGCACAGCCCTCTGCTACTGCAACGTCACAAGTACCACAAGGGCAACTGGAAAAAATTTTGAGCTCTCGCATAACAAAACCAATCAAACCCACCACATCAGAGCGATCAGCAGGATATTTAGAATAAAGACTACCCTGCCCATCTAAGACAGGGCTAATGCCTCTCCACAAAGTCCCTTTTAACCTCTACAGCAACTGGCTTAGTTCAAACAGTAATCTTGCTGATGGTCTCCTGAGGAGTCCCAGCTGATGGACTCATTTCCATTTAGATGCCAAAGCAGCAAAGCATCTATGAACTTCATAATCTTGATCATCTTCAGCCCAGGGAGCCAGAGACAATTGTTTCCCTTCAAGCAAGAAAAACACTTGAAACACCAATATGGGGAAAAGCACTTAACTCTTTAAACTCCCAGTCAATGTCCAATAGCAGCTGTCATTTTTCACACACTCTGTTTTTAGAAACAATAGGTTGAAAGGTACTTTTTTTAGTGTAGGAACAACTGGAAGTGCTGAAGCACTGAACCAAGAAACCTTTAATTTCACGCATACAGGACATGGAAGAAAAAACAAAGACTGTAATGGGGTGCACTTGACAGCCCTAGTCATTCCAAGAAGCTCCAATAACTTCCCGTGGCATGGAAGCCTTCCTCCATCCCCACCTTTCCCCGAGCCATGTGTCCAACAGTGTCCTGGGGCAGGTACAGCCTTAGTTCCCACAGAAGAAGTCAGGTGAAAAATAGCAGTGTTTTGTAGTCCATGCTGTGGACTACTTCTCATGATATGTCACATCAGCCATTACTAATGAAGTGACTGAAGCTACTGGAAGCTTATTTAACTCCATACTTGCGATCCAGAGGCTTCTGACTTACTAGGGACCCTTCCACTCACAGCCCTCAGCTGAACAGTCCCACTAATATCTCTCACATGCAAATGAGAACTAGAGCAACTATATGACCAGCTCTGAAAGTGCAGCCTGGGGCCAGGATGTGAACCCCAGTCATGCTCCTTCACCATGGGATCCTCCCGTCTGCCTGGCTCTCCCTTACTCACAGATGCTACGACCCAACTAATTCTGCTGGATTTTGAGACTTGATGCCCCACAACACCATTTGGCTCAAGGATTCATTTTTCTGGATTTGCAAAGAGCCCAGTGTAAGTCATCATACACACCAGACAGTACAGACCTGGAGTGTCATTGTGGGATATTTTTCCAGACACAGATGTCAGACAAACTCTTAGAAGCCTAAAGAGCCCATCTGTACAGCACCTACATGCGTATTTTTGGTATCTAATAAAAGGTCTGACTTGGTAAGGGGCTGAGCTGTCTCAGCTCTCATTGGTGTTCAAGGCTTTGAAAAATGAAATGAAAGTTGCAGGGGTGCTTGAATGGCTGATTTCTGTCTCCAAGTTTACACTCTTGAGTGCTTAGTTTTAGAAGTAACAGTAGAGTTTGATGCACCAACATAAGGCAGCTTTGCAGTATCTCGGCATCTCTTTCTTCTACCCCTACAGCTGGGCCACCGTGCAACTTGTCGTTTAACGCTGTGCCTAGGCATTTTGAACAGTTACCTCCAGGTTAGCAGAAGTGTACCAGCTCCGTATTGATCATTTGTCAAATATCATGCACATGGATCTGCAGCTGGTTAAGAAGCATTTCCTCTAAAAGTCAATATTTATTCATTAACAACCTTTTAACTGGTTAATTGAAAGTGACAGGATGCATTTTGCCTAACAGATTGCATTTTACTGAGTAATTTCTATTTACAGTAAATATGATTGAAAATAAAAGTTCATTTCTGGTATCAGTTTAAAAATGGTATGTGCTTCCAACAATCGTACCATAGGGAACTGCTGGGCACCGATTTATTTGTGTGTGGGTGTGCACATGTTTTCTGAATTGCAGCAACTTAGCCGAGTTTGTCTCTTAATTTGGGGTATCAGAGCAAAGGGACCTTGTGGTGAAGGTGACAGCAAATTGTGTTAAAGAGTGATTATTCTGCTATTTCACCTTCTGGCTCTTTTCTAAGCAGGATTAGATTTTTTTTTTCCCCCTCTCCCTCCCTCTGGCATCTCTTATATATTTAAAAACCTAAGCACCTAGGGGTTAATATGCTCCAGATAATAGTATAACAGAGATTTAAAAAACAAGTCAGACGCAAAGAACTTTGAACAACACTACTTGCATTGTGGAAACACTTATAAATGGGCGCAGAAAGGAATAGTAGGTGCAAAGAGATTTTATTTCCTCAGTAACAAAGGCATTTAGCATGCTGAGCTCTTGCCTTCCCCTTGGCTCCTCTCACTCTTCCAGGTGAAGAGCACGATCCCTTTTGCTTGAAGTGTGTATTACAGAGCAGAAAAGAGACTGAAACCTCCCAGACTGTATTCCCAGCTCAGCCAGACTCTTGTGGTGTGGGGGAGGTTCTCTGAAGGGTAACTCTGTAAAGGTACCCCTGCGAACCCCATTTTATTGTCATCCAACAAGTTTATACCCAATGTGTTCCATTTCCAAATAAATCAACAAGGGAGGGTCTCCCCTCCACCTGCCACCCACCTCACAAACTCATCCTCAGTTTTGGACGTCCAGTGGCTCGCGTGTCGAGGAACAAGAAGGTCTCCAGAGCTTGAGCTCAGGAAACAAACCCGCCGAGGAGGCAGGCAGTGGCCGAGAGCCTGCTCACGCCCCGGCTGGGAGCAGGGGAGTCCCATGGCCTGGCTTACACGGAGGGGCACGGCAGGGTGCAGCCCATCTACCCTAATTTAAGTATCCAAAAGTCTAACTGAGACATATTCACCCTTGGCCTCATTTACAGCCAACGGCGAGACGGGAAGTGATCTCATCCTAAAATAAGCATCTAAGAGAGGTCAGAAGAACCACCCTCTAGAAAGAGCTGTTTTTCTCCACGGAGAAAATGTAAAAGGTTCCTGGAGTGATTGTTCCAGTGAACATAAAAGAAACCCACAATCGCCAATTTTAAACGTAAGCACCTCTAAACTTTGCCATGGAAAGCATATCTAAAGCAGATTAAATGACTACTGCTTTTAATTGATCAGTTATCCCAGCGAAGTCCTTTGAACCTGAGCATAAATTCATCAGGCAGCTCCCATACGAGGCTGAGCTGCAGAGGCAGAAGCTGCCCCCAGCTGATGGAGTGGGCAGATGTACCTCTGATTACAAGTAGTTAGCAGATCAGCGCAACAAAAAGATTACATTTTTTAACTGAGATATTCCTCGGAGTCAGAGCCATGCTTTTTGATCTCCATAGGAATGGATAATGAACTATGAAGATAATCCATGCACAATATTTAAATACGAGGCAGAATTTTTATGCAATTTAATTAATAACCACTTTGTGGGGTGGGAGGGAAGACATAATATCATTGCAACAGCCTTACATTTCAGCAGAGATTGCTTAGCAATCTCTGTTTCATAAATTGCTCTTAGCAATTGCCAAGACAGCAAGCATGGAGGTACCAGGGAACAGGAGGGGGTTAGTCCATTACGGGACACCTCGTCCCCTGTTTTCCGGCCAGGTTTCTCAGAGCTCCCTTTCTTCCAAGGGAGAGAACCGGAAGGAGAAGGTTGTGCTACGCAAATCCTAGGAGGATTTTACCAATCCATATCCATTCCCATATCCTTATCACATGACCACTAATATTAGGAATGTACCAGAACAAGCATTTTCCATGTATCAGTCCTGAAAGAGGGTAACATTTATCAAGCAGTTTCTTCTTTCTTTATCCAGGTGCTATTAGGTTTCACCATAAATCTCTGTGATTTTATGGTGGATTTGTCAATAAGTGACATTATAAAAGCCAAGACACTTTCTTTTTTCTTTTTTTTTTTTTTCATTTTTGACCAGTGTTTGATTTCCTCAATGATTTTTTTTTTTTTTTTAAGATAATCATAGAATCATAGAATATCTTGAGCTGGAAGGGATCCATAAGGATCATCGAGGGCAACTCCCTGCTCCTCACAGGACTACCTAAAACTAAACCACATGACTAAGAGTGTCATCCAGATGCTCCTTGAGTTCATTGACAGGCAATGTTTTCATTAGTTGTGATCTCAAAAGAAAAAAAATCTTATTGTCACTCAGTCCAAGTTATCTCTTTTCCTTCTACTCCAGTCACTCACACCAGCAGAAAAGAAAAATCAACTCTTCATCTGGCTGCAACCTGCATGCAGCCACAGTTCACATTTCCTACACTAGAGCTGATATGTTCGCCCTTCACCTAAGAGTCAAGCATCCATCAAGGTGCTGTTATAAATGGATGGAGGAAAGAGCTAGATGCTCCTCCTTTGGCCTTTCGGGGCCTTGCAAAGGAAGAAGATGAAGTACCGGCACTCCAAACCTTCAGCACAACTCTCTCAGGACCTTCAACAATGGGTAGGAACTTACCAGTGTTGTTTATCAAAAATTTTTTGTGAACATTACTAGGGCTGACTGTCCAGTTATCTCTTCTTCCACAGACACCCAGGACATACCTTCTGCCCTTTCACCAGCTCTACCCATCACAAAGCCAATACCCAGAGGTGTTCCCTCTAGGTAGCGAGGGCCATATGTCAGCTTTTGGAGTTGAAAATGTGTGCCTTAGGATTGTTTCCACTGTGTGAATCCTGGAGGTGGGCAAAGAAATCCTTCCCCCCTCCTGGACATCCGACCCTCTCAATTCACCTCATAACTTATGACCTTACCTAATATAATACTGGGACAGTAACAGGGATAAATATGTCAGTCCTATATCCAATTTATCAGTAGCTTTCAATGGCTTTGGCTTCAATAATGAGAGGTTCTATTTCAACATTTTGCTTCCTGAACAACCCCCCTGAAATCCTGGTAACGCTTACAGTGCATGGACTAATAACCTCATTCAAAAGGACAGTGGTAGCTTGAATAGCTCAACCAGTACCTTTTACGGATCGGGAGACAAGAAATGCCATCCTTCCAGCGTGACATTACAGGGAGGGGAGCAGTATGTTAAAACAGCACGTTGGGCTCAGCGGAGAGTAGTGTTGCTGCCAAGTACCACAGCTCAGCCTGGAGACAGACCACTTTTGGTTTAAATCTCTCTGGCTACACTTCCTTCGGGATGATGCAATCCTCTAAGCAAATTAGTGTACACAGGAATCTCCATTGCATTGGAATATGTCATTAGAAATAACTATTTTTAACAGTTTTTTACAAGGGCTATGACAGAGTCAGCGAGTCATCTGAATACAGAGATGTTGCTCCTCTGCAGTAGCTCAAGTGGTGCCAGAAATCCAGACCCTGTGAATAGTCTTTGAGTCTTTGTTGTTCTTTAAATGCCCTCAGTGTGGAAGTGGAAAAAGAAAGGGGAGAGCAGGGAAAGGGTGTTGTGATTGCAGACCAACCTGAGTTGAAGGTTACTGTTATTTTTGCCCTGCTTATATTGGCTGCATTGCACAAGAAAGATTTAGCTCTACAGCCTTTAAAGTGGTTTGAAGAACGGAGGTTTTGTTCTTGGAAATCCCTACCTTTCCTCTCTCCAATTCCTACAGAAGACACTACTGATAATCCTCTGTTTAGGGCACTAGCGTGGGACTCGGGAGACCAGAGTTCAGTTCTCATTGCCACAGATGTCCTGGCTGACCCTTGGCAAGTCATTTAGGCTGGCTCTTTAAGGCTGATTTCAACAGGAGAATATGTCTGAAGAGCTGAGCTTCAGCTGATGCCTCAGTTGGTCATCTCCAAATGCCTTCTACTTTCTCTGGCTGCAAAAAGTGTAATTACATCATAGTGCAAAAAAAAGTCATATGATGGTCCTCAACAGGAATCTCAGCAGTCAGGTGAGAAGCAGCCCCAATGAGGATGCTAGTAGCTGACGCAGACTTTGAAAGCATCAGCATAAGGAAAACAGTACACATGTGAGTTGTCAGGTCATGAGAGGTGGCAATTCACTCTGGTTCGTGTCTTACAGACCCTCTCTGGCGTTTCCTTAAACAGGACAAGCTGTTTCCCCAGCAAGCAGCCAAAAAGGCTGGTTTTCTTCCTGATATTGATTCATCTCTCTAGAGCTAGGAGAGGCGTCATCATATCCAGAGGAAATTAGAGGGAGGTGGGAATGCGTTGTCAACAGAGCTATAAGAAATTAGGAAAAATTGCCTGGGGAAACAAGCTGACTTGTATTTCTTCTTAGAAAGGTCACCAAGATTAGGATTCTTGGGACAGCTTCATTAAAGTCAGTAGAAAAAATTAAAAGTGAGGAAATTAATTTGGGCAGCAAGAAATTAAACATACACAGGAAGAGACCTTGAAGTCAGTCAAAAAGGCTCCAAGAGAGAGATGCTGGTACCATTCACCCTGGCTGCAGGGGTGCAAGAAGTCAAGGACAGGGAAGGTCTCCGTTAGGTGGAATAATGAGGTGCATGCCCTTGCTGCTGGTGCACACCCTCTCGCCCCACAGACACGCAGATTGCTGTGATGCTTAAAAATGACCCTGTAGATCTGGAACCAGGGGAAGGCAACCCTACCCCATAGTTTGGACCAGGTGTGCATTGCTTAATTGGACACCATGGGTCAAGGCCAGTTGAAAACTGATCTTGCCAAGATACGCAGCAGTATCTGTGGAGAATAAATCTCTCTCCCAGAGTGGGGTTACGCAAAATTGTTTGGAAGCAGAGCTGCAGCAACTTGGTCAAGATACAAGTCTTATCAAGTACAACTCCCTGATGAACAGACACAGTAAAAGTCCCCTGCTCAGGGGAAGCAGGCTGGTGAAAATACAAACATTTAACTTGGGAAAGAACCGTCTGCATTGAATGATGGGGCAGGGGGTTGTTTAAAAGTCAGACAGACCAAAGAAATGCTCTTCATCATCAAACTACTGAAAAAGACAGAGGTTAGGATGCTGGGATCATGACACCTCACAGCCCAGAGCAGGGTCTTGAATGTAGTCCTTGCAGGTCCAAACCAAGTGTCTTACACATATTATTTCTTAGTTGGCAGGAGTCAGTATCCACGTGTCCCTTTCTTATTTTCTATCATTCTTACCTTGAGAAACTCACCCTTCAAAAGTCTCACTGAAGTATATTTGTTTCTGGGAAAAACTTGCTTTTGAAAGATGGGTGTTTCCTGAGTGGTAATTTCTTTTGAATATTCCCATTAAGATCAAATCATAACAGAAGTGGAGAAGAGACTGCATTTTTAAAGCATAGATCTGCTCTGTCCTTCAAAGAGAACCCCTGAAGATGCATCTTTCTCCTGGGTTTTCACTGCACAAAGTGAGCCAGGACTGAAACCTTGCACCAATGCACCACTGCCTGTTATTAAGGCCCCATTTCAGCTGGATTTCAGCTTCGCTGCCTAAGCCTATAGCAGCTTCATTATCCTAGGTGGAGCTTAAAGCAGCAAAAAATGTAAGAATAGAAAATGACCTTAGGTTGCTCCTGATCATTTTCTCGGGGCATTATCAGTTATAAATAGAGCACCCCTACTAGGAAATACCAAAGAGACCTCTTCTCCCCAAGAAGGGCAGGAGAAGACCTTCTGCTCATCCCGGGGCAGGACCAGGCTGGTACAGGGTGACTGACACCAGTGGAGCTGGCTTTATACCAGCTTGTGAGCCACAACTGTGTGATGCTCTAAGAAAAGGCACAGGTGAGACAACTCCCTTCTTTTCATCTTTGTGATTTCTAGCACTACCTAAAAAAGAATTTGACAGCAAAGAGGTGTGAGACAGCACGTCAGAACAGAGGCTAATTTAGGATAATTTGGGGCTGTTTTCTGCATATTCAGAAAAACAAAAATTAAACATAAAAAAGAAGAGGGGTCGATCCTGGCCCGTTGAAGTTTATAGGTAGCTCTGTTCTGGCAGGGGACCATAAATCACCCGGCACCCAAGTGCAGTGCAGGGAAAGCACCGGCATCTCAACGCCCTCTCCACCACTCAGCAGGATCAAAGAGCCATATGCTCTGTCACCTTCCATTTCCAGATTCACGTACCCAGAAATGAATGGGGCAAGCCTGGCAGAATAAACTAAAGGTCTCCACATGCACCACAGACTTGATGGCTTCTTCTGAAGAGATGCCAACTCTCTTCTTGGGCAACTCTGTTACTTTCTCAAATGTTTTTTGTACATCATTGCCACCCACATGCATGGAAAATGATGCCTGTGAGCATCCACAGTTAGGAGTGGACACTAAAGGCCTTTCCCTCCAGGGCTCAGGTATTGCATCATTTCTTTGGCCTGACTCCTACCTGCCTTGCACTCTCTGGCCAGCCCTTACCTCCGTGTAGGCAGAGGAAAGTTGTCAGGCAGCTCTTCTATGTTCGTAGCAATTTGCAGCTCTGATCCAGGGGATCTACAAAGGACAGGGAGCTCTGCCCTCTCTTTTGCAGGGCACCGAGAAACCCAGGTCATACGGAGCTGGGTGACACGGTTTCTTGCCAGTTCCTCCTTGCAGGGCTGCCGCATGCTACAGAGTGATTAGGAAGACAAAAGTACAGGTACCTTTGTTTAAAAAAAAGAGAGCAAACAAGCAAAACTGTTTGCAAAAGCTACTTTTGTCATGATAGAGGAACATAATTAATGGCCCTTTATGTGGCACTGAATATGGAGAGTAAATGAGCACCCTCTGATCTCCAGACTTTTGTGTTTATTTCTCTATTTCGCTATTGCTGGGGGACAAGAGTTGCTTTTCCCAACAAGCAGGGCCTCTCACAATAGCAGGTAATTAGTCAAGGGGCCCAAAAGGATCGAATCTTGTCAAGGGAAACTCATTTATACAGTCAGGTGATTAAGCCACATGATTGCAGCTGAACACTGCAGTGGCCTATTGAGATACAACTGCATGCTTGTCACATGCCCTCAGTGTCGTTGGGAAATCACTATTTTCAGACATCCCCTTTGCCCTGCAAGAAACCAGAAAGTGCAGCAAATAAGTTTGCAGGAATTGCATGCTGGGCCTGGGGTGGGACGGGGAGACTGGCCCTCGCCTGCTGCAGGGGAGCGATGCTGCACAGTCCCTGCCTGGGAAGGGGAAAGGATTCGTGCAGCGACGTTCCCCTTGATGGCTCTCAGAGTAATCACCATCACGCGTCTCGCTTTAAGAGCCCTTTTCCTGGGAAGATTGTGGGTCTGTTTATAAATATTACCTATAAATAAGCCTCATGCTACCCCATGTGAGCTGCCCAAGAGCTATAATTAGGGCTGTGATGAATCCACATTGTTATGGATGCGCCAGACACCAAATATCAGGCCTTAAATTTCCGTGGATGCCAAATGCAAACGTGGCAGATCAGACACCCTATCCCATTCGTTGGAAATACACGTCTTATTTACGTTGCCCTCGTTGCAATCTCTATCCCCAAGCCGCTATTATTAACTAACACGAGTTTTCTCGCTGAGCTGCATCAGATAGCCAAGCAGGAGACAAAGATCTTCAGGGAGGCAGAAATGTCACAGGAGAGGCAAGATTAGGAGCACGCTTTACTCAGAGAATTATTTTCAAAGCCTGTGGACGTTTAGGCCTTTATTATCTCCCTAAGAGCAGCACCGTTTCTCTCTGTCTCTAGACACCGAGGTGTGACCAGCTGCTTTTGCAGAGTAATTCCCTGTACACAGAAAGCACAGGCAGTTTTCACGTGCTGAAACAGGGAGGATATTCTTCAACCCCCAGCACTGATATAACTCTGTTCCCTCCATGCATGGATGGTCCATCTCCATCACCTCTGAGCGCACCCTCCAGTCCAGGTCAAGCCAGCACCAGTCTGGATTGCACACAGTCCTGCACCTCAGCTCTGCTCCAGAGAGCTCTGGCAGGGGAAGAACAAGCACCCAAAACCCCGTCCACGTAGGCTGGAGAAAGGAAGCCCAAGCTCAGCTCTCCCTAAACACCATGGTGATGTTTAACTTAAGCCACTTACCGCTGGTGATAGGGACTGAAGTTGGAAGAGTCGGGAGTATTGTCACAGCTTGTAGCTGCCCGTGGGTCTGAGCATCGTCTCACAACGCAGGCACCAGTCCTGAGCTTTGCCCTGGGGCAGAAGTGAGGGTAATTTTGAGCATTTTCTAAGAGCCACCCTGAGTTTTTAACCTGCTGACATGATGAGCCAAAGCTGCAGCATCAAATGGGGAGTGAGAATTCATGCTGCAGGCACCTTCCCACCGTGTGCTGAAGAGACTTTCCTCCAGGGTAATTTAAAACTCAAGGCTGATTATTCTTTGCTTTGGGAACCATCCCAATTAAAATGGTCTATCTGAAACTAAGCTATGAGCTTAAAGCCTACCCATCTGGGGCCACGGCATGAGCTCTTCCTTGCAAACACAGGTCCCAGGGAAGCATTCCTGGCCAGGGGAGAGTACTGCTAAGTACAGGCGTAAAGATGGAGAAAGCCAGGGTTTGAACTCGCCCTCGCCTTTGTGTCTGCAAAACGTCTAACTGCATGCATAAGCACCTTGTTTGCGCAGGCAAATATGGATTTAACATGCACAGCCAGGCTCCATGAAGTAATTTTACAGTCAGTATGTACGTGCCAACCTCTGAAAATTTGTCCTCAAACATCCTTTAGATTCCAGAGTTTATCCATCCAGGAGTCAAAGCAACTTCTGTATTTGCACTTGTCATGAAGTGCCTCCTCAGCAGAAATGAGGCAGAACCAATTTCATCCTTTCCTTTTTATTTGGCTGGACTTGGAAAGGCTTAGGGCTGGAAATGCTGGTCACCCGGGAGCTCCACACAGCCCTCGAGCGCTGGGATGAAATGCCGCTCTAACACACACACAGATGACAGCCGAGTAGCTTTGAGAAGCTGACTTAAAACCTGCCTCGCCAGCCCGGGGCTCTGTCCACAGCTGGAGGTATGCAGGTATTCTGGTGGGACGTGCAGAAATGTAGGGTATCACGAGCCGTGCAGGCTGGGGGATGGCAGGTCAGGCTGAGGGCACGGGGAAGGCTTTCTCTATAGCTCATTTTTAAAATCCCTTGTCATGCACAACCATCCTCTAGCTGTGGTAATAAGTCCCCAGAGGCCATGAGAGGCCAGGGCAGCAGGTGGGTATTTAGGTTAAACCTACAGTGCATGTTTTCATAAAGTCTGTACTTCGGGCCTTCATGGTCTCCCCTTTCCTTCCCGTAACCTTCCTCCCGCTCTCATCATCCTCCTTCCTACTGGGCCCACTGGAGAGGCTCGAGAGGCTATATTATGTATTTCTTCATCTCCCCTCCTACTTTCCCAACTGCCTCAAAGAGTTAGAGACCAAGAACCCCAAATGCAGCTCGAGTTGCCCTTGCAGTAACACTGCTGAGCCAAAGTTAGAGCTTCATGGTGGAGGCTGTTGGGTAACCAAAGCCCAGCTCTGCGGACCAGACGTCCAACTCCTGGTTGCTGTATTGCATCCTCACTGACTTCTGTGCAAGCAGATCATGGCCTTCAACATAAAGGTCGCGCAACCATGTGTATATTCTCCCATGCTAAAAAAGAAGAGAAGAAATAGACAGCAGATCTTATATTGATGACCTGTTATTGACACTGAGACACTGACATCATCAGAGCATGTTATTTAGGAAATTTGAGCTCTGGATAACTAGCAAAGGGACGGTAATAGCCCATTCTGAATTCATACCGTCTGTCCAGTCAATGCTAACATAAAGCCAAATTCAATAAAGCTGCTTTCTTCAGCATGACTAAAGCTTACATCAGGCAAGGTATTAAACACTGAAAAGTAAAACACTCAGAATACAAAGGGTAGATAAATCTGACTGGCCTGAGTCATTACATTGAGAAACTGGGTATGCTGCTCCGAACTTGGCATGGCTTCAGATCCTACCTGGAGACCACAGTCAGCTGAGGGGACAGAGTCAGGCAGCCCAGGGAAGTCCTCACCCTGCTGAAGTCAGTGGCACATCTACCATTAATGTTAGTGCAGGCAGGATTTCACTCTTCTTTTCCTAAGGGTTGCACAAATTATTCACAATCAGCCACTGGAAACCCCCTCATATAGATTGACATTTTCAACTGCTGGACTTGGGGCAACCCAGCCTGAAGCATCTAGAGATGGTTTGATCTCAAGAAAGCGCAAAACACCTCTCCCGGGACAGGGCCTCTAACACACCGTCCTAAACTTAATACCACCCTGAAATTACTAGCCACGGTGGACCACATTTTCCATAACTCTTCTTGGATCAACTGCTCAATTTGCAGCAAATGATCCAATTCTAGAGGAAACCAGCACATTTTTCTCCTTCCCTTGAAGATCATACAGCCCGTGTTCAAACGACGGCTGGTGGGAGTTTTTCGTGTTTAAAAATACACGTCCCCATCCTCTCTCACATACATGCACGGCTTGTGCATGACGCTCATTTATTAAAACTCCTCACTCGGAGGCGAGTGGCTGTTCCAGACGAATTGTTGCAGGAGAGCTGGCGACGGAGGAGGTGAGCGCGTACCCACGCCGTCGTCGGAGGTGTCTCTGCTGAGCTGTGCATGGCGGGTGGGCTTTCTCTCCTTCCTGGGCCCCCATTTCTTGGAGCAGCGGCAGGAGGAACCTTGCTGGGGCCCCGTTGTGGTCCTTATGTTATTCCTCCCAGTTGCTGTCTTGTTTGCTCTCGTTATTCTGCCTCTTACTTAATGATGAGCTCTGATGTGGTTAAACACTGACACAGCCAGTGATAGTGACTACAGTGATATATTTTTATTATTTCTTTTGTACAGCGCTTCATTTACAGTGGTTCATATTATACCGGGTATCAGTTTTAAACACACTCCAGGGTCTCTTCTTCCTATTCACTGCATCCCATTAATGCATCCTGAAAGGGATTCTCACATGCACACACTTTCTGTGGTTACTATTTTCTGCCCTTTCTTCCCTTTACCAATCTGCATCTCTCCATCCTGCCAGGGGATTAGGGCCATTGTTGCTATTTAAAAGAGCTTCACTTTGGTCTGTGCTCTGAAGGCTGGACGCTGGCCCGTCACTTTCCCACCTGCTTGGATAGTCTCTGCTTGGGACTGAAATCCCTCATTATGTCCTTCACTTCAATGATACAGATCTGCTGGGGAATCAGGGCCATAAATAATAGGCAACCCATGTGGTCCTGCCTCTGCAAGTACCAAATCAGTGTGGTCTTTGAACCGATCCAGTTGGCCCACTGAAACCGAGAAATGATGGCTTTGTCTCCACCATTGTACAGAGGGTGGGCTTGGTTTCTCCTCTGTCTTACAACATCAGTCCTGACCCACACAGGTACAAACAGATGCAACTCTATTGACCGAGCCACATCTCCACTTCCAGCTGTGCTCACCCTGGCGCAAGATCTGGGATGGGAGTTTGGGGGTTGAGAGGGTAAGAAAAGACCAATCAAGAGAAAAGTTGAAGCCTTCTTATATATCTATATATCACATATATAAGATATGGGGAGGAAATCAGCTTCTGTGCAAGTTCAGCAAGACTAACCTCCACCAGCTGTGACTCCTCCCTCACTCAGCTCCCTCCAGCCTGCGCACAGAGGAGATGCAAATAGGGGCTGCCTCATCTTTATGCCACCTGAACATTAAGATGACAAAGCAATCTCTGATTGCAAGACTAAAGCAGCTCTCCATCCTTTTAGTGTTGCTGGAGTGGTTTAAGAGACAGATCTAGGTGCTTGGGTCCAGCCCATTATGTTCAATGGAGCTGCATCCATTTGCAGCCGTGCTACATTTGACTCCTGTAAAATACATCGACATGGGGAATAAATGAGTTTCTATAGGTCCTGGAGTGGTACACAAATGCACAATGATCTCAGATCCATCTGCTCCCCAAGGCCTGAAAGTGAAATCTGCTTCCAATCTTATGTTTTATGCTTATTGCTGTCATGCTGTTTATACACCCGAATGCTGCACATTCTCGTTTTGTTTAACATAAACAACAACTATGCACCGTCTGCTGAAACTTTGTCAACTGCCTCTTCCTTCTGTCTGGATAATGAAAAGACACAATCTAACAAATGCATCTTATTCTAACTGTTTGCTTCCAGACATAATACATCAAGTCTGAACATAAGAAGCAAGGGGAAAAAATTAGATGGATTTGGTTTCAGTAGATGTAATTCAGCTTAGCTTCATGGAAGTCAGTAGAACAACACCAAGCAAGCATCAGCCAACAATCTAAACCAGTGATGTATCCTTTTTAATCCCATCCCAGAGCTTGCCGACATGCCAAGCCAGAGTGGTCCACTCCAAGGTTTACGACTCATGTACAGACATTGGATTCACTGGGACAATGTTCACTTAAAAGGGAAGCTAAAGCAAGACCTACGTGTGGGGCAGCCTTCCCGCATCTGCAGTGTTAGACCTTCCCCTGATACATCCAGCCGTGGGCTGCATGAACCTTGTCCGATGTAGAAATACAGGATACTGTGAGCCTTTTAGATGTGGGATGTTTGAAGATTTGAATGCATGTAGCTATTCTGCCCCATGATACATCCAGTCAACGCATCTGCAGTGGCCAACACCTCCAGGGGAGCTGAAGCTATTGTTCTTCACAGAGTCTCTGTTACATCTAAATGCGCTGTGCGCTGTGCTAGGCATTCTGCTCCTCGTAATTAGACTTTGCTGTGGTAATTCCTCTCTGAAAGTGAATTTTCTTCTAAATGAATGCTCTTATGGTCATGGCCAGGATTTGAGAAATGATGTGCAGAAAAAAAAAAACCTATCTGGCTGTCATTTTCTCCTGGACATCAGAACTGCAGGAATGTCAGTCCCATCCAAACAAAATGTCATTGCTGTTCCCTCAACAAAATGACATCCAGTTCCTCAGCTGAGGCTGCAGAACTTTCATGAAGGACAACAGAAAATACAGAGAATGAGAAAAGAGAGAAAGGAGAAGAGACATTGATAAACCGATTTTAAACTCACAATGTGCACTACTGTTATAAAACATATGTATCATCTTAGCTTCTGTCATGCTAACTGTGCCAAATTCAGAGGGAAAAAAAATCCACTGAAAAGCTCAGCAAAGCCCCATCCAAAAATACAGAGCCTGAAAACTTTTGATTTGGCTTTTTTTTTTTTCTTTCTTAACTCACATAGCTGTGTAGTTGCCACAAAACCAGTTGCCTAAAATTATTTCCACCCTGCATTTCCATATCTTCTAATGGCTGAAATTTGCAAAAGGACATGGATTTATGCACATCCCCTCCCTTACTTACCCACAACCTTCTTTCCTCCAGGATTTCCTCTGAAGCTGCCCTCTGTTGTCAACGACCATCCCTTAGGTCTCAGGTTCCCCCTGCGACAGCCTGCCAACCACGCTATTGTGTATTTGTCAGTCCTAGCATCCCTAACCCAAAAATCAGAGCATCGCTGTCACCAGAGGTATTCACCTAAAGGACGTAAGGATGTTCCCTGGTAGCTGAGCATGAGTCAAATGCACACCTCCACTGAGGCAGGGTAAGGGCAAGCTCGGTGCCTTGCTGCCGCAGCATCCCCAGTACCACCTCTGTGCACAGATCCGGATTCCTGCTCTGCCAGTGCACTGCACAAACCACTGCCTTTGGCTTACCACAGCCTCTAGGCATATGGCAGAAGAATTTAAAACAGCCTCTATGGGTGGAAAACAAACAGGAATGGGCTATCAAAATGTTTCGCAAATATAGAAAGACTCAAGAGTGATGGGGAAAGCAACAGCATAGTCACAGTAATAATAATTAGTGTTATTGATATCTACTAAATAATCAGTAAAAAATACAGCATTACACATAGCTCTTGCCTGAGCTCTTTGATCATTTCATTTCCATTTTTGAATAAAGAAAAGCTTATTTTGCTATTTCAGCTTCTGAACCAATCCGAGACATATGCAGGGGTGCCACACACACAAAATAAAACACACACACATCCTCCACCAGAGACAACCTGACATTTTCTGAACCTAAAAAAAAAAAAAAAAAAAAAACAAACCGTGAGTTTATCCTGAATGTGGGCGAGTTCTCATTTCACTGAGGCAACTTTCTGGTGAAGATGGCTAAATAATCAGCTGGGAAACTAAAGCCACTAAAAATCGGCTCACTGAAGGATTTCTGAGGCCCTGGATTTGACATAATGCACAATTTATCCATGCAGTTCACTGCTCTGGTACATCACTACAAGCCACGTGTTCAAGGCAGGGTTGGACATTTCAATAATAAGAACAGCAAGAGCAATAAAAAAAAAGCCCTAGCAGTTCAGCAGGGATATAAAACCCCTTGCTTGGAGGGATGGGGGAAGGAGAAGAAAGCAAAACAAGGATTTTGTAGAAAAGTTTCTCTCTGAGTAAGTTATTCCATAACAGCAGGGGTTTTAGCATCTGCCCTGAATCAGAAAGGACCGGTCAAGTTGTAGGATGGGTATTAAGATGGACTGGAGGATAGATTGGACATCCCATTTGCTACCGTCCACAAGAAATGCATATTAATCTCAAAAAAGAAAAGAAATGTAGCTGGAAGCCAGGAGCCTGACTCTCAGTCCTTCCACTTCTATTTCCAGGTACGTGTAACAGTTGACCCTTATTTTGGCTAAAACCTGTGTCTGCTGAGACCACCACGGAAGCTCGTGGTCCCTGACACGGGGCATTGATTTGGGCATGCAGGGACAGGCTGATGGGAGGTTTCACGCAGGATGTGCTCACCAGGCTGCTAAGGTTTTACAGCAACCGGTGCCGTGCACGCACGTACCCTGTGCCCCACTTTTTGAGCTCAAAATCAGGAAACGGTGAGGTCAGTTCCTGAGACGGCAGCCACGGGGCTGGAAAAGAAGTGGCAATAGCAGAGCTGATATTATTATAAAAAGCTCCTGTTGAGCTGTGTTTGCTGGCAGCAGCACAGTTGTGTTGCTCATGTCTGGGAGTGTTGAGAATGACAAATTTTCTGCAACAAAAACCCAGCCTGAGCCAACGTGAAGAAGCAAGGAGGGGCTGTATGTCCAGCCTGGCAGCTGACCCACCTGGAGAAGACCTCAACTCAATGCCAGAGTCCACAGAGCAGAGTGTGGGATGTGATAATCAGGGCCCCACGTGACAAAAAAAGAAGCATGTGGGGAGATTGATGCACTGAGACAAAGCAGCCATGAGATAAAAGATCCCAGCTCACCCTTTCCCTGTTCATTACAAGGAACAAGAGGCTGACCAAGGTGAGCGGGTGAGTGTGGAGGGAGGAAGGAAAATGTATCGTGGGAACCCCGCTGGAGCAAGCAGGCATCAGGGGTGAAGCAATCGCTGAAAACTCCCTTGTGTTTGTGGCATTTTGTCACAATGAATATTTAATTAGGCCAAAGCGCGCCTGGTGGTTTGCAGATGCGTTCCCCCTGCCATGGGGCTGCTGGGAGCCTCCATCAAGACGGGGAGGATATGCAAAGGAGTCTACAACCTCAGGCCACCGTTTCCACTCTAGGTCCATCCCTTCTGTAGGCAGCTAAACCCTTGACCACCCACTTGAATCCCTGACTTACTGGTCAGAAATGCTACAAGCCCCAAGTAAGTAGCCAGAACAGGAGCTTCCTTTTGCCTGAGCATTGCCAAGACTCAGAAATATCTTTTTTTTGGCTGAAACAAGGATGTAGGTGCCCATTTTAGGTGTGAAAGGCCTCTGTGAATGTATGTCAGTAAGCGTGAAGTTTGGGAGACTGCTTGCTCTTGAAGGAAGCCCTCAGGAAGCTTCATTACACTGAAAACCTCATTAGTCCTTCTGGTCCCACGGTGGGGAAGGTGGCACCCTGTGCAGAGCCAAAGTTAACATTGTCCTGCAGAACTAGATGTGGCTGTGGGGCTCAAACATCAATATTCCCAGTAACCAGAATCCAAATCTCGCCACAATGGCTGGTTTTGCCTCCCACACATTAATGCCAGCTTTTCACATCCGTCAGCAGCATCCAGCCTTTTCAAACCAGGATCTTCAGAAACATGAGTCTCTCATTGTCCTCCTGCTGCCCTGAAATGCATCCAGCCCTGAACCTCCCGGCACTGGGGAGAGCGAACAGCACGCATCTGCAGCCAGCAAAATGGCATCTGCCAACACCAGCCAGGCTGAATCCTCTGCCAAGGGCAGCCACCATCCCGAGGATGGTGGGCTTGAAGACTCTGCTGGGACCTAAGCATTGTCAAGGCTTCCTGTGAAATTCACTCATGGCAAATCTGGCAGCGCAGGATGGATAACCTAACTCCAGGTGATTGCCATTACTCTCAGGGATCACCACCAGCTCCCATAGAGGGGTAAATTTCAGGCTGCCCTTTTGCTTTCTCTTATCTGTTTTCTGGTATTAGAGATGAAGGGAAGCATCTTCTTCAGTGAAAAAATATATTAAAAAATAGGCCTGATCTCTTTCTCTTGGGCTCACATCTTTCCCATGAGCACATAAACCTCAATCATTCTGACATTTTCATTGATCCCAATGAAAGGACAAATTAAAAGCTGATCATTAATTCACAGGCTCCCTCTGCCCCTCTCCCACAGAGGAACATTGGCTTATTTACGTCAAATATTCACTTTGTGCTCCATCCCCAAACGTGCCATTATGCCCCAGAAGTTTAAGAAAACCCTCTGAAATGTGGGGACTTATTTGGGAACTACCTGGACTGCACCAGACCCTGCTGGAGGCCTCCCCTCAACCACCCATGACCACCATCACAACGAGTTTCTACTTTTCCTAACATTTAACCCTACGATGCCCCTTCATGACAGTTTGGCTCAGTTTTCAATTCACAGCAGGTTTCCAAAGGAGGAAATCAGCCTTAGGACCCTTTGACTCAAGCTCGCCTGCCATAACCCATTGAGATTTAATTTATTTTACAGTGGATGAGCCTTTGGCTTGCAACCACCTTGTGCAAAACTGCTTCCCTGCAGCATTAGACCTGGCAGAGAGATGGCTTGAAAACTGCCTGTGCCCCAAACAGTCAACAGGGGAAGAGATCTCAGCCCAGCTGGGGCTTCAGCAGATGTGTGAACATGCAACTGCATTACAAACAACTCCTATAAACGTGTCCAGCAAGTGTGAATCCTGACATAGGACAACAGCTCATGCTCCAAAATGTCTTGCTGCCTGTAGCCTAACTGCTTCCCAAGTCTTTGCTTGGCCAGCATGGGGGGAAAAAGCTGGAATCGGGCAAACTCCTGACTGACTTGGCCTTGGAGGCTACATCTGCTTGTGCACAGCCCCTCACACGCTCCACCACCTCAGCACAACGCTGTCTGAGCAATTCCACCATGACTTCATCTGCCATGAGTTGGACTAATAAACAGCATCATCGCTCCCCCCCGGACCTTGCAACTCTGCTTATCACTTTGCTTTTGCATGGGTTCTCCAGGCAGAAAACATGGGGTGTGTTAAAGACCCCAGAGCTGTAGCAGGAGGAGGTCAAATAAATTAGACAAAGTCACGGAGCAAGTCAGGAGAAGAGCAGCTGAGAGAGGCTGTGGTCTGTCTAAGGCCTCCCAGCCCTGTGCATTAACCACAGCCATCCCTCTGCTTACATCTCGTTTTATCCTCTAAATGCTGGAGGCTGTTTAGTGTCCTTTTTTTTTTCTGTTCAAATATTTTACTAGCTGCACTGAAAAGAGAGCTACAAACAGTAGGGGAGAATCTCTCATGGCCAGAATACAATGAAGCGCATAAGTGCAAGGGATTGCTCCTTACAATGCTTGAATCAAAGATAAACATGAAAAGAGCTACCTCCTTAGAGCATAAAACAGAGGAAGACACCATTCCCAAGGGGAGCAGTAACGTCTTTAAAAAATAACCAGCCACCTCAGAGGTCAGAGCAATGTGGGGAAGAATATTTTTTCATCCGACAACTCACCTGAATTTCAAATCTAGGCAATTTGCTTTTGCAAAAATCCAGGCAATTAGCTTTTGGGAACAACATTGGGATGTGAGACTTGCTGCAGACAGAGCCCCTCTTCCAAGGACCCCAAAGCACTCCGCAGTCTTTAATTAAGGAAACTTCGCAACATCCCTAAATGCTGGCTAGAAAGCTTTTGTCCTTAAAATGACATCATGCCTGTACTGGGCTGACAGATCACTCCTGGGCAGCTGCAAGCACAGCCTGCTCCTCAGCCCCTGTTTTCCAGCCCAGAGTCGCCTTCCAGAGTTGGGGGCCACCGTGGCAGCCAGCTCTGGCTGTATCCAGGGAAGTGGGCAGACTCATTCCCAAAAGCAAGGGCTGCCTTGGGTGCCTCTTGGCAGACCCTCTGAAGGGCCGGACTAAGGCGGCATTTTCAGTTGCTTTAGGAAACCGAGCACTCAGAATATTAAAGCTCCCTAAAACATGCAATCTCATGAAATTAAGAGCCACAGAGACAAGGACAGGCATTCTTAAATCACTAAGGCCTAATATAAAGCCCCCCTGATGCCCCTCCAAGGGACCCCACTGCCCCAGGTGGATCTCACTGTGCCAGCCTGGGGCAGCCCCAGCAGAAGCCCCCACAGCAGCACGGTGCAGCATCCAGGAGGGGAGAGCAGCCCCACTCGCAATTCACTTCTGCAAGCCCTGGTGGCTCTTCGCCTCTGCTGGGATCTGCACCAGCATCCTCAGGTCCCGGGGTCAGCAATGTAGAAGTCACCTTTCAGCCCTTGGGTTGGGGTGAATCTGTTCCCCGAGAGCACGGCTTTTGGAAGGGACTGCGGACCACTACCAGCGCTGCAAGAAGCTGAGGTCTTTGCTCCACCTGAATTTTCCAGCCAAGTTAATCCAAGCGGTGAGACATTAGCGTGAGGAAAACAAAAGCAAGCTTGAGGTGTCTTCAGAATGAATCCCTCCTCTTCTGCCCGCCTGAAGGGAAGGAGCAACACATTTCACATCACTCTGCCTGATACACCCATGCAACATCCCAAAATACAGGACTTTTCATTCGGCCGTGGGGAAAAAGAGAAACCAGGGTCGTAGGGGTTAAACCCCAGGCTGAGATGGAGTGGCACCATGTGAAAACAAACCAGTACAGTGTACTGCAGGCATCAGGGTGCTTTTAGAGCCCACCTTGTTCGTTGTCAGCCACCAGAGTGAATTGCGGTGTCCAGGGGAGATGGAGGGCTGATGAATATTTATCACCCTTTGAGAAAAGCTGCCTGTCGCTGACTGGTCCTATACGCCATGTCAGGGCTCTGCCACCGTCAGTTGTAGATGTCAAATTATTCTATACTTACACCCAGCGTATAGCTCTGCAACTGCCCTCTAGCAGGGTCTACACACTTGGACTCTGTTGCTGCTATTGATAATTTTATTCTGCAAATGATGCAAAGATGCAGGAGTCGGCGTGGCGGGGGAGAGGCAGGGACAGGCAGCTGCCCAGAACGGACACTGGGGCATGCTCAGCTGCTGCAGGCACAGCTTCGGCAGCACCAGCTCTTGGTGGAGAGGAGGATGTTTGGGGGAGAAAAAAAAAGAGCGATCAGAGAGGAAGCAAGCATGAGAAATAAAATGAGCATGTACAGAAGGACTGAAGCAAAGCAGAGCTCCTTTCACTGGTATTCCCCTAGCACCCGGAGGCAGTCAAAAAGTTGGGGGGGAGAGGGTGGTGGTGTCTTTCAGTGACTAATCCTTTGAGGGAGGAAATCAAATTGATGTACTGCCCAGGGAAAATAGGGGCCCATCACCAGCACCAGAGGAATTTGATTGTAGGAGGACTAAATGAAGAAAATGCTTTTATTTTTTACTTGATCTGAAGAAGTCTTTTCCTGAAAAAGGGAGGGAGATCCTGTTGTTAAGTTACATCAATGCTCTCCTCAAGTCTTGTGAAAGCCTTCTGCCGACATCCGTGACCTTGGGTACGGGTCATTTGGGGTATGTCACAGCCAAGGAGAGCTCCCCTTGCCGGATACGTGCCAGACAGGTTTGGGTGTCCCATGGGACCCTCGTGCTTTACATTTCAAGTCTGAGGAGGCTCAGCCTGCATGGTTACCGTGCAGTTATTTTGGACAGTTTATTGTCTTTTTGTGGAAATGGAACCTTCTTGTCTTGGTCCCAGAGCCGGAGCAACCTTCACTCTTTGACACATCCCCAGTCGCCTTGGCACTTTTTTCTCAGCACGCCATCCTTGCGTGTGCTACAATTTAGTGTTTATATTTCCTCTGTTATGTGATGGTCGAGGTGAGTAACACTCAGGTTTCACCAAATTGTATAACACAGTTACTCTAGTTAGCACAAAAACCACACTGCTTTAGACAAGAGCAAGAAAACACCTGTATATTTTCACCTGCCTCAAACTCCAGCTTTTCGAACATAAGGCAGACAGCAAAAGATAACCTTTAGCAGTTGCTGGCCTGCCTGGAAAACAACTCCATTTCTACCTGGTGCCAGCGGAAAGCTGCTTCTGAACCTTGCTCTTGCAATACAGACGAGTAACACAACAGAAAGCTGAACCAGCACTGAAACGTGGCAAAAGACACAAGGTCCAACGTGTGCTCAAGAAGGGGTAAAAGACTGTTTTGGCTCCCATGTCACTGGACTGATATGAGTCCATGGAAATGGCTGCAAAGATATTTTAAGCCAGCCCACAAGACCACTCATCTCTTCCCCCATGCTTCTTTACCCGCAAGAGATACAGAAAGAAAAAGCAGTTTAACTATATTTCTGGCAAATTCATGGTTCTCATGAGATCTTTAGCAGCCCAACAGGCCAAGCACAGGCAAACCCTACCCCTGGCTAAAACATAAAGCCACCACAGGCAAGACTAGCTCCTTGCATGCCACAAGACTAGCTTTTCATGCAAGGGCTCTGCTGAGTATTTGGTCCCAAGAAGGAATAAATTGCCTTTGTGCCCTTTCCATGTGGAAACACCCCACTGGGATGGAGGGAGCCACTGGGCCAGAAGTTTTCATATTCTGGCTTGAAATTCAGTTTTGCTTAAATGGGTCCATTTTAAAGGCAACCTGGGACTGAGCGGACGTCACAGGCACATTTTTAGTGATGGCATCATTGTTCGCAAAGAGCACTGGGGAGACTCAGCCACAAAACACGCATTCACCCAATGTCAAGGATGCCCAATATTAAAAGCAAAGCAGCTCCCAAAAGGCAGCAAACTCGGTTGCCGGAGGCCACCCGTTTGGGCTGTTCCAGGCGGCCGGGTTCCCAAGCAAACAAACATGGGGCTGGGGGAGTAGAAAGGATTTTGCATGGTTCACATGTCAGACACAGCTCAGAAAGGTCAATCAGTTCTGCAGCAGGAGCCAAAGGAGAGGGAAAAAATGCAGCCGATTAGGAGGAAGGGGGGAAGGGGAGAAGGAATCTGTGGCTGTGCCAAAACCTTTGTAAACAAACTTCACTGCAATGTTGCAGATGAAAGAGCAACGCCCGGCGAGCAGGATCTAGTTCTTAGGCATAAATCAGGAGCCGCTCCAGCAAAATCAAGGAAGTCATGCTGGCACAAGCGGGAGGAGAATCACCCCCTCCTGCTCCCAAACAATAGCCCTGGGCCCCCAAACACAATTCCCCCCTCCCACATAGGAGCGGCTCGCTTGGGTGGTAGCACGGCTGAGCACCTCGGGTGTTGGAGGACAGTCGAGCCCTCAAACACCAGTCCCTGCCCAGGTTTGGGAAGCGAGGGTGCATCCACCGAGCTGCAGCCTGTCCAGGAGGAGCCGGTGTTTTCGCCTCCAGCTTCTGGGTTTTCTTTGTTCTTTCCTCGCGGCGGGTCTCTTGAACACGTCTGCACACGTGGGCAGCCGCTCTCCCTGATGGGGAAAGGGCGGTTGTCCCGAAAGGAGATGAGCAGTGACACGGACCACAGCTCGCTGACAACACACTGAGCCACAAGCCACTTTTTACACCCTTTTACAATAAATATTAGCTGGAGGGGGCACTGCTTTTCCCACTCTCCCGCCAGCAAGGCCTCTTATTGTTTACTCTCCCCAGCAGTCCGGGCGCTCTTGTTAATGTGCTGTGATTGAGTACTTTGGAGAGGACGGGGTTCGGGGTTAGCTCCCGGCTCCCTTTGGAGAGCTGTTTACTCTTTAGTGGTGCCTATGGCCCGCTGAAGACAGTGCTCCTTCACCCCTGCTGGGTCCATCTGCTTTGTCTGCCTGTTTTCCTGCTGCCACCGGCAGGCAGCTGGCCTGTGCATTTCAGCTAGCTGTTCGTAAACCCCTGGAGGAAAAAATAAAATTAACCCTGTAAAGAAGGGGGCTGGGAAGGATGGGGAGGAAGGAGAGAGCGGAGCGGCTCTGCCTACCAATGCCGCTGGCTTTCCTCCTGTGCCGGCAAAGCCTGCAAGGACAGGCGTCGGTACGGGGTCGAGCCCCGGCTGACATCGGTACGCTGCTGGCACCAGGTGAGGATTTGGCTGGGGTTTTTTGCCTTGTTTTGTATTTTTTACCTGGAGCAGTCAGCGCGCAAGCAGAAGGTTTTAGCTCTTCTCGGGTCCTGATGTCTCTACCCCACAACATGGGCAAGTCAAGAGGGTTTCAGACCCCGTTTCTCCCAGTCTTGACGTTGTGCCGTGGGTCTCCGCTGGTTCCCCGGCTCCCCACACCCCTCGGCCACATCTGGCCCAAGCCTCCAGCAGGCACATTCCCCATCCTTCCCCCACAAAAAGCCCAACACAAGAACATGATTATCAGACTCCATGATCACAGCCATGGGGCCAGGTCTGGTCCCACACACTGTCACCCTGGCTGTGCCTCGGTCATTGCCCTGCCAAAATGCTGCACGCTGGTTGCAGCCAGTGGTCCCTGGGAACCCACATGTGGTCTCAGGGCTCCAAAAGAGGTTTAAGGAGAGCTGTGAGCAGAGCCAGCGCAAGCCGTGGGGTCCCAGTCTGTGAGAACAGAGGTATCCTGATTGATGCCTTTTGAAAATCTGGCTCTTCATCCTCCCGTAAACCAGACCCTTTGCAGTTCAAGTGAGGGCCAAGGTGTCTCCATGGTTTGCAGCATCACCAGACACACCAGTGCTCCCAGTCCCACCAGGAGCATGCGCTTGCCAGCAGCCTCAGAGGTCACCCGCCAACCCGCAGGGACTCTCTCCGCAGCAGAGCCAAGGATCACACGGAGTCACCGGCTACATCCTGACCCTGCGGGGAAGGAAGGAGACATCTGGCACAAAGCTGGAGCAGTGCCTGAGAGCCCAACCTCCCGCGAGGGGCCTGACCTTTGGGTACGGCGAGGGGCCAGGCTCCGGGCTCATCCCTCTGGCCACCACAGCCTCTGCTACCAGAGTATCGGAACCCTTTGGGCTATCCCAAAAGTCTCTGAGAGAGTGCTCACTTCTGCACAGACTAACCCAGTTTAGGAAGTATTTAGCCACCAAAAGATACAACTGATAAGCAAGCTAACAGGTTAACATGCTGGGCGCCTGCAAGCAGATGCAAACACATACCTGCGTCCATACTCCCACCATGCAAACGCAGCAACTCTATGCGTAAATATACGTATGCCTGTGTTTCACGTGCATACGTACACCCCCACAGCGCTCTCCAACTGGGGGTTATTCACACGGGGTTTTCCCCAAAACCCCCCAGCTGAGTGGAAACCGGGGCCGTTCCTGGTTTGCCTTTGTCCTCTCTCAGATCTGCAGACGTAAACGCGATCTGCTCCTCTTCACACACAACGCTCACGGCTAATAGGAAAAGTAAGTGGAACCAGAAGTTAGCTACAGTTGTCAAGCCAATATTATATGCTGGGGAAACCAGTGAAAGTCGCTAATCTCCAGGGAAAACTGTAAGCCCCCGTGCACACAGACTCCTATGGATAAATAGGTATATAGGCTCTAGCATCCCCCAGAGACCTCAGCTACTAAGCCTGCTCCCTGAGGAGTCTTCAAAGCATCTTTTCTTCTCCTTCACGCCACCCACTAAATCCACTGAACACGGCGGCTTTAGTCACTGCTCCGTGACACCCCTCCTGCGTGGCAAGCCAGCCCTGGCAGGGCGAGCGGGCACCGCTCGCTCCGCCAGCGCGGTGCTTGGCACAGGTAAAGCAGATGCCAGGTGCACATCAGCGGGGAATCGCACCTCGAGATCTCACATGTGCACACCGCTGCTCGCTGGAGCCGCGACCAAAGCCCTTTGCAAAACATGTTCCCCCCCCCACCCATGCCATCGCTGCGACAGCAGCTGGGCAAGCGAAGCCGCATTGCCTGACACATTTGCCCTTATATCCCTCTCTCCAGGTGTGCATAGCTCTTGCTAACATTAAAGAGAGACGCTCTCGTGCCTCCAACAGAAAAGAGATGCCTCTCATTGTTTGAGACTGTATTTATAATAGTCAAAGTCTCCGCAAATTACAATTACGTGGATGTTCTGCTGTTGGTCTGGGTCCATTAGAGACACTTATTTTTCTTACCTTCATTTCCTCTCTCTTCTTCCAAGTAATAAGCTTCGCTGGTGCCGTTTCCATACTGCTGCCCATTGGAAAGAGCTGCAGGTGGGAGAGGCTGAGGATATTCGCTCCCCAAAGCCTTTGACTGTACAGCAAGGAGAGAAAATGCCACCTGCTACCTGGTGGCGACTAATTTTCTACTAGGAAAAGCTGGTTGCTAAACATCTGGCCCGACAGGCTAGCGAGATGATTTCCAGCAGAGCTGGAGAAGGCAGCAGAATATGCATGCGCTGGACTGCAGACCCTGGCCACAGTTCAGCAGTACCAGGCTGCCCGTGGCGATAGCAACAACAAGAAAAAAACTGATTTATCCTAAACCTCTGGTTACCAGAATCCTCTGCAAACAGCGTGCAGGAAGCACAACGGTGCCTTTATGTAGGGGAATACACCACCACAGTGAGTATTTTGTGCAAGTCAGGACCTCAAGCGGCAGGGGACTGCAGGAGTTTAAGCCGGTCCCACCTACCAGGTGCCTGTGCCTAGATTTTGCAATATTACCCCATAGATGATATAGTAACAGCCACTCATACCCTGACTGCAATGCAACAAACCACTGACCTGGGGAGGAGGTACTCTGAATTTTCCTTCTTCCCTCTGCAGCCCTTTGAGTGCTGACAACTTAGCAGTGTTACTGGTTTCCTTCCAGTATGGGATTTGGGGTCCTACTTTCACCCCAGGCTCTGTCCAGGCTGTTTCTGGGAGCCCTGGCCAGTTGTCTGATCCCACACAGCAAAGCGTACCCAAGCAACCAAGGATTTGTGAGCTGAGATGGTGAAATAGCCTAGAAACAAAATGCACCTTTTATATTCTGTGGAGTCCAGCACATTTCCAAAAGCGAGTCCAAAACTTACCTATGGGATCTTTCACAGAAGAGAGCTGGAAGCAGACCTGGATGCTGGAAGTATCCTTTCCTGGGGGAAAGGAGAGAAACTTCAGTTTTGAAATGGTGGGGGAGTACCCAGGGAACAGAAACCCCAGCAGTGATGGGACATACCAGAAAACCGCAAGGTAGGGCTGTTGTGCAGAACCACTAACATCATGGTATTCTGTATTTTGCAATGTGGCTTCACACAGAGAAATGAATTATCTTGAATTATGACTTTTTTTTTTTGTAAGCTGTAGGTTCGGAGGAGACAATTTAGGAGAAAGGGAAGATAACAGAGCTCTGTACACAACCACAGAAGTGAGGCAGCGGGAGGACCTCTTGGTGCTACAGCACAGCCTCCTGCCCCCATTTCTTCTTCTAAGGCACAGCATCATAACCAGAGATGTAACTTCTGTCCAAACTTGGGAGATCGATCTGATTTTGCTCATTTTTTTGGTATTTGGATGAAACTGAAAGAGCTTTTTTAGCAGTCTGACAACAGAGGCTTGGCATTGTCACCATGAAGCATAAGAAAAACCATGAGCCAGGTTTGGAAATCATGAGATTGGCTGGAAAAGCAGATTTTTTTTATTATTATTTTTGCATCTGTTTAGAAACAATACACATTCTTTGTGTTCAGCTCCAGTTCTCTGAAATGTCAGGGTCTGGGTTTTTGAGGAAATTTATCTTTTTCAGCCAGAAGGACTAAGAACTTCTTTTTTTTTCTCATTAGTAATTCTTGTGCAGTTGCATGACACTAAACTCCAGGCTTTGGGGTGGGGGAAGAAAGCTTCCAGCAACTTCCACTGGCCTCACTGTCAAATTAATCAGTGAAATGGCTGGTCATTGGCACGCATATAAATGGATGCCTGACTTGTGCTCCCACCACGTGTGCATGTCCACTCACAGCGTTCACCTCCCATGTTGCGTGGCTACACAAGCCAAGAGCATCCACCCAGCTGCAAGCATACACACAGCACGTGCGAAAAATCAGGGTCTGCCTTCCTGTTTGTCTGCAGCTTTCATTAAGTGAGGTTATCCCCCTGCCCACTGCAAATTTCCGCTAAGGTTTGGCAGACCTGAGCCTTTGGACGTTAGCACCCAACCAGGGTGCTCAACAGCTTCAAACACTAGGTGGTAAAAACCTTCTTATTGCTTTGATGCAAGTCTCGTGGCTGAGAGTCCTTACAACGAACTGCATTGGGTCGTGCAAAAAATAAACCCAAAACGTTTCTCTGCCCAAGAAAAGCCCCACTGTAGTTCTGGTATTAGGCAGAGCCTATCCCCTGATGCCAGCTCCTGCACATCTGGTGCAAGCAAGACTGGAATCAGGCCCTTTATCAAAGAAATGGGCAGTTTTCCCCAAGTCTTGCAGTAAAAAAAATGGCCATCGGTTTGCATTAAAAAGAAAACGCAGCCTTCGTATGAAGCATTCAGCCATGGAAACGTGCTTATGTGGCTCTCGGGATCCCTTTCTTTTCATCAGAATTCACACGAAAAGCCCTCTCGCTGCTTTCCATGTCAGCATTAACTCTTCCAAAATGATTGGCATCAAAGGTAGCAAACACTCCCTCCTGACAAAAGCCCCCCTCCGCCTCCCTCCGGCAGCCCCTCGCCCGCCACCGTCCCGCTCCCCACTGCTGACAGGTCCCATTGTGCCTCCCTCCCAAAGCAGCTGCACAATGAACAAAGACATCAAGGCGCAGGGGCTGGGGCTTGTTGAAGTTGTGGAAGGAAACACAAGCAAAGGAGAAAAGTGAAGCTGAAGGGAAGGGATTAACAGTCGTTGACTTACGAGCGTGCTCGGGAACACGTGAAAAGCAGCTAAAACCTAAAGGTTTTCCGCAAATGTACCTGCGCAGGCATTTCTGCCGCTGATTATCCACTGCGCTGGGCTTCCAATAGCATCAAAATTGCAAAGCTAATTGCACTGTAAAAGTAACGGCCTATGAAATTTTTAATGGAGCAGATTGCACTTATAATTTTTTTCCTCTGTGGTTCAATATACTTCAATATCTTTTCTCTCTTCCAGCATTTGATTCAGGCTGACAGTGGATTTACACAATTGCCTTTCTCCATGCCATAAAGGCTGAAGTGCAGGACAGCACCGGTCCATTTTCCAGCTGGATCCAGGCAGCTGAGGGCCACAGCTGGATACTCAAATATTTTGAGGAACATCTAAAAATACATCCTCACCACCAAATCGCTGATACGTAGATAGATGGAGTGATCACTTATCACCAGTCAGAGAGTTTTAGCATGCCTCTGCCATGGCATAGCACAGGGTGAGGACAAGAGGCAGTGGCCCTCGCACAGGAGGACGTGGCTACTGGGCTTCTACGGCTCCCCCAGGGAAAATATAACTGGGAAAGGGAAAAGCAGAAAGTATCTGAAGAGTTAGCGTCAGGGATGGAAGTAAAGCAGCATTTAAGGTAGGGTGAGGATAAGTCCTAAAGGCAACATGAACCACTGTGCTAGAATGCAGTAATAAGAGTACTGGTGGGGGCCAAACTCAAGGGAAGACAGCAGGTCCCAGGCATTTTTCTGCACACCATTTAGGTCCAAAGCTGTCACATCTCACAACCACTTCCAACCCCCAAAGCTGAAAAAAACTGCCATTGGCAGATGGTTGGTTCGTGTCTTGCAGTCGCACCTCTTGAGCAGAAATGGGTTGTCCTCTGTTGATGCTGATGTCCAAGACAGCAAGAGACATCCAGCTACAATCAGATCCTCCAGACCCATTTTACCCACTGCCACCTTCATGGAATGGAGGATATAAGCATCTGTCTCCCCCTAAATTTCATCACTCATCCAGAAACCAGGCATCCCATTGCCTGAGTCCCCTGAGGGACTCCATGCTCAGTGCTTGCTGAATGCACGCAAAAGGCAACAAGTCCTGCACAAAGCACAGCACTCGGGGTCACACGAGTACAAAAACATGGCTAATGGAGGCGAAGAAGGAAGAGATAAGGTGATGTATTGGAGCTCTGCATATGGAACAGGGAGAGCCAAGCAGTGCAGGGTTCCACAGATGTTTTTCATAAGATATCAAAGTGAAACATCCTCTCAGCTGTTTCATATCAACATCATGAAATTCCTATTCCCTCAGAGATAACAAAATGGTCCCTTTTCCAGGCTGCCTCAGAAAATTCCTGGGTGAAAAATTTCAGCTCCAGCCAGTCCTAAATATTGGCAGACAGGCTGTGAAGTGTCTACAGACCTCAACTCCACCGGGCTAAATCCCGTTAGAAGAGATGGGATCCCCCCAGTGGAGTGCGTTGCATGAGATAAAGAGCACAGGGAAGGAGCAAACAGAAGAAATGGGGAAATGTGCCCACACCCCAAAATTAACAAGCACCCCAAGGTGCCAGAAATAACCTGATTTCCTGACTGAGCCCACCGTAAAAATGATCAGCCACAGTCTGAGCTGAACAAATCATGGTCAGATGAAGAAACAACCAGTGCTAGGCTGATGCCACCCACTTTCACATCTGCAGAAAGTATCAATTTTAACAGCATTAGTGGGAAGCTTGTGTTGCTAACTCACACAAACACACGCACGATTTAGATATATTCTAATAGACAGCTTTGGCCCATGACATTCCTGCAGGTCAGAATTAAAATAAAAGGCAGAGACGTGGCGTGCACCTCTGGTTAGACTGTTGGCTGGCTCGGTGCAGAGGCAGCCTGCAGTTAATCAGCCTTCTTTCTCCACTAACTGTCACTGCAAACAAAGGAATTAGCAGAAGGTCTGTAGGGAGCATTGAGATAATTTGGCTGGCTGAAGAAAAGAGAAAGAAAAGAAAAGCAAAACAAAATTACTGAGAAATTTACTTGCACTGACCTCTCCATAAATATTTAGATATAATCATCATTACCTTGGAGTAAATTAAGTTATAAACAGTCTCCACAATTGCACATGATGAATGCGTATCGGCATCAGAGAGCACTTTATTGCAAGTTAATGTGGAAACAGAGCACCTCAATCAATCAGGATGCAGAAATGCTGTCTGATGATATCAGCCTATCTCAACCTATTCATACTGGACACCGTACACTCGCTCAGCCACCCACGCCTGCCCCCCGTTCTTATTATATTAACAAATACATATCGAACCACGGTAGACGGCAAGACGTATGTTTGTGGAGCTAGACTAACGAGGGATGTACAGCACGTGTCCTCGGTCACGCTAGTGGTATTATTTATATTACGGTAACATCTACAGCGACTGAGGATATGGCCCCCCTGTGCTGAGCTCTGTATACAAACACAGCCAAAAGCCATCTGGGTAGGATTCATCCGACTAGATGCAGACATCCACAACAGGGACGTCGAGCTAATCACCGTCAGCTCCTTTCACAGCCAGATGAGAAAAATCAGCACTTTCTGAGCACAACTTTCCAGACCTATTTTAGATGTCTAGTTTAAGAAGAGATGAATCATGCCCTGGACTCCTTCGACTGCCTTGGCTCGATCTCCGCAGACCCTTCGGGAGCCCCGGGTGACTACTGCTGAAGTCAGCATCTACACTGCGGATGCCAATTTGATGAGACGAGCCCCATCCGCTCTGACTGAGAGACTTGAGGGTTTAGGAAAAGCAGACAACCACATGGCAAGCAAAAGGGAATTGTATCTGAACTGCATTTTTGGATGTGAAACCCATGTAGCCTCCCAGGACTGACGACTTCTCTGGCTTTAGAGCTCGGCTGTTGAAGAGGAGAGCAGAACAGGGAGCATGTTGCAGAGACTTGTGCCGCTCACACCTCACCTACCCCTTCACTTACAGTGTGAGAGCTGAGAGATGACAGATCATGAGCTTTGCCTTCCCTTCAAGCCCTAGAGACTCATTCCCTGCCCCTGTCTGGCCCTTCACCTCAAGCTCCTGCCCACCCCAAGCTGGGGCAGTTGCAAGTGCACGGCAGGTTATCCAGAGAGCTCTGTCAAGGCACTGCCAAGTCAGGACAGGCTTTAGGAACTGGCTTCTTCATGACACCTACCAATCACCCATACCTTACTATTGCCACCACCCAACGCATCCAAAACTTAGACACGCTGCACACAGAAGACTAACAAGGGGTTTCCATGCTGCAAAGAAGGAAGGAAGGTGGTCTAATGAGACAACCGATGATGAATGTTTCTAAAAAAAGGAGCACGATCAGAGATTTTATTAAGGCTCATGACTTCAGCAAGGTAGTGAATCTTGCAAGAGAACAAAGATTTTAACTGGAGGGTATGTGTGGCTAAACCTCTTAAGAAAGTCACTGAAATAGGCCCTAATACTGTAAAGCACTGGACTTGGGTCAATTCAAGACACCAGTGCATCATGCTGTGCTAATGGTCTTAGGAAAAACTGTCTTCATCCAGCTTTTCACTTCAGGGTCTTCTCTTACGGAGAAAACTTTAATATGCATTTTCCCACATAAACTGGGACGTCCAGTTCACAGTGATGCTCAACTTGAATTTGCCATTGCAAAACAACAACAACAATAGACAAGTCAACATATGAAAAGTGCCAGACAGAGAAAATAATTAAAATGCAAACCAAGTGGGCTGAGAAGATCCTTCTTTCGAGCACGTATTTATAGCAAGAGGTGAAAGAGAGACAACTAGCACTGACTGTCTCTACCCTGTTACAAGGTGGAATAAAAATATTCCTCTTCTTACCCTCCTTGGATATAACCTAAATAGAGTAAAATAAATCTCATCCTGTAGCTGCCTTGTTCCCTAAGCTGTGGGACCTTTCAAAAAGAGGTATCACAGATGCCTTTGCCACTTTTGTACCAGCCCTGCCAGTTTCTTCTGACAAGGCCCTATCTTCTGTCAACGCCGCCCCTACAACACTGACCCTTAATCCGATAATTACCCGACCCAGTAAATTGTTGCAATTAAGCCCACGTCCCAGCTGCAGCCGAGGACAGCCTCCCGACTGGGCTCCTAGCGTCTCGACACAGCCCAGCAGAGCGACGAAGCCCCTTTTGCCAAACAGTGTCTCATCCCTACCGAGCCTTAGTCTGAGGGGAAAGAAAGAAATCGCTAAATCTTTCAACACAAGGCAAAGAGTTCTATAGATACTGAAAATCTATTGACGGGCTCAGATCAAGGGCTTTTTAATTGAGTGAAGAATGTTAATTAGTAAATCTACTGACTTCTAAACACAGCAAGACCTAGGGCTTCGGATTACCATTGTGCAAGGACAAAGCAGCTTTCAAGGTCTAGAAAGCATTTTCCCTTTGCTGCCCTACCCCCAAACACCAAAAACTATTGCAGCTAATTGTGGAGATATTTGGATGGCGTGGTGGCAATCAGACATTGCTTCTCTTTAGCTGAGGGAAGTGTTCAAAGCAGTCATCAGGGATGGTTATCTCTGAAAGGTGAAGAAGTTTGAAAAAAAGCACAAGGTGTTGCTAGAAAACAGAAAGTTCAAAGTTAAAAGCATTTGGATGGATAAAATGGTTGCAAAGATTATTACTTCTTAACATATAAATTACTCAAATTGCTCTCATCTGTCTGCCTCCACAGCCATATGAAAGAGGAGACCAAAGGCTTAACTCCCAATACATTAAATCCTAATAAATCCACCCATGTTTTAAGTTGTAATACATGAAGCACTTTTCCTGGAAAAACTGTCTGCAGACCAACAGCAAAGGCTTTAAAACGTGTTTGTTATGGAATCAGAAAAAGAAGGGATCAAACTGCAGCAGCTCAGCAGTGAAGGATTGCTGGAAAAGCAGAAACTAAAAAATGTAATAATGGGAAGATGAAGACAGGAGGAAGCAGCTTACCAAAGGGAATGGCCTTGCTGGGGAAAGGCAGCAGAGTTTATGGCCCCACTCTTTATTAGCTGAGGAAGTCAACGCAGGCTTCTGGGGAAAAAAAAAATAGAAAAGGAAATAAAAAGTAGTTTAAGATCATTTTAATGGTTTAAGACCAGATTCATAGCAGACCTGAGTTGTGCCTGGGGATCTCACCTCTATTTCTATCGTTCCCTGATGTTTTCCCATGAAATGACAGCTAGGAGGCTGATGAGCACCATGTTTCTCCCGTGCCGCTCTACATCCTTTGCCATGCACCCCCCGCTCTGTCAGCCCACAAGATCCCTCCAGCAGCGCTCGGCAAATGTCCAAACCGTCCTCCACTTTCATGGGTCCTGACCCACTTTCCAGAGATGTCGGCAGCCCTTTCCCCAGCTGGTCACCGCAGCAGTAGATGACAACACTGTGGCTATTCTTACAAGCCACATTTCCATGCCCAGAGACAACATTGTGGCCAAACTGTGGTGTCTTTATGGAGCAGGCACAGTGCAGGGACACATTTCCTCAGCCCACCTTGGAAGCCAGCTGCAATTTTTAACCAGATGTGCAAAACGGGAGAAGGGAAGGCTGGGAGTGTACAAGGAGGCTGGGGAGGGGGAATAGGAGCTTCAGCCACGATGTCACACACATACACCGCCCAGACAGCTTCCCTGGGAGGAACAGGGTGATATTTTGGAGAGGTTTTAGCACCCAGGGAGAGCTACAAATTATCCACCATCAATAGGCAGCTTCTGGCCAAGTGCAGTAATATCCAGCTTACACAGTTTGCCCAACTCTATTCAGGAGAGGCCGGGAGTATCTTCACAGAAACTTGTACAGGGATGTGGATAGTTGGGGGCCATGCTTCAGCATCTAACTGTGGATAACAGCAGCCTGAGAATCTTTAATGGCCTCAAATACTGAGAAAACTTTGTAGAACAGCAGTAGAGCAGGGCACTGGGCAAGAAACTTGCCCATATTTCTTTGCATGGCTACAACACATTAGGCCCCTGGTCCCTGCAAGGTCAGCATTCACAGGGCACAGTGAACAATGTGACAGTCCCGCAGTGACACCTCTCCTAGATGTAGTTCTTGCAGCAACTCTTTTTTTTTTGCCTTGGTAAAGTCAAGTCTGAAGCTAAGTCAAGATACCTCCTAAGTTATGGACAATTTGCAGCCTCTGGTGGCACGGTGGCACATCACCAAGACACAAAGACATTATTTTATTTAAATTCTTCTTACAGGGATTTATTTTCTTGACCAGAACAGACACTGGCACAACAAAAGGTTCTGCTGGCCTGTTTAGCATAATCTAGAGTTAAAATACAGAGGCAGTATTTCCTACGTCAGCTCACTGCTTCAAATCTTACCTGACATCCTGCATCATGTATGAGACATCTGCGCTACACGCTGGTGGAACAAATCTGTCAGCAGAACGAACGTGTAGGGACAAATCCATCCCTGTTGCAACAGCAATGGTGTTAACCCAGAGGACCATTTTTGGCCCGCTAGAGTCAAATGGGATTCAGAGAAAGTGGGTCCCTATATGCATCTTGGAAGACAAATGAATGACTAAAATAGCATTAGTGGAAGCAGGAGTGCCTATTCAGTATGCTGAGATACACTGGCTCGACTGCGGCTGTGGCAGTCACACTACGTTTGGATTCAAATTACCACCAATCAGTTATGCCCTATACAAATCCGTCCCTTAGTTAAAAAAAAAATTTAAAAAAACTTCTTAAAACCTATCTTGTGTTATGCCTTCAGGGCAAATTTGCTTTTATGAGCATGAATAATTCATGCATGTTCATTTATTATTAATTAATATTCCATGAACATGCATGGTTTATTCACCCAAACAAAGCACTGCACCCCGCACGCTCTCCCTGCAGCCTGGTATTAGCTACTCACCGCAGCCCAGCCGACCAAGGCGTTAGATAAGTATCATTTATCACCTTTTTCTCCCCAGAAGCTACTGAGAACATTCTGAACCTTCTTGCTGGTCACTGGCTTTCTCAATTTCCAAGGCTGGAATAGGACAATTCAACTCTACTGAGCTTAAACATTTGGGAGTTTAAGTTTAAAATGTGGTTGCAAGATGGAGGCAAGAAAAGGAGTTTGACTTTTTTGGTGGGCTGTGCCAGGCTGTGCCCATTTCCATTTTGGAGGAGCAATGCCAGGCACCCTGCAAAATGCTGGTCTCCCTAGGTCATCGCATCGGTCACTCGTCAGCAGGGCTGTTGGGGGGACTCATTTCTCATTCAGTGCCATGTCACCAACACCCACAGTAGCATTTCCCACACAGAAGTATCTCCTATCAGAGAGACTTCATTACTTATGGCAGAGCCTATGCCAACCACATTTCCCTGCTGGGCAGGCAGTTCACTGAGAGCACACAGGGATTCCCCAGCAAAGCCAAGAAACTAGTGGAAATCTCTTCCATCTCAATATAGATCCTCATGTGCATCAACTCTGGCATCAGTCCACACCATGGTGGGGCAGCTGGATTTTTCTTCTCAGTGTCCATCCTCCGAAGAGCCCACACTTGTTGGATTTGCTCCCAGTCCTGGATCTGCCCCCAACACACAAGCAATGCCTACAGAGCCAGCACAAATCATGATCCATCGCCGTTCATAGGCAGCTCCAGAGGAACCCCAGCTGAGCCCCTTCAAGCAAGGTCAGACCTGCCACTCATAGCCCTCTGCAACCATCACCATCTAAAGACAGGCAAAGCTCCACATTTTTATGGGACAGGCAGAGCGAGACTACCAATTGCTCCATAAAATCATCACCCACAACATCATCCTCATCATTGTCTCCACACAGGCCCAGGAGGACTTCAGGTGCAAGCAGATTCACTTGGGTCAAATCACCACCTGGATCTTCTTTGCCCTCCCAGATGGTGCCCACAAAACCCCCCACAAAGGGATGTTTAGCTCTTGTATCTTTACCTAGTAGGAGCAGCCTTGTCACAAGGCACTCCTGGATGTTCGTGTCCCAGGTCTGAAAACAACCACCTCACCTGCATCCTCTGTGTTACAGTCAAGAGCTGGATTTTCTTTATTTGGGCTAAAACATTGCAATCTCTTTATATGGTCATATGTGAGTCCTGATTTCAAGCACAGGAATGCTGAGAGGAGATAGTAGAAACCTCCCTGCGCATTAGACACTGGAACAGCTTCAAATCAGGAGTTAGCTGAAGCAAACAGAGGAGACACGATTTTGGCATTTACTAAGGGTTGAAGTACAGCGCACACAGAGAGGGGGAGAAGAGAGCATCACTTACAGGAGATGTTCACGTGGTGCTCAGCACAACAGGGTACCACCCAGAACAACAGCAGGTCCCTTGATATTCCTGAAGCGGCACATGGAGGAAGAGAGAAATGAAAAGCAGCAGCAATCTAATCAGTTTTAAATAGTGCTGGGTCCAAATCACAGGTCTAAAGCCAGATAACCCCATCTTTGAGAGCCTGGAGAGGGGAGCGGAGACTGGGCATAAAGCACGTCATTTCCCTCGTTTCTCTGTAATGGTTTGAACCAAAGGACTAGGTCCAAATTCCCCCAACCGTGGCATGTTTCAGATCCAGACCTGAAGTGCCTGATTCCAGTAAATACCCCGGGCACTCTCCTATTGCAACAAATTGTTTTACAAATAGAGATAAGTTCAGAAGCACTTTGAGAGTTACAGACAATTTAACACACAGGGGCTGCTCTGGGAAAACTTAAAACTGTCATAATTCATCCTCCCCTTCCCCCGGTCCAGAAATGAAAGATTAAACCTAGGAAGATTTATTAAACTGACATTTTAATAGAATTTTTAGACTTTCCCTGTTAATAGTTTAAATATAATTGAATTCCATGAAAGGGAGGAATACAGGATGGAGCCAGTGTCCCCCAACAATACGAATGTTTTAAACACTGGGGCATATCGTTAATGCATAATTTAGTCTTATTTGCATGGCCCTTAGAACTGGGAGTAACGAAAACACAAATCTAATTAACAGAGTGAAAGAAATGCCTCCACCAGCAAACTTCATCGCAAGCTCCACTACCACACACCCACCCTCCCCAAATTACAAACATGAAACAGATGGCAAGGAGGAGAAAAAAATAAAAGACATCACACATCAGCTTTTGGAGAGGAAGAGGGGGAAAAAGGAGAGAGAAAGCAGAAGGGACAGGATGGATAACTATGCTACTTGACGATGCAGCAATTAACTTGCTGAGGGTGGAATAATTCTTACAGTGCCTCTCTGGTCAGAGCACTCTCCCAACTTAGCTAAGGAGTAGATGTATTGAGTGCAGTAAACCAGTTTTCATAAATTCCAGCAGGAGTCTGTTTCACTTTATAAGATTCATGTGAAAAATTGAAAATTCAGGTTTTTCCAAATGCATCTGTAATCAGCAGCCTGAGCTGCGCGGGTCCCCAGAGGTAACTGATCACAGCACAAAGTAGGGTTTCACAATCACACTGAGCTTCGCCACTGCATGAAAGGTTAGACATTAATTCCTGATCAATACAAGGAACAGCAGGCTATCCCCTACCCCCACTTCCAGAACTGTCTTACATTATTAACTGAGCCTTGGCTTTGTCCTAGAATTACTTCAAATCACAATTTGGGGCTGTGAGACGCAGAGTCCCTCCATATCCAGAGCAGAGAGGGGTGAGAAAGGCCCTCCCCAATACTTTGTTCCCCCTTGCAGAGACAAATCCACCCTGTCCTACTTCTGACAGGCATTTACATTTTTTTCTAGCCCCTTTTTATTTTTTTTACCCCCCATTAGCAAAGTTGCTAAAAAGAGCTGCTGGGCAGGGTAGGGCCCTCCCTCGCCGATCAGGGACAAAACCTGCTACAGGTTCACCCAGGTAACTGGTGGCTTCTGACCTCCTTACCCAGGAGGTATTTCTCTTGCTGGACAGTTGGAGGCAAACAAGGCTTGTTGTGCTTGGCATGGCCCAGGCTGTCATCTGGTTAAACACGGACAGCAACGAAGACCTCTAGAGCTCAGCCACTCACCACAGTCCTCCTTCTAGTCAGCATTAAAACAGCCATGAAACAGAGGGCACAATGCATCCTATTCTAAAAGAAATGGCTAAGTTGAATCAGATGAATCACCCCCAAAAAGGTCTATATTTCTGTCCATTACTGATACATTTGGACCAAATAATGGAAAGCTTTCTAATTCGGTCCCCAGAGTACACACACACAGAGGCATGCACATCCATACACACATTTTTCATATTTTGCATATTTCAAAAAAAAAACCCCACCAGAATTTGAAGCTTCTCCATGTCCAGTTGGACTGTGTAGAAAGAAGTCATTCCAAACTAATCTTATGTTTGAGCATCCTTCCCTTAATGTGCCACACTAAACTTATTTTTGCTGGGTTCCTCTGTGCCATTATCGTTATGAATTTCATTGACATCAAGACAACTCCCTTGAGCTCTGAAAACAAGCTCAGTGTGTCCCAAGCATCAAGTTTTCCAGCAGCATTAAAACGAGGGGGAAAAAAAAAAAAAATCCAGGCTACTCAACAGCCTTTGGTGACCAAAAATGTTCTGGTCTTCTCCACACTTGCACATTAGGCTGTCATTTGCTTTCCGTTCACATGATAGGTGGTGGCTGCTCTTATCTGAAGACCTGAAGCAGTTTGACATGGTCTAGGTCAGTGGCAGAAGGGATGCCAGCTGGTTGATCAATCAGATTTAGGATCAGTTTTTGATTGTTGGTCATGCTGGTCCCTCCCCTGCCTCTCTTTCCCTCGTGGTAACACTCCTGCAGCTTTGAAGGTTTCAGCTGCTAACTGGAAGAGATTCCTGGACTTCAGGCAGCATTTGGGGGAAATTTTGGAAGTCTTCACAGTTAGGCAGGCCTGTGTTCATTAGCATGCACTCATGGTCTCATATTTTTTACTGCCTCTCTTCAGGGCTCATTTATTCCACCGAAATCAAACACAAGAATTCCCCCAAGGCATCCTTGTCAGATACGAAGTGACTGGGCTACACGACACACTCTTTCCAGGTACTGCAGCAGGTACAGGAAGGCTTACAATGGTTTTCAGTGTCGTATCAATTCATTATCAAAGGGAAATTGATGAATATCCACTTTTGCTGAGTTAGAGAGTCTCCTGATGGTTAACGAGCGTGAATAAAACGTTATGCAAATTAGTAGCTGAGAAGGGAATTCTAGAACTGAACTTGAATATGAAATAGGTCATTAATACAACACGTTTTTAACATCTGTTGATTGTTTCTAGTGTTAATGGTTGTAGCAAAAATGTCTGTGTTGAGTGAGAAGAACGTAAGATGACCTCGCACTCACACGCACATCCCTCTGAACTCTGTGCCATACTTGATGTAAGAAAGCAGGAGTGATTCTGGATGAACAAACAGGTCCCTACTCCTGGTGAAGAAACACAATTTATGGCCAAGGTTGCTATTTGTTCACCTGGTCAGGACACCTCAGTATTGTGTGTGCCTAGCTGGCTGTGCAGATTTTCTCATAAAATATGAATACTTCTTCCAGATACAGACAGTGCTTAACTTGCGTTTACTGTATGAACAGTTATAGGTTTCTATTATTATTTATAAGCCTACAGTGTGAGCAGCTTTTCTGTAATGCTCAAGAAGTGTCGGCTTCTCTCTTGCCAAGGACAGACAGACAAGAGGACACAGCAAGAGGAAGGCAAATGACAAACAAGAGATGTGTAGACAAGGCAAACTAGATTTTCTGTAAGTCTTACAGGCCATCTAGGTGTTTAAAAACAATTAAAATTGGAATGGATTTGGGCTTTGTGGGCTTGGTAGTGTAAGGTACAGTGTCTTATCCTGTTGGTACAATCCGGTCTGTCTAGGTTTCTGTGCATGGGGTTGTTTTGGGGTTGTTTTTTTTCCAGGTTGAAAAACGAGTGATGAAAGCCAGCAGGTAAAACAGGAAAAACCCAATTTCTTTGAAGATAATCTATGGTGCTCATAGCTGACCCAAAGGGTCTCCAACACATCACAGGAGAGGAGTGGCAAGTTCATATTTGGAGGGAGTGTGTCAATGGTCTTTAGAAAGGAAAAATGAATACTGTGACAAAAAAAACCCAGAATGTCAGAATAACCGAAATGTTCCTTTGAGGGAAACAGGCATCGGGATACACAGATGTACTCATACCCCTCACCTCCCCTGTGGCAGGATCGGGACCTCCCAGGAGGGCTAGGTCTGGGTAGGAAATGGTGATCATTACAGGCCATTTAAAAATCTGGTTCTGCAAAGCAGCAACCTTACAGTCTTGCAGACATTCAAAGAGGAGAGGGAAGGAGGGATGAAAGGAAGGAAATCTTTCCTACCTTCTCCCTGCCCAATGGTTATTGAACTACCCATATGAAGTGGAAAAGGTCCAAGGGGAGGACAACCCATCTGCAATAGCCAATAAACTGTGAGCAGGGACATAAACGCAGGACGCAGCACAACAAGTTTCAAGCCGTGGTAGCGACATAAGCTTCAGTTTCTCCTTTCTGGGGTGACCACCAAACTCATCCCATCTTCAGGTACTTTAGATGAGGATATTTCTCGCTGGCCAGAAATTCTACCCTTCCAACAAAGTTTCAGCTTCCATGAACTGCTTTCTACCAATCTGTCAAAAATTTCTATACAAGCTCTACATAAGACAGCAACAGGAGCCCCCATTCAAATGAGGTCCATCTGCGGGGAGGGCGGCGGCGGGGGCGGTGGTTTGGTTCCCCTGTCATTGCTTTAGATCCAGAACTTCATTCACAGTCATTGTTTACAAAAAGGAAAAGCAAACTAAGCCTCTTGCCACAGACAATAACAGCTGGCACAAGTAGCCAATCCAAGCCATGGTCTAGAATTTTGGTCAGCAATGAGAGGAGAGCAAAATACAATGATCACTTCTAGCTGAGGCACATAACTAAGGAGAACACAATTAGGGAAACACTGCAAGAGAAGACCAGGATGTGCTTCTTCAGAGACAAAGACATGGAATAGCAGGGTGACAGGAGTACTGTCTAAAATTTAAGGGAGGAGAAAGGAAACAGTACAACATTTTTACATTTTCTGTTGAAGGGTTCTGCCCACCCTAGCCAGGCTCTGCGTAGTGTCTGCACTTGCTTCTTAGCTATGAAACCTCAATCACCGCCTGGTGTAGGAGCTTTGATCCAATAGATTGGTGTCTCAGGTGGTGCAGTGTGCCAAAGCCTACTATCTCACAAGATAAGGATCGCAAAACATGCCCTTTACCAAAGGAAGCCAGAGGGCAAAAAATAGTAATGCAAGTACTCAGGTTTTAGAGTTCTCCAAGCAGAGAAGGACTCGGGTTGTAGAGATCCTCATCAAAATCCAGGGCAGTGATTTCAAAGCCCTCCTTCCACAGTGGAGCCACCTCTATAAAACAAGGGGCAAGAAAAGACAGTAACAGAGTTTCTCCATCCAACGTGCATTGCAACTCTCTGGATTGAAACTCCAAGCTGGTATAAGGAATGACAAGTCATGGTGGGGTAACGAAACCTGGAAGTTATGCAGCTTAACCACAGCCCAGGGGTTGGAGGTGCCTAGACATTAGGCTACCAAGACCAAAAGTCACCTAATTTCTTGAATGCGGACCCAGAGCCAAGTTTAAATGATCCTTACTAGGCCCCTGTATCTCTCATTCATTACCTGCTCATAAGTGCTGGCAGTCACTCAGCAACTTCACCTCTGTTCTACAAACCACAGCGGTGGGCTACTATATTTATTATCCCATCACAATTAACCACCTCTGATTAGTTCAACTAATTACTGGGTGCTAGCAATTACTCACTGACAGGCCTCCTCAGAGTCTTTAATAGCTGTTCCCACAAGATCAAACAGGTGAAGACCAAAAGAAGAAAGCAAAACAACTAAACAAGTGGGAAATGAGGGAAAGAATTAAGAAATCCCTGAACAGCTCCAGGTCCTTTGAGACCCAGGGTAGCAACCAGCCCAGATAATTAGCATGCCTGTTGCCTTGCCAGCATGCATGGAAATTTTCCCTCCAGCCCTTTTTCTTGCAGAAGTTCATGATTTGGGATTCCTCTACAATACAAGCACAAGACAAGATGCATTTGCACATTCTAGTTTCAACACTGCAATGGCCCTCCAAAACACTAAATCGTGTCTGGGTAATTTTGTTTAGAGGGTGAATTTTGGATCCTAGACCTCCAAGTGGAGGGATTTTCTTTGTAGCTGACTGAAGACCTCTGACAATGGGAGGGATTAGGGGAGAATGGAAATGCTGACAAAAGGATAGCCTTAACTGATGGGGAACATGCTGCTTTTATGGATCTCAGAGGCAAAAATCCTTAGGAGGATGCTTTACACGTTGTAATAGCAACTGTATGTTTTCTGTTTCAGATCCTGCCAACAGAACGGAATAGAAAATAAATTGTTAAAGACACTCAGAGAAGTGATCTTGATCTGTGTTAAATTCTACAGGATGCAGAAAAAAAATCATATAATTGTATCTGATGCTTAGAGAACGCTTTTGCTCCTACTGCCATTGAATTTTATGGAATTTCCCTAAACAGGAGAGCATCCAAATGATATCTTTGTTTGCAGGTCTGTATTTTTGCACCTGTGGTGGGGTTTTCAGATGGCTGGTGAGGTCAGCTGAGGTGCCAGCACCATCTTTACCTCTGGCTTAACACAGTCTTGTTTGAACACACTTGTCCATGGTGGTCATGGACATGATAGTTTCTTCCTTGTGATGCAGATGTTTGCTTTCCCCAACTGTTTGCTCACTTGGACAAGAGCAGATCTGATTACAGGCAGAGCATGAAAGTTTCTGAAGAGTGAAACTGTTCATTCTCTTTTCTCTGCCTCTTCTCCTTCCTGGCTCCCCGCTTGGCTGCATGCTTCACCCCTATGGCCATAGCATTTGGAAGATGTCTGCTTCCAGACATCCTACTCCAAAGCCTTTCATCTTGAGTAATACTGATCTGACAAGTTTTAAGGGAGGATTTCAAGGTGTTCATAAAGCACTTCCGTTAGCTTCCAGGTGGCTTTATAACCAGAAGCTAGCTAGCCACAGACAACGTGGCCACAGATCCTGAAGCATCTCAGCATCCCAGAACCAGCCTCCAAGCACAGCTGAGATCTTACCAGGAGGACTGTAATCCTGGGGAAGCTGCTGGAGAAGAGATATTAGGCAGCCTGACATAGGAGAAGCTTGGTTCAGGGCCTTATGCCTCCCTTGCTCCAAACATGACTTTCCGAAATGATGAATGATTGTTTTGCAAATAATGGTTTTGCATTAGAAACACACGTTATTTCCTGAATTGCCCCTCTAACCTGGAAAGACTGCTGCCAACACAGGGGAACGTGTCCAACACTTTGAGCCTAGTGTGCCACAGGTAATGATGGGAGGACTGGAAGGCTGTCATGGGACAGGTGGTCTGAAGGAGATGAGTGGAAAACGTGACCACCTCTGGGGACAACAAGCTTCCTGAGCACAACCCTTTGTCCCTGAGGGTGGGCATCCAAGTTGGGTATCTGCGTGGGGTGGGATGAATCCCGCTCAAAGCCAACAAATACAGACAGGATCATCTGCAGACCAAAGATGGAAGAAACACCTCTCCCACATGTACATGACATTATTACCCAAGTGCACTCCCTGCTTGAGCGGGAAAGGACAGCGAGTGTGGTCAGAAGACCTCTCACACCCTGACAAACAGCACCATGCAGGTCCTTTCCCTTTTTGAAGAAAAACAAGGAGGGGGCAGAGGGGGAGGGTACAGCTAAAGCAAAATTGTCCCATAAAACATTTTACTACAACAAACCGATTAACATTTGACTCTGCTATACAACCCGAACAATGCTAAAGGCTGCAAAATGCCTGCCTGAAAAGGCGATGCAAAACAATACAGTCAGACAAAGAGCCCTTGCCGAGGCGGGACGGGCCCCCGTACAGCCCCCCCTGCCCAGCCGCCCGGTGCTTTCATGCTCATGCTAGCTAGCCATGCTGAAAAGGCGCAGGAAAGGTGTTTTGTTTCAAAATAAAATCTTTCCGAACGAAGCGTGCGCTGCAGAAAGGCAGGGCACGCGGTGGCGTTCCCCTTTTACAGGAATTACAAGAGCCCTTTGCTCTTGCACGTCAGAAATACTCCCCGGGTCCTGTTTTCTGCCCTCAAGCCGCTCTCCATCCACGCACGAACGCCAACAGGCTCAGCCCGGGGGTTCCCCCCCATCCTGCTCATGTGGAGGTGGGGAGCACATGGGGACCAGAGCAACCGGCCACGTGGCCACCGCCTGAAATTAGGCAAGCTATTGCTAACTGTAGTACTTCTCCATTTCTGCAGGTACATTCAACTTACACCACTTAGATTCTTCTACAGTACTGGATGAGTTTTCTAGACCTAATGAGATCATCATGTGAACTGGATTAGAGAAGACTAAGTTTTAACTCATATGCTTTTGCTAATAAATTCAACTCTGGAAATCAGCTGAGGTTCAAGCAGCCATAAGCATCTTTCAGGTTAGATTTGATACTTTTAGTCAAACATAAGCAATACTTTTTCCACGCACATAACATATTTTTTTCTTTAAAACTCTCTTCATACCTTTTCACCTTTTTTTTTTTTTTTTCCTGCTTGCTCTTTATGATCGGAGCTGCTAGAACATCTTGCAGGAAGGCTTTGGGAGATCTCAAGAGCAATATCTCACAGGGCTGGTCCCTGCAGAGGTCTTGCAGGCACCTCCGGCAGCCGAGGAAGAGCTGCAGGTGGCCTCCAACATTTGGGGACCCATCGGGAAAGCGACAGGATCTGATGCACTGCATCTCGCCCATCCTCCACAGTACAACAGGTTTCGGTGTCCCAGGCTCAAAGACAAGCAGGGCTGGCATCCAGGAGCAGCAAGCCATGGCCTGAGGAAGGTGGGTGCAGAAATTTCCAAGAGCGGCTGCTGTCAGAAAATCAACATCGGTAAGGAGCCTCCTGGGTGGGAAAATGTCAGTCCAGCTTGTCAATCAGAGGGTAACGGCTGACAAAGGCAAGCCTCTTGCTACGTCTTATAGGGGCTTTTTTTTTCACCCGCAACCAGAAATTCTGGCTTTCCCACATTCACGAGGAGACGCCTCTTGCAAAGCGTCCTCCATGCTCCACCAGGCAGGTAGCAACACAACAGCGGTCAGGTCTGACCTACCACTCCAGGTCCACCGAAAAGCAACCGCTGGCCGTTATGGGCAGGTCAAGCAGCACTGGATGATGGCTCATTTTCAGGGCTGTGTGCCTGCAGGAGCGGGGGGGTTCTATTGTTCAGAAGGGAGATGTGCCCTAGGGAAGCCCCATTGCTCCCCTCCACCAGCTCCGAGGAACAGGTGGCTACAGCGTGAATATCCACGCTGGTCTGGGATGTTTAATATCAAACAGAGAGGGAATTAAGGTGCACGGGTCTGTGACTGCTTTACATGTTAACTCTGGACGGGATGAAAATGTAACCCGCTGTTTTTGCCTTTATAAGCAATACTTGGCTTATTCTGTTCCCAAGCTTGTCTCCTGTGCAGTGTATTTCTTTTGCTGATAAATATTTATGCTCCATGATTTTGATTTATACAAGGGGCTTAAATATTGTAAAGCTGGATATAACCAGTGTAAAACAACATAAAACAAAGCACTAGTATCGAGAATGGGGTGGACTAAAAAGGCATGGCTCCTGCACCGGCCAAATTTTACCCCAGAAATGACCTCTTCCCCCCCCAGGAGTGCACAAACTGGCAGCTTCCCCCTCTCTGCTTTACAATTGAGATTCCCAAACTGTGTGTATCAAGCAGGAGAGGTGTTTGCAGTATTGCCAAGGTTACTAGAGTGAAAACATTGCAAATGGCATTTGCATGATTGTACTTTCAAATCCTAACTTGTAGCAACAGTGCATTTTAAATGAAGGGGATTTATAACTCAAACCAGAACACTAATCATATTCTGGAGTAATAGGATTTATTTGTTGGTTGTTTGGTGGTTGTGGGTTTTTTTAAGCTCAGAGACAACAAGCTATGTTCATGAAAAGGGAGATGGCTGGGCTTAAACCCTACTCCCAACAACATTTCTATAGGATTAGAAAATAAACAGGAATGTACTCCATTTTCAATATGCGGTTCAGAATCCATGTAGTCTTTAATGCTTCCCTGCTATGAGAACATCCTAAATTGCTAAGCAAGTTCAGACAATTGCCACTTTAAATGAAAAACTCAGATTAACACAAAAAAGAGGGAGTCGTCTGGGGATCAAGAATGGATGTTTAACAGCGCCCAGCTGTTCTCCAGCTATGAAACTCCTTACCCAAAGCACACTGGGCACGTTATGAAGCAACGCTCAGTCCTCCACCAAGACTAGGATTTACAGCCCAATATCTTGACCAACTAAAGCTGGAAGCAGTTGCCATGTTCCCCACGACATTGGATTTCTGGGACTGACTGGTAAGGTCCTGTGGCACCTAACTTAAAGTCATGCAATATTTATGGGGAGAAAGAGCTCGTTTAGGCTGTAATTTAGGAGGCGCACTAAATCTCATGGCCCATATCCTTACATGGAATAAATGGATTAAGTCAATATACACCACCCAAAGAGCTTGATTTTAACCTCCATGCCCTGCACACACCAGACTTACGGGAATAAAGGTGCTCCATGAGGGATTGAAGGTTACCAGAATTAGTTCCAACAAATTCCCTGGGGTTTTTTACAAAAAAAAGAACTTTTCCAGACATTTCTGAAATATCTCTGTAAAACACACGTTAAAGCCACCTTCTAGGGCTTGTTTTAATATAAGTATTCTCAGTGGTGGTCTGTTAAGCTAACCTGTCAGACATGGAAAACCAGGAGCGCTCATGTGGTCTGCTACTGCAGCCATCTGAAGAGACGATAAATTTCATCTGACCGGTGAGAACTTCATATAACACACATTAACCTGGTCATTTAAATTGCATGATCATATACTTGCTGGTGATTGAGTCTGGGCTAGTTAAAGGGGTGTCAAGTTAGGCACCTATAAACAGCACCTAAAATCTCTAGTTGTGCTTGGAAATTTTGGCCTTAAGTACGTTCATAGACACACTGATTCTATACAACGTGTATATATATATATATATATGTGTATAATTTCACACGCACATATACATACATCTATAAATGAAAAAATTAATCTAAAATGTCGCCGTGCAATCTGTCAAATAAAGCTGATATAATAAATATGCCACTTTATTTAACAACTGATGCTGAAGAGAACTAGGCAGAATGAAAGAAATCAAGACAGGGCTTAGTAAAAACACTGAGGAAGGCAGAAATTAAAGCAATCAATCACATTCTCGTGGAACGTCTACACCACTCGAAATAATATTTTATTGTCTGCTATTGATTGGATGCCACTGAACAAAATTGCAAACAATGAATCTGGTGTTATAAACAAGAACCACAATAAGAATAACTTATTTCAAAGCCTTGGCCGCACAACAGTTTGTACTCTGCAGAGCCAGGCATGGAGCACTGGACATATCTACTTGTTCTACCACCATAACCTAAGAAAACATCGCTGCTCATTAACAATGGAAAGGTTGGCATGCAACGGTGCCCAAAATAAGGGCACACTCCTCTTTCGCCCTCCTTTGCATTTTAAGTGTGAACATTTAAAACTTGCAAACTTTTGTAGGACTAGAGAGAAGGACAAGGATACAAAAGAGAAGCAGCACTGTGTTTTTTCAAACAGTGAGATCTCAGTTCAGGAAGGAGGAGGAGAACACCCTGAATTTTAATCTCCTGATACAATCATGAGAAAAATCAAGGAAATTATGCTAAATCAGAAAGCAAAGCATGGTTGTGGTACCCAGTAGCCAGACCCAGGCAATTTTGTGGAAAAATGAAAGAAAATTTCTATGGGGCCTCCAGCAGCCACTGGCCCCAAATCTCTTCCCAGGTGCTTTGCCCTCGCTCGGGTGGGACACTGCCACCCTGACCTGTGCAGAGACAAGGGAGATGAGTCAGGACCCAAGCTGAGCCTGATGGAGAGAACCAGGCACAGGACAAGTCATGAGGGGCTACATCCTCTCTCTGCTAACCAAACCCCAAGTTACTCATCAAACACCTTGACTAACACCACCAGGACAACCTAAGAAAGATGCTGCTCATGCTGAGCACTGGTCTGAAAGATTCATCTCCAAAAAGGATGAGTTGCCACAATACTTTACAGCAACAAGGAGTAGGACCCACAGCTGGTTCCCAAACCCCTCTGAGCTTGGATTGTAGTAAGGAGCAATGACTATGTGGCAGGCTTTTTTGTGCAACTGGGGGAAAGTCCTACTTCTTTCTCACCCCTCTAAAGCTCAGAGGGTGATAAAACAGAGCACTACTAACACCTCTAGGAAAATCAAATGGGACGGTATTTAGAAGAGCCAGCTGTTCCTGATAATATCCTGACTCTAAAATAAATGTGGGCAAATATGAATGCAAAAGGCTGGATGAAGGAGCAAGTAGCCAGGATGGATTAGAGGACACATCTCTTCCTGGGCTGTCCTATGATGCCACTGGGTTGTCACACGTTAGTCATTTCCAGACACATGCAAACAGCATGAAAACACTGGGCCAAACCCATCCACAGTGCAAATTCATTGAGTCCCAGCAGATCTACACTGGGTTCTAATTTGGCTTATTATGTATAACTGAACATAATTCTAATTGACGGGTTTGATTACGCCTCACATCACTTCTGCTCTAATTTACCCCCGTGGGATGAGAAAGAAGTAACACACAGATTGAGGTCTGGCTCCAAGGGTGACAGCAACAAGAGGAAGAAAGAAAACCATCCCTGGACCTGTGCACGATGGCCAGGGGTGGAGCTGGAGACATTCCCACACTGAAGAAACATTTACCCTGCTGGTATTCAGGAATCAGGTTGTTTCTAATTTACCATTACGCAGCTTTACCTACCCAATAGTTTGCTACCCACCCCTGCAATATCTAATCTCTACTATTACTACATATTTTATGGAGTGGGAGTACCTATAGGCATTTTGGGGGTAAAAACTCTGCTTGGTATGTGAGGGAGAGTGTGTTTGTGCATGGGCGGGATTACAGTTTGGGGGATTTGTAGTTTATAATTATTTTCTCCCATCTGTCTCATATACGCCCCCTTCTCTTACAGATTCTTCATGTCTCACATTAGGAGACAATTTCAAACCTACAGGGATCAGCGGTGCCAGCCCCACCTTTCTGGGGAGGAGGGTACTTCCAAGGGGCTTCCAGTTAATGTGGATGAGAGTCTGGTACACTGGACACATCCATCAACCAGTGTGGAAGGAAAAGTTCTTCTAATGCATTATAGTTACTTCAGAAAGGTCAACCTAGACCCCCACCAGGGTGGGAACATCCTTGCAGGGCTGGGACTGCACAATAGTGACCATGGGCAGATCCATGGACCTTGGTGAATTAATACTGTAAATGCTTTGGGCCCAGAAAGCCCAGCTGACAGCCCCAGGTTGTAGGAAAAGCTAAGGAGGAAAGGGCACAAGTGGTTGAAAGACAGCATGTAAAGTGGTTAACGATGGCTCACTCCCAAACCTCCAGAGGCTTGCCTCAGCTCTGGGTCTGGCCAACATCTTGATTCATACCTTTGATGAAGGGTCAAGAATGTGCTTGTGAAATGCATGGTGGGACCAAGCCCGGAAGGTCTTGAGAAGTGCTCGAGAGGAGAGGAGGAGAATTCAGACAGACCACGACCTGAAATGCAACTATCTGAAAGAAGCAAGAAGGAGATCCAGAGAGGTGAGTTCAACCTCCTGCCCTCGGGAAGGACATCTCCAGACCACAGGCACAAGAGGTGCTGGTTTATGGTCCGGAGGGCAGGGAAAAGGACTACAAAGAGCCAGCAATGAGAGCAGCATCCCATCAGAATTGTGGGATGTGCTGACTGGAGGGGGTACACAGGGAGGCACACGAACCCACCATGGCACAGGGGGGATAACCCCGAACTTTTCTCCTGCGGGGGCTGAAGGCAGCTGCCTTCATCCCAGCCTCTGGGCTCCCTACCCAAGACCAGGGACACTTCCTACCACCAGGTCAAGGCACATCCCACGATCAACCCGATTTGCTGTTTGGCCAGCGGTGAATTTCAAGCAGCAGCTCTGGCTTTAGGAACGAAGCCAGCCCGCGCAGAGGAGGTATCCACGGCACGGATTTCGGGGTGGTCAGCGCTCTGCCGCCCGGTTAGCAGCAAGGCTGTGCGCATACAAGGAGCATTTAAAGGGGTGGAAGGAGCCATCAAGATGTACAAAGCCAAATCTTGTCCAAACGCGTGCGAGGGAAGGCAGCGGCGCGGAGGAAAGCAATCTGGCACCCTCTAGTGTGATGCTCCGAGAAAAGCTCGTCCCTCCCGCACCCTTCCCTGTACCTCAGCAGCATCTTTCCTCACAACCACACAGGCCGTCTCTGCCCACAGGCTCAGTCTCATCAGCCCCCTTTAATTGCCATCCACTGTAGCAAGACACGAAACTCATTAGCGCGAGCAGCAACGCGTCACGGTGAGCCTGTTGGGTCATTTGCGTCCCAGGACATTCAGCGCGCGCAAGCCTGATCTGCGGGAGATGCGCAGCCCGGTGAGGCTTTAAAAGAGATTTTTCAAAGCTTTGGGAACCTGGCGTGGCTGAGACTGGAGAATTGCAAAGGCCAGGATTCCAGGGCCACCGTCCCACGCAGCACCGTGTGTGCGGGGTTGAGCATAAAGGCAGATGTGTCCCAGGACACGTGCTGGGAAATGAGATATGTCGCTGTTTGACAGCATTAAGGCGGGAGGGAGCAGATTCAGGTGACTGCGTGACATCTGGGGTGGGACACTTGTATTAAGAGAGTCTGAATTACACACAAAAAAAAAACCAAGGACCAGCCAGGGTCTCCCAGTCCAGCCCATCCCTGGTGGTGCAGGCACAGCTACAGCTGCCCGAGAACATTTCACCTTTTACGACTTGGCTTTCAAGCCATTGGAAGAAAAACAACTTTCTTCCCGTCCTAATCACCTTCACCATCCTCCAGTGAACTTTTGGGTAATGTATGCTGTGTCATCAGAGCAGCGCTGCTCCACGAATGGTAAACAGGTGCCCGTATATTTCTCAGGATGACAGTTCACATTATCATTGAACCCGAGGAGCTGACACAGAGCACAGGCAGGAGGAAATAAAATACCCCCAAACCAGAGAGCACCGTCCCCTCTCAGGGACTGAGACCGCTTCCACAAACACTACTGAACCAAACCTCCTCCTCTTCCAGGGCTTTGCAAAAAAAAGGGGTTGCGGTCAGACCATGCAGCCGTGAGACAGCAGTTGGTGGCCTGACCTTCAGCACCTGGGATGATGTAGGTGGGACGGCTGTCCCAGCAGTGACTGCCGACTCTGCCAGCCATCAGAGACAGGACAGGGCCAAATCCCAAAAGGCCATGATAGATACTGTGACTGGTACAGCAAACACATTAATGTGAGTGTCCCTGTTGACCCCGGAGAGCTGGCATCTAACCAACCTTCGTGCCACTGAAGGTCACCCCTTCTTGCCACATCGTTGCTGGCATTTTTACATGTCGGAGGTTTCTATGATCTGCATAGAGTTTTGGTTTTGGTTTAGGGCAAGCTCGTCACCTCAAAACAGTCCTCTATCCTCATGCCTCATGCTCTTCCTTGTCCTGTTGGTCCAATGCCAAAGGACCCTGCTCAGGTAGGAGGCAACCCAGGGCCACGTGTCTCCTGCATCACCTCTTACATCCCCCACTGCCCACCTCCACGTCCTGTGCTCCCCTGCACCAGCCAGATATTTCCCACGAAAAACAACTGCCAGTAATGCAAGCTATGGATCTGGCTCAGCTCTGGGTAAAGCTGGATCCAATTTTACAAAACCCGTCTTGCAAGCAAGTTCATCTATAAATAAACACAAAACCTGGGATGTTTGCCTGGCCCCTGAAACAAAAGGACTTTTGCTACACAGCTTAAATTTTTATTGCTAGTTAGCGTAAGAGAGGGGGAAACACAAAAATGCAGGCTGAGCCAGGATCTACGCAAGCTTTTGCAGGCAGATCAGCCAGCGTATCCCCTTAATGACCTTTAAAATCACTCTTGCCTGTCATGCTAAATTGCATGGTCACTTTGTGATGTGGACACATGTTCACAGAAGATTAAGCTGAGACCATTCATGAGACACATTGCTCTAAATTGATGTACATATTCTAAAAAGTGTGATTTTTCTCCCTTAAAGATGTAACATCCCTTCTTAAAATCAACTTTTATTTTCAAAGCATAGAGTCACCAAAAATTAAAACACTGAATTCGGCAAGCTAAAGTCATCAGAGAGGTGACTCAAGCCATGTTCAAGACATTAGAGTTATGACCAGATCACCAGCCCCCATCAGAAGCAGCAATATTTTTTGGAGCAGGGCAGGAGGATAAACATTAAAGCAACTCACTTACACTGGCCTTTCCACTTCCAAGCCACGGCTTCCTTGACATGTGCAATGCCTGAATCTTTTTGGAAGACCACAGAAAGATACAGCCTTACCTTAAAATATTACAGAAGCAGTGCTTCCTAGGCCATCACTTTAAAAACAGGTTTTGGAAAAAATGCAATGGGGGTAAGTACTGCCCTCCCCGCTGCAAACCAGGCTGATGCTGCCCGCCATAGCAGGTACCTAGGGAAAAGTAGCAAACAGATGATTCTGGGTGTATAAAATTGAGTTCCATCTTCTAGTTATGCACTTACAGAAGACACAGAAGGAAGAGAAACCGGGGCCCAAGCATGATACTTGATCTACATTTGTACAACAGTGCAGCATCATGCTTGTCCACACCTACACCTCTTAAGTGCTATTGCAGTAGGAAAATTAATACAAGAATACCCAAAGCAAATGAGACATCTTTCATCTCCTCCCCACCCTCCCTAAAAGTTTTTAATAAGAACCATTAAATGAAAGCCAGAGGGCAGGTCATTGCCCAAGGTCAATCGACACATCTCCCTCGTAGTCAGTGAAATTGCATTTGGCGAGGGCTCGGCCACAGGACCTCAGGAAGGTTTGGACAGGAGCTGTGTTGGTGAGAGCAGAGTGAAATCAGTGACAAGAAGAGAAACAGCCTGAGCCGTTGTAAAACTGAAGAGCTGAAACCAACTATCAACTCACTGCCCCTACTTCTCCGCTGGGAAAAGAGAGGATTGTGCGAGCAATGGCACGTATCTGTGTTTGTGCCATTAGGGGAAAAGCTTTACAGTTAACACATTTCTTGGTTTCCATTCCAAAGATTAGTGAAACAGAGATAGATTTTTCTCAATATCCCCATTACCTTATTTTTATTGCTTGTTTTTTAGCCATTACTTAGTTGAACTCAAACTTACTGTTAAATGTACTCCCATCAATGCTGGTCAACAAAGCATTTAGGCACGTGCTTAACTCAAAGCAGATAACTAAGGCGCGTTCAGCGAAACCCACCCATACGCCTCACTTTTTTTTCTCTGAATAGGGGCCCTCCATCATTTTAAAAGCTGTATTTCTTTTCAGCATAAAGTACTGCAGCCACAAAAATCAATGCACTATGCTCCATCAGTGTGCATCTGTCACTCAGCTCCCAGCACGGGAAAAGGAAGAAGCACACATAGAAAGCGCTCACCCAGTCCCTTTCCTTTAAGAACAGCCAAGAGTAAAAAGATGCATAATTTAGCAGAATGGTTTTATTTGTGTATCGGGTTATTTTAAACGTCAGCTAAGGTTATGTTCTTGTCTTCAGTTGCTGCTGGGTGTTGCTTCAAAGTCATTCTGAGTCACTGCTCTCCATCTTCATCTGCTGATGGGCCCCCAGGTAGTGATGGAAACATAACTTCCCTTGACATGGATAACCTCCAATAAAGCAGCGACTTCCCTTTTGACATGCTGATTAGAATAAATGAGGGGAGGCGGAAGGGAAGAGGAAGGGGACCGTAGCTCTTGAAAACTAAAGAAAACAGGTCACATCCTGCTATCTGCTTCTGTGGCATCAGATTCAGTCCAAGCTATTTGCAAAACAGCAAGAAACTCATTAGACTGCTGCTGGAGCTATTGATGGAAATGCAAATCTTTACCTACAATACCTTGTTCCACAGCAAATGAACAGAAGGCTGGGGAAAACCAGAAAGCTGTAGTCTCAAGTCCGAGAGTCCGGCAGACTCAAGTATCACCTCTGTTTTTCAGATCTCAGTCCAAAAAAACCTTAAGGTCTGACTTCACTCAGATTTTCCATTAGTTGCATCAACACTGACTTTAAAGAAATTCCTGCAGGTTTCCACGAGCCTGAATAAGGTGCGGATCAGAGCCTGAGGGCTGAGTAAATCAGCCTCGACCCGGTGCAATATGAAAGGGCTCTGCTCAGAGGGATACAGTCTGGCTGGTGCTTTGCGAGACCAAGGGACGTCTCCTCCAGAGTCGAGCTTTTGTTTTGGCCTGACACAAGACTTGCCAGAGCCAGTAATTCTTTCCATTATCTTCCACGGACTTTGGATTAGGTTGCTTATAGTAAATTCAGCTTTGGCTGCCCAAAGCGATACTTCATGAGATCATGTAGCTCAGAAACCGGGTAGAAGGTTTCCAGAAAAATCCTGCCCTTGTCTTCCAAGGGATCCTGCTGAGACGATGACTGAGTCATTGCACTGGTCCCAGTATGGCTACCTGCGACTGGTTCACACAGCCAGGGGCTTCTGCTCTCTAAGAAAGAGTACTAACACCCCCCATCTCGACCTCTCAGTAGGGTCTGCACTCCTTGTCACATGCACATTTTCCACAGAGCGCCAAACATTGTCATTTACACCCATAAAAAGCTGAATTCAGCACTCTTTCTATAAAACGGATCGTGAACCCTTAACACCACTTGCCTCTCCTTGGAATAATAAATTATAAGGACAAATGGCAGAATCATTATCAGTTTCAATATCCAGTCATAAATAGTCTTGTAAGAACACTCAAATGATGGTGTTTTATTGCGTTAGATATCACTTGCCATTAATTACAGCATGAAACTTTTGTACTTTGATGAAAAGCATTTTAGCCAGCTCAGTTATAAATTTAAAACAGTCTTAAAACAAAAGTCACCTCAAGTTGTGGGTTTTTTTTTTTCTCTATAGATCTGAACACAAAATAGTATTTTAAGATTGGAATAACACAAAAGCAAGGTTTTATAAAAGTTATTTTACTGCACACACATTCAGTTTTAACATGTACAGCAAACTAACAGTACCCATGGCTATTTTTTACAATAACATTGTTGGCAGCTGGATTTCACTGCTGCAGATACTTCATAGTTCATTTGGTTTAGTGGGGGTTTTCTTACTAATGATCAAGTGCTGTTGTGAATCAACGTGATCTAGTTTACGTTTCTGCCCTGTTTCTTTTGTTTGGATCATTTCTCCTTCCTTCTGTCACTGTAACTCACCGTGCAGGACAGAAAAGCAGCTGGCTGCAGAGCGTCCTGGCACCAACAGGAGCTGGTGGGTTCAGCCCCTAGCAAATCTGGGACACCCACAAGACCTCACATAGAGAAGTCAACTTCAGCCTAACTTCAGAGGGATGACCCATGGGAGTGAAGCCAAGATCTAAATTTTCAAACAGTTGTGGGATCAGTCTTCAAATTTCCAGGTCGAGGGGATTCAGGCTGAGGCAATTTAAGTTGCTGCTCCTGGGGAACAGGGTATCAGCCCATGGCATTGATCACATTTTGCATTTGTTTGCAAAAGGGATTAAAGGGATTATTCCACCCCCGCTCTGGGCATGGTAACCTTACAGCCACCACAGCCAAATCCCCCAGAGACCAGGCTTCAGAGCCTCTGCTCAGGTGAACAGCAGTACATCTATTATTAAATCCAGAGGGATTGCTATCATACATACATGAATGTACAGTCCCAAATCCAGATCCACAGCACCAGCTGTACTGGCTCCCATAGATTTTTAAGTAGAGTTGGAGAAGACATTTTGCTTTCCTTTCCCCAATCCTCCAGGAGGAATTATGGGTGGCCCAGCATTTAAATTATTCTCATGAGACCTGGGAGACCAAGGTTTGGCTCTTGTCCTGCCAAAGGCTCTCGCTTTGCCCAGGGACACAGGAAAAACACCCAGCTTCTCAGAGATATGGTGGGAATCTGCTCAACCTTAAGACAGCTAAGCTCAGGAGTCAGATTCCCATGACAGTCAATGGAGATCTGGTCCCTGCTTTCAGCGGTGACTTCTTGTCCTACATGTGCCTGGAAATGGCCCGCAGGAAGATCTGCTCTGTAACCTTCCTGGAGACAGAGGTGAAGCTGACCAATTTGCAGTTTTCTTGGAACCTCCTTACTCTCTTCGAGGATGAACTTAACATTAGCCTCTTCCCAGTCATTGGGGACCTTTCACGACCATCACCACCTTTCAGAGATGGTAGAGAGCAGTCTCGCAATGACATCAACCACCTTCCTCAGCACCCTCGAACACATCCCGTCTGGTCCCACGCACCCATGTATGCCCATTTTGCTTCAGTAGTCCCTAAATTGATCCTCCTCTACTACAGGTAGCACCTCTCTCCCCTAAATTCTGCCACTAGACACAGAGATAAAGAGGCTTGACAGCAGACCGTGCCAGTAACGACAAAGGCAAAGAGCACCTCAGCTTTTTCCATGCCCTTTGTCACTAGGCTGGCCAACCCATTCAGCAGCAAACCAATATGTTCCCCTGTTTTCCTTTTTCTGGTGATTCACTTATAGAAATCCTTATTCTTGCCCTTCACACTCCTCACCAGTTTCATCTCACTTTTGGCTTTTTGAATTTCATCCATGTTGGACCATATCTGAGATCTAAGGACAAGTGACATTCCCCAGGACTCATCAGCACCTGTAAAAACAGATGTCATTGTTGCAACTCAACTGTTGCTTGATATGGTGACCATTTGCTTTTTGACACAAAAGTGAGAAATTGAAGAAAAACAGTCTAATTGCTCATTTAAGGCAGCCTGTTCTTTCCCTTCTGCTTAGCCAGTTAAAACCTCATTTGACAATCTGAGAGTTTAGCTCCCAGTGCTCTTGCTTAAAATATAACAGATGGCCTCTAATAAGTAAATTGAAAAGTGCAAATAAGGTTAAAACAATTTTTCTTTATTGAATATCATTAACTTCAAGGCTGTCCACTTTAAAATGCTAATTAAACCTCACTTCCTTTTGCAGGGTTCTAGTGAAGAAAGATTGCCATGGGGTAAATTCCTCTTGTTTGTAGAAGACTAGCCCAGCAAACAGATAGCAAACTGGGCTATTACATGTCCCAAGCATAAGAAGTAGAGTTGGAAGCTTTCCATTTATTTATCCCTTCCATACTAGTTCCTTCCCACAAACCAAACACAGTCAAGAAGGAAATTCAAAAGAGGTCAAGAGTGAAACCCCGCTCTGTCCACATGGCAAAGAACAGTTTCTCTAAAGGTCACTACTAGTCCAAACCAAATGCAGTTTTCAGCACAGGATTTCTGACACCATGTTATAGCCCTGCAAAACGTCGTACTGCAGGTATGGGGCTCTATATTCCTGGCACCACACACAGAGCACAAAAGGTCCTTCAGCACCTTGCCCCCACCTTACTCCTAATTTCCAGCTCAAATTTATTCCCAATCAGTATGTGCCACTTGCTCATGTGCCAACATTGTTCTTTGGCTTGACTGGTTTTTCCCCTGCTCTTCACCCCCAACCTGAAGGATTTTTACTGAACGATGGTATCACCTCACAGCTTCTACTTGCTAGGCAAAGCAAGCTAAGCTTTTAGTCTCCTCTCCTAGGACATCCTTTCCCTTCCCCTAATCAACATATCAGCCCTCTTCCTCACCTGTTCCAATTTTAATTCTTCTTTCTTGAGCACAAGAGAGCAGATTTGCAAATGTCCTCCCAGGCTGGGGCTTACCAGTCTTGCATGAGGCAACACTCCCATCTCAACTGGAAAGGCACACAGGTAAGCTCAAGGATAACATTCACCTTCTTCATGGCCAGGTCATACTCCCAGTTTCTAGTCATCATCTAAAAAAAACTAGTATATCATCTAAAAAAAACTAGTATGTTGAAATCTTTCACCTACTTTACCCCTCCCGAAGGTTGAGCTCCCAGTTCGATACAGGTCCAAGAGGCACCACAACTCAGCCCCCAAAGACAGCCTCTCATGTTCAACTAAAAGCGATGGGTGCGAAGCAGCCGGCTTTTTGGACAACAGCCTCAGGACGACAGCACCATCATGGGGAGCAGGGAGCTCTGGGTGCTACCTCTGCCTGGTGGGTTTGACCCCAGGTCCCAGTTTGCAGGCCAGCGTTGGTAGGCTGGAGGAAGCTCAGGGAGGGAGCTGTTTCCCTGTCTCCCATGATCCTGGGCTGCTGTAGGTGAGAAAAGCAAGATGCATCAGGCCAGAAGAAAGGGAACCTGACTGAGTACTTGGGTCCCCTCACCAAGCAATTCCTGACTCCAGATGCATTCTCCCTCCCCCTCTAAACACATGATTCTCACTCATCTGAGAAAGTTAATTTACGTCAAAGATTCAGGGTATAAATTACAAAATGCAGAATTTGATACAAATTACCTGTCCAGTCTCACCTCAGTGATTTCTCACCTGGACAATCTGGTTGAACATCAGCAACCCTTACCCCAAAATACTCATGCTATGGACAATCCAACATTGCCTGTCCAGTGACTCTGAGGTTCAGCAGCGTTTCTGGGCCAAGAGAGAAGGAAAAGAGTTTCCTGACATTCTGGCCTTTACAGGAGGCACTTGCCCCATGGTGGCTCATCTCTTTTGCTATGGCAGCCCATGAACGATGAGGGCTGACTACCAACAGGCAGGGGCAGTTTTTAGCAACACTTGTTTAACCGGTCCGTTTATAAAGCATGCCAAAACCACACACAACGCAGATCAAAATGAAAAATCTGTATTCACTGGGCAAACAGCAAAATTAGTCTATGCTGAAAGGCTTTTGGGAGAGTCTGCCGTGCTGCAAACATGGTGAGATGGAATAAAATGAAAAATAATGGCCGTATCTTCTGAGCCAAGAATCACTCTGAGGAGAAAAAAAAAAAAAGCTTTCACAGCAAGGGAGGTCTTGAAATGCAGCTTATTTGCTTATTCATTCAGTTGAACTGTCTGACTAAATCACATATTGGATTAGCTGCATTCATCGTCTTCTCTTCCCTCTGCTTGAGTAGGCGTTTCTTCTAAGGGACAGCAATGGCAGGGACCAGAATAATTAGGCTGAGAAATGGAAATTGGGAGAACATATTGTTGCCTTTCAACAACATCTTTCTTGATCAAAAGGGTATTTCTGCTATGTGCAACTGTCCTCAAGCAGGGCAGGAATCTAGCAAAGAAATGATACCAGGAGTGACAGGGGAATGTCCCATCCTAACCTAACAAGCTATGGCAGCAGTGTGAAGAGATGCTCTCAGGAGGCAGAAGCTGTTATATCAAAGTTGTGCGAGAATCCTTTGCTTCTTACTTGTTTTCTGCAACATGTTTTATTTTAAGATAAAAGTCCTCAGCTATGCAGCAGCTCCATTTCTGCTCTGTTTCTCTGTCTAAGTCCTTCTGTTATACAGCATGGCTTAGACTATTTTTTAAGGAGAAGCCCATCTTCCAATACACCAGTATTTATCAGATCTGGAACAGAGCTGAGGTTTCAGGAGGGTAGTGCATACTTGTCAGTCAGAGAGTAAATATTGTCTCCGAACAGCAAGTTGAACAGACCTTTGTTTTCCTGTGCAATGCTTGTCTAAGTCTTAAGGGAGCTGTCTTTCACTGAACCGGGGTACTGAGCTTGCAGGCATAACACAAATGCCTGAAAGAGTTCAGCTTGAAGGGATAAACACAAGCAAGGGCATGCAACAAAAGGACAAAAAGCAAGAATGTAAGTAGCAAAGCTCCCGACCTATATCTGCTGGGTATCTCCATGCAGGTGTACGGAGAGGACTGTCTGGAGAGAGCTGGGGAGGTCAATCTCATGGATTTGACAGTAAAAACAGAGCAGTCCTGGAACAAGAAAGCTTTCTAGTTTTACAATGGTAACTGGGGACAAATCTTGTTCTCCAAAGTTGAGACCAGCTTTGAATCACGTCTTCAGGAGTTCGGGCACAAGAAGAAAAATTGGCTTTTTCTGTCCTCTTCTCCACACTGCTGCTTTTCTACTCAGCAGGGAGAAATGGCTGACTCAAGAGACAAATCACCTGATCTGCTGTCGACATCTGCCATAAGATAAGATGAACAACAGCCAGAAACTCCTCTCCCTTGTGGTCCTCTCCTTTCATTATAAAAGGAGCCCATATGATAGCAGACACACTGCTATCTGTATGACTACACTGGTCATACGAATCCCACACCTGAGTGACCAAAGACTTCTGTTTGGCTGATGAGATGCTAAAAGAGAAATGACAACTGGATGGATGCATTACAGAGTACTAAGGCACAATATACCAAATAAAAGCAGAGCTAATCACAGCATCTTAACAAAGAACGTATCACAAATACCTGTCATCTGAAGATCTGAGAGCAAGAAACGTTGTATGCAATTAATAATATCCCCAGTTGTTCTAATGGGCAGGCTGACGCATCAATGGATGAGGCAACTTAGTGAAAGACTGAAATCAGAGATCATAGCAGTATCCATAAGCAGTGATAGCTGCTCCTTCACCCTTACCCCTCAGGGTATGTGCTTCAAGAACACTGAACGAATGAGTTCCCACAATGGTCGAGACTTTCCCAGAAGTCTGGGATCACTACAGAAGCATCATTCTGTTTATCAAAGCCAACTTTAAAAAGCAACAGAGGAGCAGAAGAACAAGTAAAGCAAAATGACTCTTGGGGCTGGATTTCAGCAGGAGACAAGTTCATTCAGGGAAGTGTCAAGTAAGAGAAGTTCTTAGCATCCCGCAGAAGTGGAAACAGCTAACAAGGCAAACCATGTACAAGAAAAGGTTGTATCTGCTGCAGGAGAAGAAAAAGGGATTCTAGGGGAAAAATTAATCTAAATATCTTACATTCTGGTAATGTAATCTTTGATGACTGAAAGCTAAACCACTTGAACTGGCTATCCAAAGAGGCTTGACCTAGGCTATAATCAAAGCACAAAAGGTGAGCAGGGGCTGTAACTACTCTGAATATCCCACTCAAAGGTGTCCTACTCACACTTCAGATACACGCTCAGAAAAAAGTGGGTTACCAAAAAAATTCATCCCTAGTTCCTTTGCCCAGCACATCACATTGTAATTTTGACCAGCACAAAATTAGTGTAAAGTAACACCAAGGTAAGATCCTTTGGTACAGATATGATTTTGTACCCAATTTGCACAAGAGTAAAACACTACTAAAATTTCAAGCCACATGGAAACAGGACTACAGTCACCTTCAGAGAAGCTTCTTAAGGAAATGCTCCTCACAGCATAGGGGTCCCCTGGTAGCTGAGTGACTGTCCACCCACCTGCTCATCATCCTTATCCTTATGTTTGCCAATTTCAACCCAATTTAACATGAGGGTTGAGATCTCGCCAAAATCAAAATCCGAGAGGTTAGATGAAAAATCAGCGGCTGAGAGAGAAATAAAATTCAAATAAGCAACTTTCTGCTAGGGAAGGGGTTATGATTTGGCCCCATATTCATGACAAGCACCAACAGCAGACAGTTTAATTCTCTAAAATGTTGCTCTTTCCTTCCCTCAGCCCCTAACCTGTACACAGCAGTCTGGGGACCAAGGTAATAGAAACAAAAATAAAACAAATGATTTGTTGAATGTTCTGATTTGGCTTTCTGTGGCTTTAGATACACATCCTTCACTGTGCTGCTCTGTGATCTGTGGTGGTAGCTGCAACTCCAAAGGAAAAGAAAGCTGAAAAACAAAAAGGTCCCACTGGGATCGCACACAGCGGTATTCAGCTCAATTACTTATTAAAGGACCAGCAGAGCACAGACTTTTTTCAGTACATTACTTATTCAATCAGTGCTCCAGCTCTCTCTGACTGATCCCTTAAGAAAAAGCAAACATCTTTTCCTGTTTGTTTCCAGCTGCATCACAAAAGACTTTAAAGACTTCAGGCTGCAAAGAAAACTGTTTGTCTTTGGGTCATGGAACACCAAGAGCTTGTGGGTGAATCCAGTGCAGCTCTGATTGACTGGTGAGGGCACAGGGCTATCAAGCTAAGGAAGCTGCTTGGATTTTTCCATGTAACTCCATGACCCACCTCCAACCTAGAGTGGCTTTGCTTGTGCGGGGCAGCAGCTGCGGGTTAGACAGCGATGAACAACCTCCTTTCGGCAATCAAGGGTGGGGGGTGTTTCCAGGAGATGAGATCAATTTTCCAGCAGATTAGTCTAGACTGGAAATAGCTCAGCAGGTCTTTAAACACAGAAGCTAACCTTTTGTCTAGACAAGATGGGGATGCCATGTTGCTCACCTTGAAGAACGGTAAGGTCACTTACGGGGGAGGGAATCAACCACCATCAAATAAGTTGAGGTAGAAGACATTGGCTTGCCTTTAGGTTTCTGTTAGCTAAGATGTTAATTAAGTCAGTAACTTCTCTACTCCAGACAACCAGAATAACATAAGGTAGACAAGGTGGCAAAAAACCCACATGCTTTTGGAAACAAAAGGGCACCAGATCCTTCCACCACTGGGGACTTTTTTAAAGGGATGCACATGCGAGAGCAAGAAGCCTGTGGTTCCTTGGCAGGCTAATGTGCATTCCTGGAAAGACAAAGAGTGGTGGAAGTCTTACAGCAGCATTTCTTCAAAGGACCTTTCAAGGGGGAGATTTATTGAGTCTTATTCTATCTGACACTAGTCAGTGAACATGTGCAACTTTGGTGAGCTAGAAAAAAAAGAGCTTGTCTATAAATTCTTACACTCCAGACACCATTCCTCAGAGGCCAGCCCTAATAAACCCATCACCACAGCAATACTATAATTCAGTGGTGCTCAACTCCTGGCCCTTCAGAGCCTTGCATCTGAGTCTTTTCTCAGGGACTCCTGCAGCAAGCACACAGTGCATCAGCTACCCTGAGGAAACAGTGTTTTAATGCTAACGGGGGAGATACCAGAGAGCCCCGACCCAGCCCAACAGAGAAGGAAGTGTTTCCTTCTCCCTATCCAGAGAAGAGCTCAGGCCCAGAAAGTAGTTAAACCATCCAGACGGTATCCTACTAGCAGCACATAATACTTTGTTAGGAGCCAATATATTATCTAGAAATGTTCTAACATGTGCTATGAGCTGGGAAACATAAGCTTTAACCTTCTTCAGCTGAGTAAGAAATTGACCCCGAGTCTCCCATTTCACAGGTAAATAAAGCCACAAAACTACAAGTGACATCAGTCTTCTCGCTCCGATAAGCCAAATGAGCTACTCAAGAAATTGTCACCAAAATTGCACAAAGCTAAAACACCTCTCTGAACCCCTTCCCTGTGTGGTTAATCTTGTTGTCAAACCAGTAACCAGGCAGAACTAAAGGCTAATGATGACGGTAATGCTGCTTAAACTAGTAGGCATTGTTTAACTTGCATTAATGAATCCGTCTGTAGCTCTCTACAGCCTTGCTCAATGACAAAGCAACTGCTGACGGTGGACGCCTGTGAGAAGTATTATACGTTTTAGCACTGTACCTTGGGACCCAGAATAATAAGCACATAAAAGAGATAGATGTGTATTTGTAATGCCACCTTTTAAAGCAATTGCTTAAAAGAAGCCTGCTTTAGAAACTCAGAAATGTAATTCTTGACCTTCCTGAGTAATCATGCTAATATCAAGAGAAGTTATAATTATTCAGTTGTGAACAAAAAAAAGGCACTGTTCATACTCACAAATGAAGCACTTAAATATAAAAGGGAAAGCAAAGGAGGAACATGCCCATTCCCCTGCCACTCCGGAGGGGAGTCATGGCAATGGGTTCCCACCCTCACCCCAGAGATGCTGCAGGCACAGGGAGAGTGCTCCTATGCTACTGTAACGTGAAGAATATGAATTTGAGTCACCCAGCTCCAGCAGGGACATAATCCAGCTCTCACTCAATAAAGAGATCCTCTACTCCCTACAATTCCCTGGCTTATTCCCTAGGCACATTACAACTTCTACAAGAAGGGAAGAAAGGCTTTAGTCGCTTTCATGAAACAAGTCTGCTTTATTCCCAGAAGAAATTCTATCCTCTGGGAAAGATACCTGCACTGCAGAATGCTGCAGTAAAGTGCTCCCACTTGCACAGGGTGATTTAGGATGTTCAATCAAATTCTGCCACTTCCACACATCTCTGCAGAAAGATCTCCTAGCTTGTATTTTCTCTTAAGATTTTCTCAGCTAGAGGCTACTTAATCTGGACTAAAACATTTGAAGTGAAAGAGTAGCAACAGAACAAGACAGTCACCAGTCCTGCTCGAGATCCCCCAGAAAGAAATGGGATATCAGTGGTAGAAAAACAACAGTGACCTTCATGCCCTGTTGGGAGCAGAGCCGTACTTCTGCAGTCGCACTCAGCATGACACAAAGAATTTCATAGCCATGATGCCTGAAGGAGGAAAGGGAAACAGAATAACCCCAAACCGGTGTGCAGATGAACTGACTGCTTTTTGAAACAGAAAAGAAATGTGTAAAACTTCCCACGCTTGTTCCCTTATTTTCATTTCTACAAAACTGATGTCAAGTAAAACATTGTGCAATGGTGTCTGTATCACATAAGGCCTCTGTGCTTTCCACAATTTATAAAATCCAACCATGTCATGTTTTATCACACAACAGACTTTCCATAGTGTCATGTAACAAGAATTCCCCTTCTTGGAGGATCCCAGGGAGTCTTTAAAGACTTTAATCAGCCTTCACACCACAAATCTCAACATATTAAAGAAAGATGGGATTAAGTCAGTGTGCTTATGCTTTCTGTTGGGTTTCATGTAGGCAAAGATATAAACATCGACAAGTTACAGATGTACAGAAAGATAAGTCTCAAAAGATTTAAGCAGCAGAAGTTGTGGAACTAAGATACTGTGCTAGATAGGTATGCAGAGGCCAGCATGCTAAACACATGGAATCAAAGCTGATAGAGATGGGTAGAGTGATTCATATATATAAGGGACTTGACTTTGTCATCCAGCTATTCCAGAACAGCAAGCACAATCTGAAAAGTACCTAAGAAAAATTGAAGTCACAAACACACAGAGCAATATGATGCTTTTTTAATCAGGTTTTCAATCACAGTGTAATTTTTTCCACCAACACGCTCAAATACAGACATTTAAAAATTATTTGTCTACAAAGAGGAACAAAATGATTTAAACAACTCCAGTAAATTCTGAGCAAATCTTTTCTGATCTTCTCCTTGGGAGTCCACTCTTCAGCCGACTTATAAATTTTGTTTGCTTCTATTTCGCAAGACAAGAAGAGGTTGGGTTGTAGATAACCTTCTGTTCAAGCGCAGCATATCTTTTCAAAAGTGGACGATAGAGCTAAAAAGGAAAAAGAAATAAGTATGTCTAGGTTGAAAAATTAGATTTTTATACACACTGCAGTTACAAAACATCTTCGGACCTGATAAATGCAGCATCTTCATAAGTACCTGAAGGTTTGGGGGGTTTTTTGCCAATTTGCTCAAGAAAATGCTGCAGAGCCTTTCTTCTTCCAATGTTGCAGTCCTTTTTACCGTTTCCTTTACAGCTTAATTTTATGACATGAACAGGTTGTTCTTATTGTGGCTGTGTTCTTGCTATAAGCAGAAGTCATCACTTCCAGAGGAAGCAGCTCGGCTAAAGTCACCTCTCCCGGTCTGACATGCCCCCTCGGTAATAGCTGTCCTAATCACCCAGGCAGAACTCCTGTCCTTGCCTCCCTCCGCTACCTCAGGATGGATCACTGCCTCTGTCCCCTCCTCCTCTGCCTTGCTAATAAGCACACCGCCACTCTCTAGCACAGTCAAACACCACCATCAGAAAGGTCCTTCTTGGCCAATATGCTGACCAGGGCCTTCTAAAATACACTTTACACTCCCTCTCCTGCCCCTCTCATATTCCTGTATGTATTTGAGCAGCTTCTCTCCTTCACATCTTGCACAGCCACGACTTTTCCCATCTACAGTCTCCTCCATGACCAGGTTCCTCACTCCTTGATCCCAGGCTTTTTGTATTTCCCTAGCTAGAATTCTCCAGGAATTTTGAGATCCAGAATTGTTACAACTGTAAAAAGAAGAATCAAGACTCAAATGTATTCAAAACCCCAGATTCAAACAGACCCTATGCTTTTGGATATGGGCAAGATCCATGCTGGGATTTGTTTCATTCATTACCTTTTTTTTTTTTTTTCCCCTTTGCTTCAAATTCATCACAGGACATACCGCAGAAGATGAGCTGCTTGTATGTGACCAGGTTACATAGCAGAAACCCTGAATAGAGCCTAGCCCTACTGCTGGCTCCAACCCAAAACTGTACTTCATCTAGATCTGGGAGATACACCTCCTTCCTTATCTCCTCTTTCTGGTTTTAACTGTCCAACTAATAAAATCAGTAGTTTGACAAGCCATACCAGGACAGCTTCACTCATTTGCTGGCTCAAGCACAAAGAAGGGACTGCCAAGAGCCAGTGTGGGGTCTGGTATAGGCTCGAGCAGTCCTTAAGAGGATGCCATAAGGTCATATCCCTGCCGCAATGAATCCTACGGGCCGCCAGTCTAGTCTACAAGCCCTCTGCACTGATGTTATTCATAATCAGGGCAGTCTCGCTCCTGGCTCCAGGTTCAGAGAGGTTACAGAGTCATAATGAATCATACCCAGCAAACTGAATTACTGCTCTCATCAATAAGTGAGATCCAGCATTTAAATGCATTTTATCCTTTTCCAGGTAAGATCCACAGCCAACAACGGTATATGTATATGCATGAAAAATTCAGGAGGAAAATGTTTCAAGTGCAAACTATGAGGCCATAGGAAGAGACAGGGTTGCTTGTGCGCAGTTTTATGTACAGCCGTGCAGTAGCCTCGGTGTCCATAACAGTCACACTTTCTCAGACGAAAGAAAAAAAAAAAAAAAAATCACATAGTTTTCTCATCTAGGAAATAAAGAATTGGTGTCTTTTGGTTTTGTTTCAATTGATGGCAAAATATCCAGTTTCTGTGTTTCCCTCTTCCTGAATAATAGTTTCAGTCTGACCAGTGAAACCTGGATTTATCTCTTCATTCCCACTTTCACGATGGCAGGTGAGAGTGACTTAATGGACAAATTCTGTAGGAGGAGCCTGTTTTGATCAACTTCTCCCTTTTATCAACCAGATTTTACAGGAGTTAAAGTACATTTCTACAACAGATTAAGTATATGAAGGGGAAGAAGAGAAGGAGCATCTACAGCAGATGGAAAGAGACACTGTTCGCTAGCCAAGGCATCATCAGGACAGTTTTAAACCCATCTCACGGTGACTGAGGCTTACAGTGTCTTTCACTGATTAAAACAGAGAAACCTACTCACTCCTGCCTCTTGCAACAGACTTCTTCAGTGACCCCAGGCAAGTCATTCAACATGTATGTACCCCAACCCCTCTTCTCCACAGGACAGCAATACTCGGATCCATGGAGATTTATGCAGATTTATGGGGTTAGAAAATAAAATGTACCACTATTATGAAATGCCACATGACTCAGCATGGTATTTTTAACTAACTACATCAGGGCCTTAGGGGCTCAGTGAGGTACATATAGATATTCTTTTCATTTTGCCAAAGAACATTATTGCTCCCATTTCTGCTAAATATGCACATCAGAGTAAACAAAATATTGAGCAGGCAACTATGGCTATACTGGGAGTATCAGTATGTCAAACAAAAACAGCTCCTTTATTCACTGAAGCATCTATAATCAAGCCTCACTATTTCTTACTTAGCTATTCTGTAAATTTGATAAACCCTAAGTGCTCCTCAGCAAAGATCCAGCACAACAGCGCTGCATTGGTAAGTGAGCTCAGGCACTGAGAAAGCAGGCTCCATATTCCTTACCCAGCAGTATTTTTACAAAATACACAACAGTGCATTTACTAGAAGGCTGGGAAGTATTATTGTTAATACATCACTCTAAATTAAAATGTGTCAAAATAAATGAATAACCGCATTTACTGATATAGTTTCTTTTCCTGTTTATTGGCGTTAAGCACTTAGCTTGCTAATTGAGAAAATTCAGGCATTTTCAATAAGCTTCTCAGCCATTAGTGCAAATGAATGTTGCATTATGGACCATCTGAAAAAAATGCAAACAAAAAATTAAGAACATTCCTTGTACTCTATTCCTGTTCATTTGGGGTAATAAGCAGCGCAGTTCAGAGGGTGAAGCCAAAGTCTTAAATTCCTCTTCCTCAGGGAATTTGGCTGTAATACCACCAGTACATCATGGCTGATAAGCGCAGCAGTACTACAAGCTTTTCATAAACAGTATTTTACATGCCAGCTTGACACCAGCTGAAGTTTGGGGCCAAAGCAGCGCAGCTCCCATGAAGTACAGAGAAGAAAAGCCAAACTGCACCGACCGAGACCGTGGCCTGAGCACGCACACGGTTGTGTCTGTGAAAGATGCTTCTCCACGTCTGCTGCGACTGAACTGCCTCTGCAGAACCTCAGGCAACTCCTCCTAAGCGATTCCAGGAGCCTTTTTCCTGAGGCAATTATATAGATTTATTTTTATAATTGAGGTCCAAAGGGAATAAAGAACTCTCAATGATGCATAAAAACTCAAGAACATAAATTCCCTCTCTGTCATAGCCTCAAACCTAATATATCAAACCATGATATTTAACAAAAGTAATTACATGTATCACAACATGAACCTTATTATTGTCCATAATTTAATTGTCCTTGCTATATTATGGCCTTTTCTCCTGCTTATCTCTATAGCCTACTCCACAACATCAGCAGTACTCTGACGGCTTCATTTACAAACCCTAAACTTCTCTCCTGGGACAATTTGGCCACACTCTGACAGTCCCACAAATAGCTAAGAAAATGCTAATGATAAATATTGCATTATAACAGAGAATAACTTAACCTGCCCTCCCTGAAAAATGCATTCAAATAAATGTTACCTTGCTCTCTAGTCCAAATCAAATATGTCATCCTCATACTGTATCTCACCATAGTACCAGCCTATGAAGTCAACAGGGCTTTTAGTGTTTACATTGTCCCTGCTGCCCCCTAAAAGCAAAACCAGCTACAAATTATTACTACAAGTGACAATCCACGTGGATCCTTCTATCTCCTGCAATGCTATGTTAGCCAGTGATTGGAGCAATTCACAATTTACCAATTACAAAGATGATGCTGATGATTATCTAATTTTAATTTACCTGAGTACATTTAATCTACCCTGAATAGGTTAAAATTAATCAGTCTCTCACAAACACTTGCTACTTTTGATAGGTTCTTTTTTTTTTTTAAACCAAACTCAAATTATTCAAAGAGATTTGCTTAAGAAATCAAGAGTTACAGATGTTTTATTTTTAATTCGTAGCAGTTGTTCGCCTTTCTTAGCACAGAAAGAATACTCATAAAGCAGAAAGAATATGACAGTGTCCTGAACTACTCTGAAGACTCCTCTAAGGAACCACACCTCAAACAGTTACTTTATTTACTTCAGATATTCATTCTGCAAGCTTATCTTAATCAGTTTAATAGGTTAAAAAAAATTATTGGCTACACAAATCACCTTACTCAAACTCCCATCAATACCTATTATATTTTTGTGGTTGTATTATTATTACCTACTTTGCACTAAATTACCAACCTAAACCAATTCTAGAAAACAACCTCCCCTCTTCAAAATCTAACTCAACAAAAATATCATTATTTTAAATCAATAAATAGGTCATTACAAACTTCCTTGGTAATAGGGTCACTTCTATAAATCCACCTACTTACAAGGCAATTCACCAAAGTCAAGAAAACCTGTTAGGTCTACATTTTCCCTTCTTGAATTTTTGCAGGATTAATACATCTCAGTAGAGTCAATAATGCAATCAAAAATTACACATCCAGAGGTAGTGAACTGCACTACGCCTTCTCACTACAAAACCCTACAGGACAACATTACGATAAATCTGACACTACGTCATAGGCATACGGCTTGTATAAACACAAGTGATCAACTCCAGATAATCATGTTCTCTCTCATGCTTTTTTGCTTAATTAACCAACTAGCCAGCCATCTGTGTTTTAATAGATTACTAAAATAGATCTGAATTCTAATGCTGGAATAATAGATTCTTTCTGTTAACATATATTTATTGCTCTAGAATCTCCTGGTTATTTCTGTCGTGCATAGTGGTTCTGATAAATCTTTCTCTTCGGGGAGGGAGAGGAGGCTCCAAAGAGGTGAGATGACTCTTTAATTTTTGCTATTCTGAAAACAGGAAGAAGGATTCATCAGGTTAACCCACAGGTGACTGACTTCAGCTAGCCTGGTTGAGTAAGTGACCAAAGACTATCACCACAGTGGTTACCACCAGAATACTTTATGACCCGTTTGGTGTCGTGTTTGGGTATCGACAGAATTAGAAACAAGCTCAAGTGAGCCCTCACACCCTACAAATACACTGTGAAATCAGGTTCAACTAAGAGACTTAAGGTCATAGCCACAGAGAGGGATTTATCCTCTTTGAAATGGTCTCTTCAAGGCAGGATGGTCTGCTACAGGATAAAGTCACATTTTTGCCAGACAAGTTGGAACTTACGGGACTTCAATTTCCACTAACTACCAACTCATCACCCATCACAAGGTCTGTGTCCCCCTTTTTGTGACTTTATTCTATTTTACCTGCCTATCAGTTTAACTGAACCAGAAGAGCTGTTTCGTGTGCCCTGCCCTTTCTTTTTGAGATCACATTCATTACCACAAACAATCCCTCAGCAATCAAAGAAACACTTTTTGCATTTTTGGTTCCTGGAAACCCCTACTGCGTGCATAAGCCTTGGCAATGAAGAGGAAGCTACATCAAACTGTCGCGTTTGACCTCTGTCAATAGGAGGTTTTCCTCTCTCCAATGATCTAACACATGTTGTCTCTGACCTACACCAGGAAGAAAGGATGAAACCAGAGCAGATTGCTGTGTTATGACCTGTTTTTTCTCCACCCTGCCAAGATTTAGCTGTAGCCGTCCAAAAAATGTAGGTAAGTGGTCCTGGGAATTTCACATTGGTTAGCCAGACTCTTTCAGAAGAGCTCCTCAGTAAGACAGAACTTAACCTCGGGATGACTTTGAAGTTTATAAAAAGAACTGTCATTTAAGTGAAAGGCTCTAACCTCAACAGAATGAAATTGGATGGACAGGGAGATGCAGCTCTGTAAAAAACAGAATCAAACTGACTCATCACATTATGAATTTTTACTGCACTGTTCATGCTAACACGCTGTATTACTGACAGGCCTTCTGGCTTTCTGCGGTTTCACAGCCATGAAACTAGCCAGGGAATCCACCATCAACTGCAAAATTATAAGACAGGAAGAAAAAAAAATGGTGTGGAATATGTGATTGCAAGAAGCTGCTTTTAATGGAATGAAGCTGGCAAGCTAAGCTAAAGTGCAGGAACAGTTATTCCTTCACATGCTGTTTGGCCACTGCCTTCTCTATCATTCACTCCTATCTACTGGGGCAATAATTCACTGCTGTACATCATTTAAAACCAATAAAAAGATGTGCTATGAGAGCCAGGTCTAACCAAGTGGAAAAGGAGAAGAAAAGTATCGAGAGGGAGATAATTAACTCTTTTAGCTTCCAGGCCATTTTATGCAGACAGTAAAATAGAAAGAGGTAAAATGAATTCCCCACCGATCTTCCCAGTTCGGTTAGCTTGGCCCCTGCAGGGGTACAAGGTGCTTGCTGCTCTTGCAAGGCCCCCGTGAGTGACAGCTGTATTCCCTGCCCTTGAGTTTTCTAGCTGAAGCAGCACCAGGGGGTCAAAAGCAGGTCTCTGAGCACGCCGCACCTCCACGCAAGCCAGCCTGGCAGCTTTTCAGCAGACAGCATTTTTGGGGGGAGCAGGGCAGCGACGTGAGGTTGAATCAGACACTGGGGATCTGCTCCTGAAGTGTATTCCCTGCAGAAGGCTTCAGCTGCAACACGCACGACACAGGCCATTGCTGTTAATTATTTTATCTTTTAAAATGAGGGGGGAAGGTTGAGTAAATGAGATCAGATCAATCAAGTTTAAATTATTCAATGTCTTAATATTTCTGAAGGGGACTTCTGTTCGATTACTGAGCTCCTCCATCTCAGTTAATAATTAAATAATACGCTGGCAGGCACAATGCAGCATGATCATTTCTATTATTACTCATGATGATATCTAGTGCTCCACTACACATGTAGCTGGGAGTTAGTAGTTTTGGCAGATCATTAATTTCCCGGTTTAAATAAAAGCTTTAAAACCTTGTTGCCGGTAGTTAGGGCACATCCAAATCTCATAAATGGAGAGTGTAAGGCTGCGTTGTTGTAAAAGTAGCTTCTGCACAGCTGATGACAGAGTTAGTTTCACCTTTGGTTATTTAAACTTGTGTTCTCTAGTTCTCCTGTTTATTACTAGACATTATATTTCAAAAGCTGTTGTAAAGTAAGGCCTGTGGCACCTGATAGGAAGAGGTGCAGGGTTGCACTGGATGGCCTAAGACAATGATTCCTTCCTTGGTTTTACAGGGGCTGGAACCACATAGTTAGCAACAATGACTATTTCTTTTGCTTTATCTGTGTGGCCCCATAAAGCACAAGCTTCACCTTCAGATGCGCTGAATTTCCCAGGATGGGCATGGTACCGAAGACCTGCGCCTACTGAATCCTCCCAGCTGGCACGCTTTCCAGCTAGGAGCTACAAGTGAAGATACACAATTGATGACCACTGTTTAAGATCAGACAGGAAGGATTTTGGGGGATGTTTTCCAAGAGGCCAGAAAGCACCATCACCACACCTTTTCCCATGCTGCTTGCTGCAAACAAGTCAAGACCATTTTGTCAATATTATCACTTGCAACCTGACTGACCTGTATCCAAATTCAACCTATTTTATAACTTTTTCTGTCCCTTAAGGAACAGATTTTGCTCTCTGATCACATCCAGTTAGGAAAAATCACTCTCGCAGTCCTGGATGGAGAGACCAGATTATTGCATCATTACAACACTAAAGATCTCCCCAAATCAAATCTATCTTTACAACAAGGAGTAAGAATTGTGTAACCAAATGTTTCTTAGATTAATCTATTTTACTAGAAAAATTAGTAAACCACTACATTTTGAAGTAGACAGGAAATGAAAAGAAAAATGGTATTCCCAAGCTTGCTCACCTCCTCAGCCCCAGTGGTTGGTGTAACAGCCAATCTAGGCTCCGGTGCTAATTTCACAACATCAGCCAAGGACACATTCATCTCGGCTACAAGCCCTGCAATGAGAATCACAATTCTGATCAATGCAAAAAGCACAATGAGGGATGTGCCTTGACTCCCTAGCAAATTAATACATTATATTGATCTTCCCTGGTCAGGTCAGCATTCAGGATTGAAGGATAAATGGCAGAAGATCTTACATTCCTACGCGCTAGCCCGGGAAGTGGGGACTCTGTGATTGAGGTTTTGCCAATCACTCGATTCATACCCTGGAGAATAGGTAAGCAGCAGAAATGCTACTCAACGATATCAATAATTATTTATGGTTACAACAATACAGTAAACAGCAGTGAAAATATGTGGAAGCAAGGGATTCAAGGACAAAATGTGACTAAACAAAAAAAGGAAGAGAAGTGAAAACACTGTCAAGAAAATATGCTACAAATTATTAAATATATTTATATATAAGGAACCAGAATAACAGGGGAGTTCAGCTACTACAGCATTTTGCTTTGCAAGTGAATCGCAGCATTTCAGGAGTTCCTTGTACACCTGCTAAGAACCCCAGGCTAACTGTAGAACACCGTACTTGCAGACGTAATATTGTACTTTGTAATATTATTAAGGAGCCCCTGCCATCAATATTTCACTTATACTAGCAAGTCTTCACTTTTACTCAATTCCTTGGCCTGGCCAAGAGTAAGTCAGCTGAAAGCATCAATCAAAAATGCCATTCAGAAACACACACAGCAAGCCCCTGGGGCTTGGCTGGCAGAGTACCTGAGCTAAGGAGTCCCTCCATCAGCATGGCATCTGAAATCTTCACTCAAACGCTCTGTCAACCAAGCCTCAAGATTTCATATGCCAAACTGGCAGAGGGAATACACATCTTCCATACATACAAAATATCTGCACAAACTTTAATGACGGCTCCACATTTCACATGCATTCACAGACAAGGAATTTGCCTGCAGCATTAGGTGCTGGGAAGCTTCTGCTGGCTTCTGAAGCAGTAGGTAAAGTTTGAGTACAGAGAAAAACAGTTTGGAAACTTGGCCCCCAAGCTGGAAAAAGCCACCCATTGTGGCTTCAATCATACTGGTAATCTAACAGTACTGATTCCACTGTCCTGCAAAAGCGTACTTTGCCTAACAGAACCCTTGTGTCTTTTCTGGAAATAAAGAGGAAAGCACGCTGTGTGCATTAAACACATCGACTCAAGTTTTGGCTGTACAGTTTTCTGTGCTGTTTTCAAATGCAAGAGAGCATGTAGTCTTCAGATGCTATAATGTGACAGCAGAATTGGCTTCTAAAATTAAAACTTGGCTGATTTCTTCTGATGGCTGATGTTATCTTTTCCATGCTTGCTGCAGTCCCATGATCTTACATAAACTTGTACAGAAGCTATCCATGTCTTAAGGTCCAAATCCTAAAGCTTCTAATCAGAAACACTGAGGCTAACAAAAGTTGGCCTAAATAAGGACTTCGGAATTTGATACACATTCCTTGATTTGTAAGATATTAGAAACTGTTTTAAAATACGTGAATAAAATTACCTGCCTGGGATTCAACTCTTAAATGGCTGATGGCCCACTGTAGTGGTTTAACCCCAGCCAGCAACTAAGCACCATGCAGCCACTCACTCACTTCTCCCCTCCACCCCAGTGGGATGGGGAGGAGAATTGAAAACAAATAAAACTCATGGGTTGAGACAAGAACAGTTTAATAATTAATAATAACAATAATAATAATAATAATAATAATAATAATAATAATAATAATAATAATAATATAAAAAGATAACAAAAAGAGAGTGAAATATAACCCAAGAAAGACAAGTGATGCACAATGCAATTGCTCACTACCCACTGACCGATGCTCAGCCAGTCTCCAGGCAGCAATCCACCCCTCCTGGCCAACCCCCCCAGTTTATATACTAGACATGACATCACATGGTATGGAATACCCCTCTGGCCAGTTTGGGTCAGCTGCCCTGGCTGTGTTCCCTCCCAACTTCTTGTGCCCCTCCAGCCTTCTTGCTGGCTGGGCATGAGAAGCTGAAAAATCCTTGACTTAGTATAAACACCACTTAGCAACAACTGAAAACATCAGTGTGTTATCAACATTATTCTCATACTAAATCTAAAACACAACATCATACCAGCTACTAGAAAGAAAATTAACTCTATCCCAGCCAAACCCAGGACAACCATCCTTAACATACACCTGCATGCATTAATAGATATGAGTTAATTAACACTTTAAATCTGGGACTCGGACTGTTGCATTACAGTGAGGATGTAGTACAACAAGCAAAATGACTGGTCAACCTAAGAGTATCCCAAGATTTATGCTTTTACAAGAGAAAGTGCATACTCGAGCATGGAGCCCAGGACACCTTGCATAGCCTTCACCCAGACATTTAAAAGCTAGAAGATACATACAGCTTTAATAACATTTACTTAGCCAACAGTATTACTGGTCCAGTTGTCCCTGCTCTCTCTGATCTTCTTTGCTAGGATTGATCTTTTGTTTGGTTTGACCATTTCAGCAATCCAGTTTACAGCCTGGTCCACAAACCGGGGCAGCAAGCTGTACCAGCACCTTCAGTTGGGTGTATTCTTACAAGAGCAGCACATGGAGGTAGCAACTCAACACATTAAGGTCCTAGACCTTCCCCTGACAGTAGCAACAGTTTCCAGGCCCCATCCCTTGGTTGAGAAGAAGCCACCAGACTTGAATTATAATGTAAATGTTATTCTTGGGCCTGATGCAAGCGTACTAAGAGCAAAAAAGCCTCTTTGACCTGAGTGACCTTCCAGTCAGATCCACACAGCTTTATTCTCCCCTCATTTTCAGTAATGTTAATTCCAAGTATTAACCAACTGAAATTAAATGCCCAGACCACTCAGAAGTATCTCCTTACAGCCTTACCGTGAATTGCTCTGTAAGCACTTCCTAAACAAGCAGAGTTGGCGGTATCGATAGTGTACACTGGTGCGTTGAACACATCAGACAGGACCTGAGGAGTATCAAAGCATCGGTTACGCATGTCCATGAAAGACGAGTGATAAGCAATCCCCTACCACTGCTTAGGAAAACAAATAGCTGCCATACAGCCCAGCCAAGCATTTGGGTACCCATGGAAAGAAGCACTGCAGGCAACAATGAGTTCTGAACTTGGCACACAACAGGGTATTGGTAAATCTGAGCTAGAGAGGTAACTGCAGCCAGGAAACAAAGTCCCATTTCTCCTCAGATCTCTTTATTACAAGTTCAGAGGAGTCTGGATTCAAGCATCATCTCCCTCATAAGCCTACACAATCAGCCTATGCCAAAGGCTTACATCAGGGCAAGGAGATCTGCTCAGGAACCCACAACTGGTGCCTGTTTTCTTCCATCGTGTTTATGGCTGAGCCAAGTGGGAAGGAAGGAGAAAAAAACCAGTCGTGGCTCCTTAGTTCTCAACTTTGATAAAATAAAAGTTCTGGCAGTATGAAGGCCTGCTAAGCCTGTCTTCTTCACCTCCACCATTCCCATCATATTAGGGCTACCAGGAAGAATGACAGAGGAGCTGGTTACACAGTCTCTACATTTACCAGGAATTTTCCTGTATTCAAGGGATCCTTAGCTATCAAGATACACCAAGACACTTCGCAACTTGGCTTGAGCAATACACCGAAAATTTTACAGGCAAAGAATTTGTTATGGTATCCAACAGTTATTAAAGTTTTTCGACCACACATCACTCCACATCGAAATTGACACCAGGCGTCTCACATTCACTGAGCTCACATGCTCTTCCCCACAGTGTAGGTTTAGGAAAACAGATACAGAAGGGGAAAAATGAAGACACGTTTGGATAGGCACACAGGAGGTTCAATAACTCTTTTCCAAAAACGTTGTCAACAAACCCTTTCCATTTTGGTTTCCATCACCTCTAGAACTGCAGGTGCCCCTCAGGCTGAGCAACGCAAGAAGCAAGTAACAACTCAGATTTAACTTGTGCTGCTTTTATTACTTTTGCCAAAGGGAACAGCGTATCACCCGATTTACATCCATACAATTGAGTCTAAAATAAGGCCAGAGTGTCCAGGAATCCAAATCATTTGGACTAGTGATCTGCAACCCCAATCCAGTAATTTACAGCCCTACTGATGATGGGCCCCAGGGCTTCATAAAAGATGACTAAGCAATTCAATCCATATATGCTATAGGAAAAAATAGTATGACATTTCTAAAGGATTTTGCCTCTTTCTCCAAAAGTTTGTGGGGAATCTGCAAATCAAAACCTTTGAAAATCACTAGTTTTTGTAATTTTAAACAAAAGTGCCTGGTTGCTAACTAGAATCCAATGAAAGCCTGAGGTTATACACTTAAAACACACTCTTCTGGTAAGATCGCCAAGTCAGTATTGCCTAACTTCGCTTGCAAGCAAGCATTGAGCAATACACGAGCTTCAATGCTAGAGGACAAATGGAAAATTAATCACAGTATCTATTAAAAAGCCCTCTGGAAATGATAAGGTCACAGAGTGTTGGTTCCACTGCCCATCCTGCCAGCCAATAATACCGTATTGTTTCAGCACTTTCCCCATCTGCTTCTTCATCTCATCTGTAATAGGTATTTCTTGTCTTAAGCTTGAATTGTACATTCCTTTGGACAACAGAGGTCTTTTTTTTTTTTTTTTTTTTCATCTCTGCAGAGCCTTATATAATGCAGCTCTACTTTATACTGAATGCTAGTAAGTGCTGTAATACTACAAATAATAACTACCTTTTGTGCCACATGATTATAAAATTAAAATTATTCAAAGTTCATATATTTAGTAAGTCATTCGAAACTGTGGTCTCTCTCATGAATAATTTTAAAAGAAACTGTTAGAGGTTTTACTGTTAAAAATATTTCACTGTGTTTCATGTGGTCATTAATCAAGCACCACGTATGTTATAAAAAGCTTCCCAGAACTGTGGAGAAAGCTGCCCTACTATATTTTTTTAACAGATTTTCCTAAGTTGCCTCCTTTGCAGTGTAAAATATAGGAGTTACTGAATGTTGATTAATTAAATGATAGTCTTTTGTAGCCCTGGAACAAATTATCCAAAATTGACCATGATAAGGGTGGAAGCTGTTATTCTTCATGGAACTGATATGGTTTCTGAGGTTTTGATTAAATTAAAAAGGAGGATCCAATTAACCAGCAATTGAATTAAGTAGATGACACTGTATTGATCATATTATTTTAAGACACTTCTAATGAGTTTTAAAAGCAGCTGTGTTGTTATACACGAAGAGCAAGCACTACAGCCACCACTCTCCCATCCCCACAATTTTTCAGCCATGTATGTTGCAGAATTACATGTTATAAGAACATTCAGTTCTCTGCCTTCATTCCACAGCAAGGAAATCCTCCTGGCACCTCAATTGGAAATACAGCTTTAAAAACAAACTCATCTATTAATCCAATCTCTTTCCTGACGTATTCTTAGTAGAATTACTCCAGTAAGGACCAATGTTTTAAGCAATTAACCTATCAGTTAATTTTCCAACGTCAAGTTCCTAAGCAAAATAACCAAAGCATATGAAGAGAAGTGACATCTACAGGCAAAACATGCCAAATTTGTTGTGTCCCAATCAGCTGTACAACCAATGGTTATCCAAACATGTATTTTAGATGCCTTAGGAGACAGAGCTTTTTGCTCTTTGCTCTTCAACCTCCATTTATTCCAGCTCACATTTTGCAGGGCAGACAAGCTTCGTTTCATGACTGCGATTGTCAAAGAGTATGGTGCGTCATTGAGGCTGGCCTCTAAACTCTCTCTAGCTGATGGAAAGGGATTGGCATCTCCAGAAAACAATTCACCCTGCCTTGACTAACTTCAGTGCCAGGACTTTAGCCCAAGATTAAGACAGGTGCCTTTTGGTGTAAATGTCTACCTCCAGGCTCGGTGTCGGAGCCTCTAGTCAAAGGGGAGCTTGTCAAGACAGTCAGTGGAGTACAGAAAGCTCTGGCTCGCCCGTAGGGAAACATCTACGTTTGATAAGTTAAAACACCATCAGGTTTCCTTTGCACTGTAACTGACTGGATCTCCCCTGACTATTACAGGATTGACAGATCGTATACAGACATCACATCGCAGATGACTGGATTCGGGCAAGATGAATCCCAATCCAGATGTCTAGTTCTGTGCTAGCAAAAGCCAGGTGAGAGGCCTCTCGCCGTTTGTGAGTAAGGTTTTGCCAAATCTCAATGGCCAGAAACAGAGAGCACACAGTACTCTCTTCTCAAGAAGATGGATGAAGGATCTTAACCAGGCTGGATGCGCAGCAACAGCAGCAGAAGAGGAAGGTGGGAAGAGGGAGGACAGACTATACAGAAGCATAGCCTCCCCCCAGTATATGACACAAAGCTAATAAGAAATAGATACTCAGAACAACAAAGTCAGGGTTTGGGGGTTTGTATGGGGGGTTTTGTTTGTTTGGGGTGGGGTTTTTTTGAGTATTCAGCACCAGCATAATCCCCCTCCAGTTTAAATCCATGGTCCAACTTTGATCTGAATGACAAGAACTACAAAAATCTCAGGTATTGTATCAAGTCTCTTCTTGATTTCTTTGCTGATTGATTTGATGTAAGTGATGAGACCTCGAAATCACCAGTGCTTCAGATACACATTCATAAAACTAGTCAAGTGTAAAAAAAACCCTTTAAAGTTCAATACAAAATTAGCATTGGGCTGTTTCCACACTAAACCTGAAGAAAAGCCCCAAAGACCTGCAGCAGATTCACAATCCCATATCCACACCTTCCTGTGCAGCTGCAGTGATTTTGATTCAGCAAATCAAAATAAAAATGAAGATGTAACTGCAAGTTCAGTTCAAAGGATTTAATTTTCTACTTACCTGTAAGATCTTTTTATTGTGGGATGCGCCACCAGTAGCCAAAATCCTTGTTCTGGGCACTGCAATGCAATACAACATATAGATCAGACTGAAAGTGCGTATTGTGAAGATTTGCACTACTGAACCAAGCAATGAGAACAAGGAGGTGGGAGTCAGATGATCTGGGCTCTCTCTCTGTACCTCTAATTTCCCTTCTGTAAAAAAGGAGATAAGACTAATTACCCACCTTTCCAAGGCACATTAGAACACTTTCTTAGAAGAGGCAACATAAATATTGCAGATCTATTATTATTATAGTGCTATCAAAGTCAGGGAGATTTGCAAAAGGGATATACAATAAGAAAGACAGAGTGTTGTTATACTACAGCTCTGGTTTGAGGTCAGATTGGTTTGGCTCATAGCTGTATATATACAAACTGACAGATAACCTTTAAAATCAGCTGGGTTTTTCCAAACTTATCTCCTCATGATGTTCACAGAGTTTACTAAAACCTGGGCAATCCCTATATGCTTGAATGACAAGGAAGTGTGTCAAAAGGTAATTAGAGATGGTCTAAGTCACTTAAATAAAATAAAAAAAATCTGAATCTTCATCAAATGCAAATCCACAGCTTTAAAATAAGTGTTAAAATAATTATCCTGCATTCTTTAGTCCTTAAAGAAACCCACCCTTCCTTCTCACATTCCTGGATGTCTGTCCTGTGCCTCATCATTTATTTGTGTTCATGCTCCTCTGGAGCATGGCATGCAACAAGCCATACCTCTATCCATAACCACAATTCAGCAAGGCATTATGAATGTGAGTAGTCCAAATGATCTCACTGAAATTCTTCAAAGGCTTAAAACAAAATAAATGCATAAATACTTTGATATCATATATTTTAAAAATCTAAACACTTACTTACCCTGATTTATGACAATAATAAGTGATACCATCATGTATTCCCTCCCAAGAGGGGAATTCTTCTGTGGTTATTGTTTTGTTATCTTAACCTCCTTTTATTAATAAAAGCTAAAGATAATTTATTTCTCACAAGGCAAAGTTGGCCAACTTATACTGACGCCCTAAATAACTTACCGTCATTTATCCTTTCAAGTATCTTAATGACAAAAGCCCCGAAGACAGAATTAGAAATAAGGAGAAGATGCAGCTCACCATGCCATTTCTAGACCCACAACTAGGTGCTCAGGTGGAGACTAAGACCCAGACAAAGCACTGCATGGGGGACCCTATTTTACTGATAAATTTAATTTTATTTTCCTCTTTGGAGGATATTCAGTGATGCACAAATTGGGTTTTAAAAGCCATTAGGATCTCTGTCAATGTCAGTAAACAAATAAAACAAACAGCAGAGTGATTCCTCAGGGAAAACAAGTTTCAATTATACCAACACAGAGTGACAGATCCCTGCCAAGATTATCACAACAACATAATAGCACAGAAACCAGTGAAAAATAACTAGTAAGCCTCTGTTCCTAGAAACCAAACTGAACTCTAAATGATTTGCCTAGTAGTCACAATTCTGTCTTGCTAAACTTTGTTGCAAATATGAATTCTTGCAGAACCACCATAACCAACATGAAAACACCACATTTCAGAGACAGCCAGCAAGACAGAATGAAGAACAAACATGTTTGCTACACTTCACAGCAGCTAAAACCAAAGAATAAGGCGTGCTTGCTCCCCACTGCCTCTGGAAAGGGGCTTAATAAACTGCTAGGCTATCACCATCAGCAAAGAACGGTGGACAATATAAAAGCGGTAAAGCCAAACAGCAACCACCCCTGCGAAAACCACAAACATATCTTAGCTCAACTGCTTCTTACTCTTCCATCTGCATGGAGCTCTGTCTTAGGGCTTCTGCTCCACAACTTTTCAAATGCTTCGGAGCTCTGTCAGCGTATATTGCTGTCTGCTTTCACTAGCACAGTAACTGATAGGTCAGGCAGGGCTGATTTGTGCCTTCTAGCCAACTCCAATGCCCCTCTAACAGATAACATGTTTGCATTAGGAATCGAGGGCTGGACAGAAGACTTACTCCTTGCTAGGTCAGAAGATTCATGTTTTGGCTATGTTATCAATTTATGCCATAACTGTAATTCAGGATACTTCTATATAAATAAGTTACCATAAGAAAAGTAGGGGTGAATTTACAGTGCATTAGCTATTTGATGCAAACCACTCATGAGTATGCTACTAAGAGTTGAGTTAGATAACTACCAAGAGGGCAAACAGACCTCAAGTCTGGAAGTGTTTAGCACCCTGATTATTTGTACACCCATCTTAATACAGACTAATTCTTTCATAGCAAAATACTAAGAATTATTTCAGTATATAGTTAACCTACCTGATAAAAGAAACTAACTTAATTTACACTGTGAAGTTTCTTATGTCGGTTGGACATCTCAAGTTCTAAATTGGATCAGCTCGTGAGTACAAACACACAGAGATACACCGTAAAAAAACCCCAAACCCTATGCTGAAGCTACATGAAGGGCAAAACCATTCATTCTCCTCCACTTCAAATGCTGTGCTGGTTTTGGCTGGGATAGAGTTAATTTTCTTCATAGTAGCTGGTATGGGGCTATGTTTTGGACTTATGCTGGAAACAGCATTTATAATTCAGGGATGTTTTAGTTACTGCTGAGCAGTGCTTACACAGAGTCAAGGGCTTTTCTGCTTCTCCCCCCACCCCACCAGCGAGGACGCTGGGGGGGCACAAGAAGCTGGGAGCTGACCCCAATTGACCCAAGGGACATCCCAGACCATAGGACGTCATGCCCAGTATATAAAGCTGGGGGAAGAAGAAGGAAGGGGGGACGTTCGGAGTGATGGAGTTTGCCTTCCCAAGTCCCCGTTAGGCGTGCTGGAGCCCTGCTGTCCTGGAGATGGCTGAACACCTGCCTGCCCATGGGAAGTGATGGATGAATTCCTTGGTTTGCTTTGCTTGCGTGCGCGGCTTTTGCTTTGCCTATTAAACTGTCTTTATCTCAGCCCATGAGTTTTCTCACTTCTACCCTTCCAATCCTCTCCCCCATCCCACGGGGGGAGTGAGCGAGCGGCTGCGTGGGGCTTAGTTGCCGGCTGGGGTTAAACCATGACAGATGGCTCGCTTCACCAAAACATATCCCAGTAGGTAACAGCCTAGTGAACCCTAGCCATCGCTGTCTGACAACAGAATCTGGTCTGCTGTACTGGTGCAACTGGTCCATCCAGACCACGTGGGAGAGTGATTTTCGCGAACCCACTGCGCATCGTTTCCAGAGGCAGGTCTGCGTAAGGCCAGAGCAGAGACAACAGCTTCCCTGGTTGAGTTTCAGCCACTTCTCAAAGATGAGGAGTAGGTCCCAAAAGAACTTCCTTGAATTTGCTGAATTTTAGATTTACCTCTTATTTCAGTCTCTCTCCAGAGAGTGAGGAAAATGCATTGATCACTGATTTCAGGGATTGTCTTTTTAACGCCAATATTGTGTGCTTTACTGAACAGTGGACATTTGCTCTGAGATGTGTAATTGGATACATCTTATAAATAAATAAAGCAAGCCCATCATTTATGTATACAGGGGCATTAACAAAGACATCATTCATCCATCACTAGCAGTGTTCTCAGCCAGCTGTGTTTGAATCTGTCAGGAGCTACCATCTATCCCCTACGGCAGTGCACAGAAAGAACTTAAATACAGTGTTACTAAAAAAAAAAAAAAACAAACCAACCACCCACCCTAGCAAACATAATTCATTAATTCAATTCTTTGACATTTGAGAGAAATCAGATTTAAACATCTTTTAATTAAAAGCTCCCTGCATAGTACCTAACCAACCAGTTTATTTCCTTCCTATTTAAAAACTAATGATTTTTTAGAGCGCCAATACAGAATTTTAACCTTATCTAGAAAGTGTTTGCAGCTGCATATGGCATGGTGTCATCCTGCAACATGCGCATCTTCTACAGATCTATTATCTGCTGTGGAACGTGGCAACTGATCTAACGAAATTCAGTTAAAACAATAATTACCACTGGACAGGAGGAGGGGAAAACCCAAGTAAAGAAGTTCACTGATGTGGGAAGACTGAGCATAAGGCACTTTCCCACACAAGGCTGAGAAGTCACCCCGCTCTATGTATCTTACTACTCATACAACAACCTCCATTCTGCCTTTCACAGACATCCAGCAAGAACTGAGTGATGTCAAAGTTCATCTCCTGGCTCTTGGGTTTCAGCCAAAATATTGCTTTCATTGAATGGCACATAGGGGGAAAAAAAAATCTGTCACTGAGAAGAGAGGGAAATTGCTGTTAGTTGCGTTCAGCCATTGTCAGTGGTCCCAAAAAGAATGAAGTCCTGCATCACTGTATATTTACAAGCACAGAACTGATGCCTTCCCAGAAAAGCAAGCAATTTAAGCAGATTAAGACAAAAAGTGGAGGGAAAAACAAAGATTTTAGAAAGTGCAGACTCAAAGAGCATTGCCCACGTGGATTCAGCAAGTGACACAGCGGAACCAGTAACACACGGCGAGTCTCTCCTGAGCAGTCTGACATCCCCTCTAATGGTCTTGGCACATAACCGCAGCTATTAAGAAAAAATAATCACATAAGCAAACTCACATCAATCAGTGGGTTAGTGCTGATAATTAGCACCAAAAGTCTGCTGCCACATCATTTGTGCAAGGAGACTGGAAGTAGAAATTCAGCCTCCTGTTCCACCAGGAGCGGGGTCAGATCAGACTGCTAACGGGTCTGGACGCTGAAATCAATGGGATGACTCCTGACCTCAGGGCTTTTGGATCTGGTTATATTTCAACTGGACGGTAACAATGTGCCTACGCCAGTCCAGAATTTTGCTGGCTCATGTGCCGCAAAGTCCAAAAGCAGAATTTGACCTTCCATTTTGAGGCTGAAAACTCTTTAACTTTCCCATCTAAATTTCCAGAGGTGCACACAGCCTCGGTTTGTACCCCAAACTCCAGGCACTCGCTGACTTTCAAAACTCCTAAAAGACATTTCCAAGGCTTCACCCAAACAACTTCATAACATCTTTCTCATCACAACTGAATCCATAAATAAAACAGAACAATAGAACATGCATTCAAAAAGCAGCTGATTATGCACATGAACCCACGCCAGCTATAAGCATGATTGCGAATAACTACAATTTACAATTTGCAAGGAAGAAAAGTATCAGCCCCTCCTTTATTTCTCTGATTAACTCCAAACACTATAATTTTAAAAAAAAGTATTTTCTAGCTTTTCATTGAAGAAAAACAAATTGAAAATATATGATTATTTTGTCCCATTTATAAAACAAATGTTCCAAAATCATCCTCCTTGCATATTAACTCTTCCAAAATTCATGCTAATCTTTCTTATTCATATAAAGACTGTGAAATTAAACTCCCACTATGGTAAAAGGTTTCTCTTGTCTATATCCTTTAAAATATGAAAATGTACAAGGTACTGAGCGCCCTTTATGTGCCTGTGAGCTCTAGGACTGGGTCCAAAGGCACTTATTTCTCTACCTCATTGTGCTGCATCACTTCTGACATCTGCAAGTATTTCACAGCAGAGAAAAAAAGACTGCCACAAATGAGCCTTCAGCATATTAAACAGTATCTACCTGATTGAGGAAAAAGTAATGTAAACTGGAACACACTCTTTTTTTCCTTTTCCTTTTTTTTTTTTTTTAATTTAGACCAATACAACTGCCCAAGTGAATAAATTACAAGCTTGAAGCCAAATATTCAAACAAATTCAGCCACCTTTACAATTCTAAAAACAATACAGTAATTCATAAAAGCTATTCAAAACCTATTTTTAGAAGTGTTTCTGACTTTCACTTTGAAGCATCAGCTAATTTATTACAGAGAAAAGCAAGCCATATTTGCCATATAGGTTGGCTGTTTTCTTACTTATAAGGAAAGAAGTTTTTGTATTTTGTAACACGCTTTAATTTCACTACGGGTTTCAATTGCTCAAATGTGTGTCAGAAATTTTCCAGACATAGAATTTATTCTTATTTTTTAAATGCAGTGCCTGAGGAAGAAACACAACTTTTAAGGATAGAATTGATCATCAGCCTCTAAGGCTACAGCTACTATCATACCAGCTGTAATTCAACAGGGGAAAAAAAGCCTTGATTTTCTCAGCAGCAATGACAAATATGGCTAATACTCTCAACATTTATGCTACGTACATAGATAAAGTCTCTACAATGATGTAGAGAACAGGCATGATTCTTCTTGCTCACACTGCTGTAAGGCATGCCCCTTTTCACAAGGGCATGTAGTGACAGGACAAAGGGTAATGGCTTTAAACTGAAAGAGGGTAGATTTAGATTAGATGTAAGGAAGAAGTTCTTCACTGTGAGGGTGGTGAGGCACTGGAAGAGGTTGCCCAGAGCGGCTGTGGATGCCCCATCCCTGGCAGTGTTCAAGGTCAGGTTGGATGGGGCTTTGAGCAACCTGGTCTAGTGGAAGGTGTCCCTGCCCATGGCAGGGGGTTGGAACTAGATGATCTTTAAGGTCCCTTCCAACCCAAACCATTCTACAATAATATCACTAAAATGAGTAGATGTGCACACACCGAAGTAAAACAGAGTAGGAATGATATCCATAGTCAAGACTTACATGCTACTGATAGTCTAGGTCACTTTATGTTCTCAAGCAACTTCTAATACCAGAAACTGTTCTTCATGAGGATGCCAAACTTGGCTTTCCTAAGACCTTACTTCAATAAAAACAAAACTTTGTATTTCACAACCTGAAGCTTAAAGACACCAAACCACCTAACTCTGAAAATCCTATTAGTCTAGCTCACTTCAGATATGAATTTAAATTTTAACATTGACTTAGAACCATCCCCTTTTTGATGGATTTCAGAAAAAAAAAAAAACCACATAGAAAAACATGTATATAAATTTTCTCTTAACAGCACCTTAAATTATTGCAGATCACCCACAAAATACACACAGCCTAAGATGTACTATAGGAAACAAAATCTACTCAAGATACAACCCCACTGATGATTCAACTTCATTGACTTCAGCAGTTATACAGCAGGGAAAACTTTGGTACATGAATGGTAAAGACTTATTTGGGAACAAGCAGATCAATAGTCATAACACTGTTATACCATATACACTGACATGCTCGCAACAAGACCTCTGAAATATTTGCACTTCTTGTAGAAATACTGCAAAGCTGCAATTGCTTATCAATTTGCTGTGATTTTTTTTTTTTTTTTTTTTTTTTTTTTTTTTTTTTTTTTGAGACACAGATCTCTATTTGACAGAATATTTTGATGAAGCCTGGGATAAATTCCAATGGTGATGTATTAAAAAAAAAAAAAAAAAAAAAATCCACAACTCGGCACTAGAGTTTACAGCAAGGGGGGAAAAAAGCAGCAGATTCAGACCAAAAGTTTTTGTAGATATAGGCTGAATATTTTGGAAAAATATTTCTGTGAAAGCTTTTAAGGAAAGACATGGAAGACAAATTAGAAGGACCACTTAAATCTGTTTGGTCAAGACTGAAAATGTATTTGGGGAAAAGTCCTCTCCTGAAGACATTATTACCAGAAGTAATTTAATAAACCGTTGCTGTCTCTAACTTGTGTAAATTCTTCCTTCTGAATTAATTCCTTAAAGAAAAAATAAGTAATATATTTCATTAATTAGTAAGGCAAAATGGGTTCACGTACGAATGGAACTGACTTACATCAGGTTTAATTTTTTATTTTTTAGCCACTCAAAGTTTTCCTCTTTTGTTACCCAAAGTTTGGATATGGCAAGAACTGTGAAACTTAAAAGTAGTGTGAGTTGGGAAAAAATACTAATCACCACAAAAACTATTCAGCAGTTGTCCAAACATCCATAAAGTAGCCAAGGCCCCAGTTAAAGGCTTAACACAACAAAGCACAATCTGCTTTGATTTACCCCATACTTCCACAATTATTCATAGACTCTTGGCAACACCTCTACCTTCACCTTCCACTTCAGAATTCCTGTTGTTCAGCAAATAAACGTGAAATCTGGAACCAATGTGACAAATTAACTGATTCTCAAAAAATATTCTGAAGCAGGTGGTACAAGTCTGAAAACAAAACCTAGAGGTGATCCAAACTGGGCATTTGAAATCTAGCCATCACATCCAGCTATTTAATAACCTACCTACAGAGAGCTCCAAAAATGTAAGAGGTCAGAGTGGACCATCTGCTTAAACAAGATCACACAATTTTCATACAGTGATTCCACCATCCAGCTCAGCTCTGTATTCACAGAGTATTCTACAGTAACCTGAAGACGACACAGAACCTCTGTTGAAGGACTCAAAGTGACAGAGAATTTACTGTGTCTACTGGCTGTTTTCATGTTTGATACCTTTAAAGTTAAATATTTGCACTTTTCCCATAATTCAGATTTTTACTCTTCAAACTTCTAGTCACTTGATCTTTGTGGCTTAAGCCTTCCAGTTAAAACATTACTATAGAATTGGGTTTCCCCTTCACATGTTGGCACTTACAGACCACAATTAAATTGCAACTTGTCTTTCTTTTTGATATGCTAAGGATATTAATTTCTGGTACTCATTAAAAGGCATAATTTCAAGACCACAAACCACTGATGCTTAGTGCTACTGGTATACTGCCACTGCCTAGCAGAAATGTCTTCACCACTGAAACCACTATCACAAAAGAGCAAGATTGGTAAGAGCATTAAAAATATCTACCCTAGAAGTACCTGACACTGCACGTTGTCAGTTTGCCTATCCAAACGTTTAGTAGGAAAGTGCCAGTTTATAAAAACCCCTGATAAATCACAGAGAACCTTGCACTAGAAAACTGCCTGGCTTCTTGGGAGAATGTTTCGGCTTTGAAGGTCTGTAGCTCCAACAGACATATGCTCTGCGGAGTCCTGTGGTTGGAGGTCAGCTGTCCCACGGTCCCTGTCGCGGGAAGCCCCAGAGCTCAGGAGGGTTCTGCGCTGAGCCTCTGGGAGCCCTGGAAATGCAAACTTCCAATACCTGCTGCTCAGTTCGCAGGACTGGAGGTGAAACATTCCCTCAAAGTCAGGAGCACGCAAGATGTTCCCAGAAATAGGTTTTTTAAAAAAAAAAAAAAAAAAAAAAAAAAAGTCACTGCTACCTTAGGCATTTTCCACTGACTAAAAAAAAAAGAAAATTAATTTTTTCATGTGCTCTGTCGCTAGCATTGCAGCACAGCTCAGTATTTCCTCAAAATATTCTGACACATGAGAAATTTGTGATTGAAACTCAGCAAAATATACACCCTCCCATGCCTATCACAACTCTGATGTGTATAATTACCACATGTGGCTTTAGAGATCGCACATCAGTAAATAATGCTTGCTACTGAGTTATTTAGAAACACAAAAAACATCATTGTTTCATTTTTAAAAACTATTTGCCCTCATATACAGCAATATTCAGCCTTGCAAATCTTCTAAGGGAAATAGAAAATTATATTGGCAAATCAACATATAACACCATCCATCGAAGGTTAAAATGAGAAAAGCAAGCAAGGAGATAAATGAGCTGCCCAAGGTCGCACAAAATCAGTAGAACAACCAAGAATAGAACAAAGGCCTCTTCATTACTTAGATCACAAATGCATTCGATTCTGCATTAGTTAATCTGCAGAGTCTGTGCATCAGTAGCAAGACATGTCCACAGGAGAAAAATATAATAATAATCAGCTGCAAGTTCAGCATTACCTAAAGCCACAGGATATAATTAAAAGGTACAGGGTGCAATGACCTGACCTTGAATGCCACTTGAGTGAAGAGAGGAAAGAACATCCTACCAGGTATTTTGACTTTAGAAAAACCCAAACCACCACAAACTTGGGGAAAAATCAGTTTGGGATCTAGATTTCCAAACCAGGTCTCTACCAGATCTCAGGACTACTCTGCTTCCCTGAGCACCGGTCTTTGCATCTTACCAACAACGTTAACAAAGGCCTCTAGAAACGCAACAGAAAAAAGTCAAGGCCCAAGTTATCATTTTATTTTTGCAAAGGATAAGCCAGCTGAAAAACAGAAAAGAACTTACAAAACAAGGTAATTTGGGTGTTTTCTTTACAAGATTTTTCAAAAGAATCATTACAATTATTTTGGCGTCCACAAATATTGCCTGGAGCTCTTCTTCTCCTAGTCCTGTAAGACTGTTTTGTGTTTGGTGCTGGTGAAGAATTTTTCTTCTTGTTTTTTCCTTTTAATACCTCCTACTCCTCTCAATAGAAATAACCTACAGGTTGTAAAGTACTTCACAAGAATAAAATTAATTGATAGGAGGGTATACCTACTTGCAAAACTCTAGGCTGAAGTAGCAGAAAATCTGTTTATTTTGTTTGTTCAACAAAGTTCCATATGCCGAGAGGGGAAGCAGATCTATTGAGTAAGAAACATTTGCTCCTTTTTCTCCCTAAAAACTATACCAAACTTACTAGCAGAAAAAAAAAACCACACTGACCTATATGTGACTGCGGTAGGTTACTTCACTCGTCTGAACCTCTTTCTTTCTGTACCTAGAGAATACAGCACTGGGGATCGCTTGTACCAGTTGAGGCTCTGAGCACTACTAAAGTCTTCTGTTATCAATAAACCTCCTGCTTTCCAAGTGGATTATTTAAAAATTAATTTTGTGACCACTGGCAGGCTAGAACTAAACAGAGAATACATTTTTTTCCCCTTTAACTGAAAAATAAAGGCTACAGAAAGATGAATAGAGAGAAGCAATTAATATTTCCTAATAATTGTCATACTGAATGGGAGAACCGCTACGTTTCTTGGGGTTTCTGCACAGAAAGGTTCCAGGTAACTATTCATTCACGGGGCTGGGTTCATGTAAATCGGATGCTGTTGCCAAGCAACTATAGGTGCTAAGGAATGAAATACAGTCTGCAGAAACCTAATAGCCTGGAGAGAAAAAGAACTACAATCTGAGATTTATGGCATATATAAAAGGAAAAGAGTCATTCTCCCACACACACAAAGAACACAGATACTTTATTATAATGTCCTTAGCATGTTTTTCTAAGGCATAATTAAGCAATAAAATCCCCACTCCACCCCAAATCAAACAGGTAAATTATTTTTTTTTATATTTTGTTCATTAAGCTTTCTAGAAACAGGTCTTGAGAAATTAGCTACAGACAAAAGCTAAAATGTAACCCAAAGATCTTTCTTTTGCACAAGAAAAATGTTAGCTATACAGACAGCACTGCAACTGCCAATCAGCTATCTACGTTACCTTCTTATGTTTTTATACCATGCTCATTAACATTGCATCTGATCATCAGAAATTCTCTTTAAGCTTATTAAGATTTTAAAATATTTTTAGCAAGTTAATTAGAATACATTAACAGAGCTCATCTGTGTTCACCCATCATGCATATTTTATTTCATTCAGGCAAATTGCTTTTAAATGAAATATTAGACCTAGGAAGGGTACACTGTTGGGTACTGAACAATACAACCCCTTAGTACAAACACTCACTCCCAAACACCCTAATAACTTCATGCCACTGGAAAGCAGGGAGATTTTCTGATGGCAAAGGGGATTTTTTTTAGTGCCTGCCCTTATCACAGTCCCCTCCAGCTGGGGTGTGGGTACACGGACCTGGAGGGTCATCCTAGTACCTGAACCATCCTTAGCTGCCATCATGTTCCCATACAATCAATAAAAGTTAAAGCTGCCAAGAGACCACTGCAATGGGAACCAAAGGTCCAGCTAAGAAGAAGGAAAGAATGTCTTCAACCCCTCACCCTGTAGTTCAAAGGCTTTTACAAATTCATGTTTGGTGGTTTGGTTTTTTTTTTTTTTCTGCTGACGGTCTCTGAAGATACCATTTATCTCAAGGCAAGAGGCCAATTAGAAACTCTGGCACGGTGTGGCACGGGCAGAGGTGCACATGGATTTGGCAGAACAGCAAGAACAGCTCACAGAGAATGAACCTGAAATACCCTTTGCTTTACCTAGCATTATAAATTCTTCCCTTTAAGGTGCATTAAATGTCACCAAATTCATTCACATAAAATTAAGTAACAGTTTATGAGGAAAAGGGAGACAGCAAAAACTACCTTGGGGTATTTTCAGCATGCCACTTGTGGAATTTCACTCAAGTGAGATGAAGTCCATCACTGGACACTGAAAAGATCTACAATACTACTATAATAAGATGCTCCTCAAGCTCCTGCTATACATTCACTCAGTCCAGTCAAATATGACATCTTTGCAATTGTTCCTTTAGACTCCATACGGCCCAAATCCTTCCTACCTAAGGAAGGATGGAAAATCCCACTAATTTCATCAACGGTTCTCAAGCTAAGCGGTTACTTTTAGAGATCTGCATAAATCAAAGGATGAACAAAGTTTGCCAACCTCATGCTTGATTCAGATTTTGCACTCTCACTGCATTTCAATTAACCTGCCACAGATTGCAGAGCTGACATATTTGATTCAGATAGTAAAGAAAACACTCTTTAAAAAACAACAGGTCTGAAGCTTTTGATGAGCGATCATACAATCCATATCAAAACACACATTTAAATCTCAGTCACCACACATTTCACGATCTGCATCATTAACACTGTCTGATTTGAGGGATTTTAATAATCTCTTTTACAATCTATAACAGTCTTTATCTCCAAGGCACTGATGCCTTTTAACCAACGATCATTATTTAGGTATGCTTTGCGCCTGTAGCCTTCCCCGAGATGTTAATCTCTTCAATTCTAGAGGCTAGTCTTTTACAAACTGCTGTCATACTGCCCACGTTTTCTCCCACTGACGAACCCCCAAACTGGATGCATTTCATTTAGCATTTGGCTGAACACATCAGCCACGCTGGCACAGGGAAATTTTAATCACAGCTGGGCAATTCTGTGGTAAGCTCTTCCAAAGGCCAAGAGAAGAGAACCGTATCGATGGGCGGAGTCCCTTTTCTCTGAATAAATCGCTATCGATTGCACTGAATCCAAAACCACCCCGTCATAACCTTTCCCTTCTACTTCTACATTTATTAATCAACTCAAACATCAAAAGCGTAAGCTCCAGCCTGCACCTCCTCCTCAAGCTTGACCGAGCAGCGGTTTGGCTTTTTAAAGGAATTCTCTGCCTTCGACCGTTGGAGCAGAGACTTCACCTCCCTGCCACGGAGCTGGAGTCAGGCAGCTGCCTTGGCCGCAGGGATCAGCCAGGATCTCTCCCCGGCACTCGCTGCATGCTGAGTAACGAGTCGCACAATCCCAACAACCTATTTGTTGGCATTAAAGAACACAAACTGCCTTGGTTTATTTTGTAACATTTAAGCAGAGATATGTCCTATCCTAAGGAAAACACCCACCTAGAAATCAATATAAATTCCTAGTAGCATCCTAATTGCAAAGAGTAGGGCTTGAATGAGCAATGAAGGCAAACCGACATTTTAATGTCATTTAGACTGACCAAAGACACTGAAATGTGTTTGCAATTAAGAGTATTCACTAGCAAAAGGAGGGGGGAAAGTAAAGCATGACTACCAGACAACAGTAAAATAAAATGCAATTTAGCAAATCACGTTTTGTCATTGGCCTACCCTGGTGTGTGCTCACTGTTCGTACAATGGAAACAGCGAGTCAGTTACGCAAGCCAGCACAATTTTAACAAAGCCCCATAATATCGCCGCTAGAGCTGCATCTGTAGTACAGCTACGCTCAAGCTCACCTGGCTCGGGATTTTAATGAGAACCTGGAGCTCTCCACTGCTTACAAAAACTTCCCTGTTAACCCAGCCATCCCCAGAGCAGCTCGGAGCATGTTACCCACCCCAATCTCCCGTCTGACTCTGCCAGCCCTCCCCAGAAGTCTCAGCTACCTTTATTAAAAAGCTGCAAAACTCCTCCTGTCCATCGTCTCTCTCTTCCCCTTCTCCCAAACCCACAGCACAGAGGACAAATGACTGATACTTTTCTTTAAATTTTAAAACCTTACGCTACCTAAAACCCAGCCCCATCTAAGAACAGGACACCACTGAATAGCTACTATCAATCAATTTTTTTTTTTTTTTTTTAAAGTAATAGGCTGCTCACATCTTCCTTTGAAATGGCAAAAGGACAAGGTTTTCCAGTCTGGGTACCTGAGATGTGGTTCACCACATACACCAAAATACAGCATATTCTCCGAGTCCCATTCTCTACATGATATTCAATCCTTGCATAAAACAGCAGTCAACAAAAATGCACAACATCTTTTCCCAGTTCCTCACAGTTAACACATTAAGTGGCAATAAAGGGTGCAATGACTTTCCAAGGGCATGTACCTGTTTAATTATTCAAAAGAAAATTGACTCAGGCACCATGGTATGAAACACTAAAATATGCAAACGAAGTAAATTATGGGGGAAAGCAACAAACGAGAAAAAAGGGATCATGGTGAGAGGAACATATGGGGGCAGATTCTGATCTCCTTGTGTACCTGAGTTTCTCTACATACTTGTGTATAAGAAGAAAAGGTTGTGAAGTGACAGAGAAATTATTATTTACTCATTTCAGTACTCTGACTAGCGTCTTGAAACAATCTAACCATGCCTAGAATTTCCTAAGAGAGTGTTATTTTCACCTATATACATGAAGCAATTTCAGAAAAAGGAATGTTTACACCTTTCTAGACAATCAAATCTTACTGCTGGGAAAACACTTACTTGTTTCAACAGAGGCTGGATAGAACAGAAGAAAAGATGCAGGATCTGATCCATGAGTAAATCTTGTTTAGTCTAAATTAAGGGCCTGAAATAACTCACTAAAATAATAAGAACAGGTTAACAGAAAGATATCATAACACCAATTCTACTTATTTGTCCATAAAATATGAATATCCCATTAAGACAAAGAGTATTTGATTTTAGCTTGGACCACAGCAAATGTCTTTCCAATCAAGATATCTAGTGAATTGAATGTCTCTTGTAAGCAGGTGCTACTGTGTTATATTTTCATCCAAACTGCTGAGAATAAGCTAGAAGAAAATGACAAAGTAAATTGAACAAGAAAGTGTCTGATCTTGATGAATAATTCAATGATGCAATGCAACAAATACTGATTTTTTCCTGGTAAAGGCAGTTTACAACTGTCCTTTGCTTAGAAAAATGACCTTCTTGTGGTAATTATGCTTTTGTCTTTAGGCACTGGATGACAGTCTCAGTAATACTCGTGATTCCAGTTCACAGCTCTGTTCCTGATCTCAAAGCACTCCATTCCTGCTGTATCATCTAATCCTTTTTTAATAAGATAATCCAACTACCGAAGAACTTCAACTATAATATTAGGCACTCTGATCACTGACTGTTCTTTAACTATTTTGGTCAATTTTCTTGGGTCTTAAAAAGCATGAGAGTTAAAGAGGTCACAGAACCACAACCTGCACACGGGCATGAGCCGTAGTAACCGCAGCATGATGTACTAATCAAGGCAGGAATGATGCCATCAGCCAGGAATACAGGAGCTCGGCGGATACCTAACAACTTCTTACTGCAACAGGGAGAACCTGGAAGCTAAGGATTTTATGATCCACATTCAGGATTGTCCAACCTCTAACAAAAGTACATTATACCTACTTTTGTTTTCTATCTGTTAAAAGGCATTAGACTAGAACTACAGCTGGAAAGCAGGATTCAGGGCTGTTGGATTGTATTTCTGCCTTCCACCAGCAATGATTTCATGCATTACCTTGGGCAACCTTCCTTCATCCTTAAGGGTAGAGCTTCTACTTTTATGAACAGGCAGTATCAACATTAAACCTAATGGAAACATGATAAAAAAGCATCTGCAAGGAGAAAAGGAATAAACCCTCTTCTCCATAGCCAGGATGGACAGAACAAAGCCTGACAGTATTAAGCTGCCACATGCCAAAGTTAGATTTGTTGCAAGAAAAGCTTTTTAATAGTCAAGATAGCAAGACATAGGAATAAGTTAACCACCACTCCCATTCCCTGAGGAACTGCTTGACTGCATGGATAACAGTGCCAATGCAGACAACCATCACTCTTCCGTTACAGAAAAGTTACCGTGCAGCCAGGACTGCCAGAGCCACAGGTCGAGAATAACCATGGCCATATAGTCTAATGAAAACAGAATTCACTTGGGAAAGGGCTGAGCTGGATGTCAGTCTCTGTTCCCAGCAGTATGTCTTTTATTCCCAACAATTAAAAAGCACAAGTAAGAATTCACCCATCAACCCTGTTGTATCCACAGTAAAGACTGCATCGGAAGAACCCCATCACTGGGCAGGTGGGCTCAGCCTGATGATCTAATAACCAGAGAGCCAGAGAAATCTTCCTTAGAGTTGTGGTACAACACAGTGTATTCAGGTCTTTCTGTAAGTCATACCTCACATATCAATATTAAAAAGGGACATACTTCACTAGAAGATCATGACTGAGAAAGGCTCGTTTTGCCTTTGCTCATTTATTCTTCCCTAACAGTGCTCTACATCTCTTTCTTGATGCATAGTCTTACTATAACAAAAATATACAGCAAAGAATCCAGTCTACAGTAGATTACCAATCCAGCCGGAGCAACATAAAAAAAAAAAATTAAGAAAAAAGTTAACCCTAGTAAAATCTGTGCTACTAGACATAACCAGTAGGACTGGCTTAAATGCAAGTAAGGACACAGGCACCCAGGTGCGTATTTTCCGTCCCCTACAATACATTCGTACCGCTGGCTCATGAATACTCAACATTTGGCTAGTTGGCAGCACTTCTTAACACCTAACAATCTAATAAAAATGTATTTTTTCTCTCTGCTAGACAAATCTGCCCACCTTCAACCTCTGCTACCCATAAAACACACAATTTATTCAAGTACCTTTACTCTGAGTATAATTAACCTTTTCAATGTACAAAAGCTTCTGTGCCTTTTAAATGAACAAAGAGCTATTAATGAACAAAAAATACTTTCCTGATCAAATGTTTAATACTATTTCTGGGAATACAGAGTATTATATTACTACCCATATATTGTATATAATACAGTATATAGCTCATGCATCTTCTTCCAAAAGGTTTCTGTTTTCAAAGTATCATTGTATAACACAGATTTTTATACACAAGGATGATACATTAGTCAGGTTATTGCAGATTTACACTGACAATCAGAAACAGAATGACATGATCATGAAAAAGAAAAAGCCCATTTGCCCTAGTTTCAAAGCCAAGGGATGAATGTAAGAGGAAAACAAGATTAATTTTATTTATTCATTTCAAGGTTAAACTGCAAGGAACCTTAACATCGCATACATGGACATAAGTTTTCAATGCATGGTTCGTGAACTCTTGGCAGCCCATAAGGAAAGAGAAGCAGGTCGGTTGTCAAGGAGACTTGAATTTACCATGTAAGAGGTCCAGTCCCATATTGAAAAATTTATGGAACCTACAAATTTTAAGTTTGAAAAATCAGTGACCAAGAGGAAAAAAGGCGGCATGTGAGTGTTTTTCATCCTCCTTTCCCTAATTTCTTATAGGGATGAGAGATCAGGATTGGACTGGAAGGCTTGAATTCACCAGTGCCGCACATCTTCTCTTCTGTACGGACACTTAACATCAAGGCAAATGCTGGCTTTAGTTCTGTATTTTTAGCTGTATTTTAAATGAAAAGATGCACTGAATACTGCAGTAACACAACTGTTGATCACACTCTGCTTTGTAACAGAATTCTGTCTGTCAGATATTTAGCCTTAGTTACCAAAAACTTTCTTCAGGGAGTACAAACATTTCCCCTCTGGCATCTTGTCAGTCACAGCAAATCTGTAAATAAACTGTCAAACTCCATTCCAATCATTCCTGAATCTGCAAGGGAAAAAAGTAGTAAAATTGGTGCAGCTGGTTGTAGTCCCTGTAGAGCAGGGCTGATTTCACAGCTTTAATATGGTTCACTACTTCACAGCAAGTCCGATCTGATATACAGCATGCAGAAATGAGTGACACCTTTGCTAATCATTTTCTTAAACTTATCACATGTGGAGGTAATAACAGATGCAATGACTTTTCAAGGGTACGGACTGGTTAATTTTTCAAAAGCAAATCGACTTAACTTCTGCAAAATTAAAAATCCACTAAGACACACTGTCAAGCTATCTAAATTATGGAGAATCACACGAAAAGGGAAAAACAAAGCTCTGGTCATGAGAAAGTCTTCTTACATTGTCATATGCAAAGTAGGAATATAGCAGCTGCAAACAAGCCAAGGATCTAAATAGAGATGCTGACTTTAGCAAAGACTTATTAAATAAAATAGGAAACCCTATGTACTATTACCTAGAACATATTGGCACCCTTGTTCTATAATTCATAACTTACTAATTCTGAGAGAGCTGGTCAAGAATATTTCTGCAAGATATTTTTTATTGGACCACACCAGCTAATCAAAGAGTTTTTCAAGGCCATGACAGAAAACGTGCAACACAAGAAAACCAGAAAGAGAGCAGATAAACACTATCACCTTGCTGCCTATGGACTCACTTGGGATGTAAATCACCTGATTTAGAACAGGAACAGAACCTGAACCAGGGTCTGCTTTATCCCACAAATATTCCTTCACCATCAAGTTATACAAAGTCACACTGTCTCTCTGGACTGGTGAATATTTCATAAGAAGCAGAATAGCCCCAAGCAGAAGTCAGTTTAGACTGACTCTAAACCCAATAGCAAAGACACTGGCTTGATTTATGTCAAATCTAGGTTCAAGACTCATTTCTGCTATCACTCAGAAAAGGGATCTCAGTCTCCAAAAGGAGAGGCATCCTTCATGTTTCTTCACAAAACCCCCTGAAATGTGACTTTATGAGACAGTTTGAAAAGAAATTTTGAAAGCACATCTGTTCTTATGAAACAAAAATACAGGTATTTGGCTGCACATGCTTACTCAGTCTCCCTGCTCAGGAAAGCAAACTTTTCATGGGAATAGCTGAATGCGCCATAGAAAAGGAAAGAGCACTAAGGTCAGTATGACTGCAATGAGTTTGAAGGTAAAAAAAAAAAAAAAAACAAAAAACCAAACAACATTACCCCTGTAATTAGGGTTGCCATATGTTCAGATTTCTGCTTTCTTGTTTTCTTTTTTGAGCTCAAATTTTGACTGGCTGAAAAGAGAGGAATACAAAATGCATTAAGATTTACCAAATGTGCCCTGGCCTCCTGTGCACTACATGTCTCAGAGATCTGACATATCAGAGACATGCTCACCATGCAAAGGCTATATGGCCTATCAGCTACTATTTCCTTCCACAAATTCCCAGAAGAAACAATGGGAGCCCTAACCCACATCTTCCATTCTCCTACCATGCAGAAATCCAAACCATATGCTACAAAAGCTTTCAGCAGAAGCAACAATTGCTGCTCTCCAGAATCGAGTGTCAAACTGGTTTATTCTCCTCTACTTGTATACAAGCATCTCATCCAAGGTGTGTATAAACCACTGTGAACCTGAAAATTTCAGTGACCCTGGTCTAGACCCCTGTACATGTTGGTGTACAGGGTCCTTAGCAGATCTTTCATCTGAGAATTAACCACAAAAAAGAAATCTCTGGGCCCGAATCTCATTTCCCATATAACGACTGAGTGAGTTTATAATCCCAGTCTAATAATAGTCAATTCATCCTCAGAGTGCCCTTAACAGATAGGAATTATCATCATCCTGATTTCAGATGTGAGAAAAAGATACAGTGAAGCTATTCATCTAGATGAACTAGGACTGCAGGCCAAGTCTCCTGAATGTCAAAGCAGCATCTAAATCGTACCACCTTTTCATTGTGAACTAGAGCCAAGGCTTTGCTTTAAGATCAATGAGACATCAAAATCCAGCCTGTACGCTTCTCTCCATCCAAAAAAAGCAGCATTATTTCAATTTCCAATAAGGAAGAAAATGGTTTATTGGATTGTCCTTCCAGTATCAAAAAAAAAAAAAAAAAAAATTACTTTGCATACAAAAGTTTCAGCCCTACAAGTCTGCAGTGAAATACAACCCTCTCTGGCAGACAGCACAGCACAACAACTCATGACATGAAATGAACCCTAAGATAATGGCTGACAAAAAGGGGACTTTAAGTAAAAAGAATGCAATTATCCCAATGGGAGTTGCTCCAGGGCACCTGTGTTAACTCCCCTGCCAAAAGTATTTTGAACTCTCTAATGGCTGCAAATGATAAGAAAAGCTATGATGAGAGAAAGTCCGTAAGGCTACACCTGCAAAATGAAGTATTTTTAAGAAAAATGCTTCAGATACAGAGACGGAAGCAATTAAAAATCAGAAGAAAAACGTGTACGGCTATCTTTGTTTTACCCAAGCTGAACTTCCCCTGCAATTGAATCGCTGGCTCACTGGGGCAGCTGGCTGACATCCTGAGCCATGAACAGGAAAAGCTTGTCTGGGAAATCAGCACAAACCTCAGGCTTGTTTGCTTGGAAATGAGCCCACGCGTAAACACGCTTACACACACATACAGACCAAGATCTATAGCATATGACTCCAAACTAATGGGACCTGGTGATAAAGGACCGAAGTTTTCGATGCCATCTTTGCCTCACTCTTTACTGCTAAGACTCGCTTTCAGGAATGCCAGGTGCCTGCAGCAAGGAGGAAAGTGCAGAGCAGGGAAGGCTTACCCTCAATGGAACAGACCAGGTTAAGGAACATATATATAAACTGGACGTACAGAAGTCCATGGGACCTTACAGGATGCACCCCATGAGTGCTGAGGCAGTTGGCCGGTATCATTGAGTGAGACCACTATTCATTACCTTTGAAAGGTCACAGCAGTTCGGGGAGGCTCCTGAGGACTGGAAGAAAGCAAACGTCACTCCTGTCTTCAACAACGGCAAGGAGGAGGATACTGGGAACTACAGGCCAGTCAGGTTCACCTCGATCCTTAGGAAGATTGAACAAAACCTCCTGGAAACTATTCCAAACATATGAAGGATAGAAAGGTGATTGGCATTAGTCAGCATGGCGTTCTAAGATGAGATGACTGGTTTGGTGGATGAGCACAAAGCAGTGGACATTGTTCATCTAAATTTTAGCAAGCCTTTTGACACTGTCTCCCACAATATCTTCATTGACAAACAGAAGGACAGATTAGATAGGTGGACAGTGAGGTGGACTGAAAATTGGCCGAACTGCTGGACTTAAAGGTTGTGATCAGTGGTACAAAGTCCAGCTGGAGACAACTCACTAGTGGTGTACTCCAAGGGTCAATACTGGTCTGATACTGTTCAACATTAACGACCTAAATGATGGGACAGAGCGTATCCTCAGCAAGTTTGCAGATGATACAAAACCGAGAGGAGTGCTGATACACAAGAGGGTTGTGCTGCCATCAGCAGGACCCCAAAAGGCTGGAGGAATGGACCGACAGAAACGTCATCAAGTTCAATAAATGGAAATACAAAGTCCTGCACCTGGGGAGAAAACAGCCCATGCACCACTACAGGCTGAGGGTTGACTGTCTGGAGGCCATGAGCTGTAAAGCAGCTTAGGAGAAAAAGACCTGAGAATCCTGCTGTACAGCAAGGTAAACATGATCTAGCTATGTGTCCTTGCAGCAAAGGCGGCCAACAGCATCCCGGGTTGCATTAAAAAGAACATTACTAGCAGGTTGAGGGAGCACTGCTCAGCACGTGATACACACTGGTAGTGCTGGGTCCAGCTCTGGGCAAGAGAGTACAAGAGAGACATGGACATACTGCATTGAGTCCAGTGAAGGGCCATGAAGATGATTAAGGGACTGGAACACCCGGCATACAAGGAAAGGCTAAGAGAGCTGGAACTGTTCAGCCTGGAGAAGAGAAGGCTCATGGGGGATCTTGTGCATAAATATTTGATGTGGGAGAGTAAGACAACAAAGCCAGATTCTTCTCAGTGCCATCCAGTGACAGAACAAGAGGCAAAGGGCACAAATTGAAATAAAGAAAATTCCTTTTAAACATAAACTTTTTTTTTTTTTTTTTTTTTTTTTTTTTTTTTTTTTTTTTTTTTTAAAAACTGTACAGGTGATCAAATACTGCAGCAGGTTTGCCAGAGAGGTTGTGGAACCTCCATCCTTGCGAGATATTCAAAACCCAACTGGACACAGTCCTGGGCCACCTCCTCCAGTTGGCCCTGCTCTGACCAGATGATCCTCAGAGGTCCTTTCCATCCTCACCCATACTGTGTTTTTAACTACTCTTAGTATAACTTATTACATGTAACTGTAAAGAGTGTAAAATACCCTGAAAGACTACTTTGCAAAATCAGCCTAAACTGTGCAAGATATTAATTTACAAAGATCCATTTTTCATCATCATATGTTTCAGTCTGTACAGACAAAAATACTAAACCACATGTAAGAATCTACTTCGAAATATAGAAACTAAATACTTAGGGAACAAGGAGTCAGAGCAAAACAGAAAACTGGTCATATGCCTGTAATTTAAAGTGCATCTTCAGTAGACTTAATGAAGTCAGGACAGAACAAGCTCAAGATGACAAAATTACCCAAGAAAGCACCATTATGAAGGTAATTTTTTGACTAGTAAGTAATTACACTCTTGAGGACATGACAGTTATTTTGTAGAGCAAAAGTTTGTGAATGTAGCTATGTGATGGGTTGACCCTGGCTGGTTGCCAGGTGCCCACCAAAGCCATTCTATCACTCCCCCTCCTCAGCTGGACAGGGGAGAGAAAAATATAACAAAGAGCTTGTGGGTCGAGATAAGGACAGGAGAGAGATGACTCACCACTTACCGTCACGGGCAAAACAGACTCAACTTGGGGAAAATTAACTCACTTTATTACAAATCAACCAGAGTAGGGTAATGAGAAATAAAACCAAATCTCAGAACACCTTCCCTCCACCCCTCCCTTCTTCCCGGGCACAACTTCACTCCCGGCTTCTCTACCAACCCCCCCAGCGGCACAGGGGGACGGGGAATGGGGTTTATGGTCAGTTCATCACACGTTGTCTCTGCTGCTTCATCCTCCTCAGGGGGAGAACTCGTCACACTCTCCCCTGCTCCAGCGTGGGGTCCCACCCACAGGAGACAGTCCTCCATGAACTTCTCCAACGTGGGCCCTTCCCATGGGCTGCAGTTCTTCACGAACTGCTCCAGCATGGGTCCTTTCCACGGCGTGCCGTCCTTCAGGAGCACACTGCTCCAGCGTGGGTCCCCCACGGGGTCACAAGTCCTGCCAGAAAACCTGCTCCGTGGGCTCCTCTCTCCACAGATCCGCAGGTCCTGCCAGGAGCCTGCTCCAGCACAGGGTTCCCACGGGGTCACAGCCTCCTTCAGGCACCCACCTGCTCCGGCGTGGGGTCCTCTCTCCCTGGGCTGCAGGTGGATATCTGCTCCACCGTGGACCTCCCTGGGCTGCAGGGGGACAGCCTGCCTCACCATGGTCTTCCCCACGGGCTGCAGGGGAATCTCTGCTCCGGCGCCTGGAGCACCTCCTCCCCCTCCTTCTGCACTGACCTTGGTGTCCACAGGGTTGTTTCTCTTACATGTTTTCACTCCTCTCTCCGGCTGCCGAATCCCGCCTGTCCCAACTTTTTTTCCTTCTTAAAAATGTTATCACAGAGGCATTACCACTATCACTGATTGGCTCGGCCTTGGCCGGCAGCGGGTCCGTCTTAGAGCCGGCTGGTATTGGCTCTCTCTCGAACGCAGGGGAAGCTTCCAGCAACTTCTTACAGAAGCCACCCCTGTAACCCCCCCCGCTACCAAAACCTTGCCACACAAAACCAATACAAGCTATCTCTGCAGGAGCCTTTGAACCCAAGTAAGCCAACTGATTTCAATGGGAATTGGATGGGACCCTAGCAATACAGTACAACTTCACAACTTGTGATGATCTAGTCTCAAAGACTTCAACAAGAAACAAACACATTTAAAGATGAAGACCCCAAAGATAGCTAATTTACAGCTATACAGTTGAGATAATTTTCTATCCCCCACTATAAAGGCAAGGGGCTCTTCATCCTTTTCAAGTTCCTCATACAACACTTCATCAGAAAAAAATGGTACATCCTAGCATACATAATAGTATGGGTTTTTAGTGAGGAAAAGGAGGTCAGAATATGTATAAAGGACATGCCTAAATTAATTTTGAGAACCTCCTTATTTTAAAATGCCTGGTATTTAACATTGTGATAACTCCAGGGAGGAGAGTTGCCCATAACTTTATAAGGAGGAAACAAAAGGAAGCACTTGGATACTGGAGAGACACAGACAGACGGACAGATTTACTTGACGTGCTCTCTAGAAGCCCTGCAGGCTTCATCAGTGGGACTTGTAAGGCCTTTGAAGTATAGCTGTTGCACAGCTTGTAAGTCCCTTCCTCCGGAGCTAGTGAGCTTGTGGTGTTATAAGCTACTTAAGCTCCTTAGTCTAGATCTAAGCAAACAGCTTGACGCACTTACAAGCTTCACTCCCTCTTATTCTGAAGATGTTAAGCTGCTTAGCTTACTGTCTTCAACTTTCAAACTCCTACAACCAAATCCTACCCGTACACCATGCATCCACCTTTATTAGCCTGATTCTCCCCTCTGCTGAGGATTCTGAATGTCTTGTGCCAACTCAAAGGTAGAAGAAAATAATCTTTTATAGCTTAGTCCTTCCAAAGTCATAGCCAATACCTGAATGCCTAATGCTTTGGCAACTACCACTCCGCATTTTCAGTATCCACAGATTTACAGTAAAACAAACATTTTATCTATTCTAACAAATCTCTTTCCATCAATAAAGTCTATTAAATCTTTCGGTTATGATTTTCAAAAAAACTCCACGCTGGCATAACATTCTTCTCACACATGTGAGCTTTTACTATTAAATTTTGATTCAGTAGGAACCGCAGAAGCTTTTGGAAGAAAGGCTGCTTATACAGGAAAGATGGTTTTCATCTAAATCAAGCTGGTACCAGACTACTGGCATTTACAATTAATAATGTTACAGGAGAATGTTTAATCTAAGAAGTGCAGTAAGGCTGGCACAAATGGACATGACACATTTTCTAGGGCTGAAATCATTAAAACTTTGTATCTATAAATAAAAGATAGGGCAGACATTAATAAATCTGAACAAGAAACCACAAAGAAGAAATAATTCCATTTTAATCATAGCACAAAAAATAAGCTACTGAGCCAAGTGTGGAAGTGCTGCTATACTGATACTACAAATCTAAAAAATAAGATAGAAAACCTAAAAATGTCTAGCTTTCAATGACGATATTGACAGAAGCAGCATACTGGTGAAAGGCACACAATCATTACATGCTATAAAATAAAAGAACAAATTATGTTGCAAAGATATAGGAAAACCACAGCAGTGAGTGTTGCTATACATTCATGAAAACCAGAAGTCAGAGCAGACAAGCAAGTTAATTGTACCAACTTGTAACATAATCCATATGGTTTGAATACCACATCAATATTGGGACCATACAACACTTGTCCAGAATGACGACAATGAGTAAAACACACACAAAGAGATCGGAGAGACTGCCTGGACAGACAATACAGTAACAATGAGATACTACAGTTAACTCTATATGAGTTAGGGTAAACATCATACTTGAATATGCGTTATGCTACAACTGCTCAAGAACCCTAGAAAAAAAGCAGCAACTTCTGACCTGTGGTATCTTAAGCAGAAAACAGGTGGGTTCAGAAAGTTACTACTGAAGAACCACTCTGTAACAGTTACCATGAAGTATTAAGTTGAGGTTGTTCAGCCCGGAGAAGAGAAGGCTCTGGGAACACCTTATTGCAACCTTTCAGTACTTAAAGGGGGCTTGTGAGAAAGATGGGGACAACCTTTTTAGTAGGGCCTGTCGCGACAGGACAGGGGGCAATGGTTTTAAACCAAAAGAAGGCAGACTTACACTAGATTTAAGGAAGAAATGTTTTACGATGAGGGTGGTGAAACACTGGAACAGGTTGCCCAGAGAGGTGGTAGATGCCCCATCCCTGGAAACATTCAAGGACAGCCTGGATGGGGCTCTGAGCAACCTGATCTAGTGGAAGGTGTCCCTGCTCATTGCAGGGGGGGTGGACTAGATGACCTTTAAAGGTCCCTTCCAACCCAAACTATTCTATGATTCTATTAAGATAAATTGATCTATGAAATGCCAATCAATCAAAATAAATAATCAATCCACAGCAAAAATACATAATTTCAGCAAAGTGGAATAACATAAAAAGGACAAAGCACATTAAAAAGAAATTAAAGGCAGCAGCCAAAAGCCTAGAATACTCATAACTACCACTGAGACTGTTCAAGGACAATTAAGAATTTGGGATGTGTTGGAGGGCCTGTTCCAGACTGAGGTGTCAACAAGGGATGTTTTAGAACAAGTCTTATGTTACCCATGCAAAAGTTGTGTATAAATGAAGTGCCAAATTGTTATAGCATTACCTGTGGAAAATATAACCTCTTGCTTAAAACTGCCTTAGTACCAGAGGCATGTTGGTGACAAACATGATGCCAGTTATCAAAATGGGCTCCCAGCTGGACATGGGGAGCTTTCCATAACTGAGATCCATACTCAGCTAATCAGCAGGAAGCACTGCAAAATCAGAATTATTAGATACTTTGACAAATGTGATTTAATGGGGAAGACTCAGTGCCTTTTGTAATGGAAAGTCCTGCCAGACAGATCTGAAAAGGAGTCTCTGACTCAATTGCTTTACACAAGCATAAACATGGATTTCCAACAGGTTTTTTGACAAGGTCCTTCACCAAAGATTCTTGTAGAAAGAAGCCTGCCAAAGGACAAGAATGGAAGTGGTGTTACAAATTAATGATCATTTTTAAAAAAGACATGAAACAAACAGTAGGAGTAAGTGATCGGTTTTCACTAGTGAAAGGTGATCACAAGTAATGTGGGAAAGGGCAGAGAATGAGACAAGAAAGCCAACCCCGAGGTGTTTCAGATTTTTCTCATGATAGAGACAGGATAAGAAGCAAAATGGCAGATGAAATTCAATGTTGATTACATTCAATGTTGATGTACATGGAAAGAACAGACCTAAATTTGCACACCCAACAGGCTCTGAAGTATTATCTTTGAGTAAAGCATGGCAAATTTTAATAATTTCATGAAAATATCAGGTCACTACTCAAAAATTGAAAAAGCAAGTACACTAAAATTTTTATAAAAGGAATAAAACCAGAAACAGTATCATGCCAACTTTTAAATAAAAGGTTAGTGTCTGCTTGAATACTCAGTGCAGCACTGGTCCTACATCTCAAAAAGAACATAATAAAAATGGAAACAATATAGAGAGGCACAACAAGGTTGATCAAAGGTGTGGGACAGCTTCCAATGAGACATGAGTAAGTCTTGATTACAATTCTTCAGCCAAGAAAAGAAATGGCTAAAGGGATACTAGGGGAGGCCAGCAAAGCACAAGCAGTCAAGGAGAAGATAAATACAGAATAATTATTTGCTGTTTCTCATAGTACAAAACCTACCAAGGAGCAAATCAAATTATCAGGTGACATGCTCAACACAAACCAGAAATAGGGACTTCTCACACAATGCACAGCTCAGCTGAAGTGCTCAGAGCTACAGGATACCATGGGTGCCAAAAACCTACATGCTTTTAAAAAGTGATTAGAGAGGTTCATGGGAAAAAGTCCGTCAACAACTGTTAAATAAAAAAACCTCAGCCTCAGGAAGCTGCTAAACTGCAGACTGGTGCAGGCTGGGAGAATATAATACCTGTTCAAGCCTTGCTTGGTATTAGAGACTGGCCACTGTCAGAGGAAGACTCTAGCCTAGCTGGCCCTTCGGCCTGACTCAGGATAGCCATTCTTACCTTCACCAACAGCACCAAAACTATTTCAGCCTTAAGCGCTCTTGAAAAAACCTCCCCTTAATTCTCTGCCACTTTTGAATGAAAGCCTGCAAATCAGGTCAAACCAGAGGTGGTCCAAAAGAATTTTCAGTGGGGAAGACACACCTTGCACATTTTTCATTTCCCTATCACAAAATACATGGAAGTATTTTACATTGAGTGTTTAAAAAATTCACCATCAAGCCAACAAATAAGGCACCTTCAAATCTTGCAAACAGACATTTGATTGTACCAGCTCTAAATTTCCAAGTATAGCCATTTCCCCCTCTCAATGTGTTTGTTTTAAAAGTAATGAGAAGACAAAAGTCTTACAACCTTAATTATATTTATCATAATTCTGGAGACTGCAACAATCTTGACCTTTTTTTTCCACATCCTAATGCAATTTCAAATTAATCTTCCCTGTTTAACAAGAGTTATCAAATGCCATATAGCAGGTAAACTACATCTTGATTGCTGAGAAAACATCTCTTTGCAGAACATTATTTGGGCACGCATTTAAGTTTCATTGACCTCAGAGGTACCCAAGCACTTTCTTGCATCAGGCATTTCTAATCCTGACAGCACCAAGAGTCAAGGGGAGCTGAAAGCCTGTACTTCAACCCTGAGACTTTCAGTCCATAACATCCTACTCAAAGGGTGGCCGGTCAAGATGCTGCTTTGCCTTTTTCCACTGTCATGAAGGGCATAACACAATACAGCTAAAAGAGAAAGCATTCTCTATTTGTCAGAAGTAATTAAACATGTCACTGACTTTCTGTAAAACCCAAGAGCCATCTGGGAAAAGAGCAGTATGTCTCCACATCCATCTGAGTGACAAGGTCAGAGCATCCCTCCACTTCCTTGGTTGCATCTCCATCACTGACTCTGTTCATCATGCTGTAAATTAAACCGTAAAAATTTGGATAGAGTACCTACTGTAATTAGCTCTATCTGTCCAAACGAGGCAAAATGAGATGGGGTGGCAGCTGAGGGATCCAATTGGCTCGTGACTGCAGAGTGACAGAACTAGGTCAACATGCCACCTTATTCAGAAGGAGAACAACATAAAACGAGCCTTGTCTTGCTACATTTCTGAGGCAAGGTTTCAAGACCTCCAGTTACCAAGAGCACGCTAATAAAATGCTTTATATTTATACTCCTCCCTGCGAAAATTTGCTTTTGTATAACCCATTAGAAACTCTCATCTAACGATTTATGGACATTGCCTCGCATTCTTCTGCTCTGCACCCCAGCAAAGAGCACCTCAGCAGGCTGCCATTAGGTCCCCCTGAAGCCTCCTCCTCTCCAGGCTCAACTAGCCCAGCTCCCCCAGCCTCTCTGCTCAGGTCTCCAGGTCAGGTCCTCCAGCCTCCAAGCATCTTGGTGGCCCTCCACAGCACTTGGTCCAGTTTATCAGTGCATTTCTTACATTAAGGGGCCCCAAACCAGGTGCAATACTCCAGATGTGATCTAATGGGCTGCTGAATCAAGGACCATAGTTCACTTCCTTCAGTTGCCCGGCTGTGCTCCTGTCGGTACAGCCTGTATGCTGTCAGCCTTCCTTGCTGCAAGGACACACGGCTGGCTCATTTTTAGCTAGATCTCCCACGTCCTTTTCAGCAGAACTTCCCCCCAGATTCTTATCAATGCAGGGAGTTTATGTGCCCCAGGTGCAAGACTTGATGTTTTTCCTTATTGAATTTGATGAGGCTCCCAACAGAATATTCCTCTGTTTAACATGCAACTTACATGATTTATTCAAGTCACATGCATGAGCTTCTCATCATCATATCAGAGGATAAGCCTGGAGATAGAGTTGAATGTGTAACACGGGATTAGGTGTACATTGGATGAAGTAGTGTGATGCACAGCTCACCTCTTCAGCCTTTTCTCATTATATCATAAGACCTTTCTCAATGTTTATATTCACAGTGACTAACACACTGGAGGTCTCTGCTAATAGTTCTCTGTTCTGAGAAACTTGGCCCAAGCCACATGTCCCTGTTTAAAGGGACTTCTGCCAGGAATTGCTAAGAACACACTAGGTCACAAATGACACGACTCAGTTTTCTTGCTGGCTCTCAGCAGGAGGTGAAAAATTAAAGCTAGGAACTTAGGAAACCCCTTCAGAGCATGCTTAAACACAAGTAGCATGACTAGCATCAACAAGTCAATGAGATGACAATGTCTGTATTTAAATCTAGACCAAAAAAAATTTGGCTGGACTAGAGATAAAGCCCATTTATATAAAAATACATACATTTTCTTCTAAAGATGCTTTCTTAAGTCAGAGCTGGGATTGAAGGGTAGGAAAGCTTTCACTGCTGCTGTTTGTGCAGAACCTGTTCTGCAACTAAAGAAGCAATTGCAATTTCCACCACTGATCCTGCAGAAAGTGTGTTCTCTCTTGTTTTTTGTTTGCTTTCTAAATTTTCTGTGAACTTTTAAAGCAGACAGAAGCATTTCAGGATTGGCTGTCTGAACCAGTAATGCCAAGTGAAAGAACACAGGAAGCTTTTTTTTTTCTTTTTTTTTAAAGAGCCTACAAGACTTACACAAGTAAGTGTGAGGGAGGAGGTGGCACTAAAGTGACAAGTCAAGGAAGTGCATGTATTTGTATGTATGTAAACCCATTAATACTTATGGATATGAACCAAGTGTGTCTCAAGGTAAAATAATTTCTGCCATTAAGATCAGAATAGCAGGACACCTATGCAATTTAAACACCAGTTTCAGAAGGTTTAAAGACAGCCTTTTCACTAAAATATGCATTCCAAAATAACATCCCCAGGATTATTTATTAGAATTATTAATAACATTCATAAACTTGTGTATTTCCTTCGAATCCTTGTCAAGCCTAACATATTAGACAACTGCTACGCTTGCAGCCTAGAAGCACTTGGTCTTTTCATGCATGAGTGGCACTATGTCAGGAAGAGGTTAATGTGTAAAAACACAAAATGGATTTGGCAAGAAGGAAGAGGAGGAAACACTGCACTTCAGCTGAAGAATATGACATTTCAGCACATGAGGATACTAAAACATCAGCTATTTTCTTTCTAGGCAACAAGGGACATGCACTAGTATATGCTCCATATCTTCGCAGACTGAACGAGTATTACAATTTTCAGAAAACACGGAAGGGAGTAAGGGAATCATTTCTCAATACAGTGTGGGATTTGGATGAGCTGGTATCCACTAAGGATCTGGAAATGTCCTTTTTAACTCTCAGTTACAAAATGATTTTAAACATGGTGGGAAGGAAACAGTTATTGCCATCCTGTTCCGTAGCTGAACCATGAATCAAGACCTGAAGTGTCAATTTACTCTCAAGAATCTTTTGTTGCAGTTTAATTTACTTTTCCTCCAATGTAATCCTGGTGTCACCTTACTGTTTAATATTGAAAGATATTGACAAAGGAAATGCTGATTCATGAAAGTGAGATTTTGCTCTAATGTATTCATGTGAAAACAGATGAGCCTGTACCATTACATGGTTCTTCCTCCTGCTCACATTTCATTTCAGCCCTGACAGAATTTCAGATGGGGTGAGTGAATCCTGCACAAATCCTGCAGCAAGTTTTTCTCAGTCGCAAGCCAACGAACAAATCTGATTTCAAAGAAAAGCTTCATCCTCAGTGCAGTAAAAATTCTCCTTGGAGTGTAAAAGGGTACAACCACTTAGAGACTGAAGCAGAGCTGTCTCTGAAATTATGGAATCTGTTTAACTAGCTTGTTTCCTATTCATACAGTACATTCTGCTCCATAGGTACATATTTGCTGTGGCTTAATCCTGATTAAGATTTATATTCTAATCCAGCACTACTTATCCTCACTATTCATAACACCTGTATTTTCATTGATACTGGGCTCAATTGCCTGGGCTGGGTCATAGCCTACAAACCACTTTAGCCACCTGAAACCAGTCTGTTTTGCAGGAGGAAGCAATACAAGCTCCTATTTTGCAGCATGGTCAAACCTTAAAGTTCAATACCAACCCACCTTTCCTCCATGCTAGTGCTTCCAGGACTTCTCCATAATTGATTCCCATGTAACTAGTATGCATTGAAAACAAACTACTGTTTGCTCTCCCTGGATACGGAGAACCTCATTCTTTGCAGATTGCTGCAGTGCCACACCATTCAATCAGTTAAGCAAGTACCAGATGATGCCATTGCAACATGGTGCTAGATGGCCAAAGGATCATTCTGGAAGTCTAGTTATCCTCTGATCACAGTGTGGCAAAAACACCCATAAGTTTGGAAGAAGCACCTGAAAACATCTACGTAAGAGCATTTTCAAAAATCTTCCAGAAGAGAAGCCCAAGCAATGTCAGCCTCAAAACCACAAGACATCTCCTGCAAGGTAAAGATCTCTCTTTGCAGCTCAGAAACTCCTCATCTACATGCCACCACTACAAGGAGGCACTCGATAGCTGGCATCACCTCACCAACAAACCCAGTATAACATACGGGAGGTTTTTGAGCTAGAATAGTCTCATTTTTAGTCTAGGCACAGAATAGGGATTCTGATGACCGTGGGAATGGAGCAGCATGAATAGACTACACTAACAGACAAAAATGTTTCAGGGGGACATTCTGGAACCACACTCCAAGGATTTGTGCAATGACAGGCACGGGAGGAAAGCATCAAGAAAGGGAAGCATTTTGCTAACTGTATGGTAGCAGTTACCAAGCAGTCAAATGCATGAAACAAAGCAACACGGCAATTACCATGAGGTCCTCCTCATCATGACGCAGGAAAGAGGGGTTTTTTTCATTCATTCCAGTAACAAAACATTACGGTCTCTTTCGATGCCTTCACAGAACCATTTTGAATGACTCCGGATGCAGGCTGATCAGAGAAACTTCTCAGAGAAACTGAGAGGAGGAGGACCAAGAGAGAGCAGGGAAAAAAGACTGGTTTCCCATATTTGGGGTAGAATGGGCAGAAGTTTCTCTGGACACAGGGTGAGAAGGCTGACACTCATGCTCAATGTCTTGTCCTAACTCTGCCACATACTCCCCCTGTAGACATAGACATCGCAAACAACCCCAGCATTGGAATCCTATCTCCCAAAGCCAGACAGCACTTTGGATACACTAGCTTTGCCCACCACGTTAGGGTAAAACAGAACAGTAACTACCTCACAAGCCTCCATCACATCAACTCCAACAACTATCCTGCAAGGAAAAGGTTAACCATTGACTGAAGCTAAATCAGTTCTACTCACATGGATGATTATGAAGCTACTAGCACTGCTTACCTCATATACTGGGAGGAAAAAAAAAAAAAAGTACATAGATTGAAATGAGAGCAACTGCTGTAAACATCACCTGTCACCACTTCTCTGGCAGCACCCCACTTGCACGGATTCCTCACTGAAGTGCCTTCCAGAAGGTTCTAAAACAGTGAAGAGGTCTCATGTTTTCTCTCTACACCCTGCTGTAAATGCAGTGCAGCTAGAGCAGAGGCAGCTCATCCACTTGCGCTGGACACGTGGCTTGACACCGCTAGAATAAATAGAAGTGAGGAGCATGCAGAGCTGAAAGTATTTTAGACTACTGTACTGGCAAGCTAAGAACACTTTTGCATGGGGGCTCAACAGGACAGGCAAGTTCTTCCACACTATATAATAATACAATTCCTCTAGCAGCTCAAACACCAGAGAAACCCCACTATCTTATCCAGTGCCATCCAGGATGGATGCAGCGGCACAGGCACAAACCAGCCGCAGCTGGGGAACACGGTACCACCACGTGTGCCTGGCTTGCCCAGGGCTGCGCCGGGCCAGTCACGCAGCAAGGCATAACTCTCAGTTATGGTGTCCCCTCTCCACCTGGGACTGTCACAGGGTAGCTACGGGCAGCTTTGGCGGCTACTTTGCTTGATTTCACCTTCCTGAATGGCTTCCAAGGAAAAAATAATAGCTTAGAAATGAAAAAGGAGCTTCTACACAGACGAGTACCTTGGCTGTGCAAAGCAGACAAGCCCAAAATGGCACATACATTTTCCTACCTAGATTTCTACTGATTTCAGTCAGTTTAGGATACAGCATTTTATAAAACTATAAACCAAAGGATAAAGAACAACTTGGAATAATCTAGTTCTGATACTTGAAGACACGCTTCCTTTATTTTGGATGTTTTAATCATGTAGGGAGATCTAGCATGTGAAACTAGCATTTTCCTCGCTAGCTACTAGTATTTAAAGTTAGCATAGCAGAAGCCACTGAACATTTATTCAGGTGAACTCATGTATGTAATGGAGTTGCCGTTAGCAACTCTCCCTTGCTCCTGGGCCTCCTGTGACTATGCTACCTAAAGTTTACATTTATCTTTCTCTGATGATCACAGCTGGGCAGGATTTTAAAACTTAAACTAGAAAGCCTTGAAGTCTTCATTGTACACAGTGCTAACAGCCCAAACAAAGAGGCAAAAGCAGCAAGAGGCTTATTGTAATACTGGTATTTTCCAAGCTCTTATCGAGCAAAGCATTTAATCTAATGTATTACACTTAATGAAGAGTCAGGAACTTGTACTGCAAATAACAGATCAGATATAATTGGAATTTGCTCCACACCACTAGCCTACATATATCAATAAAAACAATAACCACATTGGATTTGGGGCTCATTTCATTTGCATTTCTTAATTTAGTGTTTAACTAATTTAACAATAGTAATGATTTAATTCAAATTAAAATCTAAGGAAAATAATTTTTAAAAGCCATTAAAGATTTCATTAAGTTCCATCTAAATTAATATTAGCTTTCTTAATATTTTCAGTAAATTATTTTTTCTCTCACCACTGAAACAAACATGAAGTTTCCTCTGTGCAGTCAAGCTTTAGACAAACCTTGTTAGATTTATTGGTATTATTTCAAGCAATTAATTACTATACATTAGAGTTATTTAGAGGAAAAGCACAAAAAATGGCAGGAAAATGGATGAAGCTGTTTTTAAAACAATGCATCCAACTTAGATAATTGTTCTTTGAGCCTTTTATGTGGAGCTCTTAGGTATACACTATCCATTAGATCACTTCTCCCATACATTTGTGGTATTGCTCCTAAGCATCAGACACACATGAGTTACCCAAGCCACAACAGTTTTACAAGACATTTTCTGCATCTCCACATGTAGCAGTCACTTGCACATGAGTGACTACTCAGAGAAAATAATTCATTTCATAAATATGTCAGTTATAATAACCAAAAGGCTTCTGCAAATCTCCAGTCTTGCCTCCCATCCCCTAAATGATACATGCATTAATAGGCATTAATATACATATATATATATATATATATAGTGTGTAAGTGTGCATGTGTATAAATAAAAACTTATCTACATAAAACTTTCTTGGTTTAACCAGCAGAACACACCTGACCTCAGCCCTCAACATATTTTTGTAGTTTCCTGGAATGTGCAACTGATTTTGGGGTGTTGGACATGCCATCAGGCCAGACAGAAGGATGTACAGAGGAGGCAGATGCAGGGTGCTGAGGCCTCTCTAAACTGGAACTGCTCACTCTCAGTTTAGTCCCTTGGTTAAAGTGAAAAATGGTTAAATGGTCAGGCCTCTGAGGAGCTATCATCTGGCTTATTTTCAAGCATATAACAAGGGCTGGAAATTAGGGTTATAGTCCTGCACTCTCCTGGTTCTCATGATTAACCCTTATTCATGCAAATGGCAATACTTGAAATCAACAGGAATGCCCTTGCAGTGATTACGCTTGTAAGTAACAGCCTAGATAACATCGGAAATTTGCACTGACCTCTATCACAGCTCATAGCAGCTACTTTAGTTGAAAGAATTTAATACCTTGAAGTAATGAATAAAAAAGGAATTTAAAACAGAAAAATAAACAAGGAGCCACTAGGTCCCGAGTACTTGGAATTTACTTAAAAACACAATTCCACCTTTTCAAATAGATATGCCAGCAATTTTTTATTCTAATGTGTCATACTTAAAAACAATGGCTTCAGATGTTCACCTGCATTTCAGTGGGTACCAGGCTTTTATGTTCACAGACAAAATTAGGTATGAAATACAAAGCTTTGTATCACTTTCTCTGCAGCATAAGTGTTCACTTGCAGGTAAACTTAAGTCATTTAACTAGAAGTGCACTTAATTTGAAGAGGTTACTCAAGCAGCTCTCCACTTGTACATTTGTATTACTATTATAATTAGAACTACTTCAAAATAACAAAAAGTTCATTTTTGACCAGAATAAACACAAAGGAAAAAGATCAAGAGCACCTTGAGTGAAGAGAGTGAATGCTTTTGAAAATATCCTTCAAAATCCCTCCAGCTCTGTGACCAGTGACCATCTTCATTCCAATGCTACTCACAGGGCTGCTGCTACACAGACTAATACACAACATTTTCTGCTGTTTTGTATGTTTTAAGTTGGCCACTGAGAGGACTGAAACACTTGCTGATTTGTAACAACACTGAGTGTCCTCCAGCTTTCTGTAATTACTTCTTGAGATGCATACATGGAAATTGCTATGTACAGTTAAATATTAACATTCACCTGTTCGGTAATAGATACCAGCAATGAGAGGGAAGGAACTGAGTGACCCAATCCTGGAAACACAGAGGAGGCAGCCAAGGATGTGCTGGAATAGAGCCCCCAGAAGCCTTCCTTCAGCACATGGATACCTCTAAGATCCAAAGTCCTCTACCAACAAAGCCCGTATTTGAAATGTAACAAAAGTGATCTTAACCTGTTGAAAACAAGACATGAGAAACCCTGAAGAAAGCTGCTATCAATGATGGAGTACATTGAATAGATACGTAAGTACACTGAACCTTTGGCTACCAACTTTAGGCTAAGGAAATCGAACGTATTTCCAAGTCAGTTCATTTGTTGTCCAAAATAATACTGGCATTTGATACTACTTCTATAATGAATATACATTGTTTAGTATTGCTACCTTTGGCAATATTGTTGCTTCGTAAAAAGAAAGAATTCAGTATTATGTGTTTGCACACACCAAACACCTTCTAGTAGAGTTTTTCAGGCAGACCATTCAGCCCATTCAAATTCCTATGCAGCCATTTCTTTCACTTAGTGCTACTGCAAAAGTGGAAATACAAACGCACACAGATTTATATTTTAGGAAGATGCTGGCTGATTTCTACAAACAGGGGCTAATTGAACTTCCATCCACCAGAACTTCTGAAAACGTCTAATAATTACACATTTCAGAAGAATCAACTGAGATAGGCACACCCATAGGTGAAACATTAAGAGTTAAGCCACACTTTGGTAACATTTCAGATAAGGATTGACAAGTGCAGTTATCTGCAGTAGAGATATCCTCTAAAGAACTATTTCACTTTAAGACACTATTAATAATAAAACCATCACAAACCCACCCTTTGCTTGTATGTATATACATACTTCTATTTTTAATTTCAAATTTCCAGCTTTCAGGAATTCCTTGCAATTTCTTATCAAGCTTCAAATATTGTCAAATGGAAGACAAATACTTTAAAACCAACGGAAGTGGTAGAGAAGTGGCCGTTTTGAAACTCGCTCTCTACTTGAGTAGTAATTGATGCACAATGCTCAGCAGGTACTCCTGAGTTTAGTTTTACTTTAAGTCTGTCTGATGCTGTACAATCACTGTAAGTGCAGTCGGAAAAAGACAATTTCAAGCAAACTTTTTCTTTGTGTTCTTTCATCCATTCTTCAGATTTTCCAACGAGGAAGAGTGTAGCACTGATGAGCTGAAGGCCACTGTAAGAGACTGTCAAGTCCAGCCCTTTGAACATCAAAGAGAAAAATGGTATCACTGTCCAGAAGCTGGGATCAGGAATTTCATGTCACCTACCATATCATTAAGGGACTTAATTCTGTGGATGCTCTAATCTCACTCTTCCACACATCCGATTTTTCTTCTTCTGGTCAGTCTTGTCACTGATCCCAAATTCCAGCTTCCAAGTGCAAAGCTAAAAAATTTCTGTTCTTACATCAGAGAGAGAACTTTAGAAGTACATATTGCACTTGAAGCTTATTTTTCATGAACTTCCCATCCTTTGCCACCCTTTACACTTGGACTAAACTGACATCGTGAAAGCCTTGGGGCTCAGACCTGTCATTTTACATGCACCATGCACACCTTTGTTAGTGCATAAGTTAGACACACCACATACAGGCTAACTAACATCATAGTTTAAAGGCGGAAAAAAGAATACCCTTCATGTACGTTCTTGAAAACCATGGGCCAGAAATAAGAAAAAAAGCTGCCCAGATTAATTCTTTTCAGACATGAAAGAATTAAAGTTATAGAATGCAAAATTCCTCTTGTCCACAAACACATGAACTTTTATTTGGTTTTTACTTAAACAAGAAATGGGGGGGGTGGTTGTTTATTTTATTCTTGAGATAATCTTGAGTAAGCACTGAGTAGCTGTCCTCTGGAAATCAAAGTCTGGATGGAACCAAAGCTTTAGATATTTAAATTTTTTAAAAAAACTTAGGCAATAATCCTTACTTTTAAAGTAAGGCAAAACTGTCTTGCTTAATCTCATGCAACAAACACAATCACAGCTAAAAATCACTGTACGTGCAGGTAAATTGAGTAGGTAGGAAAAGAATGACTTCTCTAGTAGAATCCCTGTTAACACTGAAAAACCTCGCATGTGAATTGATGCAGCTGAAAGCATTGAGACACTTAGCGCTCGGAACTGATTCATAACATGAGATGTGTAAGAGAAGCTGGATAACCTTAAACCAGAAAAAAGGAAAAAAAACTGGAGGGACTAGGAAATCTTGGGAGAGCTGACTAGAGTTCACTAACAGGCCTGTCACATTTGAGCAACAAAAATGAAAATACAGAAAGACACAGGAAGAAAGATTTAAAGTAATATATATGTAACATTTCACTAAGTGTCAACTAAGGTAAATGTAGTATTTTACAAGCAGAATGATCATCAAAATAGGGCATCATTTACAGTGATAACAGCAGCTGCTATTGGTATAAATGATTAATACAAAGCAATGTATATATAGCTGTGAATCAGATAAGCTTCCTAGCAATGGCATCTCTTACAGATTCCCATGTGTTTGAGACAGAACGGACCACTCTGATCCTTTGAACTCACCCTTCTATAACATAAATGACCTCTTTGGACCAGAGCACCTGTTTTTAGGAGAAAAAAAAAAAAAATCTTGTTCTTAAAACTGCCAGTGCTAAAGAATTCACTACACCACTGTCAATTGCTGCACTGTTTGATTTCAGTTTCTGTTAAAAATCTGCACCTTGCTTGTCATTTGAGGTTTGCCTACTTTCAACTTCCAGTTATTGAACCATAATGTTTCTGTCTCTAAGGCTCAAGAGTCCTATACTATCAAGTTTTCTTTCCCCAAGAAGGTACTTATAGACTGCAATCATGTCATTCCCTTGCTAATCTAATTGGATTTAAAACTGTAGATCAGTCTTAAAAAACAAGCAATAAAAGGAGATTTATTAGATAACCCAACTGATCTCTAAGTCCCCAGCTCCTAGAGATCCACAAAGCTCTAACAAAACCAGCCAACTGACAGCTTGACTATTTTTCTGAATACTGCTTTAACAGAACATCCACTGAAACAGTCATAAACAATCCCTCCCAACATGAGGGCACAGGAATTGAACCATTTACATACTTGGTCTTTTGCTGACCAAACATTAAAAGCAATTGTTCAAACAATGACAACATTTTATCACTATGTCAGGAAAGAAAGACAGATAGTACCCCTTCCAATCTTTTTATTAACTCTTCAGATTTTCTGTCTTCATTGTGTTTCCTGTATATGTATAACAACAATAAAACAAAATAAAAGCAAGACAATAGCCACTGCATGAAAAATTCTAGAGCACGTAAGCAGCTTCCTTATAGCACGTTAGGTCATTTCCTTCAGAGACATTTTATCTAACCCTTTTAAAAATTAGTTAAACTAATACTGTACTCTCCTGAGCCAAGTAATAACAAAAGCCCTTTTTAGTAAAACACTTGGTCAGGGAATTGGTAATAAGCTAACCAACCTTTCACTCCAGATCACTGGCTTAAAACCAAGCCTTGCTTGATCGTGCCTAGAAGGCTCTGCTACGTGATAAAAGTCTGATGCTCTGTGGAAAGTAAGAGGCGATACAGTCAAGCTCTTGGCAAGGTATTGCCCATCTCACACTGGCACTCTTATCAACCAGAAGTTTCATCAGAAAATACATATATCCTCTGCAACAGAATCACTGGCTTATCTGGGAGGAAGATCCTGCCTTTGATGAATTTGAAAGTATTTCTTGAGCCAACACTCCTCCCTCAAAAATACAGGCTTAAGACCTAATGGCAAGGGGTATTTATGATCTGTTCGTACCACGTACCAAGCGGTACGCTCTGCCCCATCACTATTCTTACGTGTTCCAATCTGACTGTTACCACTATTCACTATTATTTTAAACAGAGGACTTCAACCTCCCATCAAGGGCACTGTCCTCTAATTATTTTTAAATTGTTTTCACTCAATTACTGCAGCAAAAGGCCCCTAACAAAGCCATCACCCTCATGCTGCTGAAACACCATCAGCACTCTTAGCAGCAAACAGCAAGAGACAAGCACGAAGCCAACACAACATTTTAGTATTGATTTCTCTAAGAAATTTAAATCCCGCAGGGCATAAACATCAATTTAATCTGTATGCAACTACAAAATGGCCTCACTCACAGTGTTCCTCATTTCAGCCAAAACACTGCTACAACTGGCATAGAAACATGCTTAGCGGTGAAGGCAAAGGCGACTGATGGAGCAAGTACCCCAACGTTCCTGATAATTCATAAGTTTTGGAGACTACGATCACAGAAGCCAGTCAAAGACAACCACCAGCAGAAAAACCTGTCTCATAGCCTGACACAAAGCCATCCCCAGAGTGTCCCAAGGACCAGTGGCATCTAGCCTTGCCAAACCAGAGCCACTCCAGCCGCCAATGGACCAACACTTTGCTGTGAAGTGACAGCCTCACGCCTTGCCTTCAGGTTTCTGTGCCTCCGCATGACAACATGAACGATGAAACACAACTGCTCCATGTTATACTAATTCATATTTTCTAAGCTCCCCTCGCTCCACCAGACTGCCTTCCTTGCAGACAAAGCCACACATTATTGCTACCTTAAACCTGCTGAAAAGAGCATCAGAAGAAAACACCACCCAAAGAAAAAGTAAATTTGGCACCTTGGAGTTTGCCCTCATGTAATCTTAGACTAAGTTCTTCAGAAGATAAAAGTTCCCCCTCTAACCACTGAGAAGTCAGGCCCAGCATGCTCTGACATTTCCCTTTTTTTCCTAGCACTGCAGGACTGCTGTTTTGTTTAAGAATGCATCCCATTGTATATCCAATCAGAAAGATGTACTTTCACACATTTGAAACACTGGTAACATGTAGCACTTAAGGAGAACCCTGGCTCATTCTTACACCAGCACAAAGCCATGGGCATGCCTGTGTCACCCCAGCCAGCACTTAAGCACCAAGTATAGTCAGTAGAATTCAGGGCACCAACATTATTTGCAAGTGATGGATTTATGTATGTAAGAAACTGTAAATTACATAATAAACACAGACACAGGATTTTATGGACAAAGCTTGCGCCTGTAAAACGTGGCACCTTCTATCCATCTTCCCCTGCTGATGACAGTTAGGTGGCAGAATCAGGTTCCTAAAGGTATAAATGTGACACGAACAGCACATCAGGCAACCAGAGTGCTATGAACTCACTGATAGCCACAACAACCTGAAGGTAGAAAGCCCTGTCCAAAGACTTCAACAGCTTCAACACAGACCCCACCCCACATAAGCAGCCTACCTACAAGGCAGGATTTATTAATTGCTGCTGCAGTCCCACAAAAGCTTATTTAACACAACTCTGCACACACCTGACCCAGTATGTATAGACTTAGTGCTCAGATTACCATTGACATGAAGGTTTCTACGCTGTAGACCAGCAAGTCAATAGATATTTAAATGATCATGTGTGTGATCTCCACTAGAACCCCTACCTGTGTGCTGTTTTCCTTCAGTGTACATAACATACATCATGGCAAGATTTACTTCACCCATCAGTGCGCAGAGGGGTAGATTTTGCTCCCAAGAATAGTAAGTTTTGTGGGTCTTCATCAGTACAGCTTCACTAGGTCCAAGCGAGGACCACTGCAACATTCTCCACTCAGTGTCAATTTTAGGATGAACTTTAGGATTGCTTGGTCAGAAATAGAAGCAACTCTGAAGTGATCATCGAGATTATTAAAGTATATACTGGCAGATCAGTCTGAACCACTGACAGCTTTATAGCTGCTGTGATCACCTGTGTCACTGAGCTGCAGACCCTATCATTTCTCTATGAAGGTACCATGGTTTTGACTTCAGAGAGTCCCCAAACCATGCAGCAAGCATGTCTGTATGACCAGCATGTGAACTCCAGTTGTGAGTTTGGCTTTCAAAAGGGGATGGCTGCAAGCAGAAGGAAGTGACAAAACAGAAGGTGTTTACGATACAATCAAAATTCAGGAAAATAAAGGCAGAACAGCAAACCTTCACCTTATCTGCATGAATCTCTGAATCAGAGGATGTAAACAACAGGGACAGACCAAACTTCACTTGTTTGTTTCTAGATCACAACGCTCTATCCACGCCTTAAGCACATAAGCAAAACAGGATACAGGGTGTTACTGAATGATTTCCCCTGAAATCTGATTGAGAAAGATTAGAGCAATTAGAACAGAGTGACACACACTTTTAAAACCCTTAAATCACGATTAATATAAGGTTTAACTTTTCTCCTAAGGATCATCTGGTGACCCTGTGCCATTTTCAAAACAAGGCTGACACAGCCATCCCAGCCTTAAAGAAGAAAATCATGAGACAGAATCCCCTGCCCTCTACTGGCACACCAGCCGCACTGAAACCCGTGCACATGCCTGCAGGCAAGCACAAACAGCACCTGAAAAGCTGGTTTAAGGGTTTTTTTAAACTACTGTTTGTAATTTATATAAGATCTATAATGTACCAGACACATCAAACTGGGAACAAAACCTCACATATAAAACACTCTTTCAGCATCATTGCACTTCTTCCAGCAATGCTAGCTAGACCAAGGATTCAAAATACTGCTCCTAGCAAGATAATATATTCATTAACTGAAAGTAAATTCTAAGGGATTATCTAATGTTTGTCATGTTCACAGTGCATAACCAAGAACTCTGTATGACAGATTTTTATTTATTTATTTTTACAAAATTCTCTTCCACATACGCTGCTGCTTTTCAGATTACAGCCATCCAAACTGCATTTGGACCAAGAATAGAGAGGCAGGTTCATGACTGCCAAAATGATTTTCCAGAACCTTGGTGCCAGAGCTAGGAAAATTCTTACCCAGGTTTCTGACTTGTTTGCACCACTGAGATGGCACCACACAAACCTCAGAACACCATAGCAAAGCGTTTGTTGTGACTGACCGTGTCACTTCAATTTCTGTTACAGATCAATTTAAACGGTGTCATTATATAACTTTCCAAATCTTGTGAGCAGTTATTACTGTATTCTCCCATTAGTGTAAACAACAACAACAAAAAACCCCAAGATTTACACTGCTGTGATTATATTTCTGAATGTAAATCAGCTTGATTCCTGGAAAAATCAAAGTACGTTCCCCACGTAGACAAGGCCTAAAAGGAATTGAATAAAAACAAGGGTTCCGACTGTATATTTCATCCAAAAGATAAATAAGCTTTTAAATCACATTAAAAACAAAAAAAGCAGCCTGAAATACAGCAGCTATTAAACAAGAGAAAGTCTGGCAATACCAGAGTAATTCCCACAATGCTCATCCATACCCTGAAACACATTCAGAACACACCCTGTTTTCAGAGCTGTCACACAACAAATGCAGATGTAAGCCTGCCATCACTACACAAATAACAGAATATGACATTTAAATAATACTACTAAGGAAAAGTGGAAGATGCATACAGCCTACACTACATACAGCAGTTCTTCTTTAAAGCAACTCATCTGTTAGTTACCAAATAGCTAAAAGACCCTTGGGATGCAACAAAACAAAAGCATACAAGGTTCCAAGGAATGTACAGGAACACAATGCAATCACACCCACCTCCTTTTTACTGTAGGCATCTATAGCATTAAAAAAACACAACAACAACAAAAAAAAGCTTATTAAGCCACGTCCTAAAACTAGTTAGGTCTTTGACTGCCCTACTTAGCCTAAATGTATTTACAGATAATTTCTACCCATTTGTTTCTGTGTCAGAGTTGTCCAATACCTTATATAGTTCTTCTCGCACTCTGGTGTTTGTCTAATGCCTGACATGTACAGACTGCAAAAGTAGCCTCTCCAGCCATGAGCTCTCTAGGCTATATAAGCCTAGCTTTTGGTGCAGCAGAATCTAAGAATGAAGGATAAACAGGTATTTTAAACACGATCTATTTGAATCTCTGCTTGTCTCCATAAATAACCTCCCCAAATAAATAGGGTTTCAAGTATATAAGAAAATATATAACAGGAAAACCTTTACAGTGTAAATTTATGAGGCAGTGTTGCCAAGCTTTGTGATTTGTTCCAGTATCTCTATATTTTCTCAACTTTCATCTCATGGAGTTCTCTCTTAAAAATAAAAAATAAAAAAATTCTATCCTTCATGATTATGGATAAAAGCCTGGAAGTAGGAGTCAAGCAATGGCTTGTAAAGGAGGAGGTCAGGATGTAAATAAAACCAATATAATTTTAAAAAATAAAACATTGTTTAAAAACCTTCAAGATTAGTTAATTCAGTATTTGTTAAGATGCCACTGGCTGATACACTGACAGAAAACGCCAGTAATACATCTTATCAACTTGCCTGTATTCTTTTTGTAGAATTGGACAACTAGTAATGATCTGATCCCACTTCTGTAGGTAAAATACTGGCTGACTTTGTTGTTCCACTGTGCTAAAAACTATTCATATTATAAATTCTAGGAAGCAGGATTTCTTGCTTTCTAAATCACAAGACAGGGAAAGGCGTTCTGCTTTATTAACACAAAACTGAGGTAAAGGGCAAGTGACCAGCTTATGGCAGATCCAGGAACTGAACATAGATTTCAGATTTTCTGAGTTACAGTCTTGTGCTTTAGGCAGAAGGCTGGTCTTCTTTTCACTTAACAAGCTATCGAAGCCCAAACTCTTATTTAAAAATTGACAGTGCAGCTCGGTAACAATGAAACAGCAAGAATACTTGAAAAAGAAGTCATCTTAAAGTTAAAACACTGGTCCTTCTAAAGTTAACATCTGCAAAAACTTGCCCCCAACACACCGTCAAAAATTTTTCCAAGAGCCTAATTTAGAATTCATACCAGTTTCTGTATCCATCAGGCAGGACAAGAATCACAATACTGACATTACTGTTGGGACTCCTATCTTTGTGTTTGATCTCTAGTGCCATTCGTTCTGCAGCTTTTCATCATACTTACTGACTTTATATCCCAGCTTTTCAGCATGAATCCTCTTGGCCATGAACTGCCCTTCAATCAGTGCTCGAATTTCCACCTCCTTTGGAAAGTCTGAAACCTGTATCAAAGAGGGAATACATTAAGTTAACAAGCACCTTACACAGTATACATGCCAAGCTGGAGACTGGTTAAAAACGCAAGACAGATTTATAGTTGACTATCCTTGTCTTCACCCTGAAGTCTGCTTTCAACTAGGCCCAGTTCTTCACTCATACGCACAAGATGGACCTAAAGACTCATGACAGAGAACACAACCCATAACCTCAGTGCTGTTGGCAAACCCATCAATGCACAATGGGAAAAGGTTCTACTGCAAGTTGTAAACTCTCCTCTATGCATTTTCCAGCATCAAATTTGCTTAGGAATCAATATCTCAAAAATATAAAACTAAAGCAAGTAGATAAAATTCAGATGCATTAAGCAGTGTCACAAAAATTTAAATCTATTTCTGTCTGCACAAAAGTGAAACCATGTAATCTTTTCATTAATTTATTTAGTTTCCATACATAAAATTTTTCTGTCCTTTCGTCAACCAGAATATAAGAAAGGCAACAGAATTAGGAAAATATTGAACTACAAACAAATACAAAGAATCTTCCACAAAAAGTTTAATTTTCCCATGCACTACAGAAAGTGCCTACAACTTGTAGAACAGCGAGAATTGATTAAGCATTCATTTAAACAGCAAACATTTAAGAGACTAGTGCTACACTGCAAACACAAGATAGTATCAATCTCTGTTCACCTAGATGAGGTCTAATCGACTGGGAGTCATGACTGATCAAAGACATCTCTTGAGTTTCAGTACCACCCAGAAAGCCAGATTGTTTAAGCCAGGTTTAAACAACAACCATTCCTCAAAAAAAAAAAGATACAAAGAACTTTCTTTTCCATAACCTAATTTCTATTTTAATTCCAACTGTACTTGAGCCTGTGCTTACTTACATACCACTATGTAGCTTGTAGGTTACTCCAACACATGCAGGACAGCAAAATGAGGTCTTTACTTTGCATCCACATTTAGTGCAAGATAAAAGGCAAAATATTATAGCCCAGAGTTTCAACACATCCTTATCTGTGTGTCTGAAACTTAGAAGATGGGGACTAAGTCATGTAAGTGTACTAAGCTCTCAATAAGCTTAAAGTTAATCCTGTTTCAAAACCAGTGTTGGTTTCAGTAAATCCACATTTTCCAGTAAAGGAAATATTTCCACAAAAAAATACCATATAAGTTCTAGTTCAGACTTTGCACTGTAGATATTCTCAAGCTACAGACCAAATACTTCCTTATGAAAATCATCCCAGGGACTTGCATCGATAAATGAAACTTGAAACCAAGTATCTCAGACAAAACAAAAAAGATGATGGCAAAGATTTCAAGCCTTGACCTCCTTCAAGGTTTGAGACATTAACTAGATTATTACTACCTTTTGGTTGTCTCTGTTGAATCTGTGAATCCCAACTGCTTCAGGAATAATTTCCATCACATCAAAGTAGAAACCTGCATCAAGGAACATTAACAGTGTCATGTTTGCTCCTAGCCCAAAGTTGAAATCTTATTTCAGCACATAGCTAAAATGATAATAAATGTTTATCACATATTTGGAAAGACATTTGAGTCACCACACAGCCTGTTTCTTAACCAATTTCAGTCCACACATTTATTGAATTTAGCTACTTTCAGTTTACAACAATATGGATTTAAGCATGTCTGGTTTTATGCATCCAAACAATATAATAAGCAACAAGCCTACAAAAGAGCACATATCCACCAGAACACACACACAAGCAAGAGTAGATAATATATAACACATCCTAGAAATAGTTTCAGTAGGTCATATGCAAGGGTGAAAGAAAAAAACAAAACAGAAAAAATGGTTAAGTTAGTAAGAAGAGTACAGGAATACTGGAACACTTCATGCACTGGATTAGATTTCATGAGCTTATTAGAGAACATCAGATATTTTAAGTCATGAAGCAGAGCTGGTCTCTGAATAGTTTTGATGAGATCTGAAGAAATGCAGTAATGGTTTGTAGACAGCTAGACAAAAAGTGTGAAAAAGATTTCTTTCGTGTTGATGGCAAGAAGGGTTGGTCAGAAAAGATATTCAAGAAAGGAGACCAAAAAAAAGAAAATAAGGACAGAAAAACTCAACAGAATAGCTACGAAACTAAGGAGAGTTTCTAAGGTTCAGACCTGGGAACAAGAGTGTGCTGCCCTAGGAGCCCTACGATTATTAGCCAAAAAAACCCCAAAACAGTACCGTGCTTTAGCACACATAACCTTTTTAGTTTAACATTCCAAAAACCTGCCAGTAAGCAACACTGTGGGTTACAGATCTGCAGGCCCTGCCTGGAGGATGTATGTCCCACAATTTCTTTTCTGACCCTGCTGCCACCTTGAACCTGGCAGATGAGGTCTCCAGGTAAACTTGCTGGTTTTATTAGCCTTCTCAGGTACCTCCCAGACACAACAGGACCCCCATCCCAGTCACTCCTCCTCCTTCCCTATTTGCTACCCCTGTTACTCTCATTATCCCAACCTCACCTTAGCAGCTGCCTCTGCCCATCTCCAAACCTCTGCAGGGGCATCTTCTCACACAAGAGGGAGTGCAGGGAACAAGTGATACAAGGAAAGGTGCCTAACCAGTTACTTCTTTGCTCTGCTTCCCTCAGGAACTCAGATTGTGGACATTACTGTATTTTTACATGTATACCCAGAGGTTATCCAAGCATACAGGTTATTAACGATGACTTTCACAAAACACCCATTTTACAGAGGATTGAGATATCCAAGTGAATATATTACAATACAAATTTTTAAACTTTAAGGCAGTGTCCTGGTATCCTTCAAATTAGTAACAATATTTTCATCAACTTCCAATTTTTTTAATACTGTCTAAAGTGGCTGACTTCTGAGTTTTGGAATAACTTCTACCCATTTTCTGAAACACCTGAATTGATTTGTCTTCTAGTGAAAAGAGATTCCTGGTCATTTTAATACCCCACAGAGATTGGATTTGACAGAAAACATAACAGAGCTTCTGAAAATTAAAAACCAGTGCTAACCTCACAGTGTCAAGAAACTATCTTAAATTCACTTTCCTAAAGAGTGAAGTCTTCTATAGCTTAAATATCTACATTTAAAAACTTTGCTACCTACAGTTCTTAAATTCATTTTATGGATATCAATTCAGATCTAGGATGATGGTGATGATTTCAAATCCAGCTCTGCAATGGTTAAATTTTAATCTTGATTACACATATGCTCACTTTTCAATAACTTAATTCAGAGCTATATACTACACTTGCAGAATGTTAAACCGTACAAAAGAAAATAATATAAAACTTAAATACATGGGTTTATGTATATTATTTCAAAATATTTCCTTCATCATCATTTTTTTTCATTTCATTCACTTACCATAATGTGGGGAAAAAACAGGGATGAAAAAACTCTTCTGACATACATTGGGGAAAATGCAGGAAATCTGGGTATCATTTGACATTACTGCTTTGTTCACATGCGTGAACAAGATTCTAACAACTGAGAAAGAAATAATATGGAGCTATTTAATTCACTTGGTTTGAGTCTTCAGAAAAAGAAACAAACTTTAATGAAAGCCTCCTTCAGAAATTACTAGTTTTAAACATTCTACAGCTAAGATGCTAACACCCTTTCAATGACCAAAAGAGCTCCATAAATATAATTTTCTTAGTGAATATTGAAGGAAAATACTATCATGACACTTAGCCTGCCAACAGAGCATTTCTAAGTACACATTAGGAATTTCCCTTGCTCTGGTTAACTTAATTCTTGGCCTTTATCATGACCCAAGTAAAAAATTGGTACAACACCCATTCAAGTATGTGTCTAAGCAACCCCTGGAACTCCCAAGCCCTGCTAAGGCTCTCACCCAAGTTTCCATTGTTTCCAGCAACAGTAGATGATAAGGCTTTAGAGAATTCATCCCAGGAGCCTGAAGCACAATCATCTCTGATCCTCTCTCTCATCAGAGAGCCGTTCTTAAAACTGAAACACACAAACATACCATATGCATTTCCCAAAACATTTGGCTCTAGATTTTTAAAGCAATTTGTTGTTTTACTCCATATTGGTGTTTATTGTATCAGCTGAATTAAGCTGGGCAAGCTAAAAGATACAATCACTTCTTCATTATGGAAAGAGATAGAGACGGAGAAAACTAGGTAAGAAAGAAAACAAATATTACAGGACACGTTGAGGAATGCAGTGCACAGATGTTGGTATACATCTCTCCAATGAGTCAGCTTAGATCCACTCTAGCAGGCCACACTAAACCCCGGCTAGCTCTGAACAGCTAAGACATCTCCTCTGACACAGCACTAAAAAGCTCACTCTGAGATGACTCTGCAAGGAGAAGCAAGAGTGTCTCTACATTGCATTCATGATTTCAGGAGCACGGTACCGGTATGGAGCCAGCTTGGGTCCAAAAGGACTTAGGAGGTCTAGCTCCTTGCCAGGATCTGGCAAAGGAAAGCACCACAGCTGCATCTGCACGGTTGAGGTCCAGAGCCAGTAAACCATGCTGTAAAATAGGCATCTGTTCAGTGTTTATAGTCTTTGCACCCTTTATGCAGTCACCTCCTTTGCCATCTCTGTGAATATAACACTCCTGCAAAATACTGCCGCATTGGACTCGGACCCAGAGGAAAGCAGTTTGAATACTCTCCAGCACGGAGTTATCAGAGCAACTCAGCAGGAAAGGCAGAGAAATATCCAGAAAGATGGCAAGGAAATTACTGAACTTGCTCAGTAGCAGCAGCTGAAATTACTGCAGTTTTCTGTACAAATACTCTGCCTGGCAGCTCAGGCACTCTTTTTTTACTAACTGAGGGTCCCCTATTAACTCTAATATTCTAGAAATAAAGGGGCATTGGTGCAAAAGGGGCAGTGTCATCAGGGCAGAAATGGCTAGGCAGGAAGAACAGGAACTATTTATATCTGCATGGCTACAGAAATATCTTGTGTTCTGAAAGGCAGGTTTGGCCTTCTGCACATGTTAAGCTGCAGTAAAAGAATGGCAGTATAACAGTTATTCAGAAAAATGCCTCAGCGTCTCCTTTCCTATTACAAACAGGTTGCTTATATAGCTCTTTTGCACAGCAAAAGTGGGAAAAAATTGGGTAAAAGAGAAACCTGAATGCAAAACTTACTTTAAAAAAAAAAAAACAAACCAACCAACTGCTGGGAAATCATACTATGAAACTCAGTAACTTGCAGTTGACATCATGCTTTTGAACTCAACTTCATGAACACTGTTTCCCCTGTCATTCACAGCCTCCTATTACTGTACAGGTAAGACTCAACATTACAGTTAAAAGGCAGATTTGAGCTTTGCTGAAGTTTTGAGTTTCGAGCACCTACAATCCAGGGGACTTAGACACAAAATTTATCTGCATATTACTTGTAAATATTTGCCTAAACCCTATGACCTGTTTTGGAAGTTTTTACCCTGAATACAGTGACTCAGTGAGGGAAAACATAGCTTCAGGCCACCTTTCCACCTACTTGGCTGGCGAGGGGCCAAATAATTCCTGAATCACAGCAGCCAAAAGCTACCATGAGGATCATTCTCTCAGATGGGTTTCTTGAGATCTCAGTGTTTTCCACATGCACAGCCTAATATATCCCTGAACTGCACTGACTAAACTCTTCTCTGAAAAGGCAATCTTCACCTGCCCCATTATGTCCCCTGTGGACCACTAGAAGAGCACAGAAGTTATACAGCCTGGTCAAGCTTCTGACATTTCACATTATTGTATTTCAGAAGATTGTTATTCCTGTATATTAAATGTATTACCTTAGATGCATAGTGAACTGGCTCTATGTATACGTAAAAATAATTTCAGCTTTTTATTGCCATGAGAATTTATCCTCCACAACTCTGCAGTTTCAGTTACTCAAATTAAACAATAGGAATACTATAATGTTGATGCAAATATTTCAGCAGTAAATTGCCATATAACGTACAGAATGCTGAATGTTCTATTCATTATCATTTTGCAAAAGAAATAAAAACCACTAACATAGAGAAAGAAATGTATATTATTGATCCCAGATGAACAAAAAGAAATGATATTACCATAGAAGTGCCATATATGTTTGAGAATCAACAGGATTGCAGAGTATATGACCTTCTAAGGCAGGAGTTGGTTCTTGGATCCACAGAAACAATGTGTCACTCGTGCCAAGGCTAATCTGGAGGGGGAAAAAAAAAAAAATAATTGAAGCATTATCACAATGTGCATGGGAAGCAATACAGAAATTAAATTAAAACCATTTGTTATTACCACTAATTGTTTTTAAATTACACATTAAGGCAATTGGATTCATGTTGAAGCTAGCTCTGACTTAGGTTGTCACGCCAGTGAAATACATACTAGATAGAGACTTAGGTTTTAATGTCTGGAGCATTAGTTAAAAATACTCACAAGAGTTTACTTAAAATCTTTCAGGCAGCTTACAGATAGAAACAAAACAAGCGCGAATCCAATAAACAGAAAAATCAACACTAGCAGATAAATTTAACTGATAACCTACACCTATTTTACATTTCATATATTTCATTTATTCAGGGATATGGACAGTTTTCAGGACTATGTTTTGACTTACTGCAATATCTCCTTCTTGAAGTCTCATCCCTGCCAATGATGCTGAAAGCAAAAAGTCAGAATACCAGAAAAAAGTCACTTTTTTGACTCAGCCATACCATGTTGTATGAGACATCATAATACATCGTGCTCACCATCTCAAAGTACAATATAAATGGCAAATATGCTCATGATGGCCTTGGCCTATACACTGTAAAAGACAGGCAAAGCATTTGGGTGAGGGAGTGATTTTTAACAAAATCAAAATGCTCAAGACAAAAGACTGCGGAACTTCATGATTATCTAATGTTTTATGTATTCAAGTTTTAAATACAGTGGACCCTTACTTAACAACACACTTCAAAGGAGAAACTCCCACTTAGATCAGACTACTCACATATTTATTGGACTAAGCTAGATTTGAATCTCTCGAAGAAAAACTGGACTTTTGGGAAATGCAGAGTTTAACCATCTCCCGGAATATGAATGTAAAATATACCATGATGAAGCCTCCATCTTTATTCAAACCTGCACATGTTACTCTAATACGGATAAGTATTTTTCACAGTCTTGAGAAACAGACAAATTTGCTCTATACTAAAACAGTCTCCAGATTCAAAAAAACTGACCCTAAATTAACACCTTCCCTTATACTGAGATCTATCAGTCTAACAAAAGGGCAGCTCTAATTCTTAGAGAAATCCTATGAGGTCCATCTCCACCTTTTTCCTTGAAAAGATATACAGCAATTTTTTAACTCATATTTTCTAAGTTAAAAGGTTAGCAGTTCATAGTGAGAATAGTTTCTTAGGGGCAGGCAAACCAAAACTGAAGTTATCAAGAGGCAAATGAAATCACCTCTAATTACTAGGCAAAAGAGAATTCATTTGTCATACCCAGCCTATCCAAGATGTCTATATTTCAGAAGAACCAGTGATGGAAGGCTGTTGGAAAAAGGTATTAATGCTGATAAACACGATGTTCTTTCACTGTATAGGGAGTATCTGAGAACCTATGAAATCGATTTAGAATTTTAGTACATACATAATCATATTCACTGAATCTTACACATTTAATCACCTCACCTGGATTGTCTCCTGTAAATGCTACTATTTTACAGTCTTGGCTAAACCCATAACGCTGACTATAATATGGAGAAATGGGCCCCTAAGGAAAGAAAGAAAAAAAGAGGAAAAAAAGCTGAAAAAAATGGAAAGTAATCTTGCAATGTATGACATAACGAGTTGTTACATAGAACTGAAAAACCCCAGAGCAGCTACAATAATCACTTCTGTGTATTTAAGGTATGAATGAATACTTTAAAGATTTTTAGCTTAATTTTTTTTGTTGTTTAGAACCTCACAGAAATACCCTCTGATTAGATTTTGAAATAGGTTAAGTAAATAGTAGCATTTTAGCTTTGGGTCCTTCTCCAGTTATTCACATCAAGTAACATGAACACATCCATCTGTTTTGCACACATACGTGAATATTAATACATAGAAATTAGAAATTCAATGCAAACATAAGAGGAAGCACAACATTAATATACATCACAACATCAAATGCTGGAAAATGACCCCTATTAGTTTAGGGGTCAAGAACTGTATTTTTTTTAAGCCACATTTGATAGCCATAGAGAAAAAACAGGAGAAGAAAAAGTCCATAAAAAATACAAGGACATCTATTAGGATTTTTTGTATGTTCCTCTCCATCACAGAAGATCAGCACTGAATACAGAGGGATCAGGTGATGGGTATCTACACTCTTACATGTGCACCAGCTAAAGCAATAGCTCTCTTTGTGCTGAGTAGGAAGACTAAATTCATTTACTCTAAGAGATGTGCAGCTTGATTTGATTTCACCATTATGCTACATGAACTGAGGAGCTTTAAATATCCCAAATTATTCACAAAGATTACCTCATTAACTCTACAAACAGTTTAAAACAAGGTCTCTGTCAAGAAATGCAGATGCTGGGTTCTGTTTCTGCATTAATAAATACTGTGCACAGTTCTGCAGTGACCAGGTGCTTGTGGGCATGGGAGGGGACCCCGAAGATTCTTATCACTGGAGCACCTACCAAAACTTTTCTCATCACAGCCCAGGGCATGCAAGAATCCAAGGAGATCAACAATTAAAGCTATGACAGATGCCAGCTAGCAGCTTTCAGAGATATCTGTTTCTGGTCTGGCATACACATTCACAACACACCTGGAAATATTAAATCAAGCAGCATAGGTCTGAGGATAACTGTGCGCACACGCTTGCGTGCACACACAAGTACACTCCAAGGAAGTGCTATTAGCAGAACCCTCAGCAAAAAGCCTTATTTTTTTGCTTACAGCTCTTCTAGACAGGCACATACCAGGACCGAATGGGATGGTACAGGGCATCCTAGTTTCTCCTCTAATCCAGGTGCACAAGCATTAAGGCAGGACACTGACCACACCTTTTCCCAAATCTGCAGCAAGTTCATACCAGAACCTACAAGACAGATCAAAACAGGAAGCACATATCATTAAACCTAAGACAGTACTGTATCAGAAAATTCCACCTTGTTACAGGCAACACAAAATTCACAGATGCATATTTTACATTCAAAGAGAATGGTTTCAGCTCTTCTAAGCATAAAGGATACTGATAATTCAGCCTCTGGATAGCTTTCACCTCTAAAGGTAGTAGGAAAGGCTTCTCTGATGCACAATGCACTAGACAATTCAGTTATTCCCAAATTAAGAGCAAAAAGAATAACATGGATGCCTCCCCATCAACTCCCCATCAAATCTTCCACCTTAGACAAAGACTTCACTACAGCTATCTAACGGTGATGCAGCAATATCACATGAAGGTATGTTGTGCTCACCAGAGACCTAACAAATGAAGAAATTCCCCCCTGGGTGGTATGGCTTTACACTACTCCTTTGAGTCCTACTCCTACCTTTGAGTAGCATCATGTAAGCATCTAAGTCCCTGCTGACTAATCTTCCTCCGTATCAATGTTTCCTTCTTCAGAGATGACAAAATAAAGGCTTAGAAGTCCAAAAAAAAAAAAAGCGAGAGGTCAAATTTTCAAACGTAGCGTCTAATTTCAAGGCTAGTTTGGGAAGTCCAGCTTTGAATACCAAAGTCATGATTTTCAGAAATGCTGAACAGCTCAACTGAAATCTGTAACATCTGCAAGTATGCAACATCTCTAAAGTGCAGATTCTGTGAACTGAATTACAGGTTGCAAAAACCTAGATAACTGATTTGGTCACCTATTTCCTCACCAGAACTATCACTAGATCTGAGGAAGGCCTTTGCAGTTTTGGTTTGGTTTCTCATTGCTTCTTCCTCAATATTTTATTGCTGGTTTAAAAGTTAATTGAAGTTGGTTAGTGGCCGAATCTACATTACATACTGAGCACTCCACATCCCTTGCTTATGTTTCTAAGATGCCTTTAATTGCACATTTCATTACACTTGAAAATCTGTATGTGTTTCTGGTTAGTACTGTTCAGGGACATGTTAGTCTTATTCTAGATTAACAACATTTTCATTTCAAAGACCGTTTAGCCCACGACTTATCTCAGAAACACAGGCATATTCTCAGCTGAGCACAGTGGAAAACCTGAAATTTGCTTCCATTCAGTACATCTTTAAGCTTTTTAAAACACAAAGATGGTGAAGTTGACCCCACATGCAGTGTCTGTGGAACAAGACTATGCTTGCAATGCTGGGACACAGAAGAAAAGGGATGCAACCCACATCTTAGCCAGCACATCACAAGGCTCTAGCAGTGCTCTTATTCTGAAGAAGGGCGCACGCCTGCAACACACTCCACACACATACACTACTGCTGGTTACGCACGCACAAATGAGCCCCCCATCAACTCCCAGCAGCCTTTTTCACATAGGCTTAATAATGAGTTTAATAACGTTTATAAATAAAGTATATATTTGTGCAGTCCAATCCTAAGCACCATCAACAAGGTATGGACCTAGTGCTTCACAGAGTGTTGTGAACAGAAGATGTGACACACTCCAGCTGAGATACTGGAATAACCCAAGCCAAACAGCAGGATATTTGGATTATACTTAGTAACATAAAAAATAGAATTAAATTTACTAAAAATCAATCAATCCCATTTCAGGCAAATTAAACACACTTAACAAATTATGCACCAGTTTATTTGGCCTATGATTCAACAGCAGGAATTTGAGAGACCACAAAGTGCACCATGCCTTCCACAGGCAAAAGGTGCATTTTCCTTTTCTGCTGTCAAAATTGCTACCACCCACAGAGAAGGAAAGATGGTAAGATTTACTCCAGCTTCTCTCAGTTCTCTATGCGAGAACACTCTTAAATGTAGCCACCCGCTCCTTCCAGCGGTAAACTGAGTCCTTCCAGGGTAAACTGAACCCAGCATCACTGTCCGCACTTCCCAGAGGCAGAGGGTGGGAGCAGCCTTGAGTCCCAAGCTCTCGGGCATAACAAGGCTTTCTATGAGGAAATACGTACATCTATAAATTTTCCTGGAAAAGTCCCTAATTTAAAAGGCCAAGAACCCCTTCGCTAAATTAAATTAATCAGTGAGCAACAGAATCTCTAAATAAATACGGATTTTACTAGAGAAAGGTTAGTTGTTGTTTTCTGTGGTTTTTTGGAAAAAAAATCCTTTCCCCTCCCCACCCTGCAAGCCTAGAGAAACATTTAACCAGTATCCTCCAATGCAATTTTGCTAGACTAAGGACAGCCTCTGATCTTTCCTGCATAAAACAGGAAAAACACTAACCTTTATAACTGAAAAGGTCTAAGTTTATATTACACAGAAACAACACTTCAGTTTATTGACCGGTAGATATAGTGGCACAAAGACTTTAATATGCCCTGAGAAAAGAAAGATGAGCTAATTTACCCCGCCCTCAGAAACTAATTTAAAAGATGTGAAACAACTGTTTTACAAGAACTATTAATCTGTTGGCCTGGATACATCCTATCCAACTGCAGGCACCTGCATGAGAATCTCCAGTCAGTGGAAAATAAAAACCAGAGCTGAACACTCCCTGGAACCACTTCTCTTTCTCCTTTGATTATATGAGGAGTGACATACAGCAAGTTCCCAACTCAAGCACTTCTGGTCATGATCTACACAACTAAGTTCAACATATACAGTAAGTAATAATCTGAGAACTAAGGGGAAAAAAAACCCAAAAATCAAAGGCAGCCCTTCGACTTGTCACTCCAAACGGATACTCCATCAGCAATGAAGGTCAATAGCCAAGGCCATGGTCTAGTAAGGACTGAGGAAAGGATCAATAGGTGGATGAATAGGATTCAGTATTTCAATGCAAGCATCACTGACTTTTAACATAAAATGACCAGAAGCACAATCAGGACTTGCTAATATTTACTACATATACAAAAGTATAAGTGCTTCAACACTGGGGGGGGGGGGGGGGGGGAGAAAAAAACCAAACACTTTCATTATAAAGACCAAACGATGCAGACTAACTGGTTTTATTAATCAACAAACTAAAGATCAATATTCGCATAAATTTATAAACAGTTAAGTGTATCTGTATTACAGCACTCTGGATTGCCTTTTCAGTGAGCTAAAATCATAAGCAGTGTAACTGCTGACACCACGCAAGCTACATCAGGAGTAAATTCAGCCCACCACGCTTCCTTTTGAAAAGGCTTCAGTTCAAAGCATCCTTGTTTGATAGAACAACAAAAACAAGTATGCTAAGCTATGATTTGCCTAAGGCTCTTAGAAAAGCATTTCAAAAGATAAAGCTTCTCTAGGTCAAGAGCTGAATCGCTGTTCTTTAAGGTGTCTTCTAAAAGAAACAATGCCTCAAGTGTTCGAGTTGTTTAGGTCCCAAATGTATCTTACTTTTAACATCTGCACAATACAAATGAAAATCATTCTTCATTCCACCAGAATGTAATTTCATTTTTTTTAAATCAATCACCCAGGGTGCTCAGCCATTCATGAGGAGTGATTTGAACCTTATGAGATTGGACCTCTAAAAAGAAAAAGAAAAAAAAAAAATCCTGAAACTAAATAGCACATTTCCTACAATAACCTGCAAATTTAGAGAGATAAGTTATTGTGCAGAGCTAAACAATTTGACAGGGTCTTTTAAAGACGATATGACCTGAAGTTAAACCTACAGAAATGAAGAATAGGTCTATTATCTGAACATTATTTTGAGAGATGCATTTTAAACTATAATATACAGGTACAATGTAAAAGATCAAGTGAATTGCAAGAAATGATAAATGACAAGAAAACAAGTTTTTAGCTGGATCCAAATAACTACTGCATACTTTATAATTACATTTTATTACTGGAATTAGAATTCTCTCTTATTATGTTAACAGAAGAAAGGAACAAACAAGACAAAATATAGCTTACAATGCCAAAAGATCTTTTGTCTTGCAAAGAGAACTATAACATCCTGCTTAGTTCTCTTATCTTTTTTCACACAAAGACTTAATAATCTTACATGCATAAACATCCAGAGGTGTAACAGAATAGGCTCTCCTAGAGCTGTTCGAAAAATGCAATACATTTTCTAAGAAAATTTTCCAATGAAGTAAATTTTCATTTTCTTTAGTTTAAAATGTTTTGGTTTTCAGTCAAACACAGAAATTTTCATGTCCTGAAATTGAAGGAGCATGAGTTTCCCCCACTTGCTTCCAAGTAGAAAAGGCAGAGATAACATTACCAAAGGGGGGAAAAAAAAAAAAAAAAAACCAAAAAAGAAAAACCACACCAAACCAATCCCAAAATGTTTTTTTTTAATGCTTATAATTCTAAACATTTGAATCAAAATTAACACTTCACTCTCATTGAGAAATAAAAAATCAACATATTTCTTTATCAGAAAAGGTACCTTGAAGATCTCACCATCTCTTTTTGAAACACAGTATATGGAGCTAGTTCTATGGGTTGCTGAGTGGCTGAAGTGCTCAGTATTTGGGACTAGCAAAGTGCAAATCTCCGAAGAGTTACTGTTGCCAATAATACACAAAAAAAATAAAATTCACCTGTGAAAATACACGGCTAACAGTACAGGACCAGAAGATAGATGTAATAATCTCACAACTGCTGCAAAATAAGCATGGATTGCCTTACAATTTTTAAGGTCTGTAGTATAACTGAGATATCTGATATTGAATAAGTTGTCCATTAGCTAAAATTGAGGTGTCATGCCTCTTCCTATGAGCTTTGATGGAACAATGAAGGAAGAAAAATGAGTTGGTCTTAACACATGGGTGTCAACTATGGCTCTATAATGTAAAAATTCCTTAGAGAGCCTTGTTATCTAACCTTTCAGCTCTGAAATATATCTTCTCTTAGTTTCAGAGCAGGAATCAAAAATGCTATTTAAAAATAACAGCACAGCTCCCAGGAAAATGGTTTCCTTTGTAACTGCCATTTAAAATTGCCATTTAAAAGCTGGATAACTGAGATAACACACAACAGAAAAGAGACACACTAGCCTTGTCACTTTCTTGTCTTTGTTATGATGAATAGAGAGATATGGAAGGTTAAATATTTTTTTTAACTGAGTTTAGGATTTTTTTGCTTGGTTTATGCTTTTTTCCTCTGGTTCATTTTGAAAAGATATTTCTGTTGCAGATCCATACTCCAGTTAGGTGGGAGGAAAAATAATCACAATATACATCTTGTTCACATCCTGTGCAACTCAGAGCTAAACCAGCAAAACCAAAGAAAAAATAGCAGAACTATGAAGTCTAGCCTAAAAATCCACAACTTTTTCATGTTTTTAAATAGATATTTCAACATTCCTTTATACATCATAAAGTAATGAAAAAAAGGTACAATTTCTTTCAAGACTATGTTCTGTGCATCCATTTTATAGAAATGGGAATCATACTATGATGGGGATAAATAACCACAGCTGACAGCACTGTCAAGAGTAACAATAAATTGAAAGGAGTAACTTAGCTTAAAATCTAATATACTTGTCATTAAAGTTTAAAGACTGAAAATAAATAGCAGAGACCTTGTCCCCCTTTTATGTAAGGTGGGGATGGAGAGGAAAATTTCCTTGTTGAATTGTACTACGAGAAAAGCCCACGCACTTACCATCACTGTAATCAATGGGTGCATAAGCTCCTAGGAAAAGGGAAGCTGCAAAACTACTAACCAAAGAGATTCTCTGAAAGAAAAAGTGTGAGATAGTAAGTCCCATCAGTATCCACTTCAAAGAAAGTAAATAATTAAGTAATTGGAAGCAGTAAATGTTAATAGATGCTTAATGTTAGACACAGAAAGCACACAAAAATGCACCGAGGATTACTCAGTTCTTACTGCCTAAGTAATACACCAGATATCAATCTAAAAGTAACCCCATGATAAAAGCTGTTAATAGCTTTGCATTCTGAAACATGAAAAATATACCTAGTATATTAGCATACTCTATGCTACCGTGAATTAATTCACAACTTCAGTGTATCACAGAATCTCATTTCAAGGAAAAACACTTACTAAGAAAAAAAAAAAAAACACAACAACAAAGCCACCTGTATTGTTGATGACAGGGAAAATGCCTAGAAACCATGCGCTGGTCCACCCAGAGGGCAGGTCTGTAAGCTTTTTAGCAGCTCTGGCAAGGCTCTGCTAGCACCTTTACATGAACTCCTATCTTCCTGCCACTTGAGACCTCAGACCTCCCAGGAGTTACTCCCAGGAGCTGGTAATAATCAGCTTTGAACTGATCCACTACCTGCAGCTCTGCCTCAGGGTATGTTCCAACAGGGCATTAAATCCAGCTGTAGGGCTTCTAATACTGGCCCCAAAATGCCCCAGCCACATGACACAAGGCACTGATCCAGCACAAACTTGCTTCCACTTCAAAGCTGCTATACAAACTACCAAGTTAACTGGCCACCGCCAAGCTTTCTGCATGATCAAGTATTATCTGTTCCCAAGAAGCTGGCATAAAAGCTGACAAATTCCTTATTGTGTGCTCTGACTAATTCAGAAGAAATATGATTGTCACCCAATAACTAATCAGAATCAAATCTCTACTGGTCGAGTGAGGCAGCAGTGACAGGTTTTTTATTAATGATCACAAAACCACTGCTTCACACAGCATTCAAAGACAGACTATAGCCAGAGCTCTAAAAGGTGGTTATAATGGCCAGGGAACTTAATGATGCACTTGCTCTTCATGCATCTCTCCCCAAGAATATATCATATTGTGCTTAGATAATGAAGGCCTACCTTCTGTGGTGCCCCAGTGGGCACTAGCTGCCTGAAATGGAAGGAAAAGGATGAAGTTAAACTGAGAATCAGCCAGTTTAGCAAGCTGACCTACAGACGGAAAAACATCCACCTTCCACATGTCATTGAGACTGCCAAGCTGCTAAGTGCTTCTTTAGGGTCCCCAAAAGCAACTCTGGCATAAGAGATATTTTGTGCTTGAACACAACATCTTGCATATCCTTTATTGCTAAAAGGTGCCATCAATGCAACCAGCCCTCAAAGTCTAAAATTGGTCTGACTAGTTCTCAGTTCCATGGACCCACTTCCTCCCCATTAATGTATCTTTCTCTAAATTTAGTCTTAAGCTTATGATGAGACTGTATTAGTATTCTGTTTCATCCCATACCTTACTAGTGTAAAGGTTATATAATGAAAACGTACTAAGAAAGAAAAAAATATTAAAAATTAAGCATTCTCCCACAAAATACAGTCAACTTTGCAACTCACTTCCTGTTAACTGTTTCATGCAGGGGCGAGATTTTAAAAAACACAAAAAATTTATGATCAATGCTATCAAGAACTGCAGTAATACAAAAACAGGAGCAGCCTGACTTCACAGGTCTGGATGTTTGGCATATTCTAATCACAAGACAGGAGTCCTTCTCTCATTTACATCATATTTGCATGGAGTTTTTACCTTGCTTCAAACCATGGCATTTCAGTCACAGATAGATACAGACTCAACAAACTGAAACAATAATGGAATTGCAAGCTGATTTCTGAAAATTAAAAATCAGAAGGAAACCAACTACACAACGCAATTCATTTGTAATAATAGAATCAACGTAGCTTCTCAAGGGAAGAAGTATGAAAAAAGTCTAGAATCAATGGCAGGTGTTTTCCTATGCACATCCCCACGGATGCCAGTTTGTATGGCAGAGCAATCACATCTCTGCATGCAAATGGCCAGTTCTAAGTGTGAAAATTTCAACCGTGTGCTTAATTACCTGCTTGTGTTCAAACTGCTGTAAATACAATTTGTTATCACCAAAATGAAAGTGTTTTTTAAAACTTCTTCCACAAAGGTGAGATCCAATGGAGCCTGCCATGTCAAATATAACATTAAAGATAGAACTGATGCCCAATTTTTATCTGCCTAATGACTAATAATTTAACAAAAAATAAAATAATCAAATTTTCAATTTTCATCTTAAAATCAAACACAAGAATCAAAACACCCTTTAGTAAAAAAAGACTGTAAAAAAATCCCCACAAAATTAATTTTAAAATATTTTCAACTGTGTTTTCCAATAAGCATATTGAAGTTGACCCAACCTCAGTTTGCATGTAGACTTCAGGATTCTGGCTGTAAATCTTTGCTATCTGGTTTCCTGTAAAACGCTGAGAAAGAAATGCAAATGCTTAGAAACACAAACCCTAAATGGAGTCAATAATCATTAACTCTGTGTAATGAGTTCAGTACATTGCACTTTGGATATTTAATTTGCCTGATGCATGATGAAAGTCAGTGCACAGTAGGCAATCTGCGCTAAACAGGCTATAACACATAGTCTCATTATGAGAATTTTGCTCACCTTTTGAAAAAAAAGCATGTGAAAAAGCATTACTATTCATAATTTACATTTCAGAAACGACAGTTCAATGGAATGAATCACACTCTCTGCACAGGAACCAGCACAATTCAAATGCTGCCTTCAAATCCTTGAAAAGGTTTAAGCTACCCAACCTATGTACCTCTCTGAGGCAGGTGAATTGGGAGCAAAGCAGGAAGTTTCATACTGAAAGAAGCAACTCCAGCACAGGATAATAGTTATAAGAATAATTATTTTTCATCCATGCATTATATCAAATAACAAAAAGCTTCTGACACTGAAACCTTAACCTTTAGCAAGTTAAAAATAAACTGTTAGTGGTATGCAAAGTCTGATTTCAACACGCCATAAATCTGGCATGATAATTCAAAAACAGAATCAGCAATTTGGGAGGTTAGAGCCTTATTCTGTTGAACCAACAGCAAGTGTAGCCAGGTGCTGACATGCCTGGAGGGCAGCCCTGCTCCCACTCCATAACTCATTGTCACAGTTAAAAGAGAGGGAAGCGTCAGGAAGGGGAGACAAGTGACAGAGTACTCTCCGATAGCATCCCAAACTTTTGAAATGCTTCTCTTAGGTCAACAGCTGCTTGTTAGCCTTCAGGGAACATTAAAAGGCCAATCTTTTAATTGCAGAAGTAACCTAGAGTGGGGATCCACAAACAGAGGGGTCATAACCCCAAGTAAACCTGTAACACAAACTGGATTGCCATCCCAATGGAAATGTGGCTGCACAGGAGCTCCCAGGGAAGAACTAGGCCCTGAGACTATAAGCACGGCGACCAAACACTGTATTCCAGAACCACTGGCCAAATGCAACAGCTCACCCCAGCTGCCTCCTGCAGCAAAATTTCCAGTGTTTGCCTAATTTCACTTTAAAATTTCCACATCTTCCTTTGTGAGACTACTGCAAAGCACAGTATCATTAGAGTTTCTTCAAAAACTCTCCCTTTCATAGTTAATGGCTGGTCATTAATCTGCTGCGGTACCACTGTAATGGCAAATTGTTTCTATCGCAAGACTCTGCTGAGGACTTTCTTCCCATCCACTCCTTACCTCATAGGCTCGAGAACCAGTAATACTCGCTAGGTGCTGTGCTCCCCCCACGGCTTTCTCCAATGCACTGCACTGGGAAGCTGTGCTAGAATCCATCCAGATGGGGCTGTTACTGACAGAAAAACAAGCCTGCAACAAACAACATCCTTTATTAGTAAGTCTGATCTCTAAGAAGTCCCTGCTAGAGTAATAGCAATACAGCAGACGTACGTATCAGCTCACAGTTCAGTTCTCTGATGGGACTTCTGGTCTCCTCCCAATAATTACAGGAAAGCAGATATTGGGCAGCATGTTGGTCAGTGGTGAAAAGTTTAACCCAAACTTCACACCAGAGGGAAGCAACACGCCTTTTTCTGCTGTTACTTAACATAACCTGCAGCACCATGTCTCAGTACACTCCTTTGGTAGCCAAAGCCCTGGGCCCTTTTATGCAAGTTTAGCCCAGCTTTTTAGAACTCCTCTCTAAACAATCAGATTATCTTTCCACAGCTCTACTAACAGATTTCTCTTTAAAGGTTGGCATAACCATTTGGAAATGCAACTGAGGCTTAGTGCATCACCAGAGAGCATTTTAATTCCACTTCCATGAGTTTTGCCCAGACGAGCTATTTCCAAAATTAATCATTTAACAGATCAGTTACACAAATGTCTCCTTTTCAACATACAACTGTCCTTTCTGATCTTGAAGTAAGGAAGGTAAGGGTCTTCAAGAGGAAAGTTGATTCCTCCCTACTTTTCTTTTTAAATAAAAGTTTGTCAAGTCTATGTTCAAAACTTACCAATCACACACACACACACACACACACACACAAAAAGTTGTAAAATACTTACAGGTTGTTTACAAAAATATTACACTTCCTAAGTGAACAAACAGGCTGTGACTCTGACACAGAAAGGTTCTGGGACGCCCACTGGCACCTGTAAGCTTTTAAAGCAGTATATACTGTCACTCAGAAGAAAAGGAAATGTCAAAAGCCCTGGAGCTGAAGGAATAACCAGTACATTTCACTTTATGCTGCAGGGGCACGCAACTCAGTCAAACAAGAGAAAAGGTTTGCAAGGAGAAAAGCAATGTGTAAAGAGCAGACAAAGCACAGTGTACCTCTTCCTTCAGAGCTCTTTTATGCACCTTACCTTTAGTGACTGATGTAGAGGCAGTTTGGATGATGCATTCTTTAAAATTTGGATGCTTCCTTTTTTCCAGTACACACTCCCATGTTGCTGTAGAAAGTACAGAAACAGAAGTTGGAGATGACCTCCCCAAGCCGCAAAGTTCATATCCTGATCTGAACTTCAAAGTCTAAGGGACAGAGAACTCTCTCTAAACCAGGACCAAAAAATGCACCTTTTCAAATCAAGTGCCTCATTAAAAGACTCTTTTAAGGTTGAGCAAAGCATACACTAAACCAGAAAATGTAGGAGTCAAGAGACAATGACGATTCTGAACTATAGCAACTTCTAGTGGGAACTATTATTACACTGCTAATGGCATTAGATATTTGAGGGCTCTTTGAGCTGTAGCCAGGGTTCCACAGTCAAGACTTAGTTCTGTGCTATTTCAGCTACATGCCTGCCCCAGTCACCACTAACAGACTGCATAATATTGAGATTATTTGAGCTCCATCTCTCAGGTGGCTTCCTCAAGCCAGGCATCTCTGGTTATGCACCTGCAGGACACCCTAGACAAACTGCAAAGCACCATCCAGCGAACCCACTAATAGTTCTGATGATACCAAGTGCACACAGAACCCCCTGGGCACAGAGTACTTGACCACAGCAACATCCAGATTGCATTTCAGATCTCTCTGCCATTTCTGCAGACAATCAAGACCAAGTTTGTCCCTTCTTTGGGACAAATACTGGCACATCAGTGCACCTCCGCAGTGATCTGCAGCATAAAGACAAGGTTCTTCAAAGAGAAAAAGGAGAGAGACAAAGTGGGTTTGAAGGGGGCAACTAAATGAAAGCTGTTCTACCTGAAAGAATCTGAATATAGTACCAAACTGAAACCCCCAACTTGTTGGAGGATGGGTAAAATAAATGGAATATGAGCAATTTGAAAGCGCACTTCCTTTTCTCACTTGAGTAAGCTTGGGTTACTTGGCAGTCCCTAACTTCTGTTTCACTGAAGAATTCATATCTGAGCCTTGACACCGGCTATGATTTTCAGACACTTTGCTCAGACTTTCAACTGAAATCAATGAAACATGGAGATCAAAGCAAAAGTTTTGATTAATTAGTCCCAGATATATCAAGATGAATAACCTAAACCTCATGTGTCAGAATTAGCTATCGCTTTGGTGCTGTCCTCACCCTGAATATCATCTGTTAAAGTTATAAAAGACTTTCTTGTTTCACCAGCGTACTAGGAGACTGGCTAACTGACTAAATGTCAGGATGGGTTTTATAAATCTCAGAAAAAAGGCATTATGCACTACAGGCTAAATCATGGCAGCATCTTTGTCATTTCTGCATCAAAGACTATCATAGTTTGTTTTTTGTTGTTCCTAGGCAGATCTCTATCCTAGCCAACAACAACTGTGCTCAACAGGATGTTACCATGCCTTTAGCAAACAGCGCTCCTCACTAGTTTTTCTACCCCATTTCCACAAGCACCTGGATATGCTGAAACTCAGAATGACCCCAGTCATTTCAGAATCTGTATGTACAAAGAATTTAAACAACAGGAAACCAACTAGTTATGCACTATACTGATCTAAACAACTGCACTATAAATCTCACCCTCCACTACCACTACCTTCTACTGATTGCTTTGTGTGCTTCAGGTTTTAAGTTCCCCTGAGGAATGTGTCTTTTAATGGATGCTTATACAGAAGCTTTGGTCTTACTTGATGTCATTATGGTCTTGGGCAATACAATTATTTAAATTAGATTTATCGTTATACATTATACTCTGTTGAAAAAATACAGTAAGACTGGTTTTTTTTCTTTATAAACTAACCTGGCCAGCACCAGACAAAGCTCTGACTTGAGAGAATTTAAAGCCCGAAGACTTCATCTTTTCCAAAATCATATCCAGAGCCTGTAAGAACAGAATCAAGAATGACTGTAACGAGCTATCAAATTATGCATACTCACAATCTCTGGAATTAAACAGTAAATTCATGTCATCACTGATAAGAGTCCATTGGCAGATAATGAAAAATTAGCTAATGACTATGGACTTCTCAAGAAGATGCATAAATTAATTTACTAAGTAAGAGTCCATAAAAGAAAAGTTGAATCACACAGGGAAAAAAAAAAATCTTTAAACAAGCTGAATGACAAAGATCCATTCTTTGAAACCTAAATAAGAGGCAAGAGTTAAAGAATTCCAATTCAATAAAAAGCCACTTTTAAGAGAGCCAGACACAAAGCAGGATTATCTTTTTCTGTTCTTACTTTTGGAAATCTATGAAACCTTAATGGGGTGGACCCTGCACCCAATCCCACGAGATGTTAGGTATCCTCAATACCACTGCCCCCGGTGTCACCTGAAAACTGAAAGTCCCTTTAATATAAGGCTAATTCAAGTGAATTTTAGCACGTTAAGCACCTAGGTTAATTTTGTTCTTGCCACATGTTCCTGAAGTTTAAAACCAAAAATTAATCTATCTTTACATAGTTTCATTCAGATCAGCATTTCCCAGGCTATCTTTAAAAATGGACCACTGCAAGACTTCAGAATTTCCCAAGAAACTTCAGATACCTGTATCACCTTATTATTAATTTAATAGTTACAACTGTTCCTGTTCATTATGGTTCAAAAGCCCAACTGCAAAGAAATTTACCAAACCTTTGTCAACTACCACGGATTACCAGCTGGGTGTTCTGTGACCTTTCAAATATCAAACTATTCAAATCACAGTAGTAAGATAAATTTACATAGTACCATGTGAGAGCAAGTGTTGCAGAACCTGCACAGAAGCAAGGAAGGCCTTCTTTTAAAATAGAAAAGAATGTTGTATTCCAAAATAAACACCAGTCAAAGTGACTGGGAATCAATGACTAAATTGCTCTTTAACCACTTACCAGTTGAGACATCAATTGGTTACCAAAGCTAACCTGGATGCTACAAAAACAAAGATTTAAGCTAGACAAAGCGACAGCTGCCTCTTTTGTGTATGAAACAAAAAGATTCAGAAAAAAAGAACAGTCTTTTTTCCAAATGAGGGAAAGTCAGGAGCGGATTTATCACACATACAATGCTATAATAGTAGAGAGTGAAAAAACAAACAAACAAACAAAACCTCAAAATGTTAGCAACTTCCACTATGTTTGTTGATAACATTAATATTTGCATACCAAAGACACAGAATAATACTTCAAAGAAACAGAATACAAGCAAAAGTCCTATGTTGATTTGAATGATGAGTTTCACTATTGCCTGGAATACATTTCCATTTCAGTAACAGAAAGGAAAAAGTTGAACTATACAAAGCTTGTTCATACCTTGACCCACATTAGCACAGGAGAAGTGACTGTCAGTCTGTCACTGTGAATATAGACTCCACCTTGAGTCCTACAGAAAAACGGTATTTTCTCTTGGTAAATTCAGCAATTTTTTCCCTGCCAAGCAAAGTTCTTCAAGTCTATTAATAAACAAAGAGAGTTTGCAATGCTTTTACATTAAGAGCAAGGATACAATCAGTGTTTGAAACCTGGAAAAGTAAAAGCCAGCTCCTAGGAGGTGACATTAACAGATGTTTGACCCAATTGTAAAGTAAATAATTTGCAAGGAAAGGCTCCGATCATGAAGTAAGATCTGTGATAGACTCCAATGCTGATACTGCTCATTGACTCCATGTAATTCATAGTTATTTCTAAGTCTCCTAACTGTCACCATTAGTGGCTTGGACCTAGAAGATGAAATTCAATTTTTGCTGTTAAACCATCAAGTAAATAAATGTACTTTGTTAAAACTTATGACCACGGAGGATGACATTTGTAAATTCTAGTCTGCTAACTGAAGTAAACAAACACTGCCATCCTACATCTTATTGTGAGATTTGGAACCACTGAATTTGTCTTCAAATGCCTTTTAGAAGTTCCCCTCATGCAATTTACTTGCTGTTATCCCAGCATTCTACCCTGACACAAAGGCAGTGCTTAATTCTGTGTCCCAAAAAGAAACAGTCATGTCCAAAAGTCACAAAGTCCCAAAAGAGAAAAAAGAAATTGTTTATTTATACATAATACTTTGGGGTAGATTTTTTTAATCTATTTCCTGTCGGGAGTTCTTGCCATATTTATATACCAAGGAAGGCAAGAGTGCATACTACCCTTGCCAAGCATGAAGCATGAACATGGCATGAACTTTTTCCATGCCTCCACACATATCAACGAGACCAAATAAGGCAACAGCCCCCCCACCCTTATCTCCAAAGTTCTAAATTATATTATCCAAGTAAAATACAAAAAGCCGTACTTAAATTCTGGAAGGTCTTTATCAAAATGAACATTATCCTCATAAACGACTCTCAGCTGTTCATCAATAGCAATGACTTTCAGCTAGAAGATAAAAAGCGGGATGTTAACACAAACTAACAATAATTAAATAGCACTGAGAACTCATTTATAACAATTCAATTCCCACAGACAAAATGGGAAAGAAGATCACCCCAATCCATATAACTTGCTGAAAGTATAGGTACAATTTTACATTAAACAGGTTATTATGTGAATTTCCAGCATGCCATCTATTCAGCAACATGTATATTTGTTTGCTTACATTTCTCCCGCCCTCATTTTCTTTCTCCTTAATTGCACAAGATCAAGATGCAGGCATATGCTAAAGAACAGCAAACAAATTACCAGGTTTGTAGCTTACATCATAGTAACGAATTTTTCCAATTTCTCCAAAGAATACAGTATCTTAAAGGTGCCATGTGGGCTTCCTGCGCCCCCCCCCCCCCCCCTTTTTTTTTGCCCCATCTTTTCAAGGAACATTAGAATACCTTGAGGACCTTCCCTGCTCCCCAAATGGTGAGTAAATCAGACTCTACCAGTGTGGCAAAGCTCAGAGGGCATTACACAAGTGTATTCTGAGCTTCTGCAATATATGGAAAGCAAGATCCCTAATAGGTAACTCCATAAAGCTGAGCTTTCTTGTAAGCATAAACTAGAAGAGCACCACAACCTTTTCTCCTCTATCTTCTCTCAAATTCACCTAGTAGAGAAGAAAAACATTACAGCCTAGAAGAAAAGTGAGAAGGTAGCTCACACTCTGCACATATTTCAACAAGGGAGAGAGTGCAAACTGCTGCTGAAGGAACAGACAAAAAAAACCTACAAAGACTAAGTCATCTCAAAGAGTTGTATTCAAATAACAAGGCCAACCCCATTTTAGCTATACTAATGTAGGGCCATTATTTATGCACTGGCACAACTCATTACCAATCTGATGCCCTGCACTAGTTTAAAAATGGCTCTGACTCACTGCAGCTTAATTGGCTTTCTGCTTGCAGCATGCCCCCTTAAAAAAACACTTGATCAACCTAACCTGGATGTGTCTTTTCAAGCTCCCAAACTTCAGCACAGCCATAATGAAGTCATTTATGCTCCTACGCCTATTTTAAACATATTCAGGCCTATGCACAACTTGGGCAGAGTTTCTATTCATGGTGTAGTAACACCCGATTGTGCCGACAACTCAAAATTTCAAGTGACCGGAGCATCCAGGTTCACGATCCTACTAATCTTGATTCACACGATGACACTGGAAAAGCTGGATTCAGGTGCAAATCCCAGCTCCCAGCCTGCCTGATGCCGCAGGCAGAGGGGTCTCCTCGCAGTCTCCACGTGGAGAAGGGCCATAGCGCTCCTTTCCAGGATTAAACATATCCCTAGCAGGACGGGGAAGCGGGACACGTTAGGACACGCAGCCTACAGCTTCAGACAAGAGAGGAGACAAACAGAAAGGGACGAAGGATGCGCTTATGCAGGCGAAGAGAAGGAGGCGTGCAAACAGCCAGGCACACGCAGCGCCCAGTGTCCCACGGAAGCCTTAAAACACGAGAAGGCGCCGGGAACGATTTTCCCTCAGCCGCGACAGGCTGCTGGCGTGAGTGAACCCTCGGCGCCGAGCTCAACACAGCATCCTGCGGCGCCCAGCCCGGCCCTGCCGTAAACGAGGAAACCCTGCGGAACGAAACCGTCGCTGGGTGGAGGAAAAGAGGCGATGAGAGCTGCTGGAAGGGAGGAAAGCCTCTTCCCCTTCCCTGCTGCGGGGCACCACGGCGGCAGGTCAGTGGGCCACCACGGCGGGAGGGCCAGCCGGGGCCTCGACCCTTTCCAGCTCCCCGAGGCCCGGCTGGGTGCGGCCTCCCCCTCCGCCCCGCTACGCTCCAGACCCCCGGAGGCGGCTGCAGGCCCCGGGCAGGCCCCGGCGGACCCCCCGTCCCCGCTGCCGGCCGCGGGAGGGGAGAGGAGGGGCCGGGTGAGACGGCCCCGGTACCTGCTGCGTGCTGAAATCCCAGCCCAAGTAGCAGGGAGCGGCCATGGCGCCCGGGGGCCTGCCCTTGCCCCGGCGGAGCGGGGCGGCTTTGCAAGGCCCGGCCTCCCCGGGCGGGAGCCGCCAGGCCGGCCCCGCGGAGCGGGAGAGCGGGAGTTAATGAGTGTTCCGCGCCCACGCAGCAGGGCTAAGGCCTCATCCTTCCCTGCCTCACACGGAGGGGCTGGAGCGAGGGCTGCGGAGCGGGGAAGAGCTGCGGGGAGGGCTCGGTGGCTTGCTCAGCGCCAGGGCTGTATACGCGGAGCTGCTGAGCGCCGGTAATTCTGTGCTAATAAGTGGGGATCCGCCAGCCTGCAGGTGCCCAGGTCGGTGGGAAAACACCAGTGGCAAAACGCCAGTGACCGCCCCATAAACGGCAGCAGGACAAAAAAAGGGGCAACTTCAAACCAGGGTCCGAAGGAATTCACGGAATTTTAATATGCCATTAATACGTACCGGTCCTCTTGTGGTACCGCACGCTGGTTTGCGCAAATGCGCTTTTACAGTGTTCCATAAAAAAATGCAGAATCGTTACTTCGGCTGAAGTTTTGTTTTGTGGTTTGCTTTTTTTCTTTTTTGGTTGGGAGGGTTTGGTGAGGTTTTAGGTTTTTGCATTACCTGCCATAGCATGTGACAAGCAAAGTGGAATTGCTTAATCAAAAGAAGGCTCACCTAAAATAGGCTTTCATTCTGCAATCAAGGCGGTATCTCAGCAGAGCCTTAATGAAGTCAAATTGGTTTTGCATGCCCAGGATCTTAAACTGTGCTAACAGTACAAATACTTAATTTGAAATACCCTTTAAACTATAAAATATTACTAAATTTTGTCATATAGTGAACATTTTAAATACATTTTAAATATTCCTAGTGATTTCTCAAACCCCTGACTCCCATAGGTTTATACTTTTAAGATTTCTAGTTATTGTTGCAAAGAAAAACCTTCAAAACATTAATCCTGAAGACTCTCAACGTATGCTGCAAACAAACATTCTAATATACTGACTTTTAAACCAATCTTACTCTATCATATCATCTTTGAATATTCTGTACTGAGAGTATCTGTATTAGAAATGTGATCACAAAATCTTTAAATAAGACAGAGTTTAACTTAAAGTTGTCTGAAAAATATTTACAATGTGGGAATCTCTTCAAATGCGTAGTGTTCTTGGCCTGCATTTTAGTGTCTAATCCTGCAAATTTATCTGAATAGTTTGCAATCAGGAGGCATCCCAATGAAGTAAGTGGAAGTACCAGTCCATTTAAAATAAAGGTACGTAGAATTGTCACCCATTTGTAGTTTGTCTTCTTTAAATCAGATGGCCACCAGGTAGTGGTGGAATTTCCCTGCCCCTGAGAAGTTCACGCTGGATGGACCTGTCCTGAACAAAGGTCTCACTTAACCAGGAAGAGGCTGTGAAAGGAAACAAAGCTTTTAAAATGTTACCAAGAACTGTTTTGTTAGTGTAACTCTTACCAGACAACAAACAAAGGATCAAATAACACATAGAGGTTGCTTTTCCATTAATGCAGAACGTGGCTGGTGAGCCAGGGAGGAGAGGCTTCCTCTGTGCTTTCACTTCCTGCGCATTCCCTATAAAAAAGTAACAAATACGGAGGCCAAGGCTTGAAATGCTGCAATTTTCAACATATGACTACTCACAAAAATGAAGAGAAACTAAAGTCAGTTCTGAAGAAAGCCACAGGAACGATAAATGACTTCAGAAAAAGAGACATCTGTGGATTTTTTCAATTTTAAAGGAGGTATTGGTTAGTAGAAGGGAAACAACCGTTTATAAATAAATAAAGCAATCTTATGAGGATGTAAGAATCAATTACATTCTTCTAGTCCCGAATAGCAAGAAATGCTTTGCTGTAAATAGCACAGAAATGTTGGGGCTGGAATAACCACCCTCGTGTTATCAGATCTCCTTAAATTAGGAACAAGGGTGCAGACAATAGGGTAGGAAAATCCACTCAAGGACAGAATGGGAATGTTAATGTTGCTACTTTCAGTCTTCATGTTTTCCTAGAGAAAACGGGGAAGTTTGGAGAATCATTGCCTTACCCTGTCACTCTGTTGCCCATCCTTGCAAGCAAGGCAGTGTTCTCTCAAATTTACTTGTTTGTTTATGGAAAATGTGCGTTGCTGCTGTTCCTTCTGCATTAAAGTTCACGCTTACAGATACTACCATAGCCTCTAAAATTCTGTCTTGAAAGCAAACAAGGTTTAGCTGTGCAGTTATCAGTAAAGTTACATTCATGTCCTAGTGATGTTTTAGCACTGACAAATCCAGAATTTCCAGAGGGGATGGACAAAATGCCGTTTATAATTGAAATGTCACCACTGCAGATTAACAGCTTGAGGCAGAGCACAGATTAATCACTCAAGACACATAGAGCAGGGTAAAGGGAAAAGCGAGTTTATTCCCCTTTTCCTATTAACTAGTTTCTGACCTGATGGAGAAGCAATACTTCCATGCTCTGCTAGGCCCTTGGCTGTTTTGATAAGTTATAACTACTATGCCAATTAATGCTTTTTTTTTCTTCCCTCACTGTCAAGTTAACTTCAACTGCAAATTCATTTAAATTCATTGCAAAACACAAATTATTTTAACTGTATTCCATATTCCTACATACTGAGATTTTTCACTTTTTATTCTCACTTCAAGTATCAAAGTCTGCCTCTGATCTCAGTTACACCCTGATATGAACTTAGATTTAACTGCATTCTTCAGCTTTATACAAGTGAACTCCTTTGAAAACAGTGACAGCCTGACTACCATGCTTCATTATCATCACATCATCTTAGACATGCCAACAAGCTAGAGAACAGATAGACCAGACCTTTGATATAAATTAGGATTACTATATTGACAGCAGTCCAGCTATCCTGATTTATACTGGCTACATAATTTAATGGGATGTGGAAGTACTCACACCTTCACAGGAAGTAACAGAACTCCATCAGCAACTACAAAGCTAGCAATCCTTTTGCTGCCAGCAGTAGACTTTGGGCATCTAACTAGTTATTTTAAGTAGCAGGGCAGCCAAATATTTCTAAGCCCCAAACGGGTATTTCACATTCATACGTCAGCATAGGTTGGCATAGCAGAAACAATGGGTCAGCTAAGAGTCGCTGCGCATACAGACTTCAGCCATGCACATGCAATACAACCGCAGCAGCCCATGTTAGACCTAGCACTGTTAGGCCTGCTGGCACAATTATCCTCTTCCCAATAAGAAATCTTGTGGCTCTTTAATTAGCCTCAGAAACATTAAACATAGTAAGCTGGGTCAGATAAATGCCAACCTATTTGCCAAGTAACCTGATAGTCACATGCAATGCTGCTAATTAGGTGGGAGATGTTTACAATGTTAAGCTCCAAGTAACACAACAATAACACATTAACACATCACCTTAAAAAAAAATCTCAGCTTGAGCACTAGACCTACCTACTGGAAAGATACCTGAACAATGACAATGCTCTGAAGCTCATTCCCCTTCTACTTAGCATTGCAGGTACTCTGTTATCACAAAATCTCCAGCAATGTTTAACCAAGTACTGATGATATAAAATACCACAGTACCATAAATTAAAAGATGAAGTTGCTGTTCTTTTTATTGAGATGGCATTATAACACCAAAAATGTTTTCCTTTCCCTAAATATGCACTTACCTGTTGAAGTTACTTTTGCACATGATTTTGTAGTAACCATTGTGTTCATCCATGCCTCCAAATGCTGTGGAGAGTCTTGTTATTCACTCTGTAAGAATAAGTACTTGATGTTTAAAAGCAATGGATCGAGATGGCTGTTATCCACTGCAGTTTTACTAACCATACTAGGAACGGATGTATAAAGGTCCAGCAAAAGCCCTATGCATGAGTTCCGCAAGAGGAAGCTCAGACCACAGTTATTACATGGAGACTGAAGACATAGCTTATTTAGGTATAGTAATTATTCCACAAACTTATTGGTTGATTTAATTCTTGACATGTGCATATTCAAAATCCCAGGTACTGCATTAACCAATTAAGGCCCTTTACAGAGACCTCATGAAGAATTGGCACAGGATTCCATATAAAGGCATATATGTGCACAGGAACAATGGGTCCAAGAAAAGAATTTAAATGATGGCTCAACTACACAATCTCAATTATACCGTCAGTTTCATAGGTATTGGTCAATTTGAACCTTTTATTTAATCATGTACATAAAATCCTCCAATTTCACTTCTATCAAATTCAGCAGAACGTGTTGACTTCAGTGGGTACTGAATCAGGCACTGTGGAATTGTATCTGGTTTTACATACTCTAGTTTTACAGATGTAATTTCATTGACTCAATTAGGCTACTAGTGATTATGAAGTGCAGTACAAATTCCTCATGAGATCTCTGCATGGAAGTGAAGTGAAGGATGTTTCTGAATAGCAAATTATTTTTAGGATACTTTCCTCCCCTGCACAGATTTCAAGTCCATATTCATTCTCACAATAGTAATAGTACTTAACCATCCTCTTTGGAGGACTATCTTAACTAGAGTCATTTGCAAGGCTTATTAAAGTTAACTTATACACCCGGCAGATTTCCTTGAAGATGAATACTGAAGTGGTTTGTGTCCTAATGCTCAAAAGCAAATATCTCAGAAGCAAGATGTTGTCATCCAGATAAAACTTTTCATTAACAACAGATTAACCAGTTCTTTCATGCTGTACTTGATTCTTATCAAACTCTACTTACAGATAAGTACTTTTTATTGATTAAAACCAATCAAAGATAAACTCATTCCTACTCAAACAATGCCTGAAGTGGAAACTAATACGGACAAGCCTTGCACTTTTCAGCACCATCCTGCAAGGATCAAAAATCATTTTGCAATCAAGAATGAATCAAAATCATGTAGTTTACCGGTGGAAAAATCAAGGAGGAAAATTTATATGGCTTATCCATTTTGTTTTAGACCCTGCTTGAAATTCTCCCAGAGTTCCTATATGTGTATTAAGTCCGTTGGGAGAATGAATAAACACAGGCTGCTGTCACCTCCCAGAGCTGTAACGATCATAACTCTATGGATAGGAAACAGTTGGAGAAGTAGTTGGTATGGAAAAGATACTTAGGTAGCAGTACCAGAAATGTGAACTCCGCTTATCACTAACTGGAATTTAAGGCTTCTGTAGGATCAAGGAAGCTTCAATGAATTTCCAAAATCCTCTGAAGAGGACTACTGAAGGCCATTCAGCTCCCTCTCACCCTCGTCTCATGGACAGTTTTATGAGGTCAAAATGGAGTAAACCTAACCATCTTGTTTGTCACACTTATTTAAGAAACCCAGGTTCATTTGTTTAAAATCTCTAACTGGTAAATACCTTCAGTTTCTTCTTAGACTTGCCTCTGCACATTGCCACTTCTAAAAGGGAATCTTAGAAGTTCTCAGTGGGCAAGGACAGCAGAACTACAAAATGAACCACAACTCCTGACCCTAAATTTTAGATGCTGATTGTTTGCACAGGGGGAGAGATTCCAGTCCAAACAATGCAGACAACCAACAGAGTCAGCAGCCCTCTAACAGAGCAAATTTCAGCATTTTAGTTTACTTTCCACAGCAACTAACACTCCAAAGGAAAATTATTTAGTTCTCAGCACCAACAGAGTCCAGACAGAAGAACAGAGGTTTTTCAACGCTGCTTATGCAAGGCACAAAAAAACACATACGGGACATGTTAGGGAATGTTTTGACTGTACAGAGCTACACAATTCTGATGACAAGGTGGAGTGCTTATGGGTGAGGATGAGAGGGAAAGCCAAGAAGACAGATATTGTGCTGGGAGTCTGTTATAGACCGCCCGACCAGGTTGAAGAGATGGATGAATCATTCTACAAGAGGCTGGCAGTAGTCTCAGAATCGTGTGCCCTTGTCCTCGTGGGGGACTTTAACTTTCCAGACATCTGCTGGAAATACAACACAGCAGGGAGTAAACGATCTAGGAGGTTCCTGGCGTGTGTGGAAGATGATAACTTCCTGACACAGCTGGTGGGTGAGCCAACCAGGGGAGGAGTCTTGCTAGATCTGTTGTTTACGAACAGGGAAGGACTGGTGGGAGGTGTGATGGTCGGAGGCCGTCTTGGGCTTAGCGACCGTGAAATGATAGAATTCTCAATTCTTGGTGAGGCAAGGAAGGTGGTCAGCAAAACCACCGCTATGGACTTCTGGAGGGCAAACTTTGGCCTTTTCGAGGCGCTGGTTGAGAGAGTCCCTTGGGAGACGGTCCTGAAGGGCAAAGGGGTCCAGGAGGGATGGACGTTCTTTAAGAAGGAAATCTTAATGGCTCAGGACCAGGCTATTCTCATGTGCCACAAGTCGAACCGCCGAGGAAAACAACCGGCCTGGCTGAACGGGGAGCTTTTGCTAGGAGTCAAGAAAAAAAGGAGAGTTTATCATCTCTGGAGGAAAGGGTGGGCAACTTGGGAGGAGTACAGGGATCTTGTTAGATCATACAGAGAGAAAATTAGAAAGGCAAAAGCTCAGCTAGAACTAAATCTGGCCACTATCGTAAGGGACAACAAAAAATGTTTTTACAAATATGTTAACAGTAAAAAGAATCCCAAGGAGAATATCTTTCCTTTAATGGATACAGAAGGGAACATAGCAGCCAGTGATGAGGAAAAGGCTGAGGTACTTAATGCCTTCTTTGCCTCAGTATTTAATAGTGAGTCCAGTTATCCCCAGGGTACTCCATCTCTTGAGCTGGAAGGTAAGGATGAAGAGCAGAACATACCCCCCTTAATCCAAGAGGAATTAGTTAGGGACCTACTATGCCATCTGGACACTCAGAAATCTATGGGACCTGATAGGATCCATCCAAGAGTACTGAGGGAACTGGCAGAGGTCCTTGCCAAGCCACTCCCTATCATCTATCAGCGTTCCTGGTCAACAGGGGAGGTCCCAGAGGACTGGAGGCTTCCCAATGTGACTCCCATTTATAAGAAGGGTCGGAGGGAGGATCCGGGGAACTACAGGCCTGTCAGCCTGACCTCGGTACCGGGGAAGATTATGGAATGGTTTGTCTTGAGAGCACTCACATGGCAAGTCCAGGATAAGAAGGGGCTCGGGCCCAGTCAGCATGGGTTTACAAAAGGCAGGTCCTGCTTGACCAACCTGATCTCCTTCTATGACCAGGTGACCCGCCTAGTGGATGAGGGAAAGGCTGTGGGTGTTATCTTCCTTGACTTCAGCAAGGCCTTTGACACTGTCTCTCATGGCATACTCCTTGAGAAGCTGGCGTCTCGTGGCTTGGATAAGTGTACTCTTCACTGGGTGAAAAACTGGCTGGATGGCTGAGTCCAGAGGGTTGTGGTGAATGGAGTTAAATCCAGTTGGCGGCGGGTCACAAGTGGTGTTCCCCAGGGCTCGGTATTGGGGCCGGTTCTGTTTAATATCTTTATCAACGATCTGGACGAGGGGATCGAGTGCACCCTCAGTAAGTTTGCAGATGACACCAAGTTGGGAGGCAGGGTCGATCTGCTTGAGGGCAGGAAGGCTCTACAGAGGGATCTGGACAGGCTGGATCGATGGGCTGAGGCCAATTGTATGAGGTTCAACAAGGCCAAGTGCCGGGTCCTGCACTTGGGTCACAGCAACCCCATGCAGCGCTACGGGCTTGGGCAAGAGTGGCTGGAAAGCTGCCCAGCAGAGAAAGACCTGGGGGTGCTGGTCGACAGCCGGCTGAACATGAGCCAGCAGTGTGCCCAGGTGGCCAAGAAGGCCAACGGCATCCTGGCTTGTGTCAGAAATAGTGTGGCCAGCAGGAGCAGGGAGGTGATTGTCCCCCTGTACTGGGCACTGGTGAGGCCGCACCTCGAGTCCTGTGTTCAGTTTTGGGCCCCTCACTACAGGAAAGACATGGAGGTGCTGGAGCGTGTCCAGAGAAGGGCAACCAAGTTGGTGAGGGGCCTGGAGCACAAGTCTTATGAGGAGCGGCTGAGGGAACTGGGGCTGTTTAGTCTAGAAAAGAGGAGGCTGAGGGGAGACCTTATCGCTCTCTACAACTACCTGAAAGGGGGTTGGAGCAAGGTGGGTGTTGGTCTCTTCTGTCAGGTGGCTGGAGATAGGACAAGAGGAAACGGCCTCAAGTTGAGGCAAGGGAGATTTAGGTTAGATATTAGGAAAAATTTTTTTACTCAGAGGGTTGTCAAACATTGGAATGGGCTGCCCAGGGAAGTGGTTGAGTCACCATCCCTGGAGGTATTCAAAAAGCGAGTGGACGGGGTACTTCAGGACATGGTTTAGTGGGCATGGTTAATGGTTGGACTCGATGATCCTGAAGGTCTTTTCCAACCTAAATGATTCTATGATTCTATGTGCTGCATTTAACTCCTCACAACCAGCACAATTCAATTTGACGTAGATGACTTCAGTGTGACCACATCTACCATCCACAAAAAGAAATAAAAGAATGTGGGTCCGCAAAGGGAACTGGAGAGCACCAAGTTCCCAACACACGCAAAGCCAGATAGGTGAGTATTAAAGGTAAAGCGCAGGATGATTGGTATGAAATCCTCAGCGCTAACTTGATGTGCTTGATTTAAGGCTTTAGACACCTAGGCAGAGTGTAGGATCAGAGATGCTAGAGTCTACCACTTGGAGCAATTTGGAGCTTTCTACAGTTTCTACCTCATTCTGGGTGTTTTGCAAAACCCCTCCTGATCACTAGGGCTGGATCAGTGGTACTGGATTTGTTGTCCCACAAGCGGGGTTCAGTACCCGGCGTGCAATGAGCCAATCTTACACACAGAGCTGAGACATTTGAATATCTCCTGTCTGCGCAGAGATGGGTGCCAGGTGGTAACTCCACAAAGCTGGCACACCATATCAAAGAACTACAACATATTTATTCTGTTACACGATTAGTAAAAACCCACCTAAATTTACATTCATTAGTTAGTAGTCATCCTCTCATCTACTATTGGTCAGTTATATTTAAATTAGCATCGCTTGCTATGTAAATTAGCACGCATGCTCTTGCACGGGTGGGGGGGCAAGTTTTTCCAGTCTTGAATTGAGTCTATGGTAAGTCAGATCTCCCCTTGCCACCTTTCCCTTTCCCTTAGTTGACACTTCTTTGGCAGTCACCCGGCCTTCAGCGCCTTCTGGGGCAGGATGTTTCCTTTTATCAGTCTTTAGTTCCCTCTTCAAGGGCACAGTTGCAAAGCATGCATAGTTTATACAGAGTAATCAGGTTCACATAGTGAAGTTATCGAGTTATGGTCCCCCTTAAAGGACAATGCATCATGTTTAACCCTGAATTGAGCAGTATCACCACGGCTAGGCCGTAACTCAAACATATGACTACAGGTTCAGTCCCTTGGGAACCTCAGGGATCTAAGGAATAGAAATCTGGCAAGCCATTTTACAGCCTCTACTAACCAGGCAACCTTCTCAGACCAGCTAACAAAATAACATTCCTGATTTATTTTTGATATACAGATATATTGATATATATCTACATAGACACACACTAGCTAATTATATATTTACGTAAAGACCCTGAGGGATAAAAGGAGAAAATAGAATCCTATCAAGGAAACGTGAAGGTGGGCTACATATGACCCAAGCTCACCAAACCTTCAGAGGGACTTGAAGGACAGCTGGGCCACCCTCCCTTTGACACACTTGAACCCTTTATGTCTGAAAGCACATGAAAGGTCAGATCAGAAGAAACATCTCAAGATCATTCTGAAAACTTGCATCGTAGGTTCCTTCATCCCATTAGCACGGACATGCAGAGGGCACCAAAAAATAACTTTGCATCATCAGAAAGTCCTGTGCTCTAACCACTTAACCAATCCCTAACTCTGGCATGCTTTAAGGTTGTGCTTTCAAATAATAGAAATATATGTGCTCTCATCAAAAATCTCATTTAAAAGTAAACAATTATTATTGATTCTACTAATACTGCCTGGAACCCAAATAATAGTAGCCACCCTGTTTCTACCTTTCTTTTTGTTATTAAATTTTCTAACAATAAAACAGTCACTTTTTAACACTTCAAGATTGCATTTAAATTAAAAAACAAAAACATTATAGAAAGCTAGAGAAAGGGGATTATCACAGTAACTTTGATTCTCCTTCTCAGTGCCAGTTAAAATCTACAGATATTTGTATTCTATCTTTGTAACCTGCATGAACAGTGTTGGACATGACTAATTCTGCACATGAACAACATGAATAATCATACATACCTCTGGTCTCAGGTGCAGTAAAATCCAGTGTTACAGGCAGTGCATTCAGTCAGTTAACCATTATGAGCATTTTTAATTATCTTTAAATCAACAATTATTCCTATAAGGTCCTCCAAACAATTTTTTAATAAAAAACTAATTTACTACTCACAAATTAATTAGTATGAGATAAAATTAGTTGCATCTTTTTAAATGAGATTTTGCAACCAAGGTCAAGGGCAGTAAACATCAAGTTCTAAAAGCCACTGCTTTTGGATTATGAAGTATTCTCAAATTTTTTTGCCTCAAGGAAATGAAGAATTGCTTCCATTGTGTAATGGAAGAACAGACTTAAGGAAAATATGGCACTTCAGACTTCAGTGGATAATCAAACAGAAATCATTCATAGATGGCGTTTTGGACAGGAGTTTGTTCAATTAAAGAAAGGCAAGTTTTTACACAAACCTAATCATGGCAATAAATTTTCAGAACGTATAGTACTGTTAGGAAATACGTGTGCCAGTGCTAGGAAATGGCTTGACTGCTTATATTGCTCAGCAACCTACAAGCCAAATGGAGGCCTCTAACATTTAAGACTAAGGCAAACATACAGTCATACCACTCCAATAGTGCCACCTGCTGCGTATTTTAAAAGTATACAGTGGTCTGTAAATACAAGCAGCTCAATTTAAAGACTGAATGACTGACTGGTTTAAACAGAAGTTCTAATTCAGTGTATATGTATGACAATAAGAAAAATTTTTTTTTTATTTATTAGTAATACCTAAACAGGCTAGGGATGCAAAGAAAGTTGTTCCACTATGGTTTAAGAATAGAACCCATGAGTAATCCATTTTCAAATTTATCTCAGTGGCATAACGAGGATTAGTTACATCAGCTCACTACACATCAAAACCACAATTAAGTCTATGTACTTTGTGATACCATGTAGATTAGACCTGCAACTCATTTTATGAATTATATCCTGGTTGCAAATTATTCACAGAACACACACATGGACACGTGTGTATGTCTGTGCATATATGTATACACAACAGATCCACACACATGCCTTGATAGCAAAGTATACACACACACAGACATATACACACAAACATATATATATACACACCTCTTGAGACTGAATCAAGAGGCCCTGTTCACAAGCTTTCCTTGAAAAGGAAACAAACTGCAATATATATGGGATTGGCTCAGCAAAACAAAAGCTAATCCTGTTCCTGGTTCCACCGCTCTGCTGTACCACCTGGACTCATTCACTTCATTTCACTGGGCATCTGGTTTCTTTTCCCAGTTTCTGGTTTTGCTGCTTAGCCATGCGACTGTTTGGGAAGAGACTGCCTTGTATAATCCATTTGCGTAACTAAGTGTGATGGCTTTTCCATGATCCTGAGGGAATGGTACAGTACAAATAATTAATAATAATTTCTGATCAGATACAAACTCATTATACTTTAAATGCTCTTGTAATGAGAAGTTAAGTGTACATCTTTTAAGACAGAGCCTACATTTCATGTTCAAGGATGCTATCCTGAAAAAATTCTTTTTGCAACACATAGTCAAGTTGCACAAGACACTTTCACAGGAGGTCAGTGAGTCAAATAGTGTGACTGGAATTTTAAAAAGGTTGGGTAACTTTTATGACCATTAATAATGTTTGTATTGAATGCCAGCTCAAACTGTAATGAGGTTAATTAAATCTCCTGCCCCAATGTATAAACCAACTGCCTGAAGGTCCAAAGGAGGACTCCATGTGCCAACAACTCAGAACACTGAACAAACAAGGCAAATGAGGTACTCCTTTGTACAGAGCACTAGGTGCTTGTCACTACTGAATGCAGAATATCAAAGTAGATCTACCAAAGCCATGATATATCAGAAGACCTCTAACATGACACATGCTTTTTCCAGGGTCAAGAGAGAATCTAACTTGAAGAGTATCTACGGGGTCTGACAAGTTTACTGTTCTTTCTCTGGCTAAAGCAGAAAAAGACTGCAGTTGAGGTAGGCGACACGATTTGCAAGACACAGGCGTATTGGGAAGGCAAAAGCAATTATTAATGAAGTGAATTACAGCAGACTTAGACATGTGAGCCTGCTGAGCCTTACCAGAACTCTATGTACTGCATAACTAGAGTCTTGTCACCTGCATACGCACAACTTCCAAAGGGATTCCCAAGATCTGCAGGATTTGAGCCTGATTCAGTAAATCATTTATGATGCAAATCATCGCATAATTTCTGCCAGTAACGGGAAAAATAGAGCACACCGGCATTCCTTCCACACACTGCCCTTTCACAATGTTTTTTATGCATTGTTTTTCACTGCAAGGAACCTAGCTGATGCACAATTATATTAAAACTACTGTTTAACTGCATTATTTTTTCATGTACCACTCTTTTGGGCCCTTGCAACAGTATCAGATGGACCTATTTCAGGGACAGAAATTTGCAGTTAATAGTCCAGACATAGTCTCATACTTTATTTGATATGATCAAAAGCCATGTATTTTTAATTTTTTTGCCTCATTATTAGACAAGACTATTACACGTACAGTAAGCTTTAAAATGTGGCTTACTGTGCATTTGAAGAGTTTGTTCATCTCTCAGTAACGAAATGATTACTTCTATAGTTTATTTCATTTTATAGAAAGGCAGAAAACCTGAATGAGTCACAGTAAGGCATTCCTATCTCCAGCCTCCGAATTACAAGTGTCACTGGCACATACTGTTTTGACTCTGCACCCAGGCCTGAATACTTTTAACACATTCTTAAAAGGGAGCAATAAGCACAAAATTATTATTAAGGTATAAACAAATCCTCCCCTCCCACCCCACAGCCCCAAGAAGTGGCAGCAACAATGAAACTGGATGAAAGTTAAGGAAAGGAGAGTGGAGGGGAAAGACACAAAATACATGGAAAGAAACCTGAAGAAAGATTTCCCTGGTGGAACTACTGTCTTGGGGAGGTCACCATGACAGCATCCCTTTAAGAATTAACATTACTACATAAACCAGTATTACCCAGCCCTTTGTGCACCTGACTGTGTTCAATGAGGTTTTGTATTTCACTGTTTTTTTTGGCAAAGCTTCATATGCTCACAACCTTAAGTCAACATTAAATCCAACTATCCAGTTATAATCATGAACTATGTATGCAGTAGCTCCAGACGCACCACATGAAAACAAGCTGACTGAAACCCACAACTTCAGACTAGACCATGCAACTTCTGAAAGAAGTCACCATACTTGGAAGAAAGTTACTTCTTCATTTAGGAAGATTTCAGATGCTTCATACTTGATTTGCTTTTTTGCCAACACAATGAAGGAAATGTCTTGCTTCTGCATGACTTTTTCTTCCTTGTTGGAACAGATGGTGAAGGCTTACAAATACATGATTGGTATTTTTTCAGTGACTCATACCTCAGAGCAACAGGCTTCAGATCGTGATAAGCAGCCAACCAAGATGGATGTAAGCTTACTCGAGGAGCGGTATGACCATATAAAACAGAAGCAAAAACTGCAATCACACATTATTGTATTTAAAACAGGTATGCTTATATTTATAGGAAAAAATGCAAATGTAGATGTACAGACTATTTCTTTAAATCTTGAATAACTCCTAGCTTTGTTCTTTTTATGCTCAGCTTCAAGAGAGGTACAAAGTTAATTCCTTTTCTGTCATTTTGGGGCTTTATTCATTTCACTGAATGGTGGTCTTATGTTTATATCAACTAGCTTCACGGCAGTGAAACACTAACATGAGTTTGAAACAGATGAACATATTTGAGATAGGGTTTTACAGGTTTTATGTCCGTAAAGTAAAATTCTAAACATAAATGGTAACTCTTCCAGGAGCCACATACTTCATGTCTGTCATCCGTGTATTTGTGCAATGTATTCTGTAACATTTCTGCTCTCTTGAATGCTTCCATCAGAACAAGCAACTCTGGGTTTTCTGTCTCTTTTCCCCTTCTTTATCTGTGTAAAGAAATGTGTCCTACAAGACTACAGGAAACAATAGCAAATATCAAGTGACTAGCACAAGTTGGTTTTTTTTTTAAATTAACTTATACTAAGAGTCATAGTGGGTAACTAAGATACAAGCTTTGAACAAAAGGTCCTGTTTTGAAAGTATTTTCACTGCATATTGCTTGAAAAGTACATAAATAGAAAAACAAGTAGCAATATGTATCACTCATCTACCTATGTCAGACAGATTTTATATAAGAAACTTTCAACTATTTTAAAGTTTTTAGTTAGGCTACTGCTTACAATATTACACTGATAACATTTTCATTTACTTTCCAAGTTAAAATGATATTGAGAATACTAAGTCAATTAACGAAGTTTTCTTCTGAATTTAATTGCAATATGAAAAATATGCTTTGTTCACCTCTCATATTAGTATTGAGCTCAACAGATGCAGAACTTAGGTTATTTCATTCTTTACATTTTCCTCTACATTTTTCAGCAGTTCTAGATTTTAGCTGTGCCAGACTATATCATCAAAACAATTGAAAAAACACATAACTATGAACTGCACAACAGATTCACTTCATCAATATTCTTTCATCCAAATGTCTAGAAATTCTTATGTTAAAAGAATTTCAATCTCTGTGAGGAAGAAAAAAAAAAAATATATATATATATATAAAAGCTTATTTTATCAGGTATGAAAAGGCAAATAACTTGAAGACAAAACAGCCCATCTCATCAGCTATAGCAAAAATGTAAGTTAGTTAAAGAAAGGAAGCAGGAGTCTGTATTCAGATTAAATTCAAATGAAGCTTCAGATATAATGAATGTAATCAGAGCAGATTTTTTGCAAAGACACCATTTGAAGATTAAAGAAAAGACATAAGAAAGTAGGACTGCACAGTTTCTGGGAAGTTTAAGATTTAGTAGGCCTGGAGGTTCACATACAAATATTTTCATACACATAAGTATAACCCAAAACATTCACAAAACCATACAACCTACTGCACTGAACTACTATCTTTAAACAACCTGTGTGGAAAGGATCTATGTTACTGTTAGAAGCAGTTGAAGTTTTGGGGTTTTTTGTTATGCTGAGTTCTCCATGTGCAGGAAGTTGATCTTATACATTCCTATGGTTTGGAAGCTGGGAAAACCTATTACATAGCTCAGCCCTTTGAACCTGTTACATACATCAGTTTCCAAGAATATGTCAAGCAGAAATGAACACTGCCATATTGGGATAGCCTACTGCCCTACACTCCTTAAGTTACAAGCTTAAACTATCCAGAAATTCCAGCTAGTACCAAAAGGCAGTCCACGTATGTATCAGTATTTTGTACTGACAGCAAACTGTTTCCCTACCTAGAGGGTAAGATTATGGCTAGGCTGGGATGGGGACAACAATGACAGCACCACCACAACCCCACACATACACACAAACCTCAAAGGCCAGACACAAAACCTCATGAGTTTTAAACCTCATGGAAGGAGGGCACCTTCAGTCCTCACGGTCTTAAAAATCCCTGCTAAAGGTCTTTGTTCCATCTAGCAAACCCCTAAATTTTTCCTGTCTGACAGACCAGCTGTCCTTCTGTGATACCACAGGGATTTTGAGCATTTGAGGTTTATTGCACCACAGTTGGAATGGTAACTCCAAGTTTCCTTGAGGACTTTTAGCTTTGTATGTCTCTACCTGTTTGCCAGTGTCATGAAATTGTGCACTTTTAAACAGAACTTCAGATCCTCTAACTTCTCTAGGTTTTTGACTGGTGGGTTAATAACTGAGAAGTCACCTGAAAACAACTGTCTTCTGTTTCTTCCGCAATACACACAGCCACGTTCACACTTCTGCCTGTTCCTGATTATTTGAGAACAAAGAGCATGACATTCCAAAGTCACCAGCTAGGGGATAATACAGCAGTGTATTCATTATTTATTGGCTAAGAAACTGAAAAACTGTATTTACTTTAGGAATTAAATGGGAGCATTCAGCGCATGCAGTCACAACAGTTTCTGCTCTGACTGCAGAAATCTCTTCCAAGTATTTCCCAACCTAACTTGAAATAAGATTAACTTTTGTCACTCCAGAACCTTAAAAGTATCTATCTATGATGACAGCATATGAAAAAGGCCAGATGGTAAAAAACCCTGAAATGAGGCTATAATGCACAATTTATTTACAAAAAAAAAAAAAAAAAAAAAAAAGAAAGAAAAAGAAAGAAAGACCAAAGATCTGTCTAATTAAAGCTTTCTTTAGAAGTTGAGAGAGTGCCGAATGTGTGTTAATTCAACACACAGTGGTTCAGGACTCTCACATTTCTACCCAAGGTCATTGCTCAATTTTGTGTGCCACACCTGTAGCCAAGGAATCAAATCAAACCTGAACTCAAAACCAGTCCAGACTATTAAAATTTGACTAGATGCATTACTTTGAACTCTTTGATCAACTCAAGCCAGATGGTAATTGTTCTGATGACCAGTTCATACGGTTCAAGATAAAACCTGATGTTGCCTATTAATGCCAGTTCAGCCAAGAGTGCAATTACATCCACAAGAACATGCAAAGCTGCATCACCTCAGTCTCTCAGTTCCTTCTGTCTTGCTTTTTCTCTCACACATGGAGAACAAGCCCTAATTTTTGTAGCTTGGTGCTATACCGTGCTGTTCTGCAGAACACATGGGTCTATTTTGCAAGTGGACTTTTCGTAGCCACCCAAGCTCAGCTTTATTTCCTGGATAAAGTCCAGTCATAACTTTGATTCTCACTGTTACATATAGAGAACTGTGTGTTCTTACCTCTATGAATGGTTTCACCCTAGGAAATTCTGTTAGCATACTTCACTGTATAGACATATGCACAAACACATCTATATCCCTAAGCTCTGCATGTGCTTTAGTCTCCTTTCTCCTGGTAACACTGCAGGAGAGTGGAAGCTGTGGGCTGACACAGTTCTCACTCCCACAGCCATGCTGCAAAGCAGCTCTTACCAGATCAACCCTACATGGCCAACCCAGGGAGCAGAAAAAATTCTGTGATATTATGCTGGTGGTGTTCCTTCAGCAGTGGGAGCCAAAGACAGTCGTGAAAGCCCCTCCTTAGCTGAAGCCCTGTTGTACAGGTTCGTTTACTGCCAGTAAATCAGCTGGGTCTGATCTCTTCAAATATTTCCTTGTAAAGACAGTATGAAAGACAGTTACAAAGCAGGGGTTGTTCTGTTGTTTTATTTAAAGGCAGCATCCTATTCCAAACAGCTTCACTTCAAATTCAGGGTTACAATTCTTTTTAAATGGCTATTCAGATATTCTGTTTCAGAATATAATCAGCACTCTTCTATGTCTACTTTTTTCACTTTAATATGCTTCATAACTCATACTGCAGACACAGTTTCTATAACTCAACCCTGTAAATAAGGTCAGCATTCTGCACAACTCCTACTTTAAACTATATTTATACTACCTGAAGTGTATTTCATTAGTATTTGCAATGTCAACAGCAGTTTATCTTTAGTGTAGTGGTTCAGTTTCTATTCATTTTCAAGGCACAGAAAGCCAGTCATGTTCATTAATTTGATGGCTGCTACATGCAATTAAAGTAGCATTAGCGTTTCTATCCCTAATATCTTATACATTTCTAACAGTAACTTTCATACTGCTTTAGAAATTAAGCTATAGGGATAGCAGAAAAAAAGAAGAGACCAGATTCTCTCCCACTGTTACAGCTACTCTATACCATCCATGGATCAAGCAGATTTTTCCTCAAAGCAATCATTCAGGCAACACTAGTGTGATAAGCCGTTTACTTTACACCATTTATACTGACTACAATAGTAAAATTGCAGTAAAATATTAAAATGCAAGCCTATATGTCAACGATCCCTCATTAAGAAAAAGAAAAAAGAAATTCACAACTTCTTTCATCTGGAAGTGGTCACAGTATTTTTAAGTTGTGAATACAACTTCAAACAGTATCAAACAGAGCATTTTTGTCTTTCAAATCACAACACCTACCAACGCACAGAGCAAGTCCCTGCTCACCTTAAGAATTTTTGCTTACAAGCAATTAATTACTGAAAGTCAATTCTCAATCTGTGTTGTTAATGAGTCTTAGAGTACCGGTTAGATCAATATTGACTTGATAAATCTCCATTTTCATTTGACTAACCCTGGGGTACCATTTCTGTCCTCAGAACTGCAAAACCGAGCATGAAATATTTCTACTCCATAACGTGGCATCAGAAGAACTTGCACTACTCTCTGCCACAGACAGCAAGAGTGCAGATAAACTCATCTGTTAAAACCCTTCAGTTGAGTTTATGCTACAGAAATTACGCCCTTAATTTTTGCCACCATAGTAACGTGCATATATGCATTTCTCTTGTAGGTGAACATGAATCTGTTCTCCCAGCATCAATGGTCAATGCTGTTTTAATTAATAAACAAGTTAGAAGATCAAAGTCATTTACAGAGCATGTTCCTGTCAGAAAGATCAGACTGGAGATGACCAACAGCGGCAACGTACAAGACAGCTCACCATGGCGTACGCACCTGGGAATTCACCGCCTGGTGCAAGCCCCTTGTCAAGTAGTTAGCTGGGATCCTTCCCACTGCAAGAACAGACCACGCAGTTTTGACAATCAGAGGCTGATTTCAAAGGGAAACGGCACACTGCAACACAAGGAATTAGAAGGAGCAAGTGAACTATCCGTGCTCAGTCAACTGGGAAGTTCAAGCACGTTGAACAGTTTCAGCGAAGAGAATGGCAGCAACATTTCAAGCACCAGCCAAAAGCCTCCTCTGAAATCAGCCACGTCAGCAGTTTGGACACATCAACATATTTCTTCTACAAAATGCATGCCGGCCTGCAACAAACTAAACTTTTACCCTTTCCCCAATAAAAAAGGACCGAGAATTTCTGAAGCAGCAAGGAGGCTTGGATTATACGTCTCACAATGAAGACATTCAATAATACATAAAACTTAGTCAAAAACTTGACTAAAACTTTAAATAGCAAAATAGTCTTCCTAATTACACTGATAGACCTGCTGAAGATCTACTACTCTTATTAGCCAAGGAATATCCTTACTATATAATCTGTTGTTTTACAGTACAGTGTAAAATTAGATGTTCTTATGAAGATGCTGGGCTGCAATGACAGATACTCACTTCTGTTATTCGAGATATAAGAGCAATTTTATCTTTTTTTTTTCCTGTTTTCAGGTTACTGATTTTAGAAACTAAGGTTTTATCACAGCAATTGTTTGAAATATCTCGAAGAGCTATAGCAAAGACTAGTAGAACTACTGATGAAGCAACTAGACTAAATTTCAGTATGGTACTATTTAATTAGACAATAAACAAGTAACAAATGAAACAGTATTGAAGGTGATTGGTACACTTAACATATGATTTCATCATTCACTTTCCTTGAAAAATTATACTTTCTGATGTGTGTACTTTTAAAATCAATGAATAAAACCTGTGCTCATTTCTATTGTTGTTTTAATGGCACTTAGTAAATGTCACCTTTTCCTTATATATAAATTCTCTAATAACATGTTGTTGGTTCCCATCTATCCCCAGTATTTCATCAGAAAACAAAAGTCTGAAATAATTACTTAGTCCCCGATACCATGTATCAATGTACCTTCCTTACCAGAAGTATAATGCATCTTTCTGCTGTTACAACTGTGTGTGCACAAAGGGGATATAACCATTTCAACTACAGAAATATAATTGTAGTAACAAACTATTTTTTATAGATAGGGCTTAACATTTTCTCTTGTGGCACAACTGCACCACAAACCTGTGCAAGTTTTTAAAAGTGAGTACTTATTGCTTGTCTCCCCTCCTGCAAAAGCTTTAGTGGAAGGAGACCCTCTTTTGAGGGTGCTTTTCAATGACAAAAACACGAGTTAGGTATCACCCACTTCTGGCTGCAAGTATTCAGACAGCTCTCTTTCTCATGTGTGGGCTTCAGAAAAATTGAAGACTTGAAATGTCTCCTCACTTCATGATGACTTTAATTCCAGCTATACTCCTGGTAGCCACTGGCTCTTCGGAACCATTCCATATCTACCGGAGCCCTGAAAGGATGGAAAGATGAGGATCAGGCGGATGGCCCGCCAAGCACTTCATGATCCCTGCAAACAGTGTGCAAGCACACATACCCAGTTACCACCACTGTCTCAAAATCACAACATGCACACACCAAAAAAAAAGTGAGAAAAAAAAAGATGCCAAAGATGCTCAGCTGTGGTTTATGTCCTTCTATACACACTCTTCTCAGCAAGAAAAGATAAACCATCCCCTCATAACATATCTTGAAAACAGAGTTAATACCAATGTGCAAATAAAATCCTATTGTCAAAGAGACAGCAGTGGTATCAATTTCTAAGAGAAACTACCATTTTCTTTGCATCCAGCACAACTTCAAACCATTAATCCTTCATACAATTCCAGTGACTTTTGTTGTGCTTGATGGAGGATACTGCATCAGAGATGTTTGCACAGATCTGTCAGAGCCTACGCTTCCATTGCAGAAGATTCACAGCTGTAAGTGTACCACAGCACTTTGTTAGGTGCACAAAAATAGAAAAAATATCATGGAATATAATGCTATTTTACTCCCTCTGGCCAAATATTTCCTCTATGCCACTCAGCAGCTTCAGACCCAAATTCTGTAGTGCCCCACACCAATCCAGCCACCACCAGCAGGTAGGCAGGGACCTTGTCTCCTGGAAGTGACAGTCTTAAGATACTGCTGAAAAGCACTAGCAATTACCAACAGCGATGAGTACGCCACAGTAACTCCTGAAGAATTTTCCACTCATCCTCAGTAAAAGCAGCAGAATGAAGACATAGGTTTGGGAAGAGGTGTTCATTGTGATTTTTCAGGTTTTCTAGTGTTTTCAATTAACTTGGCCCAGATTAGTTTCCAGCTCAGATGCTGATTTCTATTTCTTCGTAGGCATGATAATAAAGAATCATAGCTGCTTTTTTTAGTTCAATGGTTACAGTATTTAAAGAAAGATTAGAAAGAAGAAAATAAAGATAAAACATAGATATGTGTAATAGGTATAATAGGGAGAAAATACTAGATAACAACCAGCCCGTATGAAACAAGAAACTACTTGGAGGGAAATATCAAAGAACAATTAATTTTTAAGTATGTGGTATACATTAGCTTTCTATTTACTTGTCTTGCTGATTAGAGTATACTGATTTGTACTCTTGCCTACCATTATACTGGAGTGTTATTTTTGTTATACCTCCAAGTCTGTAAACCACATAAAGCTAAAGGAATGTCTGAAAGAAAAATCCCATGTTAGCAAGAGGCCACTATTAAAGCTATTCAAAAATTAATTCAAGATCATTTTGCCTAGATACTTGCAATGATATACTTGAGAACATTTCAGCAAAGGCAACTGAAACTTTTAAATCAATATCACAAAAAATTTATAACCTTATCAAGCTACTTACCTACTCTATAAACCCATTTGAACTAAATTAGTGATATTATTTTCTGCAAACACTTTTAAATTTATTTTAAAGTGCTTTGAATCTGTTATCTTAATTAAACACAGATTTTGAATACCTTGATTTAAAAACCAGTGCAGGTTTATGCATGGACTAAGTAACTGACTCCTTTGTAAACACTTTCATACAAACACTTTGTCCTTTCCTGAGGCTCCTCTAGCATACTACTGTGCTTTGTACTGACTGAAACTTATTTAGAAAAGGCATTTTGCCTTCAGAGAAGCCTTTCAATTTAATTCCCAAGGACACTACGGAAGAACAATTTCAGTAAATTTTGGTTTGTTAGTGGAGTAGGTTTAGCTATGAGAAAAGTTGCTATACTTTTATTTCAAGAGACTGAAATATTAGACAGGCATTTTGTCTAATGAGAAAATTATATTTTTTTCCTAAAGCAGCTGTAGTAAAAATGAAACAGGGAAACATGAGAAAAAATTGAAAACTTCAAATATTAGAAAGTCCCAGTTCTCAAGTGCATCTGATTTTCAAAACCCTTTACTGTTAGCTTCTTCATGTTTGGTGATCATGGGACAGTTTATCACCCTGTGTCCTGGTTTCAGCTGGGATAGAGTTGTCTGCCTAGTAGCTGGAATAGTGCTATGTTTTGGGTTCAGTATGAGAAGAATGTTGATAACACACTGATGTTTTCAGTTGCTGCTAAGTAGTGTTTATACTAAGTCATGGATTTTTCAGCTTCTCATGCCCAGCCAGCAAGAAGGCTGGAGGGGCACAAGAAGTTGGGAGGGGACACAGCCAGGGCAGCTGACCCAAACTGGCCAGAGGGGTATTCCATACCATGTGATGTCATGTCCAGTATATAAACTGGGGGGAGTGGGGCAGGAAGGGATCGCTGCTTGGGAGCTAACGGGGTGTTGGTCAGTGGATGGTGAGCAGTTGCATTGTGCATCACTTGTATATCCAATCCTTTTATAATTACTGTCATTTTATTATTGTTATTATTATTATTAATTTCTTCCTTTCTGTTCTTTTAAACTGTTCTTATCTCAACCCACAAGTTCTACTTTTTTTTTCCAATTCTCTTCTCCCATCCCACTGGGTTGGGGGGGAGGGAGTGAGCGGCTGCGTGGTGCTTAGTTGCTTGCTGGGGTTAAACCATGACACCCTGTTACCATAGCTTTAGCTAAGTTTCAAGCACTGAGCTCAAGATAGCCATAAAAGCAAGTTTACCCTTATTTTATCAGTAGGCAAACTTGACTGATTTATGCACATAGGGGAGCCTGGAATCCTGACATTCTTGTTCACAAGCTCATGACACCTGTAAGGTTCCCATTTCCAAAGCTGCAGTATGCAGCACCCCCACTTAAGTCTACATGACTGCCTAAGGAGAATGTTTTACATACAGACAGTCCTGCAGGCCCATCCATTCTGGAATAAAAAGTACTCCCTTTGCTGCTGGGACAGCTGGTCACTGAAAGAATTAACCCACAAGTTAATTATTTCTGGTATAACTCATTAAGAGAACACTTATGTCTTTTACAGGCACCAAAAAGATTCCAGGAAAAAAGCCCAACCCTTTGAGGGCCTCACATACAAATACAACCTATGAGCAGCCTATGCTGTACAGCCAAATATCTGCATAGTTCTCTGTGCTGGTTTTGACTGGGATAGAGTTAATTTTCTTCATAGTAGCCACTATGGTGCTGTGTTTTGCATTTGTGCTGAAAACAGCGTTGATAATAGAGAGATGTTTTTGAAACTGCTGAGCAGTGCTTACACAAAGCCAAGGCCTTTTCTGTTTCTCACCCCATCCCACCAGCGAGGACGCTGGGGGGGCACAAGGAGCTGGGAGGGGACCCAACTGGGACAGCTGACCCCCACTGACCAGAGGGGTATCCCAGACCGTATGACATCATGCTCAGCCTATAAACCTGGGGGAAGAAGAAAGAAGGGGGGATGTTTGGAGTGACGGTGTTTGCCTTCCCAAGTCACCGTTAGATGTGATGGAGCCCTGCTGTCCTGGAGATGGCTGAACACCTGCCTGCCCATGAGAAGCGGGGAATGAATTCCTCGTTTTGCTTTGATTGGGTGCGTGGCTTCTGCCTTAAACTGTTTTTGTTTTTATCTCAGCCTACGAGTTTTCTCACTTTTAACCTTCCGATCCTCTCCCCCATCCCACTGGGGGGGGAGTGAGCAAGCAGCTGTGTGGTGCTCAGTTGCAGGCTGGGGTTAAATCATGAGTCTAATACCCTACTCCCACTCTAGGCCATTATGGGGCTGTATCACTAGAAGTGACACTCCAGCACCACCTCAGCTTGAAGTGGTGTTTAGTACCAGATTGTTCCCCCTACCACATATTTTTACAGCCCAGCCTCTGAAGCCAGGTTGACTTTTAACAGCCCCACAACAAACAGGGAAGAACCTGCCCACCACCCCTAAAGAGAAATACAAGCCCACACACACAAGCTCACCCTGAACACCGCTGCCCTCAAAGAGCACAGCAATAAATCACATGTGGATCCTGCCTGGCAACTTTCAGAGCACCTCGACCTTTCGCAAAATCCTCCCTCTCCGCACTGACAGGAATTTCAGCCCCTTTTACCTCACAAACGGAGAGGCTGCAGCTGAGGGGGTCTGCAGCACACTCCACCTCCTCCAGGCCCCAACCCCTCCTGGAAGAGACTGTCCCTCAGGTAACCGAGCGCCTCGGGGATCCCCACCACCACCACCACCTCCTCTCAGGGGACGGGCAGAACTCGAAGACAGGTCGGGGACACCAACACCCGCCACCGAGCCACAGAACACCAACAAAACACCTCCCCTCCGAGTGAGGGCAGGACGCTAAGATGGCGGGCGCAGCGCGGCTTCAACCACGTGACGAGCCCACCTTCCGGACTTCCGCAGGAACCTGTCCCTCTCCGGCAATAAAGCGGCCGGTGCGACGTACGCGCAGGCCCCGCCCCTCGCGCTCGCCCCGCCCCTCGCGCTCATCCCGCCCCCCCGGAAGGCTGAGCGGCTGGTCGGCGGGTGCGCAGGTAAGCGCGCGACAGCGCCGCGGGAGGGGCGGGGCGACGTGACGACGTGACTTGACGCGCCGCGCCGCGCCGCGTCGTGACGCGCCGTGACGCGCCGCCCCCGGCCGGTGCTCGGGGCTGAGGTGCCGCCCCGGCCGCCGCCGGCTCCTTCGCCTCAGGGGAGGGCGGCCCCGGCGCCGGCCCCGTGGAAGGGTCTCGGGGGGAGCAGCTGCGTGAGGGCCCGGGCTCCCCTCGGAGACTGCCTGGGCCCCGAGGCCCGGCCTCCGCCGCGGGGCGCAGGTGGGTGCCCGGGGGCCGGCGGCGGCGGGTGTGCCGGGGAGCGCCCCTCCGGCCGTCCCGTCCCCCCCCCCCCTTCCCCGCGGTGCCCTGCTCGGCCTGGCCGCTTGCCGGTTTGCGGTCACCCGCTCGGAAGCGGGGGCCGGTTGTCCTCGGCCCCGCTGCCGCCATGGGAGGCTCCTGCTGTGGCTTGCCCGAACGCTCCCCGGCCGCCCTGGTTTGGAGGCGGCTGGAAAGGGTGGCGGCTCCGGGGTCCGTGCTTGGAATCCCCTGGTGACAGCGGTGACCGTGGGTCTCGGTGCTGTCGTGGTAGGGGAGAGGCTGGATGTGCTCCTGGGGAGGCCTGGGGGCACCCCGGGCTGGGGCTGGCGGTGTCCGGGTGGCCATCCTTTCGCTGAGCCGCTGGGTCGTGGCTTTGCTCATGACGCTGTTTCGGTCTCTTAGCCCTCCTTTAGCCGTGGAGGGACGTACCGTAGTTGCGCCAGGTAGCTTTCCTCCTTGTCTTTAGGGAAAATCGATGCACGTTGCGTTATTAGTAAATCCTTCCGAGGATCCTCTGTTCCTTCCATCAAAATCGGGCGTTTGAACCTTATTTCTCTTACTGTTTTATGTCATCTGTAAGACTAGCTGGCTTTGGAGGAGGACAGCTTAGCTACAAAAACTCGGTCTTGCGTTCCAAGCGGCCCCTGGGAAATACCCCCTGATTGTTTACTCAAATTAGTTTTGAGAAAGCCCCTTTACACTCTTCCTGAAACTGTGTCAGGAGCACTTGTGGTGTTGGCTGATGGAAAAGTAAGTCATAAATGTTTTTGCTAAGGATACTTCTGCAATTTAGTTATGGTGAAATAGGAATTTATGATAAATGTTAGAAGTGCTACATATAAAATGATAGCTTTTGTGCTTGTGAAAGCAAGATTTATTTTTTTTTTTAATAGAGGGTTGGAAAGAATAAGTTTAATTGGAGACCCCAGTGGTGTTTTCTGTTTTAATAGCTTAGTAAGAAATCACAAGCTTACAAAACTATAAAATAGTATTGACAGAAGGATGAATTACCAGTTTATAAATGCCGCTAGTATTTACAATTCGTAGTCTTAAGTGTAGGTTGCAATTTTAGACTTTATCTGGATGCCCCAAAGCCATGGGTTACCTTTTTGTTTCTTGGGTTAATGTTAAGTAGAATTATAAAGTGGTTCTTTAGCATAACCTAAAAGTGGGAAAATTATGGTCACAGGTTGTTCATGAGAATTGCCTGGCATGTTCTGGAAAAGGGGGAACGCTGCATTAACTTCTACGTAATCTTTTGAAAATTGAGCATGTTCGTTGCTTTCTGCTTTGTAAAAGCCATGTTTTGCCTTGGCCCTAAAATAATGATGCCAACAACATCATCCCAGCAAGAAAGAGAACCCGTGGTTTTCTCTCCTAGTTTGGACAGACGTTATGCAAATTACAGCAATCCATCAGGAAGGACTGTCAAACCATCCACTTGCTCAGTTAATCCTTCTGACTCCTCTTTAGAGGAGACTATTGTCTTTGCAGCATTCAAAGATTCTTTGTAGCTCGATAAAGCTGGGGTTGAGGTAAAGTTAACCAGTAAACTTACCACACCTTGGATGTTTGCCTGCATTTTTTTTGCTCTTAAATAGTGGTTTTCTGAGCAAGGAACGGTCTTTGAAACTGGAAAAATGGATAGAAATGTTTGATTCTGCTTTTCTGTCCCCTTTCCTCCTGAGAGCTATGTGCTGATAAACAAGAATGAGAAAAGGAAACTGCACTGAAAGAAAAGTGAAACTGATTAATAAAAGTTCAATGGCAACATTAGTGCATATATGCCAACATTTTAAATGCTTCTCTATAAATTAAAGGACATCTTCTTCCATGTCCTAGTGTCCAAGAGCCAAAAGTCTCCCATGCTTTAATATGCACACAGATTTTTTATTTGTTTTTTTTCTTTAGTTGAAATCACTGCATCTGCCTTTGTTTGTCCTCTCTGCCTTCCCTATTTCTTGTTTTGTCTTTTTTTTCAAGGGCATGTTGATTCAGTGGTTGCTACTTTCTCTGAGCTGAATGAGAATAACTTTTGGTGATGAATTCAGCCTAAACTCACCTCAGTGTCATCTTCTCCCCAGTGATGGGTACTTTAATGCCTGGTGCCGATTTACAGTATACTTCTCTGATCTCAGCCTCTGCACTTTATGTTGCTTGTGCCCCACGTGTCTTTTCTAGCTTTGCAGTGGGAGCGGGAAGAGTGTCTCTTGGACTATGAAAAGTGACACCCTGCTATTTCATTGTTGTGATACCAGAATTTTACAATAGCATTTTGTGATACTATTAAACTTGTTTGCTTGACAGGTGGTTGAGACTGGGGAGGGGAGGTGTAGATCGTTGTCTGCTCTTAGCTCTGTGCTCTAGCTAATCTTGCTTTGCTGGAGGGCTGTGAACCTTACCTTATGGTCTTCTCCTGGTGGAGCTTGCGGTTCTGAGATGTCCTCTCTTGACACCTCTTTTCTGTCTTCCCAAAGAGTGTTCAACCATCCACTGGTGTAGAAAAGCTGTTAAAGTAAGGAAGTGGGAGAAGCAGGAAGGCAGAGGTACAGCAAGGACATGTTTTAGAGGGGGGTTGGGTTGAGTCATCCTTTCCGGGGCAGGGCAGAACTGAATCATGTATTTTGATGAATTGGTAACTCCTGCAATTCCAGCTCACATGAGGGATTAGGAAGAGGTTTAATTTCTCTTGAAGTGGCAAGCTTCAAAGCAGGGGGCTTCTGAATTATTCCTGCTCTAATCCAGGTTTCACCCGCTTTCCAATTTTTTTATAATGGTTTGGATTCAGGCTCCCCTCCCCACTGAAATGCATGGAATGCATTTTATACTTGACTTTTTTTGCAGAATTCAGAAATGTCACTTAGATTTCTTGAAAAAGTACAATATCTTAGTACAGGAAAGCTATATTAAAATATTGATCATTTTTCTTTCTTTTCCCTTACAATTGTGGTTTTGTTTTAAAAGAATGGCGCAAAAGAAGTATTTAATAGCGAAACTGACAAGTTGCTTAAGAGAGGACAAAATTCAGCTATGGAAACCACCATACACAAATGAAAACAAAGAAGCTGGTAAAGAGATGAAGGTAAATATTCTCTCTAGAGTTGATACCATGTGTCTTCCATGTCATACTGCTGGTGCATTTTCCCAGTTTTTCTTGCTGTTTTCTTAGGAGCTTGTACAAAAATACTCATCCAAGCTGAATATCAATGAGAATGATACAGAGAATATGCTTGAAGAAATACGGTGTAAAGCAATTGAGCGTGGAACAGGAAATGAAAATTTTAAAGTGACTGGGATTGCGAGACTTGATATATATCTGCCTCGTAGAAAAGTAAGTGACACTGCAGAAAAGTCAGGATAAGTAGCTTTACTTTGGCCTTTTGAGTTCTAGATATGTCTAATGCAAATATTTTCACTTATTAAACTTTTTCAGTTGTTTTGTATGAGATCTGTGTTGATTATCTAAAATATGGGGGGGAGGGGGGAGTTACTGAGGTATATTTCAGCTTCCCAGGTATGTGGGAATATCATGGCAAAGGAATATAATATTGGGGAGATCAGTAATTGTCTTCTCTTTAGGATGTAATGAGGAATTATCTTTCAATGAAGAACAGTAAATTAGATTTAAGTGTCTATCTAGTTCAGTTTGATTCCTTCTGATATGACTGTTCACATTAGCAGTAAAGAGCAGGTGTATTTTTTTAGATGCAAAATACATGAAGTTGAATTAGCATATGAATATCACTGTATTACCACAGCTTTTGTTTAAATGACAGCTTTAATTTTTAAAAAATTTCCCTTTAAATCCAGTAAGCAACTTGAACTTGGTGTCATCTTAGGCCATGTATGGCTGATGACATTGAAAAGAACTCCTTTAGCTTTTAACTGTGCTATGTGGCAATGTTCTTAGTGATGACGTTATCCTTGTATAACTATTCTAGTCCAGGCAGCTAACTAAACTTACTTTAAAATTGGTATGTCCAGTGTTTCAACTTGGAAATGGGAAGCAGGATTTTCTGTTGTGATGGTACTCATCTGTTGTCTTCTAAGTCTGGCTCCTAAAAGCTTCACAAAGATAGAACTGAATTAAGTCTTGCCCTTTTAAAGCCAGGCTTCAACCTCTAGTTTCATGCATAAATATTCTAGAATAATGATGTGAATCTAATGAAATCAGTGTCAAACTCATCACCATACCAAATTCGATGGCTATATCTACCCTAGTCAGCTAAACACAGGTTGGGGACAGGCCAGCCACTGTTTGATGGACATCCATGCTGTCAGCGTCGGCTGTGATGTAGTTTAGCCCAGACCCCCTGGTATCCTGCGAGCAATGCCCAGGCACAGTGTGAGGGCTAACGTGGGCCAGGGACTGATCTCAAAGGGCATTTTGGGATACAGCTGCTCTGCTTTGAAGGTTGAGAGGATTCAACCATATGGATGTGAAGTGTGGTCTGCAGGTTGGTCACAGGACAGAGAGCAGGACCTTGGTTAGGTTCTCCCTAATATAAAGCCTCTTAACAGGGAATATTTTGCACTTAAAAACAGTCTCTAGCAAGCACAACAATCTCCAATCACTTCCTAGTTTTGATCATGTGCAGGAGCAGCATCTTCCCCAATACTGTATGTCTTCATCCACTCTGATAACAGTGAAAGAGAGCTCCGTTATTGAGGGGCACTTAAAGGTTGTAGTCATCTTATCAGCAACAGAAGTGAATGTTCACTCTGGAAAAGGGCAATGTTGGTTGGGGTTTTTTTCTGAAGAAGATCTTAGATGGTGACTGATGCTTCAGAAGGGTTTTATTTTTATTCTTTTTTTTTACTGAATACTTGCAAAAACACAACACACAATCATAATTGTTCTCTCTCCTGTAGTGAAAAATAATTACCAGGCCATGTGATGGGCTAAAGGGTAGAGGGTGTTAAGTGATTGCTACGCAGTTAAAACAAACAAACAGTTTCATAATTTCTCTTTATAATGCTATTGGGCATAGGGGAATTAATTAATTTAAAATTCCAGTTTATCTAATCTGGGACCAGAGACACTAATAGGAATTAATGATAACTCAGCCAGTCACAGGTGAGTGGCATAATTACAAAGCAGAGTTAAGATTGCAAGTGCATAATTAAATTAGTCAGTTTAAATTGTTTGGTTCTGAATTTAGATTTATCTAATTCTGAATCTTTTTCTGTTATAATGCTTATTTTTAACACAATATAGCAAGTACAAGACTCCCTGCCCGGAAATTACTAATATGTGTGCCCAACCATAACCCTGTTAACATGGTTATTATTTGAAAAAGAAATTGTAGTTATTGTAAAACAATTAATTAAGAAAATGTCCAAAGTATCTTGATATCATGCTTTTTTCCTTCCCCCCTCCTTTCCCCCACCCAATATAATTACTACAGAGCAGAAAAATCCCACTGGAAACTAACCTGTTCATCACAGGCAAGGAGCTCAGATCACAGTAAGTGTAATCACCCTTGGTTCTTCTCTAACGAGATAGTGTACTATCATACAGTACTGAAAAAAAAAAAAAAAAAAAAGACAAACAGAGCACTATTTGTTTGATTTAAGCTTTTTCTTAGCATGTATGTCTGTTCGGTATGTCTGAGTAGGATGTCCAGGGCAGTTCATGTAAGCAGCTGTGGTTTAACAGATAGAAAACAGGAGAGTTGCAACTGTGGAAGATAGTTCTCTGTAAATGCCCAGGAAGTACCTGAGAAGGCACTAGTGATCAGTGTTCTAAATCTGTAACTAGGAAGGTCTTCTAAACAGTGAACATTAGCTTGTCTTCCTTTTGTGTTTTTAAGCCTAATAAAATTAGATTCTTTTCTGTCTGCTTTGCTTTTTCCCTTTCTGTATCCCGGATTTTCCCTATATGGTATACAAAGCTTTCTGATGATGTTATTTTATTTCTAGCAGCCTTTTATAGCAAAAGTTTTAAGCCAGTTATGAGCATACTGATTTTTTTACTTTTATTACTATTCTAACAGAAATACTGTATAGACTTAGAAATTTATATTCATGGATGAAATTATTTCTTTCACAGGATAGCACAGGAACATGCATTAAAAGAAAATGCTATCAAAATAATCATAAATAAGAAGCAGCTTGACCTGGGTATGTATCTCTAGTTGAGTACACTTTTGTGGTAATTTTCTAGTTTACTGATTCTCAGAAGAAAAATTTCTTACAACTCTGTTAATTTCAGAAATTCCCAAGGAATAGCAATTATATTTGTCAGGTTGTGGTGGGTTGACTCTGGCTGCATGCCAGATGCCCACCAAAGCTGCCCTATCACTCCCCCCACCCCACCCCCCGCCCTCAGCTGGACAGGGGAGAGAAAATATAACAAAGGGCTCGTGGGTCGAGATAAGGGCAGGGAGAGATCACTCAACCAATTACCGTCATGGGCAAAACAGACTCGACTTGGGGAAAATTAACTTAATTTATTGCCAATCAACCAGAGTAGGGTAATGAGAAATAAAACCAAATCTCAAAACACCTTCCCTCCACCCCTCCCTTCTTCCTGGGCACAGCTTCACCCCTGGATTCTCTACCTCCTACCCCCCCAGCAGTGCAGGGGGACGGGGCGTGGGGGTTACGATCAGTTTATCACACGTTGTCTCTGCTGCTTCATCCTCCTCCTCAGGGGCAGGACTCGTCACACTCTTCCCCTGCTCCAGTGTGGGGTCCCTCCCACGGGACACAGTCCTCCACAAACTTCTCCAACGTGGGTCCTTCCCATGGGCTGCAGTTCTTGACGAACTGCTCCAGTGTGGGTCCTTGCCACGGGCTGCAGTCCTTCAGGAGCACACCACTCCAGTGTGGGTCCCCCGTGGGGTCACAAGTTCTGCTAGAAAACCTGCTCCATGGGCTCCTCTCTCCATGGGGCCACAGGTCCTGCCAGGAGCCTGCTCCAGCGGGGGCTTCCCACGGGGTCACAGCCTCCTTCAGGCACCCACCTGCTCTGGCGTGGGGTCCTCCCTGGGCTGCAGGTGGAGATCTGCTCCACCGTGGACCTCCCTGGGCTGCAGGGGGACAGCCTGCCTCACCATGGTCTTCCCCACGGGCTGCAGGGGAATCTCTGCTCTGGCACCTGGAGCACCTCCTCCCCCTCCTTCTGCACTGACCTGGGGGTCCGCAGGGTTGTTTCTCTTACATGTTCTCACTCCTCTCTCCAGCTGCAGTTTCTGTGCCTGCCGCCACTTTTTTCCCCTTCTTAAATATGTTGTCACAGAGGTGCTACCACCATGGCTGACAGGCTCGGCCTTGGCCGGCGGCGGGTCCGTCGTGGAGCTGGCTGGCCTTGGCTCTGTCAGACATAGGGGAAGCTTCTAGCAGCTTCTCACAGAAGCCACCCCTATAGCCCCCCGCTACCAAAACCTTGCCACACAAACCCAATACACAGATTCTGCTCTACAGGAAATGTAATAAATTATAATGATCAAAATTCTTGGATAGAATTAGAGCAATTATAGGAATCCTGTAATAAATGTTGAAAATCCATTTTTCAAGTGTTGAAATGCTTAAAATGCATGTTTAAGAGAAACCCTAAATTTCCTCCAAAACCATATTGTATAACAGCACATCCAAAAACCTTTTGTAATGCTTCACACATGTTCAATTTGTCAGACGTTGTGGGAAGTGATGACAACAGCTTCCTCTTTATTGATGGCCTAAGCATCTGACATTTTCTTCCTTCAGAATATGTCGGAATTAGAGTGATGGAATTGACAACAGGAACTCAGATTCAGTTCCCAGTTCCTCTGTACTGTTACTGTTGTAATGTATGATCCTGGACATTTTGTTATTCCAGTTTTTGCCTGAAGATAATTAACTGAAATAGAAACAATCATATTTTTTATTTGAAAACAGCAAGCAAGTAAAGAAACATACCAGTTATTTAAAAAGCTCTCTTAAGATGCAAGTCTGATTCTAATTTCTGAGTATCTACTGAATATGTCAGTAATTGGCAGGAGTTTTGATTGGGTTCTTGAGTCTAGTAATTACTGTCATTCTTCAGTACCAGTAAGGCAAGGGGCTGTTCAGGTTGTTTTGTTTGTGGGTGTTGGATTCTCCGCCCCGCCCCATGGCAGTACAATGTAAAACGGTCTGTCTTTACAAACAGAGTATTTGAATTTTATTCATCATACTCTATTTTGCAGGCAAAACCCTTGAAGACCAGGGTGTAACACACAATGCGAAAGTGATGGTACTTCAACTGGAACAGAGTGATGAGGAAACTAAAAGAAAAGTTCAGGAAGAAGAACTTCAATGCAAGAAAGAAAAAGAAATAAATGACAAGATGCAAAGAACTAAGAAGGGTTTAGAAATTCTAGCAGAGAGAGGTAAGGGGGTTTGTTAGGGGGTTTTTGTGGGGTGGAGGCAGATGGGTGTTCATTAATTCTTGCACATCAAAAATTATCTTCTCAGGGCACTTTCAACATAGAAGAGTGCCTGTACCGTGGCTGGATTTCAGTTTATACTTTCCTAGGTTTCTGCCTACTTGAAAACTGGATTTTAAATTGACTAAAACTTCCTCTTCAACTCTTCTTACACAACTAGAATGCTAGAAAACATTTGGCACTTCGAGAAGGATATAATATGAATCAATTATTATTTAATTGGCACTTGACAGTTAAGGGACTGATGACTCTTGAGAACAGGCTTTAAATTTATTGTAGACATAAGCACAGTAGAATAATGTATTAAGTCATTAAACACTTTTTTGTAGTTTACCTCAGATATGGCTGTGTGTAACCATGGTTTCATTGTGCAGAGCAGCTCACTTACATTTTCATCTGTAATGTGGCTGTTCTGTTCTCACTGCATTTGATGTTGATTGCTGGCAACTGTGGATTAAGTTAAAGGGATATAGTCAATCTAACAGTAATAGTTTCTCAAAATGAGGTTGTGTTTGTACATTGCTAGATGGTGAGTTTAAATCACTTCTCTATTTTATTATTTCAAAAAATCCATAAACAAGGAACTGTGAAACTGAGTATGGAATGAATTCCTGCCAAATGCAAAAATACCTGAACAAAGCTTCTTTTAAGGGTCAGTGACAGCCTGTTTCTTACTATAATATCAGATTTTGAACAAATGAAAGAAGTGATTCCTTTTATGGATTTAAGGGGGAATTTAGACCCCAGCCCTTGAATCCTGTATAGGGCCTCTTTAAGGTATTTACCACTAACTGTCAGTTATAGCACAATGCCAAAGTATAGAGTGCAGTCCCTAATGGGCTCACAGGCTGAAGGTTCTGTGTGAAGTGTAGGAAGGATTTAACAACCCTTTTGTTTCATCTGAGAAAAAATGTAGTGCAGAAGCTTTTAATCTTAGCAAACTCCTGCTTAACTGTCTTTTGTTTATAAGAAAAGCATCTTTTCATTTTAAATCAGATGGAAGTGAAGACAAAATTGATAGCTTGGTTATAAGCATTAAAGATGTAGGGAAAGGAAAACATTGAGCTATTTTTTTCTGTTTTATCAACTGTGCTCAGTTGTGTTTTTCTTTATATTGTATGCTTTATTTGATAAAGCATTTCAAATGTTACATCATTTAAAATGTAGGTGTTTTGTCTTCTGCAAAAAATTATTTATAATTCATGTAGCTTAATGTTGTGTCTAAATTTCTGGATGATTGTGTTTGTCTGATCAGGGCCATTGTTGGTAGGTATGTCCAAAAAACCACAGGTGCAGCCTTTATATGTAATCCTGATTTTTGTTGTTTGTTTGCTTTTTTGTTTAACCATGTACTTACTGACATAATCTTACAACAGCAGAGTTACTTTGTTGAAGGTGGTACTTACAATTCAAATTGTTTTTTCTTGTATTTCAGAGGAGTACTTGGATCCAGATTCTGTTCCATATCTAGACATAGCTAATCAGACTGGAAGGTCAATTGAGATTCCTCCTCAAGCTAAAAAAGTAGGTAAAAGTATCTTATAAAGCTACTAAGACAGCTTTTTAAAGCTTGATTCATGAAGCATTTCAAATATGGGATTGAAATACAGTCAGACTTTTGGGGGATGTAACCCTGGGTCCAGTAGAAGTTTGCTTAATAGAAATAATTTTTAAATAAAATTGAAGTAGAACTCTACAATTGGGAATACTTCAGTCATCTGGAGACAGACCTCTGACTGCTGATCTAATTGCAGGTCTAATCTTGCACTGACCCCTGTGTGGTCCATATCTTATTGTTGTGTTTTAGGATGAGCTTTAACTTTTGTTATATCCTCGCACCTATTTTAAATTTTGGGTGCCCTAGAACAACATGAAAATAACTTGTTCGTTAAGCCTCAGTTTCAGTTGGAAACTCAATGAGTCTCTCAATCGGACTATTTTAAAATAGTTTTGAGATCTTTTGCACTCCCCTCTGAAATTTAAATTTGTTCACCACAAATTTTGACAAATTCACCACAAAGTTCCACATCCTCAACTGAAAATGTCTTTGGTTGGGTACATGGATTGAATTACAGTAGGAGTGACATACCTGATGTTGGCTGCTGAAGCAGAAGAATAGTGATAGATGCTACCTTTTTAAGATTGCTAGATTTTCTGAAGATAAATAAAAATCTTTACAAATACTTGGAATTATACCCAGTAACAAAAAAAAAATACCTTGGGAAGAAATGAGCAGGCCCCAAGGTGTGCAAACTGCTGCCCTAGCCTCTTCTGAGGCATACTGTGTTTTCTGCATCATCTGGAGTTTCTGGATGATTGGAATAACAACTGTCTGTTCTCACAATGCATGCTGTTCTGATGAAGTGCTGAAAGTAGTAATTCACCTGAAGAGTTAAAGCATCAAATGTTCAAGTGCACAAGATTTCATCATTCAGTATTGAATGTGGGTGAGAGGAAATATTGCAGGTTGTTTCTATCCATAAATATTATTTACATTCCCATTTGTCATACTGCAGGAACTAGAGTGTTTTCTGGCCACATTCAAAATCAAATTTTTGGTTCTGAGGTTTTAGAGGAGGTAAATCGTTAGATTTTACAAGATAGTTGTAATAGCAAAGCAACACAAATTTGATGCTGTTAGGAAATGTAGAACCCAGAAAAATGCTTAGCTTTTTATCACTCATCATTGAAAATCTACCTAGGGTTGCATTCTTAAAATAAACTTGGTGTGACATTTCATGTGTCAGTAACATTCATTGCTTTTAATTAGACAATATTTTAACATTAGCAGATGAGAAAAATGTGAAATAGTACTGCTCTTGCAGAACTGATACAATTGTATTTTTCTGGGAAGAACAAGGGCTCTTAATGGATTATCTAGGTATTTCTTTTTAGTTATAAAAGTGAGTCAGGGAGGTGCAAAGGAAGTCTCAATCTGTTTTTCTAGGCACTAGTGCTGGCAATGGGTTATCATGAGAAGGGCAGAGCCTTAATGAAGAAGAAGGAATATGAAATAGCCCTGCCATATTTGTTGGATGCTGATAAACACTTCTGGTAAGAACCTTTTTGAGTTCTTGTGTCTCTCTTTCCTTTACTGTCAACCAAATACAGGAACAGCATTAGCTCTACCTGTGCATATAAATCAGGGCCTGTTTTGCCAGGGGTTACTTCACACCCCTCTGCAAATGGGAGATGGCAGACAAAGGCTCTGACTTGCAGTGGCAGGTGGCTTCATGTAGGACAGCTGAAACAGATACTGCCACTGGGCAATTTAATCTTTCATATCAACATAAACAAACTGTCAATATTCATGTACTAGGCTATAAATTGCATTAGCTTGAGAGACAGTTATGGATACTTGTTTGCAATTGCTCCTGTGAAGTAATAATTTCTTGTAAAAGGTGGAGCGGATCGCTGAGGTCAGTAACCATATCAGGGTTTCTGCAGGTAAACTACTTCCCTGTCAGCAGTCAGAGCCCTAAATTGCTCTTTTGTGATCCCCAAAAGTAATGTTATCCCTATCTGTTTCTCATCTCTGTGTGTGTGTGCGTGCAAGGAGACTAGCACAGGACTCAGCGTGTTCACATGCAGTAAGGAAGACAGTTGATGTCTGTCCTTTCAAAGATTACACAGGGTTTAATTCTGTTCTGCTTTTAAAAAGATGCTGTCTTAAACTAGTCACAACTCATTTTGTTACTATTTAATTCTTTGAGATCTAGTGTTATCATTAGTGCCCCATGTATTAGTGAATGTGATGGGGGATCAGTGCTCTATTAAAGTTCCACGGACCTCAGTTTGCTACCTCAAATATGAAGTGTGTTCTTTCTCAAATATGTGAGTATGCATACTTCTAGCATGTTGTTTCGTTAGTGTTAAAAAGCGTGTGGAAAAAACAGCCCCTCCCAGAAGACCAATAACTGTTTTGTTTTCCAGTGAGTGTAGCACAGAACTGCTGAATACTGTTGATAATTATGCAGTACTGCAGCTGGATATAGTGTGGTGCTACTTCCGCCTGGAGCAGCTGGACTGCCTGGATGATGCAGAGAAAAAGCTGTCCACAGCACATAGATGCTTCCAGAGGTGCTATGGGGAGAACCATGAAAGACTTATTGACATCAAAGTATGCTGGTTTTGATTTAATTAGGGTGGCCTTTTTTCTACATGTATTCAGTTACTGTTCAAGTATTACAAGACTGACTTTCAGAAGTTTAACGTTTTCTTGTGCCTCCTCAGCCTGTAATCTAGTTGTGTGATTGTCAGCATAGTGAAAGCATTGGATCTGATGCAAAGGTCATGGCAAATGTGCGTTTATGTGCATAGACATCATCAGTGTTTTAGATGTGATACTTTATCTGCACACTAAGTGTCACATATTAGTCACTACGTCTTCTTTAAATGTGTAAAATGTTGTATTGATAATGAATTGATGTTCTACCATATGCTTCTACCCATGTGCCCCCCCCCCCCCCCACCCCCCCCCGCCTTGTTTAAACAATTCTTCAGGGAAGCTATGGTCGTGAGAAGGTTTTATTTCTACGGCTTTACCTCCTTCAAGGGATAGGACACTATCACAGTGGCAGAGAAAAGGAGGCTGCTGAGTATATTCAGAAGGTAAGACACCATTAGGTAAAACTTCTGAGTTGTTCACACTAGCTCCTGTGTTTGGGTTCCGTGTTGCAGCTATTCTTTGCTTTCTCAGAAAAATGGGGAAACATTTTTTTTGTTTGTATGTTAGCAACAGTGTAAGTAATATCATTTTGTTCTTTCTATACCCAGGCATCTCGTTTACATGAAGAGCTGTCCATAGATCCTGATAAAGTTCATCGCCTGTCACTCCTGGGATTCTCCGAACAGGAAGCTCGCCTTGCCCTGCGAGCATGCCATGGGAATGTGGAGCATGCTGCCAATCTTATCACCAACAGGAGAGAGGTATGGTGCAGTGAAAGTATTAAATCAAGGATCATATTAGTTGGGGTGTCTGTAAGATCATGTTTTGTGTGACTAGTGCAACATGGTGCTAAATTAAGGACTTTGATCATCCTGCTTTGGCACTGTTAGTGTAACTGACAGCTTGACATCTGTTGCTGCAAGTTTGAAACCAAAACTTAATACAACAAGGGAAGCTCTGTCCCAAAATAGATGGGATGAGAGAGCCAAAGACCTGTGGTTGTACCACAGAGGCGCAGAGGAAGACTTTGCACCAGTGTTTGCTACTCAGCAGTGCTCCGTATGGGAATAAAAATGCCATGATCAAGCTATCACTCCTGGGCTTGGGTGGTCTGAATGCCAAGAGACTGCACAATAAAGTGCTATGAGGGTGACCATCAAGCTACACTGTATTACGGCTTTGGACTTGGAAGATTCAGGAGGGGAGAAGGATTTTTTTCTGTGCTGAAGTGAAGTGAAGACAGTGTTGTCCAGATTTGAAGTGCCTTAAGTCATGTTTGGTAAGCTGAGGTGGCAATTCTAGACTTCAGACAGTGAAATGTGGATGGAAAAGTCAAATGGCTGAGAGAAGGGCTGAACAGAACTCCTTGGCTACACGCCCAGTTCTGACTGTGTGTCCTTGGCAAGTCTTGACTACAGGCCCATCTGCCAAACAGGTTTATCACTCACCACACAGGGCCTATAATAGCTGTGATGGCATAAGATCTGATCTGCAGAGACTGTAGAGCGGAAGTATGGCAACAGTGCTAGCTCATGGAAATACAACTTTATTTAGTAACAAGTGTCTGGCACCACAGTCTGTATTTAAAAAAAAAATAATTAAAAAATCCCTTTTCCTCAAGAGATTCAAACTTGAAGTAACCCTATATGCGCAGGAGAAGGCTGAAGGATTCCCATGCACAGTGAGCTTTGTAATGGCTGTGTTCTTGCAGGAAAAGGCACAGATACGGAGGGAGGAGAGAGCTAAAAGAAGGCAGCGACTGGAAGACATAAATACCTTGAAAAGTATGGGCTATTCAGAGAGAGCTGCTCAAGTAGCTCTTCATAATACACAGGGAAATCTGGACCAAGCCTTTCAGGTAAGTAATTTTTAGGAGTAGTACTTTTGTACAAAAAACTTGTTTGCTTTTTTTATTTATTGTTTAGCAGATTCTTATTTTCTGTAGTCTATATTTGTTAGTTCATAGCTATTTTTCTGAACTGTAATGACTGAACTGATGAATCGGATATCACTTAAGTTGGCTGATATTTGCTTATATCGACTATTGAGCTAAATGCATACCCATGCCAAGGACCATTATATCTCTGTTGCTCTATTCTGATCCCTCTCTGCTTTATTGTAGTTTATTCTTGACAATCCAGAGTTATTGTTGGAAGATGATGATCATGATCCTGTGGCCATGGACCAGTTTCAGGTTTCCCAGGAAAGTATTGATCAAGTAAGTTAGACCGCTTGCTTTCTTAGGAGTTGGTTGTCTTGTTTCTGAATTATGCCTTCAAACACACCAAATCTTCCTTGTACAGCTTTGTTTAAGTATTCTTTGACCCATGGCTCTCAAGCTGTCACACTTCCACTGTCTGGCATCTGCTCTTCATGGTGAAGTCACACTCAGGCTAAAATGTAATTTGTGTGTACTTCCTGCCCATTACATCAACCTGTCATGCATGGATATGGAGGGAAGAAGTATGTGCGCTCTAATGCTCTATCCCAAAAAAGACAGAAAATGGGAAACTTATTTGAGTCTCTAAACATTGCAATGCACAAGGGGAAGAGTTGGAATGTGTCTTTCTCATCACAGGCTGTCTGAAAAGCTTTTCAGTAGTTAGTGTGGCTACATAATTAATGTTAGATAGGCAAGAAAACTATATTGCCTAGAAAAAGTAAATAGCACGTGCACGCTCCTGATGTGCTGGAGTGCTTTGAAGTTTCCTTTTGAAAAACAGAAAAAAGAATTGGTCTGATACTAAACAAGAGGCTCTTGATTCTTTTCAAGATCCCCATTCCTTTAATAGGTCACTGGCCTGTTGTTAACTGTTCCAGTAAACCAGAGTCAGTGTCCTGGAATTCCTGGCATGCAGCGCTTTCCTCTGTGCAAGAAGAATGACTGTCAGATGCAGAGTCAGATTCCTGTCAGACCCTGGTGCTGAATGAGCTTGGATTTCTCCAGATTTTTTTATTTTTTCCCCCCCTCCTGTAGCTGATGTATATGGGTTTCAGCCGTGAGTCAGCAGAGCAAGCTTTAAAGGTCTTTAAAGGCAACATCCACTTAGCTTCCCAAACCCTTGCTCATTATGGGGGAGTTCTTCCTGCGTCACTGCAGCTGTCTCCAGAAGGGTCCAGTCCATCAGAAGAATCAACTTCATCAAAGGACTCGCCTACAGAGTCTGCAGGTAAGGATGCTGCATACAGCAGGCAGAGAAGTGGGAAGGCTGTTTTCTGGCTTTTGTACAAAACAATTAAGCGATTTCTCCTTAAATACTGGTAGAGGGCCTTGAGTAATGCCCCAGACTACTTTTATTAGTAACATAGTTACAGGCAAGCCATCCCTTAGCCCAGGTAAGCTACAGCCCCTGCAGTCCCTGACAGCCCATATATGGGACCATAAGGGATACTATCAGCTGTAGGCAGTGTGTAAGAGGGATGCAGCCAGAAGAAAGGGTAACCTTCAGAGGCGTCCTGGGAAGGGCTGAGAGGAAATGGCTGCTGAGCAGGCTGTGGCTTTGGCACACGAGGCTAGAGGCCACGGGTGTCTGCATCCTCACTTCCCCAGTGAGGAATGCGTGGCCCTCTCTAGCCCACAAGCAATTCTAGCTTCTCCCATCTAATTGTACTGGCTCACACCAGTTCTTTTTAAAAACAAACCAATCTCTCCCTGCCTGTACTCTCTCAGAGAGCAAGTACTAAGTTGCTGGAGCATGTTCCCTGGACCTGCCACTGGTAATGATGATTTTTTGGCTTGCCAATATGTGGGTTCTGACTGCTAGGGAGTTTATTCCAAATCTGTGCTGTACGGTCAGCTGATTTGACCACATACTCCTTCCTTGTGTCCCTTATGTGATAGAACCGTAATTGATACTCACCATTTAGCAAAGAAGAAACTTGCACATACTTTTCTCCCTTCTGTTATTTGTCAGAGCTGTAGTGATCCCTGTTGTACAACTGAAGGGTTTCCTACAGCTTTAAATAGTAGGGAAAAAACAGCCATCCTGCAATACCCTTTGCAGAGCCACTTGAAATAAGAGGTAGTCTTACAGTAACAGACTCACAGAGCAGTCATGCTGATGAAAGAGGGAAAGTACCAACTTGTTTCAGAGGTGAATTCACTGCTGCTTCTTTTTATTGGAAGGTTCTTCTAGTTCAGCAACAGATGAAGACATGGAGACTGATGCAGTCAATGAAATCCTAGAGGATATTCCTGAACACGAAGAGGATTATCTGGATTTAACACTGGAGGAAGAGGAACAGATCATTCATGAATACTTATCCTATATACAAGTACCACAGCATTAAATCCCATTACATCTACTTTAGTTATATGTATTTACCTTGACAAATTGAGTTTGGATTATAAATGCACCTTCAGCTTATCTCTTACTTAAATGCCTTGAATTCTGTTAAACTATAGGTGGAACACTTAATTCCTGCTTATTTATAAATCTGCTTAAAGCCTACATTTGTGATACATTGTAATTTATTGTCATAGCAGAAAAATAGAAACATTTATTTTCAGAAGAAAATTTAATAGAACTAAACTATATTTTTATTGTGAAATAAGTTAAATCACTTAGTATTCAAGTAAAGAAGCATTTCTATACCATTTTAAAATACCAGCTTTAAAAAAAAAAAGTGAGTTTGTAAATCAGAAACCTAGCTCATGAGGTTAGAGGTATCAACTTTCAAACTGTTCTCCTTTTCTTCTGAAAGATTTCTAAGAGACATTTACGTATCTGTTGTGCATGGATTTATACTGTGTTCTGCTTGTCACTTCCTGCAGGTGTTACACAGGCAATAAAGATAACTATGTGCTGCTCCTGCTTTTAGGAGGAGTTTTCTATGCTTTGGTTTTAAAAACCAGTAGGAACTACCTGGCAGGGCCCTGTCCTGTCAGACCCCTGTGCCCCTGTGTAGTGGTATTTCCTTTTACAACTAAATAACCAGTTTCCCCAAGCAGCTCCTCTTAACCTCTTGCAGGTGTGCGGCTTAAAGATTGATGGATTTTGTGGGGAAGACAAGATTTTCTTTAATCAGCTGTTGAACAAAACTTGGTTCAGGCACTGTTCGGTAGTTGTGCCCAGCTTCGGCATTCTGGAGAAATAGTTGGGGGTTTTGTGTGTGTTTTATAACATCCTGTTTTCTGCTACGTAAGTGCTCCTCTCCACTGGGAACAGGAGTTAGCCTCCCTGCTTGTCAGCTTTTCTTTAAACGTGGTTTATTTGTTTTCCATAACGTCATTCTCACGGCAGAGGGAGCTCGTTCCCCTCTGCTCCAGGCGCAGTGCTGGAGCTGGTGGGAACGGGGGAACTGGCAGCGATCTCTGCTTAGAGCGAGGCCTAACAGCAGCTGCTGGAAAATGAACCTTCTGTCTGGTGACAGTTCATCCTTACCCAGCATTTATCAGTGGGGAAATGAGGGCTTGAACTTCTGTTAGGGCAAACATGATCCTGGAGGAAGCAGAGCTTTGGCCTGCAAAATGACTGCTCAGTTCCAGTGGATGGACTTAATAGGCTTCAGTAGTAGATTTTTTTTTTTTCCTGGCTACCTTAGCCAAGGACAGCAAAAAGCAGGGAGTGATTACACTGTTAAGGAATTACTTGTATTTCATACTTCTGTATCAAGGCAAGTGCTATAAAAATTGAGCAGTTTTATATCTCCTCCCAGAAGGTTGAAGTGTTTCTAAAGCCAGTAATACAAGCTGCTGAGGCAAAAACCAGCCCCAGCAACCCTTGTATGCTGTTTCTCTACAGGTGAGCACTGAAAAACCACTGGGCAAAATGCAGAGCAAAACCAGAATATACAAAAGAATTTAAAATTGGAAACATACAAAGTGATGGATGTGGTTTTAACAGGAAGTAGGTGGGAAAGCACAAATTGATTCCTTCTGTTAGCCAGAGGGGTTCCCAAACCTACTGCCACCCTGGCATTACCTTATGCTAGCCCCTAGGCATGCACCAAAGGCAGCGTTGGGCTGTATAGGCAGTATTTCTCCTCTTTGAAGTGGATTGCACAGCAAACTGGCAGTGACAACTTAAGAAGTGAAGGTTTGTCCTTGGGCAATTTAAAATTAGCAACATAACATGCAGTGCTTGTCAGAGAAGCCTTTCCTCAATGATGTAATTCTGCCAGCGCTGCCCCTGAGAAACTGTGCGTGCAGTTTTAAGTGATCAGCAGGGCAGGAGGCATTGGCTAGAAGTTTTAAGTTAATTTTGACTGTGTATTTGATGATACTGTGATATGTTTAGCAACAGGCAGAAGTGGTAATGACTCATTAATTCCACTCTTTATGAGATCTATGTCTATTAAACCCATTTGTTAATTCCATGTGCAGCTGCTGTATGGCCAGATAAGCTCTTGTGTTTAACATACTACGTGCAAAGTTTTAAACAAAAAGTATAGCCCAGACCATCTGTGCAACTCACTCTGTCCATCTCTGCTAAAGGCCTCCTACTTAGCATTGACCTCATAAGCAAAATACAAACAAAATTAGCTGCATAGCAAGCCATCACCCCAGCAACCGAGAGCTACTGTCTCATAGAAATGTCTCACAGGGCCAGTACTGAGCTGCAATGACCAGACTGAGAGGTTACAGTGGAATTAAGTCTATACTATGCAGATGACCTCCCAAATTAGTCTCTCATGGTAGGCATTTACCATAATGAAAATGCTGTTTCCTACTAGATGCAGAAGCCTGCCAGGTGAGAGCCAACAAAGCTGCTCATCAGGAGAGGCAAGGAGGGTAAGTAGCAGCAGTGACAGGCCCGACCCAATGATGCAGTGTTACAGTTTCAGAGTAGGGGTCTTGGGTGCCACCACGGTGAGCGCTGAGCCAGTGCGTGTGGCTCGTTGTTGTCTATGCTTTCCCTTAAGACTGGGCTTTGGTCTGTGGCTGGTCATCCCTTCCCCTGACTAGGGAAACCGAGCTCTAGCAGTCTGGTGACTGGCAGGAGGCAGGACAGCTCCATGGCATGCCTGACTCCAGCCCCAGCAGTGAGGGAAAGACAAGTGTTTCCAAAACTGTATGGGTTGGGTTTTTTTTCCATATTCCATCCATTCTTAACTGCTGTGCATCCACAGCCAGCCACATCCCTGCTAAATGAGAAGAAAATAAAAAATAGACAGTTGTCTGTAAATGCCACATGTTTATTAGTCCATTCTAAAAAAGGATTACAGCATTTTTTAATCTTGCTGTAGTACAGAATAAATAAAGCCATAAAAATAAAAACATGTGGTTAGATATTTTTGTACTGGTTCCACAAAGAGTTATATCTGCAAATAGAAAAATATAAGAACCCTTGTTTATTCATGGCTCAGTGGTTATCAGAGGGGATGAACCTGGAAAAAGACTGGGAGAACTTCGTGAGTTTGACTGCTTATCCGATGCTACTAACAACCTAGCAAACCAAGGCCAGACAGGGCCTCGTAAGGAGGAAAGATAAATGTAGAGCACCCAATAAATCCTCCTGTTTTGCTCTTCTCTCCTCTGAAGAACACAGTTTGACATTCCCAGGGGATATAAGGAAAACCTTTCCCCTGTGAGAGCAGTCAAGCAGTGGGCCAGGCTGCCCAGAGGTGGTGCAGTCACCACCATAGCCCTGGTGCCCAGGGAACAGCCTCCACCTCCTGCCCTGCTGAGACAAGGCCCTCCAGAGGAGCCCATCAGGAGCTTCCCATCTGGGGAACCGTGCCTGGGGTAAGCAGGCAGCTGGCAGCACACAGAAGACATGTGCGAGGCCACTGATGCTTCCTTTGCTAAACGTGAGATCATAAAAAGTAAAAAAAGAACCTGCTAGGTTGTTGGGAGGAGGACAACTGTTGTGCCTTGGCAGACAGCTGACCTTGGTACCAAAGGTCTGAGGTTTAGATTGGTCTCTAGCTTATGTTTAGTTACAAAAAAAAAATTAATTTCTGTCCTACTACTCCCAACTTCCCAGAGGGGTGTCCAGTCTGCTTTAAACTCCTCCTGCTGAGCCATACCATCCTGCGTCAGTTGGTCTGATCTGCAAAAAACTGACCCGAAGCGTCAGCTGTGAAAACTGAATTCGCAGTTGTACTGCAGGGCACCTTTCATTTCTACATTTGGCTGAACAAAAGGATAAAACATTTCTCATTAGATAGTAGACAGGCAGAAGCGTGCAACACCTCTGTGCCAGAGGGAATTGAAAACAAGCAGTCGTAAGTAAGGTTCTTAAATTACACACACACACAGAGGTGCATCACCTGAACCACACTGCACTCCCTCCTGACCCCAGTGCTGCTCAGCTGAGAGTCATCTGCAGCAACAATATCTGACAGAGAGAATCCTGACTCCTGAAAAAGAGGTTCAAGCAAAGCCATTTCCCATCTCTTTCCAAGTTCTGGTTTACCTGGACACAGTGGTGCAGAAAACAAAAGGTTCAGCTTTGGTCACTGATGGGAAGTCTATTCTCAACAGTCACATTAGTTCAACAGCCTCGTGTTCCCCATTTTCTTGCTGTACCATACAGCCGACTTTATTGTTGAAGAGACGAGACAGACTTCCCTTCTGAGAGCTCCTGCCCTGGGCAGATCTCTCCTTCTTCAAACGCCGCTTATTTCTCTTGCATATTCCCCGGATGTCCCAAATCCTTAGTGTGCCGTCATGGGAAGCTGTGTAGAGCAACTCGTTGTGGATCTGGAACAATAGCGTCACACTTAATACCAAACCATACAGCTTGGAATAGGCACAATCAAACCATCAAAAAATTAGAGCAAATGCAGCTTGATTCTAACACTTAAGGCCTGATAACTCATTGCAAGAGCCAGTATAAATTATCACAAAAGCTGCTGAAGTGGGATGAGACATTACCAAGGCAGGACTCATTTCTCAGCCACTTCACAGAGCCATAAAATATAAACAGCAAGAGTTATTTATAACCTAAACCCACTAGAAAAGCAATGGGGAACTAAACTTAATGTCAGAGTAGGCTGTAGCTGGGAATTTCTGTGCTGGTTTCAGACTGCTGGTTTTGAAGATGAAGCTTAAGGAGGCACCAAAATCAGCATCAGGGGGCAGGGGAGTGGTTCAGGAATGCTTTCCTTCTCACTTCCCGTCTTCCTTTGCAGTAAGTTATAGGTACAATTCCTCCTTCAAAATTTGTTGTTCTTCCAAACCTGCAGTAATTTAATCTTGATTCCCCACTGTAATCTCATTTCCTTAATGAAACATTTGCTGCTGTTGGTAATGTTTCCAGTTGCCCTCACCCTGCCCTAGAAGCCAGCTGGCGGTCTTGATCACCTTCCCCTCAATGTGTCAGTCTGTCCACCGTGGGCGCTCACAGTCTCCAGAGGCAGGCTGGCTTACATCAGCATGAAGCGCCACACAAGCACAGCGCGACCACAGCCCCCTCATCCATCCCTCATTAATATACTTAAGATCCTATTAAGGTCGCCACTTCTCAGTCCTCTCTCCTCCCAGGATTTTTTGCCTTGTACACTTGGAAATGAAATTACAAAAAAAAAATACAAAGCCAAGCTTTGGTCTTGTCAGAAACTTCTTTCCCCCCCTACAGCACTGCAAACACATCATTGGTGTCTTGTAACGAAAGGGGTCTCATGAGGTCAGAGTCCATTCCCTGCCCCTACACAGGATCAGTTACATCTGTCTCATTGCTTATGGTTGCTTGTCTAACCCGACCTGAAAAACCTCCAATCACAGACATAGCACTGTCTCTGGGGTCTCGTTCTGTGGTTTCACTTATCCTTATTATTACCGAGTTTGTCTAAAATTACAAAAGGAATATTCAAGTCTGTTACTTTTCATCTTACCCTAGAACAACATCCAACCCAAGACACACAGAACAGCTAGCCACACCAATTCCCACAAAACAAATAAGGGAGCAATCAGAAGTGAGAAATCCCAGCAAAGAAACCCCTTCCTGACCTGGATGCAGTTGATGATGAACTTGTGTCCTCGGAAGATCTTCTGCAGGACACCACTCTTGGAATTGAAAGCTCTTGCACAGGCATCACCACTTCCTGTGAACACTGCAACACAACCACACAACATAGCGCATGGCCAGATGTGAGCAGCCATGTAAAGTCAGTTCATGTGAGTTCAAAATGTACCTAAAACTAGTTCACAAAGGAGCATGACATATCATTTTTAGGCTTGATTCTCTTCTCAGTTACAGCAAGTTCAGATCATTTTCATTTTGCTGACCCCAGCGTGCTTGTTTTCATTCATATTTTTCAAAACACTGAACTGCCTTAAGCCTGAAGTTCCTACCTACATCAGCATTTCACTCCACACACACTTCAAATATCTATTCCTGCTCTTCTCTTCCACATACATTTCCCTGCCTAAACATGCCTTAGTAATTCTAAGCAGGCAATTTATCTCAAGTCTGGTTTTAAGGATTTCCACTAAGCCTTCCATTTGTTTTACCATAGTTATTTTCAGGTTTCCATTCAGTGCTACAGTATCTTTATCACTCCTGCTGCTGCATCAAACAGCAGAAGGATCTGTACAGCGGAGCTGCAAACCACAGTAACAGCATTACCACCTCTCATACTAATAATACGCATTTGGCATACCTTTTTTTATTTCCCTCATTTTCAACTATGAGTAGGTAGGGCCATCTCTGCTGAAATACCACAGTTAAATCTTCTGTCCTTAGAAGTGAGTGGCATGTGTAGGCAGCTTTACAAAGAAGCTTTATAAATTCTTTCAGTGTGGTAGATTTCTTCAGCTAAACCCTGTAGCTTAGGATCTTTGCAAGCAGTAGAGCCTTTAAGTGATTCAAGGCCCAGGTTATAATCTCTATTTCAGTATGGCACAGAATGATTTGAGGGTTTTGGCTATAACTCTTGTATTCTACGTGCTATAGTGTACATGTGCTACAAGGGGGCAGGAGGTGTTAAGTAAATAAAGCATGACCAGAGATTTTGGCTGTTCATCGGGTTTCCTTAGGGTATCTTAACATGTTCGAAGAACAATTTTTCAACATGTCAGGATCTTCACATCAGATCCCCAGAATTACTGCATCCGGAAACTGTAAGGCAGTGTTTAATATTTAGATTTTATACTTTGCAGTATGCCCCAAAAGGAGCCCATTTGTTTACTTTAAGGGTTACAAACTGTCTTCATAAACACTCACTTGCCTTCACTTAACCCAAACTCCTCAAGTTTATCTAGAGATAAGTATTTCAGAACTGCAAAAAGCAATTTATTCACTGCTCCCTGCATTTCATGTCTTTGCAAAAGCCACTAGCATGGCAAGATTTTTACAAAACTGAAGTGCCTGAAGACAACAGATTCCTTATCTTTTGGGAAAAGTCAGGCACTGGATTCCTAAAGAGAGGTGAAGAAGTTATCAAGGCAGTAAAGTCAGGACTACAAGAGACAAGAGAACAGGCTACCTACTGCCATCAGCTTTCCAACTTCAAATTAAACAGCAGGAGGCTAGATACTTCCTAGGTGCACCTTCAAGAAACATCTGGATGTGGAAAATCAATGTCATTTTATATGGGCCACTATAAATTCAATTACCAATACTATCCTGAAAAAGCATTACATCCCATTCTGCAAACAAGTAACAATGACGTAAAGCAGGGACCAAGGTACAGATTTTTTTCCAGTGAATGGAAATCACTTAATACTATTACACACATGCAGAGAGTAAGAACCAATTAAGAGCTGTTTTCACTATGCAGCTGTTAGTTTACTTTAGCTATCACTACCAGGATTTTGCTTTTGACAGACATCCTTTATGTCTTTTGAACTGTCACTCTAGATTTAGGAAGTCTCTTTGCACCTCTGAATTTCAAAGGGGAATTGCTGATCTAACCCAGATTTAGCATTTAAATATACACTTATATATACCACCTGCGAAACAAACAACCACCACCACCAACAACAAAATCAATAATTCATTTTTATTTTTTACTTAAATTTCATAGACTCTTGGGAGGGAGAACAGGTTTTAAATGTTCTCTTGGAGTTTCTACAACATGAAAAAATATAAACCGCATTAAATTTTAAATGACTGTGCACATACTGTAGGAGAGAAATAACCAACATAATATCATTAAGTAAATTAGATTGAGAACCAGCTTTAATATACCCCATGCTATTAATTATACAAGCAGACTGAGGAAAGCCACTAGAAACACATTCTGATGATTTAAAGCTTAGTTCTCAGATCTGTCTGGACTCCCTGTACACTATAAAGCCATTTTGGAAACACAAATATATTTTTCCTCTCATTCTTCTACTATATTTTCTTATTTAGACGGTAAACTGGGGCAACAAGCCTTTGGGTACTGATCAGATAGCAAGCAACAGAATCAAGATCTTCTAACAGAAAGTTACCACTTCCCAGCTGAGATTCTTTCAATGTGCTTGCGCTGGTGCAAATGTGACATAAACCCTAACAAACATCATTTATATTGAAGTATTTTCTCCGCATTTTTTAAAGACAGAGAATGGACACACAGTGCTGATCTGTCCCAGGTGAACAGCTAGAATTTTAAGCTACACTAGCTCCAACATTTGGTATCCAGTGAAAATGTCTTTGTAATTCTAACTGAAACAAAACTATTAGATACTGTGTAAATAAGTGTATTACTGTGTAAATAATGTATTGCAATAATGCAAGCAATCACAGTACATAAATTAACTTTTAAGGGGAAATTTCCCCTTTCAAGAATTAAAATGCATCTAAATTCTATTCAAACAAGTCCCTAATATTTTTACATGACATTTTTTCTACCCTTCAAGTGGAACAATTCAATTCTCCCTGTTTGACACTTTTAGCATGTTTGCATTTGATTTAAAATGAGATCTTAAATAACTCTGTGAACACTTCTATCACACTATCAGGATGTTCTTCACAGGTCTGACTAAATGCAGCAATATTGCCTGCATTTCAAGAAAAAAAGTGTTATAGCAAAATAATGTATGTGTATGGCAGGGACAGGTTGGTAGGATGAGGAGGAAGACAGAGAAAGCTGCAGAGCTGATGGGGGTGGCATCAGATAATGAAACTTTTGTTTGAGCCTAAACTTTGTTTATGATGGTTTTAGAGAGTGTAGTCAAGTCTATACTGGTTGCATGAAAAGCAGGATCAATGCTGAAAAAAACGCAGCTCTGGAGGTTTCATTAATGAAGGAGACAGTCTCTCCATCTCCCACCCAGACATGAAGATTCCTCACTGGATCAGGCCAACATCAGCTTTGCACAGTTATCTTGCCTTTGGGTAGTCTTGATGAATTCAATGTTTTATTTTGTATCTTTGTAATTAAAAGGGGGAAAACACACACACACAAAGAAAAAAAAAAAAAAAAATCAGTATTTTGTTTGCCAGTGTTCATCCTGGATTAAAATTTCTGGTTCATTTCCCCTGCCCTACCTGCCTGCACCTTCGAGCAATAATAACTTAAGGGTGCAGCGTAAGCTCAGACATGTGGTCAGTCAGCCATGTCAAGCATGGCGCTAGACAACTGCCATTAAACTGTAATCTGCCTGTGCAGATATGACTCTTCTTTTAATGTGTACCATCTTGCATTTGTCAGCCATTTATCACTATCACAAATTTATCACACACACCTGCCAAAAGAGATATCAAGGCCCAAATAGCAACCTTTCATTTGGTGTTATATGTTCGCTTCATAGCTGAAGTACAGAAATCGAAATCAGAAAAGTGTTGCAAATTTCTAGATTAGCTTAAAACAGGCATTGCCATCCTGGTTACCCTGAAGGAAAGAAGTACTTATTTGGGAAGCAAATGAAGGCACATCAGGTCTAACATCAATGGCAGGATTAAGACTGGGATGACACATAGAGAGGTTCAGGCTGATAAAAACAGAGGCGCAGTCTTGCAACCCAAAACCAGAAATGGATAGATGACATGCAGAAGGAAAGCCAGCCAAGAGAGGGATTTAAAGAGGGAGGTTTCATGGTCAGAATATACCGTTATGTCAACAATAGACATGTATAGATACCACTATTAACGGGAGTACTGGCAGTAGGGGAACCGAGTCCTGAGCGTTAGTAAGGCAAGCAATGCTTAGCTACTGCAGAAAGGTGGTTTGGGGAACAAGTACATGAAAGAGGACAGATAAAGGGAACAGAACTTGTGGAAAACCAGTCTAGGAGATAGTCAGAGTCTGAACAGAAAGCCTAACTGTTAGAAAGAAGCAGTGAGCATCTGAGATGCGATTCTGGTTTAGGACAGTCCATTACACAGTACCTACAAGGTAGCAGAGGCAGGCACATGGCTGCACATCCAGCAGCAGCACTTGCTGTCCCCGAGTATGCAACAGAAGCAGACTGACAGACATCAGACTAGCAAGGTTAAACCATGGCTATACAAACAACCCACAAACAGCTCAGGATTTAAGCCACTTCCCTTGGTAACAGAAACAAAGCAACTGACTCTTCATTTGCCAGAAGAGGGAGGTGGAAAATGGAAGGAAGGTCTAAGCTTCCTTCCTAAGCACATGGAGTAATGCAGCAAAGTTTGATACTGAACATAAACATGCTGGAGTTGAAAAAAGTGACAATTTTACAAGCCTTCAAAATTACAGTATTCTCTATTAACAATCTTTGATCAAAGACAAACATCGAAAAGGAGATGGGATTGCTGAACATAGGAAAGGCAACTTACAGATCCCAGCGTGGTATTTCAAAGTGCTAACGCTGTGTTTGTGAGCCTTGTACGTTTGGATTCGCTCCCCAGTGTCTACTAACCAGCACTTCACTGTCCTGTCCGCGCTTCCCGAATACAAGTGCCGATTCACTAGCTGAAGGGAAGAGAAAAAGACATCAGCAATAGTCTCTCAGGCACGTTCATGAGAGAACTGTACTGAAGTGACTCATCCGAAGTCACGGTTTCCAACTCAACAGCCTGTTACAAAGAGCAACAACTACGCCTTGAAACAGAGGGATGGTGAGCAAAACCAACCTTGCATTCTTCACGATCACTTCTCCCATTGACTTCTGGGCCTTAAAAACAGCTCCCACATTTCAGAAGATAAAAAACTTAAGCCATCGGCTGCTGCAAGCAGGCAGGATTTCAGTGAGCTTAATAATGCTAACCCTACTTCCATAATTAATTACATTAATACAGCCTCAAAAAAACCCCTGCATTGTAGTTTCTGCAAAGCATGTTTGACAAGAACTCTTATCAGATCGTAAGGTTTAATTACAACAAAAATTTCAGAATAATTTTGGGTAACAAAAACTAAAATAAAAATTAAAAAATAAAATACAATTTAAAAAATCCTACACAACATAAACCAGGGTTTAACATGATTACTCTGCACAAGGTCAGTATTTGGAAACCCTAACTCTTCCTTGAAACTGCTTTGTATCTGCATTTCCACAAGTCTTTTTAGACTGTGTTATCGAATGATTAAATAATTAACCATGCTTACACAGGTTTTTAAACGTCTTCAATCAGACTGTCTTCTGCTGTGTGTTTAGAGCAACCCTGCCTATAAATCCCAAAGAACAACGGCACCTCATTACACTAGTCATCCTGCACATTGCGTGAACTCACTAGTGGTGGTGGTTGAGTTTTTGTTCCACACAGATGTGACAGAGTATGACAAAAGGAAGGACTGCAGTTGGGAACCCGAAACAGAGAGAAAATAACTGACCCCCTGCAAGACTATGTAACTAGCCACTACACAGTAACAAACTATCCAAAGCCTGGCAACTCAGCAGGGAAACTCTCCACAGCGCAGAGAAAAATCTTGCATTCTATGTCCATCTAACGAAAACAAACTAAGGGTTTTAACAGCCATCATTACCTACAGCTCCGATTGCATACTCCTCCAAGCTGAGAACCGGCCCAACACCTGCCATCTGAAAGCAATGTAATGAAGGCAGCCAGTCATCGCACGCTCTCACAGCAATCCATGGGCTGTAGTTTGAGATAAGTTTCATGGATTTGCAGCAGTCTCTGTATCAAAAGGATGGAGAGCCAAGAGCGAGAACCTTGACCCCCCGCAAAGAAACACAATTTGCATAAGGAGTAATAGCACCTTGTTTGCCTTCCAGACACACAGATCAGAAGGTTCAAATTACCAGCGCACTAACCCCTTATGCTTCTCAGGTATCTCCAGGAAACTAACTGTAGAACAAATGACAAATCAACTTGACATGGGTCTTGCTCTTAGGTCACTTTTAAGGGTCTGGTTCTTCCACCACCTTAGATTATTATAAACCTTCAGTCCCTGCTCTTTGCACTCTCTGTATCTGTAAGGTTGGAATGTTTTTCACGCTCTCCCATCTCCACTCCCATTCCAAAAAGGAATCACCCCATTCCCAAAAGGCATCGTAAGTGAGCTTTGTGCAAAAAAATATTTGCGCTGTGTTACAACAACATGAAACAAAAGGTATTTTAAGATACAAAGCACTACAGTGGTGGGACTATGCTAACCCATGTAAGAAATGTATGCAGGCAGATCAAGATACCACTGGACGCATCTCCCACCAGCCCAGTTGGAGCAGTGCATGCCACACTTCCTACCAGCAGAACTTGGCCCATCGGACAGTTTTCACAGCTAAACATCAGGAGTTTGTAAAACATGTACCACTGTTAAAGCCAGCAGTACTCTGAAATGTCACATCCTATTACTTTTAAGCTGTTTTAGCAATAGCATTAAAGCTACATCTCAATGAGGAAAGAGAAGGAATGACCAGGAGCACTAACAAAAACTGCGAGCTATACAGTTAGCCTGAGGAAGATACCCTGACTTTTAGTTTCCAGGCTCAACCTGAATGGGCATGAAGAACCTTGTCACTTTGCACCTGCTAAATGGAAGAGGATGCTCTAAGTTGAGATCCTGCTGCGTTGTTCTTGGACAAGTCATTGCATTTCTTTTTCAGACATCTTGCTAGCAGCATCAACCCACCCACTGAACAAGGGAAAACACTAAGTTATAACCTCCTGCAGGTAAATGCCACTCCACATTAATGGTACATTAGGTTGTGCTCCTTCATTTCTACACTTAAGTGGGTATATAAATGCTGAAGTGAAACAGAAAAGCTGCAACTTGTCTAGATTTGCTAATTTGCTAGATATAAAAATGTGTTAAATGACATGGGCTTATTCAGGTAATTTATAGCACCAGGATTGTATGAGCCATAAAAGCTTCCAATGCCCAGACATCTGGCGAGATGGCCAGCACACCAACAATCTTCATTAAATTCCAAGCCTCTGTGCTACCCAGGCTGCCCCATGATACACTTTTATGCACCCTCCTCCCCCTCACCAGTTTAAGCAGGTGAGCACAGTAGCAAAGGATTTTCAGCCTTGCACAGAAACACTAACAGGTTAAACAATCTACCGGATGCCACAGACGAAGCCTGCAGCACAGCCAACAGCAAAACCCAGTACAGGCTCTGACCATCACACAGCCTCTCATTTCCATGGTATTTTTAAAACACAGAGCACGAAACAGCTATTAGTGGAGAAAGCCATCAAGAGCTATCAGCTCAGGTTGAAGTTGCAAATCAGATCTGCCTTTAGTGATATGGCGCAGGCATCATCTCATCTAAATTGATGCAGTTATCTATAGCTAAGGTAGTCTTCTTATAGTCACTGCAGTCTAGGACACAATTCATCTCATCCCGAAGCAGATGTCTGAAACAGATCACACCTTAAAACTCGCTATTTCTCCCCCCTGACAAGGACAACCTTCTCAGCTGTAGCCATCTATATCAATCTAGGCAAGATGACGACTCCTTCACTTGACTAAAGATAGGTCTAGTTTACAACTCCAGCCTAAGCTACAACACTTCAGATACCTGTATTTAATCAAAATAATCATCATCATCACGTAACGTTCCCCTAGCCAAAGCACCTTACAAGCAGGCCCCACACTCTGTGTAATATAAAATAAGTACCTTCCCTACTTTATAGATGGGGAATCATGATATAATGCAACTGAAGCCCATCCAAAAAGGACTTGAAATTCATAGCATCCTAACTTTTGACTGCCCAAATCCCAGAGTGCAGCCCTGATTTGCGACACTGATCCAGGCTGCAACCGTCCCTTTCTACGATGCACAGAAAGCATTACGTGCTTCAGGGCAGTTGTGACAAGCAACATTGCACAGTATCCCTGAAACTGGTCAAGAGAGTATATGAAAACCAGATGGGATTCTGTCTGAGAAGAGCAAGAGAGGCAGCAATCCAATCTGACCCATATCAAATCAGTATTTTTACTCCAGAGCCTTCTTTCAGAGTTTGCATCCAATGGGTGTGGCTATTGCCCCAACAACACAGACACGGCAGCCTTGGCTCTAGCTCACCAAGGTTGGTCACACTGTGCAAATGCCCTCGTGCTAGCTGGGCGCAAGCCACCTTTGCTGTGGAAGCAGTGGAGTTCCTAGGGTCAGCCAGCAGCACAGGTCCTTGGCTCCTGTAATCACTTTTCTTAAGTCATAACTGTATTGAAAACTATCTAAAAAGCCCAAGAAAGAGGGACTGTAACATAGTTCCCCTGCCCACTTCCAGACAGGTCCCCAAAGCACTGATTTCTACTTAGGTCACCTTCTGCTGGCTCTCCCTCCAGGACTCTTGCTAACCTCCTTACACCAACTTGGCTTCTCCTATCCAGTGGTTATGGGACTCTCCAAGTGGGTTCAAATCTCCTCAGCCTGCAGAGACCATTTAATCCAGATCCACCAGTTCTGTTAGGCTACTGGGCAAAACAGTATGTTGCTGTTCCTTGGGTTAAACATCCCCACTGCCATCTTAGGCTCAGCCCATCTGTCCCCTCTCAGGAGCTGGATGAAGTATACTGACTTCTTCACCAAAATCCAAGATCATACTGCAGCTTCGGTGCGAGTTAAGCCTCACCACTGCCAGGACTGGCACCCATTTTTGTGTATGGGCATCCAGGCACAGTCATTTTCAGCAAATACTTGTGGGCTAGGTCCCTAGGTCTGTAACTACTGGGCTTTTCTAGCCCAAAGTCTCCAAATCTTTACCCAACTCCTTAGGTCCCAGTCCTATTCTTATTAAAGAATTCAATTTTCTCACGATTTAGAAGGAAAAATGTAAAATTTCACTCAATAGATTTTTCCAGATATACCCAAGCCTGTCAACTCTTGGTTTAAAAATGATCAGCAGAAACAGTTACATATTCTAATCTCCAACTGCCTGGAGAAGCAGTGATACTTTCAAAGCTGTGTTTTCCTTGGCTGGCTTCTGAGCACTTCATTCACTTTGGCTAACTGCCCAACAAAGCTCCTGACAAGGAAAAGCATGGCAAGGTAAGGACACCTGTAGCAGAGCAGACAACACAGAACAGATTTGCAGCTCAGATACTAAAGAGCTGAGTGGACATTTCAAACCCAAGTGGCTTCAAAAGAATTAAAAACCTGATGACAGTCAGATGCCCAATTCTAAAACCTCAGCCAGACAGCAAAAAATCAATGCCTTGGTATCTGTAATTCTGGACTGTTAATTTTCGTCATTACTCTGAGGGAATTTGCTTTGAACCAGATGAAACACTGAGACACACAAACAGACCAAATTTGTCTTAATTGTCAGGCCAAAGTACTGGAGATGTACTATTCTATGAAAAATTTCAGTCAGACATGCTTGTAAGTAGCAAAGTAACAGCAGTAGCAAAATACAGGTTGTAAACGCTGAAGTAGTTACAGGTTTCACTTAAAAAATGCCAGTTTTATGCAACCCTAAGCTTGGTTGTAGCCCTCAGACACACCACAGTTTGAATAAAAAAAAAAAAAAAAAAAAAAAAAAAATCACATCTAGGGTTGGTCTGTCAAGACAATCACAACCCTATTGCTCCACAACCTTGGCTGACCTGAATATATGCAGCAGCTTAAGACAATTTCTATCTGTATGAATGGCAAAAACGTCTTCAAAAGAGCTGTTTAGCAGGTGTTTCAACCTTATAGGAGTGGACTTTGCCTCTCCCCATTAACCTCTGCTATAAGAAACAATTTAACCATCATCCAAGGAGAGGGAATCAGCTCTCCAAACAGACTGGGACACATCCTCTTTCTGAAGGTCACTGCGCTCAGACTGGCTCCCAGGAACTTCACGATGAGTTCACATCAGCAACCACATGGCCCATTACCAGCTTATTTCACATGGGGGTCAGTGTTCCTACAATCTGCCAGCTGGGTCTTCTGTTCACAGCCACTTCTAAGTTAAAAATCGCCAACTTGGACGAATCTCAAGTTACAACTATGTAAGCCTTCGGCCGAGTTAGACTTTCAGGATCCCATTCAAACCACATTCATTTTAACGAGCTAACGAACTCCCTGTGGGCAAGAAATTGTTTTTTTTTCCTGAGAATCCATCTAGAATGAGCTCTCTGGTCTGGCTGTTAGAGAACCTTTTTCAATTTTTTTACTGCAGTGCAAAGTAATGGTCCTAGAAACATGTTTCTTTTCTACAGGTGTTGTACACATTCATATTCCTCTAATTCACATCTTCGCCCTCTGATGAATTATGCAACAAACACAAATTACAAAAAATATGTGCACTTAATTTAACTGGTGTGACAAGGAAAAAATTCTGTCCCCCTGATCACAACAGTTAGGCGTATAAATGGAGTTCAGGCAACGGCTTTCTTCAAAGCATTCTTTTCTTCTAGTCAGCTTTAAAAGGCAACTAAAGGGAATGGTCCAAACAAAGGATCTTTTGCAGGAAAACCAGAAGCAAATCCTTGCCCACTCATGTTCATTTAAAACTCCTTTTGCAAGAAAGAAGTTTTCTTGCAAGAATGTTTGCTATAGGATCCAAGCTAAATTCCAAGCTGGATCATTTCTCTCTGCCAGCTTTTGGCAGCACAGTTTTGATAAATACTCAGAGACAGAACAATCAGCAAAGGACAAAGCAATCCTTGTGAACAGTTTGCAAAGCTACTTTGGAGATATTTAGAAAAACATACACAAGTAAATATTTAAGTCAGGGTTATTCATTCTATTGCAGGCAGTCACATTAATGAAAATGCATGTTTGGTTATTAATTGCAAATACTGGTCTTTAGCCAGGCCTGAAATTTTTCAGTGGAAGAACTAGCATGAGCTGTGTGATTACACTCAGCCCACCCTTGCTTTTTCCCATCGCTTCCTATAAAATCTCATCATTGGCTCTTATATGAAGAGGGAGCACTCAAAACAGCTGCTGTCTCTTGCCTGCCAAGCTATCAATACACTGCAGGAGACAGAGTTAAGAGTTCTGACTGCTCCACTGCTAGTTACCTTGCCTGACTATGAGAGTGAAGTAGTGAAGGCCGCCAAAGCACCTAGCATGCACACAATTCCCACTGCAGACAGAAAGTCTCCTGGCACAACCTTTGTCAGTCGAATTTAGATAGCGGAAGGAAGATAACAGTGGCATTAGAATAAGCTGGTGCCTGCAGCAGAACCACTTTGACAATTGACCACATGCAGTCAGTTCAGCTGGTAAATCATCTTCAACAGACTGAGCCCAGGACAGCAGGACAAGCCCTGGGGAATATCTGAACACCTCACCCTCTTCACTCCACTGTCCAGGATCACGAAGGACAGGGAAAAAGAGAAAGCTAAAAGCTCACCAATGCTTGCCATTCTGCCATGCTAGATTAAAGTTGCTTTCAGGCTCCTGTAACCTATGCTAGCTGGCAACACCACCTAAAGGATCTCAGAGCAGCAACTGAGGTACATTCAAAATCCGAACACACCTGCAGCATCACCCCTCTGCTTTTCACATGCCAGCACCGCAGGAAGCAAGGTGGAAAACATGGGTGTGCTTTATGGATAACTACCCAGAAACGCTCCTTCAAGAAGCTCCATGAATTTCCATTCACTGCTACAGCAACACTATTGGTATTTACTGAAAAGTAATGGGAGATGACTGCAAGAGTCCAGACCTCATGTGTAGCAGTTTAGAACATCCTGCGGCATTCTCCTTAATAACAGTTACTTTTTAAAGTTGGGAAAAATATGTACTCAATATCCAGATTTTTCCTGATCTGTGTCCAGGATGAGAGATCACACTGAGCATTTCTCAAACTTTTTGAAGGATCACCCTCCCTTAGGGATCTTTATTTGAATAAGTGAAATTAAAATAAGTCTGTAATTTTTTCCCTTTATTCTCTCCACAAAAGCATTATACCACCCAGAGAACAGGTTATTAATTATACACCCTTTAATTGCTGGTACCAACTCAACTCCTCCAGGACAGGGGAGTGAAAATCTGGTGTAATTAGCAGCTCACTTCTGCCCTGAAGAAAATGAACTATCGTCAACGATTAAAACCATCTGCTGGCTACTGTGAGCAACTCACAACTACCTCCAAGTCCTTCCTGACCCACGGTTTGAAAAATACTATCCCAACTCACTGCCACAGATTGCAACACTGTCCCTAAAAAGCCCTAGGCAAAAAAGGCTCCAAGAGCTTTTTGAGAAGAAAACAAAAATTAAAAAAAATAAACACCTCTATTCAGGAAGTTTCCCTTCTGTTGTAACATCTTTGTATGGATTCTGGTGATTGACCCCTTTCTAAAAGAATGAAAATACCATGTGGGCTGTGCTGAGAGGCAGCCAAGTGGAACAGAAGGGCTAGTGTTGAACCCAGTAAGGAAGAGGGAGGAATTAGGAAAGATCGACAGCCTAAAGCTATTCAACAGCAGTACAGTGACTGCTTAAGCTGGGATAAGTTTTAGAGGCCTAGAAACCAAATGCTCTCTGTGGGGGCAGTATGTACCTCAGCTGGACTCTTCTAGCCTCAAACATCAGCTGGTGATGAGAGAAGTGAGGGGCTACCAGTTACTCACAGCTAGAAGAGGATTTCGCCAGGACTGTTGCCAACAGTCTTGGCAGCAGTAGTCTTGTGTACTTTGAATTGTTCAGGTTTTCCAAATAGATGTATTGATTTTGCTTTTCTCCCCTGCAAGAAGTTCTGTTTGTTTAAAACCATTGTTTAACTCTGCTCACAAGCGGAGAAGCATTGCTCATTCTTGAGCATTCAAAGAGTGTAATTGAATTTCCCAGGCTTCTGGGAGAGGGTCAAGCCAGTTTTGTGTGACAATTTTAGCAAGAATCCAATTAAATTAAAGCAAGCTCTGTTGTTGCCAATCTGTGCCTTGGAGAAGGGTTACAATTAAACAGCAAAACATAGCGTGACACTAAGAACAGCAACAGATTTACTTGAGCATCCTCAAAATACATTACCACAATATCATAAAAATAAGCTTTAACACTGAGAATTTACCCAAGCAAGACAAACATTACTCTAGGACAACAAGATTTTGTGTGCGTTTTCTTCCTTTCTAAAACTGAAGGAAAATAGAATTCCTTCAAGACTATCGGGTTTTTAGTCTGCTTGTGTCAGCTGTGACTACCTTCTTTAAAAACAAAGGCAGTATTTATTAAACAGCTCTTAAAAATACATACTGTAGCCTCTGTAAAGGAAAAGTACTTATGGACGACAAACACAAACAAGGCGAGTACTGAGAAAAACTATTGTCATTAACTTCAGTCAGACACATACATTTATACAAGGTTTGCTGACCTGAAACTAAGTTACAGACCATCATATACCTTCTTTAAATATACCATTAGCATTTTCTGGTGGATAATGGAGCGTACAGGATAAGTGTTTGTGCGATAGTTCCCCTTTTCCTTCACCTGCCTAACCTCCTTCTCTCCTCTGCAACATTTAACAGCCTGGCACCATTCACCAGAAAAATACAGCAAACAGAAAAACAGGGTACAGTTTTTCAGGTCACATCAAATTTTTTCCCTTCTCTCTTTCATTATTTCCTGATTTCTCTCCCCCATGCCCTAGTTCTTTCTTCCACTTTCCTTGCCTGTTTTCTTGTCTTGGCCATCTCTTTCTCCCTTTCTTTTCTCAAATTATGTCTGTGTGGTTTTTAAAGCAGGATTTCTTTCAGCTTTATGCTTTCCTACTATCTTTTGCCCACAGTTTCGGGTTGGGTTTTGGGTTTGGTTTTTTTAAGTTATCTGGTTCACTCTGAATTTTTTTTTCCCCTCCCCTTTTCAAGCTACCTGACCCTGTGTCTGTTTACTTGCTCAGGTTATTTTTCTTCAAAAGTCTGGTGATCCTGTGTACGCAATCCCACTCAGATGAACAGTCCTCCCAGCAAACCTACTCATGATTTTCAAGACCTAGTAGGATTTAAATAGATAATGAGCTATAAGTTAGACCAGGATAGCCACTAGAAGCCAAGAGGATATCAGAAAGTGTTTTAGAGAAAGAGGATTTGTCTCAAGACCACAGAGCACTACTATTTTGTTATTACATGAATGTTGAAGCTTACCATTTATAACCTGTCTTGGAAGAGTTTCTTTATGAATGAAAAGACAACTGAGACCCACAGGAGTTAGGATGTAGATATCCCCTTCAAACAGCTCTTGAAGAAGCCTCTGTTCTTACCTCTAGGCAAATTACTGATCCTTGATGCTCTTTGAACACTTTCAACTGCTCACCAGTGACAATATTCCACGTTCGAATGGTATAATCCGTGCTGCCAGAAAACAGCTCCCTGTTTGGTGCGTCAAGTATAAGGCATAAGACAGCCCCAGTGTGTCCCAGCAGAGTCTGGTAACAGCGCCCACTGGACACCCACCAGACTTTAACAGTGCAGTCTGTGCTACCTGTCACCAGGAGGTCTCTGCTCACTCTTTCCTCCTCCTCCTCTTCCTCCTCCTCTTCTTCAAGAACATCCCTGGAGGAATAGTGAGCTAGAGTCAGGACACAGTTCCGATGGCCCCGGAATTCCTGGATTTGTTTCTCCTTGTCCACACTCCAACAGCGGGCCGTCCTATCATAGGAGCCACTGAAGAGATAGTCTTTGGCAACCAGGATCCTGCAAAAAATAAAGTCTGCATGTATGAACAGTATCTTCTTTTTACATAACCATTTTTTGTCACAATTTCAATGCCAAACACCCTGAAGTTAGAAACACTAACATGAACACAACATATATAACCCTAATTCAGCGTCACTGTTAATACACATCATTTATGAACTTTTTAGGTGGTTGGGTTTTTTTGGTTTTTTGTTTGTTTTTTTTTTTTTTTAAACCAAACACCTCCCTGTTTCTACTTTTAAAATTGAGACCCCTTATTCAGGTACATTGATATAGACATTTTATAGCATTGTAACTTTGGGCATTTGTGTTTTCCTAAAATCTTTTCCAGCAGCACTATTATGTACTTTTCATAAGTTACATATACTAGCTAAGAGGTTTTTGTGTGTTTTTAAAAAAAAAAAAAAAACAAAACGCAAACAAGTCATTCTTGATAATTATTTATTAGTACTTGTTTACAAATAATTATTTATAAACTGATCTATGAAAATAGCTTGGAATTAAAATAACAAAAATTCCCCAACACTCCAGGAACCTGAACTATAACTGACAATGTGCAAAGATAATCATCTTTCCATCATCAAATACAGAGAATGCAGGAAAAATCACTTAGCCCAGGATCTCAAAAAAGGTAGAGCAAGAGCACCCTACTTATTACGTAACTGAAGAGCAAATCAGAGATTACAGCTCAAGAATTCAACTTACTGGGCCTCCAAAATAATGAGTTGTAGCTGCCCAAACATAACAACAGAAAAATCTCTACAGTTCATATTTCCAAACCAGAGATAGGGAACATCATAACCTGTCTTCTTTGTCAGCTGAGTTTGGTCCTCTGGAACTTTTCAAACTGGCAACAAAGTCATATGAATAGGGAACACATTTCCCATTTGCTGATTCAAGCAAAAATCAGGCCAGTGCCAAAATACAGACAGAGCCAGCCTTCCTAACTATTTACAGAATCTAGCTACACATCGTATGTGGTTTGAGTTTAGTAAGGAACAAAAAAACCCACCCACCCATCAAAAACGAAATGCAAAAAAAAAAAACAACCCCAATCTTTGACTGCTCTATTTGTCATTAATTAAATCCAGTCCAACTATTAAGAAGCACTTTAAATTGACAGGCCAATCAGTCATGCACAATCAGTTTAATATTAAACTTCATTTGCACAAACAGGAATAGTAATTCCAGAAAAAAACCTGACTTTATCCCTCTTACTGACACAAAGGCTTGATGTGATGTTTTTAAATCTATTTATCAGAAGCATCTGTTATCAATTGAATAATTTCTTCTGGAATTTCATTCCTAGCCCTGGATTCAATTCCCCTGCTGTGTGCCTTTCATTTCTCTCCTATCTGCTGTCTACAGATGTGTCAGCACTGTTGCTAGGAAAACTAATCATTACAGCACAGAACACGTGTAGCATGAACTCAAAGGTTTACACAACCCATTTTATTAGTGTAGTAATGGAGAACTGCAGTAAAATGACAATATAAGCAATAATAGATTACAGGAACACAAGGGAAGAACTCCACAGAACCAACCTGTTAACAATTGATGTGTGTCCTCGGTAAATGGCCAGGCACTGACCTGTCATCACATCCCACTTTCGAATGGTATGATCTGCACTACACGTGAAGGCAGCCTCATTTTCTAAGTGGCAAAAGGTGATGTAACTTTCATGTCCTAGGAATAACAAAGGAAATAAATTCCATCACTGTGCATGCAAGCAGGACAGACTAGTCTAGCTCTTCACCTTAACTAAAAGAAAAATAAAACAAACAATCAGACTGAAACTCTAGTTTTAAATCCACCACCATGTTCTTCACATTTAAGGATTTGTATAAAACACAACATTTTTAATTAACAGCAGAAAACTCTGCTTCATTGATACAAGGATTAAGTGAAAGAGTAAAACAGTAGAGTTCCACCAATCAGGTAGATTGAAAAGTATTATAAAAACATAATGAGCTAAATTAATATTGGTATAATAAAACTCAGACTATTGAAGTTTAAAGCCAGTAAAAAATTGGCTTAGCTTTTTAATAAAGAAATGCTTTTGCTTCCTTCTTCTGAAGTCAGGAAAAAAAGGCTGCATTTCAACCAAGCCCATTGATTGTCAGGACACAAACAGCCTTAAATTAAAGCATGAAACCATGAAAAGAGGAAGCGACATGAGGCTTACCAGCAAGTTTAGTTTCATTGTCCAAGCAGAATGAAACGCAAACAAAAAACATATCTGGTAAAAAGTCAGCCAATACTTTCCCCATTATGACTAATAACATGAATAAAACCCACAATTTACAAAATATCAGTATACCTTTAAGGAAATGACACAGAAAGAAAGAATAAGAGCACAGTTATTTATACAGTATTCAGAGTATGTTGGGATTCTACAGTTACAATAAAAATAGACACAACTGCTACTCTAAAAATTTTGTGCTGACAAACAAGGTAATGCTAGCAAAGAAGAATCAATATTACAACCTTAAGCTTTTGTTGTTGCTTAGCAAGGTGTGTCATTTTTCTATTGGATCATTAAATGCACTGCATTTAAAAATCACCCTAGGATTCAAGTTCCAGCTTTGTCCAAGATATCTTGTGTGAAATTCTTGTCACCTATCTAATCACTGGGATAGTATTACCTTGCACTCTTCTGTTTTAATTATTTAGAATGTAAGCTTTCAAGATCAGAGCTGTTTCCTCTTAAGTAACTAGCACAAGAGAGCCCCAGACTTTGGTTGAAGCTGGTGGGCCCTACTGTGATTTAAATAACACTATTCTTTGAGGAGAAAAGAAAAAATATAAGGACAAATGTGATTGAAGAGAGACAGATGGACAAAGATACTAGAAAAACAGAATCATGTTGTAGAATAAAGAGATGGTAAAAAACCACAAGGGAAAGCAGACTGCCCAGTAAAACACTTTGTTTCACTGACTGCAAAAACAGATTTTACTACAACTCCTGTAGTTCAAAAGCCTTGCTGTTGTTCAAAAGCGAACCAGAATCCATGTTACAAACAAAAGTCTTGTTTTCTCTTAAGTGAATTCACCAGATGCCAAAAATTAAGCAGATCACCAGGGCTATAAGCAAAACTATAGCCATCCTCACATTTTTGTGAAAGCTTTTTGCAGAGCAGTTTAAATGGGACAGGTTTCAACCACTGGGATTTTTCTCACAGCATCATGTAATCCTGCTCTGAGAAGATCAAAAAGCATCTTGGTTACTGCACCAAAGTCTGTCAGTCAGATTTTAAGCATCAATAATACTTGAGCCACACAAAGCATGCCAGAACCCCCTGTGGCAGACAAGGTCTGGTGCTGGTCTGGTCAAAAGCAGCCACCACAGAAGTCTGTTGGTTATGCTGTGGTGGAAGCCTGAAACTGTGTTATAGATACAGGTTTATCAGTAATTACAGCTTGTACAATACAAATTTACACAACAACTGTGTGTGTACATAAATATAAAATACATACAATTATCTGATTCAACTGACAGTTCACAAACCATCTAGTCAACCTTCTTTAGAGTTTACCCCAAACACTAGCAGTACATAGGCCAGATTCTGAATATTATCCAATACATTTCTCTTTCTAGTTAGAAGTTAGTTAGTAGTTTAAAGGGATTTCTAAGCCTAAAGCAAATGCAGTGAGTTTTCCAGGAGCTAGAACCATGGCAGGATGTGGGGAAAAAAGACAATACTCAATAGTTAAAAACAAGCAAGCAAACAAACAACAACAAAAAAAGTCACAGTAATGTGATTTCTTCTTTGGAAAAAAAAAAAGGATTAGAAATTCCAAATTTAAGAGCTCTTTTTTTCTGTATTAAGAGAAAAGAACATGAGTGAGTGAGAATACAAACGTCTTTAGTCCACATCTGACTCCTGCATGACTGTACTTTCTACAGAGTTTTTTTAATTATCGAGATGCTAGTCCAAGGTTAATAAATTTTGTTTAAAATGCAAAATCAATTTAAAATTAAAAAGCCCAGCCATTAACATTTCTGTGTGCCAAATATGGGGAAAAAACAGCCCATTTAGTAAGGCTTCTTTCCAGACTTCTGGGTCAAGAGGTTCTAAATACAGAGTGTCTGGAAAATGAGATGATTAAAAGGACAAAAAAACCCAAAAACAACAGAAAAAAAGAAAAAAGAAAAAAGAGAGAGAGACACACAATAACAAAAAGTCAGCATTTCATCAGGGTGTAAAACAGAGACCTTCCAGAAAGAGACAAGTTAAACGACTGCTATGTTCCACACCCTGAGATAAAAGGATCCATGCATTCAGTAGCGCTGGTAACCTGTTTGGGGTTGAAATAGCTTCTGCTTAACATTACTGTAACAAATACTCAAAAAAACACAAAACAAAACAAGCATGATTTTGGCTGCCCGGCAAGCTGCATGGACTGAAAGAAACCAGAATGTGCTGTGTGGCCTGGACTCAAAAACTAGGCAAAAAGAAGCTATTGTACCTTGGAAGTGGCCATGGCACTGGCTGTCGGCAGTGCTCCAGAGCCGTGCGGTGCCATCCTCACTACCGGTGAGCAAGCGCTGCCCGTCCGGGCTCAGGCTCAGCCAGTTGATGCCTCCTTGGTGATCTGTGCAGACCTTCACGGCTGAGCCACTGTTGCCCATCCTGGTGGTCCCAGCAAAGGCAGAGGCTGCGGGTCAGATCATAGACACTGCGCAACCCTCACACCATGCTCTGGGCCTCCAGCCATCTCCCACCGACCAACTTCAGCCATTACCTCAACTCCGAAAAATCAGCAGGGTAGTCCAGACTCCTGCACAGGGAGGCAAAGGAGGAAGAGGAGGGCACGTTAAATCATTTCATCTCCCTCCCCCGTGGATACATCACTTAGGGTGCACTGAAGCCATCGAGCGCCTCTTTCTCCGCAGGAACCGAAGCCCTACCGTGGAAGATGGCCCTTCAACCACAGGCTCACCGGTGCACCTTCTCCGTGGGCACAGAGGTACGTCCAGCCCCTCGGAGAGGACCCAGCCTGGACGGCGGCGGCGGTACCGCTACCTGAAGCCCGGCTCTGAGCCTGCCGGCACGCTGCCGCTTCTTAAGCAATTTCAAGGCTAACTTGGGGCACGCCGAAGAGGCGACGCCTCCGAGAGAGGGAAGCTCAGCCTCAGGCGGCCCCCAACGCCCCAAGGGGCCGCGGGCCCCCCTCCCCCGGCCGCCCTGGGATCACCTCAGCGGCGCCCAGCCCTCCCAGTCCCGGGCTGCCGCCATCCCTCCCACACGGCCCCCCGGCATCTCCGCCCTCGGCACTTACTCACCGCCCCGGACACGGCCGCGGGTGGAGGCGCGGGGCTCGTCTCCGGCGGAACGATCCCGCACTCACCCTCTGGGGAGGGGGAACCTCCTCCCGCCGGGGGTGGGGGGAGGCGGGAGGGCGGCCGGAGCCAGCGCCGGGCCGAGCGCGGGATCCCCCCCGCCGCCGCCGCCGCCGCCTCCGCCCTGAGGGGAGGCGGGAAGGGCTCCCCTCCGCCCCCGCCGCCGGGCCGAGGCGGGCGCCCCACCGCCGCCGCCGTGCCCCCCTCAGGCCACCTCGGGGCGGTTCCCCAGCGCCGGCCCTCCCTCCACTACCTCCCCCTCCATGTTACAGCCGCTTCCAACCACGGCAGCCCCCCTCGCCGGGGCGGGAAGCCGCGGCCTCCCCCCGCCCGCCGCGCTGCTTCCTCGGTGCTACCGCTCCCCGCCTTGTCCTCCCGGGAGGTGCCCGGCAGCTCTGCCCCTGCGGGACGGCCCCCCCCCGCAGAACCCCCCCCCCCCCCTTTTCGGGGGAAAGAGGCATCCCCCACCCCTGTCCGCCACCGCCCGCCTCCCCAGGGCTGAAGCCGCCTTTACCTCATTTCAGTCACCCGGCGGCGGGGGGGGGGGGAAGAGCTGAGGGGCGGGAGGGTCTTTCCCGGCTGGGGACCCTTTAATAACCGCACTGTAACCAAAACAACCCGGCAACGGTCCCGCACGCCCAGCGGAGTGCCCAGGCTTGTTCTCGGGGGGAGGCAGCGCTTCCTGCGGCACGTTTCGCCCCCTCAGGCTGCCTGCCGGCCCCGCCGCCGCAGGGCACCCCCCGGGGGCACCGGCCCCGCGGAGGGCTCCCCGGCGGGCAGCCGCATTTCGTCCCCGGCTTCTCGGGCCAGTGCCTCCCGGGGGGGAGGCAGAGGCTTGTGCTGCCGAGCCGGGGGCTGGCTTTGAGGGAAGCCATCGCCTTTTGTTCCGCCTCTCACCCCCCTCCCTGGGCAAGCTCCCGCCAAACTTCTCCTCAGGATCTTTCCCCCCCACCACGGGAGCCCCAAACCCCCTGTCTCGCCCTGCACCTCCCCGAAGCTTTTGGGGCTGTTTCTTGCTAATGCGGCCCCTCGCCCCATCCACCCCCGGTACCCCGTGGGCTGGTGGCGGGGCCCCCGGCTTTGTGCTGCCCCAAACCGCCTGGCCAAGGGCTCCGACATGGCAGGGTGGAGCTGCTCCAAAGCGGGGCTCCGCTGCCTCGGGAGCTGTGTGAAACACGGGCCGAAAGGGTCCTGTCCCACCGTGGCGTGATTAAACGTACAAAGGATAAATCAACCGGGCAGAAAAAAAAAGTGACATGGGGAGGCCGAGTGCCCCCAGCAAGGTAGCAGCAGGGTCCGACGCGGATCCCCCCCATAAGAAATGGGGAGCTGTGGCTAATTTGCTGCTAAAAACATGCTGGCAGTGGTAGGATAAATCACGAAACCCACTTCTCCCAGCTCCTGCCCCATTTGATCAGAAAAGCACCTTTTCGTGTCACATCACCAGCCTCAGAACGAGCCCAGCGGCTCCATTTCACACCATGGTGTTAAGTATAGCGGTTCACTGGGCGCTTGCAGACATCTAGCAAGGCATCAGCCCCGCGCCGGCATGATGTATTTCAGTGCGTGGGTTGTACAGAAATGCTTGTGTTAAATGGATACTTCACGGGATATGTTATTTTGCACAGAGCATTCTGGCAGAGGCAAACCAGGCCTAATATGTCACACCCAATGCAAACACAAGGTGATCCCGATTCCGCTGCTGGTTGTAGCCATGCAACCATGGAGAAGATTGCAAGACGGAGCTGTCGGGCTGCAAATTTGGGTTTTGCGAGGGTCAGGTCGAGCCCCGTGGCATATCGTCACCAGCCAGCTCTTTTCTGAAGAGAAGTATTTCCGCACAACCCCTGTGCGTTCAAGAGATGACCAAGAAGTTTTGGTGTGAGACATGAGCACTGTATTTCTTCCCTCTGAAAATCACATTATCTGTGGAAAGATATTTTTTTGGACATGGAGGCCTGGGAATCGGCTGCTCTCAGGGAGTGTCCCTCACCATCTGCTCGTACATCTGTCAAATCCACTCACAAACCCCTGCCCAGAGTCCTTGTTCGGGAAACTGTAGGATAGATTAGCACTCCTTTGTATTTTCCTATGCTGCTATGATGTGAACGTAAGGGAAAATTCAGACGGAAGGGGTATTTTGTTAGTTTTGAGGCAGGCATGCACATTTTAAACACAGTTTAAATCTTCAGGGGAGGCTGAGCTAGAGGGAAACCCTTGGCCACAGCTCAGCCATGCATTGGCTGCAGGAGCCTGTGGGAGCAGAGGGTGTGCTGTTCCTTCCCCCCCTTTTTTAAAGCCTTTTCAAGGTTTTTTATTCTTATTTCAAATTAATATTTCCCTCCTGTGGTGACTGATGAAAGCATCTGAACTTTTGAATATTTTCATGAATACTTATTCATTTTCTTGCCTTTTTAAATATTATTTTTCTATTGGTTTTATCTGCCTGAATTTTAGATAATTTTTCTTTATTACATTTGCGTTCTTTTTTTTAAATTGTAGTACAATGAGGAAAGCAAAAGAAAGTTATCTGCTGTTTGATTTTGCTCCTCGGGGCCCAAATCCTGCAATGAATCCTCCTTCATCCAGACACCTGAGGATTCACAAGTACAAAACTCAGGATTGCTGGTACACATTTAACTTGACATTCTCCAACAATCTTCTATTAGCTATGTACATAAATAGAGGTATGTACATACACAGATGCATGAGCTGCTCCTATAACATCCAGATAAATATAAAACCTTGAGAAGGCATTTAGATGTTTATGGCTAGATTCATGGTACATGATTTGTGGGATCCAGTGGCCATTACTAAGTTTGGAGCCAAGTTTAAACTCTTTTGGCAGTCACCAGGAGTAAACAAAGGATGTGGAGTTTAGATCAGCTACACCATCTTTTGGAAGGAAAGAGGGGTGCCTCTATCCTTCACCGTGGACTATGCCAGCGGTCCAACATCAGCAGGTTCCTAATTCTCTTCCATTAAGGAGAATGAATTGGGACCTTCATCTTTAAAACATACCTTCATTCCACCAGAGGTTCAACCCGTTCTCAAATCACTGATCCAGAGACAACACAGTGCCACGAGACTCCTTAAATCCGCCCCAAGACAGTAATGGTTGAGTGCAAAAGCCTCTATGAGCAACTTCATCCCAAATTATTAGTGTTTAGACTCACTTGACAGACCTTCAGACGTACAGCGTAGGCTCCCAGCCCTGCTGGAAGTCTTATTGAAGTCAGCATTTACATCAGTAGCTGCACTGATGTAAATGCTGAAGAAAGTTTCCCTTGAAAAGATTTCAGTAATGATGCAAATGATTTCAATAATTTTATTGATGCTGTTTGTGGGGGAAGGAACACAGGCAGCTCCTCCATGTTCACCTCCCCCTTCTGGGGCCTTGGGTATGTGGATGTATTGCGATGGTCTTTGATGGACAACAAAGGCTCTTTTGTTCTGTCAAAGAAGCAGAGCCAGTAACGCCCCAAAAGAAGTCAGCACCAGAGCTCCACTCACCCGACTAAAAACAAAAGAATAAAGTGTGCAGCAATGCAAATTGTCTTTTTTAGAGAATTAACCCCTTCCATCATCCCAACCCCTCCGCATTCCTACAGAAGGACCTTTCTGGCTGCCAGCATCTTTTCACTTCCATCCTATTGCTCTACTGCAGGCTCTCAACCCCAATCAGAATTGCTGATAATTAAGTATTACCTCCTCTTTCTTCACCTCAGAAAATTGCAAAAACCAACTAACTCTCTTAAAACTACTGTCAGTGGCCCAGAAGTTCGATAGTGGCATATCCTGCACTGACATCCAGCCTTTGGGTTTTTTGAATCAACCACATCATTATAGTCAATGAGAACTATTAGCCTCAAAAGCATGTAACATGGTGTCTCCAGAGGCAAGGTTCCTCACTGAGCAAATCGAGTCTACGCTGAGAAAACTTCCCTGGTAAGGTTAAATTTGATTTAAAAATTGATCCAGTTACACTGGTACAGTGTAAATAAAATTTAACCTTAAATAGATTTAAATGTAGCTTCTACTGGTTTGATTTAATTCAAAACACTATCAACATCTATGTAGCTTCACTTGCATTAAGAGTTGGCATTGGTAAAGGCAGATAAATTTTACATGGATTTAATTATCAAAACTCCAGCAGATACAGCCTTAACTCTGAAGTGAGGATGGAGGTGCAGAAGTCAGCACAGCTTCTTGATTAATATGTGACCAGGCCCTGCTCCACAGACCCAGCAAGTGCTAATGCTCAAAGGGAGGGGAGAAGCTGCCCTCTCCTTCTCTTCCCCCCATCCTTTGGTAAGTCCTGTAACAGCAACATTCAACTTTTCCTGGCAGAGCCATACTTCAGCTAAAAGACGGGCACAGAGCTTTGTGTTAAAATGCAACAGCATAGCTTTGTAGGATAAAATGTCTTGATTTCCCAGCCCGATGCCACAAGTATGAGGGCAAGTCAACGGAGGCCAGATAACTCACAATTCTGAAAGGAAATACCTTTTAGGCAACGTGTAATCAGCCTGTGGAACTCATTGCCACAGGATGCTGTTGCGGCCAAGAGTTTAACAAAGAAATTCCCTAACAATTCATACCAGTGGGACCTTGCCAGCCCTCAAAATTTATCGTAGACCACCATGTAGCTCTAGACCCATGTGGGGCTTTGCACCCCGGTCACAGTGCAGGGGAAGGCTGTGACCGTGCATTACATCTAGGCTGTGTGTAATGTTGCTTGGGGCCTCTTTGAAAGCAAGGGTTGGTTTGGTCCACAGACCAGCTGCAGTCTTCTTGTCATAGCAGTGTCTACATGTGGAATCACATGCTCTTTAAAGCAGTCCTCTTGCCACCCAGATTAGAAGAACTGTTCGAGTACGTCATGGTTCCCTTCCAGCCTGCGAGCTGAGGCTCTCTTCCCATGTAGGCAGCGCAGGAGGGATGGTGTATGCCTGCACCGCTCACCGTGATGCCCGACATAGTGTCGGTTCGTAGCTGGAGTGCAGAACCAGACTTCACAAAACCCTAACCCATAGAGCACCAGCATGTGAGGCACCACTGGGAACAGGACTGGAGAAGCACATGTGGAGGTACAGAGACAACTGTAGTATTGGCAATTGTATTAGGAAACATCAAAAACTGTTTTGGAAGGCGTATAGGCCCTCCCCATCTGCCTATTCTGGAATTTCATGCATTCTCCCAGGGTCATCCAAAAGGCTTCAGAGGCTCCGGGCAGAATGCCTGTATGTGCAGTTCTGTGCACCATCTGAAGTTATCCTTTCAGACTTCAGAACCAAGCTTCACGACTTAAGTCAGCATTGCAGTTCCTGCTGACTCCTCTGCAACTGGCCTTTTCTAGAGGAAACAGAGTTCTTCCTTTCCTCATATAAGTGCGGATCCTTTGCAGCTTAAAATGTCCCAGAGAGCACAGAAGTCTAGCTTGGGTATAAACATTTAGCAAATTCTCCTACAGGACAAAAGATGGTTAGAAACTGTCACTTACCCTAGGATTTCCTGTAAACATCTATAAACTTCTTTTGGTTTTTAATCAGATCTGAAGCAGTGTTTCCAAAACAGTTGTGTTTGAAAATATTTGGGTTTCTAAGTTTCCTATGTTGCTGTAACAAGAATATCTGTCTGCAAAACCTATGTACATCTCTGCTGTCCACTGCTGCTTTACCTAGGTGTATGGACTACTCTGAATCAATGTCAGGAGTCTGAAAGCCTGGGATCTGGAAAATCAAGTGGTATCCAATGATCTAATGAATGCTTAGGTGATGGTAATATTGCTGGTTGATACAAATGGGGTCTTAGTACCTAACCCCAATGTCAGTCCTTGGTGGCAGTGGGAATTTAGCTATGAGCTCGGAGGGGGTGGAGAGAGGATTGCATTAACTTTTTGCTGTCACGAACCAATGGCTTAAAACCACTGTTGTGAAGGCATCTTACCTCTCTGGCTGAGAAAGCAGATGCAATTTCCTAGAAATTTTTATGATGCTACATGCCAGGAAGTGTAAGATCTCACAGCAGCTGTTTCAAAGATTACTGTAAAGAGGTTTCCACACGCATAGTCTATAGATAGCAAGGACCTTCCATCATGTCACTGCATAGTGGGAACTTTACTGCATAATTCAAAATTACAAATATTTACAAAATTACAAAATAATAGTCAAAAGCTCATTTTTACCCTGTTCCCTACTTCGATGGGAGCCCTGCTGTTTCTTCCAGACGGTAAGTTGGCCTCTTGCCCAGACCATATATCTCTTATGACAGGCTCCTTAAGGACCAAATCTAAATGGAAGCCAAAAGAAATATGTCTTACTAAGTGACACAAGGGTAACTTTCTGAGTCTGATTCTTAGCCCATTTTAACTGATTTTGCACAGATACAACTCTGCTGGCTTTAACTGCATTAATCCGGATTTGTACTGATGCAAGCAGAGAGCCCCAGTGCCTTTGACATTGGTACAAAAACAAATTTCTAAAAATGCTGAAGTTGCAACCAGTGACCTAGGCAGTATTTTAACAATTGCATTCACATCTGGCCCCTGGAAGATTTCTCAGTTGTTTGTCTGCCTCGTTGTTAGCAGAGCCAAATTGCTATGTTACCTTAGGTAAGGGGGGAACATCTGCCATCTCTTACACCTCATTGCTGCTAAGAGAGTTATATGAACAACTGATACCAAACCCACTGACCAAAACAGAATAATCTTCTACAGCCTTGACTGAGCTTTGTACCAGGCTTTCAGGGCCAGACTGCCCCTGCTCCTGACATAAGTACCACAAGAACTGCACACCTTTTCCAGGAGGTCTGAGAAGGGCAGGGAGGGGCTTAGACGGGTGTTGCTGGTGGTGGGAGTAAACTACTATCCCAAGGGACGTCAAAGCTTCTGCCTTCTTCTATGCCTCTGCCAGAGCTTGTTTAGAGCCAATGCTGTTCTTCATCATTTTCTCCACCAAATACCCCAGTGATCCTTGGTAAAGAGAAGGACACCAGCATAAACATTCAGCCTACCATGAGGATTACAAGCACCTCTGAAGCTTGAGCTGCTCAAATGCAGCATCCCAGGTCAGATGCATAGAGAAAATATTCCCATGACACACCTTTTCTTTTCTTTTTTTTGGTACTTTATGCTATTTATAAGGTGCATTTCTTGTGCACTGTACAAGATATGTGGCTTTGCCTTCTCAAATACTCTCACTCTTAGGACTGGATTTTACTTCTACCTGATCTATTGTAGGTTTGCTCAGGGAAACTGTACGCTGTAACAACATCCACCTCTATTTGCGTGAGTTTGGGCTCACCAGTGGGCACAGTCTGTCTATCTTACTTGTTGCTGTTGGGCTGAGTAGAACTGGGACATGCTGCAGCAGCAGCATCATTGGGCCCACAGTGCCATTGTCTTGCAAAATCTTACTGAAATCAATCGCACAATGAAAGTGCAAAAGACTTAGATGGTGACTGATGTTCTGTTGGGGAGGCACAAAATGGCAGCTGTGGAATAGCGTGAGGAAGCCTGATGCCATGCACTGGTACCAGCATTACAGATAAGGTAACGGGATGTCAGTCTGCTTTCACTTCCTGAGCATATCCCGCAGTTTATTTGGTGAATAAATCTTTCCTCATCTCTGTTGTCCTTTTTACCTCCCTCACCAAGTTTGCCCTAGTGTCCATCCCATTCTTGTTTTAGGAAGGCACCCCAACTGGACTCCTTTTCTGTCGAGAGGAGAGAGTGCAACTTAGCTGGTCTGTAACTGTCTGTTTCCATTCATTCCTGAGGCTTTCCAGCTGCCCACAAAAACAATGCACTGATACACTCTGTGCGGACTTGAACCACGTCCAGAGCAAAGGGTTAGGTGGGGCCGGGAGATTCGGGGAGTGTTCTTTGTCCTGGAAAACAGAGCAGATACCGGCACGACACGGTCAGAAAGACGATGGTGGAGGAGCAGTCTGCTGATTCCCCAGCCCACACATGGTCCACACGCCAGACTTCGGGGTCAAGCGTCCTGCTCCTCACCGGGCAGATGTCAGGAGTACCAAATTCAAGCATCTAAACACTGGGAGGAAGAACTTAATTCCAAGGGGGGCTGATGCTGCACTTTCATGGCTGTAAAGTAGAGAGATTTCATCAGAAAGGGTGTAATATTTAGTTAATTTTTCAGTTAAACTCTCTCTCTCTCTCTCTCTCTCTCCCCTTTTATCTTCCTTCCTTTTCACAGAGAGGCATAAAGTGAGTAATAAAAAATGCTAACAGCACAACTTCTTGATTTATACCGCTAGCAGATCTCAGGCGCAACTCCCTGTTGAGTTTGAGGGAACAGCCTGATTAAAAATTGATGCCACAATATGGTCTGTCTTAGCAACAACACTCGCAAGTGAAATTCATCTAGGATATAAACTGTGACATTTAAAATGCCTGTTGGGTGAAACTTGACCAAAAAAAAAAAAAAAAAAATTGGTGTGTATGGCTCTGAGGAATGAAGGCAATTGCCATGCCACTTTATGGAATATCGTGTGTGAATCACTGAAGCTATTAAGTCTTCTGCTGCCTTTTTCCTGGCCTCAAGAGGTTAACTTCTTCCCTGAGCCATTCACTGGGGTGGGAAATAACCGCGTGCATGTGCCACAGAGCTGTGTCTGGTCTGGGTACGCGGGTGATCCGGATTTCGTGTTGTTTGCCTGAGAGACCCACTGGAGAGAATAATGAGGGGGTTCAAAAGAAGAATATTCTTTCTGCCAGAAGTGGTCTTTAAACCAGGCCTTTGCTTATTTGTTGGGGGAGATTACTCACAGGGTCACCTGGCAAAAATGACTGGAAGTTATGAAAGAAAGGGCCTCCTGCCAACTATTTAAGAGAAAGAGGGAGAGAAATGGAGGAGAAACGGGAGAAAGAGCAGTGAGTTGGCTGCAGGGAAAGGGACATTTTGTGATTCAGAGGAGAAGCCAAGAACTAAGGCTGTAAAGGGAGGGAGAGGACCCTGGGCTCCTTAGAAGACTCAGTGCTATATTCTGGTGGCATTCAAGCATAAATTGAAAGCTGAGGCAAAGAAAAAGGCACAGGCACTTACGGATGCCTTGTGGAGCCCTTACGGCAGAGGTGGAGCTCTAGGAAGGGGTGAGTATAAAGCACCAGAGTTACCTGGGGCTCAGCACTGCTTCTGGAAGTGTAGGGCAGCTGGTTTTCCCAATCCCACTTCCAAAGAGGGGCAAAGAGAGCCTGTGCTACAAAACCAAGACCAGGAGGCTTAGCCGAGTCGCTCGCTGGTTGTTAGCTGTTCACTGCGCCCAAAGAGGTACTTTGAGACTGGTGAAAAGGAGGGTGCTTCTGAGATAGATACCCCCATAAATCTCAGCCTGGGCTGTTGTCACACCAGCAGGAACCTTCCGGGGCCAAGACAGGGCGGGCTCCCAGAGAATTTGGCCTTGAGCATGCCAACAAGGAAAGCTGTCGCAAGGCAGCAGCGATGCACCCACTGAGATCCAAGGACAATGAAAATATACAGACCCAGCACAGTTCCCTGCAGCTTACACCACTTTTTGACAAAACATCTGCTCCCCCGGAGTAAAATCCCTCCCTTAGTCTAAGCAGATACAGTTCTCCCTGAAATAGCAATAGGAGCTGCTGCATCTGCTCACACCATGGCCAGGCTTCAGCCCCAGGAGGATGAGGCCTTAGCTAAATCAGGCTGAGCTGCCTGCTTTATCTTACACTCTCCTGTGACTAACTTTTCTTATTACACCTCTTTACACAAGCGCCAAACCCCAAGCAGGCAAGAAAGCCGTCCAAAATGCAGAAGAATTATGACAAAGGCTCACACATCACGGGGTTTTGGAAAGGTTATTAATTTAGTAAAAAAGTGTGCAAATCAAACTCTCTGGCAGCATTTGTGTGATGATAATCATGCTGATTAAGTGTTTGAGCCTCAGGATATGCTGGGAATGGCACTAGGACCTAGAAAATAAGCACCCCATGCTTTTGGAAGACAGCTGCAGGCTCTTCCTGTTCTGCTCTGTAAGTGATCCATCTCCTCTCACAGATCTGTTCATTTTGGATGCAATTGCTCAAAATATGCATTACTTATGGTCGTACAGATAAATACAAAGGGGACTAGCAGTTGTGCTGTTAACCCTTCAGATCCCCGTTAGGCCAGGTCATGCAATGAGGAAGAAAAAGGTTCAGAGCCGAGTTTTACCTACAACTGACTTTGATAAAGCCAAATCAGTTACATTAGCTAAGGTTATTAACCTTAGGGAATATACTTTTCCTCTCTCCTCTCTAAATTTGGCAATGGAGTCCATTACCATTTGCTAATGAGAAAGGTGCTCGTTCTCCTGATTTCTGTGTTGATGAAGGAAAGGACAAGCTGATTAAACCAATGGCCTTGATTCATGTCCAGCCTTAAATTTGATATACCATTTTCATCTAATCAGCACTCTACAAGGGTGTTAGTGAATATTTGATGTTTAAGGCATGGAGATGGATTCCTAGGGAGTTACAATGGCACAGAAGTGACAGGAGGAAAGAATCAGGACAGAGGAGATGCTATTTACCTTGGTTGGCTGCTTTGGGACTTTTCTCCTCGCCTACTCAAGAATGAATTTCACAACTAAACCACTGAAATGATAAAAACAATAGCCATTTTGCAGAGGCACTACTGAAATATGGAGTCTTGGAACTCTTGAACAGGAACAGAAATGTGAAGAGTTACTCTTAACCACATAGGAACATATACATGCTGTGGGCTTGTAGCTGTGGCAGCTATTTGGCTGCAGTAAATCGGTGCAGTCGGGCTAAACAAACTTGATTGAACTACCTGGCTTGCTTGATGAGCCAGTTCTGCACCAGGCTCCTCAACCAGCTAGTGTCCCTCTGGGACAGGCTGCAGTAGCCAACGCACAGCTCTGGGCCTGCCCTAATTCACGCTAATTGGCACTGACTGCCTTTGACGCTGGGTAATCACACTTTGCAACTGGGAAATCAGAGCTTCCCTGTCATTGTTGCACCCAGCAGAAGTCAAGAACAGCAAAGGACTGAGACTGACATCTCCTGACACAGTTTTGGGTCTCTTCCATACAAGCTAAAGTGCTCAGCTGTGTCTTTCAATGGAAGATTTGGACCCAAATGGAAAAAATCACTGATTTGAATGCTTTTAGTATTGTTGTTATTACTATTATTCTTACTATTGTTATTCTGTCCTGCTAGGGAGGTGCTGGGGAAGGAACATCTTCTGCAAGAAATCAGTGCAAGCTTTGAGAACCTGGGGTAACCTATGCCCTCCCCTGGAGCTTTTGTCATCTTGACAGCAAGTTTGTGCTAAAGGGTCAAATGCCAATTTCAAAGAAAAAGAAAAAGGAAAAAAAAAAATACCCCAAGAACTGGAACAAGGGAAACTCTGTCTGGTACTTCTTTCCAGCCAAAGAACTCTTTAATAGCAAACTATTAGACAAATCCCAGGCCTGGGGGGTTGTTACAGAGGTTTTGGATTCTTACCAGAATTTTTTTTTTTTGTGTGTCTCCAAACCTGTATTGTCTGAATGCAGCTGAAAAGAAGAATCATTCAGTGTAATGAGAAGTTTTGCCACTATCATGGAAGTCCGTATTTCTGATGGGATGTGTGATCCTTAATTGTCAAGGGAGCTGACTGTTAAATATCATTTATTAATAAATTGTAAGAAGAGAAGTCTGAAACCTTTGAAATGCAGATTGTCAGCTCTGTAGTTAGACCTGAACTGAAATGATAAATTCCAGAAGTCAAAATGGTGTTTGCCTGCTTTTTTTCCTCTCTCTCTTTAAAAGGTAGATGACAAATGAATCTGGCCCCAACCCCCAGTGAAAAAAGAAGCTCTATTGTTTTCAGAAAAATAATTTCAAAGGGCAAGTCAATAATAGCAGGATACACACAAAATAAAACCTTTGGAATCCTGTTATTATTATTATTATTATTGTAGGTTCAGATGACTCAAATGTTATTATTTTCTTCTTGCACTACCAGCCAAGAAAACCAATGACAACCACACAAAGCTCTGCAAATCTCAGCAGTTTTGATTCCCACTTACATTACTGGAGCAGCTGTTGCACTCGCATAGTTTAGCAGGTCAGCTCTGCGTGTGGACTGGCCCACACTGTGCTTTGTCTTCTTGAAAACTTTAGCTTGATTTAAGAGCGGGATTCATGTACAGCCTAGCCTGCAGAACTAAACTAAGCTTATAGTATTAGGCATGTTACTATGTCAGAAGGGGCTCAGTTATGTGCTAGTACCTTATGGCTTATATAGCACATGGCACTGGTTCATGTACTGGTAAGAGACTTGTTTTGGTCATGGCTGCCTTGAGTAAAGTGTGCCAGGAAGAGGTCTATTCCACTGACATGCTTTTGCTGCTGCTCTCTCTAAGCTGTTGGTTTCCAACAGCACAAAAAATGCAAGGGGAAGGTCAGCTGAAACCACAGTCTTGCCCATCTATGAGTCAGGATCATTCACCCACCTTCCCACCACCAGGATCATGGGGCAGCAACATCACAGCTTAAAAGCACCTCTCCCAAAACATGAATAAACCTGTGCTGCCCTTGAGCGGGTTGTCTTGGCTGGTGTGGTGTCATGTGGTGGAGGAGTTGCACTACTCTCTTACCCCATCACAGATGAGCAACACTGGTGACCACCAAGAACTAGTTCCATGAGAAAACAACTATCTTTTAGTTTATATCAGGCTAAACAAACCGAGAGGCAGCATACCAAAACTGCTGCAATGAGTTAAACAAAATAATTTAAAAAAAAATGCAGTTTTTCCGTGGAATAGCAGGGACTGATCCTTCACCATCCCAGACATTGGAGTATCCTAGCAGGAGTGCATGAAACCATTCTGACTGAGAGGAAGCATTCGGTGCATTTTGGACTGTGGGAGTGCACGTGTGAATGCCTACACAAAGTGTGGATTTACCACAATCCACTAGAGACCATCACATTTAAAGAAGGAATTTACATTAACAATTCCAGTATGATTTCATGTTTGCTTCACGCACAATTTGACTGAATACACTGGTACATTCCTCCATATGTTAACATGCTTAAATCGGGACAGCTTGACTTGATTACGAACTGACTTATGCTGAACCACATAAAGATGGCCAGCTGTCCATGGAAAACATGGTGCACCCATTTGCTCTTTCTTCAGTGTTTCTGTTGCTCCATGGAAAATTAATACACATTTTACTTCTGTCCTTTTCCACTTTCTCCCATGTCTTTAGTTTCCTTCATAGCCACCAATAAATATGGGAACAGCTCAAGTTGTGTGAGATGTTATTGCACCTCATCTGCTGATTGAATGGTTACTCTTGGAACAAGAGGACACCAAGCTATACGAGTCCCAACCACTGGGGTTTGATTTAACTGAATTTAACCTCTCCAATAAACCAGATGTTTTAAAATTAAAAACCAAAACAAATCACCGTTTGCAATGCTGAAGGTGCTGATCACATCAGGCAGATATCATCTGATTCAGCGACTTGTTAGCTGTATCAGATTTACTCCTGGACAAGAGTTTGAGCCCACAGATGGTAAGAATTTCAAAGCCAAACCTGTTTTCACCCAAGTTAATTTTCCCTTGACTTCAATACAACAAGGAAAAGAAAGTTAAAACCAAACCAGGAGAAGCATGGGAGCCAGGATATCTGTCAATGTTTCCAGAGTACTAAGATGTGTCCCCTCTATATTTTCACCCTGTCATTGCGTAGGCTTTAGCAGCGACCATGGCTCTCCTCCTGGTGCCAGAGATCGGACATGTCCTTTGAAGCTGTTCGTTTCCTTTCTGCATTCAACGAGGTCACTGTTGAGCAAGACTTTCTACTAAAGAACTAATAAAACGGCTCGAGCAGACACCAAGGAGTGAATTCATTTTTAGCAGGTCCAGAGAGGTGTCTCTGGAGAAGAAGAGAAGAAAGCACAGGAAGGTGTGAGCGTTGGGCGGCCTCAATAGCAGGATAATGCCTCTTGAAATCCCCAGGGAAGGGAGGTGGCTCTGCAGCCCATTCGCTTGTGTAAGCAGTTAGTAGAGATTCATTTGAGCTATGACAACATCAAACATGCCAACAGTGGATCAGGAGGCAGTTTCCTCCTTACTTTTGCTGTATATACATGTACTGAGTAATACAGCAATGCAAAAGTACTGCAGTGGCTCAGCTATCTTCTAAGGATTCATCTGAAAGAGATGTTCCATCAAATTCCCACATTATTCAGCTACAGAGAAAGGACATTCGTGTATGCAGGCATTCTGGCAGGAGCTATTTGCTTTGGGGCCAGATGTAATTCAAAGTTATTCTGAATATTACACTGCAGCAGCCTGGCCAAGCCCAGTAATGCTGATTATTAGGGCTTTCCTGGTTTTCCAGATGGAGCTGATTTCATTTAGTTCTCTCTCTCTCGTAATTAATATCTTGTACCTTTTGTTCATTTTTGAATCTTTGTTTTATCTCTAGCATTTTGTAGAATAGTTTCCAATTTACTTAATCCATTGCCTGCCTCCTCGGTGCACGTAGCAGAACTCATTCAGCCATACAGTTTAATGACGTACAGCTCAAATCTCTGCTGCACAATCTCACATCCACTTCACATCAAGCTGGCATTTTTGTCATTTATAGTTTATATGCTATAAACTCACAAATCATACCATTTCATACTAAAGCAATGTCAATAATCTTTTTTTTTTAAAAAAACTCTAACCACTAGCAAACATATGGGATCTGTACGTTCTGTCCTTTAAACAAGTGCAGATTTAGCAAGGAGGGGGAGGGAAAAGGAAGAGAACGAGAGCCACATCCCCCCACTGCCAACGCAATGCATGTTCCTGCAGCATCAGGATTTGGATCAGGCCCATGGCCACCCTACTTAGGTTTCAAATCAAGAAAAAATAGATGGAATTAAATTCCCCATTGCCAGTTTTTAGTGGTATTAGATTCTGCATACAGAGGATTTTTTAAAATAGTGTTCACATGAGACTAGCTCTTTGCATTGAGAGTGTGTTCACAAATGGGATATCAGATATTAATAAATGATGAATATTTAGTCTGTAGGCATATTACAGACATGCGTAAAATGTGCTATAGGTGGCTAAACGTGAGCTTGTTACAAACAGGGTTCCACGCAACAGCATGGATTAACTAGACTGCCTTTTTTGTGCTTTTAACTCCTAGCATGCAGCAGGGTTCAGTCCAGGGCTGGTGCTCCTAAGTACTTCCACAATTTAAATAACAAATACTAAGCTACTAGAACATATAAACAAACGATGAGTTTGAAGCCTATAGATGAAGTGGGCTTGCACACAGTAGCTGCATGTTGGAGTCAGCCTGTACATCTGTGCGTACGTGCACAGTCCCACGTATCCCATTAAGGACGGGGAGGGATGGCAGTGGGTCCCTCTAAGGGCTGGTCTGCACGGAGGGAGGTTGAACCACCGAACACTGGAAGCCATACAACAGAATATCTATGATATCGCAGGTCTGACCCCAACATTAGTGGGACAGTCACCCCCCTTGGCTGTGTGCACCAAGTGTCAAGAAACCCAGGTGTGGGGATTTCTGGGCTTACACTGTTGTTCTCAGGGGAATGTGAGTCGATGGTTGTTCATTATTTTCTTTTCTTTTGTCCTCCAACTACTTGCAGCATCTGGGATTCCAGTTAGTGTATATTTTAAAGCCTTTGTTTCTTTATCCTTCATGCTGCACCGTGACATTGAACATGCTTCAAATGAATGAAAAGCCTCCTTTAAAGCTAGTCACAATTCAATGCCTGTCTTTCTTTGGGACCACATTTAGGTTTTTTAACAGATTAATCGCCAGAAGGTCACAACAGAGAGCAATGCATATGACTGAATATTAACTTTTAATAGAGTGCATTGAGCTCAGGAGCCGATTAGAGCCTTCATGAAGCAAGAGCAACACTAATCCTGGAAGGACTCCTAAAATCTTTCGTAAGCTGCATTTAATTAAAAGAAAATGAAATACGCAAGAGTTGATGCACGAGTTGTACATTTGTGCATCCCACTCAATGAATGAATCATTTCCCTGCCTTCTTCTCTGACACAGAAATACCTTGCTATCCATTAAAGATGCTTAAATATTTTTACGGCTCCAAAGGACCATGTGTCACCACAAGCCACCCAGGACACAACCATTGCAGGGCAGAGCTAGTATGGTGTAACTATAGTGCTTCTGCAATGATTTGGGTAGAGGATGACATCCAGACTGTAGGCTGTCTACAAGAGGACATAATTGCTTGTATCACTGCTAAGGCAAATGTCACCCGATCTATTGTTAAATTCACAAAGTAGATTTTTTTTTTTTTTTTTTTTTTTTGTATCTCCATACCCCCCCCCCATAACACATATATGGCATATGTGCATCTGGGGCAAATCTCAGTCGACACATCTCTACCAATGGTACCACTTCATCACGGCAGCAGCACGTGTCCTTCTCACACAGGCCCAGTTGTTACCGATTGCCCCAGTCCTATTACTGGAAGAGAGCCACAGGGAGCCAAGAAGCTCAAACTGGAAAGACGAACAACAAGGCAGAGGAGTATGAACGGATCGAATGGCAGCCAGATCCAGCGTCAGAGCGGGATGCAGTACGGGACCAACCAGCCCCCTGCCCGGGCACAGAGCATGGACCCCTGCTCTTCCCGATAGCTCTGCGAAGGGCAGGATCCCATTGAGGACTTGCAAAGCCGAGCAGCCCTGAAGGCACCTGCGCCTCGTGCTCCAGTGTGCTGGGGACCTGTCAGCCTCGCTCACGTCCCTTCGAAGGGCTGGGGACAGTGGTTAAATCAGCAGCCTTCCCACTGGATTAACACAGAGCTTTGCAGCTCTGCCGGCACCATGCCCATGCCTGTCAGGATCCATCAGACAGCCAAGTCTTAACAGCTAATAGAATAATGGAGCGAAAAGAATAAAATTACCCCTTTCTGAAATAGCCAGAAACACTCTTAGCTAATACTGAACACAGCTTATGATTTTACAGAAAGGAGGCTACCTGACTTTTGGGTGCTGAATGCAAGGGGAAGCGCACAGGCTCTCATGGATGGTCTGTAGCTGAGTGGGCAAGGCTGTTCCCATCCCGGTTGCCAAGCACCAAATGGGGTTCAGGGGCACCAAAACAACTGGGATGGGCTGGAAGCACCGAAGGGGCAGAAGGATGGGAAGAGGGTTGTGAAGAAAGTGACAGTGCTGTGGCTGTTTTCTTTGCTGCCACCCCCTCAAAATGTCATTGTCAGCTGAAGGGCTTATGAATCAGGGAGCAAAAAGAAGATTGCTTAGGTTTTGTGCCTTCAGGGAATTTTTTTAAACATACATTTTTAATGTGTGCTGATCGAAGGTCAAAGTAACTCAGGACAAATGATTTCTATCATCACTTTTGCATCAGGACCAGCACGTCGCAATCAGATGCCGCGAGTCGGTCAGATCCTGACACGATCCTCACGTGTGTCATCACGTGGCATGAGCAGATCATCTGACGGCTGTGCGCCCGCGCTCACAACACACGTGTGCAGCAGTGTGACACCCTCCAGGCATCAGGAGTCAGCTGGGTTCATCGCATGGTGGCCCTGGACAGGGCAGGGTGAACATGGGTCAGACCACAACCATGCCGGGGAGCAAGCTCCTGGATCTGCTTGTCACCACCAGTTCTGGCCCATCATCCCCATGTCCTCCTTATAAATCACTGCAGAATAAAAAAAGCAAATTCATGGCATGTAAATCAAGCTTAGAAAGGTTGCAAGTCCATTCCCTCTTGAACTCATGCAAGTGATGGAAAAAAAGTACTGAGAGCCGAAAGCTGGTATTTAACAATTTATTCTACAGGTCAGCGAGTGGGAAGGAGGGTGATGCCCGGTCTCAGCAGGCCATTGCTAGTAGGATGAAAGCTCAGCTAGAAGTAGTTGATGACTCTTCTGATGGACTGGACGCTCGCGCTGCGTGCCTGCCACGCATTGAAGCTGCTGAACTCGCCCCGCTCCACCACATACATACGGCCTCGGTAGTTGGGCTCCTCATACAGCACCCACCTGGGCAGAAAGGGAGGGTTACTTAGGTCCCAACAGTGTGGTCATGCAAGGTGGCCTCATGCCCACGTTGAATAGCTGCATTTAGGCACTGCAGTACTGCAAACTACTGGGGCCTGATGGTCCCTCTGCAGTCCTGGTCCCATCCTGTGCACAAAAATGCCCCTGGTGGAATCAACTGCTGGCGCTTCCCCCCGTTTCCAGCGTAGCCTGGCAATTATCCACAGCCAGATTGGACCTTGCCTTTAGAAGAAGTTGTTTTGGGTTACACCAGCGATGAAGCCTGGGACCAGGCGCAGCCCGCTTCACATTGCTGTAGGAATGGATCTCTCTGAGCTTTACCATGTGCAACAGAAACAATTTAATAGCATTTGATAGTGCTAAAGGATGTGAGTCCCCTCCGCACCTGGATAAACCCATTTTGGACTGTAAGGAGAAACGTACGACGCTTGAAGGATGTTTTACCTCTTTGAACTGACTCATTAGCTATGATGGGAATCATATCTAATAATTTCTCTCTTTGCTAGTAATTCTCAGTGGCCTCTATTTGATGCTTTCCAACAGAGAGCAGGACTTGGCTCAGTTATCTTCACTTTATCTGTATGTCCAGAATTAACTACAACTTTCCCTTGGAATACAGTCAAATAGATACAACACTCAACAACCTTGGTGACTTTGGCATGCCTGACTTCTTTACCTAGCTTGGCTACGTCTTTCTCCATTTGAAGGTCTTCAAGTCAGGAGCAATTCTGATGGTCAAGAGGGACAAATTTCACTGCTCTTCTCTCCCTTTACCCCTTTGATACACACTGTGCCATGATCTTAATGTGGCCACAAGTGTCACCTCTTTCCTCTATTTAAATCCTCCAGGCTTTTAAACCAAGTTTTGCCATTGCTCTGATAGTTTTAGTGAGTTTCAGTCACCCCATCGTTGCTGAACTGCTCATCTCTGCCTCGTTTGTTTCTTCCCAATATTTTTAAGGATTTTATAAGGATCTCTGCTGCTTGTCACATCTATGGGCTCAGCAACGACAGCAGAGCACAAATGCAATCCTCCATTTGGTTTCTGTGGTCTGTCTCTTGGCAGGAATTCAGCTGTGACATTGGGGTTGGGACCTACTGTATGTGGGATTTCCAGGGAGAAACTCCTTTAAGTACTGGATGGGTCAAAGACTGCTGGGCCTCCGGGGTCAGACAACAGCTGGTGAACTCAGATCAGTCTGACCCAGAGCAAAAAGCTGGAGGCCTAGGAAAAAAAAGCTGTTTATAAAACCAGCCACCCACGGGCATTACTTAAAAAAAAAAGCAAAAGGTTAGGGTATTTAGTCGAGCCACCTTACAGACTCCTTGACATATTTGGATTTATTTTGTGTTCCTGAGAGGACACCAGGAGGGACTGTGGTGGGTCCCTTCTCCCATCTGCCTGCGCACCGATACGACTGGCACGTTGAGCACATGCCTGCCTGGTGCCCCTCTCCACCCTGCTGCCCGCGCTCGCACAACCCTTTTCTGCAGCATCGCCGCAGTGCGCTCAGCCAAGACATGCGGATCCCGAGCGTTTCCTACAAACAAGTTCCATTCTTTAGCGCTTTTTGCAGCCAGTGTATATCTGAACCAGAATTACAAAGTCATCCTCAGACTTTTCCTCTGAAGCTCACTTTGCAGCACGTGGAGAAGGCTGCCCACTGCTCATGTGAGCGTAACAGCAGATTGCTCTGAAGCCATGTCCCGTGCCCCACCATCACATAACCTGATGCGCAGTGTTGGAGAGCGTGCTCAGCTCTTCAGCTTAATTAAGAAAAATTTATAAAATTATCCTCTTCCTTTACATACACACCCCAGCCTTGTTCATATGGCATGCATGGCTTGCTTCCTTTTCTACCCCATCCCTTCAGCTTATATGTACCTCTCCATATTTTTGGACAATCATGGGCCTCTTTCTCCATCAGCTCACCACCCCTCCTTCAAGCACTCCTCAAGAGAGCTCCTAGTCCTATTTTCAGCACCTTCCAATCACTCCCTCCTGCTAAGAAATACCTAACGTTATTGAAAATACTGCATGGTGGTAGGACAGGGATATTCACAGGGCATTGCTGGCCTACCAGGTCATGGTGGAGCTTCCAGCTCTGCTCTGCTCTAGGGCATCTTTCAACAACTGGTGGACCCTGGGAGTAGTGCAGGGGGTAGAGCAGCCCCTCATGGTCACTGCCTTTCCCAAGAGCTCTGCATTTCTCTCCAGACACACGGTTGATGTGTTTGCGCAGTCGCATTGAGGGAATGGGACAGGCCTCGGGGTAGATGGAAGCAGACTGCATGACCTGGTGTGGTGATAAGAACCCACCAGCTTGTACCTCTGCTTGGGGGAAGGCTGCAAAAAAGAGGAATAAAACGAATAGCAGAAAGATGGGAGTGAAGTGTATTGGCAGTGCAAGGTGATGAGTGAAGACTTGTATGGCTTACTTAGCTGTTCCTTTATTGCCTAAAATTTACATTCTCTGAGACCATCAGCGAGAGAGGAAATCAAGTCAGTCAGGAGCCCAGAAAACAAAAAAAAGATGATCCTGTCCTCAAGCCCAGCATGGGAGAGCTGATCCAGGCACATAGCATGCAGCCCTCAAACATCTCAGTGCTGTGTTTCATTAGCACATAAACCCAAAGGACACGAGAATAAAACTCGCATGGAACCAGCTCAAGCCTTATAAGCCAAAACTGGCTGCTTGTGCTGAAAAACTAGCAGGGGAGCACTGCAGCTTCAGCCTGAACCAAGTGGGATGCTTTCAGTAGGGCTCGAGGTCACTTATTCTCCACGTAGGACTTGAGCAGTGCCATGAGCAGCTATTGCCTCTGCTGAGAAAGATGTAAGGTTTACTGAGCAGCGATGTTTGGGTACCTGTTCTGGTTGATATTTCACAGCCTGACTGCAGAACATCTACCAAATGCTTGTAAATGCTTCAGCAGAATAAATGGTTGGTCTGGTTCCTTCAAGTTATGTCACTGTAGTGTAGAAAAGCCCTTTTTGGGGTATTCTCTCCTGCACTGTAAAACAAATTCAGCTTTTTAAAGTTGTATTTTCTAAGCAATCCTCTGTGGAGTGGCTGAGGCACAAGGGAGGACAAGAAGTGCACATCTTCATCTAAAACCAGATGATACCATATGTGATACTGGAGCTGGCTCTGCCCGTGGGATGGGCAAAGCCGCTCGCCACGCAAACCGCAACAGCTTCCAAGGAGGCGGTAACATCTCAAAACTGCTCCGAAATAGCAATCTCATTTCCAGCATGGTTTTAACAGCTTTATCATCACCCTTTCTGGCTGTGTGGGGTAGCAGTTGCCAGCCCCAAAAGGGCAGCAGGGAAGGTGCTGGATGCCCTCAGCCTCACCACTCACCATGCCAAAAGCAGACGTTTCTCTCCATTCTTGTGTTTCCAGCTGATCCATCATCGCTTCCTGCAGGCACGGCCATCCCCACAAGTGCAGGCAACAGCTTTTTAACAGCACGTGACACCATCCATGGATTTTGAAGGGGAAGCAAATATTTTTGTATCCAACGGATGTCGCGTTGCGGGAATTAAGGGGAAAAATCACAGAGCGAGAATTTGGCGGGCAGGGAGCTCAGGAGGACCCTGCTTTACACCTGCTTTCAGCACGCACAGGGTAAACCAGACCCGCTTTCAGGCTGGGGATGTGCTGGAGACAGCCTGTGGTTGAAACTCCCCTCGTCTCCGGTGACCCCCTCTCCTCTGCTCCCCAAATGGTCCTGGGATGGGTCCTGGGAGGGTTTTGCCAGGCTGAGCCCAGCACTAGCTACACCTGCAGCACTTCTGGGGTCATCTGGGCTTGTACGGTCTATCTGAAGGAGAAAAGCGGTGCCGTAGTGTCCCTTTCTCCTCCCTGGTCTCACCTCTCTGCTGCCCTATCTCCTCCTTCCCTCTCTCCTCCTGCAGCCCGGAGCCAGCAGGTCCCTCTGCACCGTCCTGCCTTTTAATGGCCTCTTACAGACCCTTTGATGTGCTTGTAACAACCATGTTCCCAGGGTCTGAATGTAATGCTACAAAACTCCGCAAGTTTCCTTACCACGCTCCACTCAGTATTTTATTTTTTTCTATTTTTTTATCGCTACTCGAAGCCTTTGAGAAGTCATGCAATGTTAACATAAACAGTCTAGGCTCCCATGCGAGGGAAAGCAAGCTTTGTGCCCCTTACGTATTTTGCAGGGGAGGGGGAAAATCAATCTGAAAAATTTAAGTGCTTGAAAGTTTCTGGGCAGCTTCCCAATTTCTCAAGCTCCAGGCTCTGCTACAGGGACACATATGGTAAATAATTGGCCCTAAAGCTCTTGCCAGAGCACTCACAGGCTCTCTCTTGGCTTTATAGTGTTGGTAGTCAAATGCCTTTTGCTTCAAATGCTCGGCACTAACAGAGTCGCTGGTGGGCTCCAGCCATTTCTTCTCATCGGGAGCTGGTAGCTCTCTCCTTAGTTTTAATGAACAGCCACGGCCTGATCATAAGCCTGTTTTTTTGGAAGAGGGGAGGTTTTGGTTGAATCAGAAAGGGTCCTGCGGGACACTCGCTGTCAAGATGTCACAGGCTTGGATGGCAACAACCTTTTTCCTATTCTGGGAAACAATTGCCGTTGGACAGAAAGGGTCCAACGTCCCACACTGGGTACAGGTGAGATGCGCGATATCCAGTCCAGGACAGGTGGAGAAGAGCGTTTCTGTGCTCCCTCCTCTGCAGGGGCTCCCCTCTGCCCCGTGTCTTGCTCCAGCCACCCTCTGCCTGGCTCTGGGAGGATTTTATGGCGTTCCCCTGCTCCCAGCACACTTGCAGTGAAAATACAATTGTCGGACAGAGGAAAGGGGAGATGGCCAGATAACAACCCGTTTCACAGCAAGAGAAAAAAACATAAGAAGGACCGATACCATTGAGAAAATGCAAATTGCCACCCGACAGCAAGAAAAAGGCAAAGCTGCCATCCTGCCAAGGCTTTCAAGAGCATCTGCAGGGGCAGGAGGATGGGGCTGAGCATCAGTAACATGTCTGCAAAGCTGGTTCACGGGACACCAAGGGTGACCAAAAACCCCCATTGGGGTGGTTGCGCATCACCATCACAGTTGCCCTTATCTTTCAGAGGCAAGATTTAATTTTAAGGTGAGACGCCGCTGCCTCATTTTTGCTGTCCAAGGAGGAGGTTTCTGGTATTGCAGCAAGCCTTGGTGAAGCCACTTGCAAAGCAAAAGCCCTGACCTGCATCACCCGGAGCCATCCATCCGCCCTCCCCGAAATCCTCTGCATGGATTTTAAAGAAGTGTTTGGAAACATGCACAGAAACGTTTAAAAAAAAGAAAGAAAGAAAGAAAAGGTGGTCTTAGGCTTCTTGTTTCATACACCTTAAAAAGGTGTCTCAGAGCTTTTGTAGCTTGAGCTTAGCATCCACCCTCCAAAATTCATGCCCCCTTGAAGCAGCTCTCAATGGGCAGGCACCAAAATTCACCTTTAAACCATAGGCTTAATTCAGATTTTTAGGCTTTCTCCAAGTCCCCCCAGCATCGACAGGCTTTTCCATGATGGGGGGAGTCTCTGCAGCTGCCTAGCTCCCCTGCGGTGCTGGGCACAAAAGGCACGGGGCAGGGAGCACCGCAGCGGCTGCGTGCTGGGACACACGCGGTTACTTACGCGCCGTCCCCGTACACTTTGAGGGCGTTGATGCAGGTCTTGTCCCAGCCTTGTCCCTGCAGGAAGGAGCAATCTTCTGTCAGCTCCAGGCTGGGACCGCTAAAATGGCTCCCCTCAAATATTTCGATCCTGTAATGCTCGCCGTGCTGGGGACAAAGGGATTTGAATCAACCAAAAAAGAAAAAAAACCAAAAAAAAACCCCAAAAAAAACCCCCAGCAAATTATTTCCCTGGCTTTTATAAGACAAAAAGGAAGATGGAAGGGTGTGTTGGAAGGGGAATGTGAAAAGCAGTCCAACACCACCAGTGCCGGCATGCACAGAGCACGCACAAACTCGTGCCACCTCCCAGCACACCACGCCAACCAGAAAAGCAGCCAGAAAACCCTCATCTCTGCACCCAGCTGCACCTTCCTACAGCTGCCATCCACGTGCTAACACATTGCTTAAGGGGATGCGTTGTGCTCAGGCACACGTAGCCCCTTGCCCATCTGGAGATCCTCCCCAGCGGCCCACAAACCCTCCATCCCAAATACAGCATCAGCTACAGCCCCAGCTCTCCATGCACTCACATAGCAAGAAAAGGTATATATCCAGAGTGTACAAAGATGTTAGACTATTCCCCTAAGCTAATTTATATCGCCTCCAGTTCTCGTGTAGCTGCTATTCCTGATGGAACACGTTGTGCCTTTCTTTAAGGAAAATTAAAAAAGGGAAAAGAAAAGAAAACTTCCTAGCATCATCAGTGCTGCATGAGCACTTGAGGGTGACATGATATAAATTCCCCTGGGGAGATTTCTGCAGCCTGCAGCATAGATATTTTGGACCAAACGAGCTGAAAGGATATTTTTAAGCCAAATTCAAAGAATACCTAAATGCATTTTTCAAATAAACAACGTCAACGCACAAGAAGGCCGGGCTGCGATGCCAAAGCCCACAGCAGGCAGCCGCCGGCAGCAGCCGAGCGGATACCGTGCCTGAGCAAACATTCCTCCGGGAATCTGCGCTGCAGAAATGCCTTGAAGCACTCGCTGGCATCTCACAGGGAAAATCATGGGCCAGGGAAGGAGGAGCATGTCCTCATACTGGCCGGGCTCCAGGACCCGGGGCAGAGCATCCCTCCCTGTACAGACCGCAGAGGTGCTCTGGGGAGGATGTTACAAACCTGAAACAAACGCATTGCTGTACCAAAAAGCAGCTTTGGGGCCAGCGAGAAACCCCACCAGCTCCAAGCAGGTTCATCATTGCCCCAGGGGTCATCAGTGATAGGAGAGGCGAATGGAAAGACCTAACCCAGATTCATTTTATTTTGCTACTTTTTAATCTTCCCAATTAAACCTTCCTCTGGGTGGTGCTTTTAAAAGCTTCATAAGGGGAGGGCTATCTAGTATGGGGAAAAAAATTGGTTTTAGTTTAGGATTACTGGAGGGGGTTTGCAACAGCAGAGAATTCAGCTAAAATTTGCTAGGAGCAGCCCAGCTGCCCCATAGGTCTGGTTCGGAAAGCCCTCGGGCTGCACGCTCCCCCTTCGGGTGCGTGGGGAGCCAGGGCTGCCGCGGCTCAAACTTGCCTTGGGCAACAAGCCCCCTTCTTAATTCCCCTGTAAGCATTTCATAGCAACTCACATTAAAAAAAAGCACATGACGCCGGCAGGACCTTGCCACCTCATCTGAAAAACCACGGGAAAAATCTCATCCCATTAAAGCCACTGCATTTCATGCCACGGAAGGAAAGCAATGTGTCCCGGAAGGCACGGGAAACCGCGACTCGGCTTTGTGGCTTGTGCAGACCGCTCCAAGGGGGGACAAACCTTCCCTGGGAGACTATTTCCTTCTCAACAGGATGTATTATTTCTAAAGAGCGCAGATTTTTATTACACTTTTTCACAAGGTTCATGAAAAATAAAGCCCAACGGCAGCTCCGTCCCACCGATGCTCCAGCCGGGAGAGCGAAATGCCGGCGGCATCCACTCACCATCCCGACGGGCCGGCAGGAGCCCAGGTGGTCACTGCGGCCGTTCCAGCGATAGAAGTCGGGGTACTCGCCGTGCTCCAGGATGTACTGCTGCCCTCGGAAATCGGGGTGATCGAAGCAGACCCAAGCCCCGCTCTGGACACAGATGGAGTTGACCCGGTTGAGGAAACCTCGGTCCTGGAAGCTGCCGCAGCTGCCGCAGACCTCCAGCTTTCTGCCCGTGAAGCATTTGCCTTCGTAGAACGTGATCTGGGGGAGGGAGGAGAACAGGCCGGCGGTGAGGAGCAGGGGCACGGCCAGAGCCCCATTTTGAGCAGATGGGAATCTCTTGCAGATGCATCGTTTTAGGATGGTTTGGGTTTGGGTTTGGTTTTTTTAGCTGCTTTCCAGCAAGAGGAGCACGGCATCACTGGCATTTTTTCCTAAGAACCGTATTTGTTTTTCTGGGAACGTAGCGCATCCCGCATTTACGACACTTCTCGCCGCCTCGTGCTCGCTCACACATATTTCCAGCAGGAATGTTTAAACAGGAAACTCAGCTCCCAAAACGCAGCTCCTTCTGCCGCACCCTCCCCGTCCCTACTACCAAATTTGCTCCCGGTATCACCACTCACGTCGCATCCTCCGTGATATTATCCTAACTTACTCCTTCAACCCCGAGGATGCTCAGGCTCTCCGGTCCCAGGCTGAAAGGGAAGCGGTTGGGTCATTACTTACTTTTCCTGAGTATTGAGACATTTTCTCCTGGCTGCTATCCAAGACCAAAAGCGGGAGCCAAACCAAAACTGCGATGGACAGAAACGTTGGACACCCCGCTATATAGCAGCCAGCGGGAGGGGGGAGACGGGGCTGGTGTCGTGAGGGCTTTTTAACAAAGCAGTGGGAACGGGGGGCTTTACGCTTTCCTGCTTCGTAGGCAGAACCACCAGTAACGGGGCCTGCTGAGTCCGGGGTTTTGATTTCGGGCAGACGATCTGACAAAAGATTTGCTTGGCAGGGCTTTGGTCGATTAGCGGTGCACATTGACTGCTCCTTTTTGAAGAACTTCTTTTTTTTTTTCCCCTCCTTTTTTTCCCCCCTTTTTTCCCCTTCCCCCCCCCTTTTCCCTTTTTTCTCTCCCTTTTTTAATCCTCTTTTTTTAGAGCAGACAAGAAGTAAATATGGAAACAGCAGCATCTCTAAGCATGGCATGTAGTTTCTCTGTATCGGGTTCGCTTCTTTTTATGGTTTTTTCCCAGCTTCTCACCTATTGCAGTGTGGCAGCCAAAAGCAAGCATTCTTGGAAGACTCCTCACCAATAATACATTGCACTCCATCCGTCAAAGCAATGGTTTCTCATTCAACCTTCAAACCTCTTTAAATGGCATCTTCGAAAGCCAAGGACCTAATCCCCTCTGAAGCACAAAGATCGGTCTCTCAAAGCCACCAACGAGTTGTTTTTATGAATGTTTTGATCTTTCAGCACTGAAGCACCAAGACACAGGTATAAGTCAGGATTAGAGGGATTTTTTAAGCCTTACTGTTGACCGTAACATAATATTTCCCATATAGCTGCAATTACGGCTTCAGAGTCTGGCATCTCAAATGCCAGCCCAAGGAAAAGCTGCTTCATATTCCCCTCTTTTGTGTTATAAGAGCATCCAGAGACTTTAACTGTCTTATTCTCAGGGCAAATAGCAAGGGAAACCCCCAGCCCATAAACCCCATCAGTTTATATTAATGACCCAGGCTAGGAAGAGATAAAGGGGCTGGCCCATGGACCAACACGCAGAGACATACCAGGGCACTGTGTTAAAAGGAGATTTGCCTTTTATGCTATTTAATAGCTCTGGAAGAGACTCCACACCCAGCTCCTACTCATCAAATCCTCCTGTTCGTCACCCACGGGGCCCCCATCACCTCCCCCCGCCACCACCGCTCCGCTCTCCGGACCATCAGGCACACGCTTCAAATCCGAACCCTAAAAACTCATTTCTTGGCAGGTTGCTCCTGTCTGCACACATGCCAGCAGCCTCACTCAGCAACCCCGCTCTGCTGCCTTGGTTCACCGCTTCGTTTCAAGATTAAAGACCGTTTGGGAAGAAAGGATGTCATTATTAAGGCTTAAACATATGCCGCCCTTTCAATTAAGATATAAAAGTTAATAAGCGCGTGTACACGCACACGTAGGCTGAGCTGGAAGACGTTGAGTTGACTGGGATGCGCTGGAAGAGGAAGGAGGGAGGTGGCACGTTGTGTTTGGAGAAGAAATGCATCCTTCAGCTGATGCAGGTAAACCTGCCCTGGCACCACAGAAATGCTGTTTATGTTTATATGCTCTGATGGGAGACAGGAACTAATGAATAAAAGCCTCATTGAATTAAAAAAAAAAAACAAACCTACCCAAACCCTCATTGAAATGCTGGTGTTATTTTCTAGGTGCTAAATTAGTCACCAGATGGTGTGAGAAAAGTAACAGCGCATAGAAAGTCCCACTTGGAAGAGCGGCAGCCAGGGCAGGGGGCATTAGTGGCACCCCCGAAACCAGCCCTTCCCCATGGCCTTGCACTTAGTGCCCTGGGAGGGAAGGAGGAGATGTGTCCCTCTTCTGAGTCATGGCTGGGAGCACCAGGGTGACGAGGTGGCCCCGTCATTGGCATTGGGACCCAACTCTCCCATCCATTGGCGTCATAACAGCCCACGTGCTCTTTGCGTTGGCCATGAGCTGTTTGGTGCCTGGAGAGGAAGACCCACAGCATCCATGACAAACTGGCCCTAAAGTACCCAGTAAAGCAAATACTACCGCAGGAGGAGGTTTTTACAGAACCACAAAACCCTGGTTTCCTCCGGCTCTGTCTCACGATGGGATTTTCCTGTTCCTCCTAAGGTGCAAGCTTTAATTAAATGTGCAGGAACTTGACGTATTTGAGACTTGCGCCTGGCTGTTAGATTTGTTAGAAGTTGTCCAACAGGTTCAAAAGCTATTTTAGGAGAGATGGAAAGAGGGTGTGACAACTTTATTCTCATTTCTTTGAGAAACCACATGAAAGATATGAACCAACAAAAGACCCATCTCTAGAAAAAAGGAAAACAGTGGGGAAAAAAGAATATTGAAGAATGACAAATCATAATTCCTGGACAAACCCCTTTAATTCCTTGGAAAGGATGGAAAGGCTGCCAATAGAAGAGAGAAAACAGCAGCCTGAGGAGCCTGTGGCCACTAGCAGCCTTCCAGGCACGCGATGCTGGGGCAGACCTCGCCTCCTGCTCACGCCCAGGTGCAGGATCACGTCCCACCATGGTGCCCCACACTAACAGGGTCGTGGGCAGCCTTCCTTGGCTGTGGCTGCTTAAAGGATGAAGCATTGGAAACATGAATTTACAAGTTTGAGCATTTGGCTTTAACAGACAAAACCCAAAAGTCTTGAGATATTTTTTGCGTGTCTTGGTTTAGAGGGAGTGAGAAATCAGGCTTGACATCAGCAGGGACGGCTCCGGGCTGTGCTATCCCTGCCCGCCTTCGCTGCCACGAGGCCGAGGAGTGCGGCGGTCAGAGACAATTTGCTCCGACTCCAGGCCAGAACCAGGGGCGTGAGAAAAGAGAACACCTCAACCACGGCAAGATGGCCAAGGCTGGTTTCAAGTCCATTTGTAACCCTGCAGTTACGACCCCAACAAAACAGGGGCTGGAAGGACTTGATGCCACAGGACGCTGTCGGTGCCAACACTAGTCACAGACATAGACCCAGCCATGCCAGAAACCAGAACTCAACCACCCAGGACAAAAACACCCTGCTTGGAAAAAAGTGGTGGCTCCTGGCCACCACGCCGCTCTCCTCCCTGCATCGCACCTACACGCAGGATCTGGGCACAGCTCTTGTCCTCTTACAAAGCGATTTCCATGACGCACCAAGGGATTGCGAGCAAAGTTATGTTGGCATAAATAAGCCCAGGCTGGGTGGTTTTCAAAACGCAGCCGTGAGATGCCACCACCTCTTTCCATGGGCTGTTACTTTATGGTGGTGATTTTTCCGTGCAGCTCAGCAGACACTGGCCATTGCACATGTCCGGCCCAGCAATACACCTTGCAATAATCTGCAGCATTAGGTGGTGCTGGCAGAAGGATGCTGCCGAACGACCCAAGTTACGTTAGGAAGACGTCAAACTTGCTCCTTCTGTGACACAGAGATTTCAAGAGAGCAGGGCGTGATGCCTGGAAGTCAATCTTTGGGAGCGACCTCACTAATGCTAACAGGAATATTTCTTAGCAGAGGCTGAGCAGGATTAGCATTCTGCTCAGAGGTACCTACTATGGCCAGTACAACCCCACACAAGTAATAATTAAGTGAGCAACAGCCAAGGATTCATACCGCATCCTCTGAAAGGGCCACGCTTCAGCTTCTGGAGGAGCTTTTAGTATTTGCAAAGCAGCGTAAGACCAGGCACAGGAAACATCCGTATCCCAGGGCTTTCAAAACGCCATCTTGCTTTAAAAAGCTCACAGATTTCTTCACGTAACTCAGTATGAAATACTTCTAGCTCATTAGATATGGAACAACCATGGAAGATTTTTTGGCTTGCTGCTGAAAAGGACCAGCACATCTTGTGGGCCACTTCAGAGCAGCAACAGAGTGAGAAACCATCCTTATGACTCAAGGCAGAGTTTCTATATTAAATCCATGTTGCTTAAGACCTAGCCCACCTCACACCAGTTGCCAAAGCAGTGATTTCCGCTGGTGATTAACCCATTTCCAGTGCCTGGGTACACCACATGCTGCCTGAGCAAACCCTGTCACAGAATAACAGTTCAGATCTGGCCAGGTTCCTTCTAGGAAAAATAGCTCCTCACCTTGGAGTTGGGACCTGCTGGTCAGGTTTAGCCAAATATTTATTAGCAGCGTTGCAGAGATAGATATTGAAAAAAATCTGTAAAAGCTTGTTTTCAGCAATATTCTGTCTTGCAATCAGAACCAGTGCAGCTCAACGCACATCTCAGTAAGCATCTGACTGAGATAAGACTTGGATTTCCTTTTGGAAAACATCAGAAAGCCCAGGGTTTGGGGTGAAATCCTTTCAGTTTTCATCTTATTTCAAAAAGGAAAGGTTCCAGTAGGGAAATAGGACACCTAAGAAAAAGCTGGACGCTGAGGTCACCCATCACCCAGACCTGGCTCAGCCATGTTTCCACTGTGCCCATAACGAGTTGAAGGCATCCGTGCAAAGGTTCTCACTCCCGCTCCCCAGCTGTCAAAGGGGAGTAATTTTGACCTTATTAGATGAGGTTGTGAAGATTAGCAAGTAGTATTAGCAAGATGCTCTGAAGATGAGCAGTACTGATTACATAAGGACTAATTAGAACCTGTTGATTTCTCCTTCTCGAGAGGCTACAGCACAGCAGTGCCAATTAGCAGGGTAAGCCCAGCAAGCCCGGCTGCATCGTCACCACCTGCACCGCGCTTGTACCACGCTGCACACAGCAGTCGGTGACACCTGCATGGAGCAGCAGCACAAATTCTTTAGCAACAAAGGTGTAAGATTGCACATTTCTCTTGAAGAAGGTAAAAACCACAAAAATACGTACCCATTGCGAAGGGTAGATGTAGGCTACCCTTCTCATTTCAGGCTGGTGCCTGTCTTGTACTTCAAAGGAAGCTGCTGCAAGTTGGGACAGACCCAGCTGGATGTTTTATACTCACCTGTACCAGAAACAAGGGTAACTGCAAAAGTTGTCCTTCATCACTTCCAGGGTGCAAGTTTGGACATAAAAACTTCTCTGTTCAAAGAAACTAGAAAACAGAAAGCCTGAAGTCTTCACCATTGCCTCCAACGCTGCAAGAACTTCCTCAGCAAAGTCCAGTTTCAGCCCACACTCCTCTGCCCTTGGTTGAGGAACAAGATAAGGCTGCCTGGTCCACATACTACAATACAGCTACTGCAGACACAAGGCAGCAGTAAAAAAAAAAACTTTTCCAGCTTTTTTCTTCTCCAGCGTGCATTCACCAACCCTTTGCAGAAGCTGGGAAGAACCGTTAGGCAAAAGACTCCACAGACCCAAAGCAGACTTGTCTCCAAGCCTTCCCTCTTCTGGAGTTAATTCAGCAGGGATAAAGTTTGCTATGCATAGAAAAAACAGGAAAAAGAAGGATCACTTATCCACTTTCTGCCTGCAGCCCATCCTCCACTTGCTGAGCTGCGCCAGCCCCACCGCTTTCCTCGTCCTCAGCATTTCCACACATGGCAGGCTGGGAGATGGGCAGCTCAGCCTCTTGGGCTCAGGATACCGTGAGGTTTCTCAGTATTCACGCAGCAAAGCAAGGAGTTGGACAGGAGCACAAGCAAAGCAGGAGTTGTTTCCAGAACAGCACATTTTAAATCCACGCAAGTCAATGGGAATTTAACTTGACTTATGGTAGTTAAATTTTGCTCGTTTCCTCAACAGGAAAAGGATCTTTGCGCTTTCATCTTTGCCAATGATCATCCCTTAAGAATAAGGCTGGGCCCTATTAAGTGTATAGCAAATTTTTTCTAGCCTGGGCCAGAGAACTTCCTTCATGACTTACCTTTTAATCCATGCACCACTTATCACAATCCTCCAGGAGCCTCTAAAGGATCAGGGCAGCTCCCAGACAAGGCTGTATAAATTCATCAATTCCAGGCAAGCAGCAGTTTGCTAGATACCGATTTCTTACTTCTGTACATAACACAGGGCTTCCAAGATTGCCCACCACCCCGTTTTAGGGCTCTCACAGTGAAGAACCTAACCCATGCCAAGTCGTAAGTCAGTATAAGGAAGCATGAGGCTGCCCCAGCCTCCGTTAGACTCCAACGGCTGGAGGGTGCCGAGAAGCCAACTGAAGTCTCTGTACAGCAAAGGACAAGTAGTTCACTGATCACACTTGACTGTACATTTCATTAAAACTGCAAGACTTGCATATGGCTGGTCTTCAGATCTTACTAGCAGAGAAAAGCCTGGACAAGTGGAATAATTTACATTTCTTACTGGACGAGCCAGCAACAGTAGAAAGGAAACAACGTACATTGATGGATTCAATTCATCAGCTATTACAGAAAATGCAAGAGCAGTACATGTATGTGAAGTCTTGGAAGTTCCCATTGCAAATTATCCAGAGAACCTGCACTTGCCTTTAAGCCCCCCCGAAAAGCCTCACCCCTGGAAGGTAGGACCTTGATTAGCCCAGGACTATCAAGTTGCACATTTCCTCATCCATCCCCTCTAAAGCCTTAGCAGCTGGCACACCTCAAGCACCAATGCCGCAGCTATCTCAGGCTTTAGATTGATCACCAGTACACATGCAGCCATTATTTTACAAAAAAAAAAAAAAAAAGAGTAAATGTGGTGATTGAGGTTTCTGGTATTCCAGAACTTCTACCATGTGATGTAGACCACACAACAGTGCGTCCATGATGCAATGCCACAGAATCTGGTCATGCAACAAGTCATCTATCACCTCATGATTAGGCAATGAAGGATACTACCAAACAGATGCATATGGTTCCTTGTGTTCCACACACCATTTTCCAAATCCTCAGCAACTTCATTATCAGCCAAACTACCCTCATTCCAGTGTTGCAGGTTCTTATGAAGGAAACCTGCTGCACAGCCCCAGATCAGTCTGGTTCTGAAATCAAGGCACGTACTGGTTTCCCTGAATGAGCACTCCGACTTCGCTGAACTTCAGCAATTTGTCATGGATGACAATCACCCAGCTACAGAACCTGTATTTGACACAGGGTATGAAAATTCAGGTAACAGAAATGAGTTTTCAGAAACTTTGGGAAATATCCTAAATGGAGGAAAAAAGGCAACTTGTTTTGCCAGGAAGCCAGTTAATCTCATGGTGACGAAAGAAAATAGTAAGTTTTTCTACATACGCTGTTAACTGAGGGCTTTAGACCATTTTCTATATAATATGAGGGAACCATTGTACAAGAAATGAAGAGATTAGACATGCTAAATTTGTGTCTTTCAGCAGAGACCAAAATGCAAAAGCTAATTCTGGTTGCAAAAACATTGCAAGTTTCCCTTTCATATTATTCCTGCCAGAAATTAAATTTTCAAATGGACACAAAAATGCAAGAGAAACACTTCATTTAATTAACTGTTCCCCAAATCAGCCTCATTTGTCTTGTTGTTGTTTGGGGTTTTGTTTTGCTTTTAAACACAAAGTAGGTCAACTGCACATTTTTTAAAAAATATATAGTTGAAGTAGTTTGTTTCCAGACTTAAGACACTAAAGCTTGTTAAGCCCCTAGTCCAAAAGCCAAGCAAAAACTTGCAACTGGTTCAGGGAAGCTGCCCAGAGCTGTGCTGGGACCCCGACACCGTGAATGGCCAGGTGCCAGGACACCACTCACCTCTATCAGTGCTATCCAGATGCAAAAAATACAGGAATGCATCATAAACAACCCACATCAATTTGTTCAGGACGTGCAATTTATTTTAAATGACATTTCTGTTTTCTTAGCAAGTCTACATTTGTGACCTGGATAAATCCACTCCATCCTGACAGCACTCCTAGTTACAAGTCCATGTGAACAGTCTGTAGCGCAGGTGTATGCTGGCCCCTTACTTGGGACAGATCTGCGCACCCTTTACTCCACAACTCCACAACAGGTTACAGAGGAAAAATACAGTGCAGGTTGTCTGACTGAAAACCCAAACCTTCCCCTCCAAATCAAAGGTTTCACTTGTGTCTCCTTCCCACGAACGAGCACAAAGCACAGCTGAGCTACTTGGCCAGCCTGGAGTTCTAGCAGCAAAAAATGGTTGGGATCACTCGCAAACAACTTCCTGAGCAATAGTCAAACCATCCATTGGCTCCAAGGATCTCACGCCTCCTCTTAAGGTCAGCAGGTGAACATTTTTCATACAAAAAAAAAGTTGATAGGGAATAATCAACAAAAAGTTATAAACAAAGCATTTAAGGTTTGCAGCTATTTTATTTACAAGTATACATTTAACACAAAGAAACACTGATATCCAAGCCTAGTTAATAGTAGTGTAACAATATGCATCATTTTGATGATTATTCTAACCAACAAACTACACTGAAAAATTAATGCCAGTAAAATTCTTGGTCATAATATTAAGAAATACAATATATAAATTGAAAATATGATTGCTTAAAATTTGAAAATGGAAGTGAAGCCATTTGCACAGGAGTCAGAGTTTAACATAATCTGAAGGGAAAGGCTCCAAACCAACTGTTTATCTTTCAGGTTAACAGAAGAAAAAAAAATAAAAATAAAAATAAAAAAAAAAAAAAAAAAAAAGAAGCATAGTTTATCCTTAAAGATAATGGGCAGTTTTGCTTCTTCAGGTAGAATGTATTCCCAGTGTTTTCAGGTTTTGCAGTGGAATTACATTACTGAGCATGAAGACTTCCCTTGTGAAGCTGCCCCATCGATTTTTTCTGCCTCCAAAATTATCCTCTTAAAAACATCAACGGCAGTCTGCAAAGAGAGAATACAACATTAGTAGGTAAGGAGAAACTGCCCACTCCCTGAAAAAATAATTTAAAAAAAATGTTAGCAGTTTTACTGGCTACACCAGCAGACAAATGCACATCCAATGCTTATTCCAAAATCAAAGAGGGAAAATAGGGTAATTTCAGTTTTGAACACAACCTTTTGGAAGAAAAGTGTAAACCCCTATTCCACAGCAATCCTCAGCTATTTTCTCCATCACTGCAGGAAGGGCAAGTATAAACTGAGCCATACTCACAACAGAGCTAATAACTATAATTTGGTTTTATTTTAAATAGTAAGCTTGCACTGAGTGACTGACAGCATTGAAGATTCTGATGCTGTGCTGCTCCAGAGAATAAACCAATTTATTTCCTTTAAGTAATCTTTAAGATTCCAAGTACTTGCACAGAAGGCAGCAGATTTTTCAGCTCGAAACACTGACTTTGCACAGCCCAGCATAAGGGTTACTTGAATATTCTTCATTTTCTCATCTTACCTATAGGTAAGACCAGTATTAGACACGGTGCAAGAACACGAGGGGAAAACACGAGCCAAACTAGCCATTGCCTAATATTAAGCAATATACTTTGATAAGTCCTTCTGAGAGAAAGGGGCTTTGTATTTTAAACAGCTTGAACTACAGGATAGCCATTGCTAACACGGTCAGGCTCATACAAACATTCTAGCTTACTGTATGGAGCATACAGGACTACACGGAGTCCCTCTGCAAAATCACAAGCCACACATGCGCTATGGATCCCTTCACTCCTTCAGAGGGAAGGCAGCAAGTACCCTCAGAGTAGGGGTCACTTGTTCTGCTATCAACTCCGCCTGGTCTACGCCGAATCTCCTCCCTCCGCACTGAGCATAAAGCAGTCTGGTGAAAAAGGCTCTCCCCTACTGAAGCACCAGGTGAGGAAACAAGAGTGCGTGAGCTCAGAAGGGCGATACTTCCCCAAACACACACATGCTAGTGAGCGCAAGTTAAAAATCTTGGGATGGAAAGAAAAACTTATTTTCACAGGAAATTGCAACTGAAGCAGACACTAAGAAAGGATGTCAGACCATTTAAGCAGTTCAGGAGATTTTACAGAAGAATTTGATTGATTAAGTGTAGTTAGGTTTTTGGTGGGGTTTTGATTGTTTGTCTTTAAGGACACAGAAAGACGGGGAGAATAAGGTGTCTGGGACAACATCATGAATGCTACTTGTAGTAAATACCTTACACTGTTACTCTGGTATTTCAGCATTCACTCAGTTTTAAAGGTTTAAAAACTGTACACTAGCCTCCATCACAATATGCAGAAACTACAACATGCAGCATCTGAGATTGCCTAGAAGTAATTTAAGAAGAATAAATCTATACTACAGTCAAGGACAATTCTAAAGTGCTTTTCTTCTCTACATACTTTTGAGCTGAAGATTCACCATATGATCAGTGCTTCAGCATGTGAATCTTCAAGTTGGAAATGGTCTCCTGATCATCTCAGACATGCCATTTTAAGTTTATCTAACCTCTAGCCATCCGTTTCATGAATTCCAAGCATATGCTCCTTAAGGAAAGTATAGTCATTATATAAAAGCAGTCACATTATGAAAGACGATAAAAAGGGGGTTTTGTTGATTTTAATCAACAGGCTGAAGAGCACCCTGTGATTTATGTGTTCTGACCTGACAGATGTTTTTCCACAAAGTATAATTCTTAATTGGAACACTTCCAAATTAATCCCATTGACTGAAGTAGCCCCACAACTATCTTAAAGCAATCTTAACAAGGTCAGACTGAATTTTAAAGTTTCCCATATTTATACTGTTTGTGCACAGTACTATCTCTGGAACTATTTAAAATACTTCATCAGCTGGAAATAGAGTATTCCTCTGTATAATGGAGTTTCCCTGCAATCCCAACAGAATCTGACAGAAGTGGTTCATTACTCCAGTAATGATACAACACATTTCCTGGGCAAATTAAGACTCAGGAGAACCATGGTCAGGACTGCAGTTGCTATCAAGCTGGTTCCACTAATGAAGAGTTTCCCTTAACCAAAACTTGGTGATATAGTGATTTACAAATATGCTGCACCAATGTTTCCTTACTTAGAGTTGAAATTTTCAATGGTTTCATTTTAATGCACAAGTTCTTGATAACCCTGGCTTCAAAGCACCCATTAAAAAACCTCCACAACTTATTCTGTCAACCAAGAAGCTGTACATTCTCTGTCAAAAACATGCTGCCTGAGACACTAAGATGTAGCAGTTCACAGGGCTTGTTAATTCATTTCACAGAAAATATATATTCACTAAAAAGGTTTAATCACTGTCCTACAGTTAACGCTCAGGAATTTGTAATTCAGCCCAAATATCCTGAAGAATTTTAGAATGAGCTTTTAAACAACGCAGGAAGCTGTGTTGTGTGACAAGGAATAAAGAACACAGACAGACTTTATATGCCTCTGTCTCCATATGGTCCGATTACAGAATATGGGTCACACCTAGCCTACAGAAAGCCATCTGGCTTTCTTCTACCTTTCGCCCTGAGGAAACAAAATAGATGTCAGCCTGGGCAACACATGCTGCCTAGAGAGCTTAGCAGCGTGCAAGAGACACCAGAGGCTCAACTGGCCCACAGCCGCCGGAGTCATCCTTTGGTATGCTGTATTTTTCAACTATGCAACTGTTCTATTATTTCAAAGACAAAACTCTGAACTGCTCATACTACTAGTTTATCTTGGCACAGAACTGGGCAAAGGAACTTGAACAATAGTCAGGTAAAGGAAGAGAGGTTTCTCCCTCCATCCTTTGCCAGGCCAAACACACTTTCCCAGGTAAACATGTCAGACCCCTGGAGAGGGGCTAAGATCCCAAACCACTCTGAAGCATTTACTGAGCACTGCATCTTCTGAGCTTGAAGATGAAGTTGCTCTTGAAAAAGAAGCAATGCCCAAGCAATTGCTTTTTAAGAGAGCAAGAAGTAGATTTTTTGCTACCTCCTTGCCCCTTCTAAAACAAATTTATCTAACGAATTTTGCGTAGCTGGATGAATACAACTTGGCTGCTCGTTACTCCCTAAATTCCAGTAAAAGTTGGCTCCCAGCTTCAGCTGGGTTTAAGACCAATTTGGATTCTGGTTGTATTTCAAACAGCTACCACTTTATTGTACTGGGATTAAGATGAAGCACTATACTATGGCTTAGGTGAAACAAAGCAGGGAATTCCACAAGAAAGGCTCAAAGCTCCTGAAGTTAGCCAAAGCAGTTCAACATATCTGGTAATAATTAAGCAGCTTGAGAAAATATGACAATAACAGCCCAGCAGTAATCTAAAAGAAGTCTTTTCCATTAAGTCTCAGAATTGCCTTCTCAAATCCCAGGGATTTCGCTTGATAACTGACGTGTTGCTGATATGCAGGCTCCTCCAAAAGTCCTACCAGGTCACCCTTGTCTGGAGGAGCTGATGCATAGCCTCAAATATATTTGACCTTAAGAACTCTTGCCAGCCGCTACCATTTATCATTACCACAGCTTTGATCTTTGCCTCTATTACTTTCCATCTATTCAAAGTCATGCCATTTCTGGAATGTGGTATCTTCTGATAACTCCTGGCAGAATAGGTCTAGTTTGCTGAAGTTAATCTACAGAACTATTTTAGTTGCCCAATAGAGTACAGCTATGCTCCTAGGACTCTCACAGATGCTCCAAAAGGATTTTTTTTTTTGGCCAAAGCAGGGAGAAGTCAATGCTCTCCCACCCCCTTGTAGGGGGAAAAGGACCTTTGCTATCAAAACCTGTTATAGGGAATATCTTCTCTGGTTTCAGCAGTTCCTTGCAAAGAGAGGTGTTATAAAGGACAGACCGCATCGCTGATCGAGCTTGGTCTAACCCCTCTAGCAAGTAGACATACTCCTTGCTGCTGCAAAGCACATCACATAGCAAACCAATTTCGGACCAGCATACTAGAAATTGCCATGCTTTTGCCCCACACCCACCAAATAGAGATGGCTAGGTTTCAGAGGGAAAGGATTAATGGACTTCCCCCTAGTCAAGAAGGTTTGAACTCTCTGCCGAAGTTCTTAAGCTCTAAATTCCCAATCCAGTCCAGCTCATCCCTTTAAGCATCAAATTAGCTTTCTGTAAAGCAAACAGAATCTGAAGCAGTTGTGGAAGGAGTTTAGACTTTATCTTCATAGGCAAGTTACATTTGCTGTACCAAGCCAGTACAGGTGATGATTTGGATGAACCTCCAAGCAAAAAAGTGCCAACAGACTTCTCTTTCCAGTAATGCTGGCTTATGTAAGGTGAATGTTCAGTACCAGGAGAATGACAACACGCCTTGTTACTAAGTTCAAAATAAACCCTCTCCCCGCAAACCAGGGACAGTTTTGGAGTAAGAGAAGATATCCTGTGTTGACAGAGGTCTGTTTTGATCCTGTCAAATTAGGATTTGGAGGAAAAAAAACCCACATCAGTTCAGAAGTGCTCCTGGTCTAACTTGTAAGAAGGGATGCTACAATGCCTGGCATCTCGTGTTTCTCCCTAGCACCTCACAGCTCCAGACTCCACACTTCACTCTCAAAGCTCAATCTTACACCTCTTCAGAGGTGAGCATTCCTCTGCAACCATTTGCAAGAAGACTAAGACACCTGTCCCAGTTTTGGGCTCCTTCACACTTTCTTCCATACATCCCAAACCTCCAAAGGAACCACGCCAGAGAGCCTGAAAGATGGCCACATGCTGTGAGCACCCATCTCAGAAGTGACATATGATCTCCCACACTTCTGAGGCCTTCTGAAGCCAGACTAATTTACCAAGTGTATTATGTAGGAGGCATGAAGGAGGAATTGTGTTCAAGCACCTGCTTCTAACAACCTGCGTCTAAATCCAGTGATAAGATTTTACAGCAACCTGCCATCACTATTCTGAAGGATCCTGCTGAAATGAAGACCTGGTAAGAACACCTCTAACAGCAAGAATGAACACAGCTTCTGATTTTTCGTGGGATTTGTACAGGACTGTACAGAGTTTTGAATAACTGACATACAACTGCCATTCTGATTTCTCTGAAGCCTACAAAGTTTGATATGAAAATTTCAGCTGGCAGCATAACTTAATATAGACAGCCTGAGACTAAGGAACAGACACAAATACATGGCAGTCAATGGGACTTTGTTAGTGCAGCAATTTAATATTCAAGATATGCCAAGTGTCATATAAAGCTCACAGCTTCTTTGCATAAATATACCCAACTTCTTTTTCTTGAACCATGAACAATACAAACTTCAGAAAAGTTATCAGTAGGATATTCTGCTAGATATTAATTGCTATGCTGTTACACATTGTAAACATATGCCAAAAGAAAAAGAGTACAGGCAATAGCTTTGCCTAATCCAAAGGTATTAAGTCATTTAAAATAAAGGGGGGGGGGGGTCAGATGCTTTTAACTGGTTTATTCTTTAGACTGTCAATTTAGTTTCCCTGGGTATGTCTTTGAAGTTTTCCAGCAGTACAGAGAAGATATTGAGAAATTTCATGCTTTCATCATGCCCAATTTTGACAAGGTTAATGCAAGTCTTAGGCAGATACAGAAGTACTGATAAACTAACTCCAACTGTTCCATATATGGAGAAAAAAAGCGCAATTTTTTCTTTCAGGGAAAATCCAACTTTACTCAAGTAACTTGTAGAATTGTTGACAACAGACATGGGATAAAAGCTATTTGTTTTCCTTTTGGGGACAGGAGACAGAAAGAACAGCTGCTTAAACAGGTCCTGTCCTAGCTATAGGACTGCCCTTTTGATTGTGCTGATGTTATCAAGGAGGCCAAGGATGTGGTATGCTAGGTTAAATATGACACAATGTAAGCATTTCTTCTGTATAAGGATTCATTTGTTTAAAACTAGCCTGACAACGTCCTTTTGACCTTATCATATGTCTGTATTTTCAAAAAGCAAACCTTTGACCCTCTTGAGACCTATAGGGAAAAAAAAAAAAAAAAAAAAAGGAAAAAAAAGAGAGAGAGGGGAAAAAAAAAGACACCTCCCACCCCAATCTGCAGCAGTTATCCATTACTTCAAGCCCAAACTAGGAGGCTCTTGTAGCTTAGATACATAAGGTGTCAAATCAATGACAAAGTATTATTAACAGCCACAGGAACAAATTCAAATACCAGAACATATTTAGGAGGCATTTTAAAAGAAAGTTAGTTAGAGCAACCAAGAATAAGATGTTATTTAATATAAAATTAAACACTTTCTTTCTGTGATAGGAAACCAAGAAGTGCAAACGTGTGCAGGTTATATTGCGTCAGATTGTGCATCTTCACTACAGCTGTATCACAATAGTGTCTGACAGCCTCTGCTGTACTCTTAATATTTTTGTTTGTTCCCCCCACCCCCCGCCATAGACCCACAAAACAATTATTCCCTATATTAGAAAGACAGAGCATTGCCTAGCACCTTAAAACGTGAGGTTCGTCCCCTTATACCAACTCACTCCTCTGCCAACACAATGACCCCCTATTTAAGGTAAGTGCAGCAGATCACAGACCCTGTTCCACCCACCACGTGGATTCGAGTTTTAGTTTGTCAGTAAGTGTTCTGCTATGTTCAGTGAAGCTTAACTTTCAGTTCTTCACTTCCTCCTTCCATTTACAGTTGCACGGAAAAACTTGTATACATAAACCTGAATGTAGACAGCCATTTTGTTTCCAACCATCTACACAAAATATCTGTAGAATACATGCAAATATTTTAGCTTCCTTTATTAAGTGAAACTATGAGTCATTCCATTACATTGCTATTCGAATGAAGTGAATCTTAAATCCGTTACCTGATTTTCTTTAGCAGAAGATTCCAAGAAAGCTGCATTCCAGGATTCTGCTAAAGCTTTCCCTTCTTCATAGCTGATCACCCTGAACAAAGAAGAAAAAAAAAAAAAAAAAAAAAAGTATGTTTCTTTATAACTTGCAAAAGAATTGGAATTTGATATGTCAGGAAAGACCTCAGAGTACTGAAGCACATAAATGCATGTAATAGGAATGTTTTGTGAAGTCTGATCCAGAGCATTTGCTTTTGGCTGCTGTCAAATACACTACTGGGCCAGGTAAAACTCCTATGTGACCCAGAAGAGCAGTTGTCCCACAGTATTGCTTTGTTTTCATAATCTGTAATATCATCTGGTATTTTACAGTTGTGAAAAATACACTTCTGTTACTTATTTCAAAAAAACCTGAAGTGTTAAATGACCATCCCTGGAACCTTATAGCAAAAGTCAACATTAGAACAAAAGTTCATGGCTCCTAGTTTGCATTCTGGACACAAATACTTTGCCAGTACCTTATTTTAACCTACAATTTGATTTTAGTTACAGAAAGCCAAGAACAAAACTAGCGCTTTGCAGCCACAGGAATGCCGGCTGCTGTCTTGCATTTCACACATACTGGAGTTCACATACCGTTCCATATGCAGGTCTTTTTTATTTCCAACCAACATAATGGGTATTCTGTGAAAGAAAGTTCAGAACTTCAGAACAGTTACAGTATACTGAACAAAGTACTAGTAACATGCCTGCAATGAAATGAGATGAAAGTGTCACTACTTACTGGACTTTTCCCACCATATCCAATAACTTGCCATGGATAACTTTTATCACTTCAAAACTGCAAAATAAAGGGATGAAGTCACACATGCACTCCAATGTTTATCCTTAATACCCGATACACAAGCAATTAAATGCATATGTAGGTTGCTATGTTTAAAACTTACTCTATGTATAGTGGCAGAACTACAAAGATGCTGAAAATCTTACCGATTTGTGTACAACAGACAAAATGGTTCCAGAAGCAGCAAAGACTAACCTATGCCTCCCCGGTTATGATATTTGCAGAAATAAATAACATTACCCAGGACCAACGCATCTAGCATAGAATCACTAAAAGCCTCTCCCACCTCTCATCTGGTTTGTATCTGCAGTAAGAAATTTAACTGCTGGAGTCCAACAATCCTGGATGAGCATATCAAATTAAAGCAGTTTCAAAGAAAAATTATTTAGTTAAGCACACTCCATCTTGAAAGAATACATTATTTTTTTAAGAACACTTAGTTCATATAGAATTCTTTAGTTTTATTTATGTGAAAGCCAAAAGAAACCTAAATTCTAATTTTCTATGGAAAGTGAGTAAACTGATCTGCAAGATGGTATCGAAACTGGTTATTCAAATACTTGTTGCCTGTTCACCTACCATGTACGTCAAGTTTGGATGACAGGAGGTATGAAGCAGTACTGTGAAATACTAAGAAGCCAAAAACCTCACTAACAAAATCCACTGCATTTGACATCTAGTACTTTTGAGAACAAGCTATAAACAGGGTTGAAGAGCAGATGTTGTGCTCCTCTAATTACATTATGGAAAAAATGCTGGTACATGAAGTGCACAATTCAGATTTGTTTTGAGAGAGAGGCACAGGCTCACAGACAAGACACACAACTAGACAACAAAAGTGACCAAAACTTTTCCAACTTCCAAGGTCGTTAGCTACAGGCAGTGTCTTGACTTGCACTGCATTTCAATTAGAATTGAAACTCTTAAAAACAGAGCGGCACTCAAACACACTTCCAACTCAGAGCTCTCAAAGAACTGGTGCCTAAAAACACTATTCAAGCTGAATCATTAAAACTTCTCACTTCTGGAACAATAAACGCTACCATATTTAAGAAGGATTTTCTGTCAAGTAGGTCAATTTGTCTGACTTCCAATAGTTTTCGCAACTGAGTAGAACACAATACTTCTCCGTGTTCAGCTAATAGTTTTAGTATATTCTATTAGGAAAATGAGTTCTTTACAAACAAAAGCGTGACAGTCTGGCACAACTTACTATTAGTAACTCAAGTACGATACTACAGATTACATAAAAATGTGGAATCAGTGAAAGGACTTCAGGGTTACAAAGAGCTTACACTGAAAAGGTATTAGTGAAATTCTGGTCTTGAGAACTTGTCTTGGACTTTCATTCTTATAATTATTTCAAAAATAAAGAGTGAAATGGAGGTTGGTTGTGACAAAGTTAAGAGGCATTGGTACACATAGAACTAGGTGATCCTGCAAACTGAAAGAAGAATAAAAATGCTACAGAAAAAATTCTGCTACAGACCACAGAACCGTTTCTCAGTCTGAAGCAACAGTAAAGATCTAGCGTATTAGCCACAGGATAACCAAACCACTAACATAGTACAATCACTGTTTCCTTTCCGCTATTAGGTGTGCTGTCCCCAGCATAGCCCGAAAAACACCATGCCATGGCACAGCACCCTGGCGAGTCCTCACCTGAGGTTCCAGGGCACGATGCTGCAAAGTGTTCTTCTTCAACTCGGACTCTTCATTCCCCAATTATGTGTACCTATCTGCTTGCCTAGGATAGTTCACGAGCTCCGTTTTTAGTAAAAATAGCACAAATAAACAACTGATCTTTGTTAACAGATCAGGGTGGAAATCAAGAGAAGTGCTATTTAAACTCAAACACAATTCTGACACAGAAACAAGTTGCTAAGAACTGCCAGGAATGAAATTGGCTTGACCAGATCAATTTAATGTTCTAGAAAGCTTTTCAAATTAATAAGGCTAGAAGGAGCAGGGACACACTATAAGACAGGTATTGACCAATCCAAAGAGAGCATTATCACATCAAGTTGCAAAACAGTGAGAGATTTGGAGACCCTAAGAGGTCCCTTCCGGTTCTGTCAAGCAAATAGGGCTACAGCAAACAGCATAATGTGTGAAATACAACAAAAAAAATCTGACTAGCTGTCAGATAAACGTGTTGCACATCATGGAACCTAGCAAGATACAAAATTGGAATTTAATTAAGCTGAACTAGAGCAAAAGCCTTCCAGTAACCTTGCTGCTGAGAGCCTGGGAATATGAAAAATGTAGGGCATTAGCTTTTACTCTAGTCCCATTTAAACTTCCCACTGGAGGTTAGCAGGGAAGACGATAATTTTAAAAGGGCATTTCTATTAAGTTTGCTGTCAAAGCTCTCACCCCTGCTGGTTCAATACTCAGATCAATATACACACTTTGACAAAAGTCAAGACAGATGGTGACTCTAATTTGATTGCCTGGGCAAGTCATCTAAGCTACCACAGTACTGTGGAAGATCTTTCCTCTTGCCTAAATGCTGTCTTGATACAGAACATAAGGAATTGAACAAGACAGGATCATTGATACTTTGAAATTTAAAGGAAGAAACAAAAAAAAAACTTGGAATAAATTGATCAAGACTAAAATACTGATGAAGACTATCTACCTACAGTCATAACATATCTTGTTCTGTCAGTATTTTCACCAAAATTTGGTTTCTGTTTTAACTGATCGAATGCTACCACAGGAAACAGATTTTCATTTCTTCCTTTGTGCTGCTAAGCTCAAGACATCCTGAGGCAACAACTGCAGTAGCTGAAAAAGATCATGTCCTTTAGCTGCCAACCAGGGAATAGCACAAGCTATAGAAGCTTCCAAGTGGTCTATGTTGATTTTGGTCAAAGACATTTTTGTCCTCACAGTACTACTTATCAATGAACATTGTCCACTTAAGGCTGAGAATACTAACTCCTATTTCATGCAAGTTAGCGCCAACACTGAACCTCTGATTAATGAAAAAGAAGAAGAAAAAGAAGAAGAAGAAAAAGAAGAAGAAGAAAAAGAAGAAGAAGAAAAAGAAGAAGAAGAAGAAGAAGAAAAAGAAGAAGAAAAGAAGAAGAAGAAGAAGAAGAAGAAGAAAAAGAAGAAGAAGAAAAGAAGAAGAAAAAGAAGAAAGAAAAAGAAGAAAAAAAGAAGAAAAAGAAGAAGAAAAAGAAGAAGAAAAGAATAAAAAAAGAGAAGAAGACCCCTCCCCTCCTCCCCCTCCTCCTCCTCCCCCTCCTCCTCCTCCCCCCCTCTCCGCCCCCTCCTCCTCCTCCCCCTCCGCCTCCTCCCCCTCCTCCTCCTCCCTCCTCCTCCTCCCCGCCGCCTCCGTCCTCCGCCCCGCCTCCTCACACCGCATCAACTAGAACTCCTCAACCCTAGCCACCTCCGACAATCCGCATACGAAAGAAGAAGAAAAAGAAGAAGAAAAAGAAGAAGAAAAAGAAGAAGAAGAAAAGAAGTTAGCTTAGTATCTCTAGACACACATGAAAGCATAACATCTGTTGCGTTTCCTCCAGAACACATGTGCTTGCCCTTCACTACTTCAGAACTAAAGAAAAAAAACCAAGAATGAAGGACTGTGAAAACCTGTTCAACATTAAAGACCTTGCAAGCAATGGAAGTTTATAACCAGACTGTATCCCTTCTTGGAGAAGCACAGAAGAGCTAACAGGGAAGTTGTTTTGCCTGTATTTTATTATGGTCTACTAAAGAACACTTGAGACAACCAGTTTTGTCCGGTTCAGAGGAAAAGACATGAAACGCTTCAGCACTCATAAAAAGCTGATGAGCTTCCTTGCAAGTAGAAAGGAAGCATCAATTTCTCTTCTACTTGATGAGAGTGAAAGGTCCAAGGTCTTAATCATTTTACTTATACAAAAATTTAAGAAAATAGGACTATTTTGGCTGTCAAAACAAAGATGCTCTACAATATCAGAAAATTAAGATCTGTTCAAGAATGACCAGTATTTAAACAAAGCAAGATGACCAGAGGAAGAGACAAAATGACAGAAGATAACAACGCCTTAGAAGGCGGCTGAGATGCGTCCTGCAAGTAAATTAACTCCAGCTACAATGGACTCTGTCCTCATGTCAGAATGAGCAGCTAACAGCAAGGACAAAATAGATACTCTGGGAAAATTTTCAGTAAGATTATTTGCTGCAGCATGTCGAGAGTAAGTCTACAGGCCAAAAGTCATATATTGCTATTTACATAAAAATTTCTGATGGTTAACCAGAACAATCCAAGACAAGAAGTCAAAGAAATCTCAGTACGGCAATGAGCTACAAGGCTGAGGGACCGATCTCGCAACTAATTGGGTACTTCACATAAATGTACAGTGCCCTTCAGGTTCATATTTAAGCATGCCTTTGTATCTGATGCTAGAACAATAAAGTCTACTTATTCCTGAAATCAGTCTATGTACTTTTACTTACACCTCAAACAACGTAGTTCAGCACTGTCTCATTTCTTACATGGTACCTTGCATATTAGTCTGCTAAGTGTCTGTGACATTTGGATCTGAGGGGAAATTTCTGAAAAAACATTAATTTTAATTTCCATTATACTTCTAAGGGAAAGAAAGATTAAATGAATTAAACACATGTAAAGAAAATATAGCAGAGGCAGGAGGTGAAACCAGAATATATCTGGTTAATATCTGAACCAGAAGAACACAACAGATTTTATTACCTTTTTATTGATGTGACTGAATAAACAAGAATGTAGCCATTGATGTCTATGGAGTACGTCTGAGGAAATATGGAGTATTCATCCTGTAGAAGGAATATTGCATTTAAAATTACTTACTGTCACAGTTCAGAACTTGATGCTAGCAGGTCACTACCAGATAAGCTGGTCATGTTTCTAAGACAGGAGGTGCAGGGCCATTTTGTATAGGTAGTACTTTCAGACTTAAGTTTTTTCATCATAATGTCAGATGTGGAATCTTTACCAAATTAAGAGAAAGCTGAGTCAGTCTGTATACTCTAAAATTTAATCCACAGCTTTTTTGGTTTATTCCCTCTAAGACTATGGATCAGCTAAAGCTATTCCCAATCCTCTTATCCTGCTTAATTATCAGTTTGTATTAGTACAAAACATCCACTCTGTCCTACCACTAATTAGCAATTACACTTCTTATCTTGCTGGTGATACATTTCAAATTCCTAATTTCAACAGCTGACGACAGGATCTACCAGTTCGTAATTTCAAGTGACACTGATCACATCTAAATTACCTAAGGGATTTGTTAGGAAGTGAATTAACTGTGGCTTACTAACTAACTAATGCTCACCAACTACAGATGCAAGAAATACAGTTATTAGTTGCTTTTTGACAACTAGAAGTTTACATTATATCACAAGTGTTTAATTAAAAGAAACAAACAAAACACCAGGAACTTATTACCCCTGTAGAAAAGGAACTGACCGAATAGGTAAATGAAACAGACTGACATATTGCAGGTAACGCAACACAAATAGTACAAATCCCATGTTAAAAATCTAAATTGTTCTAATACGTATTCCCAAGAAACATTTACATTTTGACAAGAGCCACACTTCTTAATGTACGAGTTCTCAATTCTTAAACCTATGCTTCTCAAGATGTTAATTTTAGCTTAAGACCACATAACCTCTCTGTATATTGTCATGACTGAACAGATGGAGCAGTGCAATCATGCAGCTTAAATCTAGACAGCCAAAAGGAATCAAACTTCCTCAGCTGGTAAATGAGGAAAAACCCTTTACAAATCAACTTCACAGATTCAGCCAAAATAGTTTGAAGAAGAGCACTTGACAAAAGATGCCCTTATTTGCCTTTATTGCTACAGTGAGGGCAGCCCTCCCCCATCTTCACTAAAATGCCAAACTGCCACTTCAGTTGGCCATGTAATCCCAAAGTCAATACAGAAGGGATCTGAGCTAGTCTGCGTGTAAAACAGGTGAAAGTGCAACTCTGTAGTTGTTTGACTTTACCTGGAATTTCTCAGGATTGCCCCAGCTGGAATTTGGTGTTAGGTAAGATTTCCTTTTGCACTCCTCTTCTGTGATCCTGCACCAAGACTCCTGTTTAACTGAACTACGCAAAGCTGAATAGATAACCATGAAAGATAAAGAGGCACAGGACAGAAGAGGAGTGCCATAACCTCAACTGTTTCTAATTCATTACTTAATTTTTATCTTGTTAGAGGAAGGAAGAAAAGCTGCTATGCTTCCTGGAACTTGAAGGTCCAGTTAAGAACTTTGCCAAGTGATAAAACAATGTAGCTGTAATTTTTCAAGTCATAGCCAAGTTTTCAAGCATGTAACAAACCTACAATATAATTCTTGCCATGCTGTATACACATAAGGACTCCCTATAGATCATCAAACAAGACAAACTTGAGACAAGAAATCTGTCCAAGCCACACCTTCCATAACCCAACATCAGCTCTCCCCTCTAAGCCTGTGAGTCAGAACTCAAAGTTCAAGTCATTCACAGGAAGAATCAAATCTGAAAATAACCACATGCTGGGAAAGAAGTTGTTTTGGTTTTACAATACTGTGTAACATTAAATCAACCCTAAAAATAAACCTCAGCAATAGAGGTATGCCACCAGTGAAGTTACACTGCCCTCCCAGAAGGCCATTTCTTCCTCAAAGAGAAATTTTACTTTTATCACTACACTACAACTGGAGACGTAAGGCAAGCACACTTATATTGGCACAAAGCGAAACCTATGGAGCTGCTCACACTTCTCACCCTGCCCATCTCTCAACCTTGCTCTCCTCTGCAGAACATTCCCCATCAAACAATCTTGCCCCAGAATGTGTGGCCAGTATTGTGTTTCTAATCCTTTCAGACACCTCTGACAGATTGTAAGTGGATATAGTGTTGCTGATTAGCACCACAAGCTGACACCATATAAATACAGCATGGTTATTCTTAAAACATGTAGCTCTCTTCAAAGAAAGCAATAAACATACCTAGAAGGTTACAACCCTTCTGAATAGTCTCCCAGCTACGAGCAAGCATCCTGAAGCTTTAAAGTCTTAAGTACTGGCAGCGTATTTTACACCACCAACATTGTCTAACACTACTCAGTTTGAAAAAACCTAAAGGCATAGTATCAGAAATCACGGAAGGTAAGAACATGTAAGCAATAAAAAGTTTAGGATAAAAATACAGGGGTTTAACAGTCCCTGTTCTGTTTTTTTTCCTAACACAGAATCTTTCCAAAGACAGAGTACTCCCGTGCATGGAACATGCAGTGCAAGTTCAGCCAAGCAGCACAATATAATGAACACCCGTACTTAATGAAGCTACTGACCATGCTACAGGACATGCGTTCACTGTCTCCTCCTGTGCTCCCTGTCATTACGTGAAGGCTCAGAAGCACACATGAACCATCAGACAAAAATGTAAACAAACTGCAGTAGTTTATTGGTAGCCCAGTGACTACTACCTATATGCATTTCTGTCTATTCCCCATGACGACTTCGTGGATACAAGTCACAGTGGTGTAGCTGGAGCACACAAATAGGAAAAAGTCATGAAAAACTTCTCCATGGTTTACTGAAGTGACATTTCCCATCTAAAGCAAGACCTAGTTTAGTCCGTAAATATCAAGCACGCTACTTATGAACTTTTGGTACATCAGAGTTAAGGCAGTTCCTTCTTCACTTTTTTAGACATACGTTCAATAGACAGGAAAAAAAAAAAAACACCAACCACCAAACAAAAAACCAAAACAAAGCCTTTAAATAAACACTACAGAAACATTGCTCTTTAGTGGCTAAACAACAAGGCAGAATCATTTAAGTTAACCTTCACCTTTGAACGCATGGTTGTTACCAACTTAGCTGTACAGGAGTATGAATACCTGTTGTTTTAACTCTGAAGAAAGATCCAAAGAAAGAAAGAAAGAAAGATAACTTACTTGACCAGCAGTGTCAACCAGCTGAAGGTGATATTCTTGGCCATTTACTGTGATCAGTTTTGTAAAAGCTAGAACAAACAAGAAATACATAAACATGTCAGAATTATCCACAAGGAAGGGATCACCATCAGCCAAGGCACTAAGAAAAAGAACTTTAGTTACAGGTTTAAAGTAGCAGTAAAAGCCTAGATCAGGTGGCTGTACTTTTAAATGGTGTATTGCAGATAACGAAACTCAGAAATTTACTTTAAAATTTCAAGATTCTCCTCACATTGGATGCAGCAGTTTCTCCTTTACTTCCTTAAAAGGAAAGAGTAAAAAGGGTTTTTACATGCATTTCTAAGAGACTTCCAAGCAACTGTAATTTGTGGTAACACAAGACACTTAAAATACAATTATCATCAAAGCTAAGTTTGAACTTATTATAAGACATTTTACCCAGTTTCCAAGCAGCAAGATCAATTTCCTAAAGGTAAATACCATGAGGTAAATTACCTGGATCAAAAAACAAACAACCAAAAAACAAACACCAAAACCAAACTTTGGGGCCTAGAACACACAGAGCCAAACTTATGAATATGCTAAACTTAAATAATGAGAATTTAGCTAGAAGTTCACCGTGTTGCTTTCACATTTTCTATAGCTACCAGCCTATCTTAGTCCTCAGTCAGGAAGTACATTCAGTCCCTAAAAGTGATGAGAATTGCTTCTCTTCCTCAGATTCATGTAGTGCCAATGCACTGTGAGCTGAGGAATCTTACTCAGTGTTTGTATTATGCAACTGCAAAAGCAAACAGTGTTACGGCTCTTGTGGGAATAATGTACTACCAAGCACTACACGTACCAAACAGAGCACACTGACCTGCCTTCAGAGCTTCACTTTGTCCTTAGTGTTGCAGTTAAGACACAATTACTGGACAGTACTAATATATTGAGTAAAATTTGTGTTGTCCTCTGGTTGAGGTGGTTTTCCCAAATACTAACAGTCCTATGAAGCTTCATCTTTCATTGCAGTGATGAGCATGGAAATAGCTAACACTGCAGTGACCTGTTCATCATACTTTAAGTTGTCCAACAGCTTGGCGTAGCTGCAAAGTTGAATGTTCTTGATCCCACTGTGCGGTCTCCTGCCTACGCCTTCTGAGTTTTGTACAGGGTCTCCTAGAAGCTGAAGTTTGCCAACTTTCCTCCGCCCCGCCAATGCTTGTTGCCCTGTCAAGTCTCCACAATGTGAGTATTGTCTTGAGTAAGTGGGCTGAAATATCTGAAACTGGAGGTTTCAGCCCACCTAGTAAATCAAAGCACCCTTTTTAAAAAAAAAGGAACAATTCAAACAGCAATGCCAAACTAACGCAGAGTATCTAAATAAACAGTGTAAAGCATACCTACCGTTTCCATTACAATACCAACAAGTGCAATTTGAAATGGAGCCTCAGAGAGCTCCTACCTTACCCTGTCTATCCCCCAAGAAAGCTGCTTTAGCACATGTGCATACGAGCTGCACTCAAGTCACTGTCTGGACACCGTTGTCATCGCTGCACAGAATTTTAGGGTTATGAAGCAAGAATCCACAACAGCTCTTTGCCTTGGATGCATAGTGTGGTGGGGACAGAAGTAACTGTTTGTTTGAACAGATGTTAACATGCAGTGCTGCTATATACAATATCACTGCTTCAAGTCAGAGGGAAAACAGACTCATCTGGAGACATACTGCATTAACAGGTATATTAAAAGTAACAGTCTCTCTCTAGTGTCTTGACACTTCACATGCATATCAAAGCACTCTGCAATCAAAGTAGCTTCAAGAGCCTCATGAAGTTAGTATTTAAAAAGGGACAGAGACAGATGGCAGCTTTTTCAGACTACTCGAGAAGCCTAGAATAGACCGAGCAAAGACATCATCATCATCAGTACTGGAAGCAGAGTGTGACAGAGCCAGCGGAAGGGAAACAGTGGAGGAGTCACCACAGACTGGGTGAGGAGAACTGTTAGTTCAGTGCAGAGGCTTGTAGCACTAGGAACAGCCCACTGCAAGAACACAAATCTGCTTTGATGCAGTCATAATTAGTGACTCCCATTTCTTTGCTGAAGTTTTTAAAAAATATTCCTGGTAAGAATTTAATCTTGGGAAAAACCTGCAGCTGTATTAAATGTGATTAGCGATCCACAGGTCCCCTTGATCCAGAGGAAGTCTCCACTTCCAGTTCCATCACCTATCATCCTGGGACACATTGCCTTCTGCTGTGCCTATGAGCAAGACAAACAACCAATAATATGATAACTGCACAGCATGGCTCTTCCTGGTATGCCAAGGACAGATTTCAGCAGACCTGAACAATCTCTGCAGTCTAGTCATAACACGAACATCTGTGAAACGCTGCTCATCAGCTGAAGCATGGGTAAAGCCTGTTTTACCTCCATGAAGCACGCCAATCTCAGAACAAGACATATTTACACCTTGCAATGCATAACTCAAGTGTAGCTACATGAAGAAAGCTGCAAACCCCACCTTCACCTACAGTTGTTCCCAGTTCTGATGCACTGCTGAAACTTGGAGAATTCGATGCTGCAGTGAACAGCGCAGCACCAGATACATGCGTACAGTTGAGGGTGCACCAGTCAACGGCTGCATTGCAAAGAAACTAAACCACTCTGCCATCAGAGAAAGTTCTGGAAAAATTATGTGCAGGGTGCAACCCTGAATGCTGCTACAGCTCAGCAGAAGTGTAACTTATGCAGCAACTCCCTCAACTGCTGATCATCGTCACCCTAAGATCAAGTGTATTTCAATTACACCAACATGAATGAAGTGATTTGCATATAAAACTAAAATGACAGCTGCTGTGAAAACAAGCCATTACGATAAAAAAAGCAGTACCAGGCATATGAATGCAGGCTTTTAGATCAATAGTGCTACTGAGTAAAGGTGACTGGTATAACATTATTCCCACAGAGCAACTGGCTGGTAGCTAAATACAACCACCTCATAAGGGTTCCTTGGTTACTACCTTTTGCACCCCTTTCTACTTGTCTTCATTCCAAAGTCAATGCCTGTCACTATCTGTCAGGACATCTTTTATAACACTGAGATGTGTAATGCAACAGAGCTATATTTAATTTTTCTCAGAAGCCTCATTTCCACCCCTTGAGAATGCTGCTCATCAGCAACTCCTGGGAAGAAGCATACTTCAGCCCTCCATTGCAGTTGCCATGACATGCATGGAAGAAGTTTAGCCTTAAAGATGCTTCTAGCAGACCCATCTAAACCTATAGGTATCCCCTCCATGACTACTAGGGTTCCTCCAGGCCCCTCCACCTTTCTAATATGCTCTACTCACAACTTTATTAAAAAACACAGGATGGAGGTAGGAAGCCCTTGGGGGAAGACTATTCCTTTCCTCTAGGGAGCTACTGAGCCTGTTTAGGGGAGAAAGGAAGACCACAGAGCTATGGCACAGTGCTAGAAGCTTCTCTAGAGCTGCAAGGAAAAGCAGAGTGCAGCCAGGCAGGCCTCAGAGGAGCTGGAGAAAACATTTTTGAGATGCGGTCAGTCAAGTCAGCTTTCCTGCAACACAAAATCACTGAACTAATGACAACCAAAAAGACATCTCTGCAAAGATGGGGATGGGTGGAGTTATGTGCACATCTTCATTATCTATTCTATCTGACCTATTTGCTTCAAGTTCCAAATTAAGATTCTAGTTTTTATTCCAGTAAAATTTTTGAGTTTTAAATTGTTCTGGTCTTAGCTCATCTGAGCTAATCTGCCTTCAGAGCCCCATTCAGCTCAGTGCCCATACAGACTCCCTCCATACACTCCTGCTCTGCAATGATCTTCCTTCTCTTTCCAACACTCCCACAAGTAATTGTTCCACTAGTTTCTCAACCTGGCTGTCTCAAGAATAGCCACCCATCATGGTGTCACTCCTGTTGGGACATTCAGAAAGGGAAAATCTATTTTGCTAAGCAATTAACTCTCACCTCTGCTGCTGCCACAAAACGCTGCAAGTTACTCTTCCTGATACACAAGTTTAGTAGAAGCAACTGAATTCAACATGCTCATTAACTTACATAAACTAACTTTTCTGGTTCTAATGTAATATAAGCAAAGGAAAACGGAGCAGTGAAGCAGTGATGACTTTAACAAACACTAAGTGAAATCTGATACAGCTTATTTTCTCTTTACCACTTCCAAAGAAGGTAGTGATTTTCACACTGAAAAAATGAAACTACTAGAATATTAGGTCTTATTCCTATTGCTCAAGGCTTATATGCTATGCAACTTGTTCCTTTAAGAGCTTAACTACAGCTTGCCTTCTATACAATTTAGCTTTACACTCAATTTTTTGTGCAAGTTTTATTATTTGAAGGAAAAATTCTGAAGATTAAGCTACCAGCAGTACTGCAGCTTTCTACCCTTTAATCAGTGCTGGCAGAATACTGTAGTAAGTTATCAGTAACAATTTTCTGGAGACAAAACAGAAATTACGTAGGCCAGACTATTCTTTAGCCTGTATTTTTTTTCATTCCCATGTTCTGTGACACTAAAGTAGACCCCATCACTAGATGAAACTGAAAAGCTTTCATAACCCGATATAAAGCACTGGAAAAATGCAACTTTCTCCAACACGGCCCCTAGTACAGGAACCTGGACTTGTCAACCCTTTTTGCCAGCATTGTTAACCAGATTTGTAATTTCAAGCTAGGAAAACAATAAAAGAGTTGATTACATACTTATGACCCTGCACAGAATCAGAAACATACAGCTGGGAGTGTCAAAAGACTGGACTGGTCAAAGATTTATATTTAGAAAAAACATTTTAAAAAGATTAAGCAGTCAAAAAAATGGCTTTATAATAATCCCATCAAAACTAGTTTCACATGTCCCTCTTAAAGATACCTTCGAGGTATCTTAAAATGTTAGTGTTAAATTAGAATGTGTTATCTCTTCCGTTCTTCACAGAAGCGTTTTTAAAACATTCTCTCTATCAGGACTTCCAGGGCTTAAAGACGGGACAGATTTCCTCCTGTTTTGAACCTCAGGGCACATACATCTTTTACATTTTCAACCCTTACTTCCCAGCAACATGTTCTGATGCAAGAAGGGCCATTCAATTCTCTACCTTTCAGAAAACAAATTCCTCCAGCCATGCCGTACATCATAAGACTTTCACCAAATCAATAATGGTGCTTGTTTCCCAAACAAATTAGAAATCAAGTGAAAAGTTATGCCTTTTCAAGACACCCTGCCCAACAAAGTTTTCATGGCCATGACATGCTCAATGTTTAGAATTCAGATCAAGCAAGCAGTGCAGACTGCAAGAGTCAAATAAGGGCAGAATTCATCCAGAGTGTATTTTCATATAGTTATGAAATGCTACCAGTGTGAGACATACAACTAGAGTTAATAACAGCAGTTACAGGCAATAGGTTTCTGTGGACAAGAAGAGCTTGTAAAGAATGAAACAAGCCAACCTTGTACCAAGGTATCAAAATCCTAAAACAAGTTACAGACGCAGTATTTTAGAGAAACTCTGACCCCATGTCTCTCAAGCTTTATTTGTTCCCATATACCTGCATAAAACTAAAAGATTACTTTAAATAATTTGCATTTATATAGCACAGACAGTGAAAAATAATCTGTCCCAGCTGATATTAAGACTTAAAGTACAGAAGCTTAATCCCCAGTATTTTGTTAGCAGCTTTAATTCAAAATAAACCTTTTTTATAGTTTTAACAAAGTAAAAAGGGTTGATGGAAAGTGTTAATATTAATGACATCTGTATAAGGACTAACAGATCATTCAGGTCAAGGGGCAAATTATCCACCCTGACTCACTATAGAGAATGTAGAGTTTTTCAAAAAGTAGCATCTGAATTTTAGTTCTAAGCAATAAAATAATCCTCAGTAAAATATCCTGATAGCTACTGATTTGTAATTATTACCATATATATCAAAAAGAAACCTTGTTCTGCTGAATACTTCATTCAAACTTCCAGAGTATCACATAGGCTTAACATCCTACTGCACAAGTTTGAAACAGTAAAAATGTGTCCTACCACTGCATTTCAGAAGTCACTGAAATACAAGAACTCCAGGGTTATGATCATGAAATCAAAGTTTTATTTGCTACACAATTAAAGTGAGCCGGTACGATCAAGTTACTCAGCCTAGCACCACAGCTGCTCAAGTACTTTATGACCATCACTAGCTCAGAAAGAGGTGGTTGGATTGTAATGAATACCGGGTAACTTGCCTCTGAAGTGACTTGTTGCTCTTGGCAGCATTTTTGGTGTTAGTATCTTTACTCACCCGCTATGCTAGGTATTCAGAAAGGCACTAATATTAAAAAAACTGCTAAGAGAAAAGAGACACCTGAAGTCAGTTACTCAGTATTTGCAGCAAGCTGACTGTGTACCAGGCTTGTTATCAAGCAGTTGGATATGAGTAATTTAAAAGATTATCATGTTATCATGGCCACAGCATGTGTACCTTCTAAGGTAGTCATTTACTCCTCGCTGGTATTGCTGGCTTTGTGTTCATCTGGATATACTGATCAAATGAGATGTTTGAGACTTTGGAACAGTTCTGTGTAGCAACACATTTTCACATAGGTATGACATACTTAATTTGAAGTGCCCCAACTATATTAGGGAAGCAGATGTCCAACAACATACATACAACACAAGAAGGAGATGCAAATAGTCAGATTGATTAGGTTTTCCTTCATTTAGTGTTAAAAACAGTTTAGCTGTTTGGAGAAATACGCACACAGCTATTTCCATGCTGCAATTCTGTAAGCTTGGTATGCATTGGTTTAAAGGACTCATAAAACTTAACAGTTAATTAATGTTAATATGTAAAAGTCCATGTCAGTAGTATGTATAACCACAATGGCTTATGATAAAAGTTAGTTAGGCACAGAAGAGCAGCTTGTCAGTTATTTACTTACTGTTCTCTATGGTTGGATCATACGAATCAACAAACTGTCCTTCCACGAACTGAATCGTCAGTGAAGATTTTCCTGTAAAGCAAGGAAAAGATAATCTGTATTGAAACAAGTCTTCAGGCTGTTATCACTTTACACTTACCAGTAGATACACTAATGTTTTTATAAGAGCCAGTATGAGCTTTGTATGGTTCATTTAAACTATCTATACATGACAACTGACCTATTTTTAAATTAAGTGCCTATTCCTAGTAACTGGGTCTCCTGAACACATAAAAAATAGTGCAAAAGCTACTCGGCATGTGTTCTGCTTTTGTTTTAACATAGCATAATTTAAGTGCCTCCTCCAGTTTAAAACAAATCTAAAAGTAGCAGTGTCCAATCCTCATAAAACTAAATTTAACAAACTGCTATATTTGGAAGGTTCTTCTGTCGAGAAGCAAGGAAAACTAGAAATAATTTTCAGTTGTTGCACAGGAAACTAGGAACTTGGACAGAATTAGCCAAATTTGGTTTGACTAGGAGATTGGACGTATTTCCCATGACAAAAGGATGATCCCAAAATTCTTTAGATCAATATATTCTCCTATTAATCCTCTTAATGCCACACTACAAGAGACCAATGGAAGCTGTTATTTTAAGCAGTGATTGAGGGGGCATCATTGGATTGTCTTCTTTTGAAAGCAATTTAACTGCTACTTTTGCAGACAACTTAACGGTCTCCATTTCAGTTATGCTGATCTGATCATACACCCCTCCAATAAAGAGTAATGCAAAACATTGCACTTAATAGCAGATTGAAAAAATTAAAACTAATTTAGTCTTGAAAGATTTTACAAGATGGCATACATTGACCATAAAAAGCACCTTTAAAGCTCTGCAACTGAAGACTTTTCAAAGCATTACTGAAGTCTTAACACAATTTCCATTACAGCACATCTTCTACTAGATCCTATTACACTATGTTTACTGGACAAATACACTCTTATAAAGATTCCCAAGTGCATTAGCTGCTTTTGGAAATAAGCATATTCTTCATGCTCCTTTATACTCTTCTCATTGGCAAGAAGCACAAACAAAATATGACCTCAAGTTAAAATTTAGACTCAAGACCATCCTAGTCAGTGGAAGCCTTTCAATGACATCATCAGTAACCAATGTTGTGGTTGAACTATATAGTAAAACTATTTTCAAGAATTAATTGCTTTGGATAAAGATTGCTCTCTTGCAGTGCTCAGACCATGCTATGTTTACACTTTGCTGCAGAAAAAGTTCTTTCCTAAGCATTCCTTCAGGAGGTATTAAAAAACAGTTTTCCACTTCCAACCACCCCATTCTTGCTTCAGCATACAAGGCTCTTGACCTATTCACATTTGACTTCTTATTATTATCAGCATACTTAGCAAGTCACTTTGTTAAAGACATTCTAAAAATTGCAAGTCAGACAAAGTACAAGCAAGAAAGTGATACAAGGGAAGTTTGGCTTAATATTTATAATTACATGTGCAGTCAATTCCTTCATTAACTGCAACACTTCCACGATTTACTCCTCCAGGAAGAAGGAAGAAAGTGTCACACAAGCATCATCATTTGGGGATTTCCAACAGCCATAACCTTCATCAACTCACCACCTGGTTTATTTTAACATCACTGTCCAGCTCTGCCATGCTTATCTCTGCTGTCTCCTATCAGTCATGCCAGTTTATTCAAGATACAATGCTAAAAAACCCAGACAACCCCCAAAAAGACCAACCAGCACACGACCTTTTAAGAGTTGCTTTTTCTCAAATCGAGTTCTTGGATACCATTCTCCAGTACATCTAACAGTGCAACTAAAGGTGTTATACTCACTATGCATGAGTTTGCAGAGAACAACGAGCTTTAAACTGTTGCTCCAGCAAGGGTGGGGGGAAGCAAAGCAACCATGCACATCTGAAATCATCCTAATAAGGACAAACTCAGAACTGAGACTATGCATCCCAGCAACTTTCTGAGGCTGTGTATTTTGGACACCACTTATAGAGTGAATGAACTTTTAAGCTACTTCTTCTTCAGCTATAAGCTTATGAAGCTGCTACACAGAGTTCACGCTTCCAGATTCTTTGCCAATACCAGCACATTAAGCACTCAATTTTAAAACAAAGTTAACTATTCCTATATTAGGCTGTTACATCTTTAAGATAAGGAGAGTTAAGTTAAGCATAGATCATCACTGAACATTTTTCCTCCTAAGGAGGATCCTAAACTAACTGAAAGACTTGACTGCTACCGTCTGTCTGTGCTAAGTCTGGAAACTGAATACTAGAAATAAGTCCGAGCCAACAGAAAATGCTGCATTTAACATCCAGCTGTATTAATTACTGCTTTCCTCCCAACAGTGAAAGAGGAGGAAACAAAAACAGACAAAACCAGTGCTCCAACACTCTCCTCCTAAATTCCTCCAAGCTTTGTAACAAGGCTTCCAGTAATGATGTGTTTGTGATCACAAGAGGATGCCTGCTTTCCTAGAGGAGCCACAGGGAAGCTCTCCAGTCTTGGATTCAGCCACGTACCCTCTCAGGACAAGTGCATGCAACAGTATCCCACTAAACCAAGGCTTCCAAAGGGTACACAAGAAATTTAAAACCTAAGTCATTAACACCCCACTGCCTTGTCTCAGCCCATGCCCAAGAAGAACACAGGACCATGTCAACAACAGCTTGGCTTGAACTTTGTCCGACAGGTTTTATTCCAGGCTTTTGACCTATGCTCGTGGACAGAGAAGAAAATTAAGTTGACAATTTAGCTCCTACCTGCTCTTCCCCCAGAAAGATCAGGCAACATTTTCAGAGAGAATTACAACATAAACATAACGTTGATGAGGCACGGACCAAGGAACTGCACGCAACCGCATCTACTGATGTGCTAACTCTATCTTGGAGCACTGCAGGGAGGAGGATGCGGGGAGATACTGCAGTCTAGATGTGCATGCGGCGCTAGCACACTTCAGCCTAAATGGGTGAGAGAGCCTGACACCAGCAGCAAAGATTTGATTAATTGATTACTCAAGGGTGCATACCTCAAAAAAAGGCTCAGCTCTAATATGCCCTCATTTGGATCAAATGCCAAATGTTTTTTAGTTTGCTAAGCTTTTCATTGTAGCATCCTCCACGCTCATACTTTTAGTGTATCCACTGTCCTCAAGTTTTAGGAAAATAAACATCTGTTGAGACCAAAAGGAGAAGTGTCATGAGCAGAAGCAAGACAAAGTCTGCTGGAAGCAGTTCACTAAATAGATGGAGACCTGTGATTTTCAAGATGATAAAGCATTTGCAAAATCTGACTGGAGAAGATAATGGTTTAAGATTTTGACTCTGTTCAGAACCAGAGAGCTTAAAATGGCTAGGAAGAAATAAGGGCATCAAACAAGGGCAACACTGGGGCAGGGCAACAGGGTGATTCCTCCAGCTGTACTCGCTGTGGTAACTCAAAGCATCAGATACTCCATGGCAGAGCAGTTTTAAGTAAAATTCTCCAAGTTTACTGACCATCCCTCTCCCTGGAAAGGTAGGACAAAGGGTAAAGGCTGGGAAGAACAGGTTTTACAAGTCTTTAGAATACAAGTCCCAGGTGGCTGAAAGCCCAAATCAAGCTGTCCAGAACTACCCAAAGGGTATTTGCTTACACAACTCATTATTTACAATATGATGCTGGAGTGGTAAAGAAAAGTCTTCCACTGTCAAAACAGAAAGGAACAGGTTTTCAGACAGAAAGCCATTTCAAAAAATAAAGCCGTTATTTCTGTTCATACAATAGAACACTCGCTACCTAAAGTGGAACATCCTATAAACACTCTGACTAGTGCAGTCATAGCACATCAGTTTCAAATGCCATTGCAATTGCCAAGGCAAAACAATTGCCAAATAGAGTTTTTACTCATCCTTTTACTTCTTGGACAAGAGCTGTGGTATTTAACCTAGCCTTAAAATTCAAGCTTTACAACACTAGGCAGTTTACCAAGAAGATGAGTAACTGAGCATGGGTGGGCTCATGGACAGCTGGCATCCCCGAAGAGGCCATGCCCTCTCTTTGGTGCACTACCACCTGCCTGCCATCCCCATCCCACATCCTTATTCTCCTTACAATAGGCAGAGGGAAAGCCCAGATGAAATTCTTATCTGCAGCCAACTTCCCCCCCACAAACCCAGGAGACAGATATGATGCAACTGGCCAGCGAGCAAGTCAAACAACAGCTCCACAAGCAAGGCGTTGTGCAAGCTCGATTCTGCAGCTGCCCTCTAACGTGGCATCTCCACGATGACAGCCACTGGCAGCACAGTGCAGTTTATCTCAACAGGAAGAATTTCTCAATACTCAAAATCATCTGCACAAGCAATCAGTAAACAGTTTGATGGGGTCAGGAACAACTACTATAGAGTTGCAATTCTCTGTTCTGTTAGAATTTTAGACTCATAGTTTCTTTAACCCATCTTTTTCTATTAAAATGCCCACTTACGTACTTTGCTTAATTATTAAACACTTAACTGCTGGCAGCATCTAATCCACTCCTACCACAAGCCTAGCATCTTACCTAGGTTAGTCTCTACATAGATCTACTCAGGCTTACCTACAGAACAAACTAGTTTAGTTTTTGTCACAAAAGGGTTCAAGAAATTTCATAATGAAATGCTGTCAGTCATATCAAATTTGCTAAGACTGACTGCATGCCCAGCTTTCAATATCTCACGCGCAGCTATGCTCAACCTACTACACTTCAGAGATGGAAGTTTTCATACTGAAATTTACACTCTAACTTGAACATGGGATCTTTATCTTCTTTAATTCAGAATACCAAGATGCACAAAATGGAGACAGCAGCATTTCCACAGTGCAGATTATCTATTTGTCCTCAGAGCACAGAAAGGGACTGAACAACTTCTTGGGAGCAGGTGGAGGTTTAACTGGGTAGCAAAGGGAAGTATAGCATCACTCTTCAACAAAAATGTTTTCACAAGATAGTAGATGATCTCAGAATCCATCACCAGCTCATCATTCATCTCAGGCTTCATCATTAGCAACTTGCTATGGTTAATTAAGATTTTTTTCCCCCAGATACTAATTAGCACTATGTAGTTGCTATTTTGCTGACCATTACTATGTAGTTCGGTGAATTATTCCAATGACTATAAAAATTATACATCTGGGTCAATATAGAATTCTGTTTCTAAACCTCTGGAGACAGTGATAAAATGAGTAGTCTGTGTTTTACTCAGATGCAACTTAATTCTACTATTAGACTTGTACTCATGAGGAATTATCACGTATAAACATCTACTCTGAGCCATAGTTTTATCCATTTTGTAGTGATTTCCTTGTGACATCAACATTATGATACCAGGATTAAAAAATTATTTTCTGATGCTTACAGAGAAAACTCTTGCTGACACAGAGCTCAACTGGTGCACTTGCTCATATGATACTGATGCTTGATTTGCAACACGAAGAGTGGTGGCACTCCTCTCACAGGGTGCTGTCTGAGCTTTCTGAAGGACAGACTAAAGGATCTGCCTTTCTAAACCTGTAAGAGCAAAAGTCTGAGGACCTCAGTGAGACATCTTTTGGTAATGTAGTGAGGGACCTCAGGAACAGAAGAGACCTTCATGACAAACCAAACAGCAGATCAGCATTTCAGGACAACATAAGCTCTTTTTCAACTTCTGTGGCACTCTATCCCATTCCCTGCCTTCTCCTGATCTACTTTTATATTAGGATATAAGGAAATGTATTTGACAGTCTAAGGCAAGATATTGCAGCAAGAACCACTCCTGCTGTAGAAGAGGAGGTTGATGGTCCGTAACACCAAGAACACGAGCCTGCAGGGAGAAAAGGACACATGCTTGTTTCGCTTCCTTCTGCGTTGCACAATCTTCTTGAGGTTTATCAAAGGTATTCCTCTGCAAGCCAGAAGAAATCTGAGGGGCAATCACTTAGAAAGGAAGTCAGATGGCTTCCTTTATTTTCTTCAGATTTCAAAGTAGTCGGTTGAACTCATAAGCATATTTGCAGGCCTTTGCTAGGCTGACAGCCATGAGCCTTCAAAACACAAACCAAGAGTCCTAATAATGCTACCTAGATCATATCTTCTGTAGGGAAAGCAAGAAAGCAAGAAGAGAGCATGTGCTTTATTCCCTGATATGTAACAGCAAGCTTGTTCCATCCTGCAGCAGTGCTCATCCCTGAATGTTCACTTATGCTTTGTTGCAACGTATTAGATGTCCAGGCCAAGTATGTAAAGAAAAATTCCATTGTTTTCCTGCAACAACTTAGTTGCCAGTTCCAGATGTCCATTTTGTCTCTAAGTCAGTAACCTCAGCAAAGGTTTGTCAGAAGAAATGTTTTAGTTATTTTAGTGCACAGTCCAGTTACCTCTGGTTGTTACCCTTGCTGGCAGAAAAACAGAGGGCCACAGTTTGCCTGATGTTTCCCTTTTAATGATGTAAACCAATTTTAATTCCACGTGTTTACTATCAGTTGTCAGAGATGGAAAAGCTGTTACTAGGCTTAAAAAAAAAAAAAAAAAAAAAAAAAAAAAAAAATCCAGAAAACTTCTGTGGCATACATCTCACCTGGCCATGGTATACATGCACAGATGGCTGCATCCAAGATGTTTTAAATAGGTCAGGGGAACTGCATCCTGGGGTCTCCTAAATGCAAAGGAAATTCAGACATTCATACCCCAGACAGTCAACCAATATTTGCTCAGATAAATACCGTCTTCTGTACTCCCTTCAGACTTTCTGCAGAAACTGTGCATCCCTGCAGCACCTTCCCACCTCCCTCTCCGCAGCACCATGCCTAAAATATTTCAGGTGACGGTAGCAATTCAGAGACAACTTATCAGGCAGGTGCTGCTAGCTTAATTAGCAAATGTATTCCTAAACTAAAAGTCAGGCAGTACAACTTGATATATTGCACTTGTAAAGGGAAGCTTATTAAGCTTAAAGATCAGACCCTAATGTTTCACTTTATGATACACTTAAGATGGAAAGAGCCTGAACTTTGTACTGATTTCCCCCCGAAGAGGCAAAATTCAGCTTGTACTGCTGGGTAGAAGCCAAGTCCTCTCTCCCTATGCACACACTTCAAGTAGCTAATTAGGTATCTGAATAAACTTGACCTTTCCTTGGATCATCAGGTACGTACAACATTAAATGTCTTTGAAAGATACTTTCAGGAACTCTCATTGTTTCATCATTAAATCAGTTTTAAATGCTATGTCATTACAAATAAAAACACATATCTCTTGCTTTAATGCATTCCATGCATTCCCCTTTTCCATCTTGAAGGTTTCAGTTTCAACACAAGGGAATGAACTCCCAACTTCCAGTCAGGTCTTTCTTGACGCTAAAGATCACTGGGGTGTACAACTTTAATTACCTTTCTGCAAGCCAGAAATATCAGGACTAGCAGATTTTAGCACTTCTTCAACAAGTGGGTCTTTCCAGCTGCAGTCACCAGCACCAGCTCTCCATCCACTGCACAGATACTGCCTTAACTGCACTTGCAGCACAGTTGAATTTAACAGCAGAAGCCAATGAACTCTACTCTATGCACACCACATGGGATAAAGCAGCTGTACCAGGGGTTTGCAGCCATCATTTTCCTTTTTTTTATTTCTACACAACCGGCTGAAGTTAACACCAGCCACACTAAGTTACATGCTACTACTGACCACCTGGCAAAGCAGTGTGCCATCGAACATGACAGAGCACACAGGTACAAATTAGGATTTTAAACTTAACATTTCTGTAAGAACACAGGATAAACTCTTCTTTCCTCTTCCTTTCACTGCAAACCTGACTTATGTTTTTAGACCACCTGATCTACACCAGTAACAGAGAAAGCTTTAATAGCACAGAACCATTACCAAGATGAAAGACCTCAGCCTTTCAACAGATCAGTACCGTTTCACTGAAATGCAGGTCTTCCCTAAGGATCTTCCTTTGTAAGGATCTTTACGAGGAGTGGAGCCATAGCATTGACTTGCCAATGCTGTGGCCACCATACCTTATCATTGCTTACAATCACCACCAAGCAGAGGGCTAAGTCTCTGAAAATGCCAGTGAAATTTTCCTGGCATCATTTTAAAAAGGCAAGTCTAGGAGCTTGACCCTGAGCGTATTGTAATGCTAAGTCAACTGTCGGAAACGCAGCTGAAATGGTGAGAAATGGACCCTCTTGACAGTACTACTGAAACACATACAAAACAGAGCCTCAAGGATCTTCTTGGAATTGCAAGAACAATAGTAAGAGATTTATTTCTCTCTTCCTTGTAGTAGGATGACAGAGAGCAGGTATGGGACAAAATCCTGACAAAGTAGTAATGGTAATATCCCCTCTCTTGGTAACATTACCAAGCAAATAGTGGGATACATATCCAGCAACTATAGCTAAGAAATTTCAGCCTCACTCTGACAGAAGGTCCACAGAGCTATTTGCCAACCTGCAGCAAAACCTGAAGATATTACTGACTTGTTCCAACAACTACAGGCAGGCTACTTTTACAACATATTAAATATATATATCTCAATCTAACTGCATAATAATGACTAGAAGATCTCAGCAACAAAAGGCAGCTTCAGCCTGTAGCACTATACTTGATTATGAAGTAGTCCGTTAATGTAACGAACTCTTCGTGCCACCACCGATAGTCCAAAGTCTGATGAACCCAATGTCAACAAATGCCAGCAATGCACGTGGCAGTCAAAAACTGACTTTCGTGGAAACAGTGCTGCTACAGGCAGTCCATGTCAGCACACAGCACTATTCACCTGCCATGACCTGCACTGCTGGAAGTTCCCAAAGCTGCATGAAGCATCAGGAACTGCAGTACCAACCCTGACAACACTAACATCTCTTAGCACAAACCAGAGAAGTTGGTCTTTAGGGATACTGACAAAGATTAGTGTTGACTCTCTCTTCCACCAGTGGAGCAGGACATGGTCAACTCTATCACACCTCTGTCAACAGATGCATAGGTAGACACCAAGACAGTCTTGATTTATGATCATACAGTTGAGCCTTGACCACTTGTAACTCTCCTGTGCTAGCACAAGGCTGCTGTGGATCTATACATAACCATGCCAACATAAAAACCAGTACGCCTGAACTCTACCTTCCTCTAGAACAACCATCCCCCCAAAAGATTCAGAACAACTTTTGGTAAGTTACTGTTGTCTCTCCTCCAGTTCAATTCTACATCTTCTTTGACTTAACTTTATAGGCATCTTCCACATTCCTTCTGCTTAACATGTGAAGTTCCTCCTCTCTATTAATCAGGGTTGAAGAAAGCTACAATCTGTTAAATGCCATCTTCATACCATAGCACTTTATACAGCTGGAGTTAGTCATTAAACCCTCCCCACTAACTCTGAATGCAAGCCTTCTTCATTTACACACCTACCCGATCAACATAACAGAGTAGCCTCTGAATACAGAAGATAATCTGTTAACAGTAAGGAAGGTTCAAAGTAACAATATACTTAAATCACAGCATGACAGATGTGGGTAAGACACCAGGAAAAAAGACTCCGGGGTAAGGATAACACCACGCAGAGTACCAGAAGAATCATTAGAGCCCCCTGACCTTGGGAAATTTTAAGGGAATTTAAGCCAGAGATCCATCAGGTATGACATGACATAGCTGATTTTGCCATAGGGCAGAGAAAATAGAATAGGTAACCCTTGTTTGCTACACCATACTATAAAGTTCTTGCTGTCATGACAGCCAGCTGGCCTTCTTATGTTCCTAACCAGTGTGTATCAACCTGCTGGCTCACAAAGAAGTACTCGAAAAAAAAAAACCAAACCCAACACCCCCACCCTGCCCTTCCCCAGCCAGTTGAAAACCAGGGAGGTAGCCAAGGATGACACTTGCAACCTGACATTAAACTATTTTTTCATTTAGACCGTCTTTCAGAAGTGAAGCGTCTTCCAGCCAGTCCAGCTCCAGCACCTGAGGAAGCACTTGCCAACAGAAGCTGGACTCTTCACTTCCTAGCACTCCACTAGCACAACCATGCAACTAGGACAAGGAGTTGAGTATCAAGCTACAGTTTAAGGCAACCTAACTTCAGGCCAACAGCCTTCAAGAGACAGAGCAGTACGTTGTATTTGTCTGCTGTACAAGTGTCTGAATATCAATGCAAATAAAATTCTCAAAGTGGAATAGTAATTTTTACTCTGCTATTATCCAGTTAAACCGTAAATTCATCCAGCTAATCTTAAATTCAAGTCTATTTTAAACAGTATCTAAGAAACTAAGTACATCACATCTACTTGGCAGAAATGGATAAAATATTAACTATCACAGGCAAATAGGTCAAGGGCCAAGATTTACCATAGGTACAGCAAAGACTTTCAGAAGTTGCTTACTTCCATAGCTTGGCTATTTGGGAAATAACCCGTAACTTCATTTTTGGTTTCCACACTTCCATGCTGTAAGAACTGGACAGGTATGGACCAACTTTCCCCACAATAAGCTGCCCTTAAAACTCGGGTCCATATACCCCTTTTTCTCCTTACCAACCTCCACCTTTAAACCCTTTCAACCTTTGGGATGTACAGCCCATGCCTACATAAGAAGCTGGATGTCAAAATAACAGGATGTTCATATGACCATCTTCGGAAAAAAGAAATGTATCTCCTACAGTCTCATCATTAGCTATAAATTGTATACGAGATAACGGCTTTTTAAGATCATGATCTTTTTGCCTGGAAATGCAAAGAGAGAAGACATCATCTTATTTTTCTGTACTATCATTAACTACACTTGTTCATAGCAGTTAGTTGTGACAAAAGGACAACCCAATGCTAGGCTTAGGAACACCATCCAAGACACTCGCCCAGAAGAAATTTCAACAAGCTAGTCATTGAAACAGTTCTGGAAGTTTCACTTTAACTCTTCCTCTCTCCTACCATCACACTTAGGGATAAAAGGTATTTTGCAGTTGAGGAAGAACAAGCAGAAAAATGGTATAGGTGTCCTAAGAGTCCTTGATACACTCTGTATCAAGAACATGATTTTGAAACATTCAGACACCTTGTTCTTCCTAGCTCTACTGTTCAGTAAAACTTGAATTACCTCACATTTAAAGAGTTTTTAGACTTTAGTAACCACAAAAGGTTTATCAAGAATTTTGACAACCTTTTTCTCCAAACATGAAAAAAAAAAGTTAGAACAGCACAACTAACACCTTTCTTCAGAATTTATTCACCAGTGTCAAACCATACAGATGAAGCAGAACATGTAACAGAAACAGACATTTCTAAGGAAGAAATGGAGAATGCAGCAAACTACGAAACACAGTGCCTGTTTGTATGCATATTTCAAGGCAGAAACTTCCAGTTCTAATTAAAAATGCTACTTTTGAAACAGATTTTAGAACACCAAAAATCTGTTATTAATGGAGGACCAAGCCTTAAAGCAAAATACACTTTACTGCCTTAATGTCAAGTGCTTGATTGTTTTGACAGTTTGTAGGACAGATTTAATGGGCGTTTTCCTACATATTATGCATCCCAGCTCTTTTGCATATAGCAAGAGTACCTTTAAAGGAGGCCGTACATATTGAATGAAGTTTTGGCAATACAATCTGACAAGTTGTTGAAGCTAGACAGATGTACCCCACTAACTCAGGAGACAATGTTGTCAAGAGACACTTTCATATCATAATTTTGTATTACACTTGCACATGTTCACACCCACATGCTGGAGACCACTTATGTATTCCCTCTTTTTCCAAATTAAAATTCATTTAACTCAATACTCCACAGAATACAAATAACTAGCTAACATTTGTCATGCATGCTGTTCTGGTTTCTGTAATCTAAAATACCTAAGAATACTGGTAACCATTCCAGAAGTATTAACTCCTCATTCTTTAAGACTTCAGTGTAATACTAAAAAAAGAGAGCTGAAAGGAAACTTTACTGTTTAAAGCATAATCTATCAGGGAATTGTGATTTCTTCAGTTCTTATCTACTTAATATAGAAGCACCACAACTTTTCTGAACAAGCCTTCCAAGCGTCACACATTAGGGTCTTTTGTTCCTTAGTCTTATGCCTCAAAAGATTAACCTTTGGCCATTATTCACAAACTCTTAAAGATTTCATCCAAATTAAACTCCTATAAATTTCCTCCTCATGTTCTAGTTGCAAGTTCTTTAATTCACGTAAGAAGTCCCATAAGAAATTCCAAGTACACCTCCCTTTTTCAGGAGCCCCCAAGGCTCAAGCTATTTTTTGCTTGTCCTATCTTCAACTTGACCAGCACATCATGCTTGATAATCCAAAATCTGCACTTTGAGAACTTGTATCATCTGTTCATACCACTACCTTTTTCACCACTGTCTGATCCCACATCCTTCATACAACTATACTTAAAATTTGCACGTACAGTGATCAAAGTGCATATGGTAAACTGAGGAAGAACCAGTACATCTAAACAGATTAAGTAGTTGTGACTCATCTCAATGCTGCAACAGTGTTGATAAATGCTTACAACTAAAGTAGGAGTCACCCAGGTTGAGGAGTCAACCAGTATTTGCAGGAAACAGGTATTTTGTAGGGTATCTTAGCAAACACTGAAGATTACTCTGAAAAGCAACAGAACATTTAGATTTGTCTTCCACTGGTTTTCCAAGTAGGGAGGCAATCAGTGATTCTGAATGCCTTGCACTTCGCTGTACAGGTTGTAGCGAGGCGGGTGTTGGTCTCTTCTCCCAAGTAACAAGAGATAGGACAAGAGGAAATGGCCTCAAGTTACGCCAGGGGAGGTTTAGATTAGGTATTAGGAAAAATTTCTTCACCAGAAGGGTTGTCAAGCATTGGAACAGGCTGCCCAGGGAAATGGTGGAGTCACCATCCCTGGAGGTATTTAAAAGGCCTGCAGAGGTGGCACTTAGGGACATGGTTTAATGGTAGACTTGGCAGTGTTAGGTTTACGGTTGGACTCTGTGATCTTAAAGGTCTTTTCCAACCTAAATGATTCTATGATTCTGTGATCGTAGTCTGGAGCTTTGGCTTTGATCCACTGCAGCATCTTTACTACCAAGCATTTCCAGAAAATTCCAGATCATCTCACTTGAAGCATCATCTGAATTTGAAGACTTCAGAACAAGGTTTAGATTTACCCCAAGTCAAACATCTTACTTTTCCTCGATGCTGCATGAAATTATTAGATTAGAAGGTTATTTAAACAAGAATCTTGAAAAACTTGATTTCTTCATGGTTCCCTAATGCACGCTTCACGACCTTTACAAGGCTATCTTTTGTCCATCAAGAGAACTACTCCGGTTCAAAAGGCCCACTGTTGAAAGTTTACAAAAAAGCATTCACACTTATCTGGAGTGGTGGAGGAAAATACTTACAGATGTGGTTTCATAATACGTCTGACTGAAGTAAAGTCTGCCCGGCCACAACGAGCCTGCTGCACCCTCCCCCAGAACAGCTCCTGTTCCCTCTGTCCAGGTTGTACTCACAGAGCCAACCAGCTGAATGACATGAAAACTTTTCATTCTGGTTGCTTTACTTTTCAAAGAAATCAATTCCCCGAGCTGGTGACCAGGCTTCCAGCATGCCAGTGCCAGCACCCGGGCGGGGGCAGGAAGGTGGAACTTCCAGCCATGGTGCAGGATTAGCTCAGCTTGTGCCAAGGGAAGCCCCACCCTACATAGTTCATTTGCATCTGCCTTCATTACATGGCAATTAAAAACAAAGTGGCAGGGACATCTCTTGAGATAAGCTGTACCTGAAAGCCTGTTTCAGCACTTTGCTCAAAAACTGCCTCAGTTTACTCCCTTGTTACAAGTTCAATACAAGCATCTTTTCCCCCCAAAAAACAATTCAGCATCCACTGTACTTGGTGTTTCTCAAGAAGGAAATACAATCTTTAACGGCCCACATTCATGTTTTTGGTAAACTTAATGATTGTAAATCTTGATAAGAGGTCTGCTAGGCAACATATAACACAGACTTTCTCCACATTCTTCCCTTTTTCCCCCATCCCATATACCCTCATTTGCAAGATAGCTGCCATCAGTGTGCAAGAACCATATAGGAAAGCAAATGTCCTGACCAGGACTGGAAGAGAGAAATTTTAAGCAACAACCAACCCCCAAAATTCAGGAAGCACATTTTAGTTTCTCACATTACCAAACTCACAACAAATTTGCCGTTCACTTCAAATATAGGCCTTGGAAAACAAAGGGAAGCCTCTCAAGTCCTTAAGGAGACAGATCCGTGACTGACAAGGGCAGCTTTGTGTTTTTACATACCGTGCTTCATGTTTGCAGCTTCCGATTCAGGATAATTTGAGATGACACCAAGCAATTTAGACTCATGCAGGACTTGCAGAGCTTGAGTGCATTATGAACATCCCACAGAGAAGCTGTTTTGATTTGGATTGAATACACAATTAAGTTGAGCAGTTCTTAAAATACGCCCTTGAATTTCACCTTCGGGAGAGCTACAGGAAGTTAACAGTAATCGGTAGTTTATCACATTTTAGCCTGCTCTTCTAAACCCCAACGTGTGGTTATTCTAAGTTTCCACAGCAGCGTGTACCGCAGAGGTGGTTGGTTTACCCAGAACCTACACTTAAGGCAGTGTAGTGTATCTAAATGAAGAGCTTCAACTTTATATAGCTTATAAATTACAGGATCTACATTTCATTTGGTTTCTCCCGTCGACGTTAACTCTAAGTTGAGTAATCAAATACCAAAACACTCACATATACAAGCAAAACCTGCAAGTGTTACCATTAAGAGATCAGAGTAGGCAATTTAAGAGTTAATCCTGGAACGGTGTCCTCAAATAACCCTACTGTGGCTTGATATTACAGCTGAACATGCTGCCTCTAGCGCTTCCAGCTACTGCTATCAAATGCGCTGTAGCAACTTTCACTGTTGAACAGCGTAGTCACTCACACTGAAATGCAATTAAAGCTGGCATTTCCAGCCTCATTTCAGTCCCCTGGTAGCTGCAACCTTTCCTTTTAGCAGCACTGCTGCACCCCGGCAGAGCACATGCAGTCCTAACGAGGGAAGCGCTATGAAAATAATCTTGGCACTTATTAGGGACTCGGCAGAATTTTAACCTTGGGTATCAGCTGGATCCTGAACCTCTCAATTTTCCTGTAAAATCTCAGGCTTTCCAATGCTGCAGACACAACCAATTCTGTAACCCAAACTGCAGCACACAACAGCAGTAATTTCTCCATTCCTTCTCTCCTGACATTTACACGGGCAATTTATTGCCTGCTAAAATTACCACTTCCCTCCGTCCAATATCAAAGGGATACCTCCTCAGGGCGGTATACTGCTGTGCGAACAGATGCCATCTTTCAGAAGCAAAAAGCAAAGCCTTAACTCCATTTTACAATACAAACCTCCCAATATTCAAATAACTCAAGTTTTCAAAACCAGTAACTACATTTTGTCCTAACAATTATTCTTACTATTTACAAGTACATATTAAAGGTACTGCTTTTCCTGCCTTTCTTGCTTTCAGGCAAGGTGGAGGGGGGAGATGTGCTTTTTAGCTTAATACAGCCACCTGGAAGCCTTTCCACATAAATCTAACCTTGGCAGATAATTTTGTTCCGTTACAGTTTTTTTGCTACCTGCACGCTGCAGTCACAGACCACGACTACTTCTGCCTGCAGTATGGACTGCTCTCCACCTACACAAGAGAGTGGACTTATTTAGCTGGGGAAGAAAATAGCTAAGTCACCACTAACTTAACTGGATTTCCCCCTCAGAGCAATAAACTGACCAGGAGAGCGTTTTCAGATCACCAGTCCAAACACGTAAAATTCAGAAACAGAATTCCAGTTTCTGCACATGTATCTGTAATACCAGCAGCCTGAGCTATATAAACAGCAAAAAACCCAAATCAGGCTGAGATCGTAACCTATGACTGAAGCAGCTGACCCAAACAACACCTCCCTGCTTATCTTAAATCCATCAGTTCAATAGAATACCAAGAATCCCAGTAATAAGGTACTTTACAAGATGATCTAAGAAGCCTCTTCTTTCATACAGGCATCTGTGGTCTGAATTTACATATTTCTTCTATAAACAAAAAAGAACCAAACTGAGCATAAAGCACTCTGGACAACTACATGCTGCTTTTTAGAGTGGCTGTTATTCTGAAGCAATTCAGAAAATCTTAGTCTTGCTTATTTCCATGCAAATCCATTATTTCCAATTGTATCTGGGATATATTAAATTATGACCAAAATACAAGTATGAAGATTCTTTTTAGTGAAGGCAGTAACTTTGAAAAATGTTATGCTTTATCATGCATAAGACAGTTTTTTCCCAGAATCAAATCTGAAGTAGCTGGTCCGCTCTGGTCACTTATCAAACAACAATAATCAAAGTCGAGTTCCTCCCATTGTGAAACTATCAGATTTTGGGATGAAATCCATCTAATTTCTACTCAGAACCTCACTGAGGCAAGCACACTTACATAATGGAATTTAACTTTCTTACAACTGATTTAAGCCTGAGCAAAACCCAAAGGAGACATTCTTGTGTGATTTTTGGCTAGCGTCATGCCACAACCTGTATGCTATACCCACACATAGTTGGCCTTCCTCACCAAAAAACAAGTCCCGAAGTTCCTGGCAAATACTCTGTCTGCATCTCAGAAAGCGTGTCTGCCTGGGAATTCGTGAGGCTTCCACCGTGATCTCTCCCATCTGCAAAGAACACTAGTTTCACATATGAAAGGGCTGATGGTGGTGTTGAAAGACAGAGGGAGTGTATTCAAACAAGCAGACTCCTGAATTTTCTATTCCGAGAACTATTATATCAGAATACCACTCCCAACCTCTGGTTTATCTGACAACAGCACTGGGATAAGAATAAAATTTAAAGTAAGTAAAAGAAACAAGGGCTTAGCGTGAAGCCAGTACAAGATTCAGATTCTGTTTCACAAATGCCCATGGAGGACATGCTTGCCCATTACTATACACACTCATAACCTGAAAGATACACAAAATTGTTGAATCATCAACTGTAGGAAACAGCTCACTGCTTGAAATATGTCATCAAAACCTGGTTATTTCAACACATAACTGAAAGAGACACAGGAAAAAAAAAAAAGCTCGCCATTTTCTAATTAGCTTCATCTCAAACACCCCACAAATTCCAAGGAGAGCTCGCAACTTCACAGAGCAGGTCACCTAAGCATTTATGCTAACCTATAAAACTGTAACATTTTACAACCTACCAGAGTTAGCCCCCCTCATTCCAGGGTTGAGATTAACGTTAATGGCAAAGCAATGTAGCTCCCTAATTATAAAAGGAAATTTAGAAAACATTTTCTTAAAGCCCTTCAGATTTTGGCATTATTCCCCGCCTTAATGAACGTTAGCTCTATTCAAAGGTTGCATTTTCCCCAGAAGAAATGCTCTTCATTTCCTACCACCCAAAAGCTTGTCCTAAGAAGAGATTAGATCCCTTCTTACCCAGGGTTCAAGTAACATTCTTGCCATCATAATACAAAGCAAGACTTACTCAAAAGCTTCTCTGAAGCCAAACTAAGTCACTATCCTCCTAGACTTTATGAGGCATACTTGGATAAGCGAAGGACCCGACCTAAATCTCAGTTTAACTTCCTTGCTTTTCTAAGAGCTTTGAACTTTACATAAGTATTTGCCTAGAAATTTAATGCTCCTGTATTTAAGAAGAGTAACTTTGCAGTTTTAACATGCAAGATTTTTACCTAAGAGGTAACACAAAATTGTCAAGGACAATAAAAGGAAAACTACAGTAAACCAGAATTCTTCCCCCCCTCTTAATTCTACGTTCATACAACTTGTAGCTGTCCTAATAAAGCCGATCTTGTCCCATCAAGCCTAATACTGCACTGCTCGGGGAAACTTTAGTTGAAGAAGTTCAGCAGTAGGTCTTAATAGACGTTAGCTTTTTGCACATCCTTTCCGTATGAGTACTATTGCTCAAAACATCACCGACCAGATCAACAATACTATACTATTTCTTCTATTTTTCCTCAATCGAGTATATACCCTACTATCATCTGATTTTTTGACTGCTGCTTGTCATTGTCAACAGACAAAAGACCAAAGCTCAAGAGTACACCCAGCCCCATCAGAGACTTCTAAAGGACAGAATTTCAAGCATTCTTCCTTCCCACTTATACTGCCCATTGCTCCGAGACAAAAGAGAAAACATAACACACAAGACAGACAATGAAACGTACTGCAACAAGCGATGTCAAATATACTATGCAAACTGACCAATCTACTACTCGCTGTTCCTTTTAAGGACTAGACAAATTCATCATAATTTTTACGCCATCCCATCTCAAAGTCAGGCTGCAGTTACACACAAAATCTAAGAAACAGCTCCCCTTAATTGGCTTTTTTTTTTAATCTTTAAAAAAAGCTTTTTTTTAAGGGTTCTTTCTGCTGAGTGCATAACAGAAGACAGATTACTGATTTAGCCGCTACTTTCATGTAAAAACCCCTCTTATATCAGCATAGTATCTCTCTGCAACATCTTTTTTTTTTTTTTTCCAACCACACATTATCTTCAACATTGATCTATGCTTTTAAGTTTGATCGATTAGGATAGCTGTAGTATGGCTTATTCCCCTCTGCTTTAGGAGCCAAAACATCGAAACATCTGAAACTATTTTCCATCAAAGATGGTGAATGTAGGAGGAGAAAGGATTACAGGTGTGGGCAGTTATAGAACAAAAACCCTATCAGCTACTATAGACTTGTGCCGGACGCTTCCAGGAAGTTCCTCCACATAGGTTTACTCCGTGCTGGACTGTACCAGCAGCACCGTGCTGCTGAGCAACACCATCCCGTGCTGGGGACACCACAGAGTCAGTACAACCCCACGGCCTTAATGAGTACAACCGGTCAGCAGTCGGCTTCGCTACGCTGCTGATGCGAAGAAAAAAAAAAAAAGCCAGAAACGGGAACAAATCAACCCGGTTTCCCCTCGGCATCTCAGAAGTGGCTCTAAATCCTGCGCAGGGCCGCGTCTGGAGGCAGTTTGATCCCAGCTTCCCTGAGCCAGCAGGACCGGAGCGCTCCCGGTCCGCACCGCATCCCTCACCGGTCCCACGGGCCTGGCGTGACACCCCCCCCCCCCCCCCCCGTGAGCAGCAGCCGGGGGGGACGACTGGCACCTCGGGGACAGCTACCAGCGCACCGGCACCCCCCCCCCCCCCCGCCCCTCCCCGGGGGCAGGACCCTCCTCGCCGCCGCCACCGCCCCCCGCCCCCGTTTCCCGGTGTCCGTTAGGGAAGGCCCGTCCGGGAGCGCGGCAGCGGGGCGGGGAAAACTTCCCCTCAAGGGCGCGGCGGCCCCGCTCCCGCAGCCCCGGGCCCGCAGCGCTCTGCGGCGCCGCCATGGCGGGGCCCGCCCGCCGCGGCTGCGCGTTCCCGGCGGCGGGAAGCGGGGCGGCCCGGCCCGGCCCTCCCCGCCGCTGCACCTGCTGCCGCGGGGGAGGGCGATGCGGCCGGCGCCGCCGGACCGGGCCACGCTCCCCGGTGGGCGGGGGGGGGCGCTGCGGAGCCCGGGACGGCCCGCCCGCACCTCCGCCCCAACGGCCCGCCGCTACCACCTCCTCCCCCCCCCCCCCCTCGCCTCACGGCGGCGCCCCGCGCTCACCCACGCTCCGGTAGCCCAGGATCGCGATCTTGCGGGACTTGGACGGCGGCATCTTCTCCCCGCCCGGCCCCGAACCACATCAAGGGCGGCGGCAGCGGTCGCGGCGGTGGAGGAGGAGGAGGCGGCGGCAGCGGTCGGCGGTCGGCTGACGGGGAGCGGGGCGCGCCGCCAGCGACATGCGGCGGGGGGGGGGGGGGGGAGAGGGAGGAGGAGGAGGAGGAGGAGGGGCGGCGGAGCGGCGGGCCGACCGCACGGGACCCGCGGCGCCTGGCAGCGGCGGCGGCAGCAGCAGCAGCAACGGCAGCGCCCGCCCCACGTGACCGCCGGGCTCGCCGGCCCCTCACGTACCTGTGCGTCACAGCGTCACAGGCCGGAGCGGCGACCTCGCCGCCGCCGAGAGCCGGCGCCAGGCGCCGCGAGGGGAAAAACTCGCTGCGTCATGCCTTCCGCCCCCCCCCCGCACACCACACCACACCACACACCCCCCTTCACCCGCCGCACCGCCGATTGGGCGGCGCCGCCGCAGCGCGGGCGGCGATTGGCCGAGAGCGGCAGCTTGCGGGTAACTAGACGGCGTTCAAAGAGAGGGGGCGGGGCTGACGAGCGAGGGCGAGCGGGGACGGGGATTGGGCGGAGGGAAGCCTGGCAGCGGCGCGTGCGCGCGGCCGCCTCGTCGGTCCGTTGCCCGCTCGCGGGCTCCAACGGCCGCCGCGCTCCTGAGGGGACAGCCGGCCGCCCTCCCGCCCACGGCGGCCGCCTCACAGGGAAGGCGGCTGCACGACGAGCCGGTCAGTCGGATCCGGCGCTGCTCCTGAGTCGGTTCGTGTCCCGGAGGGCTGCGGGCAGTTGGCGGCGGCCGGCTTGCCCTGTCAGGGCGGTAGGCCCCGGGCCGCGCTCGCAGTCCGTAGAGCCCGAGGCTCCAAGGACACGGCCGCCGGGCCGCCTGTCCCGAAAAGGGTCACTGCGCCGGGCTGCGACGTTTATTTCAAATCGTGTCGGTGCTGCCTTTGCACGGAGATAACTTCTGGGGAAACGCCGGGTCTGAGCGGCTATGAAGTGCTGGCGGTTGCCTGTGAAGGGAAGAGGGGTGTGTGTGGAAAAAAAGTCGTTAACTATGAGATCCAAGCGGTGGCGAGTTTCCCACTTTGAAAAAAGCGAGCGCTGCATGTGCTAGTGGTGACTTCGGCACTTAGTGGATGCAGAATTTAAGGGAGAAAGACACGAACAGGAAACTTGTCTTTTTCCCCCTCACTGCTACTTAGTTTGAACACACGTTTGGTAATATTTACCCATTCCACGTTTTCTACATACGTGGATGTTGCTTAGAAATAGAAATAGGGTTTTCTATGTGTATCTTGTCTTTTTGGGAGGTACACCAATACCTAACATGCAGTTATGTACAACTCATTGGTACAACTAAACCCACCCAACAGCTTGATGATGTTAAGGGAGATGGGTTGTCTTCTCCTCCCTGATCTCAACCATTCATTCCCATGCGCTAGCATTCATCTAGCCTGGTAAGAGGGCAGGGAACAACAGCAAAAGAAAGCTATACACAAAAGCAATTTGCTTCTGAAGAAGCAGACAAGCTTTAAGGAGGTATCTGCATTTTGGGGGATAGTCTGATGATACCCTTCGTCTTTTGGATTATAGGATCTTGAAGGCTAAGTACTGGTAAGCTGTGAAACAGCAGGTATGATGGCCTTTAGCAAATAGGTACAGGACAAAAGTATAGTTATTTCATGAGAAAAGGGGGGTGCGTGTGTGTACATTGCCAGTGATGGCTGCAGTGGATATCATTCTGCGTGGTCCTTCTCCATGTCCAGCTCTTCCACTCACTACAGTACAGATTCCCACTTCACCGCAGCTCTGGAGTACCACACCACAGGGACTGGTGCGATCCTGCCACACGGACGGATTTGGTGGGCCTGCAGAAAGAGTAGTGCGTGGAAATCCTGCTTTTGTGAACAGATATTGTTGAAAGCTCGCCAAGAGGTGTGGAGGGGCAGTCCTGCCTGATGTAGATCACTGTATCCCTTTTTGCCTTGTGTGTTTTAAAAGACCTAAGTCTTCTTAAAAGACAGGAGGATTGCAGCAGCCATAATCCTGCAGGACCATCCCTTGTGTAGCTCTGCAGCGGTGCTGTCATCTCTGCACTCACTCCCTCTGGAACCATGCCATGGTCCAAAATCTGGGCTATTTACTGAGCCAGAGGACTGAAAGAACTGAGTTAAGAGTTACCTTCCAATGACATCAGTAGATTTGGAAACAGGTGAAGTTTGTGGTAGTTGGTGCTTTCAACTTCCATATCCTTACAGTTCTTATGACTTGCCTGTTGTATTCAGGCACTGTGCTTTTCACTCTGCTGATACCTAATCTGCATTTTCAGAAAATATATTTGTACCCTTCCACATATTCAGAGTGGCAAGCATCAGTATTTTTTCATTTGTGAGCATTTCTGGTTTTGCTCCCTCCTTGATACCCCACTTCTCTTGATCAGTTCTGTTCCCGTACTCCCTTTTTCTTACCCCACTCACCTTTTGGACCCTTCTCTATTCATTTATCTTGTTTCCGTTAACCTGCACTCAGTCACTCATTTAGGAGAACTCACTACTGCAGGGTTTGTGCTCCCCCCCCTTCAGCTGCTTTATTTACTGCCTCTAACTGCAATAGAGTTGTCCCACTTTCGGGTACCCTCCAAGCTTGCTCAGTCTGTGTTGCAGCAGGAACACAGAACTCGTCCTGCCTGGGCACAGGTGTTTTTTAAACTTGCAGAAAAAACTATGACTTTCTTTTCTTCCACTTGTTCTTTGGAAGGAATTGGCTAATAATCCTCATTCCGTCAGGATCACATAAGTGCTTCATTTTATCTTGACTGGGACACTCAAAATACAGACAAATACAGAGCTTTCAGGGAACTTTGACATTTCTCCACGCTCTAGGACTTGGGGATACTGCCGAGTGGCTTTCGAGAGCACTCTGGGATACTGCTACTCAGCGGTAGCAGCTTAAGCAGAGGTGAGAGGATCTGGATCGCAGTAAGGTTGTCATTGCATTTCTGCCCAGGTGAAGTTTAACGCTTCTGGAGTGCTCTGGCACAGAGGGAGAGCGCACCTTCAGCTGTGAAAATCTAATCAGGGCATTGTGCGTTAAACTTGAACTCCTGCCGTTTATATACTTGGGGCTGAACAGCTTCACACACTAAGTGGCCCTTTGCTGAAGTTCTCTCCCCCTCCAACAATCTTAAGTGTAACGTTCAGGTTGTGATTTCACAGCGCAGTGTTCCGTGGCAGCAGTAGCATTAGGGATTAGGGCTTTGCCTGTGCATTCCCTGGTCCTACTCCAGCTTCTTCATTTCTACAGTGTTTGCAAGTTGTGCTGTGAACTACAAAGGAGTTCAGAGAACTTTGGGACAAGTGACGTACACCATGCACCTATGCACTGGCTGTACTCCAGGCCTGCTTTATGTCTCGCTTCACCAGATACTCCTTCAAATCAAATGTAGCCTTTGTATCAGTTCAGATGATAAATTACATTAATTTTATTGTAAATGAGTTAACAACAGACATGGTCAATGAATGCAGCACATCAGGTACAGCCTAGGTTCTGAAAGAGAAAATACCGGATGGGAGAACTGCAAGCACCAATAGAGTATGTGTGTGCAGCGAGATCAGGAACAGACGTTGAGGGAGGCTGCAAAAATGGAACGTGTCTGTCTTTTGTGTTGCCTATATCTGCTTTTCTGTGATGGAGGAAAAACCATGATGAATTTCATGTAGTAAATGTAACTCAACAGTCAAGTATTTTTATGATAATACAGTACATACAAACCCATGGACACTCTGCTCCTCAGATTCCAAATACAGAACAGCTCTGACTTGCACATTCAATTCCTGTAACAGCAATTACCAGTATAATTACCTGCTCTGTCCTTTGGCAAATCAGGACCTTCCCGAGGAGTTTTTTTTGAAGTGTGTCCAGTGTTTGCAGTGGGCATGCTTCCACATGTACAGCATAGACTTTGCTGCCCACAGAGGTTACAAAGTACGTTCAGTTCAACCTTACACTTGTTCCTACTCCCTCCTGCATTTTCACAACGATGGTACTTTGCAATATTAAGATAGAAACACTGGCAAAATGTTAGTAGAAGCAAATTAAGGAACTAATTCGGTTCACGGGGGCTACTGACATCACAGGTTTATGCCATACAGGTCCAGGTATGCAGCTGGCAGGGATGCACTCTATAGATACTTCTTTTCTGAAGGAATGGGTTTGATGTACGAGTGTAGGTCACCTCCTGTTCCCATTCACTTCAGTGGGAACAGGTCTGACTGCCATCATCATGGAACAAATGGGTACTAAGAAAGTGACTTTCAAAACCACATTTAAATTAAGACCTGAAGTTAAGAGTAAAGAGCAGTGTCTGCAAAACATTCTTTTTGCATAAATGCATTATGTGGGTACAAGGGTAGTATTAAATTATTCAGAATGACGCTTTCCTGTGGAAATTGCCCCTAATAAGCGTTCAATATGGGAGCATAAGGGGTGAAAGTTCATAAAAACTTTGGAAGTAAACTGGTTACTTCTAAAAGTGACTGGAGAGCTCAGTACAAACGGTTCAAGAGCCTGCTGTGTGACAGCATTAAGCACATGTCGTTTCACTTCCAGTTGGAACAAAACTGAAAGACTCCCAACTTACCCCATGCTCTCTCCAAAGATGGCAAGGAGTGTTCTCAAAGCAATGCGTAGTCTTGGATCCACTTCAGTCAGATTCCTCTTGTCTGCTGTGAGGACAAGACTCAGGCCTCAGAAAGTGAGGCTGGTTCTTTCTGTGTTACCCAAACTTTCCCAGCAGAATAATATTCCTTAGTAAAAAGATGATGAATAGGCCTCGGATATGCAACAATTGTAGTTCAGTTCCTAGCAAACAGCAAATACTGTCTGGGGGGGGACGGGACTTAAAGATCTCAGACCTTCTAACTAGAAGGATTCCAGAAGTAAAACAGGAAAATGTTTTCATCAGTCAAGCGATCAATGCCAGCAAAGCATGATTTTTTCTGAATTAGTTCAGAGCACCTCTAGATACTGAAAAATATTGAGGGCTGAAGTCCACTAAGAAATGTTTTCTTACACCTAAACAGCTAAAAATACCCAGAGTAGGTAAAACCCAAACTTAATCTCCTCCCTTCCAAGACTAAGAAGCCCTTTAGAATAATTATCTTTCACAGACCTCTCTTGCTGGGCAAGGAAACGCACAGGGAAGCACAGGAATCAGTCACGTGTTTTACAGTCCTGCTGGTTGAAATAGAATCCATTTCTGCAGTGTCTCACATCCTCAGGACAGATATATACGCTATTGAACAGGCTTTTCAGCAGAGTCACTGGGGAAGCTTACTGCCATCTCCATTTGCAGCATGCTCCTGTCTGGGGAAAGAAAGGGAGCACCTGGAGCCATTGCTGTGCTCTCAGATCTATAGGTACTGCTTGCTGCCTGTCCAAAGGAAAAAAAATGTACAAGAACTTGATTTTAATGATGTTTTATTCATTCTTTCCCATGGCTGAGGCCTCTCACGAGCCATGCAAAGTCCTAGGTCAAAGCTTTAGTTGCACTGTCACTTTAATCTGGTACATGCAGCAGTGCTGCTGAGTCACCCCTCAGTTCTCTACCCTCATTTACTTACTCCTGTCCCTCCCTGGTGCTGGAACAAGCATTTTTCTAGCTCTGTAGTAAACTGATCTGTATTAAAAATGACACGATTTCTTTAGTTGGGTTTACTGCATCAGCACTGGTACTTGTGCCAGTACAAGCAGAGTGCCTTTTTGATAGCACTGCTGTTTATTCATGCCTGTGGAGTTACCACTGCAATTCTACTTCTCACAAATTCAAAGCTCAGAACTGAATTCCAGAAAGGGTGGAAATTCTCTAAATACAGTTTTGTATCACTGAGGCGGCTGCTTTCTATGATTTTGCTAGTCTTGTGTCCACAGCACGTCAACAGCACTTGTAATAATGTTAAAATAGGAAGTCTGTACATGGTTGTTCAAAAACTGCAAATTCATTCTGGCTTTCTGCATACTAATTTATGCAGACAGGCTGAAAGCTGTCTGCATGGAACAGGGCCAAAAGCCTTTGTGCTAAAAAATAAAATATATAAAGAAGTACCTAGCAGTGGTTCAACCCCTATCTCAAAAATCCCTTGAATATAGGGCTGAAGAATATGCTTATGCATATATAGCGATAGGTAGAGAGATCTCGTGATGCATTTAGGCAACTCCCTGGCATCCCATCTCCTAGAGGAGGCCACAGTGCAGGTGCTGGAGCCCTGTCCGGGCTTTCACAATGTTGCATCTGTGGGGCTTGGGTGGCTTTTGCAGGTAGTACTGCCCACCACTTACCCTTAATACAAAGTTCTCATCTACCACAAATTATCCCCTCCACACATCCCCCAAAGAACGAAAGCCACTATTTTTAGTTTCTATCACTCCATCTCCCCAACAAAGAAATATCAGAGCTGTGCTGATGTCACCTCTGATGGCAGCAATCGGCACCCAACCCTAAGGTTGCTGTTGTTAGGCCAAACCAGCTACTTCAATTCAATACCATCCGGAATTGCAGGGAACAGAGTCGGTATTTACCTAGTCAGAAAAGGTGCCGGAGAAGACTTGACAATATTTTTCACGGAGTAAGAAATAAATAGAGATAAAGTCTAAAAGAACAGTTTCCATTACATACTACAGGAATATTTTTATACATGAAAGACACAAGAAGAAAATTTTCACACATTTAGTTCAAAATTTAGATTCTTACTGAAAGTGAAAAAGTTCTAAAGAAAGGGGTTTTGATTACTATTAAAAACCTCACATTTTATAAAAGCAAACAAAACTGTTAACCTTTTACCTCAATGTTTATAAATGGAAAAATAATGGATCAATTTACTGCATTATTCCAGTACAGTATTCAGGCTGGAAACACAGTAAGAAGTAGTACTGCCTGCATTATTTCATTAGCATAAGCCACCTTTAAAGTCGAAGGAAAATAAGAATGCTTCTACACCTAGTTTACACTAATAAAAATGCACGTACATTTATACATGCAAAAGAACTCGGCAAGAACCGCTGAAAACAAACTGATGTTGTAGGGTTTAATTTCTTCCATCTACAAGAATCTACAATTATAAAAGTCTCATCTTCAAACTTTACAGTACATTTACATGAGCAAATACCCCACAGCTTTCCTCACTCCTCCACTTCTGTACAAATCATATACAATAAAAAGTTTCGGTTTTGTTGTACAAACATCGTTTTACACTTTAATACAGATGAAAATACTGTTTCCTGGCACCTCATTTCCTCCATGGTGCCTGTGTGTTACAGGACAGAGCACTTTTGATCCATGCTTCTGGAATCTTCAACTCAAGTGATACGGACTGATCAACGGGCCACAGCTTCTGCAACAGTTTTAAATAATGAGAAAATCTACCACTTGTTTGTATAACAATCAACAGTTTATTAATGGATATGGTGAAATTTTAGCTATCCACCAAAGATGTGTAAAAAATTGTCATGAAAGTAAAAATAAATAAAGCTGTTTTTAAAATCAGTCTTGTTTTACATCTCAGTTCAGAATGCAACATTTAACACAAAACTGTCATTGAAGTTTTAAAGAAGTCTACCGATATTCAAATTACAGCTTTTATGACAAATCTAATGAGAACTGAAACTGATTTGGTTTTGTTTAAAGACTTTCACATTCAAATACAGTGTCTCATTTAGCACAATACTTCCTTTGACAGTGATGGGCAACAGTGATGACATATTGCTGTATTTTGACATAAGGCACTATGATATGAATATGCCATACACTTGCCTTATGTCACATATATCCATTGCTGACCAGTGACTTCTGTCAAATACAAAATGAAAAAGTTTCAGAATACAGTGCATTTTAATGAAGGACATCATGTGAAGTCTTCCAGCAAATGTTTTGAAGACATTTTGAAATACAAGCCTACATTTTAACATAAGCTTTTGTCATGCTGCTTTTTTTGTGACATCACTGGGGGGAATAGACTCATCATCCATCACTAAGTCCCAATACACATTCTCAACCATCCTGCTCTGTTCTATTGCAGTCACTGTTCTTGAGACAAACTTGACCCAGAAACTTTGTTCGAGTTCTCCTACAAACGTGTATACATTCACAGCAGTCATTCACTTTCATTCTCCTTTTGTTTGGCACCTGTTAACAGAAGAGGAAAGGATGCGTGATTTCCTTATGCACATAGCACTTGGCTTCCGGAAAAGCACTGCTCATTCTGAATGCTGGAACTGTGTCTGACCACCTTATCAGAGTCTTAGTACTGGACACCATTTATAAAGAACATACTGCAGGATTGCTAAATGCTAATGTAAAACATAGTGAGGAAGGCCTTGAGACCATTATTGCTTCAAACTTCATTGGCAAGGTAGTCCAAGTAACTCTTCCGGGAAGTTACTAGAAGTGGCTTTGAAGATTCTCCCCAGCACAAAAATTTATTTTAAAAAACCCCAACCAAAAAGCCACACCCCAAACCTGTCCATCAGCTTAGAAGCCAAGCTTAATCATCATAATAGCCTCAAAAAATGAAGTCCTGCCTGAGAACAAATGATGTAAGAATTCAGTTTAACTACACTGTGTTGATGGACCCATTTTTCCTGGCTCAGAGGCAGATTTTGCTTACAGCAGGGATCCAAGAGACCTGTTCAGCAGGACTATACAGCATCTAGCCTCTTCTCCAAGTACTCAAACTAGCCACATGCTGGGCAACAACTGAACCCTATGGTGAGTTTGGCTTCAGCATCCAACTCTAGAGAGCAAAAATCTCGTGCCAGCAACCTGGAGTTACTACTTGTAATGTATAATCAAACACTAGAAGATTCATTAAATACATCCAGTTTTCACACCACAACTGATACTTTTTGCCCCTAATGTAGGCTGGTCTTAATTCCTGCCAGTCAATAAATTTTCCTTTCTAGTCTGTGAAGAGAAATGGACACTTTTAGGGCATGATTTATCTGGTTGTTCTTACGCATCCACTTTAAGAGGTATATCACACTCTGGACTCCACAAACTAGATCTACGTTGCAGACATCCTCACTTCATGAGACAAATCCCAATCTAAAATCGGGCAGCTGCCTGTGGAACTGCAATATAATGCCTAACTGCTCCTAAAAAATGCCTTCCCTCACCTCATCTCTTCCAGTGGCATAATCCTGCCCCCTCTGTTGCTCTAACCCCTGTACTCAGTACTAGACTCTTCTGTGAGCCAGTTTAGTGTGCCAAACTGACAAAACTGCAGCTTTTTTGCTGGCTCAGTTTCCTGTTTGATAAATGAGTTAAAGCAGCTCACAGAGGGATCTCATGAGCATGGGTGCTACCCACACGCTAAACACCAGAAGCACATGGCCCAGAGTATGGGAGCAGGAACTGCCCTTTTTAATTACAGAGCACTGTTGATATCGGCTCACAAGAGTTGCAACTTAAGTGTCTGTGTAATTCCAGTATAACAAAGCTCTTGGTTTGTCAGTATCCAGATTCATCTTTTCTGTCTAAACTTTGCTCCATTAACAGTTAAGGTCTACTCTACTTGGATCCTTCTACCCTCCTCATGAGGGAAACTATGTCCTCTGCCTGGAGAGGCACCATCTGCCTGTCTTTACGTTTCCCTCTTAGGAGGGACATATGTCCCTCCATCTCATTCTAGGCAATAAGCCCATTTGACCCAGGCCTTTGGGCTGATTTCTCATCCATACCTTTCACAGAAAACTGGGTTACTTGCTCTTCCAGGGCCGTAAAAGGAACCAGATGCACTAACGTAATACCTCCAGCAGTATCACTGATTACTTCTTTTCAGAGGAGAAACCTTATTAGTTGAAAAGCTACATTAACTTTTTTTTTAAATCTACAGAGAAAGACATTTACATTATCATGTTATCTATCAGTGCAAGTAAGAGATCCCAGTTACGCTCACATTTAGACTTCCTTTTTTGAAGGATGTACCCAGCTCTGTTTGTTTAGTCTGAGGGTTTTTTCTGAAGCAAAATTGTAATCCTCAAGATGTTTTTTGTCTTCCTTACAAAGCCAAAAGAGGGCTTTGCTTTAGTTCTTGTGACACTGAAGTCGTTTATGTGGTCAAAGTGAAGTTACAATTAAGAACATAAAGCATGTTAGTAACTTGGGCAAAACAACAACAACAAAAAAACCAACAAAAAACCAAAACAACAAAAAACCGCAAACCAACCCCACTCAACCAACCAACATAAAAGTAGCAGAAATAAACCTATCATTGGATACTTTTGTTAAAAGGAACCTGATCGTGTTTAGTAATACACTAGAGATTTCTACTGGAATAATTCTGGTGATCTGAGGTACCGCCTCTGACATAGTTGTGCCAACCAAAACCCACAGCGTAGCTGGACAACTGCAGGGCTCCCAGGAGGTGGTTTTGCAGAGCTAGTGGAAAGCACAGCTGCATCCACACTAGGAGCACTTGGCCAGAAGGTGAAAGAAGGGGGAAGGCACCCTGTTGTAGATGTTGTCTATACATACAACATTCAACTTCATCCTGTTTTTCCTGTTAAAACATTAATCAGGACCTTTTTTTCTAATAAGAAGATACATGAACAGCAGCAACATTCATGAAGCTTCTGCATGCATTCCTCAGTGAACAAAAGACTGACAGTTAATATTTTGTCAGCTTTTTCCTGAAGTGAAATGAAAAGTGTATTTAAGAACTATGATCAAACAGTTACAGAAGTTGAAAATCAAAAGTTTGTCATTGCCAAATAGATTAAAACCAGTAGGGTGTACACACTACCAAATGACTTATGGCAAAGGACAGAAGGCAACATCCATACCTGCTGGTGTGAGTACCAAAGCTTGTAGAATGTCAGAAAGGGAGATGATACCCACAATGCTATCTGCTTCATTCACTACCACTAAACGATGAACCTGCAAGCAGGGAAAATATTTTGAAATATATTTGCCTGACTTAAAGTAGTAGCTGAAGCAAAGAAAACCAAAATCTTAAAGTAATGCAGTATGAAGACAAGTAGAAAAAAAAAATGGTTCAAAATGTTAGCAATACCAGCTCACACAGCAATACAAACATGCTTGCCCTACATAAATGAAAACTAGTACATGTTTCAAAAGCACACAGCTATCCGACACGGCAACAAAATCAGATTTGAAGTGACAGCTAAGCCAAGATCTAGGTCTTTAAAATACTTCTGCTCTCAAAAAGTGGCACTCACATCAAACACTTTTCCCCAATTTACAGGCTCTGCCCAACTCAGCCTGTGATCTCAAAAAACAAGATACAGTAATAAAATGAGGCTTCCTTCTGAAAAATACTTTCTCAGAGAGTGGCACGGCACTAAAACTTGTTGTATCTTCACATGTCCAAGTTGGGTTTAACCTAATTTTTCTCACAGGGCTACACAATTGAAACTGACTGCCAGGTTGGTTTTAAAATCTTCATTTTGCATGAAGACAGAAAAAAAAAATTCAACTTATCTGTGCAAACTCACTGTAGAGTTAATAAACACATGGACACAACTTGGAAGAAAGATTTATCAACAGCAAGACTGTATTTTTAAATAATGATCCTTACAAATCTATTCTAGGAAATATTTTATAGCACAAAACTTTTGTCCTAACTGTAGGGAAAGTAGGTGGATACTCCTGTATCCTGAGGCTCATTGGCCAGAGCAGGCTACAGCAGTGAAAGACCACTGCAGAACCAGAGAGTGCCCTAATGTCAGTGCTGGCACCAGAGCCTACTGCAAGTGGGCAGAGTTGTATAACTTAGGAGCTGGTTCAGCTGTGATGTTTAAGTAAGTGATCCTAAAAAGGGTGTTTGTCAAAAGCTGAGAGCCTGCTACGTGTTTACTTTATACCTAAGTGAATTCTCTCTCTTCACTATTTTAAGTTCAAACAATCAGATATAATGGTGAAAAAAGTAAAAAGAATTTTTCTCATCTTCTCACAGAGGTGACAGCAAGAAAGCTTTATCAGTCTTGATTTAATAGATATGTTAATTTATGGTTGAGGTCAACCACTTCATTGCTAGTCAGATACAAGGAAAGAGGAGCTCTGAATTATTTGAACAGTCATACCCACCCGATACAGGGAGGAAAGAAAAGGCGGGGGGGGGAAGGGAAGAGAAAATATTGTTGCATTTTCTTTTTGATGAAACTATATTGTGATATTTTAGATGGCATTATTAGTTTTTGTATATGCACATATTTAATTGTTTTATTCTTCTCTCAGTGTAATGAATTCAAGAAAAATGGACAATGTAATTGTTTCACTTCCAGTAAGATCAAGCACTCATCTGGCAGCTAAAAATAGCTTGTAGTTTTGACTGACTCATTTTGACGTATAATCTCACTATGTGTGGCAGTGTGCTTCCCCCCCTCCTGCCCCCAGCAGGACCTGTATTTCCCATAATCCTGATCAAGTGATAATCACCAGTGGATGTGTCTGCTGTGATGGCTGCATCCATCTCAAAGTGGATTTTGGGGAGACAGATAACAATACAATAACCAAGGGCTAATTTGAACAATGCGCCCACCTAACCACAGTGCTGGTTAATGTCCAACTCAAGCCAAATTTGGAAGAAGCTAACATCTGTAGTCAGTATGCAAATATGACTATGAGTCAATTATCTTACTCCTTAAATAGTGGACAGCCCAGGGCCCGTTGAGCTCTCCTGCACAGCAGCAGGACGCCAGGGTCTCCCCTTGCGTAGGGATGCCTCTCAAGGTTACTCCTCGAGATGGAGAGATTCCTTGCTGCAACAAATTCTCAGTGATTAATGGCATGCTAAACTTTGAAATCTTAGCTAAGTGATATAAAGGATTGATTGTGCATATACAATGCTTTAGACATAAACCACTGACCAAGTCTGAGACTAGGAGTGGATCCAGCTGCACCTAAACTCCTCCCTGAGAAGGAGTTTAGAAAGCAAGGGGGTCCTTTCTGAACCTCATAACTCAACGGGAGGGTCTCCCTGACAGTTTTGTCTGACCCTGTCCTCTATGCAGTAAGTATCAAGTGAACCTTGCCATTGAATCTTCTTAAACCACTGTCGCATTTACTGTCAAACTTCGTTAAATCACTGTTTTATATCAATAAACATATTGCTACTTCTCTCTTATGAGTGAAGTGTGTCACTCCATCTGCAATGCTATGTTTAGACTGAACCAAAGGGTAGGAGCTGTTCTTAAAACCCAAATGTCTAAAGCTTCTTAACATAACAATAAAATTATCTAAATTTGAAATTTGTATATCAGCAATGCTAAAATTATTCAATTTCAGGAAGAAAATCAAGCAGATGCAGAAAGTTACAAGTAAACATTGCTAAATGGAGGTTCTAACAGATTATTAACAAAGTAGAAGTTTTGCTCATATCAAGTGTATGTATGGTTACAGCCCTGAAGATTAAAAAAAAAAAAAATATCTTGTAATTGAAGAAGTTAGAGCATCTAAATGGAGTTGATCACACCTTGGAGACAACTGAAACTGGTAATACTGATTTTCTTCTGCAGAAAGGCATAACAGGGGAGGAAGACCTACATACTCATTCACCTCCATGTATAAGAAAGTTCCCAGTACCAACAAACAAGAAAAAACAGTACCAAAAGAATGGAAAGCACACAGATAAGTAATTTACAAGAGCAGTTACTGAAGGATTCTTCACAAGAACATATTTTCTGGCCCTGTGTATCGGGTTTGGGTGGCAAGGTTTTGGTAGCGGGGGGGGTTACAGGGGTGGCTTCAGTGAGAAGCTGCTGGAAGCTTCCCCTATGTCCGACAGAGCCAAGGTCAGCCGGCTCCACGATGGACCCGCCACCGGACAAGGCCGAGTCCATCAGCAATAGTGGTAGCGCCTTTGGGGTAACAGATTTAAGAAGGGAAAAAAGTTGCTGCGGCACAGAAACTGCAGCCAGAGAGAGGAGTGAGAACATGTGGGTGAACCAACCCTGCAGACCCCCAGGTCAGTGCAGAAGGAGGGGGAGGAGGTGCTCCAGGCGCCGGAGCAGAGATTCCCCTGCAGCCCGTGGGGAAGACCATGGTGAGGCAGGCTGTCCCCCTGCAGTCCATGGAGGTCCACGGTGGAGCAGATCTCCACCTGCAGCCCGGGGAGGATCCCACGCCGGAGCAGGTGGGTGCCTGAAGGAGGCTGTGACTCCGTGGGAAGCCTGCACTGGAGCAGGCTCCTGGCAGGACCTGTGGCCCCGTGGAGAGAGGAGCCCACGGAGCAGGTTTCCTAGCAGGACTTGTGACCCCATTGGGGACCCATGCTGGAGCAGTGTGCTCCTGAAGGACTGCAGCCCATGGAAGGGACCCACGCTGGAGCAGTTTGTGGAGGACTGTGTCCCGTGGGAGGGACTCCACGCTGGAGCAGGGAAGAGTGTGAGGAGTCCTCCCCCTGAAGAGGATGAAGCGGCAGAGACAACGTGTGATGAACTGACCGTAACCCCCATTCCCCATCCCCCTGGGGGGGCTTGTTAGAGAAGCCGGGAGTGAAGTTGTGCCCGGGAAGAAGGGAGGGGTGGAGGGAAGGTGTTCTGAGATTTGGTTTTATTTCTCATTACCCTACTCTGGTTGATTGGCAATAAAGTAATTTTCCCCAAGTTGAGTCTGTTTTGCCCGTGACAGTAATTGGTTGAGTGATCTCTCCCTGCCCTTATCTCGACCCACGAGCCCTTTGTTATATTTTCTCTCCCCTGTCCAGCTGAGGGGGGAGGAGCGATAGAGCGGCTTTGGTGGGCACCTGGTATCCAGCCAGGGTTGACCCACCGCACCCTGTTTCACAGTATTTCTATGACAGCAGTGCAGGACTCCGTATGCATTAACTAATTGTACCCATTAAATTTCCTGAACAATATGCCAATCAACCCTAGCCGTAAGCTGGAATTTAAAGAATTATTTCCCTGCAACACTTACAGCAGGCTTGGAATAAACTTGATTCTTTCAAAGCAGCTTTGCATTCAGTTCAGTTAATGTCATAAAACAGAAATGCAAATAACCAACTATTATTACAGATATACTGTACAATATTTTGCACATCCCTCTAAGCACCTATCACCTAAGTCTATACAGCAAAGTAATACCCAACACATGTAGTTATGAAAAAAATACTTCCACCAAGTAACCAAAATAACTTGGAAAGGATAAATTTCTACTGTTTATTACTTTGGTAATACAACTTTTAACCTACAGTAAAGGGAAAAATACAAAGCAAGCTCACCTCAGCCTTCACTATTCTATCCACAATGGTCTCCAGTGTTTCCAGCATACTACACTTCACAACACCTTCAAAATACTGAGAACGGTGCTGTAGGGCTTGCGTCACCGTGATATCTAGGTTATTATATGTTTTTTCAGCAGCAAGATTCTGGAAAAAAAAAAGAAAAAAAAAGAAACAAAAAAACCCCCAAGGCACATAACACATCTCAGTACTTAGTAATAAAGTACTCAATAAAGTAAATATTTTGGCATCAAGTAGATACACATTTCTGGTGTAAATTGAGTCTATTCCAAGTCACATATTAAATAAAGCAGATGCTCTTCAGCTTCGGTTTTTGGGAACAGTCAAGCATGCAACTGTGTTAAACACCATATGACAGACTGGGTTAACTGATAAAACTGTTTTGTGATATGCATTAGGCCAATGAAAGTCTCCTTACTTTGCTATCTGATATTTGGCTTGAAGTCACTCATCCTGCTTTTGCCATGAGTAGAAAATGTAAACATGAAGTTCTACAGATTTTAGAATATACAGAATATGCTTTAAGAATATACATTTTTTTGTTGTTTGTTTTTCATAAGATAGGGGAGGACACCAACTGCTCTGAACACCACCCATGAAGTAGATCTTAGCGGAGATCTAAGAGAACAAATTAGAGATTTTCTTCACCTTTCTTATTTGTGGGCTCAAACTCCCTCTCCTGGACTGTGCTGGCACTGCCATTTGACAACAATGTTTTTTTGCGTGTGCGTGTATATGTACTTTAATAAGTACTATAAAAATAATATAAATGAAAACCTATCACCACCACTAAAAGGAAGAAGATTAAAAGAGTTTGAAAGCTGACATTCTCAACTTTCATTTTAAGAACAGGACCATGCTTGTAGCAAGAGGACTTTGTCCAGACCAGCTGAAGCTTTCTTTGTAGGCAAAATCATAGCAATATTTTGGTAAGTGTTGGCATATCCTGGCCTCTTGATTTTGTGTACCAAAGCACTGAAGGAAGAACAAAGACAGACGTTTAAAATGAAAGCACTGGACCAAGCAATAAAATGAAATTAATTTTTGGCTACAATATACTGTGATTGGTCAAGTTTTTGGATTGAATTACACTGAACATGACAAGATAGGTTTGAGATGATCATGAAGATACAAGCAGTTTTGGTTTACTCATTAATTCCTAATGAAGGACACTAGGAGAACATAAAAAAGCCTCTGCAAACTGAAGTCACCCTACACAAAATAACTAGTGTAATAAAATGCTATTTCTATACCATCACACCATTCCCAGGTTTCTCCCATCAAGAACCTGAAAATGAATTCAGAACTCTATTAAAATGAAAGAAATCTATCAACTTAGCCAGCTGTATATACAGGCATAGCTTAAAACACTGATTTAAGTAAGCAATTAGCCACATGGTTTCAAGTTAAATATCACCAGTTGAATCTTGCAAATTCTATGTTTATTGGAAGATAAGATTATACTTTTTTTTTTTTTCTCCTCCTTCTTCTTTCAAAGCTTGAAGATCAGGTTGAAGCAGACTGATGAAAACCTGGAAGCCTCAGCAGTGATTATCTTCTAAGAATAGCATCTTTCCGCCAGGCCCATTTAATAAGCAAACTAGTATATGTGAAGAAAATCTCAAATTATCAGTAGATGCCCTAACTCCTTCCCATGTTACTAGCTAGGAGCAAACAGTGATGTTTTTTTTCCCTGACCCCAGTACATAATTTTTCCAAAGAAATGATCCAGCATCTTGAAAAATCCTATAATTTTTGTTGCCCCATCACTTAAAATGAGAAAAGAAGTGAAAAACATAAGGAACCCTCTTCCTTTTGGTGTCTTTCTGAAAAAGAACGGCAAATAAAGGAAACATGTCCTACCTCAAAGTCTAACGCAGTTACAAGATAAATTGAAACACTGAACCCACCAACTGTGAAATTTCATTGTCTTTCGTATGTTAGATCACTTTTGCTACAGCTACTACCTATTCCCTGACCGGCTTTTATGGCAGAACAGGATCTTACACAGTAGAGAATCCCAAAGAACAAAAAGAAACAGCCAGAGATATTCATATGCTTAAAGTATTTCCATTTGGGACTGTTCTCCATATTTCTGAAAGCATTCTACGCAGCATTTCAGACATCTGGATTCTTCATTAGCACTAGCAGGCTGGTGGAACAAGCAACTTGGGCACTTAAATCTCTAAAAAAGTAAGGTATCTATCAAAAGTTCCAATTAGAAGGCAGGTACATACAGCTGGGGGGGGTCAGGGATAAAAAAACCTAAATATCTTTTTCCAGTTTCTGAAGACCACAAGACTGGAAGAGCCCTTGCTCTCTGAGGTTGGCAAACCATGGCATGAATCTGACTACACTGCTGCACTCCTGAGGGAAAACCAGAAACAGTGGCCTGAATTAGATCTAAACCAAAAGGAATACAGATGCAATACTTTGGAGCCAGAGACTCACACAAAAGCACAGGCCAATTCACTGAGAAGGTCAAGTCATACAAAGTACCCAGACTGCATGGAGAAATTTGCATTCTTTTTGAAAACAGACTGTGGAATGGCAGCAGCTGGGAAAAGAAAAACCTATCTCAAAAATAGAAACAAACATAAAAAACCCTATGCCCTCTTTTTGTAAGAGTACAGCCAGATCTAGTTTTGGGTAACATCCAGAGCAGTAGATGCCTGAGTGCAAGTAGTATTACTAAGGATAGCTTAAATAAAAAATAATAATAAAAAATGCTGTGCAGGGTGAATTGAGTGTTTTATTCAGTTTGTTAACTAAAGCCTAAGGAACAAAACAGCCAAAAGTGACATATTAACGAATTAATTTGCAAATGCTTACTGCATATAAAATATTTAATAGACTTTAAGAGATATACTTACTATTACATCAAATTTGGAATAAATATCTACAACTTTTCCTAAAAAGAAAAACAAAAGTTAATAAAGTGCTTAAAATACAAAATTAGTCTTCTTGCTTCCTGCTTGCATTTGTTAACTTATAATTACACAGAAAGAAAACAGACAGGTCAAGAAGGAAAGATGGGAAAAAACCCCAAACAATCTACCAAATCATGAAGTTCTTCCAAGCCTATGAACCTATATCTTGCACAAATATTTCTCTATATTCCCCTTCTCCCCCTGCCTTTTTTTTTTTTAAATTCTTTCTCCTCCTCCCGCCCATCAATCCAGGGTTCAGCACCATTTATCTTACCACACTTTTGTATACAGAAGACCCAACACACACCTGACTCATCCACAACAGGTAATGCCGATATCCTTCTCTCTACAAATATATTCAAGGCTTTAATGATAGGAGTGTCTGGATGTATGAAGGCAATGTTGTGGTAAGTTCCTATTCCAAGTTCATCCAGATTCTCCTTCATAAAGGCAGGCTTTGGCATCTCTGACATCTACGAAAGTCAGAATGAATTTATTTACAGTGCAGTTTTCTGCACCTACCATGTCTTGTACACCTACTGTGTTTCCACATGATCGGTATATATAATCAGGAAATCTGTATTCACTCATCCATCTACAGATTCCAAATGATTGTTACAGATTACTGTAATCTGCTACTAGATTAACATAAAGCCAAAACAAGCTCAGATCTAGACGCATTACTTCTGTTCAAAGCAACTCTAAATTAAGACTATGTAACTGAATTTTTTTCTCATTTATTTTTGGAGTAACCCATCACTAAAAGCTTTTGATCCTAAGCTATGTCATACCCACTGAAACTGCAGAGAGAAGACAGCAAAACATACTACACACTGAATGCTTATTTTGAACTCTTGTTCCTTTGTTTGGCCTCCTATTCATTCCTGTGAGTAACGTTATTCACTGTAGCCTATGATAATCTCGTTTCTGGGACACAATTCATTTTTCTTTTCATGTAAAAAAGCTTCTGAACCTGAGCAGATCTTCCAGAAAGGACAGCAAATTACTCATATAGCCAAGACAAGTCCTTGGTGTTTAGGTTTCTTTAAATGACTAAAACAAAGTAAAGGTAATGTACAGGTCCTATATCAAGCTTTAATTTCTCTGTTATCAAAAAAGGATATGCACAGAGACAATGAATATGGAAGTTTATCACAAAGTTTCTATACTAAAACTTAAATTACTTAACATTAAAGACGTCTACTGAGCGCAAAAAAAAAAATCAGTTAAGCAAAGCATAATTTTAAATACTTACAAAAAGCTGGAGGAACTTGAGGATTCTTTTATGGGTAAGTATATAAAGTGCATTTCCACTGACTGGATCTATAACTGGCAATCTGTGGATTTTGTTTTTGATCAATGAATATACAGCATCAAAAAGGCTGAGGAGAAAAACATTTTTTTTTAAAAAGGATGAGTTCTAGCTAGTAATGTCAAGTAATATATACACATATTTACAAACTCCCATGAAGTACATACGATGAGTAATTATTTGCATTACCTTTAATGTTATAGAAAACAGAAGTTAAGGGATTTCAAATTACACTTTTGCAGCTGGTAAAACACATCAACAATGATATGCTCATGAACATCTAAAACCAGTAAGAAAATGTGATGGAAAGTGACTTTTTGTGGTAGAAAACATAGCAGAAATATTTCTTCACAGGTGTAAATTGTTTTCCCAGCGAGTGCTGTGCTTACAGTTCCCCTGTACTCAGAATGAATATTTCTGTTCAGAGACAAACAGTGAAAAACAGTGTTCTTGCACTTAATGCATCTCAATGCCAAACTTTTATAACATTTTCTAGGATAAGTACATATATGCAATTAAGCCAAAACAATTAGAAATTCACTGAATTATCATGGGGTATTGGCAAAAAATTATTCTCGGGAGATCTGAAACATTCCTCCAGACGCTGCAGACTATGATTTAGCAATACTCCAACCTGTGCAAGTCTGCTCTTCTTGCAAGTAAGTTTTTTTTTTTTTTCTTGGTCCTAGTAAGACTATAATAAAACAGCTGACCACCAATTGCAATAAATTAGTAAGTAATAAAGTTAGTAAAATTTGATAAAAACCTACTTGCTGAAGTAGACTTCTTCCCATACATAATAAACTATATGTTCTCAGTCCATTACAGGGATGAACTATCCCTGTTTGATATACATGGAATCAAGATTCCCATCATTGCACTGTAGATTCCACTGCTCGAGTAAGCATTTAACTACTCTTAAGTGCTGCAGTCTGATTGTCACAGAACCCAAGTCCATTTCTGGATCAGGTCTTAAGTTGACTTGCTGTATGCTTTCATACATGTCCTGCTGCATCTTCTTTATTGCAATACTTCTCTTGCTGCACCTTTGACTGAAAACAATTGTACTACTTTGTTGTCTTTGCAACCAGCTACCGTTCAAAATACATTCCTTATGACTTAATTGAAGGACTTATTCATGACTTAATGGCAATTCAACTGAGGATACAGTATAACATTACTTCGAGTTAATCACTAGAGCTCCCTTCACCAGTTTCCTTTGATAGGGCATAAGCAATCTTATTCCACGAACTGGAAGCAAGAATCAGAACTCCGCTCTTCAGTTCAGCGATTAAGTAGTACTTGAGTTGTTAAGTGATCAACTAAAGCTCTCTCTCAAGTTACCTTCGGTAAATAATGTATAATGGCAGTTTAAAAACTATTTCTTTCAAATTCCATCAAGAAGAAAAGGACAGTCATTTATATTTTAAAGAACACAACCTAGTAGTAGAGCAGAACAAAACACACAGATAATGTCTTTCCTTTAGTTAAGGGAAGTCACTTGTGTTGAAAAGTACTGTAAGTTTTCAATTACTATGATTGCTGAGAACAAGACAGCTGAAAGGCTCTGTATAGTTTTTGATTTTCGTGAAATGAACATGACTTGCAGGCTGGTTTGAAGGGTCATCATGTTGCCTTTTTGGCATGTTTTTGGGCAATTAATTTTGATCCATGTCTAGTTCATTTACCAGAACAGTTACACTAATAAAGACAAAAGTTTAACTAAAAATCCTCTTCTTTGAATAATTAAAAAAAGTCCTCACTCACAATAAAAAAAAAAGCTCCCACACCTTCTTGATTATATTAAAAGACTGTCCTTCATTATTGTACTCTAGTTTAAAATATAAATTGTTTCTTATTATATAAAGTCTTAAATTCAGTGTTGAGATGGAGTTAGTTTATTTCAAGTTAAGCAGACTGAAAAGCAGAATCCTACCTTGCATCTGGGGAGATGTTCACTAAAGGTTTAAATGTCTCTTGTAAATAAAGCTCTGTGTATAGAAAATTAATAGACCATTACCACTTTATATGAAAACATTAGCTTTTTTATGAAAGCATTTTATGAATCCATTTGTACAAAATTAAGTGGAAGAAAGACAGCAATATGTACAGCTATGTTAGTTATTCTACCACTTATGCACATTCCTCTATATTGACATTAAAAACCCGAAAGTTTTAAAAGCAGGACTAAACTGATTACCACCAGGGGTCACTGCAACAGCGGCAAATAATTCTTTACCAGTTCCTTTTCTGTGAGGGGTCTGCTGCATGGAGTACTTCTATGTATTATTTCATGGCATATAGTCTATTTTTTAACATAAAGCTTCCTCCCTGCATTCAGCACTTCCGTTTACACTCAGCACACTGTATAATTTTCTAATTGCATCATGCAATTCACTCTGGCATAGCTTGCTGCTCATCCATCAGTTCACGCAATAAATAGGGTCATCTCTTCATTCTGCATCTTAGCTCAGATACATTTCCATTCCTTATATATTTATCAACTCTACAGCCATACATGCTGCCTTATTCCAGTTTCTTTTTTTCTTTCTTAAAGAGCAAGATGGTACTAATCACTAACGAGTGGCAAAGTAGTATATAGCCTAGTCCACATACCGTTTCAGATAGAAAAACAAGCAGCAGGAGCCAATGGACAAGCTTTTAATACTTTTGCTTTCATTAAAAAGTATGTGGAGAGAGACAAGCTAAATCTATGATTAATTAAAAATCCACTATAGTGAAAAACATTAGAACATATTAAATTATCAACCAAGTAGTAAATATTCTTACCCCTCCAGGTTTCTATCTTGTGCTCCTCCAATTCATAAATCTGAACCTACAATGGGTAGATGGAAAGTTTAGCTTGAAGTATTAATTTTAAACCCAACATCATTAATGATATTATAAATATCTGAATAATTTCTTTACATTTCATTGCAGGCAATCTAACAAAGTAAGAACAGTCCAGAATAACATTTCTTGGCAATAACAAGAAGAAAGGGTGCAATCCTGCTCAATGCAGAGTACCATACTGGACCTATCATTTCAGGGGACTGGAAAGATCTTTTACCCGCCTAGGTTTGTAGTCTAGATCTCTTTTAGACTCAAAGACATCTCCTCAGTAATTTATCTCACCTTAAAACAATCATGGCAGCATAAACCCTGTGATGATTCCTCACACACCCAAACCAGTAAAAAGCTTACCCTGATCACTTGACTCCTTAATGCTAACAGAGATGAATTTTACTGTTACTTGATTATAAACAAGCAAGAACACTTGGTTTAGTGGCTCAGTTCAATCAGAAGAACTGACATTGTATTCCGCTGCCCTCCCCCCCCCACCCCCCCAGTTTAATCTTTTACTGATGTTACATTCTTCAAATGTTTTCAGACACTGCATCTAAGCCATGCATGCTCTCAGCATTTCTCCTGTGCCAGCAATGTTGCTCATCTGACCTGTGTTCAGCTGGTCCCAGGAACCAAACAGGCAAAGAAAAGTTACAAAAATGTTAGTTTTCTGCTGGTTTAGCTTCCTTAACTGGCTCACAAAAAGAACAGGCAAATGATACTGGACAAAGGATGCAGCAAGTCTGCACCTTTTGATGGAAGCTTATCATCGGATCAGATCCGCAGTAACATCAAACCACTTTCAAGAGTCCAGTCTTCGAAGTTTAAAACAAAATAAAACCAAAAAAGACATGGTCACGTCACCAACTTCTGGCTGTTTAGCAGCCGTTTCACCAAGTTCTTTGTCAAAAGACTGTATAACCTCCCTAGAGCAGCTCCTTCCATCTTGCTGATAGTTTTCTAAAAAGATTTCAGCTGTGAAAGCTACCTTTCTCTAAAGGTATCAAGCTGCAAGCCAGCCACTTGAAATAGTAATTGTACTTGCTATAGCCTAGGCCAAAGGTGCCTGTCATACCTTACTTCTGTCTTCTCTGTCAGGTACCTCTGCAAACACTGCAGAAGCTGAAGACTTTATAGGTGAAGGGTAGAAGTCTCCACAAAGCCTACTACATTTATCTTTGAGCTGAAGGAGACTACACTTAGATTACTCTCTGGAATTAGCACCCTTTGAAGAGTATAAGGGAATGTTATATTGGTATACTATAATTGGACTACTCAAATATACCATTTTTGGCTGACATAAGAGATACCTATGTAAGTTAAATAATCTTTTAGGACACTTGACAAAAAAGGCAGTTAAGACAGTGGAGTGCAGTTCAGAAAATCTACTGAAGTGATCAGAAGAATAGGACACCACTTTAGAGGCTGATGAGATGAGGCTAAACCTAGTTCTTGGACCACACTATAGGGAAAAACTACCTGGATGTTCCTCTCAATCATTTAAAGATATTATCTAGTACATGAACAGCGACATGCTTCACACTGTATGTGTTCTGATGCATTTAGAAAGAATGACTTAAGAACTTAAGAACTATATTTTCAGCATAATTTTACCTATTAAGACTAGGGCATTCCCTGATGAAACATTATTTTAATTTATTTATTTTTTTTTTTTAAATAGAAGAACACATCAATCACTCAAGTCAAATGTCACTTCTCAGCTATTCCTCCTTACTGCTGCTATTTTAAGCACAACCTATGGAATAGGATGTTAGACAATGTCAACAGGAGTGACAACAGTCAGACCTTAGGTAAAGTTACATGGAAAAATTGGTAGTATTGAGGTTGAGGGTCATTACAATATGGAAACCATTTTAAGGAAGTTACCAGTGTGCAATCACTTCTCATTTGCTTCTCCCACCACCTCTTGTAAATACCCAGGGGAAAAAATTCTTTAACAAGAAGAAAGGACAGTATACCACACTATTGGTATCTGACAAGAATTTCACTATAATTTAAAAAATTAACATGAGCTTTGAGAAGCCTAATAGATTAGATGTCTGCTTCATCCCACTGTTCTTGATTTTTTAGCTAGTAAAACGTAGTACGTATGTTTTAATTGGTCGAGGGGGAATTGTGATTTGACAGGAACAAGAAAGGGATGTAAATGTTTGTATGAACATGAAAGCTAGGGAATTTCATCAACTGACTGCCAATGGGAATTTTAAATTACAGTTAATTGAAGTCAACAGATCTCCAACTGATTGTGCGACTCAGCCATGTAACTAAAATATTTGCATATATTTAACTAGTTTAACTTGTTTATTCTACACCATCACTCCAAGAACAGAGTAACCTTTTAATGCATTCAAGCCTCTGTAAGCTAGCATTCTGCTTAACTGCACGTTCCTTTTGGAATAGCTCTATCATAGTTATGAGACAAAGATGATTATATAAAACACGTGAACCACACATAGCTACATACTTGATTTTTAAATGCAATGAACTTTTTCACATAACTTAGACATCCTCCCCAAATGCTCTTTGGTTGATGTTTGCCATTTTTATAGAGCTCCGATTGCTATTGAAATATGTGCTTTGAAACAACCTGAACACAAATAAATACATTGATCAATAATCAAGTATTTTCCTTCATACTTTTTATATCACATGTAGTTTTTAGTAAGTGTGTTAAGCCAGGTCCTTCATCCCAAATGCATTATTCATTAGTTGCAAAACTAAGCGGGGCCTCGTATCCAAAATGAAGGCTATCATTATGGTAAGCACCACACAAAACATAATAAATGGTAGTACTCATTAAGGAAATTCCTCATGTTTATACATGTATAACTGAAGCAGACAGATTGCGTTACCTGCCCAAGCTCATAGGACCTTCATAGCTAAAGCTGGGAACTGAACCTAGGTATCCAGATACCATTCTATTACCTTGCTCACAATGCCATCTTTTCTTTCAAAAACCCCCCTGCAGTGAGTATACCCATGATATATCTAAGCTTCCAAGGACTTAAATAATAGTATCATCATCATCAATCTTTCAGTCTGATATTTCAGTCTCTGTACTGTATGGCAAATGATAAAAGTATAGCTTAACATCATACTTACCATCGGAGACTTATAGTATCTATGCAGTATGTTAATGAAATCTGTAATTGTTAACATTCCTGTAACAAGTGATATATAAAAAAAAAGGTTCTTCAGATATATACTTAACATATAGAACTTCCAGTTATTTTCTCTATTTATATTCACAGTATGTAATTTAATAAACATTAAATCCATGTAACATACTATTTGTGTTGGACTAATCAACAGTGGAATTCCAAAACTATGTATATTCACTTTCACATTGATACAATACTTCAGAATAAAAAACACACTTCTGAAATAATATTCAAAATTATAACCTATGTGCTTCTCCTCTTCTTTCAATCTGACTCAAAGAAAACCTTGAATCCAGACTGCATCCACCCCCAAAAGCATGGAAAGAAAAGCAGGGGTTTAGAACATCTTTAAGCATAGGAGACTTATCCTTGCCTTCTATTTTCTTCTCGAGTAAGACACATTCTCATTATGTACTTGCCAAGTCAGGCAGACTCTCAGACTCAAATGAAGGAACAGTATGATCCATTTTCTTGAATATTACTTATTAAAGAACTTCATATAATCATTTCCACAGTAATCCTCAATGTCTGTATTGAAATGTGACTTTTTTAAAAAAAAAGAGATAGTACATCCATAGTATATACATTTTAACCACCAACACCAAACTATGTAATATAGTATTGATGATTAGTTTAGTTACCTGAAAACACTAATCTTTTTTGAGCTTTCAAGTTCTAAATTTGGGAAGATGTAATTGCTCCACTGTTTACTACTCTTACATCTAAACTGAAGAAACTAAGAAATGGGGAAGGGAAAAATTAATCTGGAGATCAGCTTTATATCAGTAGAGCTTAGTTACAGACAGAAAATTAAAGACACAGCATTCCTATGATATATTGCATGAAACTACTGTTCCACCCCCCTTGGACTTAAAGCATTTTAACAAATGCGTTGTAAAGTATCTACCATTCATTTCCAAGAATCCTCCATTTACATTCCAGGTCAAGTAATAATATTTGTAACTGTGACTATGACCCTGTCTTCTAACTGCAACACAGATCTAACTTTGGAAGGTTATTGTTGTGGCAATTAATGACATGACTTTTAAAAAAGCAATACATAGATCTAATGTTTTTCTCCCAATATGGGACATATCTGTAGCATTCAACATTAGTTCTGGTATTTAAAGATTTTTCAGTGCACCTTACTGATAACATGCAGAGAAAGACATGCTCGTATTACATGTATATTACTGTAACATTAAATTCTTCCTTTTTTATAGTTCCTATTTTCAAATTTCCTTTTTGTGACCATTACCTTTATTTTTAAATACAGTGAAATGCACATATTTGAGACCAAATTTCAAAAGGTCAGGACCTAAAAGAATAATCATGATTCTCAAAGCACAGCAACACTGTGAAAGCTGGGAACATTTCACTTGTCACAAGGAGGAAAAAGAAACCCTCTTTGTCAGTATAGCTCTAGGATGTTAGACAATGGCTAGCCCCAGACCACCTTCTGCAATAGTAAAGCACCCTGGAAATTCAAGTCATCCCGATTAATGTTAGCACTACTTACCTACAAAACTCTGTTTTTTACTTTCCCACAGTGGAGCTGCTCTCACACCATTTGCCACCAAGGCAAAAAAGGCTTTCTTTACCTGCAAGAAGAATGAACAACTAAACAAATCTTTGCTCTTAATTTAGCACACCAGACACCAACAGAAGGGTTTCCCCAGTTACTAGGAAAAAAAGGCAGTACAAACAGGTAGGTGGCATTCAAACTAGAACAAAGACTACACACACCAAACAAAAACTTCAAGCCTTTTACTTCTAAAATGGTTAAAAAGCTTAGAAAAAAGCTTAGCAAAAACAACCTCAAATTTATTCCTGTTTGATATTATCCATAAAAGTTATACCCCATAATCATGATGTTGAATAAATCTGTAATGAATTATCTCAAGTGTGCAGTTTACAGATATAGCTTAACACTTAAAGATTGCGCTATTTTCTAGTTAACGTTCACTATAGCAAGAGTTGTATAAAAAAAGACTGAAACAATAAGTCTCATTTCCTCTCCAGCTTTTAGACTCATGAATTATACAAATTAAAATGGGTTGTTTGATTATTTTAAATATGACTAAGCTATGACTGAAAAGGACTAGATAGCCTGTTTTGCTGCTAAAGAAATGTAACCAAATGCTTTCCTTTTTTAATGAATTAACCCTCCCCAGTTTCTGAATTAGAGGTTGTAAGGTTATAGTCTAATTCTCAAAAGAAAAGAAAAACTTCCCTGTGAACACTAGTTCTCTGAAGCATGAAGCAGTCAGGCTCTAGTGCACCTCAAAATCCTGATCTTGTGATATGCTTGACCATATTATCATTCCTGTCCTGCCCGTACCACTGAATAGTCTTCACATGGAAAACACAATACAGAAGTGATGGTTCTTGTCCAGGTCTTGACCTGGCACAAAACTAGGACTTAGCCAATCTGTATCTCTACATCCATGAAACTGGTCCTCAGTCCAAATAAAACAGAAATAGCAATTGCAATTGCTTGATGATTGCAATCTGAACAGACCACGATTACACAGTGGTATCTTAAGTGTCTACTTCAAATTATGTGCCAAGGGGCTCCTCTCCACAACAGATGCAGGAATAAAAGGGCTTCACAGTCAATGGAATCAGCATCCAAAAAGGTAGGGGCAAACAAAAATGTAGGTGGGGAAAAAAAAAAAAAAAAAAAAAAAATTAAGTCTGCCATTGTTAGCTACAACCTCCTTGGAAAAGTTTGCAAAGCCATCCATATGATAACCAGTATCATATGATAGTTGACAGAACCTCCATTTAGACTCTACTTGGTGTTCTAATGTAGCAGTTTAAATTTCTGAAAGTTAGTAAGACTTCTACTCCACACCAGAACACATCACCTCTGTCTATACTTCAGTAATTTGCAGTGAATGTTTCAAATACATGGTGTTATCCTACTGTACATGAACTCCAATCTAAGATTAGACTTCTGAAAGCAATCCGTATTTCTTGCTACCTCTATGCAGCCCGACTGCTTTCTCTCTGATCATGAGAAGGAAATCTACCCTCCTGACCTCAGCAGATGACAGTTCTCAAAGCTGCCTCCTGACTTTATACATGCTTCTGCCATATCATCAATGAAGAGGAATAATGATCTGCTTAACAGCCACCCCTAAACTGCATTAATACTGAAGAAGCCATATGGGGAAAAAAATATCCAGGACCACAAATAAGACCATAAGATACACACCACGTAGTATTTATCTCGAAAATGGTTAAACAGAAAGGTCCCAGAGGTATTTAGCCACCTCATAACACAAGCAGAAGTCAGGCAAAACAAACATTACCAAATCCACCACAGGAACATATGAACTCATAAGGAAGACTGAAACCATAAAGAAACCCTCCAGGCAGACACATGAAGTGTTCCCACATAACAGCATCACACTTACAATTAATGCACCAAAAGCTAACAGCAGTGAGCTATTTGGGGAGCAGATACGAGACAGAAGTGAGTTCACACAGACTAACTCCACCTTGGGGTAAAATAAGTTCTAACCATTCTTCAGCAAAACAGAGGAAAGTACACTCAAACTGCCTAAAGCTGAAAGCCTGCAGCTTTGATGTATTTCCATAATAATAGCTGTCACACGAGTTAACGGTCACTGTCAGCTTATGGCCCAAGTCTTCTGCAAGAGTAAGATGTTCAAGCTGTATCAGAGCAAGAAGATAACAGCTAATCTACTAGAGCCAGGGGGAAAACAGCTTTCTGTCAGATAGGAATCATGCAACAGAACTCCTCAAACAAGTTTACAAACTGTGTAATTGATAACCTGGAAAAGAAGCATGCAGCAGAAAAGTTGTTGAGAATCAACTAACTATAGGACTTCAGGCAACCTCCAAACTCTTGCTACTACTTTTTTCTCAGACACAATAGCAGCAAAGACCACCACCTAGTACAACATTCAGATGGGCAAGATGGTAAAATCGAGGTATTGTTTTAGATACAGCAATGATACCTCAAGAGAGGCAATTCCAAAGATATACTAGGCAAGTAGCTGAGCTTGTAGACAATCCAGAAGGAAAAGAATGTTTCCTCAAAGGATCAGTTCTTGCCCTGATTCTGTTTGATTTATTTGCCAGTTATTTGTCTCCAAGAATCTCAAGAATCTTCAGTTAGACACTGCCTTGTCTAGCTTTAAAAGACAGATTTGGGAAAAACTGAGGGCTGCTGAACAGATACAGCTACTGAGATAGCTCAGACTTAAATCCTTCATAAAACAGTGAGTTCAGCTTAGGTATTAGGATATTAAACATTTGATGTAATAAATCACCAAAATTTAGTAAAGAAATACTTAAACTCATCCCTCTGGGCTGTCCTAGACCACAGCTTAAGTGACATTCCTGTTTTCTTCAGTTTTATAGCAGAAAGTGTTATACAGTTACCTTTTAAATAAAGCAACAATGCCATCAGTTCTTAATGTTAATACTTGTCTCTTATTTAAATAATTACAAAGCAAAAAACCAACTTCATTCTTATTTGCTAAAACTGCTTGCGAGCACAAACAAACACTCATCCACTCACACTCTCCTTTAGTTTCTGTGGTTTACCAATTTCAGTTGCCCAAAGTACTGCTTGGTGGCCAGCCAAAGCGCTTGGGTGTGGAACTGGGCTTCCATCCAGCACATTTAGACATTTCAGCGATGTTCTTGCAGAAAATACCCACAAGGACCTTCCTTTCAGATTATATATAGTTTATAGCCTTTGAAGATCTAAACCACGTCCCATCTTTGGACCTCCAACAGCGTTGTTAATTCTCGACCCCACCAGCGTTGCTCTTTCTCTGATCTTGAGTGTTGGACTGGCCTGACCTTCATAAACCATTGTTCGTCAGCCAGATCCCATAGATTGTTGCTGTCCAACACCATGTACAAACATTCTTTAAACACAGCACTTTTGTTCTTATTAACCATGTACTGGTCCTAACAAACACACTGAACCATTAAAAATGGGATTTATCTGCCCAAATTTAGAGGTTTTCCTGACATATATGCTGACCTTGAATATGCACCGCATCTCTTCATAGACAACCAGGGGAAACAGTCATTTCTGCGGCATGACTCACCAGCCTTAGACAGACATTAAGTTGTATCCCACAGATGCCATTTCCCCCCTCACTGACTGTAAGATGTCTAGACATTTACAGTTTGATGAGGAATCCCACTTTATGTGACTACTTGTCTTCTACAACATTCTGCCCTTTAAGTAGAAGGGTCATGTTATAGCAAAGGAACACAGCAACTGAAATCCTACGTGTATCATAGATCACCTCAACAATAGGCGCTATTACACTATAGTGAGCAGAACAGGAACAAGGTTTTCTTACTACAGGAACTCATTACACTGACTGTGAATATGCTGAATAAAAGAACAGACTAATTTGGGTTAGACAGGACTTCTGGAAGTCATTACTTCCATTCAAATATTTCCACAATAAGTCTTAAGGAGGATGTAGTCTCTTCCAGTGTAACAGTCATTATCAAGAAAGACCGAGTTAGACTCATAACATAGGAAGTCCCTTTTTTTTCAGGTAGTAGAATATTTGGAAAACCTTGTCCCTTACGGTTAGTGAGCTCCAAAATAGCTTGATTACCAGGCAGTAACACTGGAAACTGTGGTAGCAGACAGACAATTTCACCAGACTACAGAAAACGTTTTTCCTCACTGATGGGAAATACTGAAAGGGACATTCCTCGTTATGATATGTCAGACCAGTAATCTTACAAGCCCTTGCGGAAATGCTCTCTCAAGTAAACATCTGTCAATGAGGGAAGCATCTGAAAGGAAAACTGAGTATGAGCCTGTTTCTAAAAAGTTAGTGTGTGTACACACACACACTTTTATCTTGCTTTACCTAACACTATGTTATGAAAACTGTACCTACATGCATAAGCGACCAGTGGGTTTTAAACCTGTCTTCCAGGACTGTCCCATAAGGTAAGTAAGGTGACTGCTGCTGTTGTCACAGCAGCTGAAATCACTTGTTTCATTTGCCTTGCAAAAAGGTTCTTGTCTTTGGCAAGACGTTGAGAGAGAAGAGCTGTCACAGTTCGTGGTGCTAAAAGGTCAGTGCTGAGTAGAGTATGCTACTGTGCTGAAAGACACACAACTCAGCACCATTGTCTCAATACCAAAGTTGACCTGGAAATCCGGAAGGTAATAGAAGCAAGAAACATAGTTATGGAACACCTTCAGGTATGCCAGTACCAAGCAAGATGATGACGCAAAAGACTAGTAGCATGGACAGTGTTAAAAGATTTGCCAGAACTTCTGTGGTATGACTGCCATCCAAGGGCAAGATCATAAATGTGTACTTTTCTTGCTTCATCTTTCACTGTATAAACCAACACCAGGGCGTTAGCTTTACTTGCCTGAAAATCCCCTGATGTAAGCCCAAGAAATCTCTATTCTATCAGATCAGAAGAGAAAGGAAGAAGCTCCATCTTTTATTTTTTGGCACAGAGCTCCCATAAAAGCAGTATCAGACCCAGCTGATCCTTGACACTTTTATCATCTCTGATTCCTGATGGATGGATGCTCAAAGGTGAACTAGAACACTCATTGTCATTTTCACTGGATAAGTTGACAAATTCCCAGTCTTATCTCATGATGATTTTTAAGGGCTACAAAACTTAGAGGGAACACATGCCTCAAATTCACAATGTGGACCATGGTATCAAAACCAAGTATTTGAGGTGATCCCTGATGAACAATAACCCTTCCTAGCACAATAAAATACAAAGTTTCATACATAGTTGAGAGACATTTGCAAGAGGAAGGCATTCAGTCTTAGCAAATTGGGTAAGAACAGCTGAAGAAGTACTGTAGAAAGTTAAACTGATATATCCATATACTCACATGCTCTAAGTATTAAACAGCAAGCCATGGAGTGCCTTCTTGAGAGGTCCCTTATAAAGGGGAAAAAGTTTTCCATTTTCAAGGGATAACAGCATGTATGTCTTCACAACATGAGCAAATATGACAAAGTCACTCTAGAATACAGTCTTTGTTCTCACTGTTACAGTAAGAAGGCACAAGAAAGTTACCCCAAAACTTCTCTCTTAGAGGCTAAACACTTGCATTTCAATAGTTCTTACCAACTAAGACCACCAAGAGTAGTACAACCGGTCTTTGTTGTAACAGGAGAACCATCAGGCCTCTGCTGTGACCTTTGTACTGCATAAAAACTGGGCAACCTATACTTTACTCCCTTGGTCTAAATGTGTTTACGAGCTGACTGACATGTACTGGGTTTGTGCAGCAGGGTTTTGGTAGCGGGGGAGGGGGCTACAGGGATGGCTCCTGTCAGAAGCTGCTAGAAGCTTCCCTGGCTCTAAGTCAGACCCACTGCTGGCCAAGGGCGACCCCACCAGAGACAGTGGTAGCGCCTCTGTGATAACATATTTAAGAAGGGGGGAAAAAAAACCTGCTGTGGAACCTGCAGCAGAGGGGAATGGGATGTGAGAGAAACACCTATGTAGACACCCAGGTCAGTGAAGAAGGAGGGGGAAGAGGTGCGCCAGAGAAGGGGTTGCCCCTGCAGCCCACGGTAAGACGGCAGGCTGTCCCCCTGCAGCCCATGGAGGTGAGCGGGGGAGCAGATGCCCACCTGCAGCCCGTGGAGGAGCCCACACCGGAGCAGGTGGATTCCCCCAAAAGATGGCCACGACTCCATGGGAAAGCCTGTGCTCGAGCAGCCTGTGCCTGAAGGACTGCAGCCCATGGAAAGGACCCACACTGGAGCAGTTTGTGAAGTACTGCAGCCCGTAGGAAGGACTCATGTTGGAGAAGTTCATGGAGAACTGTCTCCCATGGGAGGGACACCATGCTAGAGCAGGAGAAGAGTGAGGAGTCCTCACCCTGAGGAGGAAGAAGCAGCAGAGACAACATGTGATAAACTGACCGCAACACCCATTCCCCATCCCCCTGCACCGCTGGTGGGGAGAGGTTGAGAAAATCAGGGGTACAGTTGTGCCCAGGAATAAGGGAGGGGTGGAGGGAAGGTGTTTTAAGATTTGGCTTAATTTCTCATTATCCTACTCTGATTTGATCGGTAATAAGTTAAATTAATTTTCCCCAAGTTAAGTCTGTTTTTTGCCCGTGAACATAATTGGTGAGTGATCCTTCCCTGTCCTCGTTGACCCACAAGCAAGCCTTTCATTATAATTCTCCTCCCCATCCCATGGGGGTGGGGGGGAGTAGTGAGTAAGCAGCCTCCTGGTGCTTTGTTGCCAGCTGGGCTTAAACCACAACATTGACTCTCAAATGCTTTTGATGCGAAAAAGCAAGGAATGGGGCAACAGTTTCTAGCCCAACATAAACAGGACTATATTTCTTTAAGTAGCATGGCAAGTTCTGTGGCTGCCCAAATCTTGGCATATCTCCAAGAGAGGGGAAAAAAATGAAGAGTCCCAACTACTGCTACCAGGGAGAGGCAAGCCTGATGATCTAGCTGCAATAAGACAGGTTTATAACATGTCTCCCCTGCTACTCCCTCACATCACTAGAATCTCAGGTAGTGTTTCTTCTGTATCAGAGGCTGTAAGGCAGATCTTGAACAAGGAATTCATCACTGGTTTTGTGTACTTGTTTGACAACGCAGCCAGTGAAGAGGCAAACCAAGGTAACTAACTACTTGAGTCATACCAACACCATATCAAATAGCGTGCAAGCCCACTCTCAAGTCCAGCAAGTTATAACCCTTTCTTATCTGAAAAATACTCTTCAACTATGACGGGAGGTCCTCACACTGTCTCCGCCCCCTGCCCCCTGCCCCCCCCCCCTTATTCACTCTCAGCTTCTACTGAAAGTCTTTGGATCCCAGGTAATGCAATACGGTCCACTGGAGAAGTCTAACCACCCAATTTTCACCTGAACAGTGGCTTGTGATACAGTACTTGGGAACATAGAAAAAACACAATACTAAGTTGAAAATACAACTTTGCCACAGAAAGCTCTTTGGGCAACCCTCCTCTTCCACACTGTCAGCATCATCTTCAAAGGATTTATTTCTATGGCCTGAAAACTTTTGCAAACTAAATTGGAGTCAAGGACTCTAGCATTCACACCCAAATCCCACGATCATCACCTTGATAATACAAAAGCTGTACAAGCTATATATTCTCCAAATACATCATGCACTTTTGCTTTGAAGCAATTCACACCCAGATGGCAATGACATTTAAACACCTTCAATTGAGGAGAAGTAATTCTTCCCAAACACAAGATCTGAAGCAAAGAAATTTCAGGGAGGTGGACCAATTTTCCACAGAATCTCCACATCAGCTTTCCAAGCAGCCAAGAGGAAATTGAAAAACACTTCTCCTAACTTGCAATCTAGGGATGACACCTACTATCAGGAAACAGTTAAAGTTCTCACAGGAATTGCTCTCTTTATGTTTCCCAAGAAGTGGCCAACAAAACACTGGGCAGGATATTAAACATTAACTTGCAATTCCTTTTTTTTTTTATCTTCAAATAAAGCTGTAACGTCCCATCCAGACATCTTTTTAAGTCACAGAAAACTACAGTCCTGTAAAGGAGCTATTTTGAAAAGTTAAAAACCTCTTTTGTAGTGCATATATATAATTCAGTTTTTATAAATTGGCCTGTCTGAAGGGACTAAACTGTATGCAAAACTACAATCAACCATCTCAGCGTGATGACTGTTGCATTCAAATTTATTTTCCAATTATTTTCTGCTTTGGTCTATGAATTTGGTAGAAGCATTTCCTCCTTGAAGGACTATGTCTTTAAAAGAAAAAAAAAAAAAAAAAGGCTACTTAAGGACTTAACAATAAAGACTTTTGCCTAGGGCGAGGGCCAAGCAGGTCTTGAAGAGAAGAACTTCCTCCTTTACCTTAGTACACCCTCAAGTAAAGCAGAGAAAAATTGGACAAACCTGTTATTAACTGAGTGGCTACATTTGCTTTAACATCTGAAAAACCCCAACCAAAAACATCCACAAGCAGCTCTTCTAGCTCACATTGAATTTTGGAAAGCTTACATGAAACCAGATAAAAATTCAGTTCTCCATTCACAGGAGATGGAAAGGGAACACTCCTGGTAGATGATGTACTACTAGTGGCCACAGATTGCTTAATAAAATTTAAGAGCTGATGGAGTAACACCCTTCAGACCCAAGCCAAACCCCAGAAATAATAGGTAGGGTCTTATCCTCAAGTTAAAGTATGTAGGCACATGTTTTAGATTTCTCCCCAGAGAGCAGGTACTATGTCCGCATGCAGAAGTCTTCCCCACACCACATCCATGTGAAAAGGTCGCAGTCCAACTGAAGACACCAAACCAAGACCTCAACTGATACTCTATGTCAATATGCCCATACTGCAGCCGGCAATTAAGGGCTCTCTTTCTCCCTCTACCACCACACACGTGCTGATTTAATCAAGACCTCTTCTGGTCTGCTCATCCATGACAGCCGCTGGTCCATGATTATAGTCAGCTGTTACTCCATCTCAATAAAGTACTCTGCTGATACTTACTTCTACCTGCTGTTTGAGGGGAGCCTAAGCATTCTAGTAAAAAATAATAATAATAAAAAAAAAAATAGCACAGCTCTGTTTTTGGGGGGGGAGGGGGAGGGGAGCAGATTAAAAAAAAAAAAAAAAAAAAAAAATCACTTCAAGCCAGAATTTCTGCTGCTAGATTTCATGCCACAATGGGCTAAGAGTAAGACATTAGGTAAGCTTCATTGGTAGAGCCATTGGGACCAGCTGCATTGGGAAGGTACAGAAATTCTTTCACAGATTAAGATCTTGCCAGAAAAAGTGGTGGTGGGGTGGGGAAGGCAAGAAGAATGATGCATGACTTTCACTCAGCCGAGCACAAACACCTTACCTACACCCTGTGTAGAACAAGAAATTTCTGCTTAATTGGTACAATGAATTCATAGTATCTTCTTCCAAGATCCAGGAATGAATGCTTCCTATTGGTTTTGAGAGCTGCAGGAATTAAGCTCCTATGCTTGTTGTGTACAAGCAACAGGAGCAGCTCTGAAAAAACACAAGAGTCTTCTCATATTATGCTACTGATTCCAGCCTGATCTCAATGAAGGGAGCTTTTATGTGGCCTGCTCAACTGCCTCAGCACACATACCAGTTAGAAGCTAAATTACATTATTCTCTTACAGTTCTGTGGGACTGGTAAGCAAGGAGGGGTGGTCACACTCCTCAGAAATGCAGACAGTATATTAGTTTAAAATTTAGCAACTTCAACAAGGAAAAACCTCAAAGCCAATTAAGGAAGAGACAGTCAACCCTCTTGTAAAACTGTGAGAACTCTGTTGTGACAGCAGACCCGGAGTCTGCTGTGTGTTTCTGGAAGCAAAAGATTCTACAGCATTCTTCCTGGAAGCCTGGTCTATCTGATTACCTTGGAGAGAGGCAACACCCCAGTCAAGAATGACCTGGAGGGAACAAGAACAATAAATCCATTTACTGAATAGAGTCAGCACAAGGAAGAGAAATACAAAGTCCTCTTCCACTCTTCTAATGTGGAATCCATTGCATGCTCTGCAGAAGTTAGAAGTTATATTTACTTCCAGCTTGTTAAACCACTAACAAAGTTTCCAGAAGACTGTTCCAAATGTATTTCTAGTTATGTGGTAGAAAAATAAGTATTGAGCTCTTAATAGCACATGACAGTTACTGACAAAAGCCTACATTAGTGATAACAACATCTGGTCCATTACCAACTTAGATAATTTCATTAAACAGAAAGGTTAAATAATCTAACCTTCAAGTCACGCAATTGTTCAAGATTTCTTCAGGATATAAAAGGAAAGAGTCTTTAGGATTTTGAAAGCTTATTTTGATGACTGTTTCACATAAACTAATAAAAATCATGTTTATGGAAAAGTGCTGGACAAATACTTTAAAAAACAGGTTCAAGGCCATGGTGAGCAAAAGCTACATAAGTTTTAATATTAAAACATGAATTTACTTTTAACAGGTAAGAATATCACTTAGCCAAAGGTTAGATAGAGCTTTTCACCCCACGAAAGCTTGTACAAACTTCACAAGACACAGCCACTACATTTGCTAACATACCATTCCTGGGACTGCAGATTGCTGCTTGACACAGAGCAGGGAAGTCCCTGTCTTATACTTACCTCTTACATTCCTCTTGGAGGGTTAATTGCTCTGCACTACAAAATAAACTAATCCTTCTCATCGTTATGTGGGCTGGGCAAAGTCAAAACAAATTAATAAATTTGTATGAAGGTCAGACAAAAATCTGGCCTTAAGTAAGCTTACAGAGTTAAGCTTCAGAGACTGCTATAAGCTAGGTAAGAGCCATTTGCTTTAAAAATTCAGAGAGTTCGGGATGGGGGGGATGGGAAATGCACTGGTCTCTAAAGAAAACATCACAAAGTCAAACATATGCAGTAACAAGGAAAAAAGTGAAATCACATTAGTAGATGATGTTAGTTAGACAAAAGTAAACCAACAGATAGAATATGAACAAAGTGCTATATTTTGTTGACATTTTAATACAGGAATTACTAAAATTCCTATTTTCCTTCAAAGCATTATTAGCAGTTTCAAATGAAAAGAAAAGATCAGATTGCTGTGTCACTGTATGTGCCTGATACAAGTTAAAACCAACAAAGTAAAGGCAGATCTGGCTGTCATCTTATTTCCCCAGATCACTCCCACATTAAATGCATTAACACTAGTAGAGTACTCAAATACTGTCCTGAAGACACAAGCTGGTACACAGTAAATCTGCATTCAGCTCACTGCTTTCCTTAAGTCTATTATAATAATAATCCAGATCCATTTATTGAATAATTAGAATGAAAAAGAACAATAAGTGAATGCTCATTCACAGAGTAGCCCTTCAGGGGACAACCATCCTAACCCCCTCAAAAGGGCTGTGAAGTCTTTGTTCTCTTATTGTTTACATCTTGGGAGATGCGCAAGAGATTAGAAAAAGACAGTTTATCCACTGTGAGCCGCACACTGTTGCAATTTGCCCAGTTTCCCCACCATCCACAGAGTCAAATTTCCAAACTTCACAGGATAGCTCATAACATCTAACTGTCTCTTGACTCCCTTCCTGGTCAGATCAGACTTTAAAAAAGTTTTTAATGTGCATCAAGCGAAGATAGCATCTTCTCTAGGAAAAGCAAAAGGCTGAAGCTTGTCACGAACAAGGAATATTCATGGGTCACAGGCAGGGAAAAGCCACAGCACTGAAGCGAGTTCAATATGATTCTATAAATATTTATGAGAAGCAAATACTTACAGGCTACATCTGTATTAGTAAACTAAAAGGGTGAAAGAACAGCCCACTGTCAGTCTAAATCTAGCACTCTCCCAGACAATATCTGCCACTTCTCAGGGTTCAGTACAGGCTAGGGACCATTTCAATAAGGCAGACTAGATGCAGATACTCTGTTTTGGGGGAAATATAAACTAAGCTATACTAACGCAAACTGAGCTGTGCCAGTTGGCTTCAGGCAGGTAAACAGACCTTGGCTCAGTACATTTTATTTATTTAGTATAGATGTTGCTCAAGTCTGTGCCAAGTGGCACATTCTCCAGCTGTAGCACAGCACAGTTCACCCTTACCATATGATCTGATGCCTAACGGAAGTGCATGACATATACCACTGCTTTCACAATAGCCAAGTGTAGGTGCCAGTTGCACAGGTGTATTCTTGACATGCAAGACCAGACTGGTGTGCTAGCCCTAGAAGCAGCAAGATGTTTGGTAGCTGCTGGAATTGAAAGGCCAGCCCCTGTGCCTTCTGACTGACAAGAAGGACTGAAGAGACTGTCAGCCCACTCCTGCTCTTTATTAGCTACTATTTCTGCTATTGAAGGCCTTCTTCCTGTTTCCAGTGTAATGGCACCTTACCAGCTCCTCTCTTATTCAGGGTTAAAGCAAGATTCCTTACAAATCTTTACACTAAATCCTCAAAGACATTGAGACTAAACATTTACTTCTACGAATAGATGTTGCTTCAGCAGTATGACTTGTGCCATATTATATAAGTTAACAACTCCCACAGCTAACAACAGTTTTAGAATACTTTCCACAGTATCTCATGAATAATTTTCCAGGGTAAAAACATATGATGTGTGCTGTGATTGCTGACCAGTAGAGGGAGACGGGATACTGTTGTCAAATAAAAATCCAACGGCAGAATCTTTCAAAGGATGCCATTAGAACACAACACAGCTCCATTTTTTCTTCTTCTTCCATTGATTGCTACTAGCTTATACTAAGGAAATTAAAGTGAGCCCTTATATATTCTGTTTTAGCTCTAGCATTATTAAAAACCTGAATTCAAATCTTTGGAGAACTTTTTCAAGGCCGCAGGCTTTTGTTTTGTTTTGTTTTTTAAATTAGGAGAAACACTAATATGGGTAGGGGTGAAACAGATCCACGAAAGACAAATATCTGCAAAATCCTCTCAGTTTGAGAGCTTTCATGGACACTGAATGTTTCACAAAGCTGTGTACTACATTTTCAAAATAAGAACTGATACAAAGTCCTGAAGTACTGGAAAATAAATAATTTATATATTAAAAATCAAAACCCAATATTTTAAAAGTGTGTGTTTGACTACCCTTACTAGGTACATTCTCCACCATGTACTTACTCAGCTGTTTAAAAAAAAAAAAAAAAAAGCAATTCAATTTTTATATTCCAGACACATGTATGTGTACCAGCCACACTGATCAAGCTGAAGAAATATAATGTGTTTTGAAGATACTGAAGGTGGAACATTAATACAAGGTGCTAGGTAAAGAACTACAAAGGTAAATACTGAAGGAAAGTATTTAGAAGTCCTCCCAGCAGTGTAGCCCAGGATAAGCACTCACATCAACCTGTTTAATGATTTCTTAGATAACCTTCTAATTTACTAGTTTTGCAAAACCTGTGAAGTTGGAAGACTGTGACAATGCTGGAAGAGGACTACTGCTTTACAATAATATTAAGACTTTATAAATTAAGAGTAATGCAACTGGGATTAAATGTAATGGTGCAAAGTGAAAAAAAAAATGCAGTTTGGAGAAAAAAAAGCTCCTCACCAGTAATCCAGGTTCAAGATGTTGTCCACATTTGTCATATACTAAAGTCTGAATGAATAACTACAGACTTCCCTTCTACCACCACTGCTTTCAAATACCTGGAGAAGCAGACTGAGAATATGACCCCATGATCATAGACCAAGGCATGCCTTGTTCTTCTTCTCCAGTTGTAATCCATCACCATCATCAGGGATCCCAAATAAGACAAGGATTTTGGTGGAGTGTTGGTGAAAGTTTTTCCATTACCATTAAGTTACCTGTTTTCCTTTATGGTGAAAATTCACAAGGTTCATTCACTCACTCTGCTTCTCCAATTATTACCACATGCTGGCTCACCAACTGAAGATGAAACTCTAACTTCTTTACGTTAACAGCATTATCCCAATGCAGCTCCAGCAATGAAAACTGGTTATCTGGCAAGATTTTATGTAATTCATCAGGAGACCTTGGGAATCCAAAAGGAATGGGTGACCTGCCCCATGGCCCCAAGGTTAACTGGTTCATGGGATAAAGAAAATTCACCTTTCCAATTGCAACAGTGACTGAGCTCAAGCCTTTGACCCAGTGACCACTGACAGCTGAGAACTCAACAGGTTGTGGGTCATGCCAACAAACTGCAGGTACCAACTCCCAACAGATTATCTCATAGTGTGAGAATAAATATCCCCTGGAATCAAAAAAGAAGCTAATAGTCTTTGAGAAGAGCTGAGAGAGTGACAGTAAACACTACCATCCCAAATTCGACCTTTCAGGTCAAAGGAGTCTGAATTCTTTAGTTCAGAGTGGAGAGTCACTCTCTTTTGGGCAGAAGAAAGGAAAAACTGCAGACCTTTTTCCTTCTGAGACAGTGAAAAAGTCAACACAATCAACCTCCCAAAGAAGCAACCTTCTGAGAGACAGAGAAAGAAATCTCTGAAAAGGAATGTAGCAAAAAGTATTCATTAGTATTATATCTAAATGTAACAGATACTCTTCATTAGAGCTTACAGTGCTTGCACAATCAGAATCCATGTGACTGGTGAAATGCAAGAGAAGATGCAGTTGAAAGACTATTATCAAAACAGTCAAGAAGTGGAATATACAAAGAAAATCAACAATGTGAACATTTAAACTCTGTAGAACTGATGTCTGTGTGCTTGAAAGCTCTTCCCCTGAGACTACAGGCTACCTTTTTCCACCTCTAATCACAGATCAGGTGTCTTTTCACTACAAAATCCAGTGTCCAGTAAAGCACATGGAAGAACCCTAGGGAAATAAGACTGTTCCACTGATACCAAGGTGCGTAAGGATAAAATATTTCCAGCAGAAGTCTGGCTTTCTGGGTAAAGGAGGAAATAATCTGACACGAGACACCAGTGACCAACTTACATTCAGCATTGCCTTCTTGGCTACCAGATCAGCTAGCAGCAGGAGGTCCTTTGGCACATGGGCAGAATCTTAACCACAGCCATGCTCAAGTTTTAACATAACACTAGTACTTGATAGGATACTTACCTTTAAGGACTCAGCCAAGGTATCAGAGGCAACACACTGAAGCCTCAGTGTACTCAGAGTCTAAATAAATTCAAGATGAAGGAAACTCCCTCACCAGCGAAATGCCTGGATAATTGAAAAAGTCCAGTGCTGAAGTTGAAGTTGCTTTTTTTGTACTGAGCAGTAACTGAAGCTCCAGTTCTTTTAGCCATGCTGCAGAATTCAAGGAGGATGCTGTTGGTCATTGTACAAACAGACTAATACATGTGCAGTGCTCTTGATCCACCCCATTACTTTGCCTTGTGCAATGTAGGCTTTCCACCGTTTAGATCATAGCACTCAATCTAGCATTATATATGATTATCTGATATGCAAGATGGTTCTGTGAGCATTTTGGGACTAACTATATATTACATGATTGCCTCTGACTGTGGAAAGCTGAAGTCTAATTGAGCAGTACATTCCAGACCAAAATTACTTAATGGGCTTAGTTAAACCAGAATTGGAGCATCTTTAAAAGGAAAAATACGCCGAAACAAACAAAAACCAAAGCAAGCCAAAAAACACCAATTCAAAATCCAGGAAACAAAAAGAAAGCCACAGCTTTCTACCACACTGCAGAACAGATTAGTCTGTTTCTATAGCAGGCAGCTAATGCCTTATTTTGGCAAACAAACTCTTCAGACAGAGCCAAGAGTCTAGCAGATGATTTCCTGATTAAAAGCAAAATGAGAAACTGAAAACAAAAATTTTCTGGAGAATGTAATAATTTGCATAATTAAGCCATCCATTTTAGTCCTAAATTGTCTTACCAATATAGTCGGAACAGGCTCAAAACACCTGGATACTCTTTAACTATTGCACAGGGATCTTTACATAAAATGTCTTTATGTAAATTCTGATAGCCATGAAAAAGCCAATATAAGTTTGGGCTCATCTGAAAGTTTTTTAGATAGTGATTTCAACTGGAAAACAAATTATATCCTGTCTTTCTGTTCTGCTAGGAAGTCTTCCCCCAGCTCCTCCTCTAGTATAACTTGTAAGATACAGTTGAAACAATATGGTTTTGTACAGTCAAAGCACAGCATTATGGGAGAATTTCTCTTCAAGAGATCAAATTTCATTTGACATTCAGGAAACACTCATTTAAAATAAATGAACTGCAAGCAAAGGCAGACTGAAAGGAGAATACTCACTTGTAGCGTAGTGTCGAAAACAACAAGCTTAGAGCTTGTTGGAACAATGTCATAACACTTGTGTGACCTCATGAATCGCACATAAATGTCACTTTCCGATTCTTCAAGTGCTGTAAGTAAAAACATTATGTTGTTTTATTTAAGTAACCTTAAAAAAAAAAAAAAAAAGTAAAAAACATGCCACATCAACTGAATACCACTGCAGAAGGACAACCTTAAAGCAAAACTCAAATTCACACTTTCCGATCTGGACAGACAGTCAGTTTTGCACTTTGCATTTCACACTTATCTTTCTTTTCATATTAAATATAACAAAGACAAAATGCATTGTTCTTCCTTGATGAGAAAGGACTTCCATACTGAAGAGTTATATTTCAAAAAACACCTTGTTTTTCTAACAGCAAACGATTGGAATATGCTTCTCAACTCTAGTTATGTACAGACGAAGCCAGTTTGAAACTTAAGTAGTGTCAGGCTTGACTAACTCAAGCTCCTTAAATTAATATTTCTCCAATGTCATCCCTATCCAGTCCACTTTTCACATAGTAATTTCATATTTTCTAAAGAGGCAGCAGGCAAGTTATGTAATCAGTTCTGTTCTCTTCAGGCTACTTCACATACAGCATCACGAATCCAACGCTTTATTTATAAAAATAGGATCCACTTGGCTGGAATTGTTTTAGTGTGACATGTCTGTAGGAAGGACATGCAATCCAGTGCATACTAACTTAAATTACTTTGCATTTGTCAGAGTTTAGGTGCATATGCATACATTCTTCAGATCTGCTCAGGTACGTTAACTTTTTTTTCTAAAAGCAGTTTGGCCCTCCATTCTTTACAGCAGGTACCTAGAACTTGATCAAGGCTAACCCCTCCATCAGATATGCACCCTTTAGACCCTGTAATAATGCACAAAAATTTGGTCACATGTTAAACTTTTGAAGAATGGAGGAAAAAGAAAACAAACAAAACAACCTTGAAATACCTACTGATCACTGAAGAACTTCATATTAGGAAGCTAAAAAACTCAAAATCCTCATTTGCTAGATTTGCTCAAAATCAATCACCCAACACTGGACAAATTATTTGTTGCTTCCACAGAGTGGCTCAGCACAGCTTCTTTAGTCCAATTCTACAGAATCAAAGCTGGACCTCCCCTGCAAGTGGCTACTCTAGGATACAGGCAGTCTCTTCTATGTACTAAGCAAGTCTTTCATCTCCAACTCTCATTACTCTTTAAAAAAAAAAAAAAAAAAAAAAAAAAAAAAGCTTTTTCCCACTGAAACACAAGCAACGTGAAATAGAAGTTCCATAGGAATACAGAGGACAGTCTCGAACTAGGACGAAGCAGAAGAAAAAAAGAAAACAATTTGTTGGATTTATGTTCCTATAAAGGTCAGGACCAGAAGTAAAAATAGCAGGAGCTAGGAAAAATTGATAAGAGATTAGGAAACCATGTGAGCAAACTGATAGGGAAGGGACTAGGCAGACAGACTTTGACAATGCTGGTAGGAAGCACCCTTTATGAGATGATCCCAATGGGGAACGGGTACTGACTCATCAATGGCATGTATGGAAGAGGTTAAAAAGGGTAGTTTGGGACAGAGAAACTCCATAATATACTAAAACATTATCATCCTCTAACTTTTGCAGTAGCATAAACTACTGTCTGTACAAAATTAATTTAATGACCCTGTGATTGAGTGAGTTGCTGGGGAGGGGTTGTTGGTTTTTTTGGTTTTGTTTTGTTGTTTTTTTTAAATACACAAACTAGAAGCAGGGAGGGGATGAGACACTAAGCATTAAAAACAATATTACAAGAACATTTAGATGACATATCAAGAACTCTGGTCTTCAGAAAGTTGTGATCGTGAAATGCAGTCCCTCTGTGTAGTGACAGAGTCCTTATCTACTTTAATCTCAACTTTTTCCATGGGACAGTACACAATGAGAACTGCACTTGAAATGGTAAGTCAAATCACCGGTAACTAAGACTGGCTACTAACATGATCAGTAACCATTAGAGAGATGCTGCACTGTCATGTCTTTCCCCAGCACTATAAAACGGAACAGGACGAAACTAATTTCTTCCAATTTTAGTCCCCTGCCTCTTTCAGTAGATACATTCCAATTGCTGCAGCAAGCAAGACAGCAGTCCAATAGTTCTGAATCACCTGCAGACCAAGTCTATTCCCCACGCTGACTGAAACAGACGTTCTCCAAAACCTTCACCAAGTACCCAGAAACTACTACAACCTTATGTACCCAGGGATGTTACCATTCTAATTCTGAATCTGTACTTTCTATTGAGTCTGTTGCTTTAACTGTGAGACTTTATATACAATTAAGTATACTACAGGTAGAAACAAGCATAGGGACACCTCAAATAGTTGATAAACTACAAAACAACCAACTATTTTTAGCTGAAAAAATTTACACTCTTAGCAGAGCACATCATTGCTCAATACAGTCTTGCCAACTTACCAACATTATGCAAATTTAATGTATCACAATAGCAAGCACAGTAACTATGAAGCAGGACATGTTGCCAGATTTCATCAGGTAAGGCTGTTAATGGCAGCCACAGTTAAGAACTCTGTATGGACCAGCACAGTGAAGGTGTGCCTATAAACCCTCCTCTCAACTTACTATATACTCCCAACTCTCCAAACACAATTTCAGCTGGACCTCAACAATCCTCACCCACTTAGGGTGCATGGGATTGGTTAGGTGCTGTCTCACCTTACATTGCCTTCCAACTCAGAGGAGGCACCACAAAGCAACTGCTTCCCAAACTGACACCGGAAAGTTACAATTAGAAAGATTCAGAAGCACAAGATAGCTATCTGTGAGCACTGTTTAACACCCATATAAATAGCTAGGAAACCCTAGCAGGATCCGAACGAGGATCCAATTGTCCAGCTGGAACTGAGGTTTATTTCTACAGGAGATCCTTATACTATAAATAAGTATAATGATCTGTTTCATTACTTGCTAACTAAACATGCAAAACATAAGCAGCACTGATTTAAGTCTTATGTCCTACATAACTTCATCAAGTGTCTGTTGGAAAGGATATTTAAGACCTTCTAACACCTTCAACTACCTGGGATTACTAAATAGATGCCATAGCCTAATTCTTTGTACAGGTATTGTATGTGCATTATGTATATACAGCTGCTCAAAGGAGAAAAGGTCTCTCAAGCTGAAGGCTTAGCATATCTCAGGGGTACACTCACACCCGTCTTTCCTGCACAGCACAAGTGGACAGGGTGTAGTCTTCTTTACAGTTCCTCTCACCTTCCAGAGGACAAACTTACTGTTTTTGGTTGTATCCAATCACCACTGTGCTGCAAATAGAAATAATCAAATATAAACATCTTAATCTCCACTAGGATATTTCTACTGTATTACCTCTTTATTTTCTAGTTCCAGTCTTATTTGTTTTTCCAATAAACGTTCATCCCTTCTGGCTACTATTAAGCTTCTGCAGTCTTATCCAGTACCTGCAAAGAAGTACTCCCTTTGGATGGACAAGAACAGATGCCTTTCAGCTTGACTTAAAAATCTTACTCAGTCTCTGCATGTCATCTTTGATCTGCATAGGAGATGATTCACCCAACATGCAGGAGCTGTGAATATATACTGGCCATTCTTTCACCATGAAGTCAGTAACATATTCAGAGGTTGATAAGACAATGGTGTACTACATGAACAAGTGACATAAAATCTCTGCTCCTGCTTGAGGAAGTGACTGAGGTATCCAAAATTAGATTTACTTAAGAAGCCTCATTTGCAGAAGCCCCAGTTACACAAATTTAATGCTTAAGATGTCCTAAGCTGTGTCACACTGATGGGCCACAGAGGGGGACTACATGCTACAGCTCAACTTCTTAGATCAGGGACTTCCTTAGCAAGGCCTCCTCCTCCTTGGAAGCTGAACTGAACTTGCAACTGTGCTAAACACCATCTGTCCTTGACGTTCCCATCAACTGTATTCCTTCTCCCTTGGTCAGATGCCCAGTGTACGCCTTTCTCATATTGCTTCTGCAACAACTCTTGCAAGGTGTGGGAAGATGGAAAGGTACTAGACGATTATGATTGCCCTGGCATGGCAAAGGCAGTTGCAGATAAGCCTTACGGAGTACATTTGCAGGACCTTAGCTTAGGTCTAGATCAAGACTTAGGACACTGCCTCCAGCCAAATCTCAGCTTCTGCAGCTCATGATCTGGAAGTTAGTTGGCTCACAGACAGAGCAGATTCCCAGCAGGAGGCATCTTAATCTAGAGCAGGATGAGGGGAGGAAAAGAATCCACTAATAAGTAGTTGAATGTGTACTTCCACGTGGGCGTCCACTCATGAAACCTTACTTCTTGAAGATTCATGTGAAAGTTATTTTTTGCAAGTGGACATTCTCCATGTGCACCCCCTCTCCCCAAGTCATAGATGAAGGCAAAAAAATCCAGATCCCTAGTGCTGTTTTCTGCAATTTTTAATAAAGCACAAACAGAAGTCACCTGAAAGGTTACAAGATTTTTTGACAGTTTAAGACCTGAAGTTAAGAGCCTCGTCATACAGCCTTTTACAAAGTAAATTCTCTCTCTGCATCAGCATTTTATTTATTCCTACAGGTAGAGATCCTTTAAAGAGTGGAAAATCAATCTGCTTATATTTCTGCCACTCCCCAATCTTACTCACCTAAGACCAAATGATTTTCATTCCCTTCCTGTCTCCCACCCTCCACTAACATGAGACAAGCTTTAACGTTTTATTTCAGGCAGTAAATATTATTTACAAAAACATCACAATTTTTTTTTTTTTTTAGCAGAATAACTATTCAGCAATACTGCTTCAGAGATTGCAGCGGGACTTGGTACTAAGTATAATTGTCTATTTAGAGAGCTCTAAGGTAGAACTATCATCTGAGTACTCCTCATAAATGAAAGGGAAACTTCTGCAGCATTACTGAAGCCATTTCCTCAGAGAGCTACTGAACAGATGACTTCAGTTCTATTCATACCTTCGCCACCATGCAGGGTGCTTTTCTACTGTAGCTTTCCCCTCAGAATTTCCAGGCCTTCAAAAGAAGAAAAAGAGGAGAAAAAAAGAAGCTCCTGCAGATGAAGAACAGGAACACGCAGTAACATGTATGGTCAACACATATTGCAAAGCTTCCAAACACTGCCACATAAAAACCTACAGAAAGTTCCTCAGAAGTGTTTACTGCAAACCACAGACTGTATTTCTGTTCTATATTCATACGGGGCTGGCCCAAAAACAAGATCCTGGACCACATGTGCTTCCTAATTTCAACACTACAAAATCATGACCTTTCCTATTTATTTTATATTATAGCTATATTACGATCCTTGTATTTCTGCACTGGTATCCAGTCATATTTCAAGTTTAGTCTCTGGTTCCAGGAGTGTTTGAAAGGAAGACATAGGGTTCCACAGAAACTGTGTTCTCTCATCTGCTTTAAAGAGTTAATTCCACCACAGACCACAATCATGCCACTGCAGCTCTCTATAGCACCCCTGCTCCTCATAGTTAGATTGAGAGCTGGTAGCTCTAGCACTTCTCAAACGTTTGAAGAACACAAGAACCATTCTTATGGGCCTAAACAACTGTTTGTATAACTGCCATTTCTAAGTTTACTATGAAGTTAAGTGCCAAATTTTAAAAGCCCTTTAAAAAGCAAGGAAAAACCAGCCAATAGCAGTATGTAAAAAATATACTCAGCTAACTGTCTAGCTAGGTGAACAACTTAGAGAAGACAGAAACCATATATATACACAATAATTCCACCATCCCCCCTGATTTTTAATCAGAATCAGTCTGGGAAAGTGAGCAACTTTAAAAGCTTAGAGTTTTCTTAGAGCAGCAGGAGCTAAGCACTGCCAGCACCCAACACTAGACTCTTCAGCTTCACTACTATTAGCATAACCACCTCCTCTCAGCCAGTTCAGATGGTGGACAAAAGGGAATAGGGAAGGAAGTAGAAATGTACTTTTGTGATATTCTCACGTGTACTAAATAACCTAGTTACTGGAAAAAACATTTTCTTTTCAGTTACTCCACACATACATATCTGTACTTTAGGTTACTCCAAGTAACACTGCTATTATAAAAAAAGTCAAGTAATATGTTGAAAATCACATTTCAGATGCTAGAAAATTAAAATGTTACAGTTGAGAGACAAAAGATATTTTTCATCCCAATGTTTACTACAGAACTGATTCAACAGCAATATGTTAGATGAAGTTTATTGGTATAATTATGCTGATAAACTTTACTAAAAGAGGTGTTATACCAACAAAAGCATTCTATACTATTCTCTCTTATATCACTTAATCAAGTAGAATAGTATATATAGTCTTTTCTTGACACAGAAACTAAAAAAACACCTTAGACAAACACATCATCACAGTGAAAACAGGAATTGGAGGGTTGTTCATGTACATCTGGCTTAAGCTGCAATTTAAATGAGAAATTTTTTCACATCCCTACCCAACACTCCTTTGTCAGCAAATAGAGAGTAACTCTACCTTTTCAAAGGCCAGGTCTAAAGATGCGGCTCCACAGCAGCATAAGCAGCAGCACAGCATAGTAGCAGCAGCCGCTGATCCCTTTGCACTGGCTGTGTGGTTCCATTCCCTCCCTTGCACTGCTTCTGGATTTATACAAAACTGTTCCACAAGTTGGCTGGAAAAGCTGAATTTGTCACAAGTTATCGGCTTCCTGATAGTGCCAGTTTTAGGTCTATTCAGCTCCCATATCTAGCCATGTGGCAAGCAGATTATTTCTGCTCTTTCCTTACACTAGAAGCTATACAGTACAAGGACACCATCCTTGCTGTGGCAGCTAGCCATTAGATCAGGTTAGCTATGTCAAATGGTGCCAGAAGACACCACAGTGACTAATCACTTAAATAAGCCAGCATGAGTTACCCTCTCTCCCTACTGTTACAGGTAACCCTTGGCAGAGTATACAATAGGTGAAAGATATCATTAACCTTGTAAACTGTTCTGCCTGCATTTTTATCTGAAAGTTGTCACCAAAACTGGCTATAAAGTTTCTGTTCACTCCCAGTCTGAACTTCCTGAATGAGTTCCTTAATATCCTTGACAACCTCTCTCACAACTTTCACAATGCAGGAAATGGTAATAGTCCTGGTCTAAGTCATTAACACGACACCTCTAATAGATCCTAAAAAATATCCAGAATGGATATAGTTAATCCACTCCAAGAACAACAGACACACTACATAGTAAGAACCACAAACTATTCCTCAGATGTTTCTACAAGCTCACCAACAGACCCTGGAACATGACTTTTAAGAGAAATGGAGGCATCTGAATGAAGAAGAGGGGTTTCAAGAACAACATTCCAGAAAACAAATACTCAGGTAGGATTTTACCAGCATTCCTCAGCTAAGGGACAGACAGGAACAGATTCTGAAAAGGAATCCAGTACTATGCTGTAAACAGTATGTTGCTGTGATCACGTGCAACAGCTTTACTTGAACCTACCTTCTCTAAGAGAAATATGACTAATTTGTTAGACTTTTAGATAGGTTTGAATGATACACAGACAAATTAAAATGTACATGGTATATCCTGTGAAAAGCATAGGAACTGAGGGACTGGGAGAGAACAACAAGCAACTGCAATTTTGTCACAGAATAATGCACTAAGAGGGCATGACTTTCCAGTCTGCTGAGCTGTCTGCTAAAGAGCCAAGAACACTGAAAACAGCAGACAAGAAACAAGACACCAGAAGCTGAATCAATGTCAGACTTGGTAGGAGAAGAATACTAACATAGTTTAAGAAGGGCAAGCAGAGAAAAAAGCAGCGATGTTGTACTGTATAATTTGATTTCTGTTTATTCAAGAGGAAACTTTTCTCAGAAGAAAAAAAACCCCGACCAAAATAACTGCCCATGTAATCAGTCACAGGATAAGGCTGAGTTGTAAAAGAAGATGGAAAAAGTGGGAAGAGACGGTTACAAGGATGCCTACTCTAAGTGGCAGGAGATAAATCATCATTAAGTTTTTAGAACATGCTCGGCACAACTTTGTTGGAGAGATGGCAACCGAGGCTAGCAAAGGATTACTTCTAAGTTCAGAGGGGAAAAAAACCCAAACAGGTTTAAAGTCTAATACATAGGAAGTAATACGATGACAGTAATAGGAGTTGACTATTCCATGACAAGCTGCAAGGATTTGAAATGCAAGGAACCAAAAAGAGAGGATGTAGTGACAGAGACAAGATTTTTTTTTTTTTTTCTTTCCAAAAGCTGCAAAGAGCTTTAAAATATCCTGGCAGACCACACATTAAAGTTACACAGTAGCATTATTCATGCAGCCACAGGCTATACGATATGCATGTTGCAGATTGAACGTTTCCCACCCCAATCTAAAGGAATGCATGAGCTGGCAGCTAAAGAAAGATCGTAGTAAGTTTACAGATGTAAGATACTCTGATACAAAGAAGTGATAGGAAGCGTATCTAGAGATGAGTATCAGAAGCTTCTTCAGTGATCCAAGACTAATTCAATTACATATTAAAGCATGAATACATGACGTGACAGGAAGAATAGGATTTTAAAAAGAAGTGTGAGCACACAGGGACAACATTAGAGTAAGTAAGTTCTACCCTGCTAACTGTATCTCATCCTACAAGCAGGAAGAGGGTCTAGAGGTACACAAAATAAGAGGGGAGAATAGGTACATTAACAGGTAAATAAAAATTAATAGAGCAGTGCACAATGTCTTGTTGCTTGAGTCTTCAGAAAAAGGTTAATCATTTCTAATAATAGTGACGAGCTAGAAGAAACCATAACACATCTTAAAACATTTCCATTCAAGAATTATATTCTTAGTTGCTTAAGACACTTTTGAACATAACATTCAGGACTGCTTGCATCTACACCTTTTTTTTTTGCATACATTTTAGTAAGTCTTTTGAATTCTAGAGTTTGTGCAACTGTTCAGTCACTTTAGATCAGTAAGGTAATTGAGATGTTTTCTCCCCTTGTCACAAAGAGTTGTCCGATGCAGAGACAGCAGGTTATTACGCGTGTAAACAGGAGTCACCCTAGTCAAAAACAACGATTCCTGAACTCTGCAAGTTCATGAAGGAGAAGATACAGTACCAGTCAAAAGGAAAGCCAAACAAATTCAAAATCAGTCAGAATTCTTAGGTACATATCAAAGCAAGTTATTAAAATCTGTGTATTTCAAGTACTTACAAAAGCAGCTCATCAAAAGCAAAGAAGAAAGCCAATACCGTTGTGTCAAGAACAGTTCAGTCTAATCAGTTTTTACTCAGAATAAAGTGATCAACTGGATGGAAAAAAAGAGGGCGGACAGAAAATTAAAAAAAAATAAAAATCACAGTATGCTTGAGATCCTGATTTCAAAGCAAGCTTGGATACTACCACATGTGGAAAAGATACTGTAGAATCACCACAAGGTAGCTGCATTAGCAAGCAACCGCAGCTGCAGCAAAACTAGTAAGATGTCTTTTTTTCAGTGGGTTTGCAAGACTGGATGACAACTGTCTGCTTTCAAAAAGATATGAAGTCCAGTTCAAACTCTTCTCAAAATTGGAACATTTGCAAGGTCTACCTTATGCAAATCAGCTAGTGCAGAATGGTATGCAAATTCATGCTACATGTCTTTAGTTTTCTACAAGTCACTCTGGAAGAGCTTTTACCAGTAGCTTGACATTTCAGAGAGAAAACATTGTCAGAGAGTCTCAGAGGATCGGGGCTTCCTTTTATCCAGCATTCTCCTTAGTGATCTTCAAAACAGGAATAGAACATGCTTCAAAGAGTTTGCAGTAAGAGTTAGAAATGGTTGCAAGACTTTAAACCTCACAGTATCTTCAAACTGAATTCATAAGTGGTTTGGAGTTAATATGATCTTTCAGAGAATACCAGAATCTGACAGGAACACTTAACTGGACGAGTGCAAATTAGGGGAGTGACTAAATATCACTACTACTGAGAAAGAACTACGCTGTTATTAATTAGATTTGCTATAGCAGAAGTAGGGAAGAAAAGGCACAGTTTGCTTAAATGAAACAACAAGCAAACCAAAAACCCACCCCAGCTGTTAGAGAGCTATTAATGCATTCCAGAAGCTAGTTAGACAGAACAAAGCAACCTTAGGACATAGTACAGTCTCCTTCCTTAAAGATCCTAAACATGGAATGAGACAAGTGTCCACAACTGCATAAGCACATCCTGCTTTAGTGAAGAACAAAAAAGATTGTTAGTTCCTGAGAATATTTCAAAAGATCCACTTTTCTGTTTTGAGGCTTAAATATCTCCACTTCTTCAAACTTCAGCAGTAGCTAAGACTTGTAAGAGAAAACTAATATAAATAGCTGCCTGAAACAATGAAAAATTCAGATTGTGTTTCAATCTTCCTTGTATTCATAGCACACTTCAAAATCTTGCACTGGATTTTGTTTCTCATTTTTGGAGTTAGTAAATCCTGGTAAATGGGCTGAGAAGTTAAAACTCCTTTTTTACTGTAGCTCTCCATTGGCAGTGTGGATAAACAAATGATTATGTGAGATTTCAGGCAGACAAAAGTGATGAGCAGCTTCAGAAATTTCACATTCCAGAGCTAATCATAGTAACTCTGAAGTTTCTTGTCCAGGCAGGCAGAGAAACTTACTTGTTTACAAGCAAGAGCTGCCTTGTTTAGGGACTAACTTGTAAACAGTATCAGAAGTCCAACTGAACACTTTTGAAACAGCCCACTATCACTTAAATCAACTTTTAGTCAAAGTTAAAGATTTGTACTTTGAGGAGAGCTACATCACTGTGGTTTTGTGCATAAAGGTAGCAACTTCAGCCTGCAACCTAATAATGCTTCTAAGATTTTCACCACAATAAAGAATAAGTTGACCTGAAGAATTTTCTAAAACATTTTCAAGATCTTCCCTTGACAACAAGCACTATGATTTTTCCCTAAGCATCCCAAACAAAGATCTAATTTAAGATGTCGCCCGTCTGGAATGCAGGCAAGCTCTTCAAGATTGCGAGACGCAGGCCACAAAACACAAGAAACTAAAAATGGTATTAAGCGTCTGATTATTAATATCAGCAACCATACGCTGGAGAGCTGCATTCAAGGAAGGTTTAAGGTATGCAATTAATGAAAGAATAAACCAGCCTGTATCCTTAGTATCTATACTGAAAGATTGGTAAACAATTTGAACTTTTGCTGTTTCTTTAAAGCAAGCATAAGTCCTACTACATACACAGTTTGCACACACTTTATAAAAGAGATAGCCATTTAAGTCTTTTAGGAACTAGTTTAAGATCAAACCTAAACAAGCAGCTTAACCAAACTATTATTCACAGGACAAGTATTTTCAAATTGAGTACACAGCATCTTCACAAGCCACAGTTCTATCCTTACTGAACAGGGCAAATATCTAACCTTTAGGAGATCTTCTACTGAAGACTAACAAATCTGAACTCAAAGCATCATTTATATAATGCTTTAAGGAAAAAATAAATTTTTAGGCTTAAGTCTTAAGGACTTTGGACTATGTTTGCTGAAGAAACAGTTTTGTCAGGTCTAATAAACTGTTGGGTCTCAAATTCTGAATGACTACTTACAGCATCTTAACTTGAAGATTTTAATAATTCAGTATTTACATTTTAATTTCTCTCTAGTCTCCCCTTACACATTTCTTCTCCTTCCCTCCCTATGCATGCCAATATTTTCTAAATAGCTATTATTGCTATTTCTTATTAGAAATTATAAATCTATATGCACACTCTAATAAATTATGAAGTGTTCCATTTCAATATACCACTGAAGAGATTTACCTAATGGCAGGCATAGCTGGAAGCTTAACTGCAAAAGAATTAGCAGTTTCCTAACTAAAGCAGGTGAGATCCAACACACATTCAATACAGTACATTCAGATAGTTTTCTGGAACCTAGTTTAGAAGTTCTATTGATCCATTCTCTATACCACAGATAAACTGCAACATCACCCAAAGCTGATCTTCCTCTGAACTCATATGACGTCCATACAGAGCACTGTTGTGGTTTTTTTTCCTTTCGTTTTTTGTTTGGTTGTTTTAAAGGAACTGACTCAAAAATACCAGGGAGTTCAAGCAAGACTATGGCAGGAGAGATACATGCAAATGCTTGTGTAGAGCAAAGCATTCAGCTTCTGCACTGTGGCATTCAGAGTTGTTTATTAACAGCAACTACACAATCCCTTTCACTGAGTGATCCTGCTCCATCCTGAAGTGACTCAAAGCATTAGAAGTCCATCCTACAAACTCACTCCTATAGTAACTATGCTGGAAGTTCGAATATTATTTCAAAGCTTATACAGGAAGAGTTTATAGCCATTTGTTCTTGTGCCAATGTTGTTCTTCAGTTAATTTTCCTCCTTGGTGTTTACCCCCTTCCCACCCCTTACAGGATGTTTTCATACATACAGTGTTATCACATCCCTTCTTGGCTTTCCTTTTACTAAGCTAAATGAGCAAAGCCTTTTAGTTTCCTCCTTTAGCGCAAGTTCTATATTCCTGGTCTCAAGAATGGCCCTTTTCTATGCCCATCCTGGTTTGCTCCCTTCTCCAGGACCTCAGATATCTTCTTCCTCTGTGTCTTTGCATCAGTAGAAACCCATGAAACTAAGCAGCAGCAAAGAATACCACAGTGTAAGGGAATGTTAAAAAAAAAAAAAAAAAAAAAAAAAAAAAAAAAAAAGAAAGAAAGTTTGATTCTGCTTCTTAAAATGCCCAGTGTCAGAACCAAATACTCAGCCACAATGCATAGAAAAGTAAAATAATATTGTAAAAAAAAAAAAAAAAAAAAAAACCAAACCCCAAAACCAACCAAACAAAAAAACCCCCAACCCAACTTAAAAAAAAAAAAACCCTAAAAAGGCAAAAATAAATTTTCACAAATAAAATCACTGGTCTAAAGCACATGAAAACTGCTTTTAGACAAAAGTAGGAGTGCCATTTAACTTCTGTCACAGTCAAAATTGGCAAATTCACCAAACTGGTTCACATAAAACAGCAAAATCCATATAAAATTCAGCAGAGGAGGAAAGAATCTAAAAACAAGCTAGATTTATTCAAATACTATTCAAAAGCTACCTTGAAGATATAGATATCACATTCAAAAACCTCTTAGATGTGGTTTACTCTTAGAAGGATAAGGTTATTTAAGCTTTCCAAAGCTCTGTCTAGATGCCAAGCTGAACACCTAAAAGTCAAATTCAACTTTGCTCTAGCATAGTTATGCTTTTATTTGTATTAAACTGCTTTGGCTACATGTTAATCCTAGCCATTGGTGCAACCCTTCCACAGAAGGATTTTCCCCTAAACTCCCAGATTTTCCTTTTGTCAGTCTTCTCTACTCAGAGGAGCCACGGTAAAGCCCACACAACATGTATCCAAACGCAAACAGTCTCAGTATGGAGAGGTACATATTGTTTCAAGATGCAAGAACTGTTATGAAAAACAGTAACAACAACTCCTGTACTTATGTTGGAAATGCTACATTCCTTAAGAAGTTTTGGGCTTAATCTGCTTCCCCCCAAACCCATGCAATGCTAGTATAGTTGTAAGTTCTGGAAGTCAAAATATTCAAATCAATAAAGTAACTGCAGACAGCTTAAGTGCTACCCAAAGAGCAAGCTTGTAACAAAAAGCAGTGCTGATGTAAGTGACCTGACTTAAAGAAAGGGTCCACAGACAAAGCCCTGTGATTATCCACCATCAAGTTATCGAAAACACAGTACACATTACAAAAAGTCCTATCTTAAAGGACAGTCACGTCTGTTGCAGATGATTAGTAAGCAGAAACATTTCTTATGATTGTTTAGCAACAGCTATATTGAGCCAACTTACACAAATATTCTATCATTCTTGTGACATTGGCATTACTTCAGTTTAAACCAAGTCACCTACATCTAGTACTCAGTCATGCCCCAAGGCACTAAGTTTTCCAAGAGCACTGACTTGACCACAACAGCCAAATTTAACAGTTGAGCTTATCAAACTACCAAGACAATACCAGTGTTTCATCTATACTGTCCTCCCTGTGTACGCAGGGCATTGGAGAGGTGTATCAGACAGAACATTGCAGACCACCACCTAGGAAGTTTCTTGAGGAAAAGACTCTGTAGTCACCCCACTCAATCCTGGTAATGCTCAGCAAAGCAGTCACAGGCAAGTAACAGCATCTTGTAGCGATCTATAAGGCAACACTGACTTTGTCACATCTTCCACATCTATCATTGCTCAAGCACACAATGCTGTACACTCAATACCTCTAAATTAGGGGGTTCTCGGGACACTTGGAAGTCAAGATGACATTGTCCAAAGTCTTTGACCTTATATCAAGCTGTTGCTTACCAACCATGATAGTCCACTATCAAACCAAACAGCCTCTGCATCAAGGGAGTTCTGCATGGAAGTTATTAGCAGAGTTGACATTGTCCCTCATCTGATGCAGGTGAAAGCAATAGCACTAGCAAGAGCAGCTAGTAAAGGTTACTGTAAAACAGTACTTCACATTGGCCCAGACACTAACATGTATATATCTGAAGCAGTAATGTCTTTCAAGTGTAGGAAAATACCAAGTTGTCTTAATATTCCTCACAGATAGCTGCTGGCCTATAATGGCTTTCACTCGGAAGATAAAGTTTGCAAATCATGCAGGTGCAACACTACCTGGACACCATCAGCCCCAACACTTCCTGTAAAACTGTTTTCAGTTGCTTGCAGCTTTGCCAAAGCAATTACACGGACTCATTGCCATGGTAAGCATTTTTCTGTAGTTTTTTTCTAGGAAGTCTCAGCTAGAATGGTTTCACTGTTTCCAAGAACAAGTTAGAGAAAATAAATATTTTGACCACATTAAAATTTTACGAAAGCTTTTGCATTGAGAGGCTCCTGCATCCCCCAGGACCCAAAGCAGAGAGTTTTAAAGCACGCGCTGTGTAACACAGCTATATTTTTTGCTGTACTAAAACATCACTTCCCAGATTGGTAAGGCTTAAAAAATTTTGTTTCCTGAGAAAGACTGCATGCTTGAACTGCTTATTTCCTAGTCAAGACAGAGTAGAGCCTTCCTCATTGAAGACTAAACACCTTGTTAAGAATAAGGGAGTTTTACCTTACGTAGGAGCAGGAAAAGTTAGGACTGCTTGGAGATAGCAAGCACTGGGCTGACAAGAAGAACCACGTGCAATACTTGCACAAGGTAAAGACGCGTATCCGGATTGTGGGAACAGTCTCTGTCCAAGACAGCAAAACTCCCAATAGCTTCTTTTGCACTGGTCAATTACAGTTTTATACTTTCAATTACCTATCATTTTATACATAATTTTCATCTTTCAACTCTGAAGGTGGAAATTTCCAAGAGAAAAAAAAAAAAAAAAATCTATGATGGTACTGTATAGTAAACTGGCAGACAAAGGACCTGAGATTGCCTAGGACAGCAGGGTACTTAATCATAATTTCTTGCATAAACTAATAAAGCTGAACATTTGAATACCCCAGATACGTTATTCTTTAACTCTGGAAAGTACATCACAGGAAAGCCCATCATCCCATTGATACTCTTTGTTGCCGAAGGACAGAAAAGTATAAGCTGAGTAAATTCAGTGGAATAAGTGGTTGTCTATATTTTCAGATGCAAGTGTTCACTATTACTTCAGATCAGATAGCCAGGACAAAAAGCACTCAGAATAAGTTTTTTTTAGAATCTGTTACTGTGCCTCATATCACACCACAGAGTAACTCTAAAGCAGGAAGAGAAAATAATCCCAAACTCTAAGACCACATGAAGTCTGTTAATACCAATTATCATCTCTGCTTAATAATTTTTTGCTAGGTCCACTTGGGATTCTCATCTGGAAATGTTAGTGTGAAACATGCCCTATCACTATCACCATGTACCCTGATATCTGAAAGCATATCTTGTGGGCAAAATGCCCTTTCTGTACTCCAGAAAGCATCAGCTTTAACAATCACATAATGAATGTTTATTAGAAATGAGTTACAGTTGCAAAAGGATGCTTTAACTTTACTATATCCTAACCTGAACACTTGATCCTTCAGTCTCAAGAATTAAACAAAATCTAGTATGTACATTAATGTGCATTTTATTACAAGCTTCTTTTAACTATTTTTGGCCCCGAAGTGACATCTGTTTTCATACCATGATTCAGATATTCAGTTGACAGCAGGAGGCTGGCAGACAAGAAGAGCTCAATAATAAACTACTTTTAACAAGAAACGACAAGAAAATCTGTAGAGCAGAGAAGGAATGACCCCAGACACAACAATTAGTTAAGAGGAGATGCAATTACTGGTGAAAGTCTCTTTCAGGAGACAGCCAGAAACAAGTATGTGACAGAAGAGATGGATGATAAGAGGACGAGCAAGATGAAGGCCAGAGCATTACTAGGAGAGAGTCCACTCTAACACAAACTGTTTATCAAATTACTGCCTAAATCCTGCTTTCTGCAACAATCCAGAGAAGTAGAGCATTCAAGAGCTAGCACATCAGTCCCATGACGCTGATGCTACAATTGCTGCATGCACTTTGCAGAACTCTTTTTTCCAGACTAGGAACTGAGCACAGACACAGGAGAACCCTGCAATTAAGTTAACTCTGTCTGCAGAAAACACCTCGGAAAGATTCCCTGAGTTACCAGATGCTACAGAAAAGTAGTTAGTTCTGCTTCCAGTAGCTACTACTTTATTACCCAAGCTGAGTAAATGGAAGAGATTAACATGGACGAGAGCCAACTTTGCAACAAAACTAGTTTCCAAAATAACACGCTAAAACTATACCAATTACATCAATACAATTGACAGGCATGCATTTGCTACTCATTTGCTACTCTAATCCAGTTTCTCCTCTCACAGCACAGGTAGCTGTTGGAACACAACCATTTCTGGAATTCTAGCTTAACAAATTAAAGCTAGTAAGTGTAAATTGTTAGCTAAAGCCCTTTTTCATATTAGATCTTCAGAATAATTTCTCCTTGCTCTCTTCCAAGCTCATCGTATCCTCCATAAAATAAAACCCAGAATTACTCTTGACATTGATCAGAAGTAAAAACAACCTTAATATAGAAACATGACTGCACAAACATTAGAGCTGAACAAGCAAACCCACAATATGTATGAAGATAACCAGTTTTTGATCATTTATATACATTCATGAGAGGTCTCTCAGCACTAATCTATTTCAGGCTACAATGAGAAACTCCACACCCATCAGCAGGTAGCTTTCATACTTTTTGAGGAGACATAGATAGGTCACTCCCATCCAAGGAATACCGAGCAGGATGAGTTCAGAATATTTTACTCTAATAAGTTTTTCTGTTTATTTTTAAACAGAGCATCCTTCAGTTAAAAAGAGACTCTGAACTTCTTATGTGAGAGTTTTTACTTTCCTGCTCTGACTGCTGTTGGGAAAAAGGTCCTTTAGGGAGTCCTGAATAAAATAAATATCCACTGGCCTATCCAGTCCTTCTCCTCTATGCACATAATCAGCCCACAGCCTGTCCTATTTCAGCTGTAGTGCAGTTGATGCTGTTCAACAGCATCTCACTAAGATTTGCTCTTACACATCACAAGAGCAGTATTATTAAGCCAATGCTAGACAGAACTAGTGGCCCACCAATAAGAAGTTGCACTGATCCTAAAGAATCCAGCCAGATATATGAAGTAAAGACGTTTAAACCAAAAAGATGACCAGCACTTCTTTCTGCAACAATAACATGATGTCTAATACTGCCCATGCTAATTATGTACAAAATAGTTTATATACATTCTTTGTATATAATGCATATAATGAAAAAAATTGTCCTTCAGTTGACAATACCATTTCATTTAAAAATCATATCATCAGGCTAAACTCTGCATATTTCATTATGGTACTACTGGGACTATAAATCTTTCTAGTACCATTTTTTCAATTTAACCCTCTTGATTAGAATCCAAATTAAACGAACGCCTTCTGTTCTCTCACATTCTCATTTGTGTAACCTTTGAGGAGAGTGACAAACAAAAATTCATTTCAGCATACTGAATGGCATTCGGTGCACACACTGAGCCTCATTTTTCAGCTCTTTTTATTAAGCTCTCTTTCAAGAAAACTGCAGCGTGATTTGACACACAAGATAGTTAGCAACTGTTGATGGATACAGAAACTGGAAAGCTAGCTAGAGCAAATACTCAAAAGTAGAGGCAGTCAGGAAAGCAGTTCCAAAATAAGTTTCAAATCTCTCATTTAACTCACAATTTTAGGTTATCAGTGGAGAGACTTTGGCAAAAGGTTATCAGTTACAGTGTAGCTACAGCCACTTAATGAAACTGTATCAAGATTTCAAAGAAGTTTCTCAACTCCTGAGCGCTTAGGACTTGCCATCCAACAAAAAAGTGAACGCTGTCAGATGTCATTTTACTCCCCTACCCCCAATATTAGCACAAATACAACTACAGCAACTAGTGCAAAAATTTAGGTCATAAAATATGTACTGCAACTAAGCTGCCGCATTTCCATCCGCATCTCACTTTTCTATGATTCTTCTTCTACAGGCTTCCTCATATAGAAGCAGTCTGGACAGTAAGTTTTGGTCTGACATTCACACTCTTAATTATACTTACATCTTACCTTCTGAATACAGCACTCTACATCCTTTCCACTTGGCTTTAAAATTAGACATAGAACTAGGTTTTCATTAAGTCTGAAAGGCTAGTAAAGCAACTGCTTCCTTTCAAAATTCACATACTACTTTAAACTGGTCACAGGTTTGCTATTTGGCATTATCTTTTGACAGATCCCTGAACTGCTCTCACCCACCCAGCCTGAGTACCCACAGACAAAGCCTTAGTTTTAAAGCTAAATTAATTAAGAGACAAAGCAAAACAGAAGCTTGAAAGCCAGGGAAAAAAAATATTTAAAAATTACCAAACTTTCCGAAGAACTCAGAAAACACTGCAATGAGGTAACCCAAGACACAGAGCTATTCAGCCTACTCAAGTGTCTCCAAATAACTCTATGTTACACTGTTAAAACTGCAAAGGTATTTCAAAACTAAGTTGGTTTTTTTTTTTTAACTAGACATCCTTTTCAGATATCTAAATTTATAAGATGTTTAAAATAGCTTTTAAAATGGCTTAACTATTAGTGGTTCAGCGGGTTTTAGGATCTCCTATTTGACAGTAACAAGCTTTACGTAAAAAAATAAATCCTTAAGTCAGTAACTTTCTAACTCTCCATGAGCATAAAATGAAGGCCTCACTAAAAATAGTTAAACAGGGTGAGGAAAAAAAGCTACAAGTTAGCAACAAACCCCTTGCACCAATATTCATATTTAATGTTCAAGATTCACAAAGGCGCAAGTATTTCATTGCAATTCAAAATCTGTCTGGACTCCTAAAAAAAAAAAAAAAGGTTAAAGAATCCAATTGTTAAGAGCTTCCTTTTCTCACACACAGAAAGCTTAAAATAAAAGGTGTTACTTTTTTAGACCAGTCCCACAACTGTAGACAGCATGCTAGTAACCAAGAAGCTGGCTTATTAACACACTGGCTTAGAATTTCTTTTCACAGAATGACTCAGCCTACTATTTTCAAAGTTTTCCTTAAATATTTGTCCCATATTTTACAATAGCAGTTACCAACTACGGAAAAACATATCCCATAAATTCTTTGCCACTTTACAACACTGAGCATAGTGATTAGCTGTGCGTCCACATTTGCATCCACTAATCTAATCCTTTCTGAAAATGAAAGCTCAAGATACTCAATATAGATCTTTCAGAGGTAAGCAAATGCTTTGCGCAAGTTCGAGAAAAAACATTCATGCTTCTCCACAGCACCGTTTAGTGCTTCCAAGATAGAAAAACTTGCCAGGAGTTCCCCTATCAAGAACACCACACTCCGTTAAAACTGCAGCTCTTAATAGGACAGCGAAGAACAACGTAAGAGGGCAGCCACATAAGGAAAATTTAGTTTACAGCTGTCTGCTTTAAACAGATGTATGCATGTCCATAAGGAGTAGAAGCTTTAGTTGAAAAAGCTTTCCATCACTGCTTGCACCTCGCTCTCAAAGTCTATATTTGGTATCGCAGACGTATTCGAGGAGAATGAGTGCTTTACAGGGAGGAGGAGGAGGAGGAGGAGGGGATGCCATGAAGGTTGCCTTCCCCTCAGTGCCAGGGACTCCGGCTGACTGGAACTGCAGATGAAAAGCACGCACCGCCGAAGCGGCCGCGGCCCGGCAGGCGCAGGCATGTGCTGCCATCGGCTACGAGGCGGCGTGCGAGTCGGGCTGTAGCCACAGCCCGGGCTGCAGCCACCGGGACAAAAGCACCGCAGAGGGATCGGGCCGGGAGGGGAGGGGAAGGGAAGGTTGCGACCCGCCCCGCAAGGACACGGCCAGCGCGGGCGGCGGCACCGCGGCCGGCCCGGGCACGGCGCAACCCCCTCCCCGCGGCGGGCTCCTCGTCGGGGATACCCCGCTCCCTTCCCTCTGCCCAGACCCCGCTAGGCGTGTGGGTATCCACCGACCCGCCCCCCGGGCCCCCCTTTCCTTGAATTTTTACCTTCATCTTCGAGCTCTAGTTTCTCCAGCATCCCTTCGGAGGCGGCCGGGAGCTGAGAGGGAGCCGGAGCCGCTGCCGCCGCCGCCTGCGGGAGGGAAGAGAGGAGAAGGAGATGAGCATCCAGGCGCGGACTCACCGGCCCCGCGGCGGCATCGGAACAGCCCGGCGCGGCGGAGGGGAGTGGCGGCGCTGAGGGGGCGGCTGGCGCGGTTCCCGCCGAGCGCTGAGGAGAGAGGGAAGGCGGGACGGGCGCTGAGGCCGGGCGACGGCGGCGGCGGCGGCTGCTGCTGCTGCTGCTGCCCCCTCGGCCTCCCACAGGCGCACGTCTCGGTGTGGGCTGCCTCTCACACACACCCCCCCCCCCCCCACCACACACACACCACACACACTGAGGGGGGAGGAACCGGGACTCGCCCTTCCTCCCCCCTTCGCGGCGGCTGCGCCCAGCCCATTAACCCTGCGGCCCCCGGGGCTCCCCGCCGCCGTGCCCCCCGGAGGCGCCGCCTTTCCCCCGCACGGAGGCAGCGGCCGTTGGCGGCCGTGAGGCCCGCGGGGAGGCCGGACGCCCTTTCGCAGGACAGCGCTTCCCGCCACACCTCGCCGCCGCCTCTCCCCCGGCCCCCCCCCTCCGGCGGAGGGATTGGTACGGTCCGTTTTGCTGCAGTCGAGCCCGTTGGTTAGCAGCGGGAGGGGACGGTAACTACCACTTCCGCGCGCAAAAGGGAGGGGGAGGAGGGAGAGGATTACTGCCCCAAGAGCTCTGCCAGGCCAACCGCCTTTCGCAGCCCGCTCCGCAGGCTCGGCTGTTCGCCTGGCTGCTTCGGAGTAGAGCCGTGCGAGAGGAGGCGGAGGGGAGGAAAGCCCTCCTCCCCCCCTCGCGAGACGGGGTTGGTATGGTCCCGCGCGTTCACCTGCAAGGCAGCAGCGGGGAAGCCGGCAGTTCCACTGCCCTCCGGGGGGTGGGGTGTTGAGGGGGTTTCCCCCGTGTGTGACAGGGAGCTCCCGCACTGGGCCAAGCCGCCATGCCGAGGTACCCGGTCCGGGAACAGAGGCGCTCGTTTCCATTTAAAACGCTCGAGAAGTTACAATTCAAGATTAGTCCGAATGTCGGCATCTTCTGTGTAAGTCGCGCGGCTCCATCAAAGGTGGCCGCTAACCCTCGGAGCAGCCGCCTGAGGAGGAGGGAGGCGGCCTTGCGGCTGAGCGCCCTCCTCATGACGTGCTGCAGCTCAGCTAGAAGTTAGGGGGGACTTGACCCAGGGATTAGTGAGTGAAAGTCTAGTTTACATTATGCAGCAGATCAGACAAGGTGATCCTACTTCAAAAATCACTCTTGAAGAAGCAAAAAAAAAAAAAAAAAAAAAGACTGCCCCGCCATTGCCGTCGCTACAGGCAGTAGTGACAGTTTCGGAGCTGTTCCCGACCGCACTGGGTGTGAGGTGGCCTGCTTCCCTGAGCTTGCCTTCCAGCACCTGAGCACATAATGCTGACAGCCCAAACCACTTGCTGTTAACAGTGGCTGAAGGATGGAGTTTGCTCCGTGGGAGGCAAGAATGGGATTTATTGCACCCAGCTTTACAAGTCTGCATCTGAGCTTCTAAGCCAGGCTACAGCAGAATCAATGGAAATAAGGAAATATTTGGAACAGATTCATCGTTTAGATTGTGGTAAGCTATAGCTAGGCTTCCTTAACTATAATGAATAGGTCCCCACTGACTGTTTAGGAAGCCCAGCAGGACCAGTTCACACATGGATGCTGTAGAGGTGGACAAACAGATTCTTTCTTTGGCAATGGCAACAGATCTTCTGGGCAGACATGCATGCATGGTGCTCCAAAGGAGTCACAGGAGCCATTAGAGAACATTTAAAATCTATTGGTCCCTAAGGAAAGGTTCAAGCTTCAGAAGTTCAGCAAGTCCTTCAAGGAGGCAAGGCTGAATAGATCTGGGATAGCACAGTAATGTGCATATAACACAGGAAAGTATGAAAGATATTTAGAACTAAAGCTATGATAGGAAGAGAGAGGCTAAAATTATGGGAAAACAGAAAGCTGTCTGTCATTTCTCAAGTCCAGAGACGTTTCAAGCAAGGAAGCTGACCACTAGTGACAGCTTCTTTTTCCCAAGCTGCCTCTTTCTAGGAACACACTTTTAAGGATAGACGAAGTTAACAATATCCATTTTTTCTTTACTGTAAAGGTCCTTTGGAAAGAAAATCCTGAAATATTTCATTCCTAGTTGTATTTTTAAAAGACTGCTAGGATTCAATAAATACTCTCAACTGACCAGCCACAGAAGATACCAAAGCAGTCCATATTAATTTATAATATTTTCAGCCTACTAATTAAAATGCTTTGGAAGCTTTTAATTATCTCTGGGAGGTATCTTTAAAAGCTCTAAATAATTTATCTTCCTTATCATGTGCCTTGATACTGATAAGAGTTTTTAACCTCTTTTGCTAACCAAGAGTAGAGTAAGATGACATATTTGAATGGAAATAACTGTCATGATTTTGTTTCTTTTCTTAAAACAACAAGCATTTACTCCCCATAATTATTTAGTAAGCACCAGCCATGAGGAAGTACAACTCCAAGGTTGTTTGTAGCTGGAAGTGACACTGAGTTTTAAAAGGTGTGCGTTGCATTTCACCTGCTACAAAACACAGATATGTTTGTAATAAGTCAGTTAAGCCTATTTCATGCAATGAGGTACACTGCACTGTGAACCTCCGAGTTTACTGCAAGATCAGGGGTTTACAGTGGCAGTATCTACATTCAGACCAAGAGTACTATGAGAAACTCAGGATAATATAAAGGCAGTAATTTAATATGTAACAGAGATTTGTAATGGAAACATTATAGCTATGTTGTAACATCCACACTGCTCAAAAAAACCCCAAAGGAAATAGAGAACAAAAGGCTGAAACTCCATCCTTCACTCTGCCTGCAGCCTCACAATTTGTTTAAACCAATTTTGGAACAAGCTTCTGGTCATGGCGTTCATTTTGCTCCTTGCTTTGCATTCTAGCTCCTTGTGGTTTGTAGGCAACACAGTGAATCAGAACAGGAAACTGGTGCAGCTGAAAAACAAAGGGACTAAAAGAAAAGATTGGTTTTTATCCAGATCAGTTCCTGATCCAACTCACTGTGCAGTTGTATCAGCTAGCACCTGCACAAGGAGCATCAAGGGCAGGAGTGACAGTGGGACCATACCTTCTGGAAACAACCCACGCTTAAGTCAGCTTAAATCAATGGTGAAAACACCGTCTTGTTCATTATGAACTACTACAGCATTAGACAAATTAGCAGATATTTTTAACAGTCCTGGGTATTACCTCTTTCTACAAACTCTGCCTGCCATTTTACAAAAGGATTACTGGTTAAAGATAGGGAAAAGATCTGTCCTTCAAAGGACCTATATTTCCCACCAAGATGATATTATATATTGTAACATTTCAATATCTGTTTATTGTGACTATTAGTTCTACTGCCACAGGAGGTTTCTACTTACTATGACTAAGGGATTTGTCTAGGTTATGGTTTAAATGTTCGCTATCAGAGTGTGTCAGGTAACCCATTTTAACTGTTTGAGATACCCAATGTGACAAGACAGTATATACTTCATATACTAAATACTGCTAAGCAAAATAAATTTTATATATAAAAGTTCAGAAGAGAAATATCTGCAAAACCAAAACTGCCTCAATATATTTCTTCTTTGCCAGGTTTCAGTTCGTTTTTTACAAGGACATTACTTATGCCAAAAACCATAGACCTACAACATAACACTAATACAGAAGCTTAATACAGCAGTGCCAGCAACCTTTGTAGAGGCAAAGTAAAACAACTCAAGGTTGATACAACAGCAAAAGTCATAAAAAGGTGGATGTAAACAAAAGAAGTTTTAGGACTTCTGGGAAGGCTAGAACATAAATTTTAATAGGTAACTGCTTACTTTGTCTCTGACTGTTTTCTTTAGCTTGCTAGGGTAAAGGGAGTGACTAATAATCTGTAGAAGTAAAACCAGCCCTGTAAATTATATATGCACTTATAATGAATATGTTAAAACCTATTTGATAATCAAGAAGTCCTTTTAGTCCTATGTCCTATTGAAGGAATCCCATTATTTCCATAAGAACACACTAAGTATTTAAATTGTTGTGACGGTTCAGGGTTGTGAACAACAATTAACATCAGCAGAAAGTTACTTTTGATGTAGTTTCCTGCCATTTTGTCTCCCTGAATTAGCATCCGTTGGGATAGGGATCTATCAGTGGCAGTCATCAGACCAGCTATATCAAAATGCTTTGAATGACACCTACTGTGTAGCTTTTCATATTGAATGAGTTACCGTAGGCTGCTGCTTTTGCAACCAGTGGAGAAACAAACATTTCTAGGACATCATTCACATGGTCTATTATAGACAACTGCTTAGGATAAAATGATTTGCAGTCACTGTACTGACTAAATGTCTACATCTCCATTCGGTCAGGTTCATTCGGCTTAGCATAACTATCTGTAAGGGAAGGTTTGGGGAGGGAGCCAAGAAACTATAAACTACTCAGTGTAACTTTGATTCCAAGATGAATAAGAGAACAAATACACCCATTTTAAGTAGTTAGAGGAAAGAAAAATCATCAGTAACAGCCAACATGTATAAACAATGCCAAGCCAATCTGTCACTTTGATAACAGGTCAGAAGTCTTGTGGTAAGCAGATGCAGCAGGAGTTAACAGGCTCTTTGACACTATCTTGCATGACACTCATGCAAGCAAGCCAGATGATAGTCTAGATGAAACGACTGCTAAAGGTCACAACAATATTCACAAGGAAGGTAATAAGATTTCTTTATCTAACGGAAGGGTTTAAAAGAGGGTTCCACAGAGGTCTGTGTTCTATCTAATATTATTTAGTGTTTTCACTGATGATTTGATGAAGGAATAATGAATAACCTGATCGTATTTTCAAATGGCTCAATGGTGAGAGATGCTGCTCTTTTAGGGATAGCCTTAGAACTTAAAATGATCTTGAGAATTGCTGCAATGCTTTGAAAAACAGGATGCACTTTGATATGGGTAAGTAGAGCGCATTACACAATAATCAAATGCAAAAATAAAATGGGAAAGGATTGGCTTGCAGCAGTCATGCAAGCAAAAGACCTGAAAATGAAACACAATGTCAGATTCTTGGAAGAAAAATCACACTGTCTACAAATGTGTTATAGGTAAGACACAGAGAATCTGTTCTACTCATTCCCTGGTTAGATGCCAGCTGGGATACTGCATTCAGTTTTGGGCATTGAACTCAAGAATGAACCAAGAGAGTCCAAAGAAAAGCAACAACAATGAACTAGGAGTTCAGAAAACATGACCTGTAAAGAAGGACTTGAAAACCTCCCAGTTTCTTAGTCTAGGAAAAAAAAAAAAAAAAAAAAAAGAGGATTGAAGGAAAATGTAATAAGTCTCCAAATACCATGTTTTTGCAAGAAGGAAAGTGATAAACTATCTTCTGGGTCCACTGGTTATGGGATAAGAAGTTATCTACTTAGCCTTTAGCAAGGAAGTCTTAGGCTGGACTCTGGGAGAACTTTCTGAACATAACAGCAGTGAAGCACCTGCACGCTTTGCTGAAAAAAACTGTAAAATCTCTGTCACGGGAGGTTTTTAGCAACAGATTAAAAAAAAAAAAATTGTTGGGAATTATTTACATACAGTTGATTGTGCTGGGGGGGAAAATGAATTTTTAATGTCTTTTCCAGACTTACTTTCTTTTGTTTCTATTTTTGTCCAAACTTTAGAAAAATATATTTAGTCTTAGTATGATAATTCAATGAGAAGTCTTTATATGTATGTTTTGTACAAAAGCCAGTTTACTAACAATCTAATACAAATGTAAATTTGCTTTGCCCTCCCCCCAAAACAAGTAGCCTTAATTCTAAATTAGAAAAATTCTAAAGCAAATATTGTTTGAGTAATAATAAAGATTATGTATTCATCTTTGATGACTGGCTAGGAGTAGAAAGAGCAACCTAAGAAAAGAAATGCTGCTGCAAATGACAAGTCTGTGTGGAACAGCTTACTCAAGCATTGCAACAAAAACTTTACCCATGCTTTATTTAGAAATAGGCATTTCCAGGTAAATTCAAGGCTGCCTTTCTCAAAGCTTTTCCTGACTTTCCTACTCTTCCTTTCATTCTGATTAATGAAGGCTTAATACCGATATGCTAGGGGTGCCATCTGCACAGCTCATAGTTCAGCAGTAAAACTGAATGCCCTTTGAAGTACTTCAGAAGAAAAAAAAGCTACTTACCTTATAAAACCTAATGGATTGAAGAGCAACAAGAAGGAATTCCCATCTAAATGCAAATCAAGGCAAACCCATTTTGAATGCAAGAGTAAACTACAAATGGTAATTTTCCCACCATTTGCTAGTGCTCCTTATTACAATTACAGTTCTATACAACTCAAGTAGTTAACAGCTCTTCTTCTGATGAGCTGTCAATGAACAACTTACTTAGAATTTTTCTAAATGTATGTCATAGATATGCTTATTCTGTTGCAATCTGTTTGTGCAAAATTAATTTAAAACACTTACTGCTTATTTTTGGTTTAATTTAGTCTGGTTCATGAAGTGGAAAAGGACAGAAGTTATTAGAAAAAAAGGTTTCATCTGCTGGTTAAACTGTAAATTAAACTCCTACTTGTTTTCTGCTAGAGTGTGATAACTGATACCAGTGATATCACTAGAACACTAGAATCAGTGAGGCTGAGATTAGGGTCCCATCTCGGATCCCTTCTGTATTTAAAAATGCTAACTGCATGGTGAAAGGGCTGACTGTAGGGTGGCAGTCCATGAGTCTATTAGGTGGTTAGAGAACATGGTCAGTCCCAGTGAAGAGCTCTGGGCCTGGTTCTGATACAAAGTTCTCCTTACCTCGAAAAGCTCAGAGTGAACAGAGCAGCTGTCCAGGAATTGTAGTTTCTACCATTTAAATGGATAATATAAATGGAACAACAATCAAATTTAGCCAAATCCTAAGGAAAAAAAAAAAAAAGGAATATAGGAGTGCATTCGGCACTAGGAAAGATGATGAAATGGATAACTTGCATTTGTACTAAATCTTCACTGCAGTTACAGTACTGAGTGTTGAAATCTGTTTACCCTGAAGACATGTGAACTGAATGTGCAGAGTGATTTCACATTTTTAGTGGAGAGCCCTTCCTAAATATATCTGTGTGGAAATGAATTTGCAGTTTAATCACAGTGAGTTCTGTCACTGACTTAATTGAGAAACAGGATAGATTTACAAAACTTCCTTTGATCTAACACCAGAAACAAAGAACCTATCTTACACATGAACAGTGTCCTGCAGCACCTCGCTTCAAGGAAAAAAAAATGGTACCAGTGACAGTAGAGTTAAGCACTTCTAAAAAATAAACTTCAAAGGAAGTAAAAGACCAAGGAATTGTCTATATCCCCAGCTAAATTCTTACAGAGAAGTCAAGGCAGAAGTGGAGAAGAGGCAAGGATTTATTTACATAACCTCTAATCTCTAGCTGTGTGTCTGATCCTGTATCACTCTGCAACTCAGATAAGGCAGAGTTTTGAGTCAAGAATATCAGAGGCATTCTCTACATAAGCCTTTGTGGCCAATATTCATTCCTCAGATTACTCACGTAGAATATAGGTGGAGTCTGAATCAATATTATCAGCGTGACACGTTATTCATCAAACAGCCCAACAATTTAAATTCTGCCCTTTTGAACACAAAGTTCAGAAAAGTTAAGTACTTGTGAGGAACTAACCTGAGCTTGTAAAGAAGACTGATGTTACAAGCGTGCTACCAGATTCTGCAAACACAGGGATGCCACTTAGTTTTAATCTATTCCAGAGTTTTTAAGTGTTCTTGTCTTAAATGTTTGTTATCGTATATCCTCAAAAAGATATACTTTAGCTGTTTTCACACATATGCTTGAGTGCTCCTTAGTCTCTTTGAAATAGGACGTACCTCTTATCAAACTGAGGGCCACGGTTAAGGGCAAGGGGAAATTATTGCCAGAGAGAGCTGCTGTAATCAGGTGATAAGCATGATGACAGTAGATATTTTGTTATGACAAACATTTTAAAAAGCCCCAAAGAACAGATGGTAGAAAACAGGTAAGCATCCACTAATTTAAAGTGAATGGAAAAGAAGAGTAAGTGTGAGCCCATATTTTCATGGGTCTTCTTCATTCACTGTCACTGAATACAGAATTATTTGTGTTAGTTAAAGTTAAGCACTTACTTACTTAAGTACTTTAGCTGGATTGAGGCCAGAGTACTGATGAGTAATCTGCAGAAGAGAGGCCACTGAGAATAACAAATTTAAAAAAAAAAAATACTCGGAGCCAAATCTGATTTAAACAAACACATTTACTATACACCGTTTCACTTTCTTCATTTTAGTGTTGTATTTCAAAGCCTCGGTCATGGATAGTGACTTCACTGCAAACACTTACTACACCAGCTTTCAATGATGGTATTTCTTAAACTTAAAATGAAACACCTTTTCCCTAACAAAGCCTGAAGTTAATTGCTACTTCAGGCTTCAGTAAACTATGCAAAATTCTAGGAACCTCTTAGTAGCCTACCACTAAGACGTAATTTTCATGATCATCAGCAGTTTTGAAAGGCTGGAAGCAGATCTATTGAGCCTAGATGTCAGCAGGATGATGCAGGTCAGAATTACAAGGGTGGTTTACTGAAAAATAGAGACAACCTTCAGCTCAGAGCTGAATCACTCACAATCTCAACAAAACTTCTTCAAGAAATTTACATAGACCTGGACTGAACAAATAATTCACTCTGTGGCATGAACAGCACTAACTGCAAGCTAAACATGGAGCAAATGAGCTGCGCTATAGATGGCCACTTTCTGCAGAGCTTAGCATGACTGAGGTTCTCAATACTCTATAGGACTCCAGAAGGAGTGTTTGAAAGCTATATCAAAGAGGCAGGCAAAGATAACGAAGTATTTTTCAGTGCAGTTCTAGGACGACTTTAAACACCTAAGAAGGACTTCCTCTTAGCACTCGGGCCGTGTGTGTTTACATTAGATTTCAAGCCTACCCCACAGCTGACAAACTCCAGGCATGAGTGCCATCAGTGGCCCCATTAAAACTTGTGAAGTCTATTATATCAAGGTAACTACTATTATGCGTAGACAAACCAATCTATTAATAAACTTCCTTCAACACAGAGCCTATGGTTGACCTGTAATCTCCAAATTAATTTTTGACAAAAAGCTGGTTTTCAGATGGCACTGAATCTGTGTAGCTTGAGGAACCTAACCCTCTTCCTGAATTACTTCCAGATCTACTGCTGATCACTCCAGGCCTAATTTTTGTGCACTGCTTCTTTTTTATCATTACGCACAAAGGAAATCTGCAATGACAGCAACATGCAATGGATACTTCCTTCTGTCATGCATGCTTTCCCTTTTGACAGCCTCTTAACTATATCCTTCCATCATTTCAGGTACACTACAGGTGAAACCAGATCGTCCTCTGTACTGGTTCTGTGGTTTGACACCATCTGGAAGGACTGAAGCAAGGACTGTGTTAAGAAAGAAGCATATCAAGTGTCTGAGCTAAATGTTTTATGACTATGAACAATATCATAAAGAGACATGGAAATACTGGTAAGGCTTTTCCCTGTATTCCAGGAACTAGAATTTAAAAAAATCCAAATTAGTTCCATGCTAAGGACCAGGGATACACCTCCAGCAAATCTGCCGCCATGCTCATGTTACTGCAGAGCTTGTGGAGGTGTGGATACAAAAGCATTTTCACAGGCAGTGGATACTTATAGCGTGGATATGGCAAACACTAGGTTCACAAGCACGTAAGCTTAGATGCAGATTCAGTCTGTAGTTAAATGTCTGCAAAGAGCTGAAATTATTTCTTGACATGCTGCCCTAGGGCTCAGAAGAGCATCCTACTTTACAGTGATCTTTTGTGTAAATCTTGATGTGCTCTGAAAACATGATAGGTTCCTATACACAATTACAGTCTGCAGTGTAAAAGCTTGTTGCTACAAACTTTAAATACAACATATGCTATCTGTGGTTAACTTATCTGAAGCCAGTTGCAGCTCCTGTTCTAAAAATATCTGAGTTTGGTAGAACTTTTATGTATTTATCATCATAACACGCTTTGACTTAGAGTAGTATAACCCCATTTTTTTATAAATGGGAAACTGAGGCACTGGGAGACCAAGTGACTTAGAGTTGCAGGAGTGATGTCTGCTAGGGCAGATGGTGGCAGCCAGCTCTCTCTGATCTCCAAAGCATTCCCAGCTACTGGCACTATATTATTCTCCTTTTTAAACTCTTGCTTTCCTTAATGACTTTGCAGCTGAAACGCTCTTTGAATTCTAAGATTTCTTCTCTAAAACAGCGACAGCTAAATGCTTGAGGCCATGAGAAAAAGAAGAAAGGTTGAGGAAGGCATCCTTTTCTTCAAAATATAACCTCTATACCTGTAAAATCTTGGATGATGGAAGAAACTACTTGGTGACCAGTTTGTATTATGTCCTTCTGTACCATAGCCATGCTTGGTGGCATCTTGCTGTCTTTTTCTGAAGACATATTCCAGGAAAGAAAGTTGTGCACTCTCCGTGGAAACTATTCCTCACAGTGCTCCCTAAGAAATCAGCTTTCGCGGCATCCTGTCCTTGTGTGCAAGAGGTCTGTTGGGATGTACTCTTATGCGGTCATTATCAGCATGCTTAAGGGAAAGGGGTAGGAGAGGAATCTTTTGTCTTCTTTCATAAGCCATGTCTTCATCAATTGCTGTTTCCATTTATGTAAGGAGCTGGATCCTGAGGTAGTACACACCACGAATGTTTCCAAGTAAATACAATCCCAACACCCAGAGCTTGAAAGGCCAAACACACAACAGCAGGCAGATAGCGATCTTGCACCTGCTGTTCTCCCTGCCACTCAGTGATTAGCTATTTTCGATTGTCGCCAGGAGCTCTCTTCTGATTCCCAAGCTCTTTCCCTCACGTAGTCTTTTCTGAACCTTTAATGTTTTCCCCAACTCTTTTTTCCATCTTCTGTCTGTCCATCAGCTTCCTTTCTCATCTTCAGTACTTCTGCTAGTCATTTGTAAGTGTTTTAATAGACAATAAAAATTGTACAAAGACCCTGATCCAGCAATGTGACTTGGCATGCACATAGCTTTAAGTGCTGTAGTACTGTTGACTCCAGCAGGACTACCAATATACTTAAAATTAAGCACACATTTAAGTGCTTTCCTGGATCAAGGCCATCATCACACTGACATTAACCAAAACAAAACAGCACCTGAGATTCAGCAACATAAATACATAGCAACCTCAACCAAACGCAGTGCTGTAACCTTCAGGTTACCTTTCTTCAATGCCTTCTGTCATTGCTAGCTATGTTATGGCTACACTTAAAATCTATTCTGCAAGCATATACTGGAAGTAGTGCTTAGGAACAATCCTGTTTAAGCCAATGCTTTCTTATGGTTTTAGAATTTGCCTGGCCTGTTTTGCTAGATCAGGCTCTTGGACAATAAGGTCCTCAGGGCAAGAATCATGTTTATTTTTCTGCCTGAATCATATGTGCTCATATACCACAAAATAGCAGTTAGTAACTTTTTGTTCTAAGGTACAAGGAAGAAGACTTTCTACATACTGCAGATGCCCTGGCTTGTGCAGTTGTAAGTGAAAAGTATGACAGATAAAAATTTCAAAAGTCTAAGGTATTAACCTTATCACTGGCAATTTATTGTAACCCTAAACATGCAAAAAGACTATATTAAAACCTCCTCTCTTGAATTCTGCCCCCTCCTCCTCTTTTGCTGACGTTCTGCCTCCATTACCTTTTCTCTTTTATTCTGTGTTGATTACTTCACCGGTTTACACTTCAGCTTATAAGCCCCATATGGTAGGAGCCTTGTCCTTTGTTAATCATAAATAAGATTATGCCTACCTTGGGCACTGTACAAATCATTATTGTCTTCCTACAAATGTCTTCCACATGGCCCCACCCTCAGTTCCAGCTGAGAGTGCTGTTGTGAACAAGCTCAAAGAATAAATATTTTGCATTCATTTCACTAGCACAATGGAAACATTTTTCCAAGCTGCTGCCAAGATGGTATCTAGTCCTCTTCTGAGTCAGCAGCCCATGCAGCTGACTTTCAAATGGCCAAACTTGCTTGATTGTGATCTTAAAAGAAAAAAACACAGACACAAGCTGTATTTTTAAAGAGCTGTATTGCTCTCCTCATGCACAAGCAGGTAGTGACACTATAAAATATGAAAGCTGGAGGCAAGAAGCCGTACAGAAGCGAGTGTTGTTTGTGATGTCCCCTTTATTTCTCCGAACTTCAACAGTTTATTTCATCCAGTCAGAGGAAGGGACTGGGGAACATTGTGAGGAAGTGAGAAAGGAGTATCACTGCTTTACGTAGTCCATTTCCTTTTGGTATCAGCCAGCTTTTTACATTCTTTAAAGCTCTGTTAGCCATTAAAGTCAGTGTATCTAAAAATACAATATAGACAAAACCAGGCTAAGAAAGATGAAGATGGCGAGGAATTCGTAGAGTTCCCTTCCATAAGCATTTTTTGCTTATTCTTAGCTGTATTTTCACTGTACTCCAATACATAAGCAGGCATGGTGCAACAGAACAGGTTCAAAACCGTGCATCTTTCCTCCATTCTCATGGAAAGACCTTGGTCTCTAATCCCTACTGCTTTGTGAATAAACAGCCTAGATGGTAAATAATTTTTGTGTTCCAAAATTGCCCAGATATAGCTGGTAAGAAATTGTCAGCGATCCTATATTAAGCTGCAGCTTTACATTAAATCAGAGAGTATGTATCTGGCTTCTAATCGCTAGTAGAGCTTACTCTCACGAGAAGTTCCAATCTTCTAGCAAAATAACAGGATGCTTATTAAATTAACAAGTCTAAAATTCAGAAATAAACTGTGCCATAAGAAATCAATTCAATGGGTAAAACCAGGCTGTCAATCTTAAAGCACCCTCTTTACGTCATGTTACTTATTCAAAAGATATCTATTTATGTAGACACATGAGGCCAGATCCCTAGGTTTAGCCTTTTTATACCATGCATAGTGCAGGACTTATGGTGATAAAAGTAACTTAGCTTTAAGCCACTAACTCTGTCTTCAGGATGCTGGGGTCATGATTTTGGCCAATGTGTATCTTAAAAAAGACTCATAGATGCTCTAGTTTTAATTGCCTTAGCTACTTATAGCCTTATGAGAGCTGGCAAAGCAGCTGGGAATTGATTGGACTCAGCATTCTGGCTATTCATCTTTTCCACCTAGCCCTTCTCCTTTTGATCTAAGACTAGGAGGAACAGGAGTTGTAGGACTCTATGCCATTAAAATAAATTGTCCACTGAGTGAATCCGTAGATAGTTGATCAAATTATCTCTGTGGCTGCAGAAAAAGCCACAAGCTGACACAGACACACATTTCTTTAGGGCAGGAAAAATCATCTTTATGCAGTACAATTTCTCTGCATCCTAAGATTGATTGCCACAAATCTGAACACTGCAAAACGAGAATACAAATACATTAGGAAACCAATGTTTCAGGAGGGCGTGACTGGACATTTTTTCTTCTAAACCAAATAAGTAGCTTTAAAAAAAGCAAATTAACCAGTAGAAAATGGATAGTAAGATTTTTGTTGCATATTTTAAATACTAAAAGGGAAGGAAAATACCAAATGTGATACAAAAGATATGACTAATAGGGAGAAGGTGAAGCGGGAAAACAGAATATTAATAAAATGGGAGCTGTAATTAAGAGAAGTAGTGTGGTATAGCTGAAGCTTTCTATTTTTGTGATGCTTAGTTCCAAATGAGTTTACTGGTTCATTTATTCTTTATGTCCCACTGAATCACACTACAGACTTCCTAACCATATTAAATAATTCTCCTGTGAGCCTATATTCAATTCAGTGGAGCTACTGTGATGCTCTGTCAAAGGAGACTGAAATCAAATCAGGTGGGGTCAAAACATTTTCCCTTTAATATTGTATGTCATTGTTACATGGTTCATCAGTTATTCCTTTACTAGGTTTGCAACTAATTAGATACATGCCAACGGTTGGACAAATATATACCATTTTTACATTAAACACACTTTCACGTGGACAGCAACAGTTCCAGTAGAGAGAAATGTTTAAACAATGATAGCTTGTTACAACCCATAGGATCTAGTAGAGAACAGATCTGTCTCCCAAAAGGAGTGCTGGTATTAAGGCACTTAAAACTAGCCTGGACATAACAATGCTGCAAGAGCTTTCTTCACTGGTAAATGACAGCCTTTTCTGGTTCATGTGATCAGTTTACTGTGGTGTAAATCAAAGCTGAATCACAGTGATGTCTTGGCACTCTAATATATTGCCTTAAACCACATGAATGCTGAAATAGGGAGTTCTTGTACATTTGCAGACTGGATTCCTTTTTTCCCAGCCTGTGCTTTTTTTTTTTTTTTTTTTTTTTTTTTTTTAAGGACAGCATCAGAATCAAAGAACGCTTTTCTGTTCTCTTCGTCAGATTTAAATCTCTTTAATCAGCCAGCTAGATTATGGAGCTCTGATAGGTGGCATGGCTGTTTGGAAAGAGCCAAACTGAAGGACCTGCTGCACATATCCTGGTTCCCAGGCTCCTTGCCAGCAGCAGGGTGTGATGCAATAGCCTTTCACGCCGAACAAGTTAACAGCCCTGTTTTTGAGTTTACTACATTTTGACTAAGAAACAGCATGAACAGCCTTGCAGGGAAGTGCTACTGTTTAACAAGCAGGTAGCTGCAGAAACAATCTTATTTCCCTCTCTGTAGCTAGGACTGGAAGAAAGTCCCAGCTGTATATTACGCCTCTCCTTTTCCATATGCTGGAGCAGCAAGGACTGTGTAAAATGAATACAGACTGCACTCTTTCAGTCCCTCCCGAGTGCTATATCTGCAGTTTTAACAGGACTTGCTCACACAAGCTTAGAGTAAGTCTCAGACTACCTTTTGGCTGAGATGCCCTCTTTTTAAGAACGTTCTGGGAAATCACTTGGCTCAGAAGTTATTTGGAGAACAGTGGTTAACTACACAATCATATGGAAAGGGCCATTTGTAAGCATGATCTGGCTTTGTCACTTCTTCTGAGCAGAGGAAGCTCCAACCCTGTTTTTCACCAAAAGAGAACTCAAAGGCAACTCCTCAGTTTGGAGCTAGCATCTTCTTTCTCTGGCTTGGACTCCTCTCATGCTGGGAAAGGGGAAACCCATAAAGGCCAGGAAATGATGTACCACAAAAATGCTTGTGTTTGCAGGAGACAGGCAATACTGCTGTTTTCACAGTGACTTATGCATCAGTAGAAGAAGAAAGGATGAAATGAAACGAATACAACCACATTAAGCTCAACATACTACATTCCACTTTAAAATACGGGCAAAGCGGAAACAGGGCAAACATGTTCGTTACTGAATTTGCAACCTCTCTACATTCCTTTCACAGTTAGTAATGTCACATTAGAGAAGAGTTATCATTTACCACTTACTGCCTGAAGGTTACACAGTCCAAACAACACAAGGCCAAAGTACAGAGTCATGAACTATACTATGAAAAATCAAATTGCTCCTTCCCCATTTAATGCAGTGCACAATAATCTTTTGGTATAGCTTTGATCTCTTATCAGCTGAAGTTCTCATTATAACCTTCTAACTCAACCACTAGGAACAGCTACACACCCAGAGGAAAGCCTGTAAGAGCTGCTGCAATAGTGTGTCACAGCCTCATCACATCTAGCTTTGGGCACCCAACAAGTGCCTCAGTTAGAAATGCAACACCCGGAGTCACTCCCTTTGTAGTCAGCGCAAAAGGCTGAAGATCTGATTCATCCCCTGCAAATGCCTCTCTGTCGGATACGGAGACAACTAGAGCTACTATACTCCCAACTTAAGCAGCTCAGATAGGTTTCTAAAGTTAGGTGGGATAAATCCAGACCTTAGTGATTATCACAGACATCCATTTAGCATGAGGTTAATTGCTGAGGTTTGTATACTGTGTTGAGATGATACTCACTGAAGGAGGATCTCCCTCTGTCAGGAACTGTCTCCCACTTTTTATCCCCCTCACCAGAATCTAAGGCTTAAAAATCACATCAAAACATACACTGCTCTAAGTGCTACTAAAACATGAAAGGTTTTGATTACATCTGCTGGGAAATAAATATTTTTATTCTTTCCTCCATGCGTTCTCTCTTACTGAACAGATTTAACCGTTCTGCACCACAGTCTCAGACATATAGAAAACAAGTACACAATCAGCTTCAAATGCAGTTAATTATAAAAATGGGCTAAGATTAGTTCCAAGTCCTGATACTGCACCTTCCTATAGTTATCTGCTGTTCTGTGGGTTTTTTTAATAATAATTCCACGTCTGGGTCCAAGGGTTCCTCTTTGCTACTGCAATATATATAGCAATCCTGAATCATTTAGAATAGTCCTGGGATCTCACATATTATCATCACTAGTTAAACAATGTAATAAGTAAATGAGATTTAAGTTGACAGAACCCTGTAGATAAGAGTCAACTTCTCGTTTCATAAGTCAACATAGAAGCTTCCCTGTCATTAAACTGATCATCTAACAGCATGGCCACTATGAAACCATTTATCATATAATTTATAGTGTGTTTTTAAGATATTTGGAATTGTTATGCCAAGAAATGGTGATCTAAGTAAACAACAATTTCAGTTTGCCTTTTACAGATTTGTTTATGGCATGTGCATTATGAAAATGTATTTATTAACACACAGCTCAGAATAAATGTTTGAAATACAGTACTCAAATTAAGAATGTTGGTCTACTGCTGTCATATTTGTAAAGTAATGCTAGGTAAATAACTTACAGGGATCAAAAGACACAACAGTCCTGAGCGAACACCCATCAGCTTCAGATTCCTGCCCTTTTGCAGAAACTTAGCCTTTCTTTTCTCTAACAGTTTCTCCTACTAGAAGAGCATGGCAAATCTCTCTCTCCGGTTTCTGTCGAGAATTAAACATCCTCTGTTCCTCACAGATCTGTAGCTGGTGACATTTGTTCCCAAGTAAACCAAAAACCTAATGATTCACTAGCAGCCCTGCACACTCACTGTTCTCAGATATAAATGAGTACAGAGGGTACAAAACAAAGATAATCAGGCACTATACATCCTATGTATTACTGTATCTTCTGAACAAGAAATATTTGAGTCAGACATACTGAGTTTCCATCCAGATTCTCTCTTGTACATGTATACAAACACAACAGTTGATAAATATTTGCTGAGAATTCTGTTTCTTTATTCTGGCATCTTCTACTCAACTTCATATTTTCCAAATCAGCAAATAATTAAAAACAAAACAAACTTTTCAGTCTTTTAGTCAGTGGAATGTGCTAAGATTATGTTGTTTCCCCATTTCTATTCTAATAGGTACGAAAGCCTCCTCTGTAGCTGCCTAACACAAATATATGCATATGCAAATAATATGGCTGATATTGACTGAAACCTACCAAAAATATTTTTGTGTCCTACAAGCCTTTGAGTTTCATAATTTATGTATCCCAAGACTACTACTTTACATAGAAAGGCAGTGAATTGGCTGGAGAAAAGTTACTGCTGGAGTTCCCTAACTATCAGTGTAGGATTAATTTTATTTAATACTTTAATTATTTACTTTTGCATACCAGGAGAACAGAAAGTCTGTGTTTTGTAGGGAGAGTTTGGCTTGCTTAATTTAGAAAAACAAAGATTGGCTACAGGTACAACAGGATGTAACAAACAATGAATGAAAATGGCTATTGATTATAAGAGCAAATGTTCATAACTTGTCCATGAAAAAAATCGGTTGAAAATCAGAGACTTCCTAACCATTACAGAAGGGGTCCCCAAAATAGGGCATGTGTTTTACTGGATGTGTGTGAAAGACTTGAAAGTAGTATGTGAACACCGATCCAGTACCTAAACACTTTAAGCATAAGAATGGCTGCTGCTACTGTGGAGGTACCTAACACAAAAGCAAAAGGGTTTGCGGATTGCTATGTTAGCATATTCAGATCCTGGAACAGCTTTCCCATGGGCAAGTGGGAGGAAACTTCCCGCTTTTAAATAAATTACTAAGAACTGGAATGAAACAGAACTTGTTGTCATTCAACAGGGAAACAGACCTCATGAACCTTTATGTCCTTTACAGGTCTAGATTTCTAGATACAGAAAATGTCAAAGATTTTATATTCTGAGGGAAAAAAATGAAGAAGAAAATCTGGGAAAGGCACATGCAGGGTAGTTAACTCTGGTGACAGATCACAGTCTGCTAGTTCCATGAGGCAGGGGAACGGTAAACAGAAAGATACAGTCAATGCAAAGGAATTAACACAGAAAAGAAAGAAGGAGCAAAAAAGCAGAGGAGAAAAAAAAAGAAGATGACCGATGCCTCTGAGGCTCAGGCTGGCCGAGGGAGAGGGGAGGAGGCACAACGGCATGCAGCGCGGATGTTGCGGTGGGGAGTATCAGAGGTTGGAGTTCATGTATTGCCAGGAACTGCTGAGTTCATGCATTCCCAGGAGCTGAAGAAACCACTCTTATGAAGTCACCTCTACTACGTGGGGGGCTGGATAAATACCCTGGTAGTGCTGCCCTTCTTCCTCTACTCTCTGAGCTGGGGCAGGAGGTGTGATAGCAACTAGTGCCATTAGACACCAGCTGTCTCAGTCATCTCAAACTCCAGAGGCAGCTGGAACTCAGAACCCCTGCAGCTCATACTGTGAATTTCTTTTTGATGTGCTCTCCTTGGCTGCTAGTTCTCTCATCAGCTTTTCGTAAGGGAGATAAAAGACCATCCTAAATAAAATTTTATCCTTCTCTAAAGTGGCATCTCAGCAGTGTATGCTGGGATCCATAGCTACTGCAAAACTTGTTTGAGAATAGTGCAAAAATGAGTTCCTATTTGGGTAAATCCGAAGGGGAGCTACCACCTTTGGAGTCCTAGTGCCTTGTCAGCTGAACACTGGGAAAGCTGAGACAAGTCTGAAGTAAAAGGCCCATGACATTGTTCTCGTTCTGTTCCACAGTACGGACATACATGCTCTAGCCCACCAGTTGTAATACAAGAAACAGTTAACACACAACCCTGTACATTTCCCAGTGGAAAACTGGACACATGCTTTACTTACTGGTTTTGAGGTAGCACAGGGAGCTGGTGTCATGATAGGAGGCTTGGCTGCACTTTGAGATGGAGGCAAAGAAAATCTCTGCCCTGTGTCCGGAGGTGAAGAACAGTGAATCCGTGTTTCTAGTCTCTCAGGCTCATGCTTGTAGGATTCAAGAGGAAACGTGGGCTGCTTGGTCACTTGTGTTGGGGTAGATGGAGAAGAGGAGAGGCCAGAGGCTGTAAATGAGAATAATTACCAAAGATCAGTTCAGAAGAAAAGCAGACAGAAATCTCAGCTTTACAGTGAACCTGTATTTTTGCATCACATTTCCCCAGACTAAAAGTATGTATCTCACCTCCTCATTTATGAAAGGGAATTGCTCTGCCTTGCCTTTAAAACTCTTTTAATCATTCAACTGGTTGAACAGTCTGATCCATTTACAGGGAGACCAAGTGACAAGACGAGAGTGCTGGAGATTCGTGTTGTATTAACCTCCTGTCTGATTGCTTATTTCTAAAATGATCGTCAACACTGGTATTACTTTATTGTTATAATTTTAATACTCCTGTGAGTCTCGGGATTACCTCTATCTCATGGCACATGGCTCAAGAGCTTTAATGGTTGCTTTTTCTTCTATTTCATTATTTTAACAGTATCTCAGCCAGCAGTTAGAATAAAATTAGGAGCAGAGGCGAAACGAAACAGGGCATATTTCCCATGAGCCTCAGTCTGCTTTCTATAAGGCTCTTGGCAATGCCTTTATACAAACTAGAATTGTTTTCAGCAGCCCTTGAGGAGAAAGATTATTAATAACTTTTGCTGAAAATCAATATCAGCAGCAGATCATTTCTCTTGTGAGCATCCTGTTTTTATTTGACACGTGTTATCTACCCCAGCTGTATTTTTGGTTACGTTCTTAGGGCATTTCTGAATTGTAATCAAACAGATCATTTAAGCTATATTTATTATCCATTTAAGAAACAGCAGACATCTACAACCAATTAGAAAATTCAAGTTACAACATCTGTGTTTCCTGTTATATCTATATGTACGTCAGCAAACAAAGGATGATTCTCTTATGCCAGCATAAATCAGGACAGACTTAAATGCATAAAAACTATAAGGCTGAACAGAGCTACATATTTTTAAGTGGGCTATATGATCTCTGAATTTGGTTCACTTCTTGTACTTCCAGAGATTTGTGCAGATGATCAGTTAGTCCAGAGAGGACTCAAGTCCATCAAAAGGGAGCAGATAAGATAGCATTTAAGAAGCATAAAATCCCAAGCCATCCAAAAAAGTGTTTGAGAACATGATAATGCATCTTCATGGTAAGTCTAGCTCATCTTCTCGGTGTGAGCTTTCAAGGCTCCACCAGAGATTTTTGCACCAGAGATTTTTTCCCATTCAAAAGCTTTGCACTGGTGTACACGCAGCCTCTACTGGTCCTTCCTTCCAACCCAGGGCAAAGTGCATTAGTACAACTCACTTTATACTCATTACCTCTCGGTGTCACATTTTACCTCACAGACAGCATTTTCAAAGAAAACTTTCTATTGATGGAAAGTAAGAATAAAACTCAGTAATAACTAAGATGCTAGACTCAGAAGACTAGAAATCCAACAACTCGGGGAGGGATCTATTACTTTAAGAAACTATCACTCCTGACATACCTGGGGAAGAGTTACCATATGATTAAAGGAATTAAGGAGGAATTTAGGTAACTGTTCTTTAGCTATCATTCTTCATTGAAAACAACCTTTCCTGATGGCTTTTACATATGAAGAGAATTAACTTTAAGAGAATAGAATCACTCATCAAGAAACCTGCAAAATAATTAGGCTCTAATGTTTTTTATTTGTAGTGGTTTTAGTGGTGCAGTGTAATGCGTTTATTTCTTTCGAAGAAAATCCTAACTCTCACGGAAAAATTTTAGCTTTGCTGGAATCAAAAAGGACCCCCTACTCAGTCCCTCTCTTCAGTCCTGTTCCAGAATTGCAGCTGCCCTCCAAGGACTTCCACTTCATTTCATAAAGAGACCTGCAGCTCTGCCAACCAAGCAGCAATAACCACAGATCCAGTGGAGACTGGGTGTTGTAGGCAGATATAAACGTTGGCTAATGTGACATGCCATGGGGTGAGGCAAGAAGAATAACCCTGGTATTTTGAATCTCCTCAACTTCTGCTGATTTCAGTGGACTGGAGTGTTACACATCTTGAAGGATTAAAAGGACACCTAACTTGGCTGTTCAGTTTTTGCTTACAGACAAATTTAGATAAACAGTTCTGGGGAAGATGCTCTTCTGTGTTTTTATGGATGTACAAATGTTTCCTGAGCACTCAGACTGGGGTTTGAGGTGGATGGTGGCTGTAATTGATGCGAATGTAAAACCACAAAAAGGGAGAAAAACACCATTAGACCTTAAAGTCTTGCTGCTGGGATGTGTTCACTGTGTGCTAATGTATTCAGCAAGTCTACAAAAACCATTTCCAGTATCAACAAGCTCTGCCAAAAGAGCTATTACCAGGCATAAGGAAACCACATATTCACTGTCCTAACAAGGCTGGCCTGCCAAGTGTAGAGGACATCTATAGGACACAGGACGGTGAGGATCAAAGGAGACCAAGGAAGTAACATCTCTTACATCCTATGAAAACTATTGCCACCTCATTATAGATGTGTAACAGCACAGCCAGGACAGACAGCGTGGTTTCTATTTTATAAGAACATTCACTGGTGGTGAATCTCCTTTTCGGTGCCAGCCTTGGACACTTGTCATGAGTTTTTACAGATGAAGAGCATCTGTGACTCCAGCAACTTTCCTGGGAGCACTCTGAGCCTTAGAACTGACTGTTTCAAGTAGGCACTTAAAACATAAAGTACTCACCATCAGGCACACCCTAATATATTTGAGATTCAATTTTTCCATGACTCAGCTGCTGCACAGAGGTAGAGGGAAAATTATAATTATTTTGCAGGGTATTTGATTAAATTATGTAATTAAGCTTTTCAATCTTTGGTATTTAAAAGCCTACCTCATAGCATTATTGTGGTATCTATGTTATTTACATTTGTACAATACTGAGATTGAAAGAATCATCCCATAGGAAATGTTATTTTTATGATTATTAAAACAAAAGACTTTTGGCTACTGTGATACAGCTCAACATCCTAAACCCTACAAAGGATTTTATAAAAGCCTGCCACATAAAAGAATGAAAATCTGTAATATATACCCAGACCAAAATCAGTTCAGGAGTAACAGAAATTTGTATTAACTTTAATCCTATTGGACTGCCACCTGAACAGGCAGCATTGGTATAAATATATCGTTATATGTATGTGCAGTAGTTGCTCTGTTCTACTACAAAAGGAGTCCATTGAAGATACAAAATACAGCTATATCCCATGGATGAAAATAGTTCATTTTGGAGAAAGTATGTATAAAACAATTAAGCAGTCAAAACTAGCCAACAATTCTAGAGTCTTCTATAATGAAGCTGAAAAAATTCAAGATGTATGTAGGATTTTGGAAAACAATCTTTGAGATTGGCTGCAAAATCTACTGGTTCTGGTAACAAGATGAACTGATATGGTAAGTAATTATCTCTTACGCTAATGTTTCTTTCATCAGACAATGAAATGCATAATGAAATGTGATCTTTTCATGTTGACAATCTAAATAGCTCTTCCTTTTTCTGTAACACAAACCAAGAATTTTAGACCAAAAAATAAAAGAGAAAAAATCTAGCAGATCAGTTACTGTGTCACTGGCTAACACAAGGTTTAGTACTATGTTTTCTATTCATCGTCCCTGTCCAGTTTTAAAACAGTCCGAGAGTTTTGCTTTGTTCTGATTCATCCTGGCATTTCCTTTCTGGGGACAAAGCAAGAGTGAAAAAAGAGGGTAACTTTGTGGTCTCCGTAATTGGTGAATCATAAGTCCTAACAATTGCATAACTGAATATGCATATGAATAAGTATTCATAAGAATATATTCATACATGGTGCAAAATTGCATTAATGTCAAACAACTTTCGTATTACAGTATAACTTTGTTCAGAACATGTACGTGAGATCCTAACAGAACTAAATACCACTAGTCTTAATTTTGAGCAAAATGGGGCTATCTCTAGTTGCCTTCTCCCTGTGACAGTGTTGTCTCTGATGGCACGCAGCGATGGCCCAGCATGCAGTTCTGTGTCTGTATTTGAGCAACATCAGCCGGGATCTAGCCGCACGTCACAGGTTGGATGCGAGAGTCCTGAGAAAGTACTGCTGTAAGAGCAGAGCCCACGGCTTTGGCCCAAGTTAGCACACAGTGCTGGCTGGTATTTAGTTGGTCACAAACACATCAAGATAATGTTGCTGCTTTCACTTGTTTCTCTAGGTATTTGCAACTATTCCTTTTAAATAAAGCCCTTATTTTGCACAGCATGAAGTTCTCCACCCACCTACTTGGGCATTCTGATCCAAACCAGCCCTCTACTGATACATAACAGGAAAGGATAAAGCGCTACGTTGTCATTCGCGTACTCCCAAGGGAAGAAGGGTGGCTGCCCTCCTACATTTCCTACATTCCCTGGGTGACACCCACATTAGTTCTGTCACCTACATTTCATGCCTGACCTGGCAGGATGCATCTGGCGGTTGCTGGGAGGAAGGATGCTGCTCACAGCCTAGTGATTCCTGCCAAAGCCTCCCTTTTATATCAGCCCGTATCCAGAAAGAAAAACAGCCCCTGCCCCCATGGACCTTCGGAGCCACCTGCCCACAAATGCTTCTGCTAGGGATTGGAGGGATGTGCTAATGCTCCTCTACAAAAGGGTGGCTTCAGGTGGTTCGTAATAAAGTCACACTCCCTTCTTGAGGGCTCAAAGTATATAGCCAGCAGCCTGCTCTCAGACTTTACCTTTGTATTTGTGCGCTTAAGATGAAGTTGCTAAAAGTGGTGAGAGTTACTGGCCATGAAATACAAATCACTTTTGGAGTGTACCTCTTCCCAGGGATCACACCAGGATTCTCTCATCCTGTGCCCGATCAAGCAGATAATGCCATTGCTAACACAAAAAAGCTGTTGCTAAAATAGCTTTCCAAGTTTATATATAGGGATATATTAATTTACCATTTAGACTGAAACTTCTCAGAAAAAAACAAAAGGAATTTCCATTTGCAGTGGCTCCATGTGACACTTTTTGTCTGATTCCTTCCCAGGACAACACTGTCCTTTCACTTCCATTCTTCAGCTGGCAGTGAAACAGAGAAGGCGGCAGGCTGTGGCTGCTGAATTTTAAGTAGTTAGCAGCACAACTGAATCTGAGTTGAGCCGACTGTTCATTAAGCTGATTCACTCTTCAGACACAATACTGTGTTAATTTTGACACATAAGCAAATTGATGCAAATTATGTGAGATGAAGTTTAATGCCACTTAATGGCAATAAGACTATGAACCCATCAGCAGGTAAATGCCTACTGGCTGTTTCTATTCAAATAATACTGGTGATATTGACACTAAATGTTGTAAAATAGCTGTTAATTTTAAAAAAAATACATAAAACTAAGCCTGAAAAGTAATCTTGAGGTTTTGTAGCAAAAAATATGACAGATACTGCCCAGGAAATTTCCTGCCATATCTAGCATTTTCACTTACACACCAATTCAGGATGCCTCCTGCCCTACAAGAACTATAGCTTCTACTGTCAAAGCATATAGCCTGTATCTGTGATCAACAGAGCGTCACCCGTATAATGGCCAGGCCTTCCAGTCCTTCACCTAAGCGCCCTGGTTCCGGCCGAGCAGCATCTACCTTAGCTGCATTGGTAAGCACATTTGTTTCATCTTATTGAAACAACTCCATGTCTTTTCATGTAGCTGGTACACCATTTAATGGGAAGATTACTTGTTTCCAAAAACATCTTTCAGATTTTTTTATTAATCAAAGGAAGAGAAAAATACACCCCTTAAGTCATTAAGATATCATACACTGTCTGAAAAGTTTCACAGGGAAATGTATATTTTTGCAGTAATGATCTACTTTCTTTATATTAATTCAAACATAGTAAAGGAAACCACTCCTTACGTGGTCTCAGCCACAGAAAAACCTGAACCTGACAGCTCCAACTTTTGCTTTAGAAGCTATTTCACTTTGTAAAACCAAAGACAAAGCCATATCAGTTTCCAGGATTCAGCCTGTTCTACTCCACTTGTGGTCTATTTACATGCCTAAACAACTGAGAAAATCAGGAGCTGAAGAATTTAATTAGTAAAGTTTTGAGAATTGTTCTTCTTTCTGAAGATCTCAAGGCCCCTTTATGAGGAAAGGCTGATCAGGAGAAACACCTTCCCAACGCTGCAGCCTTTCAAGGGTTTACTGCAGGTTTCTCCTGCGCTGCTGATTAGTCAGAGGATCTTCCACCTTGCCCAGAATTGTACGTTGGTTATCTTACATTTGTTAGATGTACTGGAGAAATCTGGAAAGACTTGACACGTTATGTCAGCATGGCTTACGGAACATAACTGAAATAGTATTTCATCTCCTTAGACCAGCTTTTCAAATACCCACCACCTGGGAAGAGCAAGCAGGCTACACCACCAGTCTCAGATAAAGGGGGCTTTGCAGGCCTTGAGAGGTTTCGGTTTTGTGTTGTTTTGCCTCTTCAGGGTGCGCTGCGAGGTTCTGGATACGTTACCAAAGCAGTCATCGCCTCTGCACTGTCAGGCTGGATCAGTCCGACAGGCTCCCAGCCGTGGGGGATATACCCTGCAGAGCTCCCCTGGCCCCACTGCACAAGCATCCTTGCAGGCGGTTTCTACCCTCTGCTCCCAGGCTTAGCACCTTTTTGAGACTGAAACCTCCACAGGGACTCTGCGTTTTCACACTTAGTTCTTAACAGTTACTCTCTACAACTAGATGAGTTTCATCACTTTGGGGTTTGCATTGACTGTTTTCAACAGACTTGCATTTGTCCTTTATTCAGCAGACAAATTTCTATCAGAGTATGTGAGTTGACTGGGGGCTTGATGGTCGGGAGAGAGGTGGCTATCAAGGGCTGTGAACTTGGGCTCTTAGGGCTCTAGGCAAGCTGCAGGAAGTAGTACATAGGATCCAGACATGTATACAATTATGAATTTGTTGCTTTTAAAGCAACAGATACGTGGGATCCAAATGCAGCAAACAGACCAGAAATCCTGGCGTAGAGCATCCCTCCCAGTGGGATTTTTCTAGTTCTCATTGGCAGGAAGGTTCCAGCCTGGCTTCTAACTCCTGATTTTCTGCCACCCTCTCTCCTTTGTCTTGCAAATAGGGAAGAGAATACTGTGGACAGCTAACTCATAGCAAAGAAACAGAGATCACCAAGGAGCTTGATGGCAAAGAATGGCTTTTTTGGGGGGTTGTTTTTTTTGAGACAGCCAAATGCACATTCCAGTGCTGTTTGACAGCTTGACAGGTGATAAATGAAGAGGTCCTGGGCATGGTTGAGGCAGCCACTGAATAAGTACCTGAGCCAGGCATAAGCAATTAGCTCAGCATGGTAATTACATCAAGAGACTCAGCACCAAGACTTTACCAGGCACCATATGGCTGTGGCCAGCACACACTGTCGGAAACACAGGCAACATGTACCTTGGCAGCACAAGTGCCAGTGATAGGAGCAAAGTATTAGCAGTGATCCTCAGCAGGTAACAGCACGATGGGGAAACATCCTGTAGAACCACAAGAAGCAGGAGGAGGAGGTTTGGGCGTGCATCTCTATAAGAAGCACACGTGAGCAAAGAATGCTTCATCCTCCTGTGTGTCCATCACCCACAAAGCATGGGGTCAAGAAGCTTGCAAATACCAGCTTTTCACTTTCTGAATCACCTGGCTGACTTTCCAGTCCTGCCACTGAGAGCAGAGCAAGAGGATTTGACGAGTGTCACCTTCCAAACGGCTCCTGCTGTACACAAACCCAGGACTGCCGATAATGGGATAGGACGTTCTGCAACCGCTGCCTGGGGGTAACTGCTGGGGTATAACAAAAGCTAACTGTGCAGCACTGTGATACCTATCTAAAAAGTCACTAAAATAAAAATCAATCCCTCCATTCAAACTGTGCTGGAAAGACACATGACATTTGTGCAAACCGCGAGTTTCTTTTTCTGATCCAAACTAGATGACTAATGAGCATAAGCCAATCCATGCAAATAAGCCACGTGCAACAGTTGGCCCTTATCAACATACTGATAACTGCTGAAAGAAAAGTCTCCTCTGACTTCCCAGCCCCGTATCAGCACGTTAGCCGGGCATAGCACTACATCACATGGCAGAGATTCACATGGTCACTTGTACTATGTGCTGGTTAGAGCCGGCTGCTGTGAGAAACAGTGCCTACAGCAGAGCTACTTTATTTACTTAATACACCACCTGGCATTTAAACTTTCACAGAGTACTTTGTGTTCAGAGGCTTTAATGAAATAACTTTTGTTTTCTATTTTAGCAAAGACGTCTGGCTGCTAAAGCTAACATTTAACAGCTCTTTCCACATTAACCTCAGTTGTCCTATCTAGGCTTTCTTTGCTGTTTTGAGCCAAGCTGAGTTAAATGCTCCCCTGCCGTTACAGAAAGCTGCAAACTGCCTGTCTTTGGTGACACTTCAGTAGCCAGCACTGTCTGTCTCTCCAGCACCCTGTCCTCTGCTAGAGGCTGCTATAACTGCTTTCTGCCCCGGCACCCACTCCCTGGTTTTGCACAGCAAAGCTTCCAAAGCACAGTTACCATCGTCATCGTTCGTGTTTTGCTTCTGGTAGCACCCACTGCATGCAACGTGCTTCACAAACATAAAAGATAACACAGGCCCCGACCTGAAGGGTTTACATTTTGTGAGGCAAAGGAAAAGAGGAGGAAAATTAAGGGGGGAAAGGTGGGAGGGGGAATGTTGTATGCACAACATATAAAGACAAGTTTGGAAGTAATTACTTGCTTGTTCTGATGCTTCATTTCACACTTACGGATTTCATACTTAATCACTGCACTAAATGTCAGTTTTTCAAAAGCAGCTGCTTGGGGGGTTGCAGAATAGGGTAAGTTGTTGCTTCTCCTATGATTTACGATACGCTCTTCCAATGTAAATTTAAAAAATGAGGGAACTGAGGCAAAGATTTTCTTAGCTTGCTTGTTCTGCATCAGTGCCTTAACCACGTACCTTATTTCTGTAACATGCTAAAGGAGAGGAACACCCCATAGAAACTGAAAAAAACCCCAAACATTTTACAAATCTGTCATTAGAGGTCCAAGTTAATGAAAAGAACAGTCTAAATCCGAGCCTGCAGAACCCCACTGAAATCACTGTGGGTGATTTCATCTGCACAGTACATCTACTCTCTGTGTAACCGAAAGACAGAATATTAATGCACATAAAGACCACTAGGATATCCATTTACAGTGTACGCATGAAAGCCCCAGGGCTGGCGCCAGGGGAATGCGTACTGTAATGCTGCACACAGCCACGACCGCGCAGCAAGTAGGCAGGCGTTCAGACTGTGCCACTTTCTGAGGTTCGGAATAGCAGGTTATAAGGCTGTCAGAGCAGAGTCTTCAGGACTCAGGTCCTGGGACCTGCTCTCTATTTAATTTATCAGTTTGCATTAGCCTCAGTTTCCTACTCTTACAATGAAGAAAATAGCTCTAGACGTGCTAGTAAAGGCATCAGAGTTACAGCTGGATTGCAAGTCTTGCAGCACTTTACTTTTGTGTTATTTTCTGCAATGCTTACAAGGGCACTGAGGTGAGAGTAATTAAATATTTGCAAAGTGCTCCAAATCCTCAGGAAAGCTGTAGCTAGAGAATGAAGCTGTAATTTGCAATTTCTTTACTTCTGAAATTCATGTTTTTCATTATTAAAAGAACAAAAAATCTCCCTCATTCTAGCTCTTTTCAAAATTCAACAGGAGTCCAAGCACTGCTTCAGCCTGTGGCATTTTCCTCTCCCCACTGTGTCTGACTCAGACTTCTGTCTCATCATAATTCCTATCTTGCTAACCTGGGAATTAATCTTTTTTGTGCACACATGGCACAGCAGAGATGACACAGCGCTCTCTAGCACACCTACCAAAGCCTTCTGAAGAAATAACTAATGACTTCATGGCTCTTGTTTGATTGAAAATAAATTGCTATGGGCCTGCTCCTGTTCCTTATGCCACTGGGTAGTATAATTTCCATTGCCTTCATTGGTACTGGATCATGCTTTTAGTTGAACATTAGTGCAGTAAATGGCTGCTTTCTCTAGACACTAGCCTGCTCCGAGACTAACCCTCTCCTTCCCATGAAATGATCCACTCAACACCGGCTTTCTTCTGCCTTTCACGATTAGATCTCGAAGTGATGTAGGTTACAACTGACCTCAAATCTCTGTCCTTCTGGTTAGTTCTAATCCAGACTGGTCTCCCAATGCAGTACAAACACAAGCACAAGGATGAGGGCAGCAGGAAAAGGGCCAGGAAGAAAGCAGAATCACTTTGTACAGTGGCATTGCTGGTTTATACCACTTGAAGTGTACAGAAAACAACAGCCCAAGTTTTGCTAACAATTGCTATGAACAGAGCTGTCCATCTAGGATCTGGCTGAGGGCACGAGGGAGAAAAAAAGGGAGAAGGTGGCTGCACAGCCGTGTACCAAAACCACAATTATATCAAAAGACTTAAAATATGCCCTGAATCGGGAGGGACTTATCTACCACTGGCAAGTCCACACTTCCCATATATGAGGAATCAGTTACCAACTTACTTTCTTCTCCCAGCACAGAAGCTGGGTAACCTTAAAATCAAATGAAGCCCTGTCCTCTTGCTGTGATTCTCCACACCCTTACCCATAAAGTAAGTACTGTCATGATACCCAGCAATTAAATGAGGCTGAAGAGCAGCGATATCACATCTGTACCTCAAAATCTTCAGGATGGAGCCAGGAGTTACCCCAAGAGGCTATCCGAGGTATACTAAAAGGTATGCCTACAAAGTTTTAGATGCTGGTGTTGACACAACTGTGCAAGTCAAACATGGTTAGCCAGCATGCTACATGCTCAACAGAGCCATGAGCACTTTGGCCCATCCTACTTAAAGAGTTCAGCAAGAAACGAATCCCTACTTTATTAACAAAAGCCTAAACGGAACTTTAAACACATACCTGGATAAATATCAGTTAGATGAAATGAACACTTACCCTGGGATATTTAATGATTCTATCATTTTGGAGGTCCCCTTAAACTCCATTATCTTATTCTTCTTACCTGCCTATCGTAAAATTCAAACTCATGGGAGGGGACTAAACTTCACTGATGTCCATTGCATTGGATCAACCAACACCTGGTCCAATTTTATATCTCTATTGCCAAGTGTTTATATTGACCACACACATTTCTGGTATTTCTGCACCAACTACATGACGCAAGGTTGGCCTGTGCCTTCCCAGCCACATATGCTTTCTTGACTCCTGATCTGCCTCCTTCTTCTGCAGACCAAGCACCTCCTCTCCTCTCTACGCTTCCTGCTAAAATGTTACATCTAACGCTCCACTTCGGGTCCACTAGAGACTGATGCTATTAGAATAAGTTAGAGGAATTCCTCACACATTTCCTTTTTTCTTCTTATTTCACCTTCTGTTTGCAGGCTGACTTAAACCTTCCTCATCCACTTGCCTACTCACCAGAGCACCTGCAAGACCAGCCCCCAAAAGCATGCCACCGGCCACCGGCTGGCTTCCTTCACTTGCCTGCACAACAGGTTGCAGCTGATACCTCCTCTCAACACCCAGCTCTGGGGTGCTGCAAGCTCCTGGCAGGAAAAAGCACAAGTGCCCTTCAGTAGAGCATGCTTACATTTTTCCAAAGGGCTGGCCAGGCAATTTTCCTCTCCAGGAAATCCTTCCCCTCCCTTGTCATCCAACCCCAGCTTCAACCCACAGCCCATCCCAGGTCGCTATTAGAGCATGCCTCCAGCACATGACAGCAGTCACATTCCTGGCTTGTTTTACTCCTCAGAGCTGTCATCCTGCTATAAAGTGTATGAAAACAGTAGGAGCCAAAAGGACTGGGCATGTTGAAAGAGAGTACCTAAATAGCAGACTCTCTGGAGCAGGGACACCTTCATGCCAGAGATTTCCCTCAGTGGGGAAATCTGATGTATTTAAGGAGATCTACCTTTGCCCTTTCATTCTGCCTTTCCCTCCCACGACACCAGTTCTCATCCTTTTGCAGGTGTCTCCCTAAGTCCTGGGAGACTTCGGCCCATCAGCTGCAGACAGGCAGTTCACACTGACACTCTCAACTATCCTTATTTCACACTCAAGTCAATACTCTAAAGCGGGCTAGCAATTTCACAGCCATCGCTTCAGTCCTCAGACTCGGGAAGGCTGAGCCATGTCTGTTCACGTACAAGACAAACCCAGAGGACTAGCACACTTTAAACTGCAGACGCTAGGCAAATTCAGCAGCCATAAAAATCACGTAAGGCGAACAGAGTGCTTGGTGCTTCCATTGCATCAGGAAAAAGCTCAGTGCATCTCCAAGCAGGTACATTTGAAGAGGCCCTTCCTCCAAGTTTGCTACCTCTCTGACTAGGACCAGGCAATATCTGAAAGCTCAGACATAAGAGATGCAGACAAATCTATGATATGAACGTTAACATACTACAAGGGGAAAAAGCAGAAACAACTCCAACTGGCTAACGTGCCAGAGAAGAAAAGCAGGTCTTAAATATCTCATCTCAGTATCTCCTTCCCTAGATGGATCAGTAAGAAAGCTACATCCATTCCTAGAAGATGTGCATTAGAGAACAACCTGTGGGCAGTGATCTGACCGTCTGCCCTATTGTTTTTTGTAATTCTACAACGGTCAAGGAAAGGAAATGTACAGAAGACACCTATGCCCTTTTATTTAAGGCTTTAACCCTTCAAGGATCTGTGCACACAGGGGCAGACGTGGAGAGGGGCTTCAGAGGAGGCTGCGAGGAGGGAACCTGAGGGCAGGACCAAACTTCCTGGGGAAGGGATGGCCTCACCAGTCAGGACCAGATCGAGCAATTGGTGAGGCTGCTGCAACAGCCCTGGCAGAGCTGCTCTAATGCTGCTCTTCAACTCAGAGTAGATGATTACCACAACCTCCACCCCACCGCCCTGTCCACCGACACAGCTGGAAACGGACAGGGTTCAGGGCTTCGAACCAGGAAAAAAGTACGTTCAACCTAAAACCTTCTGAAGAGCAGGAGGCCTCTTCGCAGGACAGGCGTGATCCCGGCAAGAGGAGCGGGTGCTTCGCTGCTAACCTGCCCCGGCCCCCTGTGGAGGTCTGTGCGATGCACAGGCAGCCGAGCAGGGTGCTGGTTATGCAAGTCCTGACTCAGATGTCACGGAGCAAAGCCAACACCGCAAAGGCCGCGGTGAACAACTGTCAAATGATAAAAGATTTCAGTCACTGCTGACTGAAGCTGGATTTAACCTAGCAGGGAAAGGCTTTGTATCTCATTACCGACCCGCTGCGTCAGTCACTTCCCTCCCCAGCTGCACTATTTTGACCTCATTTCTGAAAATAAGTTATGAGCTGTTTTCTCCTTGTAACGAGTAACTATTGCACTGGAAAGCTGGTTGTTTTCAGTTGTTAAAGGAAGGCAGTGCTGCAACCTATTCCTCGAAGCACGGGCAGCTCTGGACAAGAGCATCACTACCCCAGTCCCTGCATATCCCCTAGATACCCAGGACTCCCACTCAGAAAGCCATTTAGGTTGAATCTGCCTCCACAAACAGACCGTGACAAGTTTTCAGGCACTTCTGCAAGTAGTAAACCACATCTATTACCCTAGTTTACTGAACATTGGCAAAAATGTATTTGATGCTGAGAGTCATCTGCTGCTGCTCAACACAAATGAATCAGTCAGATGGTGAAAGACCAGCTGGCTTTAAAGAGCCATCCAGATAAGGGTTTGTGGCTGATAGCTCATTAGCTGAGCCAGGTCTTGCAAAAACCAGTCGAGAAAGGGGACTGGTGTCTAGTCCTTCCAGTCCAGATGCAGAGGACATAAGATGAGGAGACTGTACTTGCCAAGAAAACCACATCCTTTGCTTTCCTGAGCCTCTATTTTTTCTGACAGTTGATTATGTTCCTGACACCTCCAGAAAAATAGAAGATGACACTGCAGAGACAGCATGAACATATGATCCGTAACTCCTACCAAAAGCTTACAGATTGACTGCAAAGAACATCAGGAAGTTCTGCAATGTTCTCCTTTCAAGAGAGGACAGGATAGTACTGAATAACGCTCATGGCTCTCCAAATGTTTCCCTAAGATTTATCCTTACAGGCTCTTGTCACATTAGGGGGCTTCAGCAGTTCATTTGCACCACTCGTTCCATCACACTGTAAAGCTGTGGCCCCAAGAAGCTTTTTTTTTTTCTCTTTTTTTTTAAACTGTTGCATTGATTGAACAGATTTACTCTGTCAAAGTTTCACCACTGTAAAAGCAATTCAATCACTGTTTTGTGGAAGGTAGCTGGTATTTAGCCGGCACTTTTTTCTTGATGCAGGATTGAACATGAAGCATCACCCTGAAGTTCTGTTGAACTTGAACGGGATCCGTCTTGGAACAACTCAGCTGTATCAGTGTTGGACCATGGCTGGTACAAGCTGAACACCAGCCCAGGCCAGCTGAGACCTCCGGACCATCACGTGGCTGGCCACTAGCCTTGCAGAGTTTACGTCCAAGGTATTCACACTACGTGGAGCCAAATGTGGGATCTCTGACAGCGTTTGCTTTAGCCCTGTCCGTCCCAATGATGCAAAAGGAGTGCTCAGCCCTATTCCAAGCACAGATTGTGCCGGGTTCTGCCACCCCACAAAGTCCTGGAGTTTGGGTGAAAGCAACTTCCTAGCACAGACTTGAAACTTTACAGGGTTAAGACCAGCAAACACAGTTTTTGGAGAAGGCACTGACTTCCATTCAACTGTGGCAGCAGCAAGAGTGGTAGTAGGATTAAACCAAGATGAGACAGGAGCTGGGTGTGCTGGTACTACTGGTATGGAGCAGGCAGAGCAGGAAGGTTGACAGCTCAGGAGCTGGGGGAGCAGTTTCACCAAAATTATGATTATTTGTGTTACTCTGTGCTCTGAGTGCATTGCTTCATCTCGGCAAACAAAGCCACAATGAAATTAAAGGGCTCTGACAGCGAATCAAAACTATTTAATGTGAAGGAAAATAATCAGACCTGGATGGGGGGCTTGGGCACAGCTGGCCGCAGGAGGAGGTGAGTGCTACAGAAACAAAAAGGGTATCAGCCAGAGCGGACTTAGCCACTAAAATGGCCAAGGTAAACAAGGCACAACCTTTGCTAGGCCCTCAGCAGTATGCAATTGGAAAAAGGATCCCTGACAGACATAATTATGTAACTTTGTCATTGCTGAGACACGACGGCTCTAATCGATGACCTTCCTTCCCCATGCCCTGTGTCCCACCAGTGGTGAAAGTGCTCCCAGCCACCGCACACCTACGTACAATGGCAGCGTGCAAGAAATGCATAGAAATAAATCCATGCAGGAACAACAGAATACGTTACTAACTGTATTTTGTTTCATTCATTTGATCTGTCACCTGAAATCAATCAAAATCCAAAAGAAAATATCCCAAACCTGTGCTTAAAAAATATGTATCACGTTGTTTTCATTCACATTGATGAATCCTTTTCCATTTTTCTCTTGTTGATGTCTAAAGCTGGAGTTTTAATGACATTTTGCTCTGGCTCTGTTTTCAACACCACTGATGATAAATACATGCCAGCAGCCAGCTGAAGCAACAGTTGCTGCAGATCCAGTGTCAGAGTGTGACAGACATGTGGACGGCTGCTGTAGATGGGAGGACACGCAAGCGGGGACCCTGTGATTCCCGGTCACGTGCCACAACGTGATCAAGGAAAACTGGCTCAGTCCTTTCCCTCGATCTCCTTCCTCTCCTCCTCCCCTTCCCGAAGGAGCTGTCGGCTTTCTTCTCTTGCACTTGGAGCCATTTGGTTTGGCTGACACAGGGGATTTACCTCAACTAAATTAAACCAAGACAGGAGAAATGTGTGCTGAACACAAGGAAACTATCTGCCAGCAATATATATGAAGTGAAGGGTGCAGGAAATGCCTCAATATTCACAGCCATCCATGGCCATGTCATCCCTCCTTTACTCAGCTCTGGGCTCTCCCAGAGACCTTTCAGGCAGATCTAAAACCTTTAGCCAAGGGCTTGTCTGGCTCCCCAGAAGGCTCTCCTTCCTCTTTACTGAGCAACGATGCTGAGGAGGGCGAGGGTCCCCTTTCCCACCTGCTTGCAGGTGTTTCTTTACTGTTCCCACTCTCTCCGGAGCTGCACTCTGCCCAGTTCTTCTCTTCCTCCACCCCTCCTCCTCGTCTGTCGATCCCTCCTCCAGCACCCGATGAACAGGACCCAAATTCAGGACTAAGTTTGGAAATAATCATGCAATTGCACTGGCAGAAAACAAGTGTCTTTGACAACATCAGTAGCAGAGACGAGGACCTTGCTGGGAGCCAGGTGCTGTCCTTGGGGGGGGATTTCATTCCCTCGTGAAGATTACAGGGCCGATTTGTGCTGAAAATGCTGACTTTGCTATGTCCTCCTATATCCCCACGGGGATTACAGGACTCTATTAACAAACCTCCTCCTTCCCCTCCTCTGCCGGGAGCATCCTGGCACTCATGGTGCTCCCGCTCTCATGATTTGCTGGGGAAGAGGAAGCAGGAGCACAATGTGCTCTCACCATCACCCTCTCCGCGACCAGTAGCATCACCTATGCATGAGCTGGTGCTTGCCGAAGTATGGGAAGGTCAGATGGCTCAAAGCACAGAGCCAGATTTTTGCAGATCCCAGGAGAATCGGCATCAACTACAAATATGTCCCTTCAGCTATGCAATATTACCGCCAATCAGCTATGCCATCCCAAACTACTGAGCGCTTTGCAGAAAAAAAAAAGCCAAAAACCTCACGATAGAGCTCTTCTACAGCAGATTATTAACAACTTCATAGATCCCTTCCAGGCTGCAGTTTGCTTTTTCTGTGAAGAGAAAGTTATTTGCCAATACAACTGCCTTAAAACATGTGGCAATGCATATTTCATCTCTTAAAAGTGATTAATACATTTGCTTAGAACAAGAGGCATTTTTAAAGACCAAAGCCAACATTTGGTGGTGGAGGCTTTGCTAAAGCAACATGGAGTCATGATTCAGCACGGAGAAGTTCTTCCTAGGTAAGTTGTCCGGCCACAGAACTACTTAAAGTGTCAGTTTAATGCAATAAGGTTGTTTATACCTGTAGCACGCTGCATATCAGTTGATCAAACTGCAACTTCAAAGGGGTCTCAAGTGCTTGGATGCAGCAGTATGGTTAATTAATAATGTAAAACAAAACTCGACAAAGGCAAGACATCAGCAGTAGAGTATATGGGGCTCTGCAGAAATTAGCTTCCATTAGACTTAATCAGAGCAGCATTTCTCATTCCCTTGAGAACACAGATGCAATTTATCCCTTGAGCTACACACTCGCTTTTGGAGTCAGCCCCATTGTATCATTTACATCAAACATGTAGAGCATTATCCGCAATAAGATGTAGACCAAAATAACAACCTACACATCTCGGTTCATTAAACCATGATTTATATGCTCCCAATGGCTAAAAGTTGCTCTTCAAACAGGGGGCAGAAGCACAAACTAGTCCATTACCTTCCTTTTCTGAGAGGCCCCAGCAATGCCGTCAGCACATCCCCATTCCTCGGCAGAGACGTGCATTAATTCATGACTTTTCCTGGGCAGCCAGGGCTGGCCGAGTTCCCACCGCGCCGAGCTGGAATGCGAAGCTGCCCCTTCCTGGCAGGCTGCTGGGGTCAACCTCTGCCATTGACTCAGCTGCCCCTGTTTGCACTTCGGTTGCTAATTGGACCCCTCTAACACCATGGAGATGACTCCTGCTCAAATATTTGGCTTCACGAGAAGCCAACTTGCAGATAACGCGTAAAACGGAACGTGGCACAGAAATTCATGGGAAAAGCACATGCTTATCATGATGGTAACACATGGGATGTCTCTAGTCTGTAATGTGGCTAATCGTGGCTTTGTTTGTTTAGGTTTTTTTTTCCCTAAAGACAAACTTTCTCACTTTAGGGAGCTTTCAGATCTGATCTGCTTTCCATCTTCTATATATTTCATCCCACTTGGATAATGAAACAGATTCTCCTTACTCCAAGTGGCACCTGGGCTTCCCAGTTCTCCCACACGAGTGGAAAGCTGCAGTGCACAGGTCTGCACTGCAGACAGAAACAGATGGTCTGGATTTTATTGAAATGTCACGAAACCTTCTTCCTTACATTAGCATCTGTAAAACATACGCATTTCAAAAATAAACCACGTGCGCTATTTTCATTTCCCCCTGCTCCAGTCCTACCCCCAGGGGATCTTTATGCCTTGCCTCTAATGTAGACCTTATTCTTTCTGGCTGAGGATGCCAGGGTCCATCTCCACTTCTATGAGGAGGCCTAAAAATGTCCCCAGCCATTCTGCTCAAGATGAGGGGGGGTGTTTCTGTGATTTCCAAACTGAGTTGCTGCCCTTGTTCAACGCTTCTCCCAAAAAACTCCCTCTGGGATTCACAGGGGGTCATTTATACATTAATAAGCCAATGCAACTAATCTGGGCCTGGATTCTTAGGGTGTGTGGGTCTACTACATACAGACCATTGTTTCCGAATAATGTAGCTTCTGCCGGCCATAACACCATAGAGTGGCCAAGCTAACCTTGGTCCCAAATACCTTGTTTTGCTCAGGGTATGTTCAGATCCGCTGGCACAAACGCTGCATCTCGCACTCCGAGTACGGTATAGCAACACCAACAAGCTGTTCCTCACCTAGAATGTAAATATAACCCAGCATTTCAATAGCTGTGTTATTATAAGTGGCCTTGATATGGCCACAGCAGAGCTACCAAAACACTGGATTAGACGTAGATGTTTTACAAGCTGATCCAATTTTAACTCATTCATTTATTGGCATCACACGCGGTTCAGCTACCTTGCTTGAATGTTGCACAACCAAGAACAAGAGGCAGTATTTTCAAAAAGTACCATGCCTAGAGCTATGCATGTAATGCAGCTCTAACAATGAATCTAACTTCTGCTTTAGATGCTTGATTTTCCATTGATATGTCCCAGGATTAAACAAACAAAATTACATTGTAACTATACAGCTATTTTAATGCATATGGTCCTACTGTAATGAGCACAACATTTGTATGTACATATTGTATTCATCAGTAATACTGGTTTCAAATGCCACAAAAAATCACCAGCTAAATCTTCAAAGTGTCATGGTATTTAAACCTACAAATGTCAGGGCTCCTATCTGCATTTTCTTTTTTGAGACATTAAGTCTTCCCAATATTTCTCTGCACCTGGATGGGGCTATAAAATTCCAAGGAAGCAAAAAAAAAAAAAAAAAAAAGCTTTTATTTTAGTTTCCTTTTTTTTTAAAGAAAGAAAATGAAAGCTTTCATAAAGTAACATGATTCCAGAAGCCAGGGACATTAAAGGCTATAGATTCAATAAGTTGCAAGAAATTTAGACTTGGCAATTCTGATTCATAAATTGCTTTTGATTTCTTTTCTCATTTATATACACATATGAAAAAGAAATATCTCAACTTACTCCAATTTGTACCTATTTACAAAGCAAGAATCAGACTCACATTGTACATAGTATGTTCATAAAACCAGTAAGTATTTATGAGTTATGATCACAAAAATCACTGATCAGAAATACCTGTAAAATGTTTAATTGAAATAATGGTGTAGGTGATAAAAAGGAGGGAAATTAAAGAGGATACCAGCTCCTAAAGCAAATAAGCTGATTCCTCTGATTCCACTTCCATTTCTGTGAATGCTAGCAACATTTCTTACCTAACACACAGCGGTGATTTATGACTTGCTATGTGACACCATGAATATATATGAAGCCTCTTGAATTTTACACAAAAAATATTGGGGAAATGTAAAATAGACTACTGCATCATCTTAGCAACACTGAAATATGTGCTCCACGTCTTCAAAATTGATGGAAAAAGTGGTAATAGGGTAATACGTTTAATCATTGTTGTTCATAAGTGAAGCCGTACTTCAGGAGAGGGGAAATGGTTTGTGATTGATTCCTTCTCTCATTTCACTCACAAGCAAACACCTTGATCTAATTCCCAATAAAAATCAATGGAGAGATTTCCAGTGAACCTTACCTAGACTCCAAATAAGTTAGCAACTTATTCTATACATCTGCTCGTGCAGTTCCTGCCTCAGAGTAACTTCCAAAGAAATTTGTTCATATCTGACTTGCACAGTCTTTGCCACTTTTACTCCCCAATATTTTAAAATTCAAAAGAACTTAAACTACTGTATTCAGGGTTGGCTTTTTTCCCCCTCCTTAAGTACAGCTGGTCTTTTCCATGCATGCATTAGGTTTCTATAGCAATGTGTGTTGTTACCTAGGTTATGGCCAGGGATAGTATTTTCATTTGGCTGTGACATTTGATTAATCACCAGACTTACAGGCCACCTTCCAGCTGCCTGTACCTGTGTGTACTTGCACATGTGTACACACATACATAAACAAATTAGGGGAAAAAAAATCATAACTTGGGGTTTTAGAGCCCAGATTTGCAACCATTACATGTAGAAACCCAGGCTGGACATCTTTCAAATTTCCTATGAGTAAAACTATACTGCGTCTTAGAAGAGTTAATTCTGGGGACTTCAGTATAAAGCCACGTCCAAGAAAAAGAAGAAAACAAAGCCATTCTCTCTGATGTCCTGTAAGGTATATTAAAGAAACTAAAGTAGAAAGGCAGATTTAATGCCTATGATATTAAAAAAAAAAACCAAAACATCACCAGTGGAAATAGAAGGATTTATACACCAATAATGTGGAGAACGACAAGGCACAATTATGGTCCCACCAGCCAGTACAAAGAGTATTTATGTGCGTTAGTGGAAGGACTATGGAATTCAGCGCTATAAGAAGCCAGCAAGAGGAATCCTATAAACAGTGGAAATATTTTAAAATTCATACAATATTTATCTAATTGATTGCCACTACATATAACAGCACTGCTCTAAATCCTGACCACCAAATCCATAACAGAATGGGGCTGTGAAGGCGCCTCACTCATTTCACAGCCACATTGAGATGCCTTTCCACGATCCCTTTATATTTGATTTTACATGTTCACACAACTCCCAAACTTGTCCTGGTGCCATTTAATTAATTGAAATCACTCCTGCAGCCTGAGACTGAAAACCAAATGTTGTAAACCCTCTTGTTTAAATCAAGATGATTACAAATGTGGGCAAACATGATGCCTGGTAGGTGTGCCTCTCTAAATATGTCAAAGAATAATCCACGTGCATGTCTGACTGCCAAGCCATGTGGCTTGGCAGTCTTGCTGTAGCGGGATAAATATTATGCCATTCAATAGCAAAGAGACACCTGGGCTTAGAGCAAGCCCGAGTGAGGCACCCTGAGGTTAAACCCCTGACTTTTACATTTCTTGCTCTTCGCTGAGAACTTAGCACATACTTTCTTGCCACGGCCAAACCCCCCAGACACGGAGGCAAAAGGTCTCCATAAAACCGGGCAACGCGCTTTGGGGAGGACAGGCCACAGAGAGGCTCTGCAAGGGACATCGCTGCCCTCCGTAGCAGCGAGGACAGGGGCAGAGATGGGCTAAACCAGCCAAAGCATGGCTGAGGGCCAGAGGGATGGATTCAAACCTTCCCCTTCCCCAGCAAGAGCCTTGGGTGCTCGTGCTCCTGGGACAGAGGAGCAGCTTTGCCTCAGCCAATTTTTTTTTTCCTTCCATCAACTTGATGGATGCATTGGGTCCACGCTGGTGGGCTAGGCAACCTGAGCAGCCACAGATGCTCTCACGAAGGGGCAAAGACAACCACAGCTGCCGAAACGCTCACCATAGCCCTGGATCATCTCTGCTGATGCTGCTCCACAGCCCGCAGGGGAGATTCTCCCCTTTGCTCCCTCCAGATAGCATGGGTACAAGCCTGGTTTACACATTACAGGGATCTGGACAGAGGCTGATAATGTATTCTTAGATCTAAGTGGCTGCCAAAAAAATCCTCATGGAAATCAAGCAAAGCCGCTTGTGAGAGCAGTTGAAGACAAGCTAGTGTTTGTCAGACATCTACAGATAACTGCCAGGCTCGAAGACTCTAAACAGTACCGAGAATTTAACTTTTAGTCATACAAAATGCTGAAACCCAGCCTGCCAGACTGACAAACCCTGTGTTTTTAACAAGGGTTAAAAAAAAAGAAGATTAAAGTAACTCTGCTCATTTTAAACAGCAGAAATGTAGGAGGAAAAGTATGGTTTGATGCTTTGCAAGCAGGGAAGTAAATTCAGCTCCTGTTGCATCTTCTGTGGGGAAAAAAGGTGTAACAGCAATTCCAGGCAAATGTGATTCTGGAGTAAGAAATAGCCGTACATTTCTGCCCTGAAGTCCCTCTGCTGATTGCCACCTCTGACTCATCTGTCGCCACACCCATATTTCAACATTATCCACTACAAAAAGTTGAATTCGGTAATGTTAGTAGGACATATGCTTTGCTCCCTGTCCTGTCTGTATGGCAAGGTTTATGCAAAATAAAATAGAAATCCTTGGAGCTGATAGAAGCAGTTACTGCTATGAATAGTCCCTCAGTGAGCTATTCACATGAGGAAGTGTTTACAGTGTTTGAAAAGCCAAGCCCAGAAATTCTGCTGTGATTTTTAATACAATGAAACCCTACATTTGCTTACAGCATTAATAACACCTGCATACAGAATAACTCACTGAAAAGCACAATGGGTCATATCATTAGTATCTTATACTAACACCAGTAAATTGTGTACAGCCACATTGCTTTAGACTAGTGTGCATTACCAGTTAAAGCACCATTTCTTGAACACTTCTAAGATACTGTGCCTAATCCGGCATAGTATTTGGGTTTAAATCATATGACAACAGGAAAGCCTAATTGCATATATTTTATATACAAAATAAAACCATAGGAGCTTGAAAGCCTACAAGTTTGTGACCCGTAGCTCACGGACTTCAGGTTCCCACCAGTGCTCAAGCATCATATGAGTTTGATTGATCCACATTGTCTCCGGACCCCGACCGTTCCTGCTTCTGGAAAAGTCACGCTCAGCACATGCCAAAGGAGGCAGGACAGGAAACCAACCCAGAGGCCCTACCTGAAAACCTCTTCTATCAGGAGGTGAAAGGCTGAAATGAAGGAAGCTGTGTGTCAGCTAATGAGCACTGACAGGACCAGTTAAGATTTTTACAAGTGGATTAGATGGCGAGAACTCACCCATGTACCTTCCACAGCCCATTAAATCATTAGGATGAAATATAAGGAAATAGAAAACAAAACAAAAAACCCCACCAACAAAAAAACTTTCAAAGTTTCTGCTCCTTTCTTTCCAGTTCTGCGAGTCTGACATTCCTCCTCCTTTTCAGAAAAGTCTCAGAAACCTGTTTTCTGGGGGAGAAAACCTGTTTGGTTTTTTTTTCTCGTTTGGTGACACATTGCATTACTACTTGTGCTACCAACACCTCCTTTCTGGAAGCGTCGGCATGCCTTTGACTTTCGGACTCTGGGCTGTGCGTCCTGCCTCTCCGTCAGTGACTGCACTGGTAAAATAAAGTCCATGAGCTCCAGCACAGCTGCCTCTCCCTAAGGAAATACCTACAGCAGAGGACACCGCGTTTCCAGACTCACTCCCAGAACTGCAGGATGATCTGCAACTCACTGGGGATGCAGCAGAGATTTACATGGGAGAGCAAACACCAGCTGCTTTTCTGAAAGCCTTACATTGCATTGACCAACATTTCATATTCATCTCAGATCAATGAATCTTCAAATCATCATCCTATATTAATGTGCATCAGATGGTGATAGTTTAGATAAATTAAATTAGGGAAAATTGGTGGTAATGGTGAATATAGTGAAATTCTTGCAAAACGAGGCAGATTCGGGACTCTTACCAAATGCAGCCTCACAGTAGGGAGCTCTGACTTCCACAGGTTTTGCCAGCTGGATAAACAGAGAGATTAAGGCAAGAACTGTAAACTTGGACCTGACACCCAAATCCACAGTATTATTTAAAATAACTTCCCCAGTGCCTTAGCTAAGGCACTGAGCACCCACTGGATTCACGGGTTGCTGAGGACACTCTGTAACGCTGAAAATTGTTCTGGCATCTCCATAGGCCTTTAGGAAGTGAACTGCAACACCTGAATGGGAATATTTTTTATCTGATTTATCCAAGATCACTCAGCAAACTCTGATCAAGGAAGAAAATCTCAAATCTGCATTTCCCCTCTCTCTTGTTCTAAGCAGTATATGCATTAAGACCCTAATCTGATATGGCAGTCCTAGTCATCTGAAATTCAGCAGTATACTTTCTTGAGCATCCTTTTAAACCTCCTAATATAAAAAAAATCTGGGCAAACAACATGCTGACTGCAGTAAAGAGCATGTCTCTACCATAACCAAGAAACATGAAACTGCAGCCATACAGCCACCAAACCTGCCAACACCTTGGGGTATTTATGCAGGTGGCTGGCTGAAAGCTCCCTGCCACGGGGTTACCTGATTTAACTAAATTAAAGCCTACTCTCTACACCTGTGGGGTGGTTGTATGTAATCACACCACGTCAGAGACAGACTCACTCACACAGTCCATCAGATTTCTTCCAAGTGGGCCACTGAAATGCCTTAAAAATGTGCTGGTTTCCTCTCTGTGTGGTCAGCAATATCTGCTGTCATTGTGAAATTAAGGATTATTCCATGTGTCTGTTTAATTTTCCCAAAATCAAAATATAATCTCACATTTAAAGGGACACAGCAGCCACAAAAATCCCATTCTGCCTGAATTTCTCTGCTTGCTCTTACTCTCCCCTCTCCCTTCTGACACCACCAAAAGCTAGTAGAGAGAAATAGGCTTTCTCAGTTTGCTTATTCTGAACTTTCTTCCCATTTCCCAAGTATAATCCTGCTGTTTTTCTGCTTTGCTTGTGTGGATTCAGGAAGAGAAAGAGCTTTACAGTGGGACCCCCTCCCCCCCAAAAAAATTACCTGGAAAATTTGAAATCATTACAGAACCAGAAACAGATTTCTGTCCCAAGTATCTAGACTCCAAGTTATCCCTTTAATTGTGAAATACACAAAAATCACTGCATCCATCTGTCAAAGACGGGTGACTGCAATGAAATCACAAGGCGTAGATGGGCATTCTGCTACCTAGACACACGTTTCCATGAGAGAGCAGCAGTGGCTGTTCAAGTAGGGGTGGCCTTTATCGGGATGGAAGAGGTGTGAGCTCGTCTTGGAGTTAGTGATGGGCTCTCATTTCAAGGGAGGTCTCATTATTTTTTGGCTTTATCTTTCTCACAGACCCTAATTGCACGGTTCTTCTACTCTGGTGCTCAAAATCTCTTCCTGAAACAGATGAGCAAAAAAATAAATGCAATTTTCATAGCTGCTATCGATGAGGTTTTAATGGCAACAAGGAATGCTGGTTGAAATCCTGCCTGGCCAAAGGGTGGGCTGTCAGTTCCTCTTCCCTGTGTCCTCCCAGGGCAGTTGGAGGAAGGTGTTGTGAGACACCAGAAGCTGTGTAGGGGATGGAGTGTCCCCAACAACTTCTCCGAGGTTTCAGATCCCTTACAGAGGCTGCATGTGGGACATTAGTTATTAGGCTGCTTGGCCTGGGAAGACATCTGGCTCTCCGGTCCTTCCCACTGAGCTCCTCAGACCGGGGGAAGGATTATGGATAAGGCATTAGCACTAAAAATGAGCCCTTTTCAGTAACAGGTTGTGGAGAGACCCATACAGCCAAGAGCACAACGCACAGCAAAGCATTTGGGTGAGCATCTAGAATGTCCAGATGTTTCAGTCTTTTCAAAATGATAAAAAATCTCTACTCTGAATATCCTGAATGAAGGTCTCGAGACAATTGAGATAAAGAGCCTAACAATAAGGGACCCAAATGTGAATCCACTGGATGTAAATCTGTAATGGGTTTGCATTTATGGAGACATGGAGCTGACCCTTCACATGCAAGATGTTTTACGCATGAATTATTACCATGCAATTCAGTTCCACTGTTTATCTCATTCCTCTAATGTGTTCACATCTATCTTCTAAAAAGCAGCATGGGCAGAACTAGTCATCGTTTCCTCAGCTGCTGATCAAAGATGAGAAGTTCCCATATGCGTAACTATTTCTGCATGCAAGATGCAGTGCATGTATGAGGATATGTGCACACACACACGTAGCAGGTATGGCCGTGCCAGATGGGTGGTTTATGAAGATACAGAGACAGATACAAACAGCCTTGGGTTTGCACAAATTCCTAAAGCGTTCAACATTTTCAGAAAAGATCTACACAGAAATGAAAAGTTTCATCTAAATTCAACTCTGGATACCCCCAGTGAATTTGCTGGAGCTATAGGACAGCTGGATATATATGCTCCTCTTCCATATATGTCCCCATGCTCATCCAAGGTGCTGAGCACCTGGGAACAGACCAACCACATGAACATAATCCCACTATGGTTAATAGGATCAAATGGGTCAGAGCGTGTGATGTTTTACAAAGCTGAACCCATATAGTGGTGTTGGGAGATAAAAATAATCTGAACAAAGTAAATGAACCAACTAAGATATTCTCCATTTAATGCTATAGTTAGGCATTATTTGAAATAATGTCCTTTCCACAAATGGGTAAAGCTAAAAAGATTATTTATAAAAGCACATAATTATGAAAGATTTGGTAAACTCAAAAAAAGGACCTTCTAATTACCAAAATATTACCCTTAGTAACCAAATCACTGTTCAGCAGGAAGTCAGTGTTTGTCCCTCTACCCTTCACAAAACTCTTTCAATTGGAAAAATGAGCAGAGACGTCTGCAAATGCACCTGCCCATGTGAAACACGTACTGATGGGAGACCTGAAGACAGTTACATGGGCAAAGATAACTGAACACAAAACACTGTCTTTGGATACACAGAGAGAAAACTGACACTGATACAGCTGAAGGCATCCTAGAGCAAATCAGCCCCTGGGTTACTTGCTTTGTAACCCAAGGAGGAGATATAGTTTGTCTGGCCTACCCTCAAAAGTGTTCTCAAGCAACAAGTAGGGCAAATGAATTGTATGATGCAAACATGCAAAACAAAACAAAAAGTGGAAGATCAGCAATGCTAACTTAAATAAGAGCATTTGTTTCACATAAACTACACTGTCCAAGGGGAGCCAGCTAGCAGATAGGTCCCCTTCATCTAAGCAGGGAAGTGCAATTTGAAACAGCAGGTCTTAGGGTGATCTCTCTGAAATAAAATTTCAGTTCTGGTTTTGATACTGAATCCACCCTGGCTGAATTCCTTCATCTCTCTGTGGCTCAGGCTCATCATCTTCTGTAAAAATGTGGAATGAAGACTGAACACACTATTGCTGTCCCAGACCATGGTACATTATGGCAGACAGAGAAAATGGATCATAAAGACTCTTTAGAACTGCTACACTAAAACCTCCCAATTGAAATATTGAGGGAAAATTTGGTTTGGGTAAGTAACACTAAAAATGTTACGTGTAGATCCAATTAGTCTTTTTCAAATACTCCTATTATTAACACCAGTCCTGCTACAGTCCCCCGTAACATCCCTTTGTTACCATCTTACCCTATTGAAAATGGACTATTTGTGCTCCTTGCCCTCTCTTGTAGAGGCTGTCTTCGCTGCCACTGTTAGCCAGGATTTACTATATTTGATTTCTTCCCTGTGAATGAGAAAAAAAAAAAAAAAAAGACCTACTGACTTCAGCAAGAGCAGCAGCAGCACCCCTGTGATTTAGCTGCACCCTCCCTGCTACAGTTTGAATGTCAGCAGCAACCCACTCCCCACTGAGCAAAGCAGCTCAGCGTTAAAACATCTCTTAATCTAAGTTAGAAACTCCTGTGTGTGAGTAGGAGTCAGCTGGGGTGAAACTCAAGCTACCAGTACAGTGAAGACAACTCCAATTTTCATCCGCTACAGTAACTCCTCTTCTTGTAACAACTCATTTTCCTCAATGCCTCTCATTAGGGGTTTCAAAATTGCATCAGTCAGATTTCTTTTGTCGAGTCTTTTCTCAAGGTTCAAAAGAGGTCTAAGAGACTGAGGGCAAGGAGGGAATCAGTCTGCATCATCATATCACTTTCCTGCAAAATATTGCATTTGAATACAATTCAGCTATTTTGTTCTTACATCCTTCACAATGCCCGAGCAAGCAACACAGAGCTGAGACTTCTTACTTTTTCAGTGTATTACTACATTTGCCATCTCGTATTTCTGTTTAACAAAAAGGCACCTTCTCAGTGTCTTTGATGAAGAATATTACTGCAAAGAACATAATCAACTTCCCCTGCATCTTCTTGTCCTGAAACGTTCCTTTTGCTGCTAGATAATGGAATAAATCCAAGATTTCCATGTGAGTTCCTGTTTCCAATCCACCAGCGAACAGTGTGTTCTAGTGCCTTAACTACGTGCTCTTCGAACTGTCTCCTAAACTGCAGACGTTGAAGCTCCCTTCATATTTCCTGTTCTTCAAGATGCCAGTTGAGCTGGGATGAGCTCTGACACCTGTCACTTAAACGCAGCATTTAGTATGGTCTAAGCAGCGAGTAGGTTTAGTCTGGGATAATGAGCCTGAATTTTAGAAACTGAAAAAGGGATACAGACCTGTCCCATACGCCTTTAGCCCTGCATACAGGATTTTTTTTCCATCTCCCTCTTTCAAGTTGTAGTCCTGAGAACTTAAACATCCAGCTTTTCATGGCAGGAAGGTCTGTGTGTCAGGTCATGTAACCCAACACGGGACAGAATTCTGCTCCACAGCAGGTGAGTTGGCACTTAATCTAACTTTTAGTTATCTGAAACGTTAAAGCAGGCAGAACTTCTGCCAGCTTAATTTAGCTGATTAACAGCTTTTGGGAGGAGAATGCTCTTAATGTACAGAGCAATATCATTTTACAAGTACAGATAATTATTTTCCAGGAACGGCTTAAAACTGTATACATTAAAGAATAGTTTTGATAAGCTATGTCTGCCCTAGGGTGTATGTCAGGACAGCTCTTGTCACAAAAACCTTTAAAGTGAAAAAGCTCTACATTTCAAGTCTCACCTATTTCTGCCTCATTTTCTTGCCACAGCAAGAAGGGACACTAGGTATGGGCAGCGGCTGAACACAGGGACTGAACTGCAACACACCAGTGGCAGACCCATGCCTTTCTCCTCCTCCAGGCAGGAAAGGTGTGGTAGCCATACAGAGCTGAGATTAAATGTAGGATCAGACTTTGCTGAACTTGTCCTACTCATCGCTTCTAGCCTTGCTTTTATCTGCTCAGCACTTCACACGTTCCCTCTGCAACATCAGCCTTTTGCTTTCAGTCTCTCCTTATACCTTGATAACCGTGATGCTAATCAGAATATGGGAAGATAAGAGTCAAGGAGGATTTAGACAGAAAACCCTGAGGCTGGCCAAAAGAACAACTGGGCAACAGGCAGATTGCTTACATAAGGAATCGGTAACAATTTAGGATGTTGAGGTAGTATGAGAATCACAAAGTGAGATAATCTCTGTAGTTATTAGTTACTTTCACAACATCTTGATGGGATTGATCAATATTATCAGCATTCTACAGATGGGAAAATAGGTTTTCTAATCCCAGTTGTGGTCTCTTCATCACAAAACTGTGGGTCTACCTATACATCAGCAATTTTTTTCCATGGCATATATGCATCTATATGCCTCTATTTGCCACATCACCTTACATACTAACTGAATATAGCATAGCTGTCACCACCATACTGGAGTAGGTCTAACCAGGCATGGAGGCACCCCAGTGTGAACGGGCATGCTGTCGGGGAAGTGTTGCTCTGAGAGCAATTTGCCCATGGTTATAACACATCAGGAAGGAAAAAAAAACCCCAACAACTCATTTGCACATATAAGGTTTTTTTCCTCGGCTAGAGGAATGCAAATGCCACGCAGCCTTTACATTGTCTCCAACGGTTTGGCTGATTATCGCATCTCTAATTCCAGTTCACACAATCTACACAGCACTTTCTTATTATGGATGTGCTGCTGACATGTACAAAGACTGATTAGATAGTTAGGCACAAGCCAAGGAAATAATAAATACACAACTCCACTTTTCAGAGAATTATTTTACTATAGGCTTTTGTGTGCACAGTTTAATTTGTTGTCATAGTTTGATTTCTGCCCTTTCTTAGCAAAAAAATTTCCAGGTATTGAGTTAAACCTTCCAGACAGATAAATCACGTCCTAACATTTGTCAGGTTTATCATTTTCCCATCTGTTAGACAGTGAATTATTCTTGACTATCCTTATCACAGCTCTTACAAAGCTACCTTCCTAATCCTATCAGTGGGCCAGGAAATGCTTTTCCCCTTATGTATATGTCCCACCTTGCAAATGTACCCATTCCTTGTAATCAGTATAGGAGAACACTACACCACAAAGGCCAAGCACACTTCTTTTCAGGTAAGCAGCCAGTTGGGTGGCCAAGAGATGTCTTCTGGTTGCATGCCAGAGGGGTCTGGCTAAGCGTGGATAATCTACATAGGTAAATGGATGGGCTGCAGAATAAAATACCCTCCTTTTGAGTCAAGCTCTAGTGCTCGGGCCCCAGGGTGGCATCAGTGGTGGCCTTGTCTTAACTGGTCACTTAAGGGCTATGGTCAAAGGCAGCTTGATAATACCGAGGTGCAGACTGAGTTGAAGCTACACAATGCAATAGATGACCATGGGTTTCTATTGACCAACCTCAAAGATGACTCAGTAAAACTAGAAAAGATGCAGAAAGGCTGGTAAGATTGATCGAAGGTATGGAGTAACTCTTCAGTTTAGGAAAAGATGACTGCAGGGAAAGGATATGACAGAGGCCTGTAAAATCAGGCATGGGATGGAGATGGCAAACAGGGAAGAGAGCATCAGATGAAAGTAGCAGGTGGGAGCCTCAAAACAAATACAAGTAAATACTTCTGATATATCCTGTTCTTAAACAGCAGAGCAGGTGCTGTTGTAGGAGCTATAATTTTGATTCTGAAATGCAATTGGACCAAGATCCTGGAAGAAAAACTCATCAAGGTCTACCAAACACCAGCTGTAGTTCAGGACGTGAGCCACAAAGCGCTGAAGGCTGGGAGAGTACAATGGGAAACATCCTTATGTTCTTCTCCTGTTCTTATACTACTCCCTGCACCCATGTTACTGGCAATTGGCACAAAAAGAGACTGATCTGGATGGATAATTGCCCTGACCTCGTACATTTGTTCTTGTGTTCTAACTGAAAATGAGTTTCAAAGCAGTGAAAATAGTAATGTAACCACACACCTAAGCAGCAGGTGCCTTTATTCTAGTGTTATCCACACTATGATTATGATAAAACACTTAATTTTCTATAGCCTAAAGTTTACCATTTGTAAAATGATACTAATGGTGCCCATCTTTTAAAGATACTCCAAGATCTACAACTGAGCGAATAACACAATGACAAGGAGTTACCCATGTTATTAACCAAAACCTCTCAGCCACCTAAGTGTGTCAATATGTGCTGGTGCTCAAGTCCAAATAGTCAAGGGTCTGTGACAAGGCCTTCAAACAAGATGTAAAAAGACATCAGGCATTAAATTTAATTTTCAGAAGCACCAACTGTTGGTGAGTGTTTAATGCCTTTTGAGGTCAAACCCTCCTTTTTGTGTTTAGTTTGGAATCTAGAACAGGGGGCTTGGGCTGCTGTTTTCAGAAGTGTGAAGAGTCAAGTCCAAACCTATGTGGCCTGCTTATGGTTACGAGATGTTGCAACAGCAGTGACAGGATCAAACTTGGTGGATACCTGACTCCTATTAGTAAAGAAGTTGGGGAGGAAAAAGCAAGCTGGAATTGCACTGCCTGCAATGCAGAGAAGACGTATCCAAGTCACCTTTAAACACAACACTTGGATAAGCCGTGTCAGCACAGCTGCGAAACTTGCCTGAGAAGCAAGGTAAATTACAAACTCCATTACAGGGCAGTTAGGAAGCTACTATTCTCCTTTAAATTAACTATTAGCTAATTTAAAGTTGGCTTCTTAGAGTTATTTTGCACAGCAGGGACTGCAGCAGCGGCACACTCATGTCTATGTGGTCACCCGGGGCTGAGGCAGTGCTGTGAAGCTACCTTGGCAGCTCTTCAGCTGCAACGAGACTCATGCTATTCCCCATCCCTGCACAGAGAACAAAACCTCTGCTATTATCATTTCTTCAGTCTAATTCTTTTCTAGTTTAAGCTGACTTTCCCCTCCATGTATGTAGCCTCACAGCTCTAATATTCAGCTGAGAGCAAGCACCAAGTGTATCATTCCAGGTTCTGACCAGCCACCAGCTCCTTCTGACAGAGAAGCAGCATCTCTCAATCTCCCAGACAGTTTTGTAATTAAATTTTAAAAAGTGCTGCTCACTCGTGTTTTTTGTAGTAGGCTTTCATTTCAGCTGGCGACCCACTCCCATAACATAATCATTTCTCTACGAGTCTCCTCAGTTAGGATTAGTTTTGTCAATCTTGAGTATTACAATTTTTCCATATTAATTTCTCAAGGTTAGTTTATGCTCTTGCAATTTCTTGTAGGGAACTTGCTGCTTCACTTTGTGCTCTGTATCATACTGGTGTTTATTCTGGGAAAAATGTGCAATGATTTACAATAAGACCCTTGTTTTACAACCCTTCAGGTTTCAGTTCATATAGACTTCACATAATTTCTATTTTTCCTATTACCACTGCCAGGAAGGATCTCCATAAAGTTTTAAAGAAGGACATGGCTGACAGAAAAGAAAACTCTGGTATCCTTTTAAGAAGGAAGCAAACAACCCCAAATCTGACAGCAATTGAAAGTTGCCACCTACTCTGGGGTAAGGAGATTTTTATTGCAGGGTGGAAGCAGCAGTCTCTTTAGAGACAGAAGAAACACTTCTAACTGTCTTGCCAGCTAAGAGAGGTAAAAATCAGTTTACTGTCATGAAGATATATCAGGAGAATACTGGTACTAGGAACTCTGCTCATTCCTACAGCAAATTTTGTATCCGTGCCAAATCTGCTGCCAGGCTGAAGCTGGGAGTAAAAGCACTAAACAGGGCATTTGCTGGCAAGAACTCCTGCAATTTGGGGGAATTTTTCCCTTTTGGTGTATGTACTGCTATCACCTCCAGTAACGGCAACCAGCACCTCCAGAAGACTTGGCTGACTATGAATGCACAAGTCTTTGAATGAGCATGTACAGTGACCAAGGTTCATTTGCTCTCATCTCCTTCTCAGTAACGGCCGTGTATTAGAGACATTCACCCAAACATCCTCTCGCTCCCCAAAATACAGTGCCAGAGGGCCAGAGTCACACCTGGGGTAGGTGTATGGGCTTTGCATCACAGGACCTTTTCAATGAATAATTTTCTTCTGTTTAAAAAAACTACATTTCCATTTTCACACCTCCATGCCTCCTGTTTGGGAGTGCGCTTAGGATTTCTAATTACTTTGCTACGCAGTTCCTTCATGGCTCCAAAGCTGATTAAAAAGAGGACCCAGTGAAGAGGTGAAGAATATGGGTCACATCCCCAGATGGTGTAAAAGCAGTGGATCTCAAGTGAGGTAAAAAAATGTAACAAGAACTAATTCTACTTTTTTTTGCCTTGTAGTAATATGCTTTAAGCTTGAAAAGAATGGTGGGAGTTTGGGGGTCAGCAGTATCTCTCACCCTCCCCCTCTGCACAGGTATTCTCCTGAGATGGTGTGTGTCACTATTGAAAGCTGCTTCTCTTGGTTCTAGGAAGATGAACTAAACATAAAAAATGCTATTCATAATACTAAATAAAAATAAGGATCAGAATATACAGGGCAGGGGCAGTTAAGTGCCTACACATTTCAATATCAGCTATGTCTGCAAATTGTTAGCCCAAAAAGGTCATTAAAATAATCTGGCCTTTTATCAAGAGCAAAGTCTTGCTGACTGATAACGCTGAAAACATGATGCTAATTCCAGCCTTCTCTGGAAACTAATTTAACCCTTTCCTGAGCATCATACATACTGACTGTGATATACGAGCTATCTTAATGCAAATTCAGTTCTTTTCCCATCAAAGGCATTTTCAGTTAATTCTGTAGCTCTTTAACAAGCTTTTTGTCTTGTTGCTATTTTGCCTGCACACCTACTACCCTATCTTCACAAGGATTTATTCAGTTCCCTTCAGATGTAAGCACTAGTTGTGTTTGGAGGAAAAATAAGCTCAAGTATCATTTGCACTTCCCTTACAGAAGACCCTGTCCCTATCAGGTGCCAAAACACTCAGCTCCCATTAACTTCAGCGTGAGATAGAGGCTTCGCTAACAGCATTCAGCTTTTTTCAGGTTTGTGTCCCTCACAGATTTCTGCAGATGCCAGTAACAATTTCATAAATGAGTAGGGATTTTGATAACTTACATACAAGAGCATAGAGGGCTATCAGGTCTAATGACAGAGCTGCAGATCTGCTTACTCAGAAGATAAGATCCCTTACACGTCTTAACCGAGCTAAGCAACATCCCACACAGTTTTCAACATCCCCTGTGTGCTGGGTGATAACTGCAAACACATCCCTCTGATAAAAAGTAATGCATGCCCTTTGCTAAAGCGTCAAACCCACTGACACGGTGGGGTTTCTGGATAAATAGATTCCCCTCAAATATTTGTTACATGATAGATTATTTATAAGAGGTTTCAAATGCTCCAGCCTTCAGTCAATAGCTGACTCTACAGCTCTCGCTATCACTGCCCCTTTTGATTTCCTTTGGTTTTCTTTCCTTGAGATCAAGGTGATCTATTTTTAGTGCAGGGACTGGTTAAGTGAGGAGTTACTATAGTGACAGATAGCTGATACAAACCAAGTCCCAGTGCAATTCCTCCAGCTGGTAAATCAACACTACCCAAAGTGGGGCAGCAGCCAGGGGTGGCCAGACACTGCTCACCTCAGGGGGGCATTAATAACTGTCCAGGACTCTCAAGGTCACACTTAATGTATATGAAACGGCTGGAAGGCAACCTGGGACGCTTTTGTAGGAAACACACCTCTTGCTGCCTTTGTTGGCGCAATAAATGAGTCAGTGTTGGTCTTGGGCTTTGCAGTGGTCTCCTTCTGCTGGCCTGCTGATACAAATCAGCTGTATGAGCAGCCCTAGCTGCCTCTACCTGAGAAGTCACTCTGTTCTTGAAAATTTATTAAAACAAGAGCAGTTGTATGTGAATGTTGAGAATTGGCTGGGAAAAGATGCACAGTCAGGATATTTGCAACTTCAGCTTTCCTTGCAACTGAACAGCTGAGCATCACAGAAATGTTGGTTGGAAGGGATGTCTGGAGGCTGCTTCTCCAATCTCCCAGTCAACGCAGGTCTGGTATCAACCAAGACCAGGTCAGCCATGGCTTTGGCTCACTGAGTCTTGAAAACTGCAAGGAAGGAGAGGCCACAACCTGTGCCAGTGCCACACCACCCTCTTGAGGGAGCTTTTGCTAACATCCAGTCTGACCCTCCTCAGCCACAAACTCTTATCTTTTATCGCCTTTGAAACTGCCCTTCAGGTAGTTGCAGGCTGCTGTTAAATTGTCCCTTAGCCTTCTCTCTGCTGGACAAAAAGCGCCCAGTTTCCTCAGCCTCTCCTCACAGATCTCAAAACATGTGCTCTAGGTCCCAAAACATCTTGGTAGTCCTCCAGGGAAACCCTCTCCAGGTTCCTAGCATTTTTCTGATGGGGGGGACCAGCAATTGCAACACCCTATTCCAGGTGCAGCCCCACCAGCACCAAGTGGAGGGGGATAATAACATGCCTTGACTGGATTGCTCCATTCCTCCTAATGTAGCCCAGTATGTGGTCGACCCTACTGATGATGACAGCATATTTTTTGATTATTTTCCAGATTATATCCACCACAACCCCCAAGTCCTTCTCACTGGGAGACAGTCATCAGTGTCCAGTGTGTACTGCTGCATAGGCTCACCTCACCATCCATGTCACTAATGAACATTATCAGTCCCCATACTGATCCCTGGGTGTTGACCATCCCTAACCTCAGGTATGTCCCTTGGGAAATGTCAGCATTATTCCAGCTTCTCACCCTTTCAACTCAGTCCTTCTCTCAAGGGGGCTGGTATAATCCTCACCTCTGAACACCCACCTGACGTTTGTTGGCACTATCGCAGCAAAAACATCTCCGTTGCAAACTTTTTGTCTCCCTCATGTCTCCAGTTGACTTTCCATCTCATTTCTCCCTCATCTATATTTCTTAAATGGATTTCTTGCCCCATTCTTGTTTATTATCTCTAATTATACTACATACAAGCAGCAGAGATGTCACAAATTATCTGTTCCTCTCCAGGAGCATCGTCTGCCAGGAAAGGCAGGATTGTCGCAAGAATCCTGCGTACACTCTCGTAATTCTTGCACTGACTGAAATAAAACCGCGGGGCCAGATGGGCAGGATCTGTTAAACAATCCGGTGACTGTAGCTCCGAGCATGTCAAAAGGGTCCTTGTTACCCCACGGAGAACACAGCACTGGGAAGCAGCTGTTTTCTGATGCATGGAAAAAACTCTGAGGAAACAACAGGATGCTCGTAATTAATGTCAGCTAATCCTATCATGCCTCCTCCAGCTAAATTGCCCCAACTTTATCAAGGAGGAGCAGATAAAGGACAGGACGGGAACTCTTCAGTGCAAACGTGTGATGCAGTGTTAGGCTCTGTCCTTAAACCAAGTAAGGCTGTGTGACCTTTCCAGCATGGAGCATTCAAGCCTCTAAGCCAAGCCTGCCAGCCGCACAATGATATCTCACAGAGCAGCCCTTCATCTCTCGAGACCTAAGCCTTCGTGTTTCAGTACGACTCTGTAATGACAATAAAATGGCTAAAACAATTTTGAGGCGTTAAATCCCACCGCTCCAAGCACTTTTAAGTTCTTGAACTGCTTTAGGTTGGACAAGAATAAAGGTGAAAGTAGAAAACAGCTGAATCCTGGTAATTCCTGGGATTTGCTGATCCAATAAACCTGACAAACAAACTGCCTTAACAACGTCTTTGAAATTGCACTCTTGGGCAATTCACTGAAACTTTGAGCAAGGAGTCAATAGTCCAAAACATTGATTTCTAATTAAACAAAAGTACCCACCTACCTAAATGCTACTGTCAAGTGAAATTTTCGGCTGTGAAAACAGATATGGGCTTGAAATTTGCTTTTAAAGCCTGGCAACAGGATTTGTAATATAGATGCATGGCAGTATAAATAAATTGTGGTCTAGCTTAGCACATTCAAATCAAGTAGAAAGTCAGTCTAGGATAACAGCTTCTCATACAGATATTCTTCTGAAAGTCAGAGCCCTTGAAAAGTACAAGTGAAAGAAGGAGGAAAAAAACCTGGTGCAATAAGGGTGAGAGTGCAATTTTGATCATGCATGGAAACCAGGAATTCCACTGACTTTTGGCATGTAGGTTGCAACCCTCCAGCATTCAGCATGAAGACACTCCAGGCTGCATTCTTTAAGCTGAGATGTCATGTATGCGAGTCTTATCGACACTATTTTCTTTCACCTCAAAAATGAATCAGATGACAGTTAATTATATCACAAGGTAACTAAGCTAGTTTTCCAGCCTTATATACATATCAGAAGTGACCTGGTACCTGAAGGTAGCAGAAGTGAAGGATGGAAAAACATACAGATAAATACAGGAATATTGTCTGCTTTCAGAAACAGGCAGTGCATGCATCCACTTTTGCTCACAGTCAGTGCCCGGCTTCCTTCTGTCTCAGTTTCTCTTTTTCCACCTCAATGAACCCCTCCGCATAGTTGCATTTCACAGCTTTGCCTAGATTCAATCCCAAGATTTGCTTTTAGTTTCTCTCTGTCTTTCAGGAATAACATTCATCCTGCTGTTCCAAATGACACTATTTGAATAGCAGCAGAATTAAAGTATCCTTAAGACAGTAAAAACTGAAGTATCTATGATGCTGCTGTGCCTGAGGGACAACTATCTGCACCCCCAAGCACCAACAAGGACCATAACCACATGGACTCCTCCCAGACTGGAGCTCTCCCTGCCGAAAACCTGTACAGTTTGTAGAATAGCCTGCCAAAAGGAAGGCTGGCCCTGCTGGTCTCACCCACCACGTTGTTGACAACAGCACGTCAATGTTGAGTAATTCAGTCATTTATAGTAGTATTAGTATTTTTGATCAAACTTTGCAACAAGATACACAGAGCTGCCTGGAGCAGGACTGGGAAGAAGTGTCGGTGGGCAGATTCATTTGCAGCACTGATCTGTAAATTTGTGCCTCAAGAGAACATACTCTATTTTCACATGTATAACCTGCCCTTCAGACAAAAATAATTTTCTTTGAAAATAAATTACTTGGAGAATTGGCATTCTCAGACAACTCAGTGTGAGAGCAAAGAGTCTACAGCTTCTTTAAGTCCACAAAGAAGGATGCAGAGGAAGGATGCTGCTGCACTCTGCACCAAGAAGGGAGCAAGGGAAGAGTCCTGGGCAAAGCACTCTGCTCAGTATACCTCCATTTCAATATCCACCAAATCAGTGGTGGTTTTCTGGGGTTTATTACTATCTGAATTTACCGGTACCTGCTTGAAAATACCTTGCTGATTCTATTGCTTCATGGGCACAGTCCTTTTCCCCCCATTCAGAATGCTTCAAAGCTGTGTACAAAGCTGGGATGTGCCAGAAAGCACCAGCACAGTGACTATAAGGAAGCAGAAAATGGAAAAATAAAAAGTCTCAAACATTTCATCACACTCGTCACCACTTTTCTCCTTCCTGACAACCAACTGTAGAAATTTCACAGCTTCCAGGTCTCAGAGCTCTCTGTAGTACAAGATTAATTGGTACTGATCAGCCAGGGCTGCACATTTTCTAAAATCACTGTCAGCTCAACAGAGCATGAAAAACAGTAGAGAAAATTATTAACAAACCAAAGCAGTCTCAGTTTCTCATATGCAGTCTCTGATGCTGGTGGTTTTAAGCCGCTTTTCAGGAGCAACAGGATTTTGCTCTCTCAGTTCATTTACAGCGGCTGCTGGTACATGCAGCGACCCCCTCACTCTCATTTATTTCTCCAGAAATTTTTTCGCCATGGTTTCTCCCCCACTGCTTCATAACAGAAACATCCCACCAGAATGAGAAAAATAAGTATCTCAGCTCCGGTCCTCCCACAGGCAGCATCACCCACTTTGGGGCGAAGCGCTGGATGAGCTACAGCTGCCCAGGCTGGAGGAGCGGGAGATCAAGTCCTGTCTCCTTTTGCAATTGCTTCTCCATCCTCCTCCCACACATTTTCTGTCCCTGTTCTCAGTGCAACTGTCCGCAACCTGGCTTGTGCCGATAAACAGTTATGTGAGCCAGGCTGAAGTATCCCCTGGGTTTCCGTTTGCACTTGGAGAGGTTGTGAACTGCCTGCTCTTTGGTTTGCTGAAAGCTGTTGCCCATGGACTGCTGTCTGAGCTGGTTGCATCCTATGGCATGTTAACTCCACGTGGTGATCTCTGATGCAGTCGTCACATCTCCGCTGTTGGGAAGAAAGAGTGCGATTTCTCCGCTTGACACATAATCCATACTCACCCCCAACTCCAGGTGTCCGGGAAGGACCATGGCAAGCTATGGAAGAAGACCTGTGCATTTTTGACCAAAACGGGAAGACATTTCCCCTTGGGTTGAATATTTAAAGATACTCTAAAATATGGCACCTCCCAGATCCAATCTAGAGACTCAGCAGCCCCCAACCCCACAGCAGTTGGCAGGGACATGGGATAAAACACGTGCACTGAGTGCCACCAGTGTGGCTACAGCAAGTTACGGAGTGACTTGGGGACAAGCCCCTGCCCTTCACACTGGGACTGCTCGATTCGTGTACATGGAGGGGTCAAAGCACGTTTGCACGTGTATGTATTGGGGCCTGAGTCATTCAGCAGGTTCACTTCTAATTTAGTCCTAATTTGCCCCTAAATTATAAACAGCTGGCAGGGAAATCATCCTCGAGAGTGTTGTTGAGGTGGGACAGGTCTGGGGCCAAGGAGTAGCACTGAGGTTTGCCTGGAGCCCCTCGGAGCCAGGTGTCGGGGCTCAGCTTCTGTCCCTGTGAATTAAAATCCACATCAACAAAACCCCTGAGAGGAGCAGCATGGGCAAGGAGAAGCTCATCGGCATTTCCATGCAGCTAAAAGCCTCCAAAATGAGCGGTTTGAGGCTAAACGCCTGGGCATAAGGCAGCACCGGGGGTCACGGCAGCCACGTGTGCTGCAGAGCAGTTTCTTCGCTGGGCACTCATGGCTCGGGTAGGGAAGAAACACTTTTAACATTATACCTTTTGCATGTGTCATTCAATCCTTCATGGAATAGATGGTGTCCTTTAAAGGGCAGAGCAATTAGCCTCGCTGGGGCCAAAAAGTTGTCCCCTTCAGAAATGCCACAGAGCCTATCTATTTACAACACACCAGGCTGCAGCAAGACCTGGCAGGCGGAGAAGTGGCCAGCAACCCTGCACAGGCAAGGAGCAACTGCAAGAGGAAGGAGGAAACTCTGTGGTGGTGATCCAGAGGTTGGAGAAATTTGGGGTAATCCCAGTCCTCAGCCCTGCCAAAATCATATTGCACAAATCAGCTTCCCTGCTGTTTGGTGGACAGCTCGAGCTTTGAGGTCTCTCTGTTGGCTGCTCCTCTCCTGGAGCAAAGCTGTGGACTCTCTGCCTTCGCCCCACAGCTTTCCCTGCTCTCATTTGCTCCTGGTGCTCGTTCATGCATTTCTCCTTCCACTCTCTGTGTGCTCTCTGCTTCTGTTTGGCCATACTCAGGTCTCCTCTTGCTGTTCACTTGGCATAAAAGGACTGTAAAGCTCCAAAACCGGGCAATTACAGAGATGCCCATACTCGGCAATGCCACCCTTCACTTCTCTACCAGGATGCGAACCTCTTCATCGGTGCAGAGGAAGGATGGGGTTTAGCTCAACTGATACACAGAAGAATGTACTACTTGATAACTTCAGTTGCAGTGGCCTGACAGTATCTACCCCGGGTAAGATGAGAAGCTGTGCTGGCCCAATCCTGTTTACAACAACCGGAGGACTCTTCCTTAAAACACTTACAGAGATGGCCATGAAAAATCAGAAATTCCAGATTCAAGTAGTCCAGGTGACAGAGCACCCCTTTCTGGGGCATCAGGGGATTTTTTCCTCTTCTTTCCTTTTCCACCCCTTTTCTGAATACAATCCAAGCTCATTCAGCAACAGGGAGGCTGCAATGGCAGCACAGTCACCCTGGGAGAGCAGGGTGGAAAGCCGATGTTGGATTGCTGTCATTCATTTCTCGTTCCTGATGGTAGACGGCAACTAAATAGGATGTACCAGTCTGTGACTGAACCTGATGAGCCACCAAGTCTGGTTGCTACCAATGCTCCTGGATGCCACTAGATACTGATCATAGAACCTGCTGAGCACCCGAGGTTCCCTTGAGAGCTGGTCAGAAAGTGTTTATTAAGGCCTAATAGCTATGAGATACAGATTAAATCTAGAAAATAATGTAAAGCTTTTGTTTTGACTCTTGGTGCAGGAAAAATTATTTTCTCTGTGGAGGAAGATATGGATGGGGTTTAGAGTTAGACTCCGAGGAAGCAGACTTGCAACACCATGTTTGGTGCAACACTATGGTGCTTCCAGCAGCAAATCCTTTTGCAGATGTTAGCTATTCCCATCTCATTGATGAAACCACAAGAAGAGAGCAAATTAGTGGCTCAAAGTGCCATTAATCACTCAGTCAACAAATCGCACGGGTGTTTCTGCTTAGGTGAGAATTTAGGGGTTTTAATTAGAAATTTGGGAATAAATTTTACATCTGGGCAATCTGTAATCTAAATTTTACCCTCTTCTTGCATAAACTCTGTTACCTGTCTTTGTGCATCTTGCTGACACTGTGAAACTCCAAAGACCTGGGTCATATCTAATTCACATCACCTTGACCTTACTACCACGCCAGCAGAAACCCTCAGATGGGTTTAGGAGAATGCAGAACAAGGCACAGTACCTTAGATTTAAAAACACTTAACTGTACAAAACAGGAACAAAAGGAGAAGCATTTGCCAGAAGGACACCTTAAAAACAACACAGTCCACCACTAAATAAATTGCAAAACATTAAATAATAGAAAAACAAGTTTTCTGGGCAGCCACCCATCCATCAGTTGCCACTCCCCACCACTAAATCTGTATGTTCCTCTCCGCACCATCCATATGGTCCAACAGGACTCATACCTTCATCATTCTGCTGGATTTAACACAGTGACTCCTGACTGATAAAGAGTAAAAAAGAGCCTTGCCTGTTGTACAAGTCAGCCTCTCTAAACTGTGCCTTATCTGGCTGATTCAGTGTAACATCAGTTTTAAACCTCTTAGTCACAGGACAGAATCTCTCAGCAGCACTCGTGGTCTTTGGGGAGTCACAGAGTTGTAAAACAGCTACCATTAGTCCATACAGGAAATGCATTAAACATTATATTTCTCCACTATCCTTAAGAAAAACAGCCAGATCCTGTTGGAAAACCTGTTGTCTCCCGGCCAGCTAATCCCTGTGTGATACATAGATACTCTCTGACACACGCAACTCAGCACCTGTATTAGACTTAATACTCAGTGACCAGGAAAAGCTTTTGATTAAGAGAGAATGGTCCTTAATTGCAACTCAAACACAATTATATTGGTAACTGCAGTATCAGAAAGGTGGTTTTGAATGCATTACTTATTAGATTGATATGCAACTTTTCTCTACTTAAAATTAATCTTTCAATATACAGTGTTAGCCCTAACGTAGCATTTAGTTACTATTCTTCAATTAAAGTAACATTAGCCAACAGCCCCTTTTGAATGTATTTCACAGCGTTTACTGTAAAGCTTCCTGTTCCATCACTCTTTTCCTAAAGGCTATATCTGATGTGTGTTACAGGTGTCAGCTCAGATGTTCATCTCTGGTGCAAAGCAACATAGAAATAACCTCCACGCAACAACTGCACGATTCAGTCAATGAAATTGGGAAGCACAAAATTGTTGCTTAATTATTTGCTATCCCCCACTCGCTACCCTCTCCCAAAGACTAATGTCCCTCCTTTTCGGATGGGTAACACAGAGGGTCCCTACCGAACAGGCCACGAGGATCGGACTGGCGTCTCTCCGAGCTTTTGCACTGCTCCTTTCTCTTCTTGCTCCCTCTAAAGCTACCAAAACGCTTCATGAGCTGCAACATGCGCTCGTGTGGCAGCAGCTGTCGGTCATGCCCAGGATTGAAGAAAAAAAGCAGCACGAGGGGCAAGGCAAGGTGTCGCTTACACCAAACGCCCAGGTACAAGAAAATAAAGCTCCAGAAAGACCGTGTGGCTGCAAAAAAAGTCCAGCTCGCTGGCGGTTCAGCTCCGAGGCGCTTGGTTGTGGTCTTCGTGGAAAGCTGTTCCGCAGCAGGCTGCCAAACCTCACACGCCAGGCACTTCCAGTCTTAATTCCAGCATACAGTAACTCGCCTGCAAGTATCTGCAAACACAGGGAGAAGTTCAAAGTCTGCCCAGCTTGCAGCCCCGGAGCTCTTATCCGTCAGTGGTCAGAAGCCTCCGAGACCAAAGCAACGTTTCCCAGTGGATCAGCTCATGCGGAAAAGGTCAGGAACCACCTGATAAGCTCCCTCGTTCAAAAAATACTAACTATGCAAAGGAGCCACAAGCCCTCTTGAAGGGAATTGTCATGTGCAGCTCGGCATGATGACTCTTTAAAAAGGCTGTAAAAGGAAACCACCCCTGGACAGACAATTCCTGGCAGTGAGCGTCCCGGGCACACTTGCACTGTGACATGACATCACCCAACTATTTTGATTCATGTGTGCTGGGTCTTCGCAGCGACAGCATAGTCCAGCTGCCTGTTGATGAGCTCTGAAACGCTCGGCCCTCTGTGACTAATGACTAATGGATTAATGGGAACGAGCTTCTGCCAATTCATAAAAAGAAGGCTGATACTTTCTGGAACCGTAACCAGAGTGATGAGCTGGACTTTCTCTAGCGACATGCTCTCACTGTGTTACGCATATCTATAGGGTCTGCATAGATTGCTCCATTCAAATTTGCCGTCTGCAAAGCAAAAGGCACCCGGGACAGCTGTTTGTAACACAATTGAAATCCACCTCGTGGTCTTTTCAATGAGACAAACATTCACAGGGCTGTTGCTCATCCCAACCGGCCAGGGTGTATTATGTTAGGCTCTGAGTCTGTACATTTAGAGCTGTTTATTTTAGGAAAGGGTTGATCAGCATGGGCTAGAACTTGAGCAGCTGGAAAGGGGTGCAAGCACAAACCAAGGCATGGTCAAACTATCATAGCCAACCTTCCTAAGATTACAGTAAATGTTCTGTTAAATCAAAAGCTTTTTTTAAAGTCACAGAGCACCAGCCTTTCCTCTGAACATCACTGGAACTTGTGGCTCAGATTTTTCAAAATTAAAACCCTATATGAGTAATGAGAGTCTTATCTTTTTAATTCCTAGGGGGAACTGAAGGTCATCTCACCTTTTTCCTCTACAAAGAAGCATGCCTTTTTCTTTGTGCCCATGATTGCTCCTGGGACTTAATATCATTAGAAAGGAAAAGAGAGAACAGCCATGAATACCGCAGAAAAGACCTTTATCAACACAGATTCCTTACAAGCTCTGGTCTTTCAGAAAGATGGCTGCCTCCAAGGCATCAATGCAAGGATGTCCCAGGATTTCAGGGACCCCAAGTGAAGATGCAGAGATGACAGCAGGTTCCTCTGCCACCCTCAGCTACCAGGGACTTCCCTCAGTCTACCCTATGGAGAATGTGGAAAAAGGCAGTACAAAGGGCACCTTTGTTCTTCCACCTAGCGACCAAAATAATCAAATTATTAACAAGACACTTAATTACCTTCCAGACAAGGCTCTCACTGATATCGAAGTGAGGAACCACAATAATTACTTTAAGGCTGTTACCCACCTTTTCCCTCCTGACTTGTCCTCCTACTTTCTTTCACCCCCATCTTTGTGGCCCTGTTTTAGCTCTGCAAGTGAAGATCCCCATGCTTTTCACCAAATAACAATCTTTTACATAAAATAGCCTGTCGGCACAGGGCTTTTAGAAAGCCCCTTCTCCCGCCCCTCCCTTGAGGCTCATTGTTCACCCAGTGCAGAGGAGAAGCAGTTGGAGCAATGAGAAATGTTGAGGGATTGGCAGGAGAAAGTGTCAGTGTTATTTAAATATTTGTTTTAATGTAGCTGTAGGGAAGTGTCAAGCTCTTCACACCCCATCTGGCCGTGTGTGACCAGCGCATTTACCTCTGCAAGCTTCATCTTCACTGTCCCTTCCCTTCATTCTGCCATGCTCATGCCACCACAACTGAGACAGTAGCCATAGTGGGACAAGCTCTGGCTCTCCCTGTAAGTACGTTTCATGGGCCACCTCTCAACCTACTTCCATGAGAGCAGTGACCTTCACAGTCCTTCCCATTTGAAAACCAGCTCCCCGATAGCAAAACTGAATCTTCCTTGCTGCAATTTAAGCCTACTGCTTCTTGTCTTATTCACTGTGCACACAGAGAACAGATTGTTCCCTTCTGCTCTGGAGCAGCCCTTGACATATTTGAAGACAGTTATCCAGTTCCCTTTCCAGTCTTTACTTGGCCAAAAACACAAGAAGCGCTGCCTACAACACCAATGCAATCTGGACCTCAAGTTTCCCCTCCTTAGAAAAAGCATTCCTCATTCTTTGGTGGCCAAAGGACTGCTGGGAATGACTCAATGTCATCAGAAACCAAAAAATTTTAATCCCTTTTTAATGAGATAAGAATTGGTATTGCTTCAGCCCAGAAACAGCCCCCTTTTTGATAGAGGCCAAGGATAAATAGTTGCTGATGACCTTTTCAAGCAGGCCTGTTGCACCAGGAGGGCTCATTTCCCCTTATTAAGGAAAGCAGCAAGACCCTAATGTTTCTGCACAGAGCTACCAGAAAACGAAATGCTGTTTAAGAACTGACTTTCACAGTAATTTGTTAAAAAAAGCACTAAGTGCTTTGAGTATGATCATTTTGTCTCCCACAGCTAATGGTCTAACAGATACTAGCACATTTACATCAGATACTACATCTTCTTAATGATTCCAGTGGAAGGATCTTATAAAACTAATAATAAAAAGCTGGGCTTCAAAGAGCTCCTTTGGGGCCATCTATGTTCTGGAGATTGAAAACACAAATCCCTTCCAAACAACCATGAAATGGACTCTTGTCAAGCTACTTTAAAGTCTCCCAAATTAGTTATAGCATATTATGTTTCTTGAGCTGCATAAGAATAACACCATCCCCTTCCAAAAACCATACACGGGCTCATTCTGAATGGTACCAAGCACTGGGCAGCTTAATAAAATTATCTGGGAGGAAGGAGCAAACAAACACTCGTGTATGAGTGTGAAATGCTTCCCTGGTCCTGCTGTATGTGCTAAGCTGGCCGGACCTGAGCCATTTCATGGCCTTAGAGCAGCCTCCATGCTGACAACTCACCAACCTGCCTCCAGCCCCACCAACCTCTTGCCCCAAGTCATCTGTTTCTCTGACAGTTTTACTTTGATGACCTAGTGTCAAGTCCAAAAAAGAGCCTAAAAAAGGCTCAAGAGCTAAAAAACCACCCTCCATCCCCTTAAACCACCTGTTTGTTTGTTTTTTAAAGGGAGGCTGGAGCACATAAAGTAGAAAAGACAAACTGCCTTCTACTGCATTTTTCACTAATTCACAGGGTCACATAAGGAGAGGAGTCTCATTGCAGGAGTCATCTCCAATCCAACGTGAAAAAGCCCCATCTGTGGCCCGGTTCCTTCTTCGTGATGCTTCTTGCTTTTCAGTTCTCCATTGCTCAGGATAAAACCACCTTTTGTACCTGCCCCCAGTGATTTAACGTGACTCATCAGGCAGAAACATAACAAAAATCTTCCTCTCTCTGGATGCAATGTGAAGATTTGTTCTATGAGGTAGAATTGGGGGTTGAGTGTTCAGATTTGGTCACCATATAGGAAATATGGGAAATGCCACCACACCAACCAAGTGCAGCCATCATGGTGTGTCTGACCCAGACGTCAGAGTTTTGAAACACAAACTGATTCATCCATCTCACAGAGGTGTCAATTCTGTGCCGTGGTGAAAATACTTTAAATGCTGATATTTTGAACCATTTCCTCACTTGACTTTTTAACAGAAGCTTTAACCTGAAATACAAATGCAGCAGCAGAGTGCAGGGCAGGCAACGGGGACCAGTTAGTCCTATCAGGGTTTATTCTGGTGTGAAAATGGAAAAAACAATACTCTCCTCTTTGAAATTAAAGAGCTTATTTAGTGCTAAACAGGAAGGCTAAAAAGAATACGTATCCCCTTAATGACAATTAATGCTTCAACTGGCTTCTGACTGCAAATCAGCAAAACTAAGTATTTCCCTTTCCTCATTGCTGAGAATTTCCTTGTTCAAAATTCCTTCTGTTTTCGTCATTGCTCAGAGAAATAAAGTTCAGATCCACCCTTAGAAAGGTAAAGCATGAATCACTTTTGCATTTCTACATGGATCACGTTTCTCTGCCTTGTTGTACTTAAAAATTTCCCTGAATTGGAATTTTTCTAATTTTCTCTTTTAAATTCTACAGACTGATGTTGGCAAAATTAAACATTTTCCATCATTGTCAGTGGTGCCAGGACATGCTTACAAGCCTCACAACACCAGACTGATTTTAACCGCAATCGTATTACATATAAATAGAAAACTGGGAAAATATTTCAAAATAGCACGCAAATAAATATGTAAAAGAGATCTTTGCTCTAAAAAAAACCCACTCAAGACTACAAGTGATGCAATGCACAATAACAAAAAGCCTTTTTTGCCCAAACACCATTTGCAGGCTGGTTGAACAGAGCATGCAGCTTGCGTTTTCAAAGGGAAATACAAACTACCACTTTCTCCATCTGGTCTAAGTCCAGCTCACATCCCATAAAAGAATTGCAAGTTTATGACTCCAAGCTGGGCTCAATTACTTACCATAATCATAACCAAGTGTTTCACTGTAATGAGTTTTTGTCTTTATCCCCTTTTTTTATACTACTTCATGCTGCTTTCACTGTGCATTAAGAAAGATTCCAATCTCTGAAGCTGTCAGGCTGGCACTAAATTGGTTTTGAAAAATCTGAAAGTTTAATTTTACTTCTTTTTAGCAGTCCCAAAGGTGCACACTAGATTCCCCAGAACTCTTGGCAAATTACTTAGAAATTACATCCTGGCGTCTTTGTGATGTTTTTCTATCCTACCTTTCCAGAGCTTATAATATGAACCAGCAGTAATAGGAGTAACAGCGATGGTAGTATTGGCATATTGGTGATTTCTAGTAAGAAAAACACTATTTCAGGCTCAGAGCACCTACCCCAAAAGACCCATAAGCTGGGACCGATGACTATGATCCTATCCAAATGATAATTTTATCATTTCCCCACATCCTACTAATAAACTGTGGTGCATATGTTTCCAGCAGTCACTTCTTTAGCAATTTCAGTTCATAATGTGAAAAATTGAGCCATTCTTATATACATCGCAATCTGGCTGTGCTCAAAACAGCAAAACAGTATTTGATCCAGCAAGCACAGGATGTCTGGTGTGACAACACCACTCCTAAAATTTAGTAAGTTCTTAGCTAAAGGAAAACATCTCAGCAGTAACTATTACAAAAAAATAGCAAAGGCAATAAAGTTCCTTAGAAGCATTTTTCCACTTGTGCTTTTCTCATCTCTTCTTGCTCCTCTTTCTCCTTGCTTCTCTCAAGTCTTTCAAACATATCCATCCACAAAACCTTGAGAAGGAGATAGAATTCACTGGAACATCACAAATCTCTTTTTCACCCTCTTCTTGTTCTTCTTTCTTTCCCACTTCCTCACTTCTCATGGAAGATTGGAACAGATTAAATGATGTTAAAGTTAAAATGGGCATTGTAGGGCTGAACAAAATATCCCCTTCAGTTTAAAGAAAGTCCTTCAACCAGCAATGAATGGGTCGCAACATGAATGACAGCAAATTAATGAGCCAGAAATTACTCTAAGAAAGTGATACATTAGGGGTGGCCAGTACCTGAAGAGTGAAATTCATATCACTATCCCATAGTGAACACCCCAAAACACAAGAGACTAAAAATCAGAGCACCACGACTCCACAGAAATACAGTTCTCCGCTGACTCTGCCCTAGGAGATTTATTTGGAGAGAAGAGGAAAACTCAGTGAATTAGCAACGGTTTGCACCAATCCTCAGCTGTCCTCAGATGTCAACCCTATACAAACCTAGTGAGCATCCTTCGTTGCATAGCCATACATTTGCAATTCATTAGCTAGTAAGAGCATTAGGAGTAAAACAGCTTCACACACATTTACTGCAATTTTAACATTCATGTCAACACGGTTATCACAAAATACAACTTCAGTGACAAACATGCACGTTGGAAGCAATGCCGCCATCCTAAAATCTAGGTGGGATGATGAGACTTCAAAGTAATTTCAAGTTCTGTATCCCTCTGCTCCCCACAATAAGCAGATGAATCTGACAGCAAAAGCCAAGAAATTTGCTTACGCACAAAATATGACAACGAAGAGACTCTTCTCCTGGCTTGGTATTATTATTATTATCTGCTATTTTTGGTTGAAAATAATCTTAAGTGTTCCCTAACAATAAAAAATGCCGATAATGCAATGTTGGGGTTGACGGTCATCCCACAAATGACCCATTCCTATGCCACAGTGGATATAATAAAGACACACGCGCTATATATATTATACACATAAAATTAGACATGGTGGTCAGCAGCATCCTATTAGACATGTGAGACAACACCGAAAAGCTGACTGAAGAGAAAATTGAACCACACCTTGAAAAGCTAAATGCTTAGCTAACACTTGAGAAGCCTTTCTCATTCCTGGCTCCAGCAACTTCACTGACGACGCTCCTGTTCTTCAGTGATGAAAAAGGGACCTCGTTTGGTTCAGCTGCAAGAGAGCAGCAACTTTGAGAGGAAGGAACCATTCCCCATGAACTCCTAACCCCAAGGGTGAAGGACTTTGCATATGTGTGCCTCTCCTGCTCTTAGCTGCTCTGATGGTGCAGGAGAGCCTGAGGTCTAAGTTCAGGATACCTATAGGGGTATCTAATGCAGGTGTTTACACAGAATGGACATCTTCCATGAACTATTGCAAACATCACTTTGTTGACAGTGAAAGCAGGGTCTTGTAGCATTACACCAGCGGTGAGCTGAATTGCTCATTGCACTCAAGCTCAAAGCTCACAGAATCCCAACGACTAGCCGGGGTATCCATAGGAAGGGGTTTAAATACTTATTACAGAGCCACCGACAGTGTGTTCACATGAATGACTAAGGACATCGTACAGGACCGGATCTCAATCCGATGAACTAAACACAGGCATAATGCCAAGAGGGGAAATTCCTAAAGGATCACCAAACACTGCATTGTCATTACAAGTGGGATTGCTCCAGCAAGGGGATTATAATAGAAAGGGAGGAATCCACTGTGTGCAGACAGGGACTGCACTGAAATCCAACCCCCTGCACAGCCTCTTTGCATTGCAGCCTTGGTCTAGTTGTTCAAGCCACCTCTAGCAAATACAGCGCACCTTCATCTGGTGGTTAAGAAACAATACAAGGGATTTAAAAAAACCCCAAACCACATAAAAACCTCCCAAGATCTATCTTCATTTTCTACCCTTACTTTGCCTATGAATTAATGATTCTGAAGTATCGTCAGTTGTAAGCAAAGGAATAAACCCAAGTACATTGCATACTTTAATGTCATAATAATTGAACAACTGGCAAACTAGCTCTGTTAACTTCCCAAGATAAACATCTGGGGAAACACCACCAGCTAGATCTCATATAGAACCTTTTCATCTTCAGCAGAAGGGAGGTAAATACCATGGTTTGTAGCTTCTTTGCACAAGAGAAGTGACTTTCCAAAAGTCCCTGTGCAGCAGGCTGGCACGAGGGCAGTGAGGAACAGAACAAGATTGAGGTCTGTTGGACTCGACAGCTCTGCTCCTTCCTTTGCAAGAACATGACATATTGTTCACACTGTGTTAAACCACTGTGTGCATGAGGTGGCTGTCTCACATGCCCCAGCTCCAAAGAGATTACTAGAATTAGTCGCCCAGATTATGGAAGATCTGCCAGAGCAGATGGGAGTATAGAGGAGGAAACATTTGTTATCACATACATGAGGTCTGGAAGGGAAATCAATCAAAATCTTTCTGGTTTCTCTTTCCAGGTTGTTTTTTTGGTTTGATTTGGCGGGGGGGGGGGGGGGGGGGGGAGATTTTTTGTACCCAGATCAAACATAGCAATTTTGTTAGCAAAAGAAACTTTACTGACTTTTTAAGAGAGATGAAAGCATAGTGAGAAAGACAGACCCTGAAGCTTACTGAGATGGTAACAGAGGTACCTTAGCAATCTGCCAGGGTACAGAAGGGACAAAGGAGGAGACAGTGGACATGGAAGGGAAAGCTGGCACTGTTTTACTGTGTACAATGAGCTAGAAACCATCCAAGCCCCAATATTTCCCATTTCTTGATGATTCTACCAATTCATGTAACTGGTAGACAGGTAACTTGGAAAAAAGCATCCGACACATCCATGGCATCCAGCTGGGAAGCTGCTGCAACTGCGCGAGCCACAAGCCTATGATGGGAGTGAATCAAGGGACCATGTGGGATGGCTTGGGTGGTAAAAAGTTCCCTGTTCGTGCACTGTGCAAGTGAAAACACCAAGCACTGTGAAGTTCAGAGTTGTTATATTTAGGATTGTGTGAAAAATCTCAGTGGGTTGGCTGGGACCAACACAGACATGAACTAGAGAAATCTTTTTGAGTCTTTACGCCTAGATGACAGAAGGGCTGGAAACCTGGGAGCTACAAGGCAGTAAGAGAATATTCCTGGAAAAGCCAGCCCTGACAGCCTGCATACACAATACCTGGCAGGAGAAAAAATAGTCTGAAACCTTTTCACAACAGTTATTTATAAAGGAAGAGACTTTAAAGGCTGTCAACTGTGTCCTTCAGGGGAATGCCTGAAAGCCAGAGACCGAGTGTGGAAGAGGCAACTTCACGGTAACTCCTTGCACAACGCTTCTTTGGTTATTTAGGTTTTAAGATGCCCTTGTGAATCAAAGGGCAGGTACCAGTGCTCAGGCATATCCCAGCTCAAAACAGCTCTGAGGCTGACAATTTGCAGCCAGCATCTTTCGCAGTTCACTTCCTCGAAACACATCAAGCCTTAAATTGAGGAGAGACTTCTGGAACCATGAAATCTCTTTTAGTGGTGACTTAGCTTAGCAATGCATTGAGCAAATTACACTACTATTTGTACCTTGTAAAGTCATTTGAAAATGATCTAAACTAGTATCACGCATAACCAGAACTTGCTGTACAGTGCCATCAGATTCCCAAACCTTGTCAAAGGTCAGCATCTTGCAGTGGCTTCAGTACTTAAAGTAGAAAGCACTCTACCAAGTAGCTCTAACATCATTAATCAGTTTAAATTCCACATCAAGAATCAAAGCAGAAATTCAGTGTTACGGTTACAGAGCTCTGGATATATCCAACAGCACAAAGCCCAACTTTTGAATTTCTTGGTCTACCCCAAAAGCATCCTACATCCCTAGTCATTCACGCAGGTGTCTCTGTTTTCAGCATCACGTTTCTAACACAGTCCTATGAGCTTTCCATAATGCAGCCTGGTGCAATTGTGGCTCTCAGAGTCAAGGTTGCCTAAAACAGCCTGTAAAAACCTATCAGTGCTACAGACTGAATGCTTTTGTTATTATTACATAATACGTATTTGTGGAAAAAAAATACTCTGTCACCACCTTGGCAGCTAGCAATAAGGCCTAGCAAGTCTGACAGTCATCTTATTTGCAAGCATGTCACTGGAGCAAAAAATATTAAAACCTCTGTCCTAAAAGACACGAACAGAAACTATTGCTCTAAGCTACATATTGCTGTAAACCAGGTAGGTTGTTTCCAGTCATAACAAAATACCCATAGGGCAGAGGAGGGGAGGAAGGAACACTGAAATGGGGCTGAGTATGGTGTTAATAGATTCTGGTTTTATTCTCAGCTCTGCTACTGGGCTACCTGCACAACCAGGGATAACTCACATCATCTCTGCAAGAGCTTCAGATGAAAAGCTATCTTCAGACGCTGTGTGTTACTGCACTGCAAGTGTCTTATGCTTAGACCAACCCCTTTTCTACCCCTATTAACCAGAAAGATAATTAAAAGTCTTAACGAAAACAAAGACCTACAGCAGATGAAGTAGATATTTACGGTGACTGCAGGTTTCTTGCTTTCCTTCCTGTTTATTTGCTGCCAATATCCATTACAAGCCTATGTGTTCAAAGGCAAACAGCAAAACCCCCGTGTCTTCAGGAATTGCTTGGAGTGGGGCAATACAAGCCCAGGGCAGAGAGCATCAACCCTCGGCCCAAGAGACCAAACTCCCACTGACCTCAGCAGCAAAAACCAGGCTCATTGTCAGCAAAACTGAGCTTCTCAAGAAGTCTTTATATTAATTTCTGAGTGTTTTTTTTCCTGCACAATGTGTTAAAAGATGTAACACGAGCTCCTGCATCAAGCGCAGCACTGACAAGGAAGGTCCTGCTGGTCTTTATTTTGAGTCACAGCCCTCAGCATCACCAGCCTAGATCAGTCGCTTCAAATTCCCCGTGCACCCTTCAGCCCTCCCTACTTACAGTCACCCGCTACAAAATTCACAGTCTTAAACTACAGTAATTAATGAAACTTCACCAAAACCCAGAGAAGATTTGCTCAGGGTCACGCACGAAGCTCTGGGGGAGCTGGGAGCAGAGGGTGATGCTCCTGCCCCAGTCTTTACACTCCTTGCCCGCACAAACCTGCCGCACCACAGCCCGCACAAATCTGGTGTGGGAGGGAAGGCATGGGGCACCAGCAGAGTCCAAAGGACTTTCTGCAGTTTAGCAGCTCCCCCTGCATCTCCTCCTAATGTGCTTTAGCTACTTAGCAAGCAGCGAGCTAAACATCTTCATGTTTAGCAACAAGTTTTACTGGATTTTTGTGTTACTTGACCTTAATGATTGGGAAGCTCTTTGTGTCTTACTGACCTTTTCTCGGCCGCTATCACAAGGCACTTCCCAAGGTGAAAGACAGTTTTGCTTTTGCTCCAAGAGTACAAAACATGCAGCCGTGCCTGGAGAGCACTCAGTGCTCCCTGTGTTGGGCCACAGCAAAGAACAAGGCTGTCTCCTCAATACAATTTTAACTTCTTAGCTCCAAGAAAAGGTTCAGCTTTGCTGTATTAACACATCCAGTGCAAAAATACCTGCATTTCAGTAAGCGGACACAGGAAACCGGTGTCCTTTCTTTACCTACCCTGCAGCACAGTCCCTACAGCCTTGCGGCACTGAGTCCATCGGGCTGTACGTATTCTGCCCCCAACAGTCCCACCTTACCCCTCTAAGACTGCAAATGCAAGGCCTTCTTCCCTTCATATATTAACATTATTACTATATTAATGAAGTTCCTAACCTCATTTAGCCACTTGGCTTTTGCACTATGCAAAAAAGAACTACAGAAGAAGAGGTGGAGGCTCCTCTAATTCTGCAACCTATAGTGCAGTGGCAGAAGTTGCTTATAATCAAATGTGAACCATTCCTCAATGCACAGTAAGTAACTGTGTCCAAGGGAGACAATAAGAAACTTAAGGGGAAATGAAGTGCCAGGTTGAGAGAGAAACAAGGAACCACACACCTTCCCAGCCATGAACTCATCAAAGGTTTTCTCCCTCTGAATTTTTGCAAGATGTGCATGTGCTGTGTGTTGCTGAGCCTCACATCTGCTGGACGGATGAGAAACTAATTTCTAAGAATTTCAATGATGTCAGGCATTTTCTTTTTTTAATGTGACCATAAAGTGGCAAAAGCTGTCAGTGGCGCTGGCAATAGCTTAACAGAAAATGTTGATGTTGCCTGGATACTGAGGATTTGCCTGCATGTCTGCATTTGACAGCAGTAACTCCTAGGGATTTTAGTTTTTCTTTAATACTCTGAGTGCCGTGCAAGTATCTCTCCTTATTCAGATCCTTCCTCCTCTCTCCTCCTCCATTTTTTGGCTTTGTAAAACGCAAACTAATTCTTCGACCATAGTAAAGCCATAAATAAGAAGCCATAAAAATGTTTTTCTAGCCTTCTTTCTCCAAGGTTGAACTTTTCAGTTATATAAGCACTTTATAAAATAGCATGGGGAAAGTATATGAGAATCTGTTTATGTGATTAAGACTTGGCTCCTTCTTTACTGTGGCCCAGTGACAGTATTTTATACTTTGCATTTGCCACCGCCAAGGTTCACTCAGCTGTCTCTCTGTGACCTCCAAAGCAGAAAGCAGCAAGATTTAACATTGCTTTTCATGGAGTGCTTACAGTAAATCATTACTGGTGGGTATCCATGGAGTCTTGGGAAAAAAGAGCATTATTAAGCACCTGTTAATTTTTCGTTACAGTGGGTAGATTCCAGGTTTTCACTGATGGCAAAAATCCAGCTACTCTGAAGGGAAGCAAATTTTCCCCAGCCTTTCCCCTTACTGCTGTCCTGCTTCCAATCTGACTTGTGCTTTAGTGTTTGAAGAAAGAGTTCTGGATGCCATTTAGTGAAGTGCTGTAGTATTTTATTATCTTTTATGGTAAAGAATTTGGAAGGACTTGAGAGAGATCTTCAGGCAGAAACAGAAACAGGACCAAAGTGCATATACAAAATACAGCACTAAACTCCTCTTCCTGGCAGCTAGATGACAGAGAATTAAAAAAAATCCACTGCAGATAATTTTTCCAGTCTGGTCCCTGACATGGTTCCTAAGTGAGGAACAATGCACAGTTATCCCAGTGCTCCGCAGCAACAGATATCAGCACTCTGCGGGGTTATTTTCCAAAGGAAATGACGTGCTGTTCGGATACTTCCTTTAGTGCCACTTGTTTTATTTACTTAATAATGTCACAGGCTTTGCATATGCAAGCATCCAACTCTCTCCTTCAACAGTCCCATCCCAAACATCAGTGCCCCATTCCCACAGAGCCCTTCTGCACTGGGGAGTGACTTGGTTTAGCCACACTGAAGTAAAGGGCATAGTTTCCTGCTCCTTGCAATTGCTCCTCCAGAAAAAATCCACATATCGTAACACTAAACATCATGACAGCATCACCTCAAGAGAGTAAATAAAGCTTGAACGCAACAAGAACACGTACCGCAACCTCCTAACTCCTTCCAACTGATGCCAACCACAAAGCAGTGAACATGTGAGGTTCATCTACACAGCGTAATTCTGTTTCCCCTCTCATCACAGCAGTAGCACACATGAGATTTTGGACACTGCGCTGGCTTCAACAGCTCTGCGGGGAGGAGAAGACACCTTTCTGTCGTAGCACTCCCAATCCTGCGATTTAACCACTGGTAAAAAATTTACGTGGAAAACTACTGATGTTGTCAAAAAACAGACGGAAAGCTTGAAGCAGAAACGAGCCATTAAAAATATCACATCTCTTCAATTTTGAAACTGGAATGGACAAAGCAGTAGGCAGTGGAAAGAAGGGTGGAGATGACTCAACAGGCTCGTTTTGTGGCGATGCCTTTTGCTGTTGCCTTCCCCAGGCCTCTTGTGGCTGGGAGCCGTAAGAGCATTTGCATGGTTTGAAGATGCAAAAGCGGGTGCATGGAGGCAGTGCCAGGACGCTCACATTGAACACGCACAAGTGCATGAGAAAAACTCACCTCCTCCCAGCTGCACACCTCTTCTTAAATACAAAATGCAATGAAAGAGTGAAAATGATGTTGTGAATCCTGAGAATCATGCTCTCCAAATTTCTCTTCCAAGCACAGGTGAGACTCCCAGCCCAGCCCAGGGCAGCTGGACCTTCTCTTGGCTCTCTTGGCTAAACTAGAGCCAAACTATAGCGAAAGATGCAGCACAGCTGGTGCAGGTCCATGCTCCGTTGGCATTCCTGCTCCCTGGGTTTGTAGCTGGGCTCCCCAGGGAAGCAGCTGCATGCAGCAGATTTAAGTTTCCCATTCTACAGCACAGTTGTCTGCTTTGTAAGCTCCTCCACTGACAATGTTCACTCTCTCCATATCCCGCCTTTCCAAACGGAGTGGCTATGGGGGCTTCCTGTGATTGACACAGTGGCTTCCAGCTACCCCAAACAACGCTCCAGACACTCTGCCTCAAAGCTCATCCCAAAATGATGGGTCAGTTTAACAGCAGCGTGACTTCTGACCAGCGCTCATCAGCAGCTTGTTTGACTGTAATGTGATTTAATTGCAGTGACGTGTCTTTAATAACAAAACCCATGCCAAGAAACTGCAGTTGGAACAAGAGCTGACCTAAGGCCAGTTTCCCAAGGATTTTCACTCTTAACTTGTGGCTCCCTGGTGCCACAGAAACTCTCCTGGGTCACCGAGGTGGCTGCAGCCACCCAGAGCTTCTCCAGCACCTGCCACAGTCACATGTAATGAGGTACCTTACCCCAAATTTCACCCTCTGTAATGGCCACGTGCTCCTCCAGCACCATCCTCTGAAACTGGGGATAATCCCAGAGTAGCCATCATCCTAAAGTTACCACCAGGGCTTACTCCCTTAAAAAAATATCTGAGATTTCACCTCCCTTCGTCACCCCTAAACTCTGGGGCTAAAGGAAAAAACGAAAAATCACCATGGGGCAGAAACCTCCCTGATGGCATCTCCTTTGCAGAGAAGCTCCACCCCACCACCCCACCACCACCCCCAAAATCCAGGGGGGTCTTGTCTTTCAGGATTTATCTGACTGCATGGACATGTGCTACTGTTGTTACATGGAGACGTTCCATATAACACACAGAAATAAGACATGCTAAATTTTTTTTGCATTTTCATACTCTAATATTTTTTACACATTCTTTGCCCCAATGGTCTGGATAATACTGGAGCATAAGTCCATTTTCGTTAAACAAACTTGAAGGAATCATGGCCCATCACAAAGGAATACCAAAGTGATGGCTATTAATTAAATACATTAATGCAATTAAGAAAAATGCTAAATCTCAGTTTCTTTCTTGGTCTTTGTTTCTACAACAATGAATACTAGGGAAAAAGAAAAATGTTCCTAATTCCTGCAGCAAAGCCCGTATCTGTTACCCCATAGCCATGCCTTTGACCATTTCTCTAAATGCAGAACATCTCTCCCTGCCTGTTTTCCCTTACCACAAGCAAGAATTTGCTGATAATCCACATATTTTTCTGCAGACTGGGCTTCTGATTCAACAAAATCTAGACAGCTGTACAAACTGGTTTGCGCTAATCCCCACCGTTTGCTTGAAAGATTTCTGTGAACGCCAGCGAATGTACAAGATGTCAGATTGGCGATAATCCTCATTACTTAGTATTTACGTTTTTGAGGAGGGAAGGGTCATAATTAGGCTTTTGTCAATGAGAGTGCCTTTGACTGCATTGGAAGTAAGGGCTTTCCTCTGGCTTTGAAGGACAAAACCCAACACAGTAAAACTTAGATCCCCACATAGGAAACTGTTCCTTATTGTTCACCACCTTCATAAGAGTGATGAGCAAATATTGCTGAAATTAGCCAAAATATTTCCTTTTTAATTCTCTTTTTCTTTTCTTTTTTTTTTTTTTTTTTTTTTTTGTTAAGAAGGTCCTTTTTTTTCCTCAAGTCAACTGGCTTAGGTGTCTCAGCAAGGATTTATACTATTAACTTCAGGCACCCAAGTCTGGAAATTGTTCCACTGTGTTCAGAGCCCAATGGTCAAATCTTCCCCTGTGTCACTCTGAGAAAATCAGATGTAGTAAATCAGATGTGTTTAAATACACATAATACAGCAGAATTTGATCTTCGCAGGGCAGAAGCCACATTTTAATTAGGTTTGCTGAAAGGAGCAATACTTTCTTCTAAAAGATGAAAAAATTCAGCTAACTGCTTATCTAAATGTTCGCGTCAATTCATTTTTGAGGTTCGCTCTCCCGAACAAGCTTAGGCCAGTGTTGCCTCGCTGAGGACTCTTATGCCAAAACCCCCTTTTTATTACCTGGCTACATGTTTCAGCCACTGTTTGTGCTTCTTGTCTTTCAGAAATCCTTCAAGGTGTACCTAGCATGGCCAAGCTCACCCCTTCTCTAGCAAACACAAAGAGGGAGGCACTTAATATAAATGCTAAACACAGAATAAATAACATGGGCACTATTTGCCACCTGTAGCTACTCTTGTTCCAGTGTTACGCATTAGCTCACGTGCAATTCTTTCACCCCCTCTCCAGAAAGTCTTGACCTTCACAGTGTTTAGATGTGGATTTTTATTTTGCATGGATTAAAGCCAGTTTTGGCCTCTGGCTGCTCGGCACTATGGGGGGCATGTCGGCGTGTGAGAGGAATTGGAGCAACCGCATAACTGCAAACAGCATCATCCTTTTGGAGTTACAGCTCAGGTTGCCAAGCGCAGTTCTCTCACCATTAAACAGCTCCATGGAAAGACCGTGAACATGAAGAGCTATGGAAACCTTATACTGAGGTTAAGCAAACAAATCTGACACCAAACCTTCTGCCCAGCTCAGGCAGGCGATGAAGCTGATACATTCACAGTGACCCTGAAATGAAACACTCAGGATTCCCAAATTCCAGTGTTTGTTGAAGAGTATATGATTAATGGCTTACCTTTACATGCCTTCCCCAGCCAAAAATGAATTGCATTAGGGTTTGTGCATTTGTCAACGCAGTTAAATGACTATCTTGATATTGAGGGCCATATCCTGACCCGAGGGCAATGGCAAACCCTCCTGGGATGAGGAGAGGAGAAGCTGGTTTCCTGAACAACTGCAAAGTTATTGCTTACGCAGGTTGGAGGGAGGGATGTTTTACTCCCTGCTGTTTGAATGGGTTTAGAAGAAAAAAAAAAAAAAAAAAAAAAAAGCAAGCATAATAAAAGGTCCTCAGCATCCTGCTCAAAACCTAAGCCAAAGCATCTCCAGGCAGGCACAGCAATCCCAGCCTCTCCATACAGCAAGGAGGAGCAGCAGGATGCCCACAGGAGGGCACCTATGTTTCACAGTCATATAGGAGCTCCCAGGGAGATGCAGTTTGGGCTTGCACAGTGCGGCACTGTCTGGCGTAGCTTCCCGCACGCCCTTGTCACCACAGTCCTGTGTCACACATCTATGTGGGGCTTTCAAAGCTGCACTTACATTTCAGGTTCTGAGAGCCATAAACAGCAGGAGATGCTGCAAGAAGCAAACTACAAAGAAACCCTGTTGCAAACTGCTGCAGTTGCCTACCAATAAAGTGTGCTTATAGGAACCCCAAGGCAAGCTTCAAAATAATTTAATTAAGAAATTGAGGTGTTTTGATGGTTGATCACCAAAGATTCCGAGTAGTTGTTTAGTGTATCAAGTACACACAGATTAATAATTTCCATAATCCAAGACAAGAATTTTTTAAAGATAGAGAAGAGTCTTCAAATACTGGGTGAACTCTACCAGAAAAGGGCGTAGCAGAAGCCTATAGAGAAAGAAAACAATTTCTTTTAAAAAGAAAAAACCCACAAAACCCCACTGTGATGGGTTGACCCTGGCTGGTTGCCAGGTGCCCACCAAAGCCGTTCTATCACTCCCCCTCCTCAGCTGGACAGGGGAGAGACCACACCCACACAATCCACAACCCTTTTTTTTTGTTTGTTTTAAAGCTGAAATAAGAAAATTTAGATTTCATTAAACACTTAGTGCCCCATGCTAGAACCAGCCATCCCTGGTGGGAGGGGAGGGCGGTTAAGTCTATTGATCCATCCTAGGGATCCCAGGCACAGGGACCTTTGTAAGCTCACTGCTGGCTTTAGGCTTGTCATTTGTCAACCACCACTGCTGGTTTTAGGATTGTCATAAATCAGTTAGTTCCTGACATTTGGACCTTTCCAGCAATGCTCTGTAGATATGCTGGTTTAGCTCTTTAGCTGGATAACAAATTCTAACATCCAGAAAGTGGACCAAAGAGAAAGCAATCTGGGGAGAATACCAGTTACAGATTATTGCTAGTAGTGTACAGGTGACTCTACAGACTAAAATTTTCCCTTCAGAAGGGCCTCTATTCAGGACATTACTCTCAAAATTACATTCACTACAACATTTTTGCTTACCACAGCTTCACACTGTACCCACCATGAATCCTCAGCTCGCTGCCCCATCCTTTGCACTTTACTTTGCAGAGCATCCACACACACCCACTTAGCAGCACAAACCATTTCATACACCGGCTGGCACAGCACAGACAGGGCTTTTGAGAATTTTACAACCCCCATCCTGCAAATCCAAAAATGGTGCAAACTTCGGGGAGCATGGACCTCCAGCTAACATGCATATGTGTGCCTGTGAGTAATAAAATGCTTTTATGAACCTGAATTGGGTCCTTTGCATGGTGTCATCCTTCATTCAGTGTCTCCCACGCTGTGCCAGGGAAGCTGGTCAGAAGCTTTGCTGGATGGATTATCAAAGCACCTGCAATAACAGTGGCTCCCAATACACATATTATCAAACTAATTTATTTAAAGGTTCTGATGGATGGGAACTATTCATAGGTCAGTGTCCAAAAATTAGACCCAACACCCATTTTCTGACATGAGTTCAAGACCTTGCCTGTCGTCTTTTTATTTTAAACTAAGAACATGACTTCCAGCCTCCTCCAGCTAATGTGTTCATTATTTTAAGCACTATAAAACCCAAATCAATTAACTCACTAGGATAGAAAAACCTAAACCAATTCATTTTTAAAAGTGGCATCTTTGTTCTCCTTTGCTTTGACAAAGGAAACATGAGCTTACTTCAGTCAACTAGAGAGCAGCATGGAAAGTCTTAGCTCCACTACACAGATTCAGGAGTATAGGAATTACTTAGATCAGTGACATCAACATAATGTTGGTGTTACACCATTTCCACAGCCCTTTCACCTCTGTCAAACTGCAAGCACAAAAAGGCTTCTTGCTAGATCTTCTAATTCAGACTGATACTTATTTGACTTAGTATGGCGATGAGGAAAAAAATCCTAAACCTGGCACCATGCAGAGCTTTATACTAGAAGATATTTTCTTTGCTTTTCCACATCTCCTCGTCCCAGTAACAACCAACCTGCATTTAAAGTTGCTCTATAGACCAAATGGGCCAACGATGACTCCATAGTTGGATGATCACTACCCAAGTTGCTGTAAGGTTGGAGCCAACTCCTGACTGAATCAAAATGGATGCTACAGGCTCTCCTTGCCCAATTCATGACTCTGCCAGTGACTGCTGGAAGTGACATGGCACTAAAGCAGATGCTGGAAACTCACGTGATGGCTTATACCAGCTCAGCTATGAGACTGCGGTGTCTGATCGTGCTTACTTCCCATATGAATGGGAACGTTATCTTCAGCTGGCTTTATGGTCAATAGGAAAACAAAATACACAAGTGAAACCAGGGAACGAATCTAGTTATCCATGCAGGCAAGTAGCAGAGTCTGTGTGAAGTCTTTAAAACCCTCTCAGTCTAATCATTGGTTATCACCAGGGCTCTCCTTCAAGATGCTTTCACAGCCCCAAAGGTTGCATAAAGCAAAGGCTTATTTCCACAAAGCCCATAAATTGGGACACGAGAGTGATCAACGCCTCACCCTATTGACTCTCACAATTCACAATGATTTACCATCATTGTTACGGTTTTTATTTTCTTTTTAAAATCAGTGTTTTCATTCAGTCCAAGCTCAGTCAAAGCTCACACTGACCCAACAAGGGCTACATAAGAGCTACAAGGCTGCTGGACTGAGCCTGGGATTTAACTGTACTTTACTTACTCTACTACATATACTATATTCCCCAAACCATGCATTCTTCTGCCTTGTGATCAGGTTCTTTCATTCCATATTTTTCCAGATCAGAAAACCAATTGATTCAACATTTATCACATTTATTCAGCCCATTTTTGAGGTATTTTCCATGGACTTTATCTAAGAAGCTGAGAACCCATGATATCTGTAAAGCTTGGATCTGATACTTTGAGTGATTAATAATACTTCAGACTAACCACATATCAAAAGAGCTTGGATACACAATGCATTTTCAGTGGGATCATGACAAGCATACACTAAGATTCAGATAAAGCAATGTACTTAACATTAAATTTGTGAATAAACCCACTAAAATAAACACAAATTCTCCAGCACTTATAACCAAATACTTGCTTAGGGAAGAATTTCTGAAATGATTGCTCTAAATGGAAAATGGACACATAAATATGTTTGAAAATCTGCTCCTACATGTATTCCTGGATTTTTAAACTACAGATAGTTTAAAAAAAACCCAACTCACAACGACAAAAAAATCCCCCCCAACTTATTTCCAAATGATTTCCTGTGATTAGACAGCTTGAGACTTCAAAACTCTTTAGCTTTACTGTTGCTTACATTACTACCTGTGGTGAAACAGTCACCTGCACATGAGCACTGCCCTGCAGACCTCTCTTATCAAAGGACACAAAGAAGACCAGCAGTGAAAGGTCACCAGGGTTCATCAGCCTTTAGAGATGTTCAAACTGTAGTTTCTATTTCCCCTGCATGCCAGCAGCAGTCTCTAAAAGAGCAAATATAAAACTAAGGTCTTGTCTATACATCACAAGAAATAATAACTTGGTTGTTATTTAAAAGTCTGATCATTTATAGAATGTTCCATAGTTTAAACCCCAGGATAGAGATAGAAGATGGGAATGAATGTGGTCACAGGTCTGTCCCATACCCTACAGATGAAAGTTAGAGACTGAAAAACTTCCCTTTTTTTGTTTTGCATCATTGCTTCTAAATCATTAGCAATTTGAAGATAATCTGAAAAATCCTTCAGCCTAGAAAGAGTAGTAAAGAATATAAAAGCATACTGGATGTACTCCACCTATGCAGATAACACTGACCATGGGAAACTAAGGTGAAAAGGGAAGCACATTGAAAGATATCTTCAAATAAACTAAGACCAATCACCATAGGCACGTTTTAGCCAGAAGAATCATCTGCTGCTGACAGCAGTTGTCAGTAACTGGCAGGAGCAACGGTGCTGAATGTGGCTTGTCTTTGGTCATACAAAGCTGTGTGTGGTATCAGCTCGGCTGCAGCCATGCCGACACATGTTGTCTGCAAAAAGTCATTTTTCTAGTGTAGATGAGACCGAAAGGAACAGTGTCGGTCCCCCTGTCTGCCTTTGTGGACAAAGTAAGCTTGAAAAATTATGATTAGATGGTTTTGCACAGCAGTACTGGAAAATAGAGCAAGACAAATGAAATAGTTCTGTTCCTTTCCTATGTTTTATGGGATGACGGTGGAAGAGCCTACGCCACCCTCCCAAGGTGAACCTGGACCGAGCAGCCCCATCCTTCCCCAACCTGCTCCCCTCGTCCTGCATCACGAGGGTAGTCACAGCCACAAATCAAAGCTGTCTCATGGCCTTTCCCTCTGGCATCCCACCCGCCTGCCCGTTCAGAAGACAGACTGTGAACACAGATGAAAAATTGAAGATGGAAGTGGCCTTAGCTATTTGGCGTCCCGATGCAGGTTATAATTGATTGTTCTCTACAGTTGTGGTCCGAAGGCTGGGAGTGTCCAAGACTATGGGATGAATTTATTGATTTAACAAAAAAAATCCAAATATAGACTCCAGCAGCTGGCATGAGGAAGGACATCCCATCACATGGCACTGAGTGTCATGGAAAGGTATTTCTAAAGAGTAATGGTGGGAAATAGCTTGAGCCAATGGTAAATGAAATGCCTCTGCCTGGCTGCTGACCCTCCACAACAGCCTGTCTCAGACTAAACTCCACTGCAAGTTGTTACCTAAATGTCATAAATATGGAGTAAAGTCTTGGGGGGAAATGAATTTCAGTATAAAGCTTGAAGAAAAGTTTTAGCACAGATCAGCCACACTTAGAAGGCCTTCAGAGGAGCAGAGCTGAATGTGGCAACATGAAACCTTGCAGAGTTTTCCCCATTTCTTCCCTGGGCTATTGCAAATGAGAGCTACTTGCTCCATCTATGGGTAAAAATTAGTACAGTCATAAGCTTTTCTTAGAGAGGGCATAGTCTAACCACAAGATGTTCTCCAAGAAAATAAATTATTAGAATGAATAAAACATGACAACCTCTCTGTATGGCATTTCACAGTCTTCTGAAAAAAATACTCTCTGGTCCTTTGTTATTGGAGCACCAGAGCCCTCCTTATGGATTATTTTGGAGCACCACAGTTAATAATATTGAATTTTAGAAGGAGAAAAATTACTAAAAGACAACAGAAAATTAAAACTTTATATTGAAAAACATTTCCTTCCTCAAATATAGTGCAAATTCACTGTGATTCAAATCTGACCACCCGCTTCAAGGTGTTTGAAAGCTGCTTAATTTTCGATTCAGAGTTCATAAACAACCTTTACTTCTGAGCTAAATTTATCTTTTGATCCCACCCACTGCAATTCAAAGCTTTAGGTCAATTGAAACCTTTTAATTGATTTCCTTTGCTGTTAAAACTGGCAGCACCATCAATGTGTCATGAGTATTGCTGTTACTTGAACTGATTTTTTTGGGAAGGGGAAGCAGGACTGGAAAATGCCCTGCTGTCCTTCAAATGAGGCATTCACCCCCATGGAAAAAGCTACATTTTAATGACTTATATTTCATACAACCATCTACTTTTAATAAAATATTTAGGGTACTTGATTTTAGCCTCTCTGCAGGGGTTGCTCCCTAATTTCCACTCAGTAAAATAAAGCTCTCCTCATTTATTTGTATATGTATTGGCTCTGAAGGGAGACCTCATGCAAGAAAAGTGTAATCTGAATTGTGTTTTCCCCCAGTGCAGGTCACCCTCCTGCATTTACTTTGGATCACCTCAGTTTGCTTTACTGAGAGTAGATTTGTGCCACTTCTTCTTTCTCTTAGCATTATACTTTCTCACGTAAATTTGTACACAAGAGAAATGCACTCCCTTCACAGACAAGACTCAATAATATCTTAAAGCATCAGGTCCCGAGCTGTTCCTCGGGAGAGCAGTTCATGCAGTTTTGAGCAAACCTAAGACAAACTCGGAAGCAGTTCCACAAGGCTGCCAATTTTGAAGTCACTTTTCACAGCACCTCAAACGTCAACTTGTACCTCTTCACTCATACTTTGTTCCTGCCGTCCCTGAAAAACATCTAGGAAACCAATGTCAGCTTCTGCAGAAGCGTCCTGCCAGCTACAGGTCACAAGTGCTATTCTAAAATTAGAAAACTCCAATTTACTCATTTTTTCATATCCAATTGTCTACAAATAATTAAAATGTAATTGTTCAGTGTTCCACAGCTGCTCATGTGCCTATACTGATGGGTAAAACCCAGGTATTGAGCTCCACACCTCACAGACCCAAGTCTCCACTTGCAGAAGGCACCTGGCTTTGGGAGGTGTAAGGTGGGCAGCGCTGAGTGGGACTGCATCTACCAAGCTTCATAGTGTGGGGGAGCAGCATTAGCAAGTCACCTGCACCACCTCAAAGCCAAGCTTAATTCATCCCAAATCCATATTCAGTTTTCCATTGTCAGTCTAACAGTGCTGTTGAAAAAAGATTCTTGGACAAAAAAGAAATTAAAAAGCCGAGAATTAAATTTCCAAGCACTCGTACAGAAACCCAGCACGCAAAGAGCTGTCTTGGATTTTTCTGTGGTGAACTTCCCGAACTGAAGGGGCTGCACCAATGGCCAAGCACACACCTCACCCAAAAAGGTCCCCGCAGAGCCTCTTCCAGAGGGGGCCGAGGTGGATTTGTTGCCTTTTCAAAGGTGGGAAGCTGGACGGGAAGCCCCAACCAGCAGCTTACTGTTTCAAAGCTGTACTTACAAAATACCTGAAGTGGCTGGCAGCCAAGTACATGTTGTGGGAAGGTGTTTTTCCTTTCAAGGGCAATCTTTTGTCAGATCAGAGCCGTGGGGTTATGACCAGATGCTGAACTGGGGTAACCAGAGGGAAAAGTCACAAAGATGAGCTTTTGGCTATTGCCAAAACAAGTGATAAAATATTAAAGATGAGCAAAAGGTTTAAACTCCCAACCTTAAGTGGAAAATGTTTTAAGCCTCACGTCTGCGAATCACTTTCTGTTTTAATATCGTCCTACCCTAACCATTAATGACCTTCCTAAACTGCGTATATTCAGAAGGCAAAATAACTTAGCTGGGAAAAGAGCAACTATATGGGAAAGAAAGGGCTGCAAATACCACACATAGCCTTTAAAATTAAAACAAGCTAGGAAGAAGTTGCTTCCAAGAAAAACAAGGAATATGCGGAGTAACAGGTTAGTCTGTGTTTTGAACAATGCGTGGGAGGAGGAAGTGGAGGGAAGACGGGCTATGTTATTTAAAACAAAGGCTGCATATACTTCCCCCACATACTGCTCCATGATGACAGGGAAAGGAGTGCAGCAAAGACTCATTTCAGAAAAAGTGGAGGACAAAAAACCCCTAAGCCCCTGTGAACTTTTATCTGGTGCTTTTTTTTTTAATTGCAGATTGCCTGGATAAAATACAGATTTGATATAAACCCAAAGGGAAGACTCCAGTGCAGAGTTTCCCAGAAGAGCCGTGGCTGGGAGGGACCTCTGGAGCTCTCTGGTCCAACCCCTCCCTGCTCAAAGCAGGGCTTCAACATTAAATTGGGGTGCTCAGAGACTTGTCCAGTTGACTTATTAAAATCTGCACGGGCAGCAATTTCACAGCCCCTCTGGACCCCTGCTCCGATGCCATATCATTCCCATCAAGAACATTTTTCTTACACCTGCCTGGAGTTCCCCTCGCTGCCTCCTGCCCTTTTGCTGGGCATCCCTGAGATGCCCAGCACTGCCTTCTCCATAACCCCGTTAGGTAACTGAAGACAGCAAAAAGGTCTTCTCCTTCTTCTTCTTCCCCTCATACCACATGCCCCAATCCCTGACCAATGTAGTGGCCCTTTGCTGGACCAGTACGACCCTGTCTCTTTTGTACTGGGGAGCCAGAACGGGACCCAGCACTGCAGATGTGTCTCACTGGTGCTGAGCAGAGGGGGAGGATGACTTCCCTTGACCTGCTGGTGATGGTCCTCCCAGTGCAGCCCAGCACACAGCTAATTTTCATTTTAATACTATTAAACCAGCACCAGAAGGGATGTAAAGGCAGGCAAGCATGGCAAGTCCATCTGATTTCAATGCACTCACAGTTTCAGAACTGACAAAGCAACCTAAGTCCCATTCACTTTTAACACAGGTATCCCAAGCTGCTTGGGAAAATGGGGTTTTAATCACGTAGGCTGTGACAATTTTGAGCAGTGAAGCATCTATGCACCTTCAGAAATGTGGAACCACATGCTGGTTTAGCTCTCCTCAGAGCTCTTCAAAACAGTGTCTGTGCAAAGGTCTGAGATAGCTGGTCTGAGGAGTGTCTGAGAAGTCTTGTCACTCAGGTAACGCTGTTCAAGCCACAGAGACTTTGTTTTGAGTGGGACATAACCAATTAACTTAGTGTTTTGTAGTACATAGGGTTATTCTTTCTTTGCAAAGTAACAAAATGCAAAATTTTGCTTGTGAAAAAGTACATAATATGACAGAAATGCTAATCCACACATTTCCTGAAGTCCTGAAAAGGTTTTCTTAAATAAAACTCAGTAAAATTTAATTAAATATAGTAAACCCTAAGAGCATAATTCATTACCGATCCCTGTTTAGCACATTCTGAATAAAATAAACTTTAACGTAGTAGTGAAGGGTATGTATCTGCATTAGCCTATCTGTAAGAGAGCTAAATGATGTGAAAGCACCTGGAAAGAAATGCTCTGTTTTGCAAAAAGCTGTAGAATGGAAAGAGTTATCAATTTAAACAGCAATTTTAATCATCACACCATTTCCAAGATGTTGTCCCTCCTGCCTGAAAAACAAAAGACCATGAACGCCCAAGCCCAGCACAATTCCTGCAACCCTCTTTGGAGCAGCAGGGTCATGGGTATCTTCTGTTAGCTCAAAAATAGCGTGGCCCTGTTCCAAGCCTGTTCCTGCGACAGTGATGTGACCTTATCAAAAGGATTTCGCTGACTACTGGAAGATTCCTTTATTTAATATTCTGTTGTACCTAGCTAGGACTTAAACAGTGCTATTTGCTTGGATAACTCCCTTAAAAAGTCACAAGATCGCTTTGCTATGCAGTGTATATTGCTGTTATTCACGCAGCAGTGAGCCCTTCTCTGCGTACTCAATCAGCGGCATATTGCCTATGCAATATTTAAACCTATGGACCTAAATGGATGTCAATTTTTGTGAGGCTTGAAAAAGAGGGGAGCATAAAAAGCATACTTGAACTTTAAAGCGGAGAAGAACAAATGTCCTTGAATAGAAATGATGCTTGGGGTCTACTTGGAGTCCTTCAGAAACACTGACTCTGCTACTTTCAAACTCCTGAAGGTGTTTTAGAGAGAGGCAAGGACTGGAAAAGATGCCATTTCAATTAAGATGCAGCAGAACTTCTGATAAGCATAAAGAAAAATCCTATGTGGGTTTGTATAGCTGTGTTCTTGTGCACAAAAGTCACTATGAAATTACTTGTTCTGACTAAAACCGATGTTTTGAAGAGAAACTCTGATGAAGAAAAACAAGAAGGTCCCTCTACACTACTTAAAAGTCACTGAAAGCTATCAGTACGTTGCAGGAAACATATAGCCAAACGTAGGTATACGCATCACTAAATCTGTACCTATGTTGTCACAGAAGATTTGACAACAATTTATCATTGAGTTATTTCTTCTGCTCACAGAAGGAAAACTCGCTGTGGTCTGACAATCCAGCACCCCCAGTGGCAAAATATTATTCCTCTCTTTCCCCTGTAACTCTGTCCCCTTCCTATAGCCACTAACCCCTTGGGTAGACCAGGTTTGGTTTATAGACCAGCACTGGGAACCTTTATTCAGCAAGAAAGTTTTAAAATCAAAGCCTTTTCTCAACCCTGCTTATTTCTGAGTCTTAATGGTGTGTTAGCCCACGGGCTGCTGAAGAGGTAAAATTTGTACCCAATACAAAGCAGGCAAGTGCTCTGAACCATGAAGGTCTACGATGCCTTTCATATTCTGACAGAGGAGCTCAAACACTCCCTTAATGGTCATTTGATTGGAAACACATACCATTTACTTCTATCCAGTAAAAGTCTCTTTCCCCTCCTACAATAGGGCAAAGAAATATCAATTAAAAAACCAGCTGAAATTCTCCACAGAATCTATAGAAGCGAGTCTCCCTTAGCTCCCGAGATGACATCCTTTCTGTGCCCATCTCCACCACAAACCCCACGAACATCTCCAGCTGTTCTCAAGTCCCAGTGCTGACATCCAACCAGCCAGCCTCAGTGAAACCACCCAGAAAACTCCCACTAACATGGATACAGGATTTCTAAGCAAAGCTTTGAAGCGTGATATCCCTCCTCAGCCTTGCGTAGGTATCCATGGCCCTGCAGAGTTCATACCCTAATGGCCAGCATGTCAGAAACCCAAAACACATGGTCAGTGAAAGCGATAACGAACAATTAGCACATGCCTCATCTGCACTTACTTCACTACCGCAGGTAAAGTATGGGCCAAGCCCAGAGGTACCGTGTATCTTCCTGAAATAACATGAGCAATTTCTTACTTTTTCTTGATCTGGAGAAAAACTTGATGCCCCCAGGAGAGGTAGACGGGTTAGAATTGGGGGAGGACTCTTTGGAGGAGGACCTGAAGATCCCACTGAAGCTCATTCGGCGTGGGGAGCGTGGGGGAGACTCCTGGTAGGGGAAGGGGAACACTGTTTTGGGTGAGCCGGGGCTATGTTTGGACCTCACAGGGGCAGAAACAGGGCTGGAAGGTCGGTTCTGGAGCCCTTTTGAGAAAAGGCCTTTTGACGGACTTCCGGCAGAGTAGCTTTCTTCCACCTGAGGAGGAGGGAAAAAGGAAGAAAAAAGAAAAAAAATCACCATTAATTCAGTTCAGCTCAGGCTATCAGGATCTCTGAACTTGTCTCAATACCGTCAAATCCTGTTTATTCAGGTGGTGAATTAGCCAGACCTCACCTTCCCCAGCGCCTGCCTCCACTGACACGCAGATGCATGTGTGCCACCTCTGGGCCCCACGCTGCCCCTTGCTCTTAAGGACACGCTGAATTTCACAAAAAATTTCAACATGTGTGCATACATTTTATTATCACACATCTAATGCAGGATTTTCTTTACTTTTATTTGCCATACATCCCTCTTCCTTCCCTGGACAACTGAAAGATGACTGGCAATGAATTTATTTAAGGCAATGAATGATCGCCACTAAGGAAACACAGTGCCCCGAAGTCTTCCTCACGAATTTAAGCACCCATCTACAGTACTTAAATCTCCATCGCATGATGTGACACAGCACAGTACACAAGCTCCTAAGCGCCTGACAGGTCTCTGCGATGCCAACCACAGCCACAACTGTGGGATTGCAAGTCCGGTCCCCAAAATAGAGGAACCATTTTAGAGTGATGACATTCCTGCTAATTACCCTGTCCCCGAGCTTGGGTACGACCTTTCTAACAGCTGTATCTCTTTTGGGACCTGTGCTGGCTTTCCAGCTAGCCTGAATATCTGTGCACAACACAGCACTGCACTGTGCGGGCTTGCCCAGCGAGGGGGGATAAAAATCCAGAAAAACAAACAAAGAAAAGGAGCAAAGATAAAATTATCCCCACATACAATTAACAGAAGCTGACCCAAAACCTCTGTGGGATTTGCCTGTGCCTGGGCTATATGTAGGGTTTATTTCCTTCTGGATGCACAAAGTACTTCTGTGGGTATAAGGCTGCTTTTTTAGCTGGGGCATTTCTCATGAATGAAGAGCTCTGTTCCTGGCAAAAGGCAGTGGTGGGTTTCACGTCTCCAGGGAACGCATAAGCAAAGGCCACGGTGTATGTGCCCAAGGCTATAGCGTTGTCCTGGTTTCAGCTGGGATAGAGTTAATTGTCTTCCTAGTTGCTGGCTGGGGTTAAACCACGACAAGCATGCCGCTGAGTTTCAAGCCCTTTGCGTGCCTGCTCCTCTCTTCCCAATTACGCAACACAAACCAGGAGGTATGGAGCAGACGGCAACTTCTGCCTGTGAAGATGTCACCTGATGTGTCTAGTCTAGTCAGTCTAGTTAGGTATGGGCGTTGTTACCATGGGAGTCATTGTAGGGAAAAATAGCATCTTTTATTAGGATGACTTAGATGAAAGAAGAGATGAATGAAAGCCTCATTGGTACGTATGCCTTCCTTTGGGTCAGTGAAGGGCTTGTGTATACGAATCCAGCTAAAAATGGTCAGCTGAGTTTAAAACACACATGCAATTAACTCCCTTTTCAAAATAACATTTAGCCACAGATCCAAAACACTTGTAGAAATATGTACATGTAGCACGATGGCCAAATACCTGCTCCCTCCATAACACAGGATCCAATGTCTCATAGCCCTTTCTGTCTCCTGCATATGCACTTTGGACCAGCTCCTCTTTCCACTTGGGATGGGACAGAGCTGGAATGGGTCCTGCTCCATGGGAATTGCAGAAGGGCCTGCAGAGAGCATGGTCTCCAGTTTGGGAAGGTTTCTGACCTAAAAGGCAAGCGGCACGTGGTCTGGGAGAGGGACACTAACAGTGTGGGTCACTAAGAGGGGCACAGAGATGTGCTGGCATGGCACAGCCCTGGACAGCCAATGAATTCTGCACTGTGCTCCTCTGCACAGCACAGAGATGTCTGGCAGGATACACAAACGCTTTTTGTACCTGCACACTTATTTTTGACAACATAGGCAAAAATACCTCAAAAATGTACTTGACCTTTTGCAGAAGAATTAGAGGAGCATTTGCCCTGAAGGAGAAATTTTTGGAAAGGATAAATCAATTCTAACTGAAGCACTGGGTACCAAACACTCTGACAGTAACCATCAGAGAAGAAAAAAATAGTGTTTCAAGCTTAATGCCATGGCCTGAGCCTCCCGTTTGCCTCCCAGCTCTGTCACGGATTCTGTGTGCAATCTTGAAAACTCATTTCATATTACACATCTATTCTGCCATGAGGACCGTATCTCCTTTATTCCCACTCTAAGTCTTCTGGCACAAAGACCTTCTCCCGGTGAGTATTTATCAAGAATAATAGGGCACAATCCCTCGACTGAGACCTGGAATAATAACTATGCTATAAGTAAATTAATAAACAAATAGCACTTTTGTCATGGGTAAATAGTCCCAAAGTGGTAGCTTTTTCATAAAAGCTCATTAACTTTACTAAAATATCATCTGTAAATCATCTGAGACTACTTATATGTCATTCTCTTCACAACTACACAGTTCAGGAAACAACCAAGTAGTGCAACAGCACCTCCTTTTGCATTGTGATTTAGAGGTCTGTTGCCAAATCTACTGCCTGCAACTGGGGAGTAAGAATATTTTCAAGTTCATTTAAATCATAATACAAATCTGCCACTAGGACTATAACTTAGGACTGTTTCCAGGATGGCAATTTCATTATAGTTTTTCCTGAGGTGACAAGCTATGACATTTGTAAAGCTAAGAGAAGGACGTCATTCTGGTGCCACCCTTAATATTTCATGTCATCTTTTTTGCATGGTTGGTTGGTTATAACGACACACTGCTAGGAGACACTTTTAAAAGACTATGGTATCCTCACACGCTAAAGCAATTCTAGAAATGTAAAGTGTCAAGCAACAATTTGTCAAATAACATCAGTATTCCCTTGCACGCACAACTCAGACATGAAAGCAAATTGTTCTTAAATTCTGAGCAGAAGCAGCGGGATGTTTTTATTTATTGCAATCACAACCAGTTGCTTTCTCTCCATCACACCAGGCAGATGAATCAGCTAATTGTTGGAGCACCAGGGGCACGCTGCTAAATACACATGTGCGTGCTACTAAATTAAAGGAAATTACTACATCAAATTCTTCCCCAGCCACTCCACACGTTAATTATACACAGGTTATATCCACCATCAAAGAGGATAAATACCTGTGATTTTGCTTTGGGAATTACAACAGGATTGCTTTCTTAGAATATTATTTGAGGCTAATGGATTGTGAATTTTAAACGATGGTTAGGTGCTTCTATGAGTAAAATCAGCAGCAACAACAGTTATCACAGCATATATAAAAGTCACAAGGCAATGTTAATTTTCATGCTTCAGCTGGGAATGTGGAAGAATCTCTGCTGTAGAATAAATCCCACCATCCTATGCAGATTTGGTGTGACGACTCCGGCAGTGGTGCTGGAGGCATGTTACGCAGCTAGATGGATCATCAGCCTGTTCTTCATGCTTTTTGGACTCATTTCCTGAAGCTACGACAGGCAGGTGGGCACAAAACTCCCACATGTGCTTTGGAAAGATAACTATTCCTCCAGCTGAGCTGTAGCAGCAAAAAAAAGTATTGCACCCTGGTTTCTCACATTAATAAACCTTGTACATCAGTTTGTGTTGGTCCACGAAAAGCAGTGAGAATGGGCATAAATAGGAAACACACCTAATAAATGCATGTGGTGATATGGCTCATTTGACCCTGACCAGATAATTGGCCTTTGGAGATAAGGAATCCAAACTCACAATGGAAGTACAATACAAGTCAATGCACAAATAAGGTCTAATCAAACAAATTGAAAAACTCCTCTAAGTATGAAGACTGTTCACCTAATTAAAAAAAAAAAAAACACTAACCAACCAACAAAAAACCATTCCCTGTGTTGGCTTTGTGCGGAACATATATGGGATCTCTGAGCTCTATGCCTAACCTCAGACTTCTTAAACCTTAAAACTGGTTATGTTGGAGAGAAACGTCAGCTCCTCACTGTATGTCTGCAGAGAACAGTGCAGCAGGAATAGGGCTAAATTGGCAGCTCGGTAATAGTCCCAGTGTAACCCTACCCTCAGCCTTCAGCAACGTGCTCCCCAGTGAGGTTAAGCAACCGAGCACAGCCCCATGCTGCATCAGATGTGCTGTTTCTAGCAACTGACTTCGCTTGTTCAAGGCTAAACTGGTTACCTTACATAGCACTGAGTAAATATATCCTAAAATGCTTTAAGACACTATCAGTTTTCATGCTTCAAAGCACAAAAGGATCCTCAGCTGGGGACCAGGGAGAGACTTTGCTCTGTTGTATACACTAAATGATCTTAGACAGGTTTCTAAAATACATCCAGAACCGGCCACTGTTGAAAATAAAGCAACAAAATGAGACATATCTTACAGTGCTTGACATCTAGCAGACTTAATGTTCAATTTTTGGAATGAAACTTAAAGTGATACTGTGGCACTTGCCCCAAGCTGGGCAGCTCTGGAAGATTTAAACGCAAGAAATAGCATTCTGAAAGCTGCCCCTGTCATTTCACCTGGATGAGGGAATCTTTCTCACTTCCTAATCTCTTCTTCCTTTCTCCTAGCTACCCACATTAATGGCTCAGAGGAACCCTGTGATGGACCAGCAGACCCACACCTTCATTTTCAACAAACTCCTAGATGACAAATTCCCAACATAAACCACTACCAGTCCCAGACTACCCCATACCGGTGAATAAAACAGCTGGAAAGAGGCTCAAACCATCAAGCACTTGTCCGTAAAGCTTTCCTGCTCACTCACCATCTGACAGGGATTCAGCCTGTGCTGTAAGCACTCCTCAGGTGCCGTCTGGGCTCGGACAGAGCACAAGCCAGGGACAATCCCAGGTTGCATGTGGCCACCCTGCTCTAGTGGGTGCAAGAGTTCAGCTCTGCAACAGGACTGTGTCCAAGCCCTTCATCTCTGGGCCAAGAGAATGCTCCCTGACCTCTTTTATTTATTGCTCCTGTTGACATACCCCAAGTGAACAACCTTGTATCTTGTGCTGTTAAGAATTATCCATCCTGAAGGTCATCCAGGTCTTCCTGTATAAGGTCCTTCCCTATGATGAAAAAACCACCTCTCTTTGCATCATCAACAGATTTGGTTAGTATACTTCTATGTTTTTGTCTCAGCCTTACTAGCAAAGACTGAGGACTGAGCTTGGAGAAACCCCGCCAGTTTTGTCCCTCCACCCAACAGCTATCCTTTCAATACCAGGCTGCCATCTTTCCCTTCATCTATTTTCTTACCCGACTTGCAATTTTTCATCTTATTTTACAAGAAAGATTAAAGTGCACTACATTTAATCACTTCTATATGGTAATCCCCAACGCAATATGCTAAGAGAGCAAACTACTCATACTTCACCACAAACTAGTCTCTTGTTGTCCACACACCATCTCAGTTCTGCATCTTCTCACTCACAGGCAGAAATTTTCCCAAAATTGTCGTTTTCTTTCCCATGCTTTGTACTGAAAATCTAATCCCTCTGTTCTACCAAATAAAGTCCTCTCTAAGAAGCCATTTCTGCTCCCAACCTAGAATTTCAGGACCACTTAACTGCAGGGAAGAGAAGCGTCCTGCCAAAGCGATGTGCCCAGAAAAATGAACAAGCTCTGCTGAGAAGACCCTGACCATGCACAGGCAGAGGCTGTGTCGGGGCCGGGTAAACCCAGGCATTGCCCGTGTCCCTGCGACAGCACCTCTTCACACCCATGTCCTCTGCTCCCCTGCCAGGGTGCTCCAGTAACGGGTCCTTCTTGGGCACACAGCCTTCCCCAGAGGATGCCCCCCCTGAAAAATCTCTGGCTCTGGTTCAGTTTCTGGTGAATTTAGATTCATTTTTCAGAACAGTCAGAAAAAATAATCTGTCTGGAATACAAATGGGCTCAAGCTAAACAGCCTTTCAAAATGCTTCTGAATTTAAGCAAAAGTTATTAAACACTCCTAAGCTCCATTCCTTTTTTCTCCAACACTGAATAGTTAGGACATTTATGGAGCATTTGAGTTCTGTTTGCTTTTACAACAGTGAGTTATTTGACCTTTATTTTGCCTCTTCACTTAAAAAGTTTTTTGAAAGGCAAGTAACAGAAAAGGAATCACCTCCCACCATCCTTGACAGGGACAGTAAACACAATTAGAGACGATATACCAGATAGATGTCTGTACTTGTTTCCTGCCCTTCCGCTGAATCTCAATAAAAAAGCCCTTTGATAAAGTTAATTGGATGATTCTTTCATGCTGCTGGAATAAAAGAGCTCACAGAAACACAAGAGCTGACTTCATTAGACTGAAAGGTAATGAAGGACTTACTCTTCCAGGCACCATGTGGTCACATTCACCACCACTAGTTCCCTTGGTTCTGCATGAGCAGTTACAATTGAGATGACAACGTATTTTACAGGATCAGAGATGTCACTTCCCAAAACTAAAGTACAATGACACTTTCCCAAATTAAAATACAATGGGATGCGGCTGGCTGCTCTGGCAGGCTCCGAGAGCTCTGCATTGCTGTACGGATGGTCAGGGTAAGGTTTCCAGCAGCGAGCAGGGCTGCTCAAAGGCAGAAGCAGGTTTGAGGAAAGGTGAAAGCAGGGCTGGCTCCCTGTCCACTTCCTAAACCTTAATTGCATTTATTTTAAAGCAGTGGGTGGGAAGGAGCCATGCACATGACAGTGCAGTGGTTGTCCTACGTGCCTTTGCCCTGAGGCTCACTGCATCCACTGCAGGTGCCCCATGCCAAGGCTGTGGCACCATCCAGGACATGCTCACCATCCTCACTGCCCATAAAGAAATGGATAATTAAAAGACTGGGAAAAAATAAATTAAAAGGAGTGAAGGGGAGGCTAAAAATGGCACATTTTTTGCTTCTCCTCCCTGTTCCAGGGGTTGCTCGTGCAGTTCCCATGAGTCACTGAACAAAACAAAAACAATGCTGGGACCAGAAGCAGGATAAAGCGCTCCTTGAAGTCCTTTAATATTGGAGTCACTCCTCGGATGTTTTCTGATCCTAGTTCATCAACGCTTTCCTGCATTACTGATAACAGAACTGTGAGTCAGTGCCAAACGCAGTTGTAACAAACCCTCTACTTTTCACCCTATTCCTTTGTTCGTACATCCAAAAACCAAACTAATCTTTTAACCACCGTGTCACATCCAGAATCCATGTACAGCTGATTACCTACAGCTATTCTCAAAATCTAATCAAGGCTTTGTGACAGACTCCCCAAGAATAAAGTCTGCATTATTTCCTCCTAGGTGTAACTGATCACAATTTGGCCAAACTGAGATGGACTGTTTGTTTGTAAAATATGTTTTAAGTGATTCAGGTCATTCTACATTGGAGAGTTTCCTGCTCAGAGTTTACTATTCTCTTGCCCCTCATTTTTGTATGGACTACAAATTGTATCAGTAATGAGCCTGTATTTCTTTCAAGTCACTGATAAAGTGTGATATAGTGTAGCAACAGAATGTTTTGTCTGCCTAGAAACAAAATTTTCCACTGATGAGTCTCAATTTGTTTTATCAGCCAGGTTTTTATTCATTTAATAGGCGCCATGTTTATTCAGTATCATTCCAGTTTCTTAAATCAAAATGTCTTGTGCTACTTTTTTATATACATGACACCGATACTATGACATTTTCCAACCAAATTTATAATTCATTTAACCCCCCACATTTGTTCAATAAGAACTGTTTACCATTCATTCCAATCCAAATGAGTCTATTATAATAGCATCATTAACTATTCAACATTAGATATTTCATTGTTTTGCCCAGGACTAATGTTAGACTGACAAACCTGTAAATTACCCTAATTGCAAACATTGTAAATATTAACACAGCAATTGCTTTTTTTGCAGTCTTTCAGAACTTCATCTCTGCTCCAAGATTTATTCAAAATCGGCACTAGTCAAAGAAAGGTCTGCCAATTCATTCAAGGGTGTTTTATCGAGTTGTTTGGATTTAATTTTAAAATGTCTAGCTTTAGCATCTTCTGCTTTAAATACACTTAAGTCATTAATAGGACAGAGTCACCATTGTCATCTAAGATAAACATCTCACCAGCTTTTTCCCCATGTAGAGAAAAGAATTTTTAATGCACGCTTCTATTCCAAGCTTTATTCTATATTTTCATGACAATTCTATTATTTCCATAAAGGAATGGTTCAATATCATTCTTTAAACTTCTTTGCTTCCTCCTCCTCCCTCCTCCATCTATAATTTGCTAGCTGCCTCCCCATGGACAATTTTCTCCTTGTGTCATTTTCTTCTCTCTAATCATTCACAATCCTGGGCTTTCAGCTGAAAGCAACGGCTATCGGTTTCCTGTAATTTCCACACCTTATCCTTTAACCTACATTTTAGATGAAAGATCTATAAAAATTCAAGGTGTTAAGACCTCTAAAATTCATAGAGCCATTTGGGTGCAGAGGGGCACTCATCCTTGACTGCTGCCCTGCCACACTGTACCAGAATTATTTTCTGAATGATGCTCCACATCACTCATGATTTTCCAGGCCTCTAAACTGCCCCTCTTCCACCGTCTTTTCCCAGACCAAGGAAATCCAGTAAATCTAATTGCTTCTCAGCTCCTAGTTGTCTATACTGCTGTATTTAATGATCCTCTAAGGTCTCTCTGCAAGGAGGATTCAAGCCATTTCTGGAGAGTCCTAGCTTTGAGCATGGGGCAATCAGCATTACCAGTTGTTTTAGACGAAGCTACCGGCACAAGTATTAAGGCATTTTTTCAGGCAATAAGAAGGGCCAGAATACCTGCCACAGGCACAAGAGCTACCTTTCTCCATCGCATCATGCCAAGAACTTCTACGCAAGAGTCTTCAGAATATTACATTCTCCATCTTCAGCAGAGGAAGGTGAAAAGTATCCCTATCCCCTTCCTGCCATTGGTCATAAAGGAAAGAATACATCATTTATAATAGTAGCCATGTTAATGAGAAGTAATTAAGGCTAAACTTCAGGAAATGTGTGTCACATTCCCACCCCTGCCAAAAAATTCCTATGTGAACCTGAACAAATAACTCTGCACTTGAGTTTCCTAGCTATGTAATGAGGATTGTCGTCACAGGATAATGATGGAGAGACACTTGCATGGTAAAGTGCTGAAGATCTCTGTGAAAAACGTTAATTCAGTTTCTAAAAGCCTTTCACAAAGAACAGGAGAATTAAATTAATGGCAGATTGGACAGATGGGTTATGAACTACTCTTCTCTACCTTAATCTATAGCCCAGGCGACAGAAGAGTTAAGTGCAGGAAGAGAGGCACCCCTGATGAATTGCCTGTCTCCAACATGATGGGTGAATGGAAAAGCCACATTACTGATGAAATACTGGCTTTTAATATACAAAAGTTCCACACCATACTGTGATTTCAAACTTGAACAAAGAAAAACCATCTCACTTGAAAGTGAAGAGTAACCTGGGGACTTCTTTATGTAGCACCAGTAGTGACTGGCAAACTTTTAGAATTAAATAAATACTGCAGTCTAATGCTACTCATTATTCAATAGCAGCAAAGATCCCATCCTTCACACTGAGGAAAACGATACATAGGATGAGATGTGTGGCAATGGATTTTATTAGATGATCTGTTTCTTATCAGAAATGGGGCACTGCCAGCTCGTTTCTTACCACTGTGTGGTGTATGTTGAACAGAGCTCCAAGTATTATGTTAGAAAAAACTCTGGGTCTTATACACTCAATCAAAAAGGTCAGTTAAAAATGCAATTTCAGATGTTAAGCCCCAGTTGCATGGTTATTCCAAAGTTAACTGCACTTCCATAAGCAGAACTTGATCCAAGTCTGGGGGAAAAACCCCAGCATTTACTAAGCCTGCAAAAAGGGGCAACTACTGAAATGTTCTTCCAATTCTCCCAAGACAAGCACTCATCAAAAGAGAGTCCCAAGACCAGTAAGAGGAAAAACAGGGGATTCATAAATGGTAAAGTGGAAGTCATTAAACAATATCAGGTAATACTACACATGAGCGAGATTAGCTCTGGTGTATTTTTTTCTTCATGACTGAGATTCATGCATCTTTCTCACCTTTCTTTGGGAAAAGGAGGTGATAAATGGAAAAAATCAAGTTTTATCTAGAAACCCCTGCCTTCTTCCAGCATGACAACCCTTTCCAAAAACATCACATTGTTCACTTTATTCAAACCCTCCAAACAAGCAAGTTTTGGTAACACTGTATATTTTAGCTTCCCTGGCATCTACAAGAGTTCCTCTGCATCAGTGACTCCTACATCAGTTTTAAGACGTTCAATGCAGAAAAGAACAAGGCCAATGTTATAAATATATGCAATTACTGATGGATTGCAGAAATTTTTTAAACAAATGTCCTCTGCTGCAAGGTGCAAAGGGATAGAAACTCATGCTGTCGACAGAGCTAAGTTATTGTTCTAGATGCAGATTAGCTTCACTAAGGAGATATTTATTGCTTCACCTGCCTTGAACTATAACTGCAGACTCTTTGACAAATGGCTTGTAGCGGGTTTAATCTTCACAGAGCTCCACAGCCTTGTAAATACTGTGACAAGTCAAACTGGTCTGCTGTGTAGCTATAGATCAGCTTTTGGGGTTATCTACTGTTCGGAGGAGTACCTCTCTTCACCAAGCCTGTAACTTGGCTGGTAGGAGGCTTACATTTAGCAGACCAGCTTGTACTTCAATGCTTTGTGAAAATGATGAGGCCAGGACCTGAAGATGACAGATCCCACCCACAATTTTTATTACTTTGAAGATTGTGTAGGCGCTGTATAACCATCCCTAATGTCATCCACTGAATATGCTCGCCTGATCATTTTAAAGCATGCAAACTCTGTGAATGTATTAATTTAATTTAATAGTGGGCCATCAGAAAAACACATCATAGCAATGCCTCCAGAAGGATAACCTTGAGTTAATCCCACATCAAGAAGGAACCTTTCCCTCTTGTTTACAGGAAGACCCTACCGTTATGGCTTCAGCAAATGAAGGTAGCTCATTTTGCCAATGCCAAGGACAGATAGAACAGGGACACTGAACAGTTAAAACCTCTGTAGCCAGAGAGCAACCATCAGGAGGCAATTCCAGGAAAACATACCGACATCCACAGACACCTGTTTGGGCACTGCATTTCTGTAGCTAACTTTTTTTTGTTAGCTAACTATATTCTCAAGAATACAGTTATGCAATATCACTTCATTGAATTACAACAGTGTTACACACAACATCTGCAGTATTTAAAACAATATCACCAGAGGTTAGCATTGTTTACAGGTTATACTGCATAAGCACCGTCATGGTAGGGTCTGCAAAATTCACTGCATTTGCCTTAGTGCATCACTCTCAACAGGTTAATGGAATGGCAGGAAAGATAAAATCCCAGGCTTTTTTAAGCCTAATAAATTGTGTTTACCACCAAGGCACTCAACCACTACAGTGAAGGTGAAGCTTTAGAAATATCCTACCTTGCGAGAAGCATTTTTGTCTGTGCTCTCCACATCACCGTCCAAGAATGGCATGGCAAATGAGCTGAGATCCTGCCAGGACAGAGAAGAAAAATTGAAGTCCTATATTAATGTCTTCTTCCTTCCATCAGACCATCCCATGATTGTAGCCCGTGGTTTTATTTCCAAAGTGCCCACTGCTTTACCCATAGCGATTACTGGTAAGCAATAACATGGGCTTTGATCATTCTTTTTGGCTGTGAAACCAATGGCAGATGTAAGTAACAAGTGAATAGGGAGCCCTTAGCAGCACTTGCACTACATCACCATGAAAAAGCACCTGTACAGCCAAAGTCAAAAGTCCTGTGCTAAAACTTTCAAGGGGAGGTACCCAAATCCCACAGAAAAATTCGTGGGAGATTACAGTTTAAATACAGCCACTTCCTCAGCAAATGGCCTATCTTGCCTTTAGTGGGGTGTATAATCTTAGTTTAAAGAGTATTTATGGCAATAAACAAAACCTGAATGAGAATATGTCAATCTTCTGAAAAATATGTAACATATATAACAGAGGGAGAAAACAAAGACACAGTGCTTGGGGAGGAAATAACCAATTCACTTGCACAAATGAGAGAGGAGAACCTAATTCTGAGCAACTAAAGACAATAAAGCTGTAAGAAAGGCACACATGCTCATCTTTAACTAACAAAAACAAACTGCAATTATATTCTACCTCCTGCCGTCTGTTCTGTTTATGATACTTTGTGTTCCAGCCATGGGTTTTTAGAGCTCCTTTCTACATGCATAAGGAAATTACATTAGTGTCAAATTTAGCATGTTTGATTAGAAAAGTAGATAATGAGTAATTCTATGACCAAAACCATGGGGTTGCCTAATTCTGTGTGCTGAAGAACTAAGTCTTGGATCCCAAATCTTGATCTAAATGTCAGAAACACCTCCCCAACACAGAATCTCCCAGATGCAAGGCATCACCCTTTCCAAGTAATGATTCAGTGCTTCTCTACCACCACATCTGCATCCCATTTAAAATAGTTCAAAACATAAATAAATAGCAATTTCACATAAACCTAATCTGAGATTAAATAGAGTTTAATTAAAAATTAGCACCGGCTGGGAAGTCTGCAAGGCTTGCTTGCCTTCATAATTCAGAGCAGCCACAGGTCTAATCACATCACATTGTGTAATCATACTAAATCCAAAATATGCTCAAAAATGTGTAACTCGGGCATAATCCTTACAAGTGTTTTAAAATATTCTGGTTACATAACGAACAACAAAAATAAGGAACAAAATATTGAATTACTGGAACTGAAGCACATGGGAGTAATTCATGCCAAGTTGGAAAAAAAAAAAAAACCAAAAAAAACCCCAGCAGCAGCCAGGCTTGGCCAAGCTGGCCCCAAATCATTAGGCCACAAACCAAAGTATTCATGACAAATTAGTATGCTCCCAGCTCTATCTGTGCAAACTCAGTGGGAACTATCTACAAAGGCCCAAACTACAAAGCACCAACCCAACTACGTAACTTCACCTTCATTGCCATGCTTTGGCATCTGTGTTTCACATCACCTTTGTTTGCAAATGAAAACATAAGCAAACACCTCAAAACCAAAATAAGAGGCAATTTGTTTGGTTTAGATTGTCACTGTTATGAAGATTTGACAGAGGCTGAACCAGGCACCGCAGGACCTTAAAGAAAAGCTTCTCTATTAATTTGCTTATTCTTATGATTAGTTAAGACAAAATGACTTACATACTCCATATAAAAATTATTCAGCCATAAATGGCATTTATAAACACTGTCAATAAATGGATTATTATTCCTACTTCATATGTTACTGCAAGACTGAAGTGAAGGATCTCTGTGAAGAAGTTTAAAAGCCTAATGGAAAGTTACACAAAAACATAGCCCCTCGTGTTTACTTTAATTTAGCCAAAGGATTTACCAACATTTTCCTCTACCCATCTTCGGTAGTGCAGAAGCTGGAATCTGATGTGTGCTAAGCCATTTTCCATGGAATAAATCAAGGAAATAACCTCTTTTGAGCTCCACATATTAGTGGCCCTATATTGCTACTTGTTGTAATCCACAGAGAGAAAACCTGCTGTTTGGGAAGGCTGGAGACTGGATGGAAGAAACTGGCTTTAGGGGGACACGCATCTAGTAATCAGAGTTGAAAAAGCTGTTCAGGAAACCTGAAACAGCTGGGAAAGAAACCATAACTTCTTCTTTTGAGCAGAAATCTTCAAAAACAGGAGGGGGTAGGTAGGTACAACTGTTTTCCTAGGAGCTAAATTTCAGTTCCCAGTTACAATTCCAAGCTTAAAAACATGTATATATTAAATTCTAAAGTCTAAAAACATCATAAAACCCAGCTGATAACTCTGTTCTAATTTGTAGCTCTCAGATATGATGGAGATATGCTTACTTCATCTGTCTTTAAATGCAGAACAGGAGATCTCTACTTGTAAGCAGAAATAACTGGAGCTATACCTCTCTGGACAGCATGAGACCTTTCTTTGTTAATACAGGGCTGGAGGACATTTTGAACAGGATAATAATTTTAGGACTTTTAGTCCTGTGATAAAGTCTGTAATTGTAGCTTCTACCTAACAATTTTTTCATCTTTCACTTTCTATATGCAAAGGCAACCATTTACAGAAGGAAAAAAATACATATATCAAATGCCAGGCTCCAAATATTGCTCTCTCAATTCCAATCTGTTGGTTAAGCAAGGAAATATTAGATGCTTATTTTCTCTTTGCATGTATCACTGCAGAATACAGACTAGATATCTATTTCTTTCTTGTGTTCCTCTTCATCTAGAAGTACGTGTGACGATGCAGTTCATGATACAGTAACTCTTTAAAAAAAAAAAAAACAAAAAAACAAAACAACTCCAAAAGTGTTGCAAAACACCACAGTACTTCTTGACGGGCCAATGGTGCAGCCTCAGCTCTTATCACATATCTGACTGCTCTGATCTTATGCCAACTAATACATGTTGAAGGCTCACTCTGCCATTAACCTGGGATTGAAACTGTTCTTAGACAGCTCTCCAGCTCTGCTTACTGTGCTTGGAATAAGTGTCCTGGAAAATCACATGGTTCTGGAGAGACATTTAAAAAACTTCTGCCAAAGGCATACAGTGATGTGTTGGTACGAGGAAGAGTGCTTCTCGTTTGAGACTGCAGAGCCCCGGCTGAAGAACAAACAGCATCACTCCCTGTATCCATCAGTCCTGTGTTATATCCTCGGATAAACAAGTTCTGTAGAGACCGCAGTCTATGATCATCCCTGTAAGAAACAAAGGCCGCCAGAGGTTGTAGCTCCTAGTGCTGCTAACCTGGAATTAAGAGTATGCAAAGTCTGTTTTGCAAAGTTGTGTTAGCTTTCCTGCCATGCTCCTATTCCTCAGTCAGTCCTTCACATAGCTCAGCGCTGTCTGACAGCCAGATATCACTCCTACCATCTCCAATTAGAAAAAATGACCTCTTGAGCAGTTTAGATTTACTTTACAGCCACAAAGCTGCTTCAGATTTATTTTGTTTTCAATCCACTTTTATTTATAAGAGGTTATCATGGCAGCTCCTGTTATATTTGCTGAAGAATACAGCCCCAGGGACATCAAAGCATTTTCCAGAGGACAGCAGAGCTGTGACACAGCAAAGCCATGGCTCGGTGCTCCTGCTACCAGCCAGGCTCCCTCCTGGGGAGGGCAATCTCCCACACCACCTTCTCAACAGGTGATTTTCCAGGACTTTTCTTATTGATAGCACAGGAGGTTAATGGATCTAAAAAAGCAACTACATTGACTTTATTGTATTTAATAGGCTTGTCTGCTGCTTTAGTTTTTGCAGGGTATAAGTCAGGATAATACAGTCTGCAAGTGCACTTACCTTCTCTACCCCTTCTTTCCCTATTTCCCCGTGGGGGAGAACAGAATCTGGAAGGTTACATATTCTTCGCACTAATTTCTCCTCCAAAGGTGAGACTAATGCTAAGGTGATTCTAGTCTTGGTTACCCCTACATCTAGAGGGTGATCCGTCCTAATTCCAGCTCTTTTTCCTTCTCCTTTCCTTTTATTCCTTATATCAGAATACTTAGGATTATGTAAAAAGAAGGAATAATAAAATTTTTGTTCTTTGATATTCTGGGAAAACAAACAACCTTTTCTCAGAAATGTTTTGGAGAATAGGAAGGAAAACCACATTTTAGGATACAGAAAGCAAATATATTGGCTGGCATAGCATAGCCAAATAGCAACAGGAGCAAGATTTGGTTAGCCAAGCCATTTTTCACCTTTTCCAGCCAGTTTCACTGTTCCTTTCCTTACTGGCGAGGATTCCTGCCAAAAAGGCTTGCCCAGACATGCTGGTCTGGATCCTGCTGCAATTGGAGACCTTGGTGTCAGAAGAGGGCTTCCAGCAAATCTGTTGTGGAGGCTGCAAGCTTAAATAACAGACCACTAAAGCCTTGAATCCAGTAAACAACACAGAATAAACAGGATACTTTTTTAATTATTGTTTTGTTTCAAGGCTACTTTGGCAGCTAGGCTGATAAAGCTTCTCTGCAATGGCTGAAGCCAAGGAACCAGCAAGGCACTCTGGGGCATGTTGTGATTGAAAGGTCAGAGACCAACTTCCAAGGTATTTTGGGTGGAAGTAGGACCTTTTTATGGCCCTGCTCAACAGTGGTCCAAAATTTCAGGGCTGGGTATCAAAAGAATATTTCACAAACAGCTCCCTGCTGCCATCCTTTGCAACTGTCCCTTCAAAGGCAAGGCATGGCCATGAACAACATGGTCATGTGAAATCTCTGCCCATGGTGGTGGGTCTATGTCCCATGAACACGGTCAACTCTTTGGCCATGTTTCAGAGGTGACTCAGGTCAGAACAGTTTCACGGTAGCCCTGTGGTCCATCTCTGCTGAGAGGCTGCGTTCCTCAGCTATAAGCAACTTCAAAGTCCTAGCGTAGGTAGCATCATGCAGTCCTGACTACTGATGGTGTCACCTATGAGATATTATTCTTCTGCTTCACTGAGTTCTATATATGCGCTAGGATTGCACCAAATTTAAGGATGTGAAATGCCTGCCAGACATTACAGTTTCTTTTTACAACATAACTCAAGCAGGAGGTGACACTTTACTAAGACAGCTTTTCAAGATGGGGAGACAGCTCCTTTAATAAAATAAACAAAGAAAACAAGATACAGAGAAATTAAGCTGAGTGCTGACAAAAGCCCTGATCTTACAAAAAATTGCTAAAAGCTGCACTCCTCAGCATCACACCTTAACAGGGCTCTCCGTGTCTCCTCCTCTGCTAATGTTACTGAGGTAAAACTACTTCAACTATCCTACCAAGGACAAAGAAAGTCAGGATTTTTATTAACATTAGTTGTGAATGGTTTCTTTCAGCTCAGTCTGCACCCCAGCAGATTTTTTTTAGCTCAATCTTGGATTTGTACCTATTACAAGCCTATGTAAAACTCTGAATAGCAAATACGCTAAAAATGCTAATAGCTTGTGAGCAGAATCCAAAGTTTGAACTCTGTGGAATAGAGGGCATAGCTTGGTAGCTCTGATTGAATAGAGAATTTTCTTCTTTTGAGAACAACCCTTTCTAGAAGCCTTTGAGGATTTATATCAAATCACTCAATTATTGCACAAGGAAAGATTCAAAACTGACATGCACAGGAATTTCTGTCCTTTTGTTTTTGTTGTTTTGATATACTAGTCATAGTATAGTATAATAAGACTTGCTACATTGCTTTATTCCTTTAGGAGTAGGTTGCTCATTGCTTTGCTTTTCTCCCTCCCCCATACCATCTAGACTGCAGCATGTGTTTTGGAGACAGATATATAAGTCGTACTGTGAGACTGAGCATGCTGGTGACTAAGTCTCGGTATGACTCAATGGGAGTGGGCAGTAACAGATGTACAAAGCTGGTTAGATTTGTGCAAGCCAGCTTTGTACTTCACAAGGCTATTCCAATTTATTTGTTTGCTATTACTTTTAAGACTATTCGTATTAAAAAAGAACGATTGAGTGGGTCTGGAGAGTTTTGAGATGGTAGAAATGAGAAATACAGGCTTGATTTTGTCCGCAGCATGAACATGCGAGAGGCAGCATGGTCCAGAAGTCACCCAGGTGACTGTGCAGGACCAGCTATGCGCACTTCAATGTCAAGGTGGATACAGCATCAGATTGGAAGTAACAGAGGGTAAATCAGCCTAAATGATGTGCCTGGAAGAAATGGGAAATATTCAGTCCCAAAGATGCATAATCTAAAAAGTTAGGGAGTATTGGCTGGCTGAAATCTAACCCAGATCTCGGTATGTGAAAATCCCCATCCATCTGGTGAGTATTCGATGTCCTGTATCAAAAAACCCGCATATGAAAACTTTGCATAAGAAAACCAGCCTACATGTAATTTCAAGGCATTTCTTTCAGCTGCAACAAGAAACAGTACTAAAGAGCTACTGAAGCCACTTCTTCCGTTCTCACCCATGGGTCACCTGGCTTGGATTGCCACCACATGGTCCAAAAGAGCTGCTAAAACTAAGAATTTCAAGGGGAAGGGGATAAAGAGAGCCATGAAACCAATAAGTCCTTGAAATTTCCCTGAAAACAGCTGTCTTCCAAGCTGTTTTTCCTGAGTTATCCTGATCATGGGATACCGGCAGCCTCCAGCACACCCCTCTTCATTTCTAAACCTCTTGACTGATCCTGACAGCATTAATGTCCAGCAGTGTACAGCAAATTCACCTTTTTTCTTCTAAGGCTGTAGACAAGGCTTATCAACAAGAACAACGGCCAAGAGATGGTGGATTGTTTTTTGTTTTGTTCTCAATCTCAGACTTAGATTACTAGAACACATTCCTACGCTGTTCACGGAAAAAATGAAATTTTCTTTCAAGCTTCATGCTCTCCTGCCAGGGAACACCGCTGTATCTTCTTGGTGATTCAGCCTTTGCAGATGAGCTGAGCACAGATAGCCTGGGGTGGGATGCAATCAGTTCTGCCTGGAGCCCTGTGATGTTCATAATGTCCAGAGAGCTCCAGGCTGTATGGAAATGCTCTGATGAAGGGTACTGCTCTCCACCTCATCACTAAATCCCAGACCAACATTAGGGGCTCTCTGACAAAGCCTGAATACGATCCCCATGCACACGACAGCCTGGTTTGTCAGCTCCTTCACACCACAAACCACACAGCGCGGTGACTGGCAGCATGTTTATTACAACGGCAGATGGACAACCTAGCAAATGTGTAAATAACAAAATGTCATTTAAAAAAAAAATAAAAGAGAAAGTGAGAGAACAGCAGAGAAAGCAAGTCAGGGAGGAAAACAAAATTCTCAATATTCCCTGTGACACTACGATCCACACACAAACTCATTATTAAGTGCTATTCCTCGGTGCTCAGCTGAAGACAACCTTTCTCTGGTGAGACATTTCCTCCAAGAAGCACCCAAACTTAAGAGACACAAGGTGAAAGGAGAAGATAACATACCTCAGACCTGCAAAATGTGGTCAGGTGAGCAATGAGGGAATTAAGAAACAACAAAAAGACATGACTATAGGGAAGGACTGCAGGAGACTGGAAATCTTACCCTTCAGATAGCACATACTCAGTGCCAACAGAATTGCTTTCCAATACTTATATGGCTGTCTTACATAAACAAGACACAGGATCCCAATGTATTTGCAGAGAAAAGCACGCATTTGCTATAAAACTTAACTTCAGCAACAGTGAAATAGCAGAACCGCAGGAAACAAAAGATGATTTTGCCATAATGTAATGAAAACACTTGAGATGCTGCAGCATGGGGGCAATCTGAAGGGGATTCAAAGCAAGGATCATCATGAGGCTTTCTAAATCTTCTCTACACTTCAGCTACTTTAAAAGTCAATGTGGTTTACATTTTTTATGTTTTTCTCCACTATCTATAGGCCAAATCTCTTCAAAAAACATTTCCTCAAGGAAGAGTAAAACAAAACAAAATCAGAACTGAAAACCTCCAGCTGATGGCCTTATCCGAGAAGGACTTGCAGGGTTCTCCCTTGCATATATATGACTAAAAAAGGTGACATTCACACCAGGCGGAAAATCTCTGTTATAAATACTTGAACTGCAACTCTTTTTTGCAGTTCACTGCATTTAGCAAAACAGCTGCCTGTTGCCTCCTCTTTACATTCTTGTCAGTTAATAACCGTGAATAATCTTAACAATCAGAAGAAAGCTTATAGCTGGAAAGCCAGGCAAGCGAGGGACCTGCTCTGATCAAGTAGCCCCTCAAATAAAGAAGAAAGAAAAAAAAAAGTGTAGAAGCAAAAAGGAAATTAGGCAAGGAGAGGAAGAACAGGATGGCTCTGTGCTTGGTGTGCTGAAGACCTGAATGGGAGGTCAAAGGGGACAACACATGGAGCCCACAATGAGGGAAGATTCCCCTCTTCATGCTTTTCTGACGCATTTTCCTACATCACTCTGCAGCTGCAGAGAATAATTTCACATCTACAAAGTTTACAGTCACTTTGCTGTAGCTTTTCTTACAGTTTTAGCACTACGTGTAAGAAGAGATCAATACATACAATATGCTTTATTTCATAGGCTAAACTTTTTTCTTTTCCCAAAAGAATGGATGTCTTCATTCTTCACTCCCTGAACTCCTTATTTAAAGGTGCATTTTGCTGAAGCTGGCAACATAAAAAGCCCTCAAGGACAGAATAAAGCTCAAATTCTGAGAGATCATCTAGAAAACATTATCACATTCATAGTACAGTACTCTGTCCTAAATCCAGCTTATATGTCTTTCAGGTCTCACCCTTGGCTTTGAGCTGAGAGATGCTGAGATTTGGTACCATTATTATTTTTTCCAGTTAGTGGTGCCATGTAATACTAATAAATTACATTACATCTTTCATCCTGTGGGAATCCAAACTGCTTTACAAACTGCATATCCAGTCCAGAATAGCTTCATGGATGGACTTAAGTGATGAGACTTTCATTGCCTGTCCTGGCTTTCTGGTTTACCTCTGGGAAGGCATCAAGGATGGGATATCTGTCACCCAGCTTCAGCCATGCAAAACGCTATTCATCTACCCCACACTTTTTGTCCAGCCTAGAGAACAGGGAAAAGCCAGCATCTCCAATGGGCAATTTGCTCCCATTTGCCTGGTATGGGAGAGGCTGGACAACTTGCTTAAACTTTAGATGATTCAACATAGGATAAATGAACCCTGCCTCTTACCTCTCCCTCTTTACTACTGATAAAGTGGGAATAAAATAACTTCTTTTCCTTTCTGTTCTCTATTTAGAAAGCAAGCTGTCCAGACAAGGGATTGTGTCTTACTACTGGCATGTCTACATGGCAATCGCAAGCATGGTTTACACCAGCTCACTTTCACCCAGCTCCACACAGCACCGATAAAAGTGTAGTCATGACAACACACGGCTTAGCGTAGGCTGCAAAATCCCCACGGGAGGTTGAGTAAATACCCCAGCAATTTAGCTCACTTCGAGCTCCTCGCTCCCGCCGTTGTATGGGTGTCAGGACTCAGACGGGCTAATTTAAGCCCAGCTTCAATCATGTCTTTGCTTGCAGTCTAGACACACTGTAGGCATCCATACAATGGGCAGCACAATGAGGTCCTAAGCTCTGTTGGCATTTCTAAGTGTTACTAAGATGTACATTTTCTTTACACAGCTTTGGCTGCTGTGTAGAAAACAGGGTGAACTCTTTGATGGGGTGAGCACCCATTGGAGTGAAAATGAAGGAGCCACTGTGTCCAACTGAAACAACTAGAATTTAAATTTTAAGAAAACAGGCCAGCTATACAACCTCTGAGGAAAACATGTTTGTTAAGCGAATTGGCATGATCTAAGGGAAATGTCCAAGGGATGGTATATCTCGTACTTCCAGGCCTCCTCACACCAACCCCTGGGCACTCATTAAGGTTGTCTCAAGGGATGTGCTTCAAAAAGCATCACAGCTCTGCTCAGAAAAAGGTGTTAGAAGACACAAATGACCACCTCTGGAAGAAAGATGGATAAAATATTTACCCATCTGGAAAATCTTGTGAACAATGAGACAAATGGAAGAACACAACAAAGGGATTACTCACTCTCACTTGAAATAGCCATCACTGAAAATAAGTTTTTGCAGTGGGTCCAGTTTGGAAATAATCTTCATATGGAAAGGGAAGGACAGAAATAACACACACTGAGTTTTTTCTAATTACTGTACATGCAACGCTAAAATTTTAAGGTGATATTTCCCCAAATAAACTGCAGGCTTCTTTCAAGGGCTATCTATGGCTTTCATTGGGGGTTTTTTTGTTTTTTTTTTTTTTCCCCTAGAAATTGTTCCTAGTTTAGATCCAGTGCAGGGAAAAAAGCCTTACAAATGAGCCATATTCACTTCTGGGTCCTCTAGTAAGAGTGTTCTGATTTTAACCATCTTATTCTTCATGTGCGCATTTAAGCATCATGATTACAATGGACCTACCTGAACATGCTGTGGAGAAAAGACAAACAAACACACATTCAGGTAAATCCAACTGAAAACTTAAGCTCGATATCTACATATACATGTTGCCAAAAGTAATTTCTGCCCTATGCAATGGTTTTAAAACCCAGCAGACACTGGTGAGCTGAAACAGGCAAATCTGCATTTGATTTGGCGGGCAGTTTGTGCATCAAAATGTGTCAAGAAGCATTTGATCCTGCTTGGAGAGTGTGGGAAACATTTCCAAGTTAGCAGGACACCCTGGACATGGTGACAGATGGGCAGAGTACAAGCCTGGCACAGGAGAGGCCATTTTATAACTGGCTGTTGCTCCAAGCCATGCGGCAGACAGTCCAAGCCCATTTGTCACAAAAAAATAAAGCTCACACTGGAATTACCAAACCACGGTGCAGGGAGAGCCTCTGCCCGCGGCTCACCCTGGTACGAACACCCACCCTGACAAGGAGCATCACCAAAAACCTCCCACAAATCAAACAAGCACCCAAGCAGGAAACAAAACTAAGCAAAAGACAACCAAACCAATTTTTTTTCTCAAGGTGAATTAAATCCACAAGCAGGACATTTTGATTTAGAACAACATTTTTTATTCTTGCTTGGCTTTTTATTTTCATAGAAAAATACTGATTTTTTTCCTCACTACCAAAAATTAAGTTAATGCAAGTAATAAGGCCCTAAAAAAATACTGGTTATTTTTTTCTCATCAAGAATGTTGATTTCTATCAATACATATCGAATAGCTGTACAACTATTAGTAAGAATTTAAATCCAAGTTTTATTAACATTCATTTTGAGCTCTATTAGGAATGGAAATTGGACTTAGAATTGCAATCAGGCACTAGAAGTCATTAAATACCTATTTGAAAAGTGTCTCTTACATCAGACCAAGATCATAAGTTTATCAAAACATGTATCAGTTCTAAAAGCAAAAGCATTAGCACCTACAGTGAGAAACAGAAACAAACTTCACCGGTGACTATATCCTCCCAGATGTAGACATGCAGAGCTCATCTGACAGGGCATAATTTTTTTTTTTTACACACATATAAAACATGCTTTCATATAGGAGAATATATATGGCAAACATATATAATCATATAATGTGTGTATACAGACATAACAACAAGCTCTTACAGGCTTTTTAACTGCCATTTCTTTTAAATTTAAGATGATTAAATATTTCTTGGCTCCAAATCAGCTTGTCACTGGACCTACTTGGGTGGCCAAACATGCTGAAATGACACAGGGATTTTCTCTTCCTGATGGAAAACCAGTGGCTGTTTGCTGCCTGAAGCAAACTCTGGCTACAGGTGATTTCCACCAACTCTGTCATTTGCCTTTAAAGGTTTGCAACAATACTGCTTTTCATTCTCCTAATTTCTTCTTGATGAGTGTCAGACATCCTAGTACAGATTGATGGAGTGGGTTTTGGGGGGGTGGGTGGTTGTGTTTATTTCAAACTGTGGCATTTTTCAGAATAAATATATTTTTATTCCACTCCCAGTAATAAAAATAGACTAAATTAAAGTGCAAAAGAGTCCTCTTTTGCTGGGTTTCCTGCTGCCTCCCTTTGGATCAAGGGTTGGCCCCATGTCAGCAGGATCCATTTCATCCTCCTGCCCGTCGTTCCCTCTTCTGACAGATGCTCCTGCCCCCCCAGACTCCCAATTTCGGCAACTTCAGATTTCTCTCACCTCCCAGGGCTGCTCAAAGTCAGTGCAGCCTCTGCTTTCCAGCATCTTGTAGACTCCCAACTCTTCAGCCCATACAGGGGATAGAGCTGAGGGTGAAATCTCTTCCCCAAAGGCAGATACCTAATCTCTCCTGTGGCCTTTAACAGCAGCTAAAACACAGTGACCAACAAGCAAAACACACAAGATGCTGGCAAAATACCCTGCATCTTAAACTAGAATAAATTTCAGTTGCTATTCACCAAACCCCTCCCATCACCCCCCTAACGGAGCACCTTTAAACCCTTCAGGCTTCGGGTCTGATCCCAGGAAAGAGTCAGCCTCGTTATTGGACATTCATTATCTCACAGGTCCATTAATTGCAGCGCAAATTGCATGTGCTCAGCATTAATTCTGGTAGTGGAAAGGGAAAAATGCAAGAGGAATGCATGAAGCCCGTAATATGCCTCTTTATCCTGACAAATCTCATCAAATATTAAATTAAAATCAATAAGCAAAACAGGAGTTCCTAAAAACCTGCGATTTGGGGTTTGCAATGACTAGCCACAGCAATTAGTTGCCCAGCAGTTCAGGCTGCTCTGAGATGAGCAGTATGAGAAACAAGGCATTGCAGGATGCAGAGACCAGATGGTTTTAGGCTGAAATTAAATAAACACCCCCCAAAAGATAATCTCTCTTTCCAAAACACTAAGTAAAAGTTATGCAAGGAAAAAAAAAAACCAAGTTACATTCTTTAACTAGATAAAAGAACATTTTGTTCAGCCTTGGAGTATCTATTGTAATTAAATGCTCTAAAAACAGGACAACAGCCCTGTGCCAGCCATGCATACAAAAGAGACAAAACGCGATGAAAAAAACCCAAAATACCCGAGAAACATGCATTTCTTACACAGCCTGAAGAATGCTTGCCTCTCGGCAGAGTTCTGCAGTGCACTCAGACATCCACCTAAATGAATGTAAAACCTATTCCCCCTGCTAAGATAAATAAATTTAAAAAAAAGAAAATCAAATGCAAAGAAACCCACAGACAATCGAGCCCCATTCTGACTTACAGCTCTGAAAAATCCTGCAGTCTGGCTGGAAACGTCCATTGAAGAACTGCATTCAAAGCTTTTCCCTAAAGGCAAGCGCATTTAAACATCTCGGGCTCTGCTACTGAAGCTGATGCTGCAACAGATGGGGACCAGGGCTGGGTGTGTTCCTCCTTCCCATCGCGGCACTGCGAGAGGATGGCAGGAGCTGTAGGTAACTCAGGAGAAGGCAGGCGACGGTTTTCTCCCTCGCTGCAGGCTCCCTGCCAAAAATGCTTTAGGCATCGCAGGATTCGATTACGTGACTGCAGCAACCTGCCACATTAACTCTGACGGGGGCCAGCGACGCACACGGACGGTACAAGCAGGTAATTAAGCGCCGTATTGGGTGCATTAGCTAAATGTTGTGGGTCCACCAGGGAAGTTGGAGAGTTCAAATAACCGCAGACGTTTTTAATGGGATCAGAAGAAAAAGGGATCCTGTTTTCAATGGCAGAAGTTTCAGATAACTGAGGCTGCATCTGCATCAGTATCTAATACTTGGGGGAAGGCAGCACAGAAGCAGCAGATGCATTTTCACCTGCTGGAGTATCTGCTGCACCATAACAGCCTTATTCCCCACTTAACCACAAGTCCACTTTGTAGCTGTACAAAAGTGACATTCTTTCTCCAGGCTTAAGTTCTCCCATCCGCAGCATGAACAGAGGAAGACTTAATTGACTTTGTAATTTATTATAAAGACCTCACTGGGAAAACACAGTGTCCGAGCGCAAAGTGTAACATTACTGTTAAAAGTAAAGATAATAGCAGAGATTTTGAAAGGGTATCATGTGAGCAAGTGCTAGCAGAGCAATGCAAACTCTCCCAGTAGGAGCTGAGGGACGGTGGGGATCTGAGTTTTCTTCTTCATCAAGGATTATTTGACAAATCCCTCTTTATAATCATGTTCAGCTTTGATTACTCCACCAAGCAATCTCGCAGTGTCCTTTACTGGCAAAGAAGTCACACCCCCAGACCATGGGGCCATATCCTTGGCCAAGACGCTATCGAAAGCTGCCACAGATGAGGTCACCTCTGGTAGAACAAAGATAACATGGAGGCAAAAGGCAGAAAGATCATCTCCGCGGCTTCCAATATTTTAACAAAAGGCATCAAAATACTCGTGCAGTGAACTGACACCTCTCTGGAGAAACAGGTGGCCGGATCCTGAGCCATGAAGCATTGCCAATCCTTTCTTGGCCATTTCAAAATAACATTTGTGATGATATATTGAAATACTCTTTAACACGGAGGGTTTGCTTTAATTAATGGCTACTAGTCACTAAATCATTACAGTGAGGTGGGCTTGGCTTATGCATCACTCTCAATTTATTTATCCTATTCGTCACAGGATCCTGCACCCCTTTGCAACTGGGTGAAACCAAAACCGCCCTTAATTCTGTATAAATCAAATAATAAATGTCACTGAAGCCAGGCAGTTTTTCTTCAGTAGCAACAGAGGTGAAGTCCAGCTGATGCCCCTCGTGTGCCAGGCAGAGAGCACATGCTAGGAAAAGGCCGCTGCCCTCCCTTCCCTCGGCGTGTTAAGTGCATCTGATAAAACAAGTCCCTTTGGAGCAAAAAAGCTGAAAATGGTACATACTGTTCACTTGCAAATGGCAGCTATTACTCGAACTATTTTAAGACAAGCTCAGTGGCAGCCCTTTTTAACAGAGAAATGAACAAATATTTAGCGTTCAGAAGGTTTTTTCCCCAGCTAAATGAGTATTTTACGCATGCAGAATATACAAATAGTTTAAGAAAATAAACAAGCTTCCTCTTAAATTCTGTTTCAGGGGTACCAGAGAAACCAGTCAACCAGCTGGAGGAAGCAAAACACATTTGTGTCTCTCCCACTTGAGCTGTAGGGGAAAGGAAGGCATCTGTGGCTGACCTAGAGAGGGCAAAAGGGAAGACTGCATTCGTCTTGGAATAAAAGAGGTTCTCCTACAAGCCAGACTGCAAAGCAAGGTTCAGCTCAAATGCTTCCCTGTATAGCTAACTTAAAAGGATTATTCTGATTAGAGATCAGATCGAATAAAAGGGGTATTATCAGCCAGGAAAATGTCCCATATCCCTAAATCATCCCTTTCAAATCACTCACAGGGCTCAGTTTGATGTAGCCAATTTCAAGAATCACCCAGACCTATTAAGCTGGGGTTTTTAAAAAATTAATCTGCAAAACCGGTTCTGGTCTCAAAGTCTGATTTGGCACAAATTCTACCTCAGAAACATGCCTTTTCCTCCCCCACCTTTGGATAAGGAGCACGAAGCAGGAGAAACAGATTGCACAACTACATCTCAGATAAGCAGAACAGTTAATGGTTTAGATACCGTTTCATAAATATTTGCTGAACTAGGTTTTGGTTTCTGTCCAGTTTCTGACATCCACGAAAAACACTGAATAATGTGCCATTTTCTTTCATCCTTCTGGGATGAAAAATAGGCAGAGGGGTTTTATTGTTGTCATTTCTTACCATTATTTAATGACTACTCACATTTATGTTGATGTGTCCTGCCAAAGAAACCCAAGCTATTCTTGAATCTACAGGCCTGAGGTGTCAAAATCACATTTCTGTAAATAGTGATGTATTCTTTATTAATTAATTAAAACCTGTCTTATGACTGAAATAGTCCCAGTTCAAATACCTGTGCTCAGATGTGGCTGGCTAGGCAACTAGTGAAGATCTGAGAAAAAACAACTTGATTTCTAAATAAATACCTGGTTTCAAATTGGGATTTCAAGTGCATGTGCTCTGATCAGAGATGCCAAGGCTCAGGACTCAAATGCAGCAGCCTCAGTGACAAAAAGCAGCGGTGAGTTAGTGTACAACATCTTGCACAAGATGGTGCAACATGAGAAATCACCCAAATAAAGTCATTAAATTATGTTTTCAACTGTACCTTATTGACAAGTTCTAGGAGTCTCTATGAATAGGGATCCAAAATTCCAACTGTTTCTTTATATGTTAAGAACAATGTATAAGCCTCCACAAAATGCTTTATATAATCTACATCCCATGCAAATAAACTTTTCAGATTTAAAATTTCTTTTTTCAGATTCTTAAGTCTTTGCATTTCAAGCTCAGCAGTTATTATTCATTTTATAACTACATGTCTTTAAAAAAGATTTCATTTTGGAGCACTTCTAGATCACTAACATATTTGGACTGACCATACGATTTTCACACTTTACCAGGCAGTAACACTGGGAGAGAAAAATCAGCAAAACCCACTTGTGCCTTTGACAGTGAATCAAACATTCACTTATGGCCCAAACACCAAACCAGGAGGAAAGCAGATTCACAACTACCACATTTTCACCAGTTTAAAGCTACAAAATTACTTGCTCAACTGAAACAGAGTCAGTGTTGTACCAGCTGTACCTTGTTTTTCCATTTGAAGAGTTTCACAGTTCTGGTTTGCAAAAATTCAGAGCCAGACCCTCAATCAGTGTCAGATTTGGTTGAACACAATTCCTGCACAATTCCCTTGAGCTGTTCCAAAACACCAACTCTATATCATCTTTTTGGTCCAAGTACAAGCCTGAAGTATCATAAATTTCAAACTGGCAGTACAGCAATCTTCTACAATTTCCCAGAGGATACTGAAACTGCCTGGCTATTGGTTGGTATTATTTATATTCTGTAATTTTCCACAAAGATCTGGTGGTTTTATAAGTACTACATAAATTAGATGAGTTCATAGGGCCTGCTTTCATTATAGTTTCCTTGTTCTTACTAGGCAAACAGTCCCTTGAAATCAATGGAGCTACTGTCTGTGAAGATACCACTCAGAAACACGGCAGCATATAGCTATTACTGAAGCACATGATGAGCCAGAGCTCTGCATGGCAGGGCAGGGCTTTTGTTCAGTGCATAATTAAGAAAGATTTTTCATATTTTTACAAGGAATGCAGTCATCATATTCATGGTTGCCCTATCCCCGCTCCTACTGAGTGCAGGCAGCAGCAACCAAAAGTGACCTGCAATACAGATGTGCACCACAGCAGCCTGCAGCCAAGAAGCCAACACACTTGGGGGATGCTCAGGTGAGAGAAGCAACTCCCTGAAGGGCAGGAAAAGCCACAGCAGCAGTTGGGACACCAGCAGAGACCAAGGGAAAGATGAAACGGGGAGAGAAAATTCCTGAACTGCACCATAAACTACACCAGCTCTTAGTAGGACACCCAAAGTTGTCTCTCAAGAGTTGATGTTTGGCAAAGGGCAGCTGTGATCTGCAAGGGTTGGAAAAGGGCGTATAAGAAAAAAAAAGCATTAAGACCCAAGAACAGGAGTTAGGGATGAACTGTGGCATCCATCCCCCCCAAATCAGGCAAAATTGGCAATCAGGGTGGCGGAGATAGTACAAAATGGAAAGAGAGGGGAGCGGAGAAAAATATCCCATGAAAAACAAAATCCACAGTTTATTCCTTTATCATCTCAAAGAATCACAGGTTTTTCTTTGCAATTTTTCAGCATGATCTACCAAGCAATGAACCGAATAGCTGGCATTCCTGACTCACTGCTGACGAGCCAGAAGGAGAGCAACCATGTGAGAAACACCAAACCCATCTCTCCTGGGGGAGGGAGCACCCTGCAAGCCTCTGCAATGAAGGTGGATCACACTGCGCCAGAGATGCCTCAGCCAGTTCAGGTACCAAAAGCAAGACATCTGCATGCTTGAATTAATACATCTAGTTCTTCAGCAGGACTAAAGCAGAGGGTTTTTTTTTTCTCTGTATTTACATATATACCCCAATGCAAGTGATATTGAAATGATTAGGTGTTCATACAATGACAGTATTGGAGGCTGCACAATAGCAGCCTTGTGCCTCGCTCTGCACTGACCCTTCCCACCGCCTTTCCCACCTCGTCCCGCTGTCTAGAGCTACGCAGATGGAGGGATGTAGCCTCTTTCCTATATCATGGTCAGGAGGAGGAGGCTGGAGGCACTCCTGGAGAGGTGCCAGCGCAGAGCTGTGCTGTGTCTGGGATCAACAGAGGTCTCCGAGTGACGGGGGAGAATTATGAGGGTTGGGCTAGGACATGGTGTTCAATAACTCACGGAGCGAAGGACTGACACTTTGGACTGTAATCCTCTATGATGGAGGTAAAGTCCCTCAGAGATGTCCTGATCTCCGAGGATGAATAAATCGGAGAGCAAAATTAATATCAGAGACTTGGTGGTAACTTGGTGATCCTTCATTCAGCCTTGCCCAAGGCATTTAGAGGGACTGCAACACTGGTATCAGCAATGCTCCGGGAGGTTTTGAAAATCAGAATTGTGCAAAACTCAAGTGTAGCGATCAGTGACCTGAATTACACCCTGTGGGCCAGCTCAGAGAGCCCAGCGCCTTCCTTCTCTAACAAAGGCACTGAATTTTAAAAGTCCTGAAAGAAAGGAGATGGGTCTTACCCTGCTTCTAGTGTACCCCTTAAGGGTTTGGCTGAGAAACACCCTTTGTGGAACAGAAATAGTCCCACAAGACAACAGAGGAAGGATGATACTGCAGCATCTGGAAATGGGAGAAAACCACATGGGAGTAGGAACTGGTGGGTTAAGAGTAAGAGCTCCAACCATGGGCTTCAGCAAAAAAATCCTTGTATATCTGTGTGCATACCCAAGACTCTTTATTGGGACCCATGAAACGTGTATTCTGCAATATGACTTTTCAGCTTCACTGGTCCCAGAGAGGGACCTCTAAGGACCAGCAATTCCATGAGGACATGGCAACAGCAGCATGAACAGAGATGCCTCAGCTTTGCTGCTGCCTCCTTGATCCCTGTGCCTTCGGGCTGCTTTGTGCTCCCCCACTCAGCAACGTGCACTGCTCTTGGGGGCTGCAGCTGCAACGAGGATGGGGGAGTCAGTGCCAAAAAAGCCAGGAGAATGGGGTGGAACAATGAGGCAGCAAGGGGAAAAAGGTGATGGTAATTAGCTCCACATAAAACCAGTCACACCTGAACTTTCTATAGTATTTTAAGCCTGGCTTAGAGTTTGTGGCTGAATACATATAATGCTACAGCACATCTGCAGCTCTCTGGAGAGCACTAATTATTTACCCAAAAGAAAACACCCACTACGATAACATCACAGCACAACTATCCAGGAATTAAGATGCTCCTGCACGCTGCACAGCATGTTTTATTTTCTTTGAACCTCATGATTATTTGTCACCCATCTTAGGACTTAGTCACGCTGGACGTTATTTCATCTAAATTGTCCCTGTGGCTCCAGGGTACAGGTAAATTACCCACATACTCACACCTTTGCACAGCCTGGCTAGGGACAGTATGTTCTTCACGTTGAGGATTCTGAGTTTTCTAAGGCACTACGAGCACGTAGCAACTTTGCTGCACGCAGGTTTAAACTATGCAATAAATAGTAACCATTAACTCTGAACTGAACCAAGAGCCCACCTACAAAAGGATAAAGTGGCTGCCTACATACAGTAATGAGCAGTTAAAATGTCATCAGAGGTTTAGAAGCTGAAGTACAAAGATCTCTGCTGGTATCAACCAGCTGCTGAAAAAAATGGAGGTAACAGCACCCTGCAGCATTTAAAGTAGGTCAGCACTGCCAGAAAAATAAATACCTTTAAATAAGTATATTGCAATGCAGAAACCTGACACAGTCACAAATTCACCATAAAGAATGCAGTAAACATATTTGTCAGCTTAATGAAAATAAAGTAAACCAGTTTACCCACTCATTTTCATTTAGAGGCATGCAGTGGTTGGAGGCTGAATGTAATGGGTACGAGCAACATGGACATCTGTAGACTGGCATGAACAATTTAGGAATAGTTACATCCACAATATTATGCCAGTTCCTATCGAAAAGAGCAGTCAGACTTTTGGACTGTAACTACAGATGATCGCAGGGATTTTTGGAATACAGATGGACCATTTACGTGAGAGCCAGGCTGTTTCACCTGCTGCCACAACACCTGCGGGTTGCCCAGCTCTCAGGGAAGGATGCTCCGGCATGGGCTGGGGCTGTTGGCAGAGCAGCCATGAAGGGAAGGGCTGGTGCTTGGGGCACTCGACTCCCTTCTGCTGATGCTGGAGCTCAAGGACCTCTCATCAGAGCCACGTTCCCTCCCCAAAAGGATGCAAGATGCTTGGAGGCAAAGCCCCACTGTTGTATTGTGGCATCCGCTAGCACAGTGGAAGGAAGCCATGAGGTAATGAGGTCTGAAATAGATGTCATTTATGATAAAAGTTCAGTGCTTATTTAACAGGCAGAAGCTTGCAAATAGCAATTCTGGATATAGGATGCCCCCGGTGAGAGTGCAGTTATTTTAAGATTAAATGTTCGATTTCCACCACAGGGACTTAGTTACAAAAAATAAAACAAAAAAACCAAAACCAAATAACAGCACACACAGACTTTAGGTTTTACTTCCTAATTTTGCCATGTCAATAATAATTTAAAATAATCTACCCCCACCGGAAAGAAAAGCATGCTCTCAAAGTCTCTGACCACAGGCAAGAACACTTTAAATACATCCTAGAAACAAAAGTTGCCTAAAGAAAAGTGAACGCAATTTGATTTTACAGAACCCAACAAATAAACAACCAACAAAATTTAAAAAATCAAATACAAGTATAAATGATCATTGCAGAAGAAAAGCTTATGTCTGTTTCTTTAGTATTCTGGTTTTGTTTTGGTTTGGTTTTTTGTTTGGTTTGGTTTTCTTTTTAAAGGTAAGACACACAAAGCAGTCACTAAAGGCATACATAAAAGAAGTTTTTTTTCACTTAAAAGGTTCATGAAATAATTTAAAAGGGGAAGTCTTTTAAAGGCTGTAAACTTTACACCCTACAAAGAAAAGGGTGTAATCTGTCACTCAATTCGTCTTATTCATACCCTGATCCTGATCAACAGGAGTAATAATGTGTGTGAATAAATATATCTATCTGAAAATATACACTATATATATAGCTACAGATACATATATAAAAGCTAGTGTTGCATGTGAATATTTTTAGGTCTTCCCACCTCCCATGGCCCATACTCCCTGTTACATCTATATTTTAAGTGATGAAAAATGGCTTTGTGGTTGAGGCTGACAGAGTATCCGTGTTTTATTCCCAGCCACCGCTTAGATAAACTCCAGCAGCCCCAAAGGCTAATGGGTCTCTCAATCAAATCTTGGCTAGGTTTGTTTAAGAAGAATTAAATTTTATGTTTTTTAACATACTTTGAGCATTTTCATGGAACTGGAAGAAATTTTTTTTTTTTTTAAACTTAGTACATTTGACACAATATTGGCTTAAACTCACAAATAAAATAGCAGCAGCAGCTACAACCCACAAACGAACCATCAGTTTTTTGATTCCTCACATTGAAGTCTTTTTCCACAGACACCTGGGCTTCCAGACATGCCCCAAACACCCCAGTCTGAACTAGGGGCAGCACCACAAGCCCCAAACCTGCCACGTTTGTTCAGCAAACTGGCCCAATGCATCATTATTGTACTGGCAGGGCTCAGTTCAATAAATGTTACTAAATTCCTTTCCCAGTTCAAATCCCATCCTCCTACCTAAGGAAGGGACACACCATGATATTAATAATTGTACTGTCAGTGTTTTCTTGGGGAGCTGAGCCTATGTGTGAAGATGAAGAAAACACGAACGTTAAAACCTTTCAAATTAGCAGGGGCCCACAGGCTGGCAGGGTACCAGCAGTATTTCCAATCCACTGGTTGCATAGCCGGGCTGCCTAGTTGAGACTTTTCCCTTTGAAATTCCCTTTCAACATTCTTGTTCATTCTTTATCTTTCATATACTGTTTACTGCACCAAATTGGGGACATCTCTACCAGTTTATGTGAACTGGCAAATAACCTACTAACATTACCGAATCATCTGGCCCTTTCATTTTCTGCTTACAAGGACTTCTGTCTTTCAGGCATCACCATTTTCAATTTACTACTCAACAGCTACTTCTCATTATCTACAGACATAACCCAGTCAACCTACTTCATAGAAGATTCCTGGCACTTATTTTAATTCTCGCAGGATAGCATTTGTGATTACAAGGTGTGCTGATATGAAAATCCCACCAAGAACATTCTCATTGACATTGTTAGGTTGCAGACATCTGAGATTAATTTCCAGCTGCACCTCACTTCAGTGAAATCAAGCAGTACAGCTGAAGAACCAGCCCTGAAGAAAACCAGAAGTTAGCAGAGATATCCCACTTTCATATCTATCATCACTTCTAACAAAAACAATCACTATAATTATGCTGCAAAAATACTGATGGCTGCAATTGGAATATTAAATTATGTCATATCAATTTAAAAGATTAACCAATTTGATCCAACATTCCCCAAGTCATAGAATAGCACAAGTTGGAAGGGACCTCGAAAGATCATCTGGTCCAACCTTTTGTGGGAAGGGTAGCCTAGATGAGATTATTGAGCACCCTGTCCAGTTACATCTTGAAAACCTCCTGGCATTTCCGTAACTCATAACCACTTTGTTATATCGCATCTGTGTTGGATAACATACGTCTAAAAGCTTGCCGAGCTTACAGAAATTACCCTGCAAGTGCCCAACTGCTTCCCTCCGGCTGTCAGCACTAGATTAGCTTCTGAACAGGAACAAGTCCCATAAACAGCAAGATCATCTGTTTTGAAAGCTGGAGACTGAAATCTTGTTTCTTGGGCAACATTCAGTAATTTGAAGCACATTCTTATGTGTTTGATAAAATGTCTTTTCCTTCCTTTCCTAGTGTTTATGAGTCTATACACATTTTCCAACAGGACCAGGCAGCTGGTGGTGGATGCGGGTCCCAGCCCCAATCTCCAAGTTGACTCCCTGCATGGCCCTGGGCAAAAGTGTGCTTCAGTCTGGCAGGTCTTATTTACTGCACTGATTTATCAGCAAGAATCACTTTTCCACACCAGGCTGTGCAGCTACTTTTGCAAAATGCAGGGGTATCAATTTAGAACAAGAAGGCATGACCACAACTCTTCTTTATTTATATTTACCAGGAAAAGGAAAAATCATTAATGGCTGTTCTCACAACTTTTCTGTATATAGGATCTTTTTCCTCACCTCTCTCATTTCTCCCCTCCTGGTTGTTCTTTGCTGCTTCTTTAGACTATATGCTATTCAGATAAACCACCTTTTAACAGAACATTATACAGTAACAAGTATCATTTAGTTTGATTATGATAGAAAGATAATAATATGGTATTAAATAAGGAAGCATCAAAGAACCTGAGAGACCATTTGGCCATGATACTAGGAGTAAGTATGACAAACATCACCTTTGGATCTTTATCAACAAACAGATAGTGGTTGAGGGCTATGCAAACCACTCCAGAAAGTCTTTCAACCTTGCCCTCGCTGTTGGATACCTCTGCAATGCTCCTGCCAAACATAATCTTCCCCTACAGTTCATTAACATATTCTGAAAAAAGAATTTTATTTACTTTAGAATATGTTAATTACTATGTGCATGTATTATTAGCAGCATTTTTTTTCAAGAATGCACAAGTTGTCAGCTATTTTGGAAGAAAAAAAAAGGAGGAATCACAGCTACAAAATACTCCTCGATTGCCCCCTCCTAGCACTTGAAGTGAAAACATTGTGTGTGGCATAATATGCCAGTTATAATGTCCTGAAACAGAATAAACATTTCCATCTACGTACAGCTGGAGATACCTGTTTCTCCAGGACCACTGCCTCTCTTCTTGATTGAAAAGCAGCTTTTGAAAAGAAATTTCCCAGTCTTTCAACCTTCCAGTCTAATGCTCCTGAAAAACCCATGTTTAACAAGTTGCAGGAGGTCCTTGGGGATCTCCTGCTGAAACTCTGACAGCACACAGGCATGTGTAATAAACTGTCTTCCACCTCAGCTACAGCTTTTTTTATGCAAGGTTTTTCTCTACATAATTCATTCCTTGGTGTTAGAGCCTGATTACCTCTCTTAGGACCCTCAGTACAGACTTCCACTGAAATTTTATCAGTGGACACTATGTCTGTGAAAGGAGTAAGAGAAATATCTCTAGCTTGATCTTTGCAACATAATCTTTCATTGCTTTTGGAAGCTAGACTGTGAAGTCAGATTTTTGTGTAATACAGTGACAACATCTCAAGCATCAGTAGATACAGAGCTATTTTGGTTTATTTCCTCTAGGGCAAGAGGAAAGGAAGCAGAAAGGAACTGGGAAAAGAAAATTAAATGCCTATAACTGCCTGGAAAACACCATTTCAAATGCTGATTTCAAGGTCATGGAAGGAAGTGACCACTGACTGGGACTATATTTAAATGTAATATGAAGCTTAATACTGTGCTTATTTTTAGGCAAGAATAATAACTATTCCCCTTTCTTCTGTACAAACTTGTTCCTAACAGACATCCTGTCCAAAGAGTGATCCAGGGCACCTTCTAACATAGACAGGAGTGCAGTATGATGCTATATGGCCGTCTGCAGGAATGTCAAGGTCTCTTATTTTTTCCTACCACCACAGAGATATTAGCAGTGCATTTCCACAGTGGAGTTTCCTCCCCCAGGTCCAAGTCCAACATCTATTCCAGTCAATGATGATTCAGGTATCGTGTCAGACTCTAGACTACATCCCAGCCGAAAGCCAGCCCAGCCAGCATCCCCCAAAATCTCTTAGCCTTTGCTTAATCTATCTGTGATAATTTCAGTTGTGGTTGTCCAAGCGACATCTTGCCCAGACAAGTGATTCAGAGCCATCCAGGGAAAGCTGAACACTAGCCACGTCCACTAATTTATTACATTGCTAACCTTCTTCTTGAATCCATTTCTCACTTCAATTTTACAAAAAATAGGTTTACCTAACTTAGTGCTAGAGTTTGAGGTTCATGTACTGAAAGGACAAATGTTATGTCCCTGTATGGACTGAATATTGGATCACTGGGAGAAGAAGAGGTGATTCACACGCTCAAGGTTAAAACAAATGGAGGGGTTTGGGACAGAAGGGATTTCCTCTTCTTCGTTCCTTCCTGCCCCAATGTGAAAGTGCTTTGTTTGGTTGTTTTTAATCTTTTTATGTGTGGTCCCTTTTCCAGGGCCACCTGGGAAATTTATCTAAAAAATTCTTCCTGCCAGGAAAGTAAATTTCAAAGTAAAAAGCTGACAGAACTCTTGATTACTCCAGTCCCTTTCCTGTAGCACATTATGGTGGTGGCTTTTGATTTTCATGACAGGTCTAAGCCTTGCTATTGGAAGCTGTGAAATGTGCTGTGGACTGTTGTGTGTCGCTGTGTATAGGGTGTAATAATGTTCTGTAGACCCTTCTAGCATGAAACCTTTGGAGATGGCCAGTACCAATGCTGACAGATGAGCACTTCTTAGAAAGAACTGGAGTCATTCACACTGAACAAAAAGCAAGCACAGCACTTCAGGGATGTATCTTCAAGTTTCCATCTCTCACACACATATACACACCCACAACAATATGCTCACTGGCAACAAGTGCCATTGCACACAGATCTTTCTAAGACACTCCATTTGTTGTTCTAAGCAACCACCAGATCAGCTTGTTCCTCCAGATGTAACCGCAAACATTCAGCTGCTTAAACTACGCTCTCAGGCCAAATTCATCTTTTTTTTTTGATTGAGGAAATGAGGTAACAGGACAATACAGAGCAGTCCGTAGCAATCTTACCCCACTACTAAACTTCTTCAGTTTATAAAAATCATGAAGAGGCAGTTCCTGTGTCAGCTATTCAGAAAGCTGCACAGCAAGTCAGTGGCTCTAATACCTTACAAAACTAGTTGAAAAGTCATAAACTTGATATATGGCTTCAGCTACAGCCACATGCTCAAAACAGGGATTGCATCTGAATGTACTATTTGGCAATTCCTATTTTAACAACCTGTTTTAAGTTGCCTTTAAGCCTTGCCAAACTGTAATGAGAAAGGGCAGAAATTTTCCAAAGCTGCGTCTGCCCCAAACACGAACTAGCTGGGAAAACTTCAGCCAAAATATTAAAAGCATTTCTAAAAAATGTTGCAGAAAATATGTCATTTCTGTATAAGAAACAATTTTCTGGTGAATTTTAGAGGGAGATTTCTAGCTCCTCCTTGGTTTGGGTCAAAGAGTTTTGATTTGGCAGGGCAGACTGCATCAGGCAAACATTTTTGTTCTCCTTACAAAAACTCATCTAAATTCAGTTACTTTACACAGGGACTTTGACACTTACACTGGACAAGCACTGGCAGCAGTGGGACTGAGTAACTGACATCCTCAAAAGAAGAGAGGGAATATGGGAGAGAATTTGGCCAGACTAGCTAGTAAGCAGCTATGGTGTCTGGAAATATCTCAAAAGGAGCAAGGGATTGAGAGGTAGAGGACCGAATCTAATACTTGCTGGGCAAGGGGATTGAAACTGAATTCAGACATCCACAGAATGGAAAGTGGGATTAAGAAGCAGTCATGAGGTAGAGACGGTGCATCCTGAAGCATAGGATAGGAGCAAGACAGCTTTGTTGGGAATGGGCAGAAGACTGTTCACTATTGCCCCCCTCCAAAAAATTAAACAGAATCGATTCCTCCTGACAAAAGTAAAGGTACAGGATTGGGTCATTTGACATTACGGGCAAGAATCAACTAAGATTAAGACACCTAAGCTCAGGTGCCTCACCACATGTGGCTACATATGACGTAGTGTTTAAACTCAGGATAGTAAATGGATATGAAGGATGGCATTCAGTTGCCTAAACAGAGATCCTTATTGCCATCTGAAACAACAGAGGAGAAGACACAGGGCTGACATCTGCCACAGCATCTGCACGACCTATGCGCTACAGGAGAACACTTCAATTTGCCTGGCATCCTTTTGCAGGAAATACGTTATCCTTCTTTGTGATTGACATACCCTCTTCAAGAGAGGACAGGAGCTGGTAGCCCAATGTCAGTATATGTACCAACAAGGAAGCTGAAGGCCTTGCAGGGTACCTTAGCACAACTGCAATGGTAGGCTACAGGCTTATACATGGGCATCTTAAAGTCCTTTCTTTTCTACAGATGCGTTAAGATGGACAAGCTACTTGTATCCAAACATTTCCTAACTTTTCAGGTGCTGACCTTGTAACCTTACCAATATTCTTTCAACACATCTTGTGTTTGCTTATATAAAGTCCTTATATATTAATTTGGACTGGGATAGTCAGAAGCATCTAACAAAATTCATACAAACCCTCTTTGATTTGTAATAGCCAATAAAAAGGCACCATGCATACATAATACACAACATGTTCTCTACTGATACCTTTGGTACCTTTGCCAACTAAAGCAACCCCAGAGCTGGTTTTCCCAACCACTAAAGACAAATATGGTCAAACAAATGGTTTCTGAGAGACAATAGCAAGGCAAGATTGCCACTGAGAGCAAGGCCAGTCTAGCTTGATTTCTCTGCCTCCTATTTCTCTGTGCTTGAGGAATTCAAACTCACTGAACACTCTTTATGTAACTTGTGAGGACCAAAGAGGAAGCTCGAAGCACCGTGAAAAGGTTAGTGAAGAGAACAACTGGAGACACATGCATGTTTCGCACTATGTTAACCACAAACAATTTTTGTTTGAAATCTCAAACACAAGATCAAGCAATTCAGGCCCCAAACCTGATGCGGATATTTGGCAATCACCAATCTGTGTGCAAAAGAATAAAGAAAACCCTGCTCTTTGTACTGCTGTTATAGCTGTTTACTTTCTGGCACAAGTTTGCAGTTCCTGAGATCTTATATGTTCTGTAACCACAGGGCTGCAAAGGTTTGAGAACTCTACTAGACCTTGGGCCAACAGTTCAACAAACAACTACAAAAGAAGAGTTCAGATCTTCAAAGAGAAAGAGGAAGGAAATCAACTGTCAGCTAGCTTTAAAAAAAAAAAAGGAAAGAAAAAAAGATGCAGATGATTTATCGCTTACCAGTTTATTTCAGAAAAAAAACAAGCCCTAAGAGCCTATGAGCCTAAGCGTGAAAGGGAACAGAAGCTTAAATTTTCCCCCTTCAAGGGGACACTGTATCTTTTTCAGCAGGGATGGGCTATGTGGACCTTCACAGAGCCACCAAAGGGCAGTCTGTCCCAATCCCTCTCCTATCGGGTGAACAACCGAGATTTTTAATGTTGGTGATCTACCCAAAGCTAGAACAAATCATGCATTTCAGAGAAGGAGAAGCTAAAAATCTTCAATGAGAAAGAACCATAGCTCACACATACCTATTGGACAACCGCAAGAGAAAAATATCGTAACATTTGGTTTACTGTGCATATCCCAATCTGGGGATAGAGAACTCAGCCAGGACTTACCTCTAAATTGCTCTTCGCATCTCTTGTGATCAGGGGAATCCCAGGTACAGAAACTGAGGTCAAAAAGATCTTTTCTCTATGCTTCCCTTGCTGATCTCAGACAAAGAGGAGGAAGATGAAGCCTGACTAGAAAGCACAGGAGTGAAAAAGAGGCACAGAGATGTCATAAGAATCAAAAAGTAAGGGCAAGAGAAGGCAGCAAATAACAGAACAGCGTGGAGAGATAAAAAAGAGTGCACATGAATAGAAGCAAGAGAACAGAATACAGAGATACAGAAAAATGGCACGGCAGCTAGGAGAACATCCACAGGAATGGACAGGACGCAGAGAAAGTATGGGGTGAGATATATAAGGGATGGAAAACAAGAGAAGAGTCAGAAACAAGCAGGTCTGTCATTTCACAAATGGCAGAGTTACAGGTTTCTGCTATCTGTATTACACACGCAGAAAGGTTAAATCAAAGCCATCTCAGGAACCTCAGCTTTTTAGGCCTGATTTTGTAACTGTGCAACATTTCAATAAGAAGTTCACAGCTCCATGCCAGATCCCCTAAGTGGGGATGCACAAATGCCCTTGGAAAAAGCCCACAAAATTCCTAGGATAATGCCAGTGCATCATTGCAAAACTGTCCTAACATCTAATATATTTCAACTGATTTTGATATTCTGTTGCTATTTCTTCTGACCAAAACTTTCTGATTTGTTGCTTTCACTGAAGGAACAAGATGAGACAGAAAAACAGCTAATCGCAGAGAGAAGAATGGGACCCCAAGACAAAATCAGGAATCAATTTTCTTTGATTTCTCTTCTCTCTCTCTTTTTTTTTTTCCCCTCCCATATTTCAATTGCCTTATAAATATCTCATGGTTCTTACAAACTTTTAAAAGGTGTATTACAGAACTTTTTTTTTTTTTTTTTTTTTTTTTTTAGTACTTCTCAATTATTTAAGAAATTGTATTGTTACTTTGGGAACATGTCTTCTCTTCTAGGTTACTCCATTAGCAAGCACATAGTTTTTTCCCTACAGTGGAAAAGCAGATTTCTCAAAGCAGCATCATACAGGATTTTTTTTCAGATATGAAAGGAAGTTATTATATCAGTGATGCCATCCTTGCCTTAACCAATAGTGGGTATGCCAACTGGCTTCATCTGGTTATGGTGCACTGCAATTTACTAAATCACATAACTTTAGGGAGTACTTCATTTTATTTAGCTAATCTATCGATACACTGTTATCAATTCAGCTGGCTAATTTTGGCAATAACACATTTGCCTGTGTTTCTCATTATCACTTCTTTTACTCCCTCTTATTTCTGTCCTTTCATCATTTTGTTCTGCCAGCTAATACACATATAAAATACAAAGGCTTTAATTTTCATCCTCGTTAGATATCAGTTCCCCACCTCTTAGGCGCACACTCTAGTTTCACATACAGGATACAATTTATCCTAAACACATCCTAAAATGCACATATTCCAACATGATTGCATCTTCTCTCAGTCTAAGTGTTGTTCCAGTGTAGCTGAAGCCTATGAAGTAAAATTTGTGTCTTGTCCTTCAGGGGCTGAAAGTCAGGATTATCTAGCTTAATCTCAGTCTTTCTTATCACCACCTCTGCTAAAACCTCAAGCTCACACATCTACTTCTAGAGGACTGTGAGGGGAGAACAAGATCAACTGAAGCGTGCTGCTCCCCAGACACAGGTCTATCAATAGAAAAGCTTTGAAGATAATTGCACCCTGGCCCAACATACCAGTGGGAGCCCACACAGAGGCATTCCCAAACAAGCACATGTCCCCAGTCCATCTCTTAGACCAACCAACAGAAAAGCTGAAAGGACACTGGAAGTCTGCACATCTGACTGGACCAAAAAAAGCTCAGGGAGTTATCAGCTACTTAAGCTGGACTCACCTCCAGTTAGAGCCTGCCAACAGCACAACAAAACCCTATGCAGCTTCCATGCAAGCCATGTGTCAGGCCTTGTCGGTGGCATCCCAGGTGCTCCTGCCTTCAGAGTCTTCTCAGGGACTCCACAGAGTGCTAGAGCAGTTCTAGGATATCTCCCAGTGATTCTAGTGGTCCCTTCTGTATCCTGATGAAAAACTAACCCAACCAGTTGAATTGGTCCTCACAAAGACATATGCCCATCCACCGTTTACTCTGATGTAAACCAACAGAGCAAAACCATTCAGAAATGACCACATTTATCATTTGCTCCAATATTACGTGCCAACAGCTATTACAGGAATGCTCTCAGAACTTCCCTGCCTCTTGACAGTTGTTTAAGCCAAACACCCCAGTAAAGTTATATATGAGAAAAACAAGGCTAAACCCCAATCTTATCATCCATATCCACAGAAACAGTCCGAGCTGAGAGAAACACTTCAGGCACCCACATAATGTTTTATAGGCATCATTGCTGGCCAGAGGTTGAACAATTGAGATTTATACTATTGAGAAGACATTTCTTGTAAGATCTACAAAAGGAAGTGACAATCTGTAATTTACTTTATTTCTCTAAGTAGGAATGTAGCAAGAGTATAGGAAAAGGAAAACATGATTCGCAGTCCATGTATAATTCAATATGTTTCACTTAGGAGAACAGAGCGTTGTAGTTAGTGAAAAATAAAATAAATTTTTTTGCCAAAGAGCTATCACCAACTCAACTCACAATAATTGTTTCAGTTGAAAGAGTGCAGGGTTAGTTTAGAGAACACAATTTAATATTATCCCAAATGATAAGGCTCTTAAGCTTTGATAGTGAAAGAGCCAAATCAGCCCCAAACAACCCACAGCAGACCTCCCAACAACTGATGACTCTCAAGTACTGTTTGTTAATAAATACCATATAGTATTAATACTGATAGCAGTCCAGAACCTGCATTATATTGCCAACAACAGCAATGTCCACAGGTCATGTTTCCCTACTGATATCCGTGAACATTTTTGACCACAAATACATCTTACATAAAACTAAAGAAATATTTACATCAATTATAGCAACTAAGAATGACTTAATGAAAAACATCTTACCTTCCTCAAATACCTCAACACCTTAAAATGGTAATTTGGTTCTCTTTGTTGCCTGCCCTATGTGGTTGTAAGGTTTTTGAGCAGTTCCTAAATAATGCCACCTTCAAGCCAAAGAAGTCTAAATTCTGGAGGCAAGGCAGCCCAGCAGGCAAACCATTGGGTTGCTGGGAGCAGAAAGAAATTCTGAAGCCAAAATACTATTCAGAAGTTTGAAAATAAGTTAGGAATTTCCCCCAGAAAAGCTCATCAGCCAAGAGGCCTGGCTGAACTGCCGGCTGCCTGGGAAACATGAATCTGGATGGCTCTTCAAGGGACAAGGCATTCACCTGCTGCCAAGGAGCGACAGGTCTGCTCCCATTCCTGAGCTGCCAACAGGCTGAAGTAGCTTTTGCAACACACAGGGCAAATTAGCATGAAAATGAAGAGCAACAAATTAAAAATGTTACAAAGATGAAGGCAGAAAGTGGTCACAAATAAGGATTTTCCAGGCTGTGACTGATTTGTGGGTTCTTCTTCAATTATTCTGGGTTTATGAGATCGTTACTACAAGTATACTCATTAAGCCACTACAAAAATTTGGTGAAGCTGCTCACCTAGTATTCATTCTTATGGAATTGCGTAAGATATTTGTAGGCCAAAGTTTAACATCAAAGTTCAGAGAAATGCTGATCGGGTTAATAAGGAGTGGAGTTCACAATAACATGCAAATAAAACTTCTCACGCCTTGAGAGTTCTACAAACACGTTCTAATTCATCTTCACAATAGCTCTGTTGAGGAGATAAGGACAAATTATTCTCCTTTATAGAAATTAAGGAAAGAAAAACAGAGAAAGTCATTTACCCAGAGTCACTGCAGGAGCGAGCAGGAGCTAACGAGCTTTTGATCTTTAGTGACGCACTAGTCGGCACATGTCTCAGATCTACCCAGGCACCGTTTCTCACCGTGGCAAATTCCTCATTGCGAGGTCTGTGCCTGTGTCAATACTGTCAACTGAAATTTCAACAGAAAGACATGGGAATACTTTCTAATGAAACAGTTCGGCAGCAAGATGAATTAAGGACCGATTCTGCTTGCAGGCTTGGCACATAAGTCTCATTAAAGTTAACAACAGATATGAGACTCATGTACAAGGGAAAGCAATTAGAGCCTTAAATCCAATCAACGTTGGGTTTACTGCGCTGTTCCACTTCAACTTCTTTACTGCCTACACTGATGCTGCTTTCCCAAGGAAGTTTATTTGTACTTGCATTCTTCTTTCTGCAGCGATTTTTCTTAGAGAAATGCAAATATTCTGTGTTCAGCATTGCTAACAGGGCTGCCTCTGTGAGTAAAAGTGGTCACACCTGGGTAATTGGTGAGGTGAGGATTAGGGATGGTTACAGAATTAAGGACTTCAAACAAAACTATAAGAAAAGCTTGCAATTCAGTAAGGGCTGAGAACTGCCCAGAGGGATGAAGATGTACACATGCTCCTTATGTCTTTGTTCAACATGGCAAAAACGCACCAGGAGATTTTGGGAAACAGCAACTTTCTTCTCAAGCAGCAGGGCTCCACTTTCAGAGGCAGGGTAGCTCAGCGGTTCACATCTCTCACACACAAACATATACAGTTAAACTAGTGTTCAAACTAACAGCCAAGCATTGTGTTTGGTTTTTTACCACAAATAGCTAGAATCAGCCCAGGGAAGGACTACACAGCGGCATTTTGGCTCCACAAAGCCCACTTTGCCTACCTGCTTAGCACAAGGCTGCTCTCCTCCCCACCATCCACCAGAGCCCCTCTCCAGGTTTGTTTCCACATCCCAGACCCTCCAGGTCACAAATTAACAGACAAGGCTGTCTTTTTGAGACCCTTACTCTGTTTACCTGGACCCAGTGAAAGCTTGTAAGTGGCACATGCGTATTACACAAGAACTGAAAAATAAAGCTAGTCAAGAAAACATGGTTTACACACAGATGCTGCAAGATGTCAGAGCAGACATAAACTAGGGAATATTTCAAGAGATGTATGAGGTGTTACATGATAGAACAGTCTTAGACTGGCAATAATACAAAGCTCGGTCATTTTTAAGCACAGAGAAAGAAAAAAAATTCTGTATAGAAGCTTCTCAAACATTCTTGTCATCAAAGGAAATAACGGTCTGCTCTCAACCAGCACATGAAGCACTTTCTACCCACTCAAATAATAGCCATACTGTCACCTGTGTGACCACCAAGGTCTGCAGAGGAAATCTTTAACTCTTTTTCCTCAATTTGTACACAGGCAGTAAGCAAAAGCATCCAAAAATATGTATTAGAAAATATATATAAAATAAATATGACTGCATTGGAGTTTTTTCTCTTTCTGACTGGTACTTTTCATGATCCAAATGAGGGAATTACAGAGCAGGAGGCACAACCCTATTCTATAATTTAAGATTCTTTTGGGGGATCAATGAATTACTGCAGCTACCCAAATAAGAATAAGATAAATATCTTACATGGGTAGGTTAAGAATAAATCACAAATTGATCTTATTTAAACTGAAGCAGTAAACAGCCCCTGAGTCAAGAAGAAACAGCAGATACAATATGCCTTCAATTCTGTAAAGCTTCTTACATCGCCACACAGGACATTCTCATAACCAAATTAGAGAAATAAGGTATAGATAAAAACCAATGTGAGAGTGCCCCCTCTCAAAAAGCCCTCAAAAGGGGAACTAGTAACTAGAGATGGCTTGCCATTAAGGTTGGAAGACTCCTGCATAGCGTTACTGTTGGCCTGGTTGTCAGCAGTGCTTTTATTTATTACCTGGATAACAGATTAGAGAAGATACTTCATAATAATTATGAAATAATTTCATTTAGACTGCATGACGTTTCTGAGCTTTCTTAGGGACAGCAACCAGTATGATCTTGCAAACTGAGAAATGGTCCTCATCCGTGAAATGAAACACTATAAACTACAAAGTGCCAGAGAAAGGAGGAAGGAAATGCCTCAATATGAAGCAGGGAACAGCTGGCTATTAGCTGGGCTGCTAAAAGGGATAACTACTTGAGGATGAGTCAGTGACACGAAACTGCTGCAAAAAAGGACAAATGTCACAATGGGTATACTAGGAGAGATTTCAGACAGCATTAGAGGCAATTTTTCCACTTCATAAGACTTTTAAGAGTCCCCTTCTGTAGCTTGTTTTTCCAGAGCTTCTTCAAAACACAGTGCCTCGAAATGGAACAGTCCACAGAACAAGAGGAGAATTATCAAATATGGTCTATATGTTGATAGAACTGGGGTTTCAAGACTAGGAAAGAGAAGACAAGAAATAACATGTCAATGGTCAAATAGTCTCCATGGTCACTAAGCCAAGAACAAAAATAAATCAATTTATTTTGCAGGAAATAAGATTTAGGTTGGACACTAAGGATAATTTCCTGTCAAGATGATGACAAAGTTTAAGAGACTACCAAGGAATGCTGCAGAACATGCTGTTTTGGAAGGTGGCATACTCTACTAGTAAGAACTTCTGTCAAAAACAGCTTAGCTAGAGATGGCCTGATTTTGTTAGCTTTGGAAGCTGGATCTGAGTTTTGTAACGTCCCACCCACTCTACTTTCATGGAAAGGGTGGTCTTGGATGAGGGACGCCGTAGCGCCATCTCTTCCTCCCATGTGGATTCAGCAGAGGCATCTCTTCAACATGTACATCTGTCTGTGTGCAGGACCACGACGAGAGAGCTGGTTGTGGGAGCACCATGTGCTGCTTAAGCAGGCATTCCCTCTTTTCATCGGTCCTGCTGGCTCTGTGTGACCTATGGGCCATCCATGACCTCAGTCCAGTCTAGCTACACCTATCCTGCTTTAGTGCAAGAGGGTGGACTGAGTCATCTCCTAAGATCCAGAATGGAAAGCAAATGCTTCCAGAAGGTGCATCACAGAGATAGGGCTTAAGACCTTGGCTTTGATTTCACAATGGCCAAACCCATTCTAGTTTCAATTGTTTTCTCCCACAACAGACAATATAATTATGAGCTATCTGATGATGCACAGCAGGAATTAAATATAGTTTTCATAACATTAGACCTGGCTCCCTTCACCACATATCACAAATGGAAAGAAAAACATATATTTGAATAGTCTTGGTCTTAAGTGGCTCTAATAGCTCTCTCACATGCTATAGTCTTCAACATACTCTTACAATCACAAAATTTGTAATCATTTTTTCCCCCTTTCATTCAGTGCTTATGTATTCAAATTATTCATGCTAGAGAACAACTTTCCACAAACAGGATTCTATGCAAAGTCCGTAGTTTTCAACAAATTACATAATTAACATAGAAAATAACCCCTGAAGTGCATGAACAAATGTTATCCATTCTTGTTTGTTCCTTCAATCACATTGACTCCAATTTCCCTGTGCACTCAGAACTTTGAGATTGGTGGATAGTGCATTTTAGCCAGTCTTCTGCTCCCACAGTGAATGGGCAAGGTCCTGTAGGTGCCAACCTTTTCGTCTCTCAAGTCGTCTTGTCTGCACAATTCCCTATTCTTTGGCCCCAGAAACATGGCATTATTTTGGCAGAAACTGCTCCTTCCCTTCAGCAAAACCCAGAGATCACTTTTGGGAAAGAGAGCTCCAGAAAAGGTACAAAGTTTAACTCACAAACAGGTCAAGCAGATTTTCTGATCAGGTCTTTTTTTTATTCTATGTTTACACTCCATCCAGGCTAAAATCCCACCCAAGCTGTTCACCAAACACTTCAGCCACATTTCGGCGTTCTTGCAAAATACACGAGCACTCCCCAGTTTTCTAATAGTGAGAATGCAGTACAAAGACTGCCCATAAAGTCAATCACAGATTCAAGAGCAAAACATTAATGTTCCTCAGCCAACACACCCTTCGGCAACCAGCTCCATAACCCATGAGAAGATGAAGACTGGAGTTGGGAGAGGTGAACCAGTTGTCACTGTATTGTAACACCAAGTCACACCACTGTCCTTGTTTGCTTTGCTGCTTATGGATTTTTCTTCATATGCTGTCTGGGTAACACTGATGAAAGCAGAAACACTAATGAAAGCCCTGTTCCACCATAGTGGGCTTGCTGTGATAATATTTATATAATAAATAGGTGCTGAGAGTACAAGGGTGAAATATGACCCTGGCACGGTATGACATTTAATAACTAAGCAAGTTTTGGAGTTTCAAGGTACAGAAACATTGGCCTGATTAGTGTCAAAGCAATAAACACTATCTTTAAAAGTGTTTTATTACGAGTGCAGAAGTGAGGAAAGCAAATTTAAACCAGCCAAAAATGAAAAGCTTTCATTTCAACACAGTTCTTTATTCCTTTTGCTTTTAGCTAGAGAAACACAGGCATCACACAATGCTGAACCAGCCATGCAGCAACCTGTCCGATTTACAGCAGTGCCTGGCAATTTAAGGTTTTCCTTCAGGTGCTGACAGTCATGATGAAAAAGAAAAGCCACATGACTGATTACAGCCTGTGCTCTCTCTGGAAATACAAAATAAAAGAGGGATGGGGGAAAAACCCCAAACCTTCCTGTTTAGGTAGAGTTCAGGAGCTAGACAAAGAAATTATACTGTTATATATGTCTATCCTTCTGTCCCAGACTGATGAAGACATTGCTCGGGATGATGACAAGGAAGGCCCAGTGTGGTGACAGGTCAGGCAGGTGGAGGATAGCAGGCTGGCAGTCATGAAAGCAGGACATTCTTCCTTTGACCCCCAACTGCCCAAATATCAGATGCAAATTTTAACTCTCTGGTTACCAACGCTGGATGCCAGAAAGTGGTAGTGAGCAGCATGGTCATCTCATTTAGAAATGGGGCCTTATTTCCACCAAACAAATTTTGATCCACTAATTTCTAATTCTGGTCATCTCTTGTTTTCCAATTATTGTCTTAAAGTAGTCCTTGGGGACATCACCAAGCCTAATTCATTCTTCTTCTCTGAACTATATTGACCTCTATAGAAAAACATGGTACTTCAGAGAAATTAGAGAACAGGCCCCGGGTAAAGCTTTCTGTCCCCCTTTTTTGAGAACAAAAACCAGATTTACAGTCTGAAAGTCTCTGTACCAAAATCAAAATTTCCAAATATGGGTCAAATTTGCAGTGTAAGGACTTTAATTATTCTTTTAAAACATAATCTATGCTTTCCCACAGTTATCCTATAATTCATTATGCAAGTAACCAGCCCAATTGTACAAGGGAGGCTGAGAAAAGAGAACAAATTTTCACCATGGCATTAGAGACTGACAACTGCTGGAGGCAGGTTACCAGACTTAACTGACAAATTATTTCACCTGCTATTGCAAACCTTGCATTTGTAAGTACTTTAGACAGTCCTCTTCATAAACCTCTTAATCTGCCACTTTAAACAATTCCCAGGCTGGAACATTCAACTCAAAGTAATATGAAGTTAACCCGCACCAAAGAAAACTCATAGCTTTAAAATGATGTGCTCTACAGCAAATTTAGCTTGAGACAGATACTTGCAAGTTCATTCAAAACTGACTGATCTGTAAAGGCAGAGGTTTTTCTTCTAAGATGGGGAGAATTGAAAGGAAATTAAAGGTTAAAAAATGATTAAGATAAAAATCATGCAAATGAAGAAGCCACAAAGAAACAGGAACTGCCAGCCGATTATTTTTAACAAAACGCAAAACACCAAGGTATAAGGTTGAAAAAGGTAACTTATTAAACTGACAATACAGATGAATTAATATAGCCAGAAAGTTTTCCTTAACTGTTTGCAAATTAAAGTATGTGTATATAAACCTGTCTAGGTCAACAGCAATTTTACTCCTGAAATAAGATGCTGTTGTTGGGGAGTATAAAGTCTTCCCAGATGTAGATTACAATTCCTAAATCCTGGAAGATTGCATCATCAAGTCAACAGGACACTGAATTAAGTCATTACTGTCACTGACATACTTTCTGACTTCTATTAAGTCATTTCTCCTGTGTTTGTTTCTGTTGAAGCCCTTCCTCAGCTTTGACCATAAATAATATAAACTCCTCCGAGCAAAATTTTTCTTTCACTGTATGTCTACATATGGCCTAGCACCAAGAGGAACCAGGATTTTACCTTAATGCAACCAGCAACAAGGAGAGATTCATAAATCCCTCAAAGGCTGTTCTTGCCATGTAGTTGGATTTCTGCAGAGGCCAAGGAATGTTATACGGTAATTTCTCCATTAATCCCAAGCACTTGTGTTTGACCTGTTGTATCCCTTCCACTGGTGATCTCCAATTCTGAACGTAACTGGCACTTAAGACTCAAATACATTAATTACAGGTAGAACATCTGATGAGGAATTTAAATGTAAAGCAAAAATCTAGCTGTCAGTCCTCCATGAGTACAGAAGTTAAAAACAATCTGCACTAGAAAGACCATCTGATGTACTATCACCTGATAACTTACAGTCCGTGTTTGACAAGGATCTAATAATGCTTATTCAAGGAGATTCAAGGCATTTCTCTAGCATCCAAAACAGGACCATAAGATCAGAGGATAGTTCAGGTTGGAAGGGATCTACATAAATCTTTATCACAACCTCAAGCTTAAAGCATGGTTAGCTAGAGGTCAGACCAGGGTTTTAAAAGAAAAATATACCCACACCATCGAAGTGACTCTACAAACACCCCATGTTTCAAAAAAGGAAAATAAATACCATATTTTTAATTCAGTATCATCTCAGTTTTTGGAAAACACAATTGGAACATTCAGTTTTGGTTACACAGGAAAACAGACAATATTGGGTGGATAGTGAATTGTTTTGGTGTTGTATAAGACATTGGTTAAAAATCCATGTGACTTCAAAGGGAGATTACACAAGATTATAGACCTAGGGTGAAATTCTGGCTCTGATTAAAATCACTGGCAAAAATCCCACTGGCTTGACCACTGCCAGGATTTCACCTCTAATCTGAAGTGCCCGTGTTTTACCATGCAAACCCACGCATGCAGACCCAGATGTATCTTATGAGTGCATCTCTCTGCAACAATAAAGCCTGGAAAACTTTTTGCAACCTCCCCCAGAGCTGTGTGTGGGTTTTGTCTCATTTTTAAGATATTCTCTCTTCCACTGTAGACTTTTCTCTATATACAAATTAGAAAGACTGTGTATGCAAGCAAAAACAATTGAACTTTCTGGAAAAAAAGCTGTGAAACAGATTTTTCTGTTCTTTTAAGCCATGGCTTTAGGGATATCAAGGAACACAGAAACCTTCCTCCCATTCCACTGCCTTCCCCACCACTGGTGAAGCTGGAGAGACCATGCTCCACCTTCAGTAATGGCAAAAGGGTGTTATCCTGATACACAGTAGCTTGCAGAGCATTCTTTAGAAAAGCACCCTGAGACGAGGGCAGTGCCTGTGAGACCCAGGTGAGCACTGAGGTGGAAATACTGTTTACATTGGAATTTCATCTGCACATCCACATTCTTTTTAATGTCCACCTACCTTTACCACAAGGACACTACCAGGGGAACAACACCATAACCAAAAAACCAGCCTAAAAGCAATCACTGAAGTGTTCCTTGTGCCACAGATAATGTTTCACGTGGAGACTTGCAGCCCAAAGGCAGTCAGATTAAAAATAAATTCTAATCCTGATTCTTACAGTGTTTCTTCTTTCCCCTGGGCAAATCCCGCTTGACTGTTCCAGTGTCCCCTGCACCACCAAGCTAGCAAGCATGAGGCCAACACCTCTACACATAATCAACACGGCAACAGAGAAAGACCCAGCCATCTTCCATGCTATCCAAGAGGAGATCATCTGCAGCTGGCAGTGCACAGTTAAAAACACGCACGGTACAGCCTCCTCGGATGCTGTCTGGGGATGCTTGCTCTTCCCAGCAAGTATAGAGGTTACGCATTATATATTCTCCCCTGCCAGGTAAACCCAAGGCATCCCACCTTATTCTGGCAAAAGGCATTGCTGGAATCCATCCCAATGCCACCAGTTGTGCTTTCAACACAGCTCTGCACTTCAGCAAGAGGTTTCCCCAGCTAAAAAATGAGCGTAACTCTCATTTACAGCAAAAGTGTTGTGACAGTTAGCTGTGTCATGCTTGTAAAGGCCCCTGAAAATATAAATCACTCTAGTGTTGAATTATTAACCTCGACTGTTATTGCTTATGCAGAACTTTGGGTTGGGGTTTACACAGGCAAAAGAAGATGAATTATAACTTGTCCTAAAAGCAAAATAGGAGGAAGTGGAACACCCTAAATTTTGCTCTCATGAAAAAACGCAGTCACTTAGAGCAGCCTGAAGATGCTGAGATTGCCAAGCTCACTAGCCAGCGTACAAGAGTGCTCAACTGAGCGCTAAGCAAACAGCCCACAAGAAAGGGATCAGTCGATTCCTGCCTCCCAGCAGCACACAGACCAGCAATACAGTTTTGCAAACATATCAAATGCTCCTTCTCAGAATGGCCCAGTTAGTTACAAACCTTAACATGTACACAACTGAAAAGCATCAACTTGGGAAAGAACCTCTTCCCAAGCCCACAACTGTGCATTTTGTCATAAAGTTTGCTTTTTGTAATCTGCTGCTGTCAGGAACTTAACACAGCAACAATAATTTAAATTCCAGTGTTAATAGAAAATATCAGTATCTTCAATCCAAGTTTTAAAGTTTTCAGTGTTCTAAATATAAGCAGTGTACTCTTCTGTGCCCAATGCAAACACTACATGACTGTTACACTGCTGGGCTGTGGAAGGAGCAAGAGAGGCAGCTGTGGTTGCAGGGAGATAGGTGCTTTATTAGTGCATGCTCAGAATTGATATAGAAAATGCAACACAACTTTTACATGAAATTACACCCCTTGTAATCCTGGAAATATGTAAAACACAGCATGTGAAATAGAGACAGCACAGGTCTTGCGTTTAGAGGAGTTAAGCAACTGTCTGGTTTCTTCAAAAGGCCTGTAGGATCCACAGATCTTTTTTTCCTTCCCGAAATAATCAAATCATAGACATAAATCTATCACAGATATCTTGCACTATGAACTCTATTCTCCAAAAGTATCGACATCCTTGCACTTGTCATGGCCTAAACAGATGAAAGAGCCAAATAGCAAGAAAAATTAACCCACTGCGAGCAATCGTTACAAAGTCAATAAATTTTTACCTTGATCGTATCTCCCTAAAGAAGGAAGCACTGCACTTTAGAAGACCTCAATACAAAGATTTTCAGAGTAAAGCAGTTTAGGTACCTCTGCAAGTGAAACTGTGGTTCCTGTGCTGATACTGGAAAACTTTTGCTGGCTGTAGTAGCAGAGCAAGCTAATTTCATCAGAGGATGGGGAGCTATTAGCTTAGACCTCTTTGGCTGAACACACTGTATGTGCTAATCAGAATTAATATGCTTGATTCAGCCACTATTTCTTTATTTGGATCTAAATGTTCACAAAATCAGCAGGGATTTTTTTTTTTTTTTTTTTTTTTTTTTAAATCTTGCTGCAGATGGAAATTTCCATACTACAGTTCTGCAATGACTGTAAACAGGAGACTGGTTTCAACATCATCAGATCTTAACCCTTTCTATAAAACAAGAGTGGCTGAATAATCTGTCGGGAAGGGAGATCAGGGCAATCCAACAAGGGCTCTGTGCAAAAAGGAGGAACTGAGACTGAGAGCTACATTTCTGCTCAGCTCCCCATTTTTAAACTCCAAGGAAGACAAGGAAAAAGGGGGGTGGAGGGTGGAGAAAAGGTCCCTAACTTTGCAGAACTTAATACTTTATTGTTAAAGTCTGTATCTGCTCCTTAGTCCAAGACTATATACTAGCTTGGACATGACGAAGTAAAGAAGTCATAAGAAAAAAGCCTATACAAATGCTACAGGATTCCTTCCAGCTCCCTCACCTCCTAATTCAAGACATATATACACTTTTCAATACCGGATGACTTTATTTTTGAGCGATGGCATCCAAAATTTGACATCTTTAGTCTTTTTTCATCAACCTGAAGAGTGAACAGGGACAGAGTATGCATTCTAAAATACAGTCTTTCTCATTCACATTACCAGGCTGCTGTGTAGGAGAAGCAGCAGACGATACTGCGGGCTTCCACCATCCATGCTCCATATCCCTCCAATTTGCTGTACGCGCTGAAGGTGCAGCGACTCTGCCTCTGTCATACCTTTTATAGAGCATATTTTCCGGAAATATGTGTACACAGGAAAAGGAGACAGGGTTTCTGAGTTTCCAACTCTTGTCCTATGCACAGCAGTTGATTTTTAAGCTAGTTCAGGATTTGCCTCAATCTTCAGACATCAATGGAAGGATTAAATGTTTCAAGGGTGTATTTATATAATCTGGGCGCAAGTCACCTGAGGGATATATTGTCCCTGCCACAACTCTCCATGGCAGCAGGCAGGCAGGTTTGCTTTTTTTCCCTCCAAGGAAGGATAAAGTAAAATGGCAATAAAATAACAGTTTTCAAAAACCCAATATCTAAAGATTTAACAAGTTCCACAGCAATTTGGGGTTAAATCCCAAATTCTAGGTCTTCCCTGAGGCTAAAGTTATAAATCAAATGCAAAACTGTCAAAACTTTGCCGCACATCTAGCAAACACAGACATATATTTCAAGTTCAGAAAGAACATTTCAAACCCTTGAAATACAACCAATCTGGTTAACAAATGTACATTCTCCAAGCAGAGATGTTCTGGTTCATGACTTCTGTACTTTGTACCAAGAAGTGATCTAGCCTTGTGCAAAGTTTGCAATCTCCATTGGAGAGGACTTCCCCCCAAAAGTCTCATTTGAATGTTCCCAACTTTCATAAGATTTACTAGACTTGTTTACTGTCTGTTGTTTAACACGCTATTCTCGTAAAACCTTCTTGCTATGCTGTTACAGCAGTCTGAACAAAACCAAAAGCCAGATCAAAATGTTTAAGCTTCCTTCTACTTCTAGCATATTTTTGCCACCAAGGGACTATTGTTTGGTCCCTATAGTTCTACATCCACTAATTAAAGAGCGCATCCCATCTGCATTGCAATACTAACCATGCAAAACTAATCAACCAGCTATCACAGTCATGAATTGAAATCTGTGAAGTATCATACCACCAATAAAACCAGATATTATCATGTCCTTTCAAAATAAGATGAATCTTCTCCCTCATAGAGTGGTTTCCTTTTATTTTTTGCTTAAAGCTAACCAGAGGGAGCTGGAAAGCCTGGCCCTTTGTGAATACCAGTCCCCTGAATTCCTTGTCTGCGTTTGCAGCCTATGTATAGTTTTTGATTAATATTTATTTGACCATTGTGAATTTCTTTTGAGTTCTGCATATCTCACTAGGCCTGGTTTCACTAAACTGGCAGTGATGGCTGTAAGTTAAATTTTCCATTTTTATACGCATTTACATGGATACTTTTTGAGACTGTGTTTTTATTAAAAAAAAAAAAAAAAGTGCTGCACACAAAAATGGCTACTTTCATACAGGTGTGAGCATGGGCTATGGTTTACTGCTGAATTATTGCATAGATTTGAACACACTGCTCCAAGAAAAGATCTGTAATTGTTTAGCGGTTGGGCTGCTGGCAGAATTCCCTGCCTGGGGCTGTTTTTATAAATAGGCCTGAGGACAAACAAACAAGCTACTAATAACAAGTCGACTGTTCTGTTTTGAAGCAGCGCTGCTTTGTGTTGCCCAGCTCACGAGAAGTTCAGATGGCAAATATAGCAAAACCCATGGCAAGAAGCAAGGGTAGATCATGCCAGGAATCAGTGGCACTTCTATTTCTCTAAAATGCTAAAATTTCAGTTCACTAAAATAAGCTTAATTTGGGGGAAATACCAAAATACACAAGCCTGTGTATGGCTGTGCTGTTTCAGATCTCCATTTCCACTATTACTAGGTAAAGCTAAGAAATGAGGTAAAATGGCTTATTAACAGACATCACCAACTCCAGAAAGCCTAGTGAATGTCTAAAGCAAGCTGGTCTTGCTTTTTCCACCAGCTCTTTTCTCCATGTCCCACTCATAACTACATCAAAGATCTGGACAATACTCAGGACATCCTGTTTGACTCTTATGAAGTTCTCAGATTTGTCAGGAATACTAAGGTATCTCATCACAGCTTTTACTGGGAGCTTCTCTTTCCATGGGTAATCCATTGGGTACTTAACAAAGAGCAGAGTTCAGATTTTCTGCCACCTCTATTTCAGTCTGTTCACCTAATCTCATCACACTGCAGATTTTTTTTCTTGCTTTTAATGTTTTGGGAAGGTGATTTAGGCTTCCCAGCTAAATACTCAAACCCATTTATTGGTCCTTCAGTACCTTTCTTTGAGAAAGACACTCCGGCTTGGATATCTTTCTCTGGTATTTCATATACTTCTTCCTCTTTCTGGAAATAACTACAACATCAGTAGAAGACATTTTTCACCTTTGGCGTTGGAAACTTATTTGTTACCAATCAATGGAAACCAGGGGAGTTTATATGGGAACAACCCATCCTGATGCAGTAACTTTTCCAAGCAGTGCAGCTATAGTAAATTATTTTGGAGGAAAGTAAGGAAAATTAGGCCCCTTACCCTTTTGAATTTCTCTTCTGTTGCTTATGGATCTTATCTCTGTTACTTGGAGGATGACCTTCACCAGCATCTATTGGTCCTGACTTCCTTGATGTAGACATCATAACTTTGCTGCCCGCTGACCATTTTCTCTGCTAAGCTTCCTCTTGGAGGGGCTTATTTTTTCTTTCCATAACTGCATTGGGTTTGCTTTGTTTTGTCTTTTGTATCCTCCTTGGAGAGCATACTTTGTTCTCGCAAGCCTCCTCAAAGACTTAGCAGCTCTCTTACCTCTTTCTTTGTATCATTCAGCATTAGCAGCTTAGTCTGCGAAAACAAATCCTCTTTTTTGCTGATAAGAAGACCCACTTACGCTCTTCCTTCCCCTTTGTTTTCTCCTCTCTTTGGGGAGAAGATCTAGCTAGTTCTAACACCACTTCATGTGATGACGCAGGCAAGAACATGAAGTCCAGTGGACCATACGCAATTGCTACCGAGGTGAGCACTTTTCTGATAATACCCAGAAATGATGGAGTCAGCACGGATTAAGGAAACAACGAAGCGCTCAGCATTTATGGCGACACACTGACGCATTTCAGGGTACGTGCTGCAGCCCCAGGGGAAGCAGCAGTAACATTGCTAGCACAGATGAAAGGACTCTAGGTGATAGTATAAAAAACACATTTTCCCAGAAGAAAATCCTCTCTGGTAGAACTACATTGGTCCTAATAGCAGCAGAGCAGAAAGAGGAGCTGGTAGGAATAATAGTTGAGAGAGCAGCAGCTGGTTTCTCTCCAGAATCACCAGCCAGAGAGACACAGTTCCCTTGGCACAGCAAATGCCACGCAGCCCTCCCAGAGAGTGCCCTCATAAATCAGCTTCACTGCCACGAGATGAATTTGTACTTGGTTGAATTTCAAATGGTCCACAGTCTGCAACACAAAATTATCACAGCTTTCAGCAAAGCATAACTTCTCAGACCTCCACAGGATCTTGGTGGGGTGAACAGACACTGAAATGGACATCAGCATTCTCTCAAGGGGATCTAGACTGGCAGGTAAGCCAAAGGCAACGCCAGGCCAGGGGCTAGGCAGTACCTGCTCTCTGGATAAATGGACTACTACAGGGCTGCTAATCCAGCAACTTTTCTAGAAGCACGAAATCCATAGGAAAAGAAAAAAAATAATCCTTACTAAAACATAAGCATTACCAAATAAATTACTGAAACATTTCACTACATGATTTTACATACATGCAAACAGCTTTGTTCTTGAAATCTTGCTGCATCTCAGCAGGTATCTAACAGCACAAGAAAACCTTCAGAGCACTTACTTACACAAGAAGGGGGGAAAAACGACATTTTTTTCAGCTTTAACGAAACCAGTTGTTTCTGCAAGTTTCTGCCGTCCTGCTATACTACAGCTGCTCCAGCCCCACCGTCAGCTTTAGCCAATTGTAAGTCCTCACTTTTCAGCACACAATGCGGCTGAAAGCCAATTCGTCTGGTAGCACCCTTGGAAACGAATCATTATTTGCCCAGGTCTTGTATTAACCTTTTATTTCCCTTGAATATCACCACTGAAAAAGGACAGCTCACACCCTTCAGAGAGACTAGAGAAAACAGATAGCAAAAAGAAAATTTTTAAAAAAAGGAGGTAAGACAGGAAAGCAGGGACTAAGAAAAGTTTATAAAATGTAGCAGAAAGAAAAAGGAAACAAAGCTTTAAAAATTATTCCAAGCATTATCAGCCTCTCAAGCCAGCTGGGGAAGACCCTGAAGCAGAATCTGAGCAACTTCTACTTCAAATGAGCTCACCTTCTTTCAAGAACTATATATCCCGTCAATAAAAGAAGTGTGAAAAGCAGGTTGCCCTAAACAGAAGGAGACCAAAGTATAAGCAGGCTTAGTTCCAAAGGTCATGTTATTTTAGCCAAACCACCAAACATCTACCCCATCCGCTTGCTCTAATCACTCTACTGTAAATTTAAAGCTCTAGACAGCTACTACTGCTGCAAGGATGACAGAAGTAGCCCTAACTAAACACTTTTAATACTGTCTTAACAATTTGGTCAGATAATTAGTTTGTCTTCCTGCATGAAACGGATCTATTTTCACTCACAGTTCTGCAACTATAGAGAGGTCTATAGGCTATACAACCTACAGCAAATGCTACACAAATACTTAGCAAACATAACCCCTGTTTTAGTGGGCTATAATTCAACAAACTTTGACAGATGTTCCCCTCAGATGTACATTTTTTCAAGCTAAGTTTCAGCTAAAATCAGGATAAAGAAGGCAAAGTTAGAAAAATAAATTATTTGTCAAATTAAAAAAAAATTACAATATTGAATCAAAAAGATCTATCACTGTCACTATGACCATGAAATCTGTTAGGGTCTCGTGGGGTAACACAGGTTACCCCATGGCTCTGTCTTGTGCCATCTCTGTGAGACTCTCCCAACTCTGGCCTAGTGATAAGGCAGACAGCTGTGGGAGGGATCTCAATTTCTTAGTAAATTCTCCCAAGATTTAGTTTGTACACAGCAAACCCTCTGTTACCCCTTGTACATCCTCTTGCTGTTTCTCTTTGCCACATTGGGCCACTCAGGTGTCAGCTATCAGAGCTGAGAGTAAGGAGGAGCCTCTTGAACGCTCTCTTGCTGGCATTCCTAGGCAGCATGGGGGACAACAAGGAATTTCAAGTCCCTAGTGCAAAAAGAAGTAATAATCTTTCCATGAAACAATTTACTGAAATCTAAGTAAACCACCTCAATATTTTTAAGCTAAGCCAGGCACCTTGGTGATGATACCAAGCCATGGGGCTCACTCTCTAACAGAAGCACCAGAATATCTCACAGGAAGGATTGGATAACAGCAATGAGTGGAGGAACAGACATCAGGTTGATTTAATCAATGTAATGAATTTAGTTTAATCCCTAAATTATGTACTTATAGACTATAATTTTGTCTAAAACTTGAGCATTCAACAGCTGAATAGAGACAAACTGAAGTGTAACTGTCTCGAAAGGTTAACTAGGAGCTACCATTGTAATGCTGCTATGGATAAAGCATGTGTGATTACAGCATGCACCAGGAAGCCTCCAGAGCAGATAAAAAGCTTTAATACCATATATATATTAGCACTGTGAAAACTCATCTGGAATAATGTGTACAGTTCTGGTCATCTGCTCAGGAAAGGTTAATTCAGCTCGGAACAGGTGCACCAAATGACTATTATCTCGACAATGAGGGGAACACAGAGTCTCTCTTGTGGGACGTGACTAAAAGAGCTTGGCTTGCTTAGTTTCACAGTTCACAGCTGAGAGTGTATGCGATCCTTCTCCAAAGTTACATAAGGTGGATAAACACCAACAAGGGAGAAGAGAGATAAAGGACACTTTGTGGGTGCAATTAGAAAATGGAAACTGATTGTGAATAAATTTAAGTTAGAAATTAGGAAGGAAAAAGAATGAAATTCTGGAGGAAAGCTTTAATGAGAACAAGAAACATCGCTACTTTTCAGACTGATGAAGTTTATTACAGGGAAGATACAAGTGGGCTACCAACAGGATTTTCCTACAGGAGCAGGAAATGGAAATAAAGGGCAGGTTAAAGAAGGCTCCTTCTTGCTTTATGCATCTTCTAGAGCAAGAAGGGAAAGGAATAATAATTATTTATAGCACTTTTTTCTAGGCTTAAGAAGTTCTGATCCTATTGTGGAGACCCAATAGCTGACAGATCTGCAGAACAGAAACAGTTCAGCTGTCAAATGAATGAAAGAGCAGGAAGGGCTGTGGACATCTGGAAAGGAGTCATTCTACGTATAATGTGAACATAAAAATATAGGATGATTCAGAAAGGTTAATTCTGAACTGTTTTCCAAATCTGGAAAGAGACTGGTACACAACATGTGGCTATGTGTCAGAGAGTGACCCTTTCAGTGTTCAGAGTATGCCAACCATATTCTATTACTAAAACTGCATCAAAACATACTATACTTGTCGTAAGAAGTCCTTGCTCCCTAATGCCATGCTTCTGGTCCTTCTCAAAAACCTCACATCAACTGTGCTGTGAGGATTATATGCAAAAATACACATGGAAATATGGGCGTATGCAGGCACACCCATATACATATACACATGACAAACATGGGATACTACTCATAAAAACATATCACCTGCTTATACAAGAGTCTCAAATGCCCCAAGATTCGATGAAGAGCTGTATAATGACTCCAAAGGGGAATCAAGATGATCCTACCGATGTAAACTAACCAACAAGCAGAAATTCTCTCCATAACCTACTGAATAGCCTGGAAAAACAAACAAGTAAGCAAACACTATTTCTGTGAATCTGAAAGAAATTTATTTTTAATAGATTTAAAAGAGAAGCTCAGAAAGAGGAAGGAAAAGCTTTAAAAGTGAAATTACAAGTAAAACAGGACAGAGAAAGAAAAGAAAAAAAAAACTTTCTGAAAATGGATGGGAAAGGGAACATAGAAACATACAGCATTGGTATTTCAAGCATTTGACCAGCCACCACCATAGTCCCTACTTTCACCTGTCTCAGCCACCTGGAAGACTACTTTTATCACATGTAGAAGAAACAGACCCTCACTGGGAGAATGCTGAACTCATCTGTCACTGTCTTTCCAGGTTCAAACCACAGTTCCCACGGTGAGGGCGTCCTTCGCAGCATACGCTCTTCCTCAGCTCTCCCCAGGGCTTAGGGAACAGCCGGCTCTCCAGAGGCATCAGCTGCTGTAACTTTGGGAGTCTGGTGACCTGCCTTTTAAAATAGTGGGAGTAACTTCCGTTGCTCCGTCAGCAGTGCTTTTATGGAGCCAAGAGCATGCCAAAACACTGCTTGCCCTTGCATACAACTCGAGTAACAAAAGAGCAGCTGTACTCAGTTTAAGGCAAGGCTATACTTTCCCACCCCTTATTTAACACTGGCTTATTTCCATCAGCCTTAACAACAATGAACGGCAGAGAAAGGATGTTTTATGGGGAGCCATAGGCTCATGGTGCTATCTGATCCTGCCTCAATTGGGTCAAATTGACTTCATCCACAAGTGAAGGCAGTAAATCTATTGACACTGGAGTCTGGCGGCAGACCTCATCACAGGTAAACTGCTGAGGCCAAAGGAAGCCTCATTATAGTTGATCTTATATATGAAAAGCTCCATACAGAGTCAGTGCAGAATCAGGAGTAGAGTAGGCCAAGACATCTGCCAGTGCTGAATTACCTAGAACAGTCTGACTTTAACCATGATGGTTTTTTTAGCTTACATATAAGACTAGGGAGTCATCGAACTCTACTTTGCAGCTTGCTACAGACTTGGGCAAGTTACTTGTTACATATTTGCTTTCCAAGCTTTAAATCAGAAATAATGATACTTCCAGGGCAACATGGGTATTATTAACTCAACCATTCCTCCTAAACATTTTGAAATTTGCAGAAGGAAAGAGATGGAGGAGGGCAGTGCATTAGGGTTATTATATTACATTGGCTCTCTTACCAGGCTTTCATTTGAGGAGAGTTTTAAAACAAATACTTGGATCAAATACCCCATCAATAAAAACCTGGATATCCTCCAAGAGTCCACTTCATTGACAAGTTCAAATAAAGCAGGTCTCCCTGTGTTTAAGGTGTAAGTGAAAACTTGAGTGCACAGAAGGTTGATATTAGAGGGTACACTTCTACGATCTACACTTATCTACACAATAAGAGCTACTATCTACAGAGGATAAACTGAATAGCATATGGATCACAAGATGAGACTGGGGAATATCAGGATCTTGCACGTACCTGAGAATTGACAGTCCAATGATTGGTGATATTTTACATTTCAGATTCAGAGTAATTAGGGCATTGATATTACTTGGTTCACTAGGAGCCCCTCCAAACCAGGGCCAGTGCAGGCAGGCAAAGTGCTACAGAGGCGCTTGAGTTTACATGGAATGAAGAAAACCATGCTTTTCTCTAGACACAGAGAAGTAAACCACTTGTGTCCATTCAAGATCTTACAACACTTTCCTTTAGAAAATGAATTTTGACTCCAAACTCTGTTCCACACATTGCATTTTTTGGCAAAGTCCTCCTTATCAGATATTCCAGATGAAGTAATTTTCTTGAATTCCTGCATAAATTTTCCTAGTACTGCTAAGCACCAGTGAAACACCTAGTGATCTCTGTCCCAGCTCTATCTACATGTCAGTCATGTGCAGCAAAACACAACTTCTAAAGCACTTCAGAGCTTTTCATATGAGGTTTGTATCAGTTCCAGAGTTTACTCCACATACTCTGTACCCAGCCAAGTAATTGCCAGAAGGTCAGGGGACCGAGCGCTTAGTTTGGGCTGCGTGCTCCCTTCAAGATCAAGAACAAAGCCATCAGGGTGTTAGGGTCAAGACTGCCATGTTACAGACTTCAAGGATATCCTCTTCCTCTACAGCCGTGACACGTGGAAGGAGAAGCACAGCTGGATGCAAGATAAAGCAAGCTTGTGGTTAGGAGGTTATACTGTTGCTTGCAGTCTGGCTAGACTTGGCTTTAGCCACCAAATTGACTGTGTATTTTTGGACTGGTGAGAAAATGAGACATTCATGACCCAATTCAGAAACTAAAGCTTTGGACAAAGTTTTAGATGAATCTGTTAATGAACTACCAGCAACAGCTGAGTTTATGTTTGACTGAATTTCTATGGTCAGCTTAATGAATACATATACTTGGAAAAGACTTAACCAAGATGAACATTAGTACTCACTCTGCTTTGAAGTTACACATAAAATATACAAATATGTTGCACCAGTCATAGTTGCTTTACATTTAGTTTCCCAACAATAAAAAGTCAAGAGCAAGAAAATCTTAAGGCTATTGCCAGAACATATAATTAAATTTCATTCCCAAAGTTATAACCTCCTGTGCAGCCCAACCAATGTGCCAGACTAAGAACTCCAACTCCAGCTCCAGCCATTGGAGGTAAGTCCTGTCCTTCCATTGGTATCACGGATCCTTTTCTGAGCAGTTGTGTAAAATGACACACAGTCAGACTCATGGACAGCAGTGCTGAAAAGCCTGAATAACAGAATATCCTAGAAAGGAAAAGATGAACTTCTTAAGGCCTATTTTTAATTAATTACCAGATGGAAATGAACCTTTCTTGGAACTTCTGGAAGCTTCTCAGAAAAGTCAAGCTTTCCTCGGAACTGGCCTTGTGTGCAAACTGGGACAGATAAAAGAAGGGTTCTTTCTATTAAATAGATTGTGATAAATTCTGACACAATGCTCAAAAAAGAAAACAACATTAACTAAATCACCATGAAGACTCCAACAAAACAAATCTAGCCAAGTATATGTACCACACATAAAAAACTCATATATTATGCAAACATACATAAAACAGTTTGAATTTACAAATCCTCAGCCTGTGCACAAAGGCATACTTTATTTAAATGACTGTTATAAATCCATATAAAGTACAGGACTTAGCCTTGTAACTGTCTCCATGTCATATAGTTACCAGGCCTCTATTTAAACAAAATACAGTCTGTCAGAATGCTGTTTGGCCTTTTTATATTTTGTCCCTACAAGGGGGATGTGAAAGAGAAAGGCTGAACTTATTTATTCTGGTCTGGGCACTTTGCCAATACTCACAGAGATACTGTACTTTTTCTGGCTCACAGTGAGTTCAACCTCTTACCTGCCTCCCTGTTTAGACCGCTGGAAGAAACCACAGCTACAGAATTACAGTTGTAACACAATCAGAACAGCAGAGAGGGGGAATCATAGCATTAGCCTACCCTGGTTTCACTCTCCCATCTCCATCACAGATCACTTTTATCAGGCATTTTGCACTGTTAAATGTGGTAAGATTTGTGGTAAGCAGTGTTGTTAAAGTTATCTGCAAGGAGAGAAAGCTCTCAGCACAGCATCCAGAAGAAACTTAAATATTTGTCAAATTGAATTATTGCAAAATTAAAAAAACCCCTCATATTTCAGTATCCATTGACGAGGTATTTACCAGTACACCATACTTCGCCCATTTATACTTCATACACTCACAAGCTTTAGGTAGTTCCTTCTCCCATCCCTCTAACCTGCAGAGAGCCATAACGAACTCTTAACACTTTCATCTCGTGCAGAAATAGTGCCTCCAGCTCTGACCCCACTGATGATAGCAGTTTCAGTGATGACGGGGAAAATATTCCCGCTGAGGCAAGTAACACTATATTCACACCCAGCATATCTAGTGGTGAGCAGCTCATACAGCTGGAAATCTTCTTCCAGCAGGTTCAGCTGCTCCCTCCCCTGTGCTGAACAGGTCACTTAAGGCAAAAAAATATTCTTTAAATCCCCTAAAATGCTAATTGTATTGGGGAGTAACCTCCACGAAACAGCAGGAGCCTTGTGGCTCTCATTAGCATGAAGTATCCCACCCATGGGCAGCCAAAGTCATCAAAATTTCTGAAAAACCTGATATTCATCCCTAATGTCTACCTATGTCTCAGGGATGTAAACAACCCTAAAAATCCTTACCATAAAGACCCAACATGGAACTCTGTGACACTGATTTTTGTGGTCTTTGTATTTTGTGGTTGTGGTGGGTTTTAGAAACTCTATCTAGAGATAGCGGCTAGTGCTTTTGGATGGGGGGATGCTGCTAGGGGATTATTTGCGTGGTGGTTACAGTGGCTTTCAGAAATCACACAATTACAAAATAGGAACACATAATAAAGAGAAATCTGATGTGAAAACTGGAAGACTGGAAGAAGACTGAGAAACTAAGATCTTTTGGCAACATGCTCAAAATCAGTCTTAGTCAGCAAAGATGTTTAGGAGATCGCTGTGAAATGAAGTTCCCGGCCCAGTGCCAGGAAGTCAGATTTCCACACTACAATGATAAATATCTTCGGTGGTAATTGCTGGAAGGCCAATCCTGCCTGTCAAAATAGAAGCACCACAATGGACTGTTGTGAGGAATTTTATATGATGAACTTGATTTGCGCTCTGAGCCATGATCAGTCTTCAGGGCTGTCCTCGTGATAAGTTTCACAGCACTGAATTTACATAATTTTAACTAAAAAGGGATAAATCTAACTCCTTGGATAAATCATCCTATCTTTCTGCATTCTCACTTTTCTGCAATGCTATCAGCAATCATATTTCTACGGTAAATAGTTTTCCATTTTCCTTAACTCTATTATCATTTTCCATTTAAAACACACTCTGGCATAATCAGACTGCTTTTCAAGATCAATCAGCCCTGGTAGGAACAAGTATCTGTCTTGGTGAAAAAGCAGTTGCATTGGCATAATCAAGTTACTAATGATAGGTCCATTATATAATCAACAAATTGGTGTTTCTGCTGGCTATTCCCTTTCCTCTTGCCTCCATAATAGTTCTTGGTTCAGTTAGACATTTGCGATTCATTTAGTAAATGGATAAAGTAAGCATTTGGATTTTTACCAATTGTGTTGCATCGTGCTGATTACTAATTGCAGCTGTTGCATTTCACTGCAGAAATACCTCCTTTTCAGCATAAGTATGATGATCTTTCAGACATAGATGAACATGCAGGTGCCCTGTGTATCACCTGTGTTTTCTGTTTCCTTGATATAATGAGTTTTTTCATCTCCAAGGGATTATGAATCCCAGCATGGGCTGGTAGCTTCCCTGTGTAGCTAAAGTTCCACTGTGTGATAAAGCATAGATCTCCTCATTTTACTTTATGAATCTCACTAACTTTACTGACTTAATTTTCAATTGCTCATAATTTCGTATAGCTCCCATCCTATGGGATAAATGTTCCTTTTTCAGGCTCCTCCTACCAAATGGTCATCCCTTCATCATTGTCTTTACCTGATTTTTTCAGAATTTAAGCAAAATTAAATGTAGATATTTCAGCACAACAGTTCTTGAGAGAAAATTCTGGTTTTAGTTATGAATAAAAACCCCAAATATGTCACTGTATTCTATTTTATTTATTCTATATAATTGATCTGCAAAGCACTTCAGCCTGCTGTGTGTTGGAGGACACAGTATGGAAGAGGGTCACTTAGATATTTAACTCCACTTCAGCAGAATATATTTTGAAATGTCACTAGCATGTTACATTAATAATTAATTCATTTAAATTTCCCATTCCCAATATTTAGGCAATACCAAATAACTAGAACCAAAATTTCACAGATAATTTCAAGCTAGCTTGGCAGTAAATTGCCACTACCTTTTACAATTCATGGTTGCTGAACTCCACAACCCCAAATAGCCAAGAAAGCCTCTAGAGGTAAATAAATAAAAAAAAGAAACCTTCTAAAGTTATCTGGCAGGGGCAGACTAAAGCAGAGGATTCCTGTTGTGGGAGTTCTCCTGTGCAACATGTACATTCCCAATGAGCAAGCCCAGGCATATTTGTTTTTATACAGTCGTTTCCACACCAAGACACATTTCCATTCCCCCCTCCCTCCTTCTGCTTTTGTATTCCATCGTCCACATCAACAATTAGTGGAAGTGCCTGGCTGTGCCTGTTCACATTGTTCCCAGACTTTTCTCTCCCCCAGTGAGCTCTGAAGACCATGCATTATTTGACATGACATGACTTGGAGGCCTTCTACAGCAACGGCCGTATGCAGGGAAGCAGACAGAGACAAGGAAGAAAGTCAGTCCTAGTTACAACTATCTGGGACAGTAGGACTCAAATTAATATGCATCAATCTCTTAGCACAATACCCCAGGTGACTGGACATTAAATTACTTAGTCTTGTAAACCAAAAAAACCCAAACCCCACCAGAAATAAAAACAGCCTAAAGGTCAAGATGCAAAGTCAGCTCGTTGTTCTATTTGTTTTGTGACATTAAAACACAGGATATGAAATCGAAAAGAATCTTAGTACAGCTAGAAACTAAATCCAGATGTTTTAACATCAGGCAGAAGCATATTCATAATGTGGGGTTTTTCTGAAATAATTAAATATCTATTGCATTTTCCATCACAGTTCATTTCTCTGCAACATGAGCAATTTGCCAGCTTGTACATACACACTGAATTTATTCAGTTTATATTAAACAGCTGCATGCAGGGCAGCTTCCCTTCACACACATAGGCTCTGCACTTGTGTCCTCACATATTTTTTAAATTAACCTACTCAAGTGCACAGAACATTCAAGACCATAAAACATAATCAAAGGTACCTATTGCTCTCTGGAAATGAACTCTTAGAAATATCTTCTCTGAAAATGGATGTTTCCTTTGAGTGTCTACTCAATATTTCCTCTCATTTTGTTGCTAAAGTCTGGAGAAATTAGATTTTACCATTCCTCCAAGAAGTGATCACCAGACATATGACCCCAGATGTTCAGCCTGTGTGTTCCAACTCTCATCTATTAAAGTGCATATACTGATCACTGCCATTGGTATTACCAGCCTTTGCTTTTACATGTGTGCCTCTTCCTCAGTTACTTCAACTCAAATACAGTAAAAGCTAAAAGCTTGTTTTACAACTGATATGCATAGAGAAATTTCAAAGACTAGGTTGGTTACCCCCTCAGCTTCTCACAACCTGAGGAGCTCCCCTGTGTCCTCCTGTCCTTCTCCAGTGACCTCAGGAAGCAGCAGCCCACAAAGCAATATTGACACTGACTTGCAGAACTCCAAATACCTTTAAACCCAAATACCTCTGCTTCATAAACATGCTGACAAAAAGTACATGTAGATTATGGCAGTGAAATATACTTCTCCTCTAAAAACATTTATATTGGAAAGTAATTTGAAATAACTATCCACAGTGAGTCTAAACACATTAAATGCCTACAGTAGTTAGCAAAACTTTAAAAGTTTACACAGGTAAAAAATACATAAATAAAACATCCTCTCAAATAGTAAATGATTGCAGCTTTTTCTCAAATTACATTGAAAAGTTGAAGGGAACAGAAAAGGAATTTCTTTCTGAAGTCTTTATCATATGTAATACTTGGTCACTGTCAGTCAAGCATAAGGTCATACATAGACTTTATCATGTGTCACAATGGATTGCACTGCATTAAGTATCAGTATTAGTTTCAGTCTTTATCATCAAGAGAACAGCTGCTATTTATCTCTTCCCATATTACTTCCTAGTATTACTTTCAATCTCTGTTCCATAAAAAACAAGCTTCTGACTTGGGGTTTTGGTTTTTTTTTTTTTTCCATTTTAGGTATCAGGTGCAAGAGAATGTTATTGGGAGCGGAAAATTAGGAAAATCAGCTTCTGTTTTGTAATACAGGTGTAAATAGCAGAGGGGGAAGAATGGCACCTTGAAAGATGCAAAGCTCGATTTTCAAATGTATTTAAGGACATCCTGATGCAAGTGGACTAGTAGCATTTTCAAATACTGCAAAGGAACCTAATATACCTAAATTATTTTGAAAATCCCATCTCTCTGAACTACTAGGCTTCTTAGCACCTTTTTTTTTTCTCAAGGATTAATCTTGTGAATGGCATTTCAAGTAAACTTGAGTCATCTGTTCTTGGATTTTTGGATCTCAGATTATAGACAGATGGACATCAAAAGTCAATGAATTACCAAGGCTTACCAAGTTACCACTCACTTGTTTTATCTGACAATGTACACCATGAAAATAAAGCATGTTGGCTAACTAAGAAGGCATTGTAAGACAACATGTTTTGTTCAGCATTGCAGTGGGATAGGAGGATACACATAGTCTGTTAATAAAGCCAACTGGTGAACAGCAGCTTGCTTTGCCTTGTTAACTATTGGTTGAGGTCCACCAGGACAGCTGCTGAATACTGGGTGAAAAACATTTTTTTCTTACTAAGTAATGGAGACTAGCCCACTATTGTACATGGTTAAGTAAGGCATGTTTCCTCTTTTACTGACTTCAGTGTTTCAGCTGAAAATCAGAAGAGTTCATTTAACAGCAACTTTTGCATGCCAACTGATGATGCCTCCACAGGTCTGCCACAGTGAAAGGAGCCAGAACTCTAAGTACACAATACAGAAAAAAAGGAATTGAAGTAATTGCAGTTTTTGAACTACTGGTATTACTTTATAAAGAAAAATGCTGGCATGTACCCTCCTGCATCTGCATAGCTTAGAGCACGTACAGTCATTCTCAAAAACATAAAAAAAATAAGGAAAATGTATAATTAATCATCACCCAACTAAAAGAAGTCTATTAAATTAGTATTTACCTTTAACATCAACTAGCTAAATAAAAGGGCAAAGAGAACAGCTGAATAACATCTTCTACCTCCCATTCATTTCAGGCTATAAATCTTATGTTTATGAATAATGTTGGCTCAACTTTTCATATGGCAGAAGCTCTCCATTTTCCCCATAAAAATGTAAAGTTGGTCTAGCATTAGTGTAAGGAATATCCAAGAAGAACAGTGTTGAGACCATGCTGGTATTCTCTCTCCTGCACTAGCTGGCAGCAGTACTGGGGAATGCCCAGCTCCAGCAACTGGAAAGACAAGTCAGTGGAGTACAGAATGCAGACAGGATGCCTGCAAACTCTTTGGAGGGTGCTGTAGGTTGAAGATGGCTGGTCAAGTGCTGTTTCGAATGTCCCAAACCTCATGTGCTTAAGTTTATAGATGACTGCTAAATGGCTGCAGATGCCAGATGCCTTGTTTCAAGAGCTCTACAACTGATGTGCCACCAGCTATTCAGAAAAAAAAAGACTAACGTTTCACAACTTTCAACAACCACATGAACCACATGGAGGGTGTGATAATTAGGCACACTCATTGAAGTACCACCTTTGATGCTGGAATTTAATATAGTCTCCTTTGATTTATCTAATAACCTCAACCCTTGGTCTTCCTGATCAGGCCGCCAAGAGTCCTAACAGTGTTATTTTAGGACATAGCACGACTGTCTGTAGACGTTAGCCTGGAATCCTTTCACTTCACAGGTATTTTCAAAAAGCAAAAGGAAAAATATTTTCCATCACTACTGACTTAGGCTGAGCTTGTACATGGATCCTTATGGGACAAATAAGATAGGAAGAAGGTTGGGCTTACGGTTAAGATAAATGAACTAGGTCTCAAGACTTCATGAGTCCAACTGTCACACTCCTGTACAACATGAGGCAAGTTGCTTAAACTCTAACCATCTACTTGAGCATCAGTACTGCAGGGACAACATCGTTTCCTCTCACCTGCCTCCAGTCTGTAACACCTATGAAGGCTTTAAATTCTTCAGAGAGTTTGTCTTTACTAACATATGTATCCTTATGCATGCCTAGACATCTAGTTCAACAGCGTTCAGTCATGGATGGAAAGAACATCCCATAAGATGTTTCACTGTTTCAATGTGGCTCAGTGATACTTTAAAAGTTTCTTCTTCGTGGACCTCAAGCTTCAGCCCTTCAGCAATGCAAAGCTTACATCAAGGACTCTCCTGTGCCCAACCTCAGGCAATATAGCAGATAGAGATTCAGACAGCTAGGTGATGATTTACTGCTCTTATCCCTGAACTGTCTTTCCTCATGCCTCTTGGTTTAGATCACACTTCCAACACAGATGCCATGATTAATACTCAGTCACAGCAAATTCCCCTCTAATTAATTTATGCAAAAGGAATGACAACACATGATGAAAACCACATTCCAGAAGATGCAATGCTCTACTGAGAAGCTGGCAAACTCCCATATGTATTGTGATAACACTGACTAAGCACCTTTTAAATCTCTTCCTTACTGTCCCTTTCTTCCACAAGCCTTGTTGGGACTATCGTGCCTCCAGTTTCAGCTCCCATCTCAGAGCATGCTTCTCCCAGAAGTCTCTACACTACATGGCCAAATCCAATTCAATCCCCAGATGTGGGGACAAGATCCAACCAACTGTGGAGTTCATTTCAGTGTGCCTGTGTAGTGGCTGAACAGTATTTAGTTTCAAGGAGCTTTCACTTGTCCAAATGCATTCCTTCAGAGCAATGAAGTTGTGCAGTCTCCACCCTTGGAGATACTCAGAATCTGATGGGACACAGTCCCGAGCAACCTGGTCTAGCTGACCGCAGGGTCAGCAGGAGGACTGGACTAGACAATCTCCAGAGGCCTCTTCCAACCTCAACTATTTCATGATTCTATAAAAACACTTGTTAGCAGTTACACCTTTTAAAGGCCATATCACCAAAAGCAAGACAATACAGGCTTAGCAAACATATTACACACACAACTATTTAAAGGCATAGAACAGTCCTGAATCTGTGGAAACTTGTCAAAGATTATGGCTAGGTAGCAAAAATAGAGTCATCGTGATACACTTCAGGATTCTGTGCATAATTCCAGGTGTCCTTCTCAATTTCCATGTGGAGTCCATTCAAAGTAAGTGGCATGCAGGTAACAATCCACTTCTTCCACTAGGCAGGCTATAGGCAATGCTAATGGCACCTGTTTAGTCCATCACATTCTTACAACTATACCTTTTCTATGGAGAGCTTGTCTTCATCGAAATGTTTCTTCATGCTTGGATTCAAATTTTACCCCTAATCTAGCTCACCAAGTATTGATTTCTCTAATTCCATGGAAAACAAGTTTCCAAACTTTTCTAAAGGAATCAACAGGCACATAGCTTCCACAAACCAGATCTGAACATCAGTCATTCACAAAATACCACAAATAAGTCTACAACTGAGCAGGAAAATCCTGCGTTTCATAGTGCTGTAAGCCAGCACTCTGATCACTCAGATAGCTTTTCTTTCTTCAGCCTGCAGAAGCAGAGTATTTTCTTATCTTCATTGTTCCAGCAGCATTACTGACGTGAAAAGATGACTGAAAATCGCACAATGCCTGGTGTAAATAAATGATGATAAAGGCTTCATACCATGACAGATAATGCTTCTAATGCACACACTTCCTCCTAATGAAACTCCAGATCTATGAATGTGTTCTCCAGCAGCTTAAAAAAGGCATATAGCTCTATCACCCTGGTTGCAAAAACAGATTAAGTCTTCAGCTTATGACATAGGTTCTGTTTTTGGAGCAGAAGGTCACAGGGACCCTTTGCAATAATGACCATAAGGTCTGAACAATCACGGAGTGTGATATAAATGACAACCATGAAATACATACTGCAATGCATTTGCTATGTATCCCACTAAGTCACACTTACATAATGTAATTTACTGTCATGCTAAATTATATGAAAATTTAAAGGACGCTGTATACTATTCTATGAATCCTCAGTGTCGAAACCTGAAGTACCATGTTGTGTTTTGATTCTCTACCGTGTAAATAATGCTTTCATGCTTTAACAATTTCATATGTAGTTATATGCAAGTAATTTAAGAGAGGCAGTATTACAGAAGCAAACACTAAACTGAAGCATTATATTCCAGTTTCTACAACTACCTAAAGAATAAACACAAAAATGATTCTACAGCAGAAACTGTCATACACATCACTGTTTCAACTCACTGCTAGTACTAGAAATAGTTCAGTAGTAGCACAGCACTGTATCACCAAACCATCAATAATACATTTATTGATGGCATCTTATATTCACATGTATACATAAGTTCTCCTTTCCAGGAGAAAAAACATACTCCATTCAAGATACATTCAAGCTGCTTTTTCTCTTTGAAGACATGCATAACTCTCTCTATTTGTTATGCCATAACACTTTCTCCAGTGTGTCTACAGCGCAAGTAATAGTAGCAAATTGAGACAGCAGTCCTCTGCAATCAGATCAGGCCCTGAAAGCAGGCTAATTGTCAAAGCCTGATGATCAGTCTAGGGTAACGTAGCCCACAAAGGGGCTATTTCTATGCCAGACAGACATATTCTGTGGCATCTCTTGTCTGCTACTGATGTCTTCCTTGATGCTTCGTTTCTTTTGTAACCAACTCTGCTCTTTCATTATTCCCTATGCATTGGATGGATGCCTTTTGATATAAATTCAGCTCTTTTTCAAAGGGATGAGAATTATACATGGTACTTTACTCAACATGAATGTCCACCATTTGGTCTACAAACAGCCATGCTGACACAGTTTTGGTTCCTTTCTACTCCCATTAGCCTGCCAAGCCAGCACACAGACACACCAACCTACTTCCATGACTGTCCATACATCATCAACAAAATGATTGTTGAATCCTGTTTCAGGGTCAAATTCTGCTTTTGGTCACATCTGAGCAGCTCCCTTGAATGCAGTGTAGTGCCCAGGTGAAACTGGGCATAAGTTGAACGTTGCAGATATGTGAACAGGCACTGGAACCTCCCAGGTGGAGATCACTACATTCCGCTTCACTCCTGATCCCCCTAGGAGCACGACATTTTCTTCTGTTTTAGTAATTCCCAATATAAGCATGGTGTGAGTAACCTTCCCTGAGGCCAAAAGTCTCACCATCCACATTTCTATGAGGTTCCTTCCACATTCATGACTTATTCCTCCAAGGAAATTAATATTTTTCTGAGCCCACATTCTTCACAGGCTCACAGGTATAAATAAAGGAGATTGGATGAGACCATTTAGGAGCAGAATTTCCTACCAGAAAAAGTGATGTTTTAAAGAAGCAGTACTTTTCAATAACCTGATGATCAGTTTGTGTTATGCTTTAAAAGCAAAAAGACTAAGAACTTCCTTAATTACAGAGGCAGCTATTATGACTACAAACATAAATCCTTTCTTTTTTCCTTCAGGTAGATTCAAAGTGCAAGCTCAACACTCCTGAGCAAATACCACTTGCCCTTCAGATCCTTAATAGATCAGCCCTTTAGGAAGGAATCCAAATTTAAACTTCAAGGCCACAGAGGCTCAGGACAACTCAGAGTCTGCCCTATGAGAGCAAGGGGCAGGACAGTTGCAGATTTAATTTTAGGGAAACATTTCTCTCTCCTCTGTCTCACTCTCCCCCCACCTCCTTTTCCCAAGAAAACAATTTTTTTTTTTTTTCATTCCTAGATCACATTGGAAGCTGATTCCCTCACCTCCTCTGAAAGAACTGACCAGCTTATTCCTCATCTGCAGCTTCCTAAAGTGATCCCTACACTGAAGTGCTATTCTTATCAGCCCACCCAGCAATTACCGGGAGACAAGCTCCCTGCAAAAAAACTGTGACAGAACAAAATCATTTCACAGTGATTTATTAGACATGCAGCCATTAATGACTGCAAGTGTGGAAAGCAAGATGGAGGGGCAGAGCCTGAGCCAACACTAGCTGTCAGAACATCATTGTCATCTACCGGGTTAGAAATATTGAAGCCATCTGATGTTTCAGCCTGGCATCCCGATGTAACAACAGGCCTGGAAACAGCAATAAATTTGCACATTGAGGAGACTGTTCAAAATCATAGAGGTTGACAAAGAAATGGGAGAAAGTGTGCAGAGATGTTTGTTTGTGTGACATTGAAAATAAAGGATCATAATCTCCAAGAGCATCTTTCTAGTGCACCAACTCTGCTGTCAGGGCTGAAGTACCAGAGGCAACAGACACTTCACTGAACTGAAAGATGTTTTTATATTCATTTGCAGATGTTATTTTTGTTCTTACTGTGAAAAAATCTCTCTGTTCATTTGAATAAAAAGTCACCTTGTGATGTATTTGGAAAAAATCCAAGGAAGTGCCAAGGTTCTGCAATTTCCACCTGCTGGGAGCACCAGGTGCTTGGCACTTGCCATGGTGAAGCTCTTGAGACAGGTTCTGCCCTCAGTTGCACTAGTGTAAATACAACACAACTTTGCTGGCACTGACTGAATTATCCCAGATGAAATTCAAAGTAAGCAAGAGCAGAATCTCTCCTTTTCTTTCCAGCGACATGGGATTGCAATGGTAATGTTAACATTAGAACAGATCAATTTTGCAAAATGACAAAAGAACATACTGATCTCACTGCTGTGAGCTCCTACTCAGCAGACAATTGCGTCCCATCTTAGAAAAGACTTTTTGAAATGTTCAAAGCAATGTGCAAGCATTAACTTCTAATGGCTTAAAAAGGAATTTTATAACGCTAATGTCTTCATATTACGGATGTGATGTATCTAGAGAGCAAAGGTTTCTATTCATATCTGTAGCAGCTTTCAAAGGTATTTGGACCAGAAATTTCCATTTAGGCATCTCTAATTTCAAGACTTCAGAATGTGCTGCTGGGAAAGACAGAGGATGATATATATGACCTCTACTTTACAAAGGCTCCTGCAGTTATATTATGGTCCATCGAAATTACTAGTTGGTTAGTCAGTTGTGTATTTGCAAGGAAAACAACAAACAAGCAAAACAAAAAGTTGTTCAATTAGTGCAACAATTTAGCAAGTAATTCCCTGCCATGCTAACAGAATACAGTTGCCCCCACTTTACTCTTGGCTACTGAACACCAAGTTGAGAGCAGATAAGAAACCCAACTGGCAGGAACTTAGTGGTCTACCACTATTCCCAGAAGCAAGGGTTGGGCATCACCCACTTGTGCCGAAGGAGAATGAGCACAGAAAGAAGGTGAAAATAGAGTGTTTCCAGAATTTTTGTAACATGTCTTGTTCTTGCTTGAGAAAGATGTACCTGAGAAATGCCCTGGAGTGCTGCAAGACACAAAACCAGCTTTCTTAAATTGATACATCTTTTTCCCACTGTCACAGGCAAACCCAAAAAATAAAAATATGTGGGAGAGGGAAGAAAAGCATACAACTTTCTTTTCAGACGTGCCTATTATTCCACAATCCTCTAACCTAATTGTAGCGTATTTTGCACTTTTTGCCCCATTTTTTTGCACAATATTTGTTGTTACTTTTTCAGTCAGCATTTCTACATGACTAATAAATATGTTTCAGGATAGCCTGCACCACAGCAGTACCTTTCTGTCCCACTGCTTTCTCTTTCAGAATTGACTCCTCTCTCCCCTCCTACTCAGACCTTGTTAGTCCTTCTCTTGTTCCTAATTTGAAGATCTCAATGAGCAAGAATTACATGTCTCAGCAATAAACATGATCTCACAGCAACACAAAGAAGAGGATGAACAAAATAAAAATTACTGTCTGGTGAAAGCTCCCTTGACAACTACAGCTACACTGACAGGCGCCACTGAAATAATAGGAACGATGCTTCAAAACAACAGCCAAGAAAACGTTATGAAAGAGAAAAAAAAACAGTCTAAATGGATCTTTTCAAATGCAGATTCCACTGTCAAATGAGGAGAATGAGAAAAATGTTCTTTCTTATAGCACAGTCATATTTAAACTCAGCCAGATAACAGAAAACCACCAAAAATGTGGGTACAACCTGAAAGGTCCTGAGCCCAATAGTCCATTTCACGAATGCTACAATGATGCAGAATGCTACAATGATGCAGAATGGAACAGAAGGATCATATTTTGGTGATGGAGAGGAGGGATGGAAGGTATTATCTTATTACCAAATCTTGAATTGCTTCCAACTGGGTGAACAATAAAACTCATGTTGACTTCAGAGCAGTATCAGGCATTTGCAGACTTGTATCTGAATAACTACCACTACCTAGGTGACAAGCTGCATAGCAAAGAAGCCAAGAGATTAATGAACATGAAAAATTATGGCCCACTACTAATGATGGTCCATCCAAGACAGAACTAAGGCAACAGTCATGAAGAAAGGTTGTCTACAAGCTTAGGGAGGCAATTAGGAAAAAGCATTAGTCTTTCCTCTGTCAATATTGCTTAAGTGTGAACAAGTTACTTAGGCACTTTTTCCACCTTAGCTTCACAACCATAAAACAGGGAAAATTACTGTAAGTACTGGTGTGGTCAGAGTTATCTGGTGGTCGGAAGGTATTTCAAAAGCACCAGATGAATCCTATAAAATCCTGCAGCAACTGCAGCATCTCCCAAACTACCTATGGCTCTTCAGCAGGCAGAAAATGCAGCTTCTTGGAGCAGAGGTGGAGATCCAGCTGCACAGAAGTTCCTGGCTAGACTGAGTCAGAGGTGGGGGGGCTATGGAAAGAGATGACATACTCAGTGCAGCGAGCAGGATGGAAAGGAATAAGGTGCACAGGGTGAGTGGCGCTTTGGTGTGGTACATTTTATCTTTTTGGTATTTTACATCCCTATTGTGAAGTACTACTGGTAACATGGCAAAGATTATTGCCTAAAAACTCCAGTCACAAATGCACAGGCAACACCCATGTTAGCAGAAACAGACCCTTTTCTCCTAGTACTGAATGCACTCAGAGTTCCAGAAGTTTGGCTTAAGCTCTTGGGCTTGCATTCCTCTCCAGAGAAAAATGAAATCTGCAGAAGAGACATGTATTTCTCCTCCATTTTATTCCACGCACTCAAGACACCTAATAAATTTGCTTTGACTTCTTATTCTTCCCTAAAACAAAGGAAAAACTTAGAACCAGAAATATCTTTTTGCTCCCTGCCGACCTGGCAGACACACGTGTAGGACTGTTTCCCACTTTTATATAATGAGATTTGAAAAAAAAAAAAAAAAAAAAAGCCAAAACAGATTGCACAGGAAAAGATACAGGGACTCTGCCATTTCTTGCCAGAAGCACTGAAACCAAAAGCACATCGGGACTGAGAATAAAAAACTAAATGGTTATGTAGATAACAAGAACATCCTAATAGTAAAGAAAAACGGTAATCAAAGTTTTGAAAGGCATGTAAACTCCTGAAGAGAGAGCCAGCCAGCCGTTTAGTACTCACTGGGAATAGAGAGAAACTTTTGGTCTGAGGTTATTCTGTATCTATATACTAGAGTTTCTTGCATGTTTCTTTACAGTGTGGATACACAAAACAAAACAGAGTCAGTGAACAGACTGCATGGCTCGCTAGTCTGCTCCACCACAGCAATACAACTGTCCCTGCTCTTTCAGCAATAAACAGACTGCTTGTGTCGAAATCTGAGAGAGCTCTGGGCTCCCCAGCCCTGGGAAATTCAAATGTGGACTAGTTTTGAGAGAGGGAAGAGTCAGGTTAAACACTGATTCAGCCACAAGGCACGGACAGTTCCCACAGCCAAACCTGGGGATGTTGAGACCCGCATTTGGGGGTGAACAGACCTTTTGCTAAACCATACTGCGAGTCTGTGTGTGAACTGGATGAGACATACTGAACCAAACCCACAGCCCAGGGCAGGGAAGCAGTGGTGCAGCCGGAGTTATCCTTGCTCCTCCGTGCCACAGACACTGCACCCTGAGCTCCCGGCACTGCACGGGGGACAGAGACCAGAGGACCCCACCATGCTCCAACCCACCCCAGATGTGGAGGACTTGCCTGTTGCACAGGCTGCACCCCCCAGCCCAGCATCCCCCAAACTCCAGACCTCAGCAGCAGGAAACACCTCTCCCTGCCTTTCGCTGCACTACATGTCAGAGAAAAACATGCTCCAGCGCCCAAGCCACGCCAGCTGCCGAAGGGGAGGAAGAGCCAGGAGCCACTTACAGGGATGTGCACTCGCAACATGAGTTTCTTCTGGCTGGAGGTTTTCCTGCTGCTGCTGCTGCTGCTGCTGGAGGCATCTTTCTTCTTGTCCATGGCAGTGCTTCCCATCCCTTCACCCAGGCGTGGTGCTGGGCAATGGATCTGGAGAAGGAAGCTCCTTTTCCACCTCTCCCCACCGTCCCACCGGCCGCAGTTACTCCAGGCTCCTTATTTTCTTTTTCCTTTTCTTTTTTTTTTAATGGCCTTAGGAAATTGGGGGGGGGGGGGGGGGGGGGGTAGGGGGGGAGGATAGGAGAAGCAGAGGGAAGGGGAGGAGTTTCTCCAGCTCCGGCCTTTAATCCCAGCAGCGAGGTGTCAGGGGGGACCTTCTCAAGAGCATGAGATGCCCTTACAAACGCTGCTTGCCTTCTCACTCTTCCGCCCTTTCAAAAATATCCGGAGCATCCTGGGGGGGTGAGAAAGTTTCCTTCCCCTCGCCCAGCCCGGCCGCACTCTCCCCCGAAAGAAAGAAAAAAAAAAAAAAAAACCACCCAAACGCCACAAAAAACCCGAAAAGAGGAAGGCGCTCGGGCGAGGCTCCTGGCAGACCGGCGGTCGCGGGGGGCCGGGCCGGGCGGCGGAGGGAGCGCGGATGCCCCACGGAGAGCTCGGCGGGCGGACGAACGAACGAACGAACGAACGAGCGAGCGAGCGAGCGAGCGCTGCCCGGCGGAGCCCCGCGGGGAGCCCGGCCGGGGAGGGAGGAGGTTCCCGGGCGCTGCCGAGAGCCCCGGCCGGCTCGCCAGGAAGTGCACGACGAGCACAACACAACTTTCCTCCGCGGCCAGCTCCGCAGCCCGCCGCGTGTTCGCGGCCGCTTCCCCCCGGGCTCCCGCTCGCCCCGGGCCGCCCTGCCGTCCCCCCCCGCTTTTTTTTTGGGGGGGGGGGGGAGAGGAGCTGGGGCTGTGCCCGCATCCCCCGGGCTGCTGGAGCACTGGGGTGGGCGAAAAGGCTGGGTTTCACCTTGCCAAAAACGCACGAAGGCGGCGCGGTTCCTTTCCCTCCCTCCCCCAGGATTTCTCCCGGTCGTGCCCTAAAGGAGGGTTATTTCCCCCAAAGGCACCCCTCGGTCCCCGCAAGCGCTCCCGGGCCAGCCAGCAGCCTTGAGCAAGCCGGCTTTGCACGGCCCAGCCCGGCTGCTGCAATGGCCCCGCGGCCCGACGGATGGCGCTGGGCAGGGGGACCAGCCCGGCGTCCCGGCCAGGCTCCCTCCCGCTGGGCAAAAGCACAGGGCTGCCCTCCCCCTTGCTGCCGGGGAACTTGTGCCAAGCCCCGGAGGGCCCCGGTCCGCTCTTGAACATAGATCTTTTTTTTTTTTTTTTTTTTTTTTTTTCCGCTCCCTCCCTCCAAAAAGCCTTCAAACGCGAATTCGGCCGAGCGAAAAGAGGCGGATCACGCCCCGCGGGGAAACGATTTTGGCGTTACAGAGTATCAGAAGACGAAAAGCTTTCAGGATCCGCTTCACCTGTGGCTGCGCCGGTTGCTGGTGTTTCAGAGCACGCTGCCTTGCAGCTACAGAGCAAAACCATGCCAATGCCACCCCTGCTGCCAGGCAGGCTTTCAGGGCTGAGATTTTTGGACCGCAAAGAGAGAGAGATGTCTTTGCCTTAAAACAGCCAGTGGTTTTCATACACATAGAAACAAATAGACGTTCTGGATCAAAATCGGAGGTTTTGTTCTAGGAAAAAAAGTGACTCTTCTTCCCTGGACAATCTCTACACCATTTTACACTGTCTGAATTTGAGAATTGGACCAAGCCCGTTACAGCCACAGACCTTTGATCACATCACTTAAACACAGATTTTCACTGGGTTCAAAGCTGTGCATGTATGCATTCACAGAGTCTGCGCCGTAGTTACCTCTAACAAATCTTACAGGATTCTAGGATAAAATGATTTATAAGCATTGAGGGGAGGAGGGGAAGTGTTTTCCACGAAAATCTTCTTGTCTTCTGAAAAAAATATAGGACTGTAATGGCTATCTTCAAGAAATGAAAGAATTCAGATTTACTTCCCTCCTTATGGAAGTCTCAGGATTTAACAGATACAGGTATAAAGTCAGTAGCCACTTCTCTAAAACCATACAGAATCAAATAAAAATATGTACCCTCTTCTTTAATGTTATACATAACTGTCCTATAGGTTCCTACAGGACATCATGGAAGGAAACAGACCCAGAAATGAGACTGCAGGGGTTAACAACATTGTCACCGCATCAGAAAGGAATATTAATGGCACATGGACAGAGGGAGCAGAATTCCCTCAGACAGTAAATGGTGCCTGGGGCAGCCTGGGAGTCCCCCCAAAAAAGAGGAACAGGTCTGTAACAGCCACTTTCCCCCAACATTTATATAAACTCTTCTGCCGACCAAGTGCTGCTGCCAAGGGATATGGGAATGACTGACCCCTGGAATCAAGAAGTGAGAAAATTACTACTGAACATGTCTCTCAAAAAACTGTCATGACATTTTTCATTGCAAGTACGGTCTTGAAAGTTAAAAACTAAAGAAAAAAAGAGGTAGAATTTCTTCAGAAGGATTTTAGCACTAGGCATCATAAGTAAGCAGATCTCCTGGCTGTTCTTTATTAAATTAACAAACATTTGAGGTGGAATAAAATCTACCATATATATAATCCATTCCCTTATTTATGCAGAATTGTTTCCTACAATATTATAATTTATTTTCCACATTTAGTATTTTAAATCTAAATTCATTCCTTTTCTTGTTGTAGGTTATTTATATGAATAATGGTGGATAATGTAAAATAAGTTTCAGGAAGTAACATAATGGCAGTATGGCCAAATTCCCAAACCTAAAAAACCACCACGAATCAGCCTCTCCCCCCAACATGACATAGCCTTAAGCATATTTCTAACTCCAATAATACCACAATGTGGGGTTATTCTTATTTTTCTCCTTTGATTCTCTAAGATCCCAAATACGACCTTTGATCCTCCAGTCATATTTTTAAATTTTTCATTGCAGCTCCGAGGATTAGAGACATATTTAAAAAAAAAAAAAAAGCCAAAGCCAAAATCCTCCTACAGCTGCTAGACTTCAGGAGCTTGACTCCCCATAAAATCAAGTGTTAATAAGACCCTGCTATAAAAGAAAGGAATCACCAGTTATTTCAGACAGTAAGGCATCATGTTTTTATCCTTTTTTTTATCTTTTGGGGACAAATGCAGCTATCGTATGAACAAGCAACATCATAAATACTTTTAACAAGAGTTAAAATTATTTTTTCCACGTTAAATCCTGTCAATTTGACTACTAACAACTGTGTTTTCAGAGGCATGTAAGCATCTAAATTACTAATTCCACAGACGAATGGGTACCAAAATACTTTTAAGAATATCACCCTAAGTACTTAGAGGTTTCATGCACCCTCGGGGGGGGGGAAGCAGAAAAGCATCTCAAACACATCAGCCACATTTTGCTTCTGCCTAATACCACCTCAGTGCTCCCCATTACCAAGCCATAGCTGTAACTCAGCAGAAGTAGCATGTGCATTTTGGGCTACACCCCGTCACAGAGCTTGCCCTAGTTATTCCTTAAATACAGGTTGAGTCAATTTTTCCATGATAAATTCCCAAACTACATTCCTAAGTTTATAAAATAGCCATAAAACTTTGCTTTGAGCCTTGGTTGTATCAATTGTAGTTGCCATAAGTAAAATAATATGTCACCAGCTAACTTTTGTGCTGAAATTTCACATGCAATATATAGAGATTTTTTAACGTCTTTACATTTAAGTGAAAAAGTGTGTCTAAAGAAAGTGGTGCATGGGGAGAATTATGTGAGTTGCTGGTGGTTTTTAAATTTTTATTAAAACCAGCATTTTTTGCTAATGCTTTAAAGTTTGTTGTTAGTAATATTGCTAAGCACTCATATATTTTATTACAGAAAAAAACTATCTGTGAAAATAACTGTTGTTCTTTCTCTTCAGATGACACATATTAATCTTACTGTGAGCATTTAATGTAGATTTTTCACACATACAATCCGCAGCAGCCACAAAAACCTGCAGAAGCCCCATTTTGGGGGACTAACTTTCCCACTATAAATAATGCCTGTATTATACCAGGATAAATATTGTAATTTCTCAGATCAACCACATTATATCTTATGTATGTGTATACATATGTTCTTACTTGGGACTCTCAAACCTTTTTAAAATGTTTCCAGGATTTAAAGACAAATCCTTGAAAATCAATATATTTTGAAATCTGGATGGCCAAGAACTTGCCTGGCTATTACTGGTATCTGGTATCCCAGCACCTACTATGCTTCATCACAGCTATTTTTATTTTCTTCTTATGCTAACCTTTGTCTGTGTTGGTCTCTGCAGTTCTCTTTCTGCCTGCCCCTTTCTGCTCTGCCTCATATTCCACCTCTTATTCTCCATCTTTCCCTGTTCTCCACTTTGCTGCTCAGTTTCTTGAGCATGCATGAAGTCAATTGTTCGGTTTCTGTTCACCGTATTTATTAGATTGAATTCAACCCTGCTGCATAGGGCTCCTTAACTTAATCAACAGCACAATGTAATTAAACATGATGCAGTATCAGGATGCAGTAGTCCCTGCACAAGTCTTTTCTGTAGAGGCCAGAGAGGACACACACCCCTACATCTGTCTGCCCATACTCACACTCTCACCTGCTACCTACTGACACTCAGCACAGTGCAGGGAGCAGTTTTCAAGTCAAGCAGAATATAGTCAACACGAGGAAATACCTGTAGACAGCTAAATTGCATTTTTTGCAGCAAAACTGCAATTAAAATGGTCTTCTGTGGGGAAGTTTGCAGGGGAAATCGCAAGCCTGCCAAGAAAGCCTAACTTGCTGAAGTAAGGTGAGATAATGAGGTTAATGAGAGAGGAACCTCTGGTCCCCAGAAGGTCCCCAGGAGCATAACAGCAGCAAAGACTGAGAAGTTTATGCTGAAGGAGAGAGGTTGTGTGGTCAGGTGGCTGTGCTTCCTCTCCAGGCTGTCAGACGCCTTCTAGTAAATGAGTGGTTACTGAAAGAAATTCTCTCTTGACACTTGAAGCCCTGCAGCACATGGTGGTGTTTTAAAGCTGCATGCTCTGGTTGAGCCATTCTGCCCTACAGCTCTCTCCCTCTTGCTGACACTGTTTCTGCTGATGGGCTGGTCACTCCAGAGCTGCTGCACTGTTTCATGCACTGACTCAGTGAGATGTCTTCTCATCCAGACCATAACACAGAGGAGAGGAAGTGAGAGAGAAGCAGTTTCACAGGAACTTTCTAGGCTGTTTCTCTAATTTAATCTGACTGCTAATTTCTCTCCAAACAGCCAAAGGCAGGGGCAGTTTTTTGAGTTTCCTTTCCTGAAAGTGTCTTTGTTGCAGATCTTGTGCAGCCTGACAATTGATCCTGGGTATCAAAAAGTTTCAGAAGTCTTCATTTGAAATGAGTAGGCCCACGCAACGGATTAATTTGGTACATAGAGAGCCATAGCATGGTTGGCATGGGCACTGGTGCAAGGATTGGCAGGAGGCTCCCTGTTTTGCCAGCTGCAATGCTTGCCTCACTATCTCCCATCTGCACAGCTCCACAGCCATTGTTCTCCCGCAGTTGCCCACATATTCCATAATACTGACACCGCAAGAACAGATGCAACCACAGTAATTCAGATGGATGCATGATGGTGTGACCTGAACCCCATTGCAAGGTTCACATTAGTGCCAGCACTGTACTGTAGACTATGGTGACAGATAAGTTCAGATTCTCATTTACATCACTAGAGTGTAAGAGTAAAATGAGAATAATGCTCAGTGTCATCTCTGCATAGAAAGTAAGTGTCTGGGAGACCTGATTAGGTATAAACATGAAAAACGCATCTTCTTTTTTGAACCAGGACAGCCTGATGAAAGACCTTGAAGCTGATTTTTCAAGGTTCACACAACCTCTCTTGTTTCTGAGTGCCCGGAGAGCCTTCCAATGATCAAAGCACCTTCAGAGATAAATATCTTTTTTTTTCTATATTGGTTTCTATATACAAAAAAATTTCCATTAACTAGAATGATGCTGTTCAGCCTCAAGTTTTCTTAGTACTGAAGAATCATAGAAGAAATGGACAAAGCCCTGTAAAGCATCTAATTTCCTCCTTACTGATACGGGAAAATTTCTTTTGTATTTTCCACTGATTGTGATTCAGACTTTCTGGCTGTTAGCCAGACACAATACTTAATGCTTTTGATTTGCATATATAGGCCTACAAGTTAGACAGATAACCTCAATCAAAATTTAATACAACAGATTATATGCAAAACCAGTGGAATGATATTTGTTTCCCATATAGCACAATTTTTGTCAGTCCTGCAAATTAATACAGAGAAGTACAAATAGGCTTCAAGAGGAGTCTGCTTTTCATTTTCTTTTCCAACAGTATGCGTAATGCAGTACATTATCTAAAAGAGCATTTAAAGGAGGCAGAGGCATAGTTCTATCAGATATGTGTGGGCACAAGAACAAAAAATGTTTTCAGCAGTAAAAATCTGAAAATACTTCGATGTTCTTCCCAGTTCACTGGGAAGAATTCAGAGAGCTGAAGAATTACAAACGCACTTTCTGTGAGCCTTCTCTGTGCGGTAATCTCAGAATTTATTCCTTGGCATAGAGTGTGTTGGGCCTCAGACAGTACAGTAGGCAGTAACAACGCTTTCTTTCTGGAGCAAAGTGGGTGAGACTGCCCCAAAACATCAGCCTGTTACTGCTTGGTGGTGCAGATGTAAAAAGAGGTGAGGTTCCCAAAAGCAATCATAAGCAGTCAATTCCAGGATGGTCCATAAGATCTCAAAGAAAATAATTTTTGCATGTTCAGCTTCAAATTTATTATGCTGCAAAGTATTGGTGGCAAGGTGTCCCAGAACATACCTGTAGCAGTGTTCCTCCACTTGAGTTCTGCCCAAGGCCAGTGGCCAGGCTCTGTTTAGGGAAAGCAAAATTGCACTGACCAAGAGTATTTCCTGCACAAAACAATTTAAACATGTTTTCTCACATGGTATTAACTAATAACAGCAGAGCACCAGAAATCACATTATGTGTGGAGAACCAATGAGAAGGTGATCATTTATGGATGAGACAGAGGAATGAATAAAAAAGGAAGAAACTGCACAATGATATGAAACCTCATCTGCACAATGACTTCCAGAGGATCAGAATACACACTGAGACTTTGCTTGCCTACACAGCTTGGCAGGACCTATGGATATCACAACATGAATGCAATAAGATCCAAACATCAGAAAAGCATGAGAGGTGAATCGCAACTTCTTGTTTTCATAAATTGTATTTCTCGTACTAAGAGTAGAGTCTTTCCAAATTAGTCTTGCTTGCAACAATGCCAACACATTATTTAATCCCCAGCTAGCTATTCTAATTGAGGTGCTGCAGAAATTAGCTTTACGCTTCTCCATGCATGGTGAGCACAGGCAAGCATGATGAGCAGGTGTGAAGTGTGCATTGATGCAGATCCAAGACGCCACCTCCCCAGAACAAAAGGTGACATGTTGGAAAGGTTGCTCAGAAACAGTACTTTAATCTACACTAGCAAACCAAACAGTGTCAGGGCATGGGCCCGAGCACTGTCCTGTAACTGTCCATGTTGTTAAATTGTTCACAGTCTCTGCAGAGTTTTGGCTCAGGCTAACTACAACTCTCCAAGACACTGCCAAGGCATGGTTCAGGAATTAACACTGGTCAGGGACCATTCCCAGTAGGAAGCTTGACACGGCTGCTCTGTCCCAGAGATAAGAGTTTTACTACAAGCCTTGCTGTACCAGTTGCCCTCAGGGCAAGAAAGTCATCTGAGGTCTGCATCCTGAACCTGTGCCAAGAGGATGGAAATGTTAGATCCTGGCTTCCCTGCATGCCTGGGCTCTCTGCAAACAAACCTGAAGTTCCTCCTCAGTCTTTTCAAGGCCCGTCAGCAGACCACTTCCATAGGAAGAGGCAAACATAATGTCCTACTATACTGCTACTGTTTTCAGCAGAAAATGAGCGGTGCAAGGAGGAATTCTCTTCACATTGCACTGAGGTGTATAATGATGAAGGTACCAAGGGTCATAATTATTAGCAAATCATTATGACGCATGAATGGTGATGGATATATCTAGTTAAAGACTGCAGATTGTGCATTACCATAGCAACAACAGAATTCCAAAAGAAGTATGTATTTATAACGTAGCAAGTGCAGATTTAACACATTTCATTTTTCAACTCAGTCTGAGATTCTAAAGCCAGGAGAATAGCTTTAAATCTCTCCAACAGTGTTAGAAAATCATGCAAATGACAGTAAGGAAAGATTTAAGGTGATATAATTTCATGTCAGAAAGAACTTTTGTTTTGAAATATCTCAAAATAACTGTATCATTTTTCTTAAGATGATTGTCTAAAATCTTATGAGGAGAGTTTTAGAAGCAACAAATGTCTAGAGAGGACCCTAGAACATAAAGGTGCTCCCCACACTGAAGCCAAGAAGTTCCCAACAGATGCTAGTTAGTGTCAGTCAGTGTAGCTTCACTGAGATTATTTTTTTCTCAATTAAAATTTTTATTATGTCTTATTATGCAAAGTTCCTGGACTTCAGAGTCTTAAAAATGAACAGTTAACACTAGAGATGCATATAAACTCAGCAGATACATGTAGGAAACAAAGCAAATTAAAGAAAAGGAATGAATATGAAAAAAAAAATAGTCCTTACCTTTGTAACTGGTAACTGATAGGTCCCCATTTTGGGCCAACTTAATTACTTTCAACTGAAAGCAGTCAGTCTTCCCAGCTCTCTGGGTAGTAAGCACTGCAGGGAGACCACAGAGAACAAGCCTTCAATTTATGTTATTTTAAGTCAAATTGACTTCCCATTTGCGCTGTTTACTCCTTATTCAGCAATCAGCTTAGAGTGTCGAACAAACAGAAGCAACCAGCAGGAATGTCTTGTTTTAGTGAATGAGGACATGGTCAAAAGCTCACAGAAGTGCTGGGAAAGTGTGGAAGACAATAGGAAGTATCGATACAGTGCAATTGCTGGCAGGAATCATGAAGGGATGGGATACAAAAGATCTGCTTGGAAAAAAACATATGTCAAGGTCACATCCACTTCTACAGACCAAGGAAGTCACACTTCCAAGGGTGAGCGACAGGGTCAATGTGGAAAGGTCTCCCAGCTGGAATATATGACAGCTGCTAACCAGACTGAAAGAAAGGTGGCTTCTTAGTAAAAATCTTGCAAAATAGCACACAGAGAATAATAATAAAGTCCTAAAATGCCCTTATGCGAGCCCTGAGAGGTTCCCACCTACAAACTAAGAGCAAACCCGAGAAGGGGGCGTTTGCTTGAGCCACAATTAGAGACAAAGATCATCAGGTGTTTATTTAGCAGGAGAACTGGTGGAAAGCTAAATGGCTGAAAGGACTGTAGCATCCCCGTAGCACCACTAATACACGACACTTGCATGGGGTGACATGATCAGACTGAGGCCAAGCAAAGGGTCATGTCTCCTTCTTTTCCAGTGCCTTTCCCTATTCACAGAGCAGCTAGATCTGGCAATGCTTAATATCATGAACTACTAAAATCCTGCAACAAAGCAGAGCTCCTGGTGTAAAAAAGTGGTACTGCTGTATGACAGAAGAGTAAAATCAGGAAACACATGTAGGAGAGGAACAGATCCTACATACTGGAGGAGAATGAATAGCAAGAGGGAGACTGAGACAAGAAGATTAAAGTCCTGTATCAGGTGAGATGCAAACAACTGCATCTGTTTCTGCAGGCATCTCTGCAAGCTTCCCAGATGACAGGAAATGTATAACCTGGAACTTACGGTTTTCTTTTTAAATATAAATTTATTTTCTTTTATTTTCTGGTATACATAAAAATGTGGGTGGAAAATGTGGGAAACTCTCTAAACTGAGTGAAATATGTTCATTATGCCCCAGCATTACTGTAGACCACAAAAGACCCATTTCCATTGGGAGATGATCGTGAGGTGAGGGGTCTCAGTGCTCCACTCCAGCGTGTCCCGGTAAGCTGTTATGGGACCACAGCACCCTGGGTGAGAGGAAGGAGGGAGCAGTCATTCTCCTGTCAAATTTCTTCCTGTCCATCAACATTACTCTTGATGGCATGAGGCTGATAATGTGGAAGATTTTTTTTTATTGCACCATAGTAAGCTCTACTGAGCATTACTCTATTATCTGAACTGACAGTAGAATTATCAGTTATCCAGAATTATCAGAATTATGAATATCTGAACTGATATTTAGTATCTAGGAGATTATAATGACAAGCATTTTGTGCCTGGAAACTCCAAATCAGAACTGTAACACCTCTGTATTTTGACTAGCATATACTACATGAGTAATTAAATAATGTATAACTGATTAAGAATGTAGAAGAACCATCCATATGTAAAAATCACCATAAACAGGTCTAATTTTATATTAAATGCAATGCCAAAGTAAAGATACAGAATTGTTAATATACAGACATAAACATATGTGCATACGTGGCATATATATCTCAAACCAGTCTCAAGCATTCCATACAAAATTGGCTACAAGGTAACTATATTTTCTAGTGAGGAAAAGGTGTTGATAGTTTTTGTTGGAAGCAGGCCATTACTTACTAAAGTTGGGGCTAATCCTGCAATCTTATCATAACGGAAGTTTTGTTTTTATCAGGACTTCAGGATCCATATTATACAAATATTATCTCACTGCCAAAATAAAATGCAAAGTACTTGGTACAATGTGTTTGATTTAATGGAATATTCAGATTTGTTTTTCATATGCCACTCTCAGGCATTTGATAATCAGAATTTACTTTTTGATGTTTGGATTAACAATTACACTATTCTTCAAATCCCTAAGGCTATCATTCAACTAAGGAGCAAGACTTGAGTCCTGGGAGTGGAAACTCAGGCATTTCATTTTAAGCTCTTTGGAGATGAAGGGACAACTTTTCCCATTCATCTCTTCAGAATCTGACAGTAATCCCTTAGCAAAAGGCTTAGTCCTACCAGAACACAGATGTCCCATGAAATTAGGGCAACTTCAGGAAAAAATATTTTTAGTACATTCTGCTCATTAGCACTAAAAGAGAAGCTGAGGAAATCCCAGTACCTTAACAAGTATCTGTGAAAGTTCACACAAATATTTATCACTGAATCACACAAAAAATTACAGCTACAATAGTAATGTTGCGTGAAGGATAGCATTTTCTTATCTGTAAAAAATTACGTCTCTCATTAATTCTTTTCACAGTAAAGCTGCTTCATTATTTATCCTCTGGGTAAGCAATTACTAACAAAAGTTGATCCTGGGTAGTGTATGCTGTTTTTCTCTTTAATATTTACTACAAGAGACCAGATATTTCAAGTCACAGAAGCCAAATTAAAACAAACCCCCAAAACTGAAGAATTGCTCTAAGCAAATAAAAAGTTCTTAGTATCGAAGCATTGCTGGGCAGGAGGAAACATGTACTTTCTCCTTGAAGAAAACTGGAGAGCACTGGAATTACAGATTTAGAAACTCTTTCAGAAAGCATCAGCCTGACTCTGAGAGTGTTCTCAGCTCTAGCTCAAATCAATTAAGCTGAAATCTAAAGTCAATACAAGAACAAACGTAAAAAAACCCAGCATGCATACATTTAGTCAAGAAGATAGAAGAAGTTTCTTATATATAAGAGCAAGCAAGTTCTGCAATGGATTTTCAGTGATAAACAGGGGCAAAAAAAGGGCAATATATTCATGAAAGGGATTATATACAATATGATATGGCTAATAACAGGTGATTGGACTATGTTCCCACACAGAATGTAAACATTAATCTCAGAATTAGGCCCAACAAGGTGTGACTACCAAAAGATTAATGTCAGATTCACAGCTGGATACCACAACTGAGTGTGCCCTGCCATTATATTGTTCAAATATAGCCCCCAGCTTACCTCTTATTCAGAGAAAAAAAAGGTAACCCTAAAATCTTGGTGCTCTTAAGCTACAAAGCCTAGATTGAAAGCACCACAGATTAGCTCATCTATCAAGCTCATTTTGAGTTATAAACTGAAATTAAAGAATTCACTTATTTGGGTGAAAGACCATTATTCCCTTACAAAAACATGGATAGAAGTTAACTATTCAAATGCTCCAAATCCTCTGACATTTTCTCAGAATGTATGTGCTTACCGAGAAGGAAAGGTGAGTTCTCCCAAAATTCACTGGGAAAGGATAAAGAGTGACTCATTTTACTGTAGTCCTAGAGACTGTGAGATAGTTCTGAACATTATGAGACTCTTTCAGAGGTCCTGGCATCAGGACCATGAAGTCCAAAGTACCAAGGTATGGCATCACCATGAGTATAGCAATTCAAAATGCCTTCTCAACCAAATATCAATTAGCCTGGTAAAGATTACTGTAATGAAAGTAAATCTTTTTGTAAAGCTCAGAGTATTTTAGGGAAGAAATAGTCCTGTGGTATGAAATCTGTGGAAGTTAAATACTTCCAGGGCACAAGGCAATTCTAGTTGGAGGAAAAGGAGTACAATCAATGAATAGAAAAAGAAAAGCACACAAGTTAAGGAAGGCAAACAAGGGTGGAGGCCAAATCAGTTCTCAGCTGCCACTGGACATGAGAGTCCCAGGCTACATGCGCTCTGACGCTAGTATTGACACAGTAATGCATTGTCCTCTTTGTCCCCCCAGAACTCTGCAAGTCACTGAGACCTTCTCTGAGTCAAATGTCACAGTTAAGCTCCAGTTTTGTAGTGGTTTGCAGACACAGTTGTGTAAATGCTGAGCATCTTCTGGAGCCCTTAGAAACTTCCTGAAATCAAATGCTGAACTTGTGTCTTGTGAGTAGCACAAAACCACAAACCAGTCTTTTCATGTGCTGTTATCACATTAGATCTTCAGCTCTTTTTGTAGTCTTACAATGGGCCAAAATAAACCTATTTTTCATGCATACCATTAACCTACATTTTCTCTTTTTTTGGACAGAAGAGTTTTGGAGCCCTTGGTGATAAACATAGATAATCCTTGCTCAACATTTTAAAATGTGCCTATTTAAACTTGGTATGAGTATTCTGCAGATTTTTTTTTAGTGTCCCTCTGAAGTGTTTGCATGCTTTCTGCAAAGAAAATAAACAGAACAAATATTATGGCACCACAAGTTGGTCAATTATTAGCCTTTGCATACCCAGATCATGGCCTTTCTTTACAAGGACACATGTTAATATATAATAGAAGTGTATTTCAGTTCTCTTATAATTGATTTTTCAGACACATATTGCAATCTTATAAGGTCAGCTGGAAAAGTAAGTTGACCAAAGAGAGGCCTTTCAGAAAAATCAGCCACTAGCCACACATAAAGAGAAATACAACTGGAGCTAAACATATGACAATTATTTTCATTCTGCAGCAGTCCCAGGCTGGCATTTGGCATGCACCCACCAGCCTCACTTAAGTCTGGATGAACTGTCCATAACGGCCTTAGTGGTGATTCTAACACTTCTCAGATGAGAGAGATGTACTAAATGTAGTGGGCCAAATTTACAACCCACTTTTTCAGGCAACTGGTGCCTACCACAGCTGTGACTATCCCTGTGAAAATGCAATTGCTATTTAATACAAAATAATCATTTTGAGGATGTAGAAAAGGTAATTGGGGAAACAGAAAACACGTTTAAGCTGATTTTGTTCATAGGAAATGAGGTGGCACGGAACCCGAAATGGCCAGGCAAAGTACACATAGCAATCAAAATTTTTGTGGCTACGTTCAGAGACAGAACTAGGAAAATGTGAGAGAGAAAGGTTTTATTCTGAGATGGATTAAGGCAAGTCAGAGTTTTGTGAACCAAAATATTCCTAACATATAGTCACAGATAAAAATGACCAGAGAAAAAAATAGGCGGAAAATTAGAGAATGGTAGCCAGAGAATAGCAAACTGACTCATGCAGCCTGAAGACAAAGACAAAGCCAAGGAACCAGAGGTGAAGAAGTCTGGACTCACCTGGCTCATTGGGGGACTTTTGATAAGATAAAGAAAATCATATCAGAACAGTCCAGTTCAGCCTTCAACAAACTGCCTGAACTTTGTACTGCTCTGTCAGATACAGGCAGTTTTAATGCAAGGAGGACTGTAATACAGGTCATCATACTGTGCTGAGACCACATTTATTCTGTACCAAGTTCAAAGTCTTACAGAAGTAAAAACACCTGAAAAAGCTTACACCAGAGGTGTAAAGGTATGAGGACTGTACACTCCTATACACAACCCTGCACACAAACCCAAACAATACTTGAGTAGTACATTCAATGTATCTAGTGGCTAAACTCTCCCATCTCTGCTAAGCAGAGGTGTGAGGAGGAAAAAGGCCCTTGTAACTAAGAGTTCCTGAAACTGTCTTTCTAGAAACTACAATTCCCAATTTTGCCATCTGTTTGTCTTCAAGTATTGCATTTAAATTGCTAAAAATGAGCTAATTTCAGCTGCATTTTCAAATGGAATTATAATAATTATTTATGAATTGCACATTACATATTTATAAGTTATGATTGGCAAAATTTAGCACCCTGTCTGAAGGGACCTGTAAAGAAAAAAAAAAACCCCAAAACCTATTCAAAACTGAAGCCAGGAATGTGTTCTAATCAAAGTGTACAACAGAAAAATTAATTAGGCACTTTAAAGAGAGTAGTATACAGAAATGACCTGATCTCCTTCATTAACATGAGTCTGAGTGTCCTATCATAAGAGATAAGAAGGGAAAGTGTTATCAGGAGTAGGTGAAAAGACAGTCTGCTTTAGTCTGGAGCAGCTGTTCCAGGAGACTGAGTAACCTCTTTATCACTAGAACATTAAAGATGTAGCTCTAAAGTTTTCTAGGTGAACCAAGTCTGAAGACAGCAGAAACTAATCAGTCTGTCAGCCTCTTATTGGATAAGATGTTGGAGCAGCTATGAAAGGGCTTTATTGCCAAACATAATCTTAGTGACCCATCTTGTATTTTTTTGTAATTTTCTCCATTATTGACAATCTTGTGTAAGTATTGTTTTATCCCTAAATCTCCTCTAGTGGTAAAGCAGATTCTACACATCTGAGATATGAATACAGCACTCCTTTCAGCATTATGAATCTATTACTTGGTAGGTAAATGGCAAACTCCTGGAATACTTATTACACACCACCTGTGGGACTCACACAAGTAATGAGGGAGATCTACCACTGAGCTGCAAGGTCTGAGCCACAGGCAGACAGCACAAGCTCCTGGGGTGAAAAGCAACACTTACTTAGCAAGTTTTAGTCCAAGTCTCCTTGACAAGCAGTGAAGTAATGGAGGGATTGGAGATTTAAGGTCACCACTACAATGCTATTTTTTAAGCTGACAATCTAAATTAGATTTCAACTTATACTGATGAGATTCTCTGATGTTATATATCTCACGTAATATGTTAGTGAGTTGCAGGTGGATCTAATTAGATCCAGAAACTTGACATGAAAACCAAAAAGTTTGGAACTGTCTGGGTAAAACTAGGACAGAAGCCTGAACACAGCGAACACTTTTCTATTTATATTGTCTTTGGGTTTAAAGTGTGTGCAGTTTGGGATGGGTCCACATGCTTTATGGGTTTGTTTTTCACTTAGTTGCATCAGAGAAAATCTATATATAAACGTGGAGACCTGAGATACCCAAGTTTCTTTGAGCAGTATGGACTTTAACCTGGCCATACAATGCATGTGTACATGCTATTAAAGAGTAAAGTTTCTATCTCCTAACAGCTGTGAGGAAAACCTCAAGAATTTGATCAGTACAGACAGGTGTGCAAGGAACCTGGAATAAGAATTCTGAGACTTCTATATTAGTTTAAATGCCTCCTAATGGCAATCTGAAGGCCAACGTTGTTAAGTAAGTTAATCATTAACTTATTAATGCACTTATCAGTTATATTTTTTGTTCATTATTGTTTGCATAAGACAACAAAGAGAGGTCAAGACTTACACACAAATGCCTTCCTTGGTACCCCAAATTGGGTGATGTATCTGCTATTGTACCACATTCTCTATCTTCCAGTCAGGAAGAAACCAAACTAGGAAAATAACTGAGATGTCCACTGGCCGTTTTCTTACAGGCAGTTAGGGGATGTCTACTGTCAAATCATTCAAGACCTGCCTTTCAAGAGTACTGTGTGCTCACAGTTTTTACTGAAGGAAGTGGGAGCTACAGCAGGTTGGGTTGTATCTCCTTGCCCCCTGTACCCAGCAATGACCCGATCCCACACGGTTCATTCACCATCACTGAAATTAGTGGTCTGAGGCAAGAATAGAGAAGGCAACAGACTCCTCTCACATGGGAATTTTGCCCAAGAGAAATCTTACAGGGGTTAAGTTCTGTGCTACTGTTTCCTCATTTGTAACCCAGGACTTACAAGTCTTCCTTATTTCAAAGGGCTGTGGAATGATAAAGGGTTTAACACAGATACACTGCAGTAATAACATAATACGCTACATATCCATGAGACATTCTCTGGGAGCCTAACAGAATCGGAAAAAAATGTTTTAAAAAGCCATAGCTGGAAAAGCAAAGCTGTCTTTTCCTTCTGTTCTGAGTCAGCTTTGGCAGGAAGGGATATACTGCAGAAAGCAGAAAGCACACAATAATTTTTCTGCTTTCAAATGTGGAAGAGAGTACAAACTGTGTTACAAGCATATTGCATTATAAAAGGATGATCTGAGAAAGCACACCGTGTGGTTTACATAAATATCACTGACCTTACGGTTTCTCCTAGTTTTGTTCAGGCTCTCTCCTGGACAGCACGTACGACACCGATGATCTATTATCTGCAAACAGATAGCATTTAATTCCAGGTGAACACTTTTGTCTGTGGAGAAACCCACTGAAGTCAGTGGAGCTCACTGTGTACACGAAAGCATGGTAATTGTAGTCCAGCCACAGCATTAGACATTTGGATCCTGACTTTCAGAACTGCTCAGCATATTATATGCTCCAAGAGCAACCTGTAGCCGCTAGGGACAGGCAGCTAAATAATTTTAAAATCAGGCCCTTAGCACCATATTGGACTGGACCCTTCTGGCTTAAACTTTGTATGACAGGGCAATGTGTATTACCATTACTCTATGGGAATTTCTCTCTTCTGTTCACTTTTGTCAACAATGTTGGCTAGTGAAGACTGCTGTGTAAAGGAAAAAAATATCCCACAGCTTACCCTCTCACTTCCAACTCATCATCCCTAGAACACACAGATTTAAAGCAACCTTTTGTGCAATACACAAAATAAAACAGCTGGCTGCCCAGAAAGACCTCACCCAAGACAAAACAGTAACAGTGCTTCAGTTAATCTATCTTGCTGGCTCAACCAGATGCCAAGGAATCCAGAGCCTCCCAGACTTCTGGGAAGCAAGTAAATATCCTAAAATGCCATAGGTCAAACCATCTAATGCTTCTTTGCTGTCTCTGATCCGTAGCTGTTAGGGAACTGCTAGTCCTCAGACTGACGGCTATTGCTGATATGCTGGTGGCAGCACTAGCTGGCAGGATGCTGTCACTGCTAGGATTGTGCCATTCCTCTTTACACAGCAAAAATGAAATCACCTCCCAGATTGCATTCCAGAAAAGGCCAGGTAGCTGAAATTGCCCCTTTGTGAAAAAGGGTGGGGAAATAAAAAAAGGCAAACAGGAATGTACGCGTAGTTTGTCGAGGTTCTTTTTTTTGTTTAGCTAAATACTTTTGGTGTGTTGGAAGCAAAGAAATAGCCTTGGGCTAATACCTGCAGATTACAATGTGAAGTTGATCACTGTCAAAAATACTTTGTGACCTAAAATGAAGCTCTGAGTAATCATCACAAGTGGCAATAAGCAAACTGAAGAATGAAACTGCTTTAAACCATAGAGTCATAGAATCATAGAATGGTTTGGGTTGGAAGGGATCTTTAAAGGTCATCTAGTCGAAATCCCTGCAATGAGCAGGGACATCTTTAACTAGATCAGGTTGCTCAGAGCCCTGTCCAGGCTGACCTTGAATGTTTCCAGGGATGGGGCATCTACCACCTCTCTGGGCAATCTGTTCCAGTGTTTCACCACCCTCACCATAAAAAACTTCTTCCTTATATCTAGTCTAAGTCACCATCACAGTGACTTTGTCAGACAGAGTACCCCAAACTTAAGTTCTACTTTGACTCCGACAGCTTAAATAGTTTTTACTTTGCATTGTCTGGCTTTCTTCACAGGGATGGATTTCACTGTTGTACAACATGATTCGATGGCAGTGTACCAGCAACACTCTCCGCATTTCTCTGCTATTAGTAGCAACTACTCTTGCCGTTTCAGTCCTGTGTTTCAGTTATTTATACAGATCTCTATTACTAGAAAATCAGAAAATGTCACAAATTTACTTCCCATCACTCCTTATCTCCCTTTCCTGTAAGTCAAGAACATCTTCTTAATCCCACTGAAGAGCTGAGGAACGGAGCTGCAGTAAGAAGTGATTTGTATATGACAGCCGGTGGTCTAAGAAGAAACTGAGCATACATCTACAGAAATCCTGGTTGGAAGCCAAACCAGATGACCACGTTTGAACCAAATTGAACTAAATTAAATAAAGGCTTTCTGCAGCACTCAGCACGATGTTATTTATGCCTTGAAATAGCATATCTGTTTCCCAGATCTTCCTGTCCAATTATTTAAAGGCTTGGTCCAACAGAGATAACATACAGAATCTGACTGTCAAAAGATCTGCTGCCAGCTGCAGTCACCTGCAGGGACTGGGAAGAAAGACATGTCTGATGATAGCATCAAGACTTTGGCTGAGACTGTTAAACTTCATAAAGCTGTCATTGTTTGAAAAGTGATGTCTGTTCCTTCTGCATCATGATGGAACCAGCAATGATCCATCCCTTGGATTTTACCCAGGCAAAGGCCAAAGAGAAACGTGAAAAACAAAGGAAATGAGCAGACCGCTGTTGCCTGCCTCTGCCCCCAACCACAACCCACACGAGCTCAGTTTGTTGTTTTGGCAGGATAGCAGGCACTGAATAAGCAAGAAGGGCTGAAACTGGCAGAACAGTCAGAAAAGTATTTAGAGTTGTTTATGTATGAATGATTGCAGGGTGGGAAGGGCAGATATCTTCTATTTGGATAGATCAGGTAAAGCCCTGGGGGCAGCGCTGAAAACAGAGCGCTTTGCAATCAGATGAGTAACATGATCCTGGACTGCTTTCTCTTTTCCCTCTGTGCAGACTCCAAGTTACAGTCGAGCTTTGCCTTGGAGTCCTATTGAACACTGCATTCACAGGCATTTGTTAAATCCTGCTATAGCCCAGAGGATGCCTACCACTTTAATCCTCTTTATTAACAACTCTCAAATTTTCTGTGTTGTAGCCAAGGTTCGCTTGCTGACTCCCAGTCTCAAGAGTCCTTGGAATATTTATATGGTATATTTACCTCCCTCTGATTTCATTAGAGTAGTGATACTTGGCATTTCTATACTACCTCCTATAAAGGAGGGACAGGTCCATTACTAGTAATATAGGTTTGACACCACCAGCTATGCTTAATTGCATTCAAATGCTGAGTAGTAAACAAGGAACCAGTCTAAATGCAATGCCCATTTTCCACAGCTAATAATCTGACTGAGAAACTGCTATTATTGGAAACGTTCACCATTGCCTTTATTGTGAGAATTATACGTTTTGTAAACACAGCCACTGCGGGGCAGCGATACATAAGCATTAGTCAATGCACACAGAAGTTTAAGTGTGCTTTGCATCTCCCAGGGTCCTGATGAGGCTAGTAATTGTTGTTACCCTCTGTCTGCAGACAACGGGGCTGATGCAAAGGTTAAGCGGTTAACACCCTTTGCTGTAAGCATATTTCCCCAACCAGGGTGACTTAGTGACTTGGGAACCATTACAGTTTTTGAAGGTAATGTTGAGATAAGGCAGCACCAAAACTGCTTTACATAGTTTGTATGTCTATTCTGAGAGATGTTGTCAACAACTCATAGCTTGAGGATGTTTGAACTTCATTTGTGCATGGTGCCAAATTATATGTTCTCAGGAGGATCACGCCTACATGCAAACAGGCAAGTTGCTATTTGCTTTTGCCATTTTCCCAGAGGAAATGATGGTGCCAGACAAGTGTGAGCAGACCAACCTCATATAGTATGTCTGGCTTTGTGGTTTGTAACTCTGGAAGTAGAAATGACAAGCACTCCCACTACACTTTGTGTAATTGCCCAGGGATGCAGAAGGGTGACTCTAATCCAGGAGAGCATGAGATCCCCCTACCCGGATCAAGTCTCCAGGCTCAGGCACACAAGAACTTTCCAAATCTGAATTGAGGTTTTATCAGAATTTCTCACCGTTCTTCATTGCCCTGGATTCCTAGAGCATTTGCACTCAGCCTAAATGTAGATTTGGCCCAGAGCTGAAGAATGGAGATTGTAACTGATACTAGCCTGATAGTGAAGAAATAACTATTGGAGCTCATAACCATCACTTAGAGACATAAGTAAACTAAAACAATATAGAAGCTACTTTTTTTCCAAGTTAGGATTCTTGCCATCAAAATAAAGACAAGGAGACTATTAAAACCAGTTTGGATAAAACAGAAAAGTCTATCTACCTTCTTGCTAAAACCAGAAAATCAGATGTTACAGTCACTCTTGAGGATTAATTTTGAGATAGATCTCTGACATTAAGTACTACCATGCCTCTGTGTACTGTGACAGCCTTTCTCTTGTCTTGCATTAATTATTTGACAGACCAAGTTTTTCTGTGTTTAGATATATTCAGTAATGATTATCAGTTTTATTTAATGTAGGTTGGTTACTGAGCAAGAAAACAATCAATTTTAGTTTTCAGCTTATCTTTGTAATACATAATGCAAGAATTTTCTAAACCTTTCTCTGCCCTCTAAACATAAATCACATGAAACAAAACCCTTAGTTCAATCAAAATTTGCACTTCTTGCTAGACTTCCACATGAATTGTCTTACCATGTCAAATATGCAGATGAAATAGATTCACTTAATGAGCCTGGATACGAGGGGGAACAAAAGAAGAAGAAAATATAAAACCAAACCTCACAGTAATTGAAATTTGCTGTTTTGATTTTCTTTCTGTAGGTGCCAAGATATGAGGAGTATTCAAAAGGTATCTTTAGATAAGCCCCCCAGACATAAGTTATCTGTTCTAAAGTTAAATCAATGCTACAGACTACACTATAGACAGCTAGCCTTAAGTGTACAAGCCTGAATGTCAGAAACAGCCTGGACATGACAGTATAGAGCTCTCTGCAGGTTCATTGATGCTCTTTCTTTGCAGGGTGAAGACATAACCTGAGACAGTAAAGAAGCTACATGCCTCCTCATTCAGAGCACCATGACTTCTAAAGACCACATAGTTCTAATCATAAAAATTAGCAGGGCGAAGAGCTGCCCTGTTACTGACTTACAGTTTTCTCCCAGGTTGATGCGACAGATGGGTGCTGCACCAGGCAAGAATCATATAGAGACTCAGGTGGGGAGGGCATCACAAAGGGCTCAAGAGTTACGTATGTCTAGCTTTTATGCTACCCACCATTGGGTTAGACTGGCTTTTTAATAGGTCATTAAACATATTGCTAATCTTTGACTTCTTTTTCCTTAATCTTCCCTATGAGGCATTATGGAATAGAAAGAACTGAAGTTTTGTGTCTGGGTTTTGTTTTGGTCAGGTTTAGGGGGTAAATCTTTTTTGATGTAAGTACACACTCATATAAAACACTTGTACTTGAAAAAAAATTTCTGAAGATTTTAGCTAAAAAGTCTTTCTTTTCTTCTGTAGTCAGTAAATACCTAACACACATGGAAAAAGATGATTCTTTTTTTGTTTTGTTTTGACTAATATGGAAAGTTGCAAAGCATTAAAGATGACTAACTTTTGATTTTGGAAAGAAAGAATATATGTAATGTTGCTAACCAACTAGCTTTGCATCATCCTTTGAAAGGTAAAATAATTGCAAAACTTGATAGGACTACATGACTAGCTATAAGAAGAGCACATTTGTTTTAACTTCCAGTTGAAATAGGTAAGTTAGAAAGGCAATAGTCCTAGCAAGATCCCCAAGTCCAGTCCCTTTATGACAACTTCCCAATGCTCTAACCGGTTTTTTAAATCACTAAATTGTACATCAAAACATGTGGTGCAGTGAACTTCTGCCAAAGAAAGTGGCAATAAAACTGACTGGGACATTTACCTGAATGTGTTCAGGCTATTCAACAAATTGCTTACCCAGTGTACTGTTGTGGGGACCCACCTAGTGAAAGTATGAAGAATTGCACTAAACCGGAAAATGAAAGGGAATATTGAGCCAAGGAGACAAATAATTGAACAATATAATTTAGAAGCTTCCAAGTGGTGAAACATGTGGCAAGACGAGAGAGACCGCAAATTCTAGCCAACATACAATCACCATCTGGAATTACTTTGCAACTCTCAGATAACTTGGTTCCATAATATGGTACAGCAGAAGCTTGCATTTAGGAGAATAGATAATATATTTTGGTTTAACTCAAATTGGTACAGTGCCAGAAGACATATTTGGGACTTATGCTCAGTATTACCAGCCCCAGCACTAACAAAAACAGGAGTTGGTCTCTGTAAAATCAGAAGAATGGCTTTGTTAAGAAACACTAGAAGATATTTCACTTTGTCTCTTTTTATTATTTTTTAATTTGACTCTTGTAGTATGAGCCATCATTTTATGTATGTGTCAAATCTTCAAGGCTTTATTCCTCTGACCACAAGGGCTGGAAGCTTTCATTACAATGAAAGCTGAAATTTTTACCTTATTTCTTTTGGCAACAAAGGCTATAAGAACACCGGTAGGATTGTTTGGTTTACAACAAATTTTTATGTAATGAAGTGCTGCAAATTCTGTTACAACCAACATCGACCTGCTCAAAAGGATTTTGCCCTCATTTCCTCATTTCCCTGTCCTCACTTATCTAATCCACAAGAGAACCAAAACTTCCATAAGTAATAAGTCTCCAAAATATGTAGACGTTAAAATCAGACACCTGGCTAAACCATTGGTATTTTCTCTTAATGATACAAAATCATATACTTTTTTTTTTCCATCACAAGGACATAAAAAAGGGGTACGGACTTGGTATTCGTTTAGTATTGAAAATAGCTTATAATACTCTGAAGTACGAAGCAGCAAACATCTTTTGTTTTGCCATCTGAACATCCTCCAAAACAAAGTTGCAAATACTAAATATCCAGTTACAAAAAGCTATGTTATAGTGTAGGAATTCCCCCCAAACTCTTAGAATCACTTGCTTTTGGTTCTGCTCTTGTCTATACATTTTTAGGTCCACATGGCTTATGTGACTTCATTTCCAGAAAAGTCCTGGACAGCCAACCCCACAGAACCACTTGCTGGCATATCGAACTGCCACTTAAGTTTGGAGAATAGCCATACCAATATAGAGGCAAGAGCAGAATTCTAGTTTATCTACCCTAATTGCAATTTCGTCTCTCTTTCTTGACAAGACTTTTCCAAGAAAATCCTGACTCTTCTAAATTCTCCTCATGTCAACCAGCCTAATCTCAGACTTTGAAAATATTTTATTTCCACTTTTTTATCTTCTTATCTTTTTCAAGATACTTATTAGCATTTCTCTAACAAGTGATACTTTACATAAAGATCTACCTGAAAACTAGGGCTCCTGTAAGAGTGTGTCTTAGTAGTCAGAGCACAGCTACTTGGGACACAGGGACTCTCCTCAAGGTTTTGGACTACACAGAAATATCAAGGCACACAGGCCATACTTGCCTTCTGCCTGCACAACCACTAGTGTCTCTGAAAGAAAGGGGGGCAGGCATTACTGTTAGAGCACTGACTCTTCAGAGCAGTGACTTTTGACGCCAGTAATAGGAACAGAAAGCCTTGCTCTCTAAGGCCTTCCTCTTTGGCTCAGCACCTGTTCCTCCTTTCCCCTTTGCTGAAATAGTTCTTTTTCTCCTGTCCCCTCCCTGCTTCTCCTTCCTCTTCTCAGCAGCCCCAAATAAGTAGAAACTGCTGTAGGAAGAAGACAGGGTATATTGTTGCTTGTGGTCACTGGAGTTGAGACATATGGCTGCAAGGGCAGCTTTGGGGGTCCCATAACCCTCACAGTGCTATGAAAGAGACATCTGGGTGAAGAAGGAGACTCCTCTCTCTGTGGCTCTCCAAAGCCTCTCCAAGCCTCCCTTCCACCTATAGCCTCCACAAAATGCTGCTGCTGACCCCTTCCCCACCTGGATCCCCATCACCATACAGCATCCTCTAACTCCTGCTACTGAAAATGTTGCCTAAAACTGAGAAGCTTGCAGCTAGTTCTGCTTATTGTAAATGGCAGTTAGATCCTATATGGCATTGCTACCAATCCCTCTTCTGCAGCTTGGCAGCCTTCTGTAGCTTCCATTTACCTTTTACACTTTTTTATCCTCTGTCAATACTTCGGGTGTTTTATCCTGCTCTGACCATGTACAAGGTCTCAACAGAAATAAACAGCTGAGGTTTATAACACCAGGGGGCATCTCACAACTTGCACAGAATGTTATGCTATCCCCTTGTACAGCACAAGGTTTATCCAGGACAGATTTTAGCAGTATTTATCTTCCATTTTCACCATTTTCCTTACGCAGTATACTTCTTTCAGAGCTTGACATTTTCAGTTAGAGCAATATGGTTTCCTCCAGTCATTCATTTAATTGCCTACTAATCCTTCACTAAAATCATTAACACAAAGGTCATGTTATTTGTATTAGGGTTTTTTAATAGGCCCTCAAATTATCTTGAGCTTTTTAATCATATAGATTTTTTTTCATGCTAAAATAAGGGGTAAATTTACAAGTAACTGCACAGCTCTTGGGTTCTGTATAGACCAATTAGAATACTTATTTTCTAATTTGTTTTCCTCATTTATTGAAAACAAGTTTATGACATTTCCAAAACTTTTATTTTAGAAACACTACTTTTGATAGCCTACCCTAACACATTTCTCTGGTAAACCACAAGTTAGTAATGCAATGAAGAGTATGTTGCTGACGGGGATTTTTTTTGTTTTGCTTTGGATTTGCCTAGGAATCCTAAGAGGTCAGGTATCCTTTTTTGTACTGATACATAATTGCCCAATAAGAAACTGTGTTTGGCCACCAGTGCTTCTAATCTAAACAGATAAAATAGACACACGTTGTGGGAGTAAGAATTTTATCAACATACTGTATATAACAAATTAAGACATCAAGCAATAAACCCAGATTTATGGAGGAAGCTTTGAGGGACAGTCATGTGTCCTAATTCTTGTGCTTTAAGCTATAAGAATGTAATTTCTCTTCAGTTTCTCACATATGCATAATAAGATAGGAAACACAACTACTATTGAATTTCACATACTCTCCTTTGAAAAAAACAATACAAAGATCAGGTATACTGCTACTATATCTCAGGCCTCTGAAAAATAAGAATGATTTAGAGTAGAAGTTTCCAAATGGTTGTCTGGTTGTTCATGAAAATTGTAAAGTTGTGGAATTTTTTTAGGATGAGTTACAGAAACGGCAGACAAAAATAACAAATTGGAGAGGGGGGTGGAAGAGGAAGGGGTATAAGCCCTGTGATTCTACAACAGATAGTGAAGTTGCTACAGAGAAGCAGGAACTGCCCCCAGTTGGTATGAATCAGCATAATTTTGTAAAACCAATGGGAAAAATAAAGGTAAAATGAAACTATGAATATTGCTTGATAATCATTCTTTGCTTGTTACACGTATTTCTTTTTTATGCTTTTCTCAGTGCTAGGAAAGTGAAAACCCCATCCTTGAGAATGCAGAAGATGAAACTAGTATGAAAAAAAAAAAAAAAAAGGCTCAGCATCCTGTTGTACAAAAGGTATGGGGCTAGAGGCTGAGGTATCTTTTGATGAAAGATACTGGGGAGATTATACCTGCTATGAGAAAGAATTACCAAAAAGATACCTGTACAACACAAGTGCCACAACTCAGGCTTGGAGTCTTTGTCTCAGTTTGAACTCTATCTAACCTCTGTTTACATGACATAACTAAAAGTTTTGATTTCCATGCTTCAGGAAGTCTGAATCTTTCTCACATACTTACCTACAAAAATTACATTTCAGACGTTTTGATCAAAACAGGAAGACAGCGTGAGGCAACAGAGTGAGCACTGAAGGACTTGGTTCTATTTTCTGTCTGCCACTTGCTCTGTTGGATGACCTGGAACAAATGAACTTCATCTTTCTGTGCTTTAACTTCCACATCTGTAAAAAGAAGATAATGAGACTGACCTCCTCCGCAAATAAATTTTTTTCCTCCTCTTATCAGGGAGTAGAAACAAAGATGGAAGGAAACTCTTGGTAGAGTTCTAATATAATTCATTGGGAAAAAGCCAATTCAATTACGAGACTTCTGAGTTTTATGGGATTGTTTTGTTTCTCAAAACTTTGCAAAACAGTCCAAAGTGGAAAAGAAATCAGCCCGGGCTGGCCCAGAGTCCGAGCCTGTGAAGTGATCTGAGCACAGTTGAGCAACACTGGACAGAACATTTAGCCAATTACCTCCCTCCACAGATTCCAAGGAATGTTTTATTTCAGTAAAAAGAAATGACAGAAAATGTAGCATCTTGCTCCCAGATCTTAAGATTGAGAACTTCTGAACACCGAAAACAGATGGAATTTTGTCAGCAACACTTCAAAGATAAACCACAACTTTTCCACAGTTCTGGAGAGACTCTACAGAAAATATCAGAAAAGAGGTGTTAAGAAGTATAGAAAAATAACACAGATTGGGCTGAAAAATGAAGGAAAAAAGTTGAAGGGAATTGAATAGAGCATGACAATACTACTCTTCTCTGTATGCTCAGACAAAACAAGGCAAGATTCTTAGATCTGTGAATTCTCCCAAGAACTGTCTGTCACTCAAACAACTGCCTTCTTCCTCATGTTCCTGCAGATTTTAGGGCCACATCACATACACTTATCATTCCACCCCACAACTTCTTTCTTCCTTCATTAGCATGGGTTAATATTAATATATTTAGCTGGTTGGTAGATCTTATCTGTGTCCCACGTATGGGAAAAGGGAGAGGGCCTGCCCATTACATCATATTAGGTTTGTTCTTGTCTGTGTCTCATCTTAAAGAGCAGCACATTTGAGAGATATAGACGGTCTGTTAACAGCAGTGATGCTAGGAGGGAGTCTTTATTATTTATTGTACTATCGAGGCATTCTGTCAATAAACATCAAATGGGAACACTGCTGCAGTAGCACAACTGGTGACCAATGCAGTTTTAAAAGCATAAACACTCCTTGATAGCTTGTTTTAAGATATCCGAAAAACAAAGTCAGAGCTTGCTGACTTGTTTTGTTAAAACTTTCACCAGCCCAAGAGGACAGCATTAGTGCTAAAAATGTTGTCTTTCCAACAAGAAGATGTAAATAATTTGAAGCGCAAGAGATTGAGGAAAAAACTGATTCTGCTTTCCAAAACTCATCTAATTATCATCTGGCTTTTCTAGTTATCTTTCTTTCTAATTTCTTTGGCCTGAATCTTAGCCCAAATTCTTCTTAGCCAAGTTCTGCTACTCTAACAAGATCTAACTGGTCTGATTTCACAGAGGGGTGTAAAGCCTGTCATCAATCAAATGAGTTTTGATTTAACTTTGTGAAAAAAGTCCCTTTCAGATACACGATCTAATGGCTTAAGAATTTGTAATTCTGGTGGCTTCATCAGCACTATCTGTGGTGGCCCCAGAACTCTTGGACATCAAGTATCTTCCAGGCTTAGGGAATCAGACAACTGTGTTCAAATTGTGACTACACATCAATGCACCATTATACAGTGCACCATGAATCTAAACCTTCACACAATCCTCATTATCAATAAATCTGAGTATCTGAAGAAGGTTTTTCATACATAATCTCCTGTATTCTTCCCCTAAATCAATCCCAGCTGAATCAACTCAATGGTCTGACTAGCTAAGGAAACTTAAGGAAATAGTATTAAAAAACTAAGCAATATGCCCTCTGGTACAGCCTGGCAAAACATGTAAATTCTGACACGTAGATTGAAGCGTCCCCATGAAGATGTCTTCATCTGAATATAAGTTCCTCCTACAGTCAATAGAGAACTACTTAATACAGTTAATGAAGCTGAGAGTTATTCAGCTGTTCACAATACTGATATATCTACCTTAAGGTGGTCTGAATAGCTTGCTGTATCAACTATGAGCAGGGTTCAGCTTGCTAACCATAGGTGCTTAGTGTCAGCTGTGATGGTCTGAGATATCAAAGACTTCCAGGTGAGACTTCAGATATGACAGGCTTTTTCGGAGACGTGCTTCTTCTTGGAGCAGGAGGCCAGGTAGAAAACTCCACAATGCCTAAAATGGCATTTGATGTCTGCATTTATGTAACTAAATCCCACATTAGTTCTCTGCTGAGTATAAACGGAGCTTAGACATCTGGTTCACATGGAGACACCTACACACTGAAACCCAAATTTAGGTGTCTTAATCTGCTGGCTGAATCCACCCCTTTACTTGGGAGATTTCCTGAGCTGGCAGCTGCATTAGCATTATGTTTAAGAGGCCTCAATGGACATTTTTTCCATTTCAATTTCTAATCCACTCAAGAGTGCATGTATGATTTTGGCCTCTACAATACACTTGCAGCAATTTACAATTGTAACTCAAGAGAAAACATACTTTCTTTTGCTTCTTTTAAATTTACTGCCTGGAAATTTCATTCAGGACGGCTAAATCTTGTGCTATAAGAAACACAGAATTCACTTTCTCCATGACAATAGATTTTTATGCCATTGTCACATTCCTTCATAGTCCTTTTCCAAGTTAAACCATTTGAGTGTATTTAAACGCCTTTTATTTTTTTTCCTTTAAGGAAGCAATTCCACACCTCTAATCAGCTCATTGCTTTTCTCTGTACCTTTCTTGGTGCTTTAGGGAGAACTCCACACAATATTGAAGATGTACAAGCACTTTGGCTTTTACAACAGTATCCCATCTTATTCTTTATTCCTATCCTAACATACCTAATACCCTTTTTGCCTTTTCACCTACTACGAAGCACAGAACTGATGTTTTCAATAGACTAGCCACAACAGCTCCATGGATTCTTTCCTGAGTGCTCCTAATGAATTTAAGGGTATGTAGGATGAACTTGTTCTACAGGCTTTTCCTCAGTAGTGGATAACAGTCTCATCTATTCAGACATCTATTTTTGCAAAGCTATTTAGAATATAATCTCTTTGAGATCTCCGCCCACTGTCAAATTTGATGAACATGGCCCAAGATTTCAAAGTGTTTGAGAAGAGAGAGCAGATGATCAGGTAAACCCATATATGTGTTCTGAGTTGTCATTCGGCCTTTCTTTTGGAAAGCAGGCAAGAAAACATGTTAAGTGATATGCAGCAAAAGTAACCATAGGAAGGAAAAGTCTGAAAGCAACGAGATAAATGTCCTGCTTCCTCAAATAATCCAAATAAACCATCCAGCACTTACAAGGGCTTGTTTGCTCTATTCAGAACCATAACCACATAGAACCTCTGTTAGGGTATGTGCAGACTCTGACTTTAGTCATTGACAGCCCATAGGCAAACTATTACAAAAGGAAACCACTGAAACAAATGCAAGTTCTCCCAGTTATTGAAAGAACAGATGGAGTTTCCTCCAGTCTTCTCCATCACAGCTGGTCAACAATCTCTATGCATTAGCTGGAGAAATTTGTTCTGAACAATTTGGATTTAGAAAAACAATACACATTAATTCTGTTTGAGTTTGGGGATATTTGCCTCCTTTTTCACAAAGTAGAAAAGCCAATCTAAGAAATGAGACAGGACTTAAAGAGTATCTTTTGTAGCTCAGACTGTCCTTTTCCCTTGTGTCATTTCTGTGTCCGAGACACGTCAACAACAGAAACATTTAATAAATGAAAATTCAGTGCTTGAGTACATATAGATTCCAAATTCTGACCACAACCCATATTGACAGAGGATTACTTTGGGTTATGACTTCTTGCCAGCACTTTTATATGAATTCTTGTCCCTTGCTGTGAGCACATAGGAAGTGGGTCAATTCGTTAATGCTAACGAGTTATCATGGAGTATATTATGCAGTTGGGCTGGGCAGATTATCATTATCAGGGATTTTGAGAAATAAAACACATGTCTCAAAGACCTTACAGTAAGTGACACTAAAAAGTAGCAGTTTATTAATTCGGCTAATAAAATGATAATCCATGCACCAGGGAAACTCTTTTCGATAAGAACTAAAATAGCTATTTGGGTAGATTAAATACGTGGAATTACAAGGTAGCAAGAACTGGCCAAATTAGAAGGACTTCAAGGATAATGGTTCTGCAGAAAGCAGATAGCATATGTGCTGAGGTTGCTTTTCCCTAAAAGAGCTTAACACACACCTCCAGTCTTCAGGCTAAATTATTATGAGAGAGAGATCACAGCTGCATATTAGCCATTATGAAACAGGAATTATGAAAAGCTGGCTGATGGGGATGCTGACTATGTGGCTATCTCATTTAACTGCACACATTACTTTCATCTTGATCCCTGCTACCTCGTTGTCATCCGCTTACTAACCCCTCCACAGACTGTGACTCCTTTTTCTTTCACTGCAGCTTCTGATTATAAATTGCCCTTTTGCCCTCTGTACTTTAATGCTGTAGCTACAGCTTTTTGACAAGTTCTGTATTCTGCTCTATTTGTGTTGTTATAAAGCATCTTGCCATAATCTCTGGACACCAGGGGCAATATCCACTAAAGAACGGGCTCAGGTGTCTCAACCCTATTTAATTTCCACTTTACTGAAACAAAATCTGCCATCTTCACACTGTCACTCAGCAGCTCAAGTTCTGTATCGGGGTATTCACAAAAAAGCTCCCAGTCCTGACTATGCTGAGCAAATCTAACACTTAGCTCATTCTTAAACCTCACCAGGGTTTACAAAGACAACATGCCTTCCAGTTTCACCCCACCTCCCGAAAGGACACCTGCCAAGTCGGGTCCCGCACGAAGATGGATCAGTGGCGAAGCTACCCCAGCACCCTTTTGTCTAGTAAGTCAGCAGCTAGATCACTTACTCTGGACATGAAAGATCTGAGGATTCAACACGCCTCTCCACCCGCGAGGATGTAAACTCTTGTCACTACAGATGCACATTAACTGCCAAGCTCAGGTTATTTTAGTGTAGTTGTGGCTGATCTCCCTCTGCTCTCTCCCCCTTCCTGCTGAAGAAGCCGGTTCCCCACATTCCAGACAGCTACTGAAACTACACGGTGAGGAAAAGATTGCTAGTTGGCCCAGACATCCTCCATCAGCCTGACCTACACCTCTTTTCTCCCCTTCAAAGCCCCTGGACACGTACTTCCAGGGGCCATTTAAGACCCTAAAGCCCAAAGAAGACACCTCCTTGAGGGACTAGGAAGGGCTTTAGTCTTCAGAGAGAGCTGCAAGGGAAATCCTTGCAAGCCCAGGGGCTAGCAGCTGGCGGGATGGGCAGAAGCACAGCAACTCTGAGGGGAGAAGGGGGTCGAAGGCAGCACATCCGCAGCTCTCCCAGCCCTCAATCCCCCCGTAGCTTCATGGTCGTGCACCGCTCAGCAAAAGGGGGCCAGGCAGGAGCCCCGCCACCCTCCGCCTCTACCCAGAGCTCGCCATTTTCTCAGGCCGACCCTGCCCCGCTGTCATGGCGGCCGCGCCCCGGCCGCCTCACGTGACGCCGCCGGCCGGGGAGGGAGGGAGGCAAGGGGGGAGGAGGCGGGAGCGGTCACGTGGCGCCGCCGCCGCCGCCGCCGCCGCGCGCGAGCGGTGCGCGCCGCCGCCGCCGCCGAGGGCACGGGGCGGGCGGAGGGGCGATGCCGCCGCCGCCGCCTCCCACCGGCCGCCGCCGCGGTGAGTGCGGGGCCGCCCCGGTGTTGGGAGCGGAGGGGGGGGCTGGGGCTGGCGACGGCTGCTGCTCCTCCTCCTCCGGGGCTGTGAGGAACAGGATCGGTGGTGGTCTGAGAGGAGGCGGCCCCGGCGGGGGGAACCGGCGCCGGTGTGAGGAGCAGCCCCGGTGGGGGGTGAGGGACGGGGCCGGTGGCGGTGTGAGGGGCGGACCCCGCGGGGTGAGGGGGACGGGGTGGGCGGCGGTAGCGGGCCGGCGCCGGCCGTTTTCCCGCCTGCCCTGAGGGACGCGGCGGAGCCTGTCCTGGGGGCGGTGATTCCCGTTTCCCAGAGGCCGGGGTCAGGTTCAGGGCTTCCCCCCCTCCGGCTGAAGTGAACGGCGTGAGCTTATGGCGGGGGGGGGGCTGCCCGCGGCCGGGTCGCTGGGTGAGCTAGCCGCACGGTGAGGGCTCTTGGTTTAACCCGGCCGGCAGCGCTTCCCCCGGGGAGAGACCGTGGGGACGGTGTGCGTTGCGCTACGCAGGATGGAAGACAACGTAATTATTATTTTTTTTAAGTCTTTAAATGCACGTGAAGGAGCTGCACCAGCAGCCCGCCTGCAGGTAGACGGAAACTATGCAACTGTCAGCCCCAAAAGTGAGGCTCTGTATGTGTTTAGTTCTGCTGGTGCAGCTCCTTTCATTGATTCGCTTGCAGGGCGAGGGCAGGCGCTGCTTTTTGGAGGGCTTTTTGACCCCGTGGTGTATTAAAGCTTTCTTATCTTTATGACTGGGAAATTAATTTTTAAACCGTTTCTCCTTTTTTGTTCCTGTAGTTTTCAGTATATATACTTTGCAACATTGAGGCTCCCCTTTCCTCTTAGCAAATACGTGTTATTCTACCTGGCTGGTCTCCAGCCCTTCTAGTCGGTTCCCACTGCCATGTGGTATTTTTCTTTTTTTGTGTGTTGCAGCTTATAAGGAAGGCTGCAACAGAAAATACCGATAGCAAATTAACTGTCTCCAACTTACTTGCAAGGCAAAAGAAAGGTTCTCTGGTCCCTTGTTTGCATGAGAACAGACCGAGCTGAGCTAGCAACCAAAAGCTTTGCGCTGCTGGTAGCGGGGAGCTTAGCAGATCGGACTCTTCTCTGCTGTAGTTGGCAGTGGAAGCAAACACCGTGTTCAGAAGGTGCCTTTCTAGATAGCTGCTTCACCTTCATTCACTTCTTCATAGGTGTCAGCCTTAAAACTGCCGTTGCAACTAATTAAAACACTAATGCTGTCTAGTACAGCATCTCTGCCAAACTGTATCCTAACTTCTTTTCGGTATCAGTTGCAGGGCAGCTGCAGTAGACCTTGCAGAACTTTATTGTATAACTAGTTATAAAGTGCAACCCCTACTCTTCCAAAGAAAAAAAATATCTCATAACCTGGGTTTGTTGTTGCTCTGTAAACAATCTGTGCTTCATCTGTTTGGTCCAGTGTATTTAGAGTATTGCTTTCTGTTTGAAGGAATGGTGAAATCTCCTAATGCCAGTACAGTAATTATGCAGATGGGCAGGATCATTGACATTCTGCCAACATGCTTTTTTTTTTCCCCCTGGAAAATGTATTTTAACATAAGATCAAATCCCTTCTGTGCTTACTTAGAAAGAGTATTCTGTAAGTGACAGTAAATATTCTTGAATACTTTCTGATCTAGCATTGTTGTCTTTTGTTGGTTTTTTTTGTTGTTGTTTTTTGTTTTTTTTACCTTTCATATGGATCTCATTTTAATAGGAAACTGCTCCCAGACATCTCTGATTAGCTTAAGCAGATCCAAGTGCAGGCTGTGCCCAGGAATGGATGTTACCAGCCTCTCCCTGACAGTATGTTTCTGCCCTGCTACCCTGTAGAGAACCTCTGCATATGTGAAGTAGTCTGGCTGGGATTCCTAGATCTCATTTTAGAACAGCATAAAGGTCCAGGTGGTTCCAGATAAGAGGCTTTTGATTAAGAAGCAATTGGCTTCCCCCAGTATAACTGTCTCTGAAGAACTGCATGCCTTCTGCATAAGCTTTTCCTCATCTCTGGGTAAGATAAGCTCCTGCAGAGTTTTAGGAGCTCTTCTGCAGCAGGGAAGGAAAGAAATAACACTGCGGCTCTAATGAGCCTTCATCTCAGCCTCAGATGAGGAAGCCAGCAGGCTGAGTGATATGTATTCCGGTTTAAGAGATTCTGCCTGCAGGTTTCAGGGCCTGTTGCCTTGTCTTCTGCTATCTAATCACTTCGTCTCAGAGGATGCAAATAAATACTCCATTATGCATAGGAGTCAAACTAGAAACAGTTCCTGATAAACTGCTGTGTGACAGTAGTTTAGGAGAATGGGAATGGGTGAATCTGTTCATCATTCTCACAGTGACGTAAAATAACAGTAGGTGTGATTCAAGCTTTTTAGGAGGAAGAAAACCATGAAACAGCACGGCAAGGGAAATAAAGGTGAATTATTAGTATTTTGAAAATTTGTCTATATAAAACACGCTTCCTCATAGTAAATGCTAGAAAACCCAATTTTTTTATGGTAGTTATAGGGCATGTCTGTAGAGTGGGGCAAACTGTGGGTCAAATGGATGAGATTAGAAGTATCTGAGCAGATAGTAGAAATGGGGATTTCAGATCATCCAACAAGAAAGAATAGGGTGTTGTGGGGGCGAAAAGAACAGAGGGAGGTTCGTTCTTACTTTAGTTACATTACCTTGCAAGGTACTGTAAAAAGGTTGTGGTCTGAGCAGCTGGCAGGCTAAGTTTGGCAGTGTGGCAGCTGTGTGTTGATTACTGAAGCAGAAGGTAAGAGGAGACTTCCAGCTGAAGGGAAAAGGTAAAATTTTGAAAAAATACAATCATTCCTTTCTGCGACAGTTCAGTTTATCGACCTTCTGAACAGTTCCGTGTGTCTGGCTAGGTAATACTACAGTTACAGGTATCCCTAAAATCAAGTAATTTTCTTTAGTACCATTCATTTTGGAGAGCTGCTGCAATACAATTATGTTCCTTGTTGTTGAAGAGCAAAAGTATGTTCATGTATTTCAAGTGCAGAAATTAATTTGTTTATTCTTTCTCAAAAAATATTATAGAGGAGAAGTCTGTTTCAATCCCTGTTAGGCTGTGGGAGGTAGATAAATTGTCTTGATTCTTATCTAAGGTTTCTTTTCAAAACATATGGTGGCTTATGGAGATGAATGCATCCGCTGTTGCAGCTACTGTGTTAAATGTATAAAGTACTGTCAGTACAGAGGCCTTGGCTGTTAAACCAGTGTTTAGCAGCATGAGTAAATGCATTTGTTCAGCTCATTTTGTGTAAGAGTTAATAGTATCCACCACGTCCTTCAGCTGTGCACTAGCATGTTTCTCATGTGAGTCAGCATTGTGTAATAATTAGTGTAAATGCTTTATTTAAAAACTCTGTAAAAACTAGAAATACACCCCAACAAAAAGGGGAAAAATTAGGAAGCTGATCATACCGTTTCAATCAAAAGTTGACTTCAGGTATACTAAATTTCAGATATTTTGTTGTATGAACTTCTGAACTCCTTCCCTGAGATGTGAAAATATGCTGAGTCTGTAGGTTAAATGACTGATGGTGTTACCAAAATGTGGAGTATGGATTGAAGTGCCTGCAAGGGTGACATGCTGTATCTCAGCCCTTTCTTGTGCAGTCTAGGGTTTTGGTAGCCAGATACTTCGCGTGTTTGGAACTGGAATTCAGTGCTCAGGGGTGAATCAACTTTTCCACTGTTTACACGAGTTAGAAACCCCTAATGTGGGGAACCTCAGGACTTGGTACTGCCTTCTTTATGCTTTGTAGTATGAGCAAGAAATAGGTGTGCAGGCTAGGGAGGACTCCAGACCCCAATACCCCATATTGCTCACAGGTAGGTACTTTGACGTCTTTGCTGGCTCTAAGTTCAGTTTGGAACAGGTGAGCTGTTGTGGTTTTCTGTCTCGTGGCAGTAGTGGCATTGCAGGTTCTGCATTTCTGAGATTGAAGGTTTTCCATGACTGGCAAGATACACCTTATCATCTGTGCTACAGTGACTGTTTGTATGCATGCTTTAACCCCTCTTGCCGTGGAGCAAGCTACCTTGACAAAAATAATTTCTCTTGCTGCGCAAGAGGGAAGGAATATATGTATGAAGAAATGTTGCAGAGCGGCTGATTGGAGGTAACTGCTTACCTGCAATAACTTTTTGTCATTCGTAAGACTTCAACTATGAGACACTGGACCACTTAAGAAGTTGAATTTTAAATTGAAAGGTTAAGCTAATGAACTTGCAGAGGCATGCTAAAAAGAAGGTACCTCAGTAAATGATTGCTATGTGCCAAATTGATTTAAGCAAATACTTGATGAATGTTAGGAGCATGTTCATAGAGGTTTTCTTTTTAGTTTATGTAAAGCCATCCAAGTACTGCTTGGCTAAATGACACAGATTTTCTTGTGCAGACAAGGATTAAATTAGGCACTTTAAACCCTGGAAGTGGCCTTAATTGAAACAGGGATCCTTTTCCAGGAAGAAAAACTATCCTGTTTTGGTACACAACCCCTTATGAATCAATCTTCGTAGGTATTTTGACTATTTTGCTAATTTCTGAAGTGTAATGTCAAGAAAAAATTATGTCATTGTCTCTGTTGATACCTCTCATATTTGTTAGTGAATTTGCTTTCTAGGAGTGCTTTCTTTAGTTTTCTGTTTCCTGGAATACCTTAATTTTGTCAGTTAGCATAAATCTCTTATCTCCTGCATCAGCAGATGATGTGTCTCATTGCCTGTGAAGCAAGAGAAGGCTAAGTTTTGGATTGCATGCTAACCTTCTGTGCTAGCACTGTGTTGGAAAGCATGGCTTCTAGTGAAGTGGGAAAATGTATTTTTGATCTGCTATTCATTTTGTTGCAACATCCGTGATTTCAACATCAAAATCCTGAGTATGTTTTCCCATTAGAAACATTGGCAATAGATAAGTAGAAGAAGAGTGACCAACAGGGGATGGAAAAGGAGTGGTCCACAACTCTTTCTTCAAAGGGATTTCCTTGGAGACAGAGAGATTGAGTCTGTAAGATCATGTAGAAGGGAATGAGAGACAGAGAAAATTAGTTTTTGGCATAACTTGCAGAAGTTTGCTCTCCTTACAGACAGTGTAAAATCTCTTTATGCTAGCCACTTATCACTTATCATTCTAATCCAACAGTTAATGCCCACAAAAATGTGTTTTCAGAAGCATTGTAATAGAAGGCCTGTTTACTTACGTATTTGGAAAACTCCCTATCCTGTTGTCAAATACAATATTTAGCAAGATAAACTTATGTTAAACTGATAGCTTAGTTTAGGTGTGTGAGTGAAAGTGTTCTCATTGACTCCATCTGTAGGTATGGTTGTACCAGCAATGGTACCTCTTTGTTAGTATTACTGTATTGAATTAAGGAAGGGAAAAAGAGAGAATGATTCCTATAGAAGAGTTTGCTAGTATAATTTAGAAATAGGTTTGCTGACAGAGCAGAAGGTGTGAGTTACTGCTGTTCTAACCCAGAGCTCTGCTTGGTATTTGTATCATGTCTGGTTATTGTGGCCTCAGAACCTGTGTTGTATTTGCCTTAATGCATCAGTCAGGTTTTATAGGTGTGAGCTGAGACACTGAGTTGCTACGGATCTCATCAAAATCTGTAGCAGAGCAAATAGTTCAACTAGAATGGCCCACGGGTCAATCTGATAAGTATACAGGTGTCCTGGTTCAGCCAGGGTGTTGAAGAGGGAAGACATAGTAGGTTTATATCCTTAGGATTCTTCTCTTATATTAATGCATGGAGACATTAGTGAAAAAATGAGAGAAGTAGAGAGAAACCTGTGTGCAGAAATTACTTTAAACTTCTGTTGGGAAAATGGATCCAAAAGCAAGAAGTTTGCAGGGGTTTTTGGTCTTTCTAAGAGTTTCTTACTGGAAAAATGGAAGTCCCATGCCTCTACTGTTCCAAATGGCATGGATACTGTGGACTCTGTGCTAAAGCTTGGAGTGAAAAACTCCAAGTGACCTTTGTTTCTGGAATGGACATTGAATTCAATTCAACGCCTACTTTTAGTATTTCTTTCAGTTCCGCTTTTTTTTCAACAATGGCCGTCCACCCAGGAGAACTCAGTTAGGACATGATGTATTGAGGAAATCTCTAAGATAGTGCCATCTCTTAACAGTGTGGTGAAATGTAACAAGAGTTAAGAACTCTGAGCAATTTAGAATGAGTTAAATATTTTCCTATCAGAGGCAGTTTGGGGATTTAAACTGTAACTTGTTTTAACCTCACTCATAGTTCTGGTGCTACATTTAATCTTTTTCTTCCTTTTTTTTTTTTAAAAAAAAAAAAACCAATAATGTCTATGTATGCTAATATCAGTTACTTGGGCTCCATAAAGGTGTTTGATCCTGGGCTAACCAAACTAAGTTGCAAGGGCAGACTGCAGTGCTACAGCAGACTGCAGTGCTACAGCAAGTAGCTGACAGGCTAGTGCTATCTTAACTGTGGTGATTTCCGACATCTGACTGTCAGTGAATGTGACATGTCTGGTATCCAAACATGGTACTTTTAATGTACTTTTATGTAAGTTTCTGCATATTGGAAAGAAAAACCCTGCAGAAAAAGAGAAATTAAGTAGACTTGTGTGATTTGTGGGGAGTAAGCTTGGAGGTCTATGAATTCTGTAATCTGATGCTGTAGTATAAGATGCAATGTAACCATTCTCATTAAGACATTTTCCAATTCTGTAGTACTAGTAATAATTTAATTGCAGCACTTTGGCGTTTTATACATGTTCAAGTATAGTCTTTTGAAGTTTCTAGTCTGAGTTTGCAAGTGTCTTGTTTATTTTTTTGTATACAGCTGTTCATTTAAGTACTGAGTTCTGCACAGGTAGATGGTAGATGTCTGCTTGGGGCTAACTGCAGAACTGGGATTTGCAGAAAAAAACTTGTGCAAAATGCAGTGTCCATGGTCAGTAGTCACAGGTTTAAAATTGAGACTGGTCAAACCCAGTTTTTACTGTCCCACTCAAAAGTACTTCAGTGAGGTCTGTTTTGTTGCCAAATTTGCTGCCAGCTTTTTTGGCAGGAGGGCTGTACAAATAAAGTCTGATTCGCCCCCCCCCCCCCCCCCCCCCCCCGAATTGGAAAATGTGTTTTCACTTTGCTTGTAAAAGACTGGAAAAAAGCCCAAAGCACTTTTGATGACAATTTCTTAAAATGAACAGAAAGCATACCTAGAAAACGTCAGTCAAAATGTGGAAATTTTATAAAATAACTAGTGATTTGGAAAATGAGGAGTAAAGGAATTTCTAGAATTGAATTTTGTATACAACTTAATGATCATTTTCTCTAGCATTACTGTGGTCTAATGCATTGATATTATGATGAGGAATGCCTCAGAAATACACTGATTGATTATGCTTCTCTAGTGAGTGGCAGTAAAATGACCAGTCTTGTTTACGCTGCCAAATCCATGGATCCATATGTGTCATGCATCAGCTGGGGAAAAAAAAAAAGAGATATGAAGAAAAACCCACGAACACAGAAAAATAGATTGGTGCTCTTGGGGCAGTATATGCAGTCAAATGAGAAATAACCTTGCAGCATTCATGTCCTAAGACACATCCAAATTAGCTTGTTGTCATAGAGAAGCTTGTGTTTGTTACCCCATTCCTAGTTAGCACTTGGAAGCAGTATTCAGCAACAAAGTGTTAAGTTTCAGGCTCAGCATTTTATTGTTCACTGAGAATGAAGACACCAACTGGATTTGACTGCTATTGCAGTAAATGTGTTTTCACTATGTAACCTTGCACTGCTTCTGTAGTGCCGACTCTTCTGGAAAAAGGTGAGTGTTCTTCTGTTCAGCTGTTCATGTAGAAGTGTGTCGTATCAAATTATTTTGCATGCATCTGTATTTTTACTGTTTTTTTGGTGAGCTTTGCAGACATAAAATGCAAAGGACAGCTAAGTAGATTTTAAACATTTAGAAAAGGTATTAAGCAGCTTACTTGTGTGTAGATGACCTTGTAAGCTCTCTTACATTTTGCTTTTGTATATAGTGCTGGAGGGTTGTTAAACTAATGTTTAGATCCATGGATCTTCAATGTGAGAGAGGTGCATTGAAAAAGAAGTTGTCAGTGTGGGTTTTTTAATCTTGCTGTTTTCTAAGCTGTATGTGAAGAAGGAAGGGCTGTATTATAAAATGCATGCGTCTTTCTTTGGAGACAGTACATGAAAAATCTGGCTTCCTTGAGAGCTTGTTTTGCTAATGAAAAGAAAATCTCACTGTTTCAATTGGAAGAAAGTGTTTATTAGTAACAAAAAGGAAGAAAGTATTTTTAGGACTCCATGAATGGCATGACATGTATTTATATGCCAGATGGCTTAAGGTAACATCCAGCTGAGCAGCCCTATGGTGCAATGTTTGTTAGGGGGATAGGTGAGAAAATTCCATGCATGTAACTGTGCTTTGGGAAACCAGTAGGTTGTTTTTTTGTTTTTTGGGTTTTTTTTGGGGGTGGGGGGAGAGCAGTTTATGAGGACACTGCAGCAGCATGAAAATTGTCTATTGTATAGCACTTAGTATTGAGCACTAGGATTTTGGTAAGCTCATGTTTCTAATCCAAGTGTACTTGCTTTCCCTAATCAGGCTGTTACTTTTCTTGATGCAATCTTGTACCACTGGTTGTAACTAAAACTGGTGTTCTTTTCTGTTGTTTGTTAACGTGAGATCCTGACTCTTAGGAAACTTTTTCTTTCCAAAACTTGTAACTGCTTTTTTCCATTAAAATTGTGTCCTTAAATGAGAGCCCTTGTGAAATATTCTCACTCCTTGGAAAGGAGAAGTATGTGGGGAGAAAGGTATCCTTTATCAGTAAGGAAAAAAAGTAGTATGTTTTGTTGTTGACAAAGAAGTAAAAGGTATTACTGCAGAAGATACTTTAAAATTTCTTTAAGGGAGCATTTGAAATGCAGGTGGGTAAAGAAGGAACTTCACATTTTTATTATAAAAATGCTGAAGTGTTTGCATTCACTCTGGTATGGCAGCCTGCTAAGTAAAGCTTTTTTAACTGGAGTTGAGAAATTCTAAAAAGCTTGATAAGGAAAGTTATGTTCCTAGAGGAGGTGTTTCAATATATAGTCCACAGATTTAAAAATGATAGTATGCAATATTTAGACATCTCTGGTTAAGGTCCAAAAACTGAAGTAACAAATGAGTATATAAGTGAGTCATTTGACAGTGGTAAAATAGTGAGGGATGAGAACCTAAAGACATAAAGAAGAGGAATTTTTAAATTTTTCCTAAAACACTTTCTGCTTTTCAGACTTGGTATACTCATAGTATAGGTTCTTAGGTCTTCAACAATTCATGCAACTAGTCTGTCTATGTGCCTTTCTTTATCTATAAAGTATAATGAATGTTACTGATATTTTAAGATTATTTATCTGTAAAGTGTTGATCAAAATTTTGTATTCATTCCAGGAGGATTTATTTTAGGTGGTATGACATGGACTTGTATAGCTGTGCTGAAATGACTAAACTGTTGGCTTTCAAAGCTTTTAAAGTTGCATTTAGAAGTGACTTACAGAGGCTAATTAAAAATAGATCTTAGTGTGTCATCTCATTAAAATGAATGGGAACAGTGATCTTATGCAAGAGGACAGCCTGTGGTCCACAGTCTATTTCTGTGAATGAGGGTTGCTGTGACTGGAGTTACATTAGTCTTTTTTAACTCTTTCATTCTCCCACCTTGCACCTCACCAAATAGCCTGGTTCTGTTTTCTTGATAACATCCCTGTAGGTAGCGGTGGGCTGCTATTAGGTCCCCCCGCAAAGCCGTCTCTTCTGCAGGCTGAAGAAGCCCAGCGTCCTCAGCTTCTCCTCACAGGGCAAGTGTTCCAGCCCATGACCATCTTGTTGGCCTTCCACTGAACTCGCTCCGGTTTACTGATGTCTGTCTTGTACTGGCAAATCCCAAACTGGGTACAGTACTGTGCCCGTGGTCTTATGACTGCTGCGTGGGGCGGTGTAATTGCATCCCTCGGTCAGCTGGCTGTGCTCCTATCGATAAGCCCGTACGCTGTCAGCTGTCGTTGCTGCAAGGGCGTGCTGCTGGCTCCTGTATAGCCAGACCTCCCAGGTCCTTCTCTGCAGAGCTGTTCCCCAGGCTGTGTCAGCGGCCAGGGAGTTTGTCTGTCCCAGGTGGAGGACTTAGCATTTGTCCTTGCTGAATGGCACGAGGTAGGTTCCTGTGGGCCCAACCAGTCTTTACATGAGTAGTTACCTGCCTATATTGTGTCAAAAATAGCCACTTAATTCATAAAGTACAATGACTCAACCCTTCTGTAAGGTCAAAAATTAATGATTGTTTTTTATTAAAAACAAACTGGCAGGTAGATCCAATTTAGTGCTAAAAAAATCCGGTAGGAGGTTTTTTGTTGTAAGAACTTAAATTGGGTTGGCTCTTAGATTCTGGAGCACATGAAACACTAAGCTTTTATTTGGAAATATCTCTGGCTTTTGTTCTGAATGTCTGTTCAATGGATGTTGCTCCTAGTGATGTGTGTTGGAGTCTGAAACAAAAGCTGCCTAAGGTGTCCCTTTTTCATCTTGCTAGTCTATTAACTTAAGGATGCCTGGAAAAAACAAATTCTCATGGAAGTGCAAAAGCTACTGTGAATGGCATCTCTGTGAGATGAGTGCATTATTGGAGTACTACTTTTTCCTAATCTGGCCTCTGTTCATCGTACTGTTAATGCTGTTATTTGCTAGTGATTCAACAAGAAAATAGCAAAGCCTGTTCATGCTGATGCTTGTTTTGGAAGAGGAGCGATGGTAGCCATAACATCTTGGAGGCCAAGAAATATATAAAGAGTTAAGGCTATTAAAAGAGCAAAATTGCATTTGTAAGTAGTGTTGCTTTATCTTCTTGCATTTTCCCCCCCCAAATAAATAACAAAGTAAAAATTAAAAGCATCTGTAGGAGGTCATGCAGCAAATTATCCTAACACGCTGTAGAAAGATAAAATTAGTTTAATGATTTTTTTACTAGAATTCTCTTTAAAAATGAAGATTATCTGTTCCTTGCCTTAATATAGGTCCAAAATACACAGGCAGTCTTGCAGGAAATCTGCGTGGTATGAGTTGTGTATCTGTCTTCATTTTCCGTTTTGGTTTTTTTTTTTGTTTGTTTTGTTTTTTTTTTTTAGAAGAAGAAGAAGAAAAGCTGTTCTTGGAAAAACTACAAGCAGACTTTAAGGTTTTCTCAAATAATTCTTACTCCTATTTCAAATATCTTGAGGTTAATCTGATCCTCTCTTTGACCTCTAACAAACATGAGTTTTGGCACAGTCATGAAATATCTAGTCATACGGTGTGTTTACTAAACTGTGAGGTTAATCCAAGCAGATGTCAGTGTTTAAGCAGTGGCAGGTCATAGAGCTGGTAGCTACTTTTGCTCTTTAAGCCAAAAAAATGTGGTTGGCATTTTTTTTTTTTCATTAAAACTGTTGAAGGCTAACACATTGGGCCAGTGTTATTGCTGCACAGGTTACAAATAACAAACTCTCCCAGGCTGTCTGGGGGAACAGAGTTGTGTATCATTGTTGGGCCAGTTATTAAATGAATGTAAATGTTACTGGGTTTGATGTATGAAATTAATGTCATGCTGGTGTTTTAAGGGTGCTACAAGAAGCTGGTGCAACATGGAAAGCAGTATTGCACAGGAATTACTGAAGCTCAAGTCTGGTGGGTAGGCTCCTGGAGTTTTTTTTTCAGCTTTGCAATTGATTGACTTTAGGAGACTTTTACTAAGTTACTAATATTTAACTTTTATAGTTCTCTGAAAAAAAAATATCAATGATTTACTACTTCTGCAAGGAACTGAGACTTCTGTACTGGAATTCATGGAAATTAGAGAGGAATATTTTACTCTTGGCATTTCTGGCATGTGGGTCTGCAAACTCAGTTCCAAGGTTTTGCCAAGTTTCAAGTCTGAAAACTATCAGGCAATAAATATACGACAGTCAAAACAGAGCAACAAGAGAGAGACTGAAAGGTAGAATATTTGGTTAGAAATTCTCAGAATACTGTGCCTTTCAGTCTTGGTCTTTTCTGAGCTGATGCTGATGGGGGCAGCTTCTAAGATAAATTTTTTCCTTTCTTGGTCACCCCAGTTGCCTCCAAAATGGATTGCAATTTCCTGATGTAGGAGATGCTGCCAGCTTGAATGATTTGTCATGTTAAAGTATCTTTGGATTCCTAAGTATACCAATGCAAACAGCCATAAACTCCATGTATCGCTAGAGTCTTGTGTATGTGAATGAATGCTTGTAAAATACTTAAAGCTGTTATCATTTATTATTTGCTGTGAAAGCTCCTATATTGCCAAGGAAGAGGAAGTGTCTTCAGTTCTTTCTGGATGTTCTTTATGACATGAGTTTTTGGGAAAGAGAATTGTTTGAGGTATTTTGGAAACTTACTTTTGGCAGCTTTGTTGCTTTTCGGAAATGAAGGGGAGAAATATGATAGACCCTTCAAGCCTAGTCTCATTTACTAGTAAAATCTATGAGGAACTGTATTGTGAAACAATTCTTGATATGTTTAAATCATGAGGTTTTTTTTAATGGCAATTAGTATTTTTGTTTGCATTTGAATAAATAAATAGAAATGTGTTTTAACTATACTGTCCAAATAGCAATTTATTGGTGACTGGACTCAGTGTTACGGTATTTATTGCATAGGTGAAAATTACTCTTATGAGCCCATTGACATTATTATCTGGATAATGCAATTCCGCTTTTTTGATTTAAGTTGTTTCTATCTAACTGTTCAAACCTGCTAGCTCTGCTTGCATTAGCAGAGCTTTAGGACTGTTGAGTTAAAAATATATATAACCTGTTTTTCTCATGCAGCATGTATCAGGGCTGAGAAAGATCCTGTATTCAGGAACAGCTTGTCTCCATTAAAAAAAAAAAAAGATGAGGAAAAAAAGGAAAAAAAAAATGGTTTGGCTTTGTGTAAGTTTCAAAATCCTGCTTGGAGGAACCAACAGAGAGGACGGGTGTTTAAGATGATCATCAGGGTATTGTGACCACGCATAGGCAGTCACAGGCAGTTGTTGGGTAAATTGGCAAAGCGTGTATCTTAGAAGACTTCACAGAACTGGAAAGCAAAAGAGTCTGGACAGGGTAAGGCTTTTATTCACTGTGTCTAGATGGCTTGCAGAAGAAAGTCGTGGATAGGGAGATGGGTGAGGGAAGAATCAAGGGCCAAGTGGCTGCCTCTGAACTGAGTGTTTCCTCCTGGGTTCTTGTGATCAGCTGAAGTATTCTCTCCTGCCTCTCTCCAGCATGTATCAAAGTGGTTATTTTTTTCGTTGTGTGCTGAAATGAACGGAGGGATACTTGTTTCGTGGTATATTGAGGAGAGGTGGAGATGTATTAATGTGATTGTACTTTGTATGCATAAAAGTATAGGGCTGGGAAGGTTCTCCTGGTTCCTCAGGGCAGGTCCCAAGCAGGACTGACGTTGCTTAGGACTTGAAAACGTACTGCAGCTTCTTTGCTAAAACACATCTGTAAGAAGTCATGGTCAAACTAAAACTGTCTAAAACTGGAGTGTGCAGCTCTGACGCAGATTATGACTTCTGTGGCTGCTTAAATGGTAGAAGTGGTTGAAACCATAGAACAGTGGTTGTGTAAATGCATATGTGTTGGTGAATAAAGTAAACTAATAAGCCTCAATGTGCTTTTCATAGGCAGGGTTTGAATTTTTTCCATTCTGCCTTCAAAATTAAGCGTCTAACAAAACATTTGGTACTTAAAGAAAATAAATAGTGAGCCTGTATTTTCCTGCCAAATGTATTACCAAGTGTCTTGGTTGAATAGCAAGCTACTGAAAGGGCCTAGTTTTCTGCATTGTGGAGGTTCTGTCATTTGATTTAAATGTAGTATTTCAACCTTTGTATCCTTCTACAAAACTGCAAAGCAGTGAAGGAGTGGAAAGGAAGGTGAAGCAGTTCTGCTTTAGCAAGGAGCACATGGAAATAATATCATGCTCAGGTTTGCATTTGTTGCCTGTGTAACAGTAACCAAGTGTGTGCTTTCAGCCTGGTCAGACAGCTTTCTGCAGATGGAAGGGATATACAGCAATCTTTTCACTCTGGAGATTACTAATTTATCTCTTCCTCTTTTAATGTGAGTATGCCTGATGTCGGTCACAGCAAACTTCCTTTAGTTTGGCTAGAAGTGCCACAGCAGCAAGGTGGAGCTCTGAGCTGTAAAAGGGATGCAACAAGCTGGGGAAATACTTAGTCCATGATGAATTCTGCTCTGCGTGCCTGTCTTCCTGCTGTTACCTGAGATAGCAAGGATTATCTTTGGTTTTCCTGTGCAAGCAGCAGTGTAGATGTGTCCTTAAACAGCTCTGAAATGAAAAGGTTCCTTCTCTGTTATAGTAATTTTTATCTTACATTGTGGAATAGAACTGTTCCAGTAAGTGCATGTGCTGTGATGTTAGGATTGTGCATCTGTGTTACCATAATGAATGGAAAACAGCTCTAGCAGGTTTTGAGGAGCAGTATATTAGGTTTTGACAAGTCTTACAGCAGGTGACCTCCTTGTGGCTGTGCAAAAAAAAAAAAAAAAAAAGCTGACAAGCACCCAGATCTTATTTTATGGATAAGTATTAATTGTCTGTAGACTGTCTGGCAGAAAGAATTATTATAATGAGAGGATATAAGTGTTTATCTAATCTTGCTCCTTTGCAGCCTCATGTACTTTTTCTGAGCCTAGATTCATGTTGGTATGATCATTGACCACTGTTAGCACAGGGAATAAGGCGTTGGGGATTGGCAATCTGTACTTCTCCAACTGGTAAACCCATTCTGCTAGCTAGAATGAGGGGTTTTTGAATCATTTCTGCCCCAGAGCATTTGTTGCCTGACTAATTTCATGGCTCTACAGTTAAGCAGCAAGATTTCTGTGTGACAGTGTTAGAGAAGGAGCCTGTTTCATAGACCATGCAATTCATCTGTATGCACAGGGTCAGTATGAGGTTTAAACCCTGTTTAAGACCTTTTTAAGCTCCTTGGACTTAACTGCTGTGTAGATTGTTGCCTAGCAGAAGTGAGACAGTTTGACATGGTAAGAACAATGAGTAAATTATTTTTGAGGAGGTTTGGGGTTTTTTTGCTTTATTTTACTTTGTGGATATTTTATTTTGGAAGGGAGACAATAACCTGCTGCAGTCTGGGAAATGTGAGCTTGAATTTTGATGTGTATTCTTTTTGGATGCAAGTCACTTAGGACTGAGAATTACATTGCCAAAATAAGTGGGATCTTTATAGGTTTCTTTGGGATCATGAATTCCTTCTACCGCTGTTTAGTAGTTTTCCACATTGAGAAGGGAATAACCTGTTTGTACTCACAAATGTTGTTGTGGTTTGTTCTTTGCCAGGCTGACCTGAAGACTTCTGGTAGTTTCTGACTTTTTGAGAAGTCTGAAAAATGCATCAGCATAAACCCTTGACTCCTACCCCAATACTTTATTTTCTTAAAACAAATATTTTGCTAATTAAAAGGTGATTAAATGGTTTCTTGAATTTTTGTTACTATGCAAAGAATTTGTTGTGGTTAGATAATGATGAGAGAAATCTAATTGTTTGAGTTAGTGTTATTCTCAGTTTTGGGAACTGAGCTGTATAGTTTTGAAGGGGTTTTTTTGGAGCCTTTTTTAGATTTGAGAAACTCCAGAAAGTTTACCTGATTCTCCTGGGCCATAAATAAAATGTTATCACCAGCTTCATATGCTTTACTTCAGGGATTTGCTTATGATAGTAATTTTCAATATAGCTTGGGGAAATTGTGTTAGTGGATGGGTACTTCCTTCCAGCTCTAGGTGGGCATCTTCTTCAGGGAGTATGGAAGCTCTTCTGGAATCTGCAGAAGCCTGCAGGAACCCAATAAATTACCTTGGAGCTTTTTGCTCTTTCCCTATCCCATATCTGTTTCTTTCTGCAGAGAAGAGTGTCTGTAAATGTGCCTGTCGTGGTGCTATGTGTTGTTAAATTGCACCCCATGATTTCTGGAATTTCTGGGGTGCTCATGATGGCTGTTCTTAAATTTGGGGCAAGAAGGACTGAACTATGTAGCTTTTTTGAGTCTGTGTTTTCTTGTTCTGTGCTTTAGGACAGGAAAGGAACTGAACTACAAAAATGGACATGTCTGGATATACTCTTGGACAACTGGCTCAAGGTGGCCCTGCTTGAGCAAGGGGGTTGGACAGGGGTGACCTCCTGAGGTCCCTTCCAACCTCAACCGTTCTGTGATTCTGTGAAGAATCAATTCCCTGTGTGCAGTATATTTAGTTAAATAGTGACTTGTTGAAATGAATGCAGGCATACAAGGAATGTACTGCTGTGGAAGAGAGATAATTATATAACTATTATTAGGAAAAATTAGTCATTTTTACCTTTAATTGTGATGTGTCACTGCGCTCTTAGTGATTGTTCACTTCATGTTTTAAAGCAGTACGCAGAATGTGCAAACTGGTCATGTTTATTTTTTGAATAGGAAAGTGAAAAAGGATTTCATTCTTAAGGTCTGTGCTTAAAGTTCAAGTTTCAAAAATCATTTTATGGAAGAGCAACCTATAGAATGCATTTCCTAATGTATAGACCTGATGAGGTAACAGGCAGCACTCTCAAATTATGTGTTTTCACTCTCTTTCAGGTAATTGAGAATGGGTCCTCAACGATGCTAAGTCTACAATGGGAAGTGTCACACTTCGCTATTTCTGCTATGGGTGCCTTTTCACATCTGTGACCTGGACACTTCTGCTCTTTGTTTATTTCAACTTCAGTGAAGAGAACCAATCCTTCAAGAATGTGCCCGTCAAGGGGCTGGAACCTCAGAGGCCATTTCCAAAAAAATTCTACCCCCGTTTTACACGGGGGCCTGTTCATATACCTGAATTGCAACAGAGAGAGAGTAAGATAGGAAATCCTCTTGGAAATCATGTCCAGGACCCACTTAAGGGGGAGGTAGAATTCTCTCCTGAAATGGGTAAGCGGTTTTCAGTGCTGGTGACAAAATTATTAAAACAGTAAAAGAAATGAGATGTTAAGGTTGGTTGGTTTGTTTCCTTGTTTTTTAAAGGATTGCAGGGAAGATAGTGTAATGAAGTCATTTTGTTTGTTGACATGCAGGTGGTACTAGTGGCTCCCTTCATTAGAAATTACTTGAAATTTATTCTATTGTGTTTAATCCAAAATATATGTCTCCTAACATTTACAGTTGTGCTGTGTAAGTGCTAATGAGGAGGACTGGATTACAGCAAGGTGTCTACCCTTCACGTAGTTCTTGCTTTTGGAAGGTTCAGTGTATGCTTGTTTCATATCTTACTCCTGTGTTGCCTGGGCTCAAACATACGAACTTTTAGTAGCCACAGAGAAACTCTACTCATATGCAGTAATTAGAAATAGCTTGATAACAATGCACAATGAAGAAGACCCATTGATTTGGAGAATATCCTTGGAGTATGAAATAATCTACAAAAAATGTGTGTGGGACAAATTATGGTGAAAGATTTACTGAGATTACGGTGGTTAGGGCCAAATCCTGCTTACTTTGTACCAACAAAGGCCTGTGTGTTTTGTTGGAGCATATTTCATCAATGAGATGATTTGAGTTTGTCTTCCAAACTTGCCTTCCAGACTAAAATGCTTTGTATATTTAACTGCTTACTGCTTAATGTTTGCTGTTGTGTTCAGATACGCAAACTGACGCATGTTGCATACTGGCCTGCAAACTTGCTTTAAGTCTGGAGGCAGATGTGGAGTGTTGTGGTATCAGTGTCTGCTGCTTTGGGAATTACAGCATAGTACCCTTTATAGCCAGGAGTTTAATACTCATATCTGATTGAAGTCCTTTGTTGTTACTTTGGATGAATGCTGGATCACCAGCTTCAAGAGTTTATAGAACTTTACCAAACTTCAGTTTCCAAGTTGGTCATTAGATCTGTGTGAATATGTAGGGAAAAAATGCCAATTCACGTTGCCCTGTGGCATTACAAATGTTTATCAGTTTACTGCAAAAAGCATAAGAGCCAACTGAGGTGAAGGCCAGTCCAGAGGTGGCCATTTCTTTCCAACTGTTCAGTACTGGCCAGGAAAGAAATTGGACCTTTTTAACTAAGAAGTGGCTTGATCTTCAAACCAAGTGACTGGTTTGGTTGGTGAAAGCCAAGGGGAATTGTAGTGCCAGGATAAATTCTACATGAATCATCAGGAGACAGCTGGCTCTCTGTTAGAATTAGATCAGGTGCTGCAGGAAAGGGCTTCCTGTCTGTCTAGGGTACGGCAGTGATAAACACAAAAAGCAAAAAGAAAAATGAAAAGAAGTTTGGCATATGACAGCCAAAACCAAACTGTCATCTGGTAGGACAATCTATCTGTTTTTTTTAATCTGGGAGAGCCACATAACACTGCTGAAGTAAAGCCTAAACTGATGTTTCGATTGCAAAGCCCTTATTTTCCAAGGGCTTTTATCTGCTGTTTGGACTGAAATCTTCCAGGCCTTTTGGATGCATTTTGGATATTGTTCTTCATGAGAATGTTTTAAAAATATTAGCATTCCTTCTTGTCTATATTCAGAAGATCAGAAAAAAGTAGTTAGTGGTTGGCTATAGATGGATTGTAGAATGAAACATTTGGTATGTGGTTCTTAAGCTTGTGCTTTGTATAAAGAAAATGTTTTAAGTTGACACAGTGGCACAGTGTTACTGTGACGCTGAGTATTAAAGAATGATGGAGCTGGGTGTCTGAACTGACAAGCCATAAACCTTACTTTGGAAATGCATGTGGTTCAGAGGGAGGACTGACTTACTGCTTTAGACCACTGGTGCCAGAAGAGTGGCACTGCCACTGTGAACAGACTTCATTCCTGTCCCTGTGATGGAACTTATCCACAGTGGGAGCGCTCATCCATAAGCATGATAGCGTCAGTCACCACAAGACACACTATATGGGTGTAGCCACATCTTTTCCAGATAACCACTACCCAGCACTTCCCACTTGGTCCTGCGCAAATGTCAGGGCATCTACTGTTGAGGTGTTTGATAGTGCAGCTGCATTACCATTGCTGTAATCAAGACTAAAAGTGACAGGGTGGGCAACATAAATGGTGGGAATGTGGATGCCCAGAATTCTGTCTAGAAGGTCATCTTGCACCTGTAGGTAGACTTTGCTGAAACACAACTGGTAGTGACACAGCTGTGCTCTGAAGGCCAACCAGGACTACTTGTTTGAAAAGGAAGAAAGTTTCAAAACTTTTTTAATGACCTTTTCTTCTGTTTTTTAACCCATCTGATTTTCTCTGGGCTTGAGCTCAGCTGGCTTTTGCGTAGCTGTTAAAAACTGGAGGACACGAGGTATGAAGAAAGGCTGAGAGGATTGGGTTTATTCTGCCTTAGAGAGAAGGCTGAGGGGTGAGATTTTATTGCTGTTAACAGCAACTTAATGGGAGGCTGTAGGGAAGATGGAGCCAGACTCTTTCCGGAGGTGCATGGGGTTATGTTAAAAAATTAAAGCAAGGAGGAGATTTCTATTAGATAAGAGGAAAAAAAATATTCAGTGCAGTGATGGTTAAATGCTTGAACAGGGACATGAAGAGGTTGTAGAATCTCTGTCCTTGGAGATACTGGAGGCTTTCAGTACTTAACTGGACAAGTTTTGAGCAACTTTGTTATAGTTGGACCTGCTTTGAGCAGGGGATTAGACCAGATGTCCCTTCCAACCCAAATTAGTCTATGATTCTGTGAAACATATTATCCTAGATGTATGGTAGCATGTGAAGGAGGAACCCCCTTGTTTATTTTCTGCAGATTTTGAACCATATAGAGATGATGGGCAGGGTGGAATCATGTAAATTACATGATCCTTGGTCCCTTCTTGTACTGAAATTTCACTGAAATTGCCACTGTAGCTTGATAATAGCTGGAGGGGACACACACATCTCATTCTGTGCAGCCAGCTGAACAGAGACAATAAAAAGTCACTGCTGTGCTACCTGAATTGTTGCAGAAGTGGCTAGCAGACACAAGTGGTGGCTACTAATTCCCTCCTCTCCCTCCTGTTTCTCTGTAGAAGAGCTGAGTGAAGCACCGTAATACTTTGTTCACACTGGTGAGTTATGGCTCAGAGAAATCTGTGGCACTGAGTCAAGGGAGGCAGGATGCAATTGAGGATTTCAGCCTTGGCTTCTAGCAGTGTACTTATTTATACCAGCAATTGCTGCCTCTGCCATGCGCAGCAGCAGTTGATGCTTCTGCTAAATAATCAATAAACAGCTAGCTCTGTTGCTATTTCACTTGCTGTCAAAGTCCCAGGTGATACAAACAAGAAGTTCACAGGTTTTTCATAGCTATTTTTATGTGACTGCAGACTTGAGAAAAATGCATGAATTTGGAGTTGCTATTGTGAGGGTTTTTCTACTGTTGTAAATGTATTTTCTCTCTCAAAAATCCCGTTACAGACCCTTCATCTATAGGGATAGGTGCTGATGCATTGTGTGCTAAAGTCTGTCCTGCGTTTCTTGTTTGATGTTGGTTTTTATGTGGTGCTAAGAATCAGAGGGCATTTAAGTGAAGGGAGTGTATCTGGTAAGGCAATAAACACAATGGAACCATCAGTCTTTAGAGAATGATTCCATTTTATTATAGCTGCAAGGGCTACTCATGAATAGTACCTATTTGTGGGGGGTAACAAAAATAGTTGCACAAAAATACACTTCGCAAAACCAGAGGGATTTTTGAAGAACACAGTGGGTTTTAGGGGAGATCAAAGCATACGTTTCAATCCTTGATTGTTTCCAAAGGATATTTTTGAGCCTGTTAACTGATCTTGGCATGGTTTTTTTGCAGGAATGATTTTTAATGAAGAAGATCAAGAAGTGAGAGACTTGGGCTATCAGAAGCATGCTTTCAATATGCTTATCAGTAATCGGCTGGGATACCACAGGGAGGTGCCTGATACAAGAGATGCAAAGTATGTACTGATTTTTGGAGAGAACATGATATAATTTCATGTGCTCAAGGACTTGTTACTCATGTTATACCTGATGTAGTATTGAACAGTTTTGGTATTACACTTCTGTTAGATACTCTTTCAGCCTCCTGTGTTGCTGAAGGCAGATTTTCAGCTGTTTAAACAGGAGTGCTTGAGGTTAGGATTTTTTTTCTTTGGTCTCTTCTGTCTTTTTTTGACTGAATATTGTTTCTGGAGATGTAATTTTTTGCTGGCTGGAGAAGGTACGTGACAAGTAAAGCTCCACAGAAGCCAGGCTCCATGCAAAAAGAAAGACTGCTACTCCCTGAAAGCAAAGTTTTTTTCCCGATTCTTAATTCACTTTAAGAATGCTTAATGAAGAACCAGATTAGTTGTACCCTTATTCAAACTTTTATGACATTAATTTAATTTTTGTGAGTAGTAGGATTGGCAGACAGCGATTTTGATAGAAACAAGATGCCAAAATAATGATACTTTAAATAAAAGTCAATGTGGAAAAAAGCTGGGAATCAAACTTTCTTTCCAGCAATGCTAAGATTACATGTCCTATGTCTCTTTCATCTTGCTAGCTGTGTAGTCAGCTGCTTAAAGCAGGCTACAATGTTTTTATTTTTTGAAGCTTCATTTTGAGATACTCAGTACTGTAACTACCGGAAGAGATGCTATAATTCTGTTTGGTACCTTTGAAAAATGGACATTAAATGTTCCAGTGCCCAAGTTAATGACAGACTTTCACCTTATGTACTATTTCACATTATTTTTTTTAAGCTTACAGAAGATAAGAAAGAAGAATGACTGATGACAAAGGCTCTCTGTTTCTCAGTTAAAGTCCTTGCTTGGTATCTGGATTGCACTGCTCTGAACACTTTCTATTAAAAAAGCAGATTTTTTTCTATAATCTGTCTGATCCATATAGGGGGAAAAAAACCACCACTGTAACAACAACAAAAAACCCCATTGAATTTAAAAATAAATAAACCTGCATGTGTTTTCCTAGTGGTTTTTCTGGTGCAGGTAAGATGTAATGAATTGTACTTGCTTAAAAGCCTCTCCCAAGACTTAAGTTCATTCCAAGTCAATGAAGATTTTTCTTGTACGTTTCTGGGTTTTCATTTATAGTTTATTATTTTTATTGGATCTTCAAATGGCATTAATCTGTGATACTGTGCCTTATTAGAAGTATGGACAAATTTTGAAAATGAGGAGAAAGAAAGAATGATGTTCTGCTTTGAGTGGGATTCAGCTTGCAGATTAAGATGCTTAAACTCAGATAACTGCATCTTAGTCAGTTGTCTCTGCTTTTATTATAATTAGCAGAGATCCAGTCAATGCAGTTAATGGAGCATGCAGAGCTCTTCAGCTGACAAAATGCACTTGCCAGCCTTAGGGTGAGCTGAACACTATCTATACTCCACTGACAGCAGTGACTAGACTTAAGTGTCTTCATCTGCAGGCTGAATCCCAACCTTGGTTGTTTAAATAGGTATTTAGCACCATTGGAGCTATGTTGGGAAATCTAACCTAGTCTCCAGCAGCTGGCCAATAAAGTTGTGGGGTTTTTGTAGGCCTCATGTCATATTTGCCATTCCTGTACATGTCTGAGCTACCTGAGGGTACTAGACAGTGTTTTGACAGCTGAAAAAAGCCCTTGGTGTTTTTTCTTGTTTATGTTTTGAGGATCTGTGAGTCTCACTCCCACCCCAATCCATCATATCCTCTGTTTTCTAACAAGCAGCAATGTTAATTATAAGTCTGTATTATGTGGAGAGTAACTATGCTGAGTCCTACTGTAGATGTTATACACCTGGGCTCTTTATCTTCAAGTTAGGGGTTCTTCCTACACATTTAATGTTTGCTTGCTATTTATGAAGTTTCAGTAGTGACCTAGTCCTATGGAAATCCCACTGAAAATAGTGATAATTACTATATTTCTGTTTGCAGATGTAGGGAGAAGTCCTATCCTTCCGATCTGCCATCTGCCAGTGTTATTATCTGTTTCTACAATGAAGCGCTTTCTGCCCTGCTTCGCACGGTACATAGTGTCCTGGATCGCACTCCTGCACACCTTCTTCATGAAATTATTTTGGTGGATGACAACAGTGAATTGGGTGAGAGAACCTTTCAATAATATTTTGGTCAGTGCTTACACTTCTTGACCTTCCTATCTCTTCCTGTGCTTTATTGACTGGTCATAATAAAAACATGGAAGACATGATGCAAAACCGATTTGTACTGCAGTCCATCTCCAAAAAGTGCCAGGCAGTAAAGATGCATCATGTTCTGAGAAGCCCAAGATGACATCCCCTTTGACACTGATGAGCTTTGTATCATACAGCCTTTAACATTTAAAAACAGGCTTTGAAGGTAATAATGAGGACTGTGTATTTGCAGAGGGGGTGATTAAGCTGTTCTTTATAGTTCAGCTGTTTTTAACATTACCTTGCTTGGCTGCTCTGGTGCTCAGAGCAGATTACACTGATCTTTCCGTAAACTTTGTGGGCCAATACTCACTGTGAATGCATCTGAAAGGAATTGAATGCACATAGTCTCAGCTGCGGTCTTGCAAATAAGTTGATGCGGCACTATGGAAACAGTGCGTCAGTTTTTTGTACTTGCTCAGCATTTCAGACTGGTAGGTGCTGGGACTGAGCTCAGCCTTTCCTGGGAGGGCTCTGCGTGGCTCTCGCACAGCCTCTTGTGGCCACCCTAGGAGTAGCTGTCCCTGGCTTTTGGTGGAGCAGCCTCTGCTCCCTCAGTCTGGGAGGGGCCCTGGAGGGGTAGACCTTGCAGAATTGCTTTACTGTTGTTGAAAGATTGATGCTTCGGCATTTTTCTCTTGAATGATGGACAAGGTAAAGACAGACACGCAATTCAAGCATTTTGGCACTTCAGAAGCAAAATGCCTGTTGAGGAATGTGTTAGCGTAGCAGCACCTGCCAGCAGGACTGTGCACGTTCCCTGCTTGCCTCTGTACATACAAAGTCCACAACTTCTTGCATTTTTAAAATGATTTTTAGATTATATTTTTTTTTTAGTACACATTTGGTCTCATCGTTTAGTTTCTGGGTTAAGGTCTCACTTGCTTTAAGAGACTGATTAGATATGTATAATATAGAATGAAATTCTCTTGTTATGCAGCTAGTTCATTTCTCTGAGGTCAGATGAAGTGTTAAGATACAAGAGAGAACAAAGATCAAACACTGTCCCTTGCTGATAAGAATGCATAATATTTAAAAGCTTGTTTTGTTGTTTTGTGTTTTGGAAGCAATACGTGCTCTTTGCTGCAAAGTCTCTTGAGCAATTTGTTGTTTTAAAGTTTCGTAACCTTTGTATTCAGAACTAAGCTTAGTTGAAAACTCATTCTTTAGAATATCGTAATGCATTTAGTTAATGCCTGTGTTTAGGCAGTAATACCATCACTTGTCTGGTCTGTTGCTATTTGAAGGCCAAATTAGGTTCAAAACATTCAAGTAGCTACTTTTGCCTTTCTAACTTCAAATTAATATGTTTTGAAGCCGAAGATGGGAGGAGATATTGTTTATATAGAGAATTACTGCTCTTGATTGCACTGCTGCTTAATTTTAATGGGTGGAATTTTACAGCTGAAGAAAGGCAAAGCTGGTTTGATGACTGAGGAGATGGACAAAGACTTTGGCTCTGCCATGGATCTCATGTGAGCTTGGGCAAATTGCTTAATCTCTTTGCCTCTCTGATTTATTTATTATTATTATTTTTTTAATTCATTTTCCCTACCTTACATACTTCCTGAAATGGCTTCTTAGATTAAATTCTGCCTATTTCTTCAGCTTTAAATGTAGGAGCTGTGCTGCACGTCACTGCTGTTGTGCAAAGCTTGGGCCTTTGCATCTAGTTTTGCCTCAAAAAGCTTCTTACACTCAATCATCAACAGTCTTACTAGCTACAGAGGCATTTCCATGACTCAGCTGAGTCCACTGTTATATTTTTCTTTCCCTTTGCTGCAAGGCAGGATTTCTTTTTCTAGTACAACCTCTTTTCTCCCTGATTTAGGCTTTACCTGTTATGGAACAGCCTACAGGATATGTTGAAGGCTGTTACTGGAGGCATTCTTCTACTCAGAAGAAGAGACTGAAGAACAGAAAAGAAGCAAATTGTCTGCAACTCAGTATTTTGAAATAATAACACCCCTGACTCCCATCCCAGATTTCTGTTGTTTGGAGGAGCCTTTGTCACATAGATTTGGAGCAAGATAATGGCTAGAGTAATTTTTGGAGACTGTCTACTGGCTGAAAGGGAGCAATTCTGTCCTTGGAGCAAAATTTCTCAAGCAGGCTGTATTGAAGCAATTTTCTGGGTTATGTCAGAAGAAATCACTCTTTCCAGTGGTCACGGAGCTGGCACACAAAAACCCATCAACAACAAAAACCCCAAAAAGTGTCTGAGACCAAACTGCCTATTGAGAATCGTCCATGATATGTTCAGTTCCAGGCAATGGCTGGCCACAGTTTCCAGCAGAATACTAGTTTGTCCAGGCTAAAACTGTACTCTGAGACCATGTTAGCCATTAGGTACTACTGGCTTTTAGGTTCTGCTACTCAAGCCCGTGTTGTGGGTCTAGTTTAGGTACCAATATGGACTTGACCTTTTTTTTTTCTTCTGCTGTTTTCAGAAGTTTGCACATGCTATTGCACATGCAAAACTATTTCCTCCTGTATTGTATGTCCTTTTCATGCAGCCTTATTTGCCATAAGTGCTGAGTTTGATAACTGACCTTTTCTGCTTTGTGCTAGCCCTTTGTTTTCCGCAGTTGTATGCTGTCTTTCCCTTGCTATGATACATCAGGTGAAGAATGATTCAAGCACTAGTTTATTTTAGGTTTGCAAATTCTTCTGTCCTGCTTATTTGGGTATCTCATTTGGGTAGCATCCTAGAGATGACTTCATTTCATCAACTTTCTAGGAGACTTTCTCCAAAAAAATCTTTCCTATTGTCTCTGGCATATGATGTCACAGTCAAGACCAGAGGAGAGAATGCCTGTGACCCAAATGAATCCTGTCTGCATCTCTCCACAGACTTTTCTTTGTCCTAGAATATTCTCTAGCACCACATTTGCTATGTGGTACTTTCTCATTTTTTATCCATAGTGCCTCCTTGCAGTGCAAAGGCTGAGATCTTAACATTTGGAGTTGCTTCTGGGAATCTCCTTTTCAGTCCTCCTGTCTGAAAGTTCTTGTACCTCTTGAAGGTTACAGCTCTGGCTTCCACATATATTCCTTTGGCATTTAATCGTGTTAACAGCAAATTTAATGTTTGAACTGATATTCATCATAATAATAATATTTATTCCAGCATACCTGCTGTTGAAAGTCTGTCTGCCTCTCTATACCAAGGTTCTCTGTAAAGTCTCAGCTGGCTTTTTGTTTTTCTTCCTCATTTTATATTCCTCTTTATTTCTCCATAAGCTTATTAACTTATGTTTTTCCATTATTTCAGTCTTCATGTGTCCTTCTCTTCAGTGGTCCTACTTTAATGTTAGAAATCACTGTTCGTGGGTGAAAAAAGTATTGTTACTCTTAAAACTGCCATCGATATAAGTTAAGTTACAGTAGTGCCTATAGACCTCAGTGAACTTTGTTCTCCTTCAAAAGCACATGCTTGCCAGCAGTGTCTTTGATCCTTTTGGATTTTAGAAAAGCAACCACCTGTGAGTGAGTTGTACTTGGTATCTGCTGTTGTATCAGCTAAGCAGGTACAGATAATGAAAGGTGTCTTCATGCTTCTTTTTAAAGGGGTTAACATTTGTTTTAGCATAAGGAACATAGTAATTTAAATCACTTGCCTGTGTGAAAGGGCTTTCATTACTTCTGCGGTAAATGACAGTCACCATGAGAAGAATTTGGAAATGTCTTTGGAAGTGCCTTTTATTTTATTTCTTTTTTTTAGCAGCAGTAATTCATTTTAGCATAGAGTATAGTAGTTCCAGTTAAATTGAGTCATATCGTACTAAAGGTTTTGCAAACAGAACAAAAAGGTAATAATCCAGTCTGTTCAGGAAACCAAGGCTAAGTATAAAACCTGAGACGGTGGCAGTGCATAAAAAGTTAGTTGAGAAGATACAAGGAAGTGCTTTCTATCAGGACTGCAACCCATGGCAATCCCAGTCATATGATCCATCACCCTCTTAAATGCAGGCTATGTACCTGCTTTGTCCATGTGGATTTCCACAGTGCAGCAGGAAAAAGTGAAGCAGATAATAGGAAAATGTGTGAATAAAACAATAAAAAAAGGCCACCAGAATTGGAGTGCAGGTGTAGGATGTGGGACGACTGACTGTCCTTTTGATACTCTTGGTTTGAAGCTGTGCTGTATTGCGGTAGCTTTTTGATGAAGTTTTTGGGCCTTTTTGAGTTGACCATCTTGGGACTAAGCAGAACTTTCACAATTTCCATCCTGTAGTTGAATTTGTGTTTTCTTTTTCTCAGCTGACTTGAAGAAAGACCTGGGTGAATATGTTAAAACTCAGCTTCCAAAAACCACAAAATTGGTAAGAAATGAGAAGCGGGAAGGCTTGATTCGAGGAAGAATGATTGGAGCCTCTCATGCCACAGGTATACTTTCTTCTTTCTCTTTTCCTTGCATACTTTGACCATATGTTAATTGGGTGACTTCTCTTTCTGTAGTGCAGCTCTTTCAGATGTTGAATGTTTGACCTGTGATTGCTTTAGCCCTCTGTAAGGGCTCTGCATGTCATGCCATGTTCTAAGCTACACAACTTAGCACAGGGGAAGAAAGCTTTGGATTAGTGTTATCTTAGGTGAGAGACATTTTAGCAATTGTTTCAGAATATTAGTGACTTTGAAATGAGTTAATTGCATTGACTTTGGCTGTTATATTAACTTATGTCGCAACAGCTACACAAAGTGTCTTCAGTGATACCTGTATTATGATAATTGGAGACCTTAACTAACATTACCTGTGTATTTAAATGTTTACATCATGCAGTTGACCATGATCTTTATAAAGCTTTCTCCAGTATTTCCTCATAGCTTTATTGAATTAGTCCTCACCTGAGGTTTTTCTGTTACTCAATGAGAAGGAAGCAAGGAGGACTTGGTACTCACTTATATGTAAATATAGAGTAGATATAATAAATTCACTGGTTTTATAGTTTGTAATTAACTTTAGGAAATCTATGCTGTGTAGGAGGGGGGAGGTGTTTTTTCAAGTCACCCAAACAATGACTTCACAAATTTGGAGCCAAATTTGAGTGTCTTTTAAACCTTGTCTGAACTGTTGATTTGTAAATTTTTTTTATTCTTCTTGTGGAGGTTTGCTTTCGATAAAATGAGTTAATGTTTTAGGGTGGGTCAGTGAGATAGTAAAACAAAACCAGCATTTGACAAAATTTAGTGAGACAATATAGAATTTTCCCTATTCCTGCCCTGAAAGAATGTTGTCTCAGGAACATCTCCATCTGCGCTAGGTATTGTGGTCACAGAATATTTTCTGCATGTTTCATGTGAAAACTGGTGCTCTAAAATGGCAATCTACTTCTTATTAAGGTACAGTCTAATCTGGTTTCTAATTCGCCAGTCTAATTGTAATGTTTCTCATACAAGCTTTTCTGTTGTTGCAGTGAGTGTTATTTGGGATAAACAATGTTTGGTGCTTTATGTACACTGTGTGCTTTTTACCATAAGATGCTTCCAGTTAAATTCTTTGGCATCTGAGAAAGTATGTGCTACTTTCTCAAATAATTTTGAGTGGCAGATCAAGTCCCTTAATTGGTGTTTACTCATTAGCATTGTAATGGCATAATCCAGAGAGAAAATTGTGCTTGCACTTTCCAAGATGTGCTAGGATTCATTTGAGTTAGTGCAATTTTAAGTCATTTTATTACTCTTCTGAACTGCTGGAGTCTTTTTTTTTTTTCTTTTTCCCTCCTCAGTCAATACTGTCTGTTAATGGGTGTCTCGTTCTATATGTATGTTTCACAGTTGTTTTCTTTAAAGCTCTTTCCCATGTCTTCCACGCTATTCTAGTGTTATATAAATTTTGTGTTGGATCATAAAAATTCAGATGACTTGTTCGACCAGCTGAGCCTGAAGGTCCCTCATGGGTCAAACTGCCCTCTCTGACCATGGCAGATAATCCCCATGTAAACTGATGGGACTGAAGTGTTGCTTGGTCTAATATTGGTGAATTTGGCTATGCCCATTTAGGGCATTCACTCTTCTTTTAAACTGGTATGAATCCACAATCACTCTAGAGTTAATGAAATGGGGAGATGCTCTGTGTTACTTTATATTCAGGACTTCGAATGTTGTGGCCTGTGTCATGGATGAATGCAGATTAATTCATCAGAATGACTTTGTTTAAAATCCACAGATCTTAGCTGCAACAGTAGTTGGATGGGTGCTGAAGTGTGATATGAAGCGAGCTCAAGGCGATTACAGTCAGTGGACAAAACCAGCTTTGTCATGGGGATAATTAATCCAGCCCAATATCTGTTATTGTCATCTATCTCTGTAGTGTAACTCAGGCGTCGGAGGTGCTCTGCATTAGGACAAATGCACCTCCTGACTCTTAGAGTGCTGGTCTGATGATGTTTCATTTAAAGTACAGTAGCTCTGCTGAATCTGGGTAGAAAATTTGATGACTATAAAACCCTGTCAAAGAAATGCAAATAATGGCCTACTTGAATGTGAATAGTCGTGATCTGCCTTCTGCCTTTGTGACTGAACTAATCCCTGTGGAGTCTCTGGTTTGTCAGTGCTTCCAATTGCAGGTGGTGTTTCCCCTCTGTTACACAGGGTGGTGAGGATACTGCTGATACTCTGCTGCTGATATAATTGCGTATGTGTTTGTGGGTTTCATGCTACCATGGATCTTTATTTTGTGTGCTTTGGCCTCTGTAGGGAAAGTGCTGGTATTCCTGGACAGTCACTGTGAGGTGAACGAGATGTGGTTACAACCTCTGCTGACTCCCATCAGAGAAGATCGCAGGACTGTGGTGTGCCCTGTGATTGACATAATCAGTGCTGACACGCTTACCTACAGCTCTTCCCCGGTTGTGCGTGGAGGGTTTAACTGGGGCCTGCACTTTAAGTGGGATCTTGTTCCGTTGTCAGAACTGGAAGGACCCGAGGGAGCCACTGCTCCAATCAAGTAAGGTTCCTCCTATGTGGTGTGAAGCTCTGTGTAACATATGGATGATCAGAAGCACTTCTTAAGCATTATGGAGTGTTATCTGGGTGTGCAGTTTTAGAAGCAGATGCCTAACCTGTCAGATATTGAGTTGTTTATTTTACTTAGAAATAGTTTTGGTTACTATTACCTATTTCAGTTTAATTTCTTGCATTTAATCATGAATTAGATATACCTGTCTTACTAGGTCAAGAAAGCACACTTTTAGAGAACACTTGTACAACAGCAGCTTTTGCTAAAGACAAAAGTTGTAAACAGCTTATGCTATTCTGTATTAAATCTGTCCAATAATTTCACTTTTGAGCTATGCATTGATGTTTGTTTCCAGTCTGTCAATATGTTTGGCTTAATGATGATTTTGATAACCACCTTTGTGCAAGTAATAGCCTGCATAGCTCACTAATATAGACTCTATAATTTCTGCGATGGAATGCTAAAGAATTGCTAGATTGGGAAAATATGTGTTTGTGGTAATAGAAAGGTGGTTTTCTAGCTGATGGCAGAGAACATAAGAGCATATGGTAATTTTCTATGTCAACGTCATTTTTTTGCTTTAGATTTCACTTATATTTTTCCTCAAACAAGCAATTATTTTGTCATAAAGCATCCTAAATGAACACACATGGATGTGAAAACCATCTTTAAAAGAAGACTTGTCTCTTTGCACAATGTGGCAAATGCCTAAAACTGTCTGTTAGAAGTCTCTCCGTATTGTTTTTGTGGTCTTTTGAGGGTTGTTCTGAAACAAAAGTCTTGGTAAAGCTTAACACTAGGACTTGAAAGTTACCTTCCTTAATCTTTTAACCAATGATGGCTGTCTTGCCTGTACAGAACTGGCAATATCTGGTTCCGGCTGGACACATAACTGTTATAAAATGATGTCAGTAGACACCTTTTTTTAGTAGCAGGCACATATGGTTCAGACATGAGAATAGAAGCTGTCCCAGCATGAAGCCCTTCATGAGAAGGGCCAGTGCTGGTAGAGCAATAGCAAGAAGCTGATTGTGCTTTTTCTAGTCGCAGGTATCCATCTTGGTACAGAATTCAGGTTTGTAAGGTGGAAGAACTTTACCTTTTTTACAAACGGACTCCTTGCAGATCATGCGGTACTTTTATAAGATTTGCAAAGTGAATCAGGAATTGGGCGGTCTCATCTCTCTTTCATTCTCTTTTCTTGGACCGTAAATGAAGAGCATTTCGAGCTGATGCAAGCAGCTCCAGGACAAGGTTCTCTGCTGTTATCTGACAGCTCTGCAGTTAGTCTTTCCATGTCTACCCATCACAAGATTTGGTCTGAGAAGCCAGGAAACTTCTGAAGTTACTTAACAGTTTGACTGGCTTGTTTGGGAAGTGTCACTGTGGAAGTTTCTGAAGCCAGAAGGGAAAGGACAGACTGGGAAAACATGAATGGGGAACCAGCATAGAAAGTCTTAAAATCCTTATTCTGTTAAGAACTGTTCTCACAGTTAATCTGGGGAATGTCTGAAGGTTAGTTCTTGCTGTGTTCAACACTGTTGTTGCATTCCTTCAACTCACTTTTAGGAAGAACTCCCATGGAAAAGGCAGAGAACTTTACAGTTAAAGGGAGTCTAATCATCTAAGATGATTACATTTTCTGAGTGTGAAAGAGACTTTTCGTACTTGGACGTCTCTGCCTGCTTTGAAAAAGAAGCTAGATTGCTATTTAACCTTTGAAAATGGCTTTCCATCAAATGGAAAGTCTTACATTTTACATTTTAGAGACCTTCATAATTGATATTTTGGTGTCAGGGATGGAAAAATTGAGAGCAACCTTTCAACCCAGGTTTTAAAGTGACAGAAACTGTAGTAGAAAATTGTGTGAGACCAAGCAAGGAAATCCAGACTTAGGCTTGGCTTCATCACAGGTTTTTATTAATAAGGATGGGAAAAAGCTTGTTCCCAGCCCATCATATGTTCCAACTATCATATCATATTTAGGTAGTGTTTTTACTCTTTTTTTATACTCTTCTAGGGCATCCACATATTGCAACTTTGTGATACAGTAGCAATTCAATCTAAAGACTGTACAGTGGGGATCATACACTGTTGTTTTTACAGAATAGAGCACCATTCTAGTAACGCACAGGCAAGGTGAAAAACTGGGAAATGCCAAAGAGAACACCTATGCAAATATACAAACTGTAAATAACTTTACAATACATTGATCATTGCATCAATGATGAAACAACACTGCTCCTGGTATTTAAAGTCTATCTATGAGACAGAGTACCATTTCTTTTAGCAGCCTCCTTGCTTGTATAATTTAAATTTGGACCTTGTTTCTCGATTTAATTTAATATGGGAAAGTAACGTGTTACTGTGGATTCTACTCTTTCTGCAGTTCAGTCAAGCCTGGTCTGTATAATTTGCCCCTGTAAGAGGGGGAAGAACACATTGTGTGCAAGTGTACATGTTTGTAACTGTAGGGGAAAAAGCTTCTGGTAAAGACAGATCTAATTAAAGGCAGCTCCTAAGTTTCACTGTAAAAAACTTGATGGACTCAAACTTGCACAAGTTTTTACTTTTTTTTTTTTTTTAAGTGGTGACAGCCACTTTGTTCCTTTTTCCTTGTCCTATCCCTTTTCCTCAAGCTTAGCATACAAAGAAATATGGTGAATATCTATTGGAATATTGAAAGATCACAAATACCACTTACAGATCTGCTTTTGAAAATGTTTTGAGTCTAGAAGTGTGATCTGATGATTTCTAGTGTCTGCAGGATTTAAATTGTATTATGTAGGTCTAAATTTAAGCTTTGGGACTAGCAGATTCAGCTAAAATTACTGGGTTTTTTTTTCCTCTGAAAGAAAATGAACTTCTTTCAATGTTCCTTTTTAGGTCACCTACTATGGCTGGAGGCCTGTTTGCCATGGATCGCGAGTACTTCAATGAACTTGGACAGTATGATAGTGGCATGGACATCTGGGGAGGAGAAAATCTGGAAATATCTTTTCGGGTAATCTAGCTTTCATGTGAATTTGGACTATGAACCTCGGTGTCTTGCTGCTTCTCTTCCCTATGTACAGTTTCTTTAGCACTGGAATAGCTATTTGCACACAGAAATTGGCATTTTTATTCCCAGGAAGGACGACTTCAGTGCACAGTAACTGCCTTTACAATAATCTTCAAGTTAAGTTTTAATGGGAAGATTAAAGAGAATTTTGAGCTCTGCAGTTAAATGTTTGCGATTTTTTTATTTTGTTTGGTGGAACGTTTCATAATACCTATAGAGAAGTATAAGAAACGAATAATCATGCAAACTTCTGAAATGAATTTATAAGCAATGTCTGATGAATTTCACAAGTCAGTTAAGAAGATGTGTGGCTCACAGCAACATTGATAATAAGTAAGCTTATTATATTTCCTTAGAAATGTATGGGGCTTTTCAGACACTTCAGCCTCCTTTGTGAGGGCCTGGAAATGTAAATTTTTTTTGTAACTAAATTAAGTGTCATGCAGAGGAGTCAGCTTGGTTGGAAAAATAATGAGAAAGTCGTAATCAGGGGATTCGAAACTGATATTTCGTTGGGCTTCCTGTATTTTATCTCATCTTCCCTGTTACTCCACTGAAAGAAAAACAACTTTTTGTGCTCAATGTCATGTTTACCTCTTCACTTTTGTAAAGTGGATTCATCAACAGGTTTGACAAGAGTCTGCCTGAAAATGATATGCTATCATGACAAATATGAAAAGGGGATTAAAAAGTAAAGTTAACATAAAAAACCCCAAACTAAACACACAACCCCCAAAACCTTAGAGAAATCTGTCAAATTGGGTCTTCAGAGAAATCAAGATTAGAGCTCAAAAATAAGAACTGGCATCTCATAAATTTGAGTGACTTTAAAGGGGTGTGTACTGAATAAATAAAATCTTTCAAGTCTTCAGTACAAAATACAATTATTAGATACGTGAGTAGAAGTGTATGGAGTGCAAGGAAATTATTGTTACTGTGTAATACACAGTTTCAATAAAAAGGGCTTTGAAAAACTGGAGGATATTCAGGGAGCTTTATAATGTCTGGAAGCTCCATCTCCCTGGGGGAGAGTGGTAAAGAAGTTTGGCCTTTATCTTATCCAGGAGGAGTTTTAAAAGTGACTTGATTATAAACTGCTAATGTGAGATGATCTTCTGAGATTGGAGGACCCCTTAGTCCAACAAAGGGCCAATGATGACAATTTGCTGGAAGCTGAAGTTTAAAAAGAAATTTAAAGAAATAAATGGAAGTAGAGTGTGAAGGAAATCTAGATTTGGGGTGCAATGGAGCTGGATTAAGGCACCTAAATGTAGCATCTGAATGTGAACAGTATTTCTGAGTTCCCATATACTTAACAGAAACAAACAGCTGTGTAAAATAGGTACTTATACTTGAAAAGATCTCCAGGCTCCCTTAGTGATATTGACTGATCTTCATTATGTATTGTGCAAGTGTGGACATGTAATTCTCATGTAGGTAAATAGATTTAGATATCTTAATCTGCAAGTTCAGTGTTTTCTAGTAGGTCATTAGAGCATAAAATTTTAGAAGATTTACTATTTCTTTTGTGAAAGCCATGTCGTGTTATGTGGAAAGTGTGATGATATGACAAAAATAGTCTTTTCTAACCTGAAGATCTAATAATTTGATTTGTCAGAAAGCATGACATGTAGGACAACACTGCTGACACCTAATCCTGTCATAATGCATAAACCTACCTAAGTATCCCTTGAAGAAGGGGAGGAGGTAGTGTGCCTTGTCAGTATGCGTACAATGAGGTGTGTTCTGCTTTTGTATGGACAGATCTGGATGTGTGGTGGTAGACTTCTGATCATTCCCTGCTCCAGGGTGGGACATATTTTCCGTAAAAGGCGTCCCTATGGCTCACCAGGGGGACAGGACACTATGGCTCATAACTCACTGAGGCTGGCACATGTGTGGATGGATGACTATAAGGTAAGAGACAATTCTAGGTCATGAAATAAGGTTATAAACTGGCTTGTTTGTCAAAGGACTGTATCACGGTGGGGTCTGTTAGCACCTCTAATGGGGCATTCCTTCTGTAGTCTGATTTCCTAATGTTAATTTTGATGTGAATTTCTAAATTCTGTAGGACTGTCATTTGGCTTTTGGGTGCTCGAGGCTCCTCCCTGTTACTTCTGCTACCTGCAGGAGTTGCAGTTTTATGCCTTTTTAATGAAGTAAAAGATGGTGAAAGAGTTCTTGTAAGCTCTACGTTGTTTGGTGTCCAAATCAGTATTACATGGCAGCCATATACTGCTATATGCCTTCAGGTAGTTTCCATGTTGGCAAGACAGGGATTTTCTTGGTTGGTTGTTTGCTTTCTGTTTTAATTAGCAGCCTGATTCTTAGTCTTGCCCTGGAAGATGAATCAGGATTAACTTCTGGATTCAAGGGCAAGTGTATTCCTTCCTTGTCTTCAGATCTTGGTACTGATGCGTTTGAATGTAGATTGGGTTTTTGTGAAGCCCTGATCTCTATGATACTTGAGGACATTTTTGCCCTGTGAGACCATAGATTTGCTGTGTGGCCAGCTCCTGCGGTCCCTACAATTTCTATACAAGACATAATTTATTAACTTTATATTCTTTAGAGGTTTATGTTTCAAACACTATCCTTTATCTTGATGTTCAGTCAGTTTGAGGAATCTATTAAGGGTCATTAATTTTTATCTCCATTCTCCATCTCAGTAATGCATTGGTAGATTTGATCTATCACTTTCCCTTTTATTGGTGTCTGGGCACAGTTGTTTTGTGATTAATGATGGCTTTCTCTGAAGCTTGGAATTGATTCTTTGTTATAATTTCCAGCTAATACTACTTTGTCCAACAAGGACTTAAACTGCTGATTCTAGCAGTCTTTTATCACAGATTTGTCCTGAATGTTTCCAGCTGTTTCTAATCTAATTCTCTGATAGTTGCCAGAGACTGTCATTATGACAGATTTATGTATGGAAGGCAAGCCTGGAAATATTTTTGTTTTTATAAGTGTAATGCAAATATTTAGGGCCTGTATAATTTACTGAAGTGATTGTGTGATGAATAGTACAAAGATAAGACTTAAAGGACCTGTTTTGCAGCAAAGAGCAAATATCAATATTTAATAAATAAAATTGCATGATGGAAGGCAAACAGCAAAATTTTCATAACTGTCAAAAGCAAAATGTAAAAGAAGTAAGTTCATGTGTACAATGGAAATAAATAATGCAGAAAAGGTAGGATACTAACATTTGAATTTTATCCAGGAAAGAGGCAACTGGAATAGCAGAGCAACTTTTTTGAAGCGGACCAATTTCTGATAGTGATGTCCAGTCTGTCTCTGAACTTCTTCAGAGTTGTCCAACAGTCCAATGTACTTAATGCTTCCCCTTCCTCTGCTATTAATATAGCAGTGATACATCAAGTGCATCCAAATACTCAAAGATCTTGATAAGGACAGATATGTAATTTATCTTGGAATGGCATTGTCTGTCATCTGAATATCAGAGATAGCCGTAGGTAATTGAAAACTGTTAGAACCACATTACAGTAAGTGAATTCCAGATGTCTGCTAGAGATTAATCCAACAAAATACCATAGCTCAGTGCCCTGAAAACTGATTTCTAAGTAATATCTAGTAAACGAGTTAATGTGCAAATACAATGCCTCTTCTATGAGCTCTGTAAATCTAGCTGGAATTAAAGACTCTACAAGGGGATTTTTCTTCTAGTTTTGGTAATAGTATTCATGCCACATTGTACATTCATGAATTCCTGTTTGTCCCCATTGTCTCTGCATTAGAGTTGAACAGCACGTAAGATTGAGCCGGAATCTTAATCCGTCCTTGCCTAACCAGCTACAATTCCGAGTATAATCATAAATTAGAACATGAAAAAATAACATCGTGGGAGCGTTTCTGGAGATGGTGCAGATGAAGGGGAAAAACTGGGCTTGACAGAAAGCCCAGGTGACAGTTCTGATTCTTCATGTGAATAAATGCATGGTCCCACTGAACTTCACAAGATAGTCCCATTTATAGGTTTATTCTGATACAGAATTTTTTTGCCCTGGTAACTTGTAAAGTTGGAAGGCTGGAAACTGTGGAAGACAATATACACTTGAACCACACAACAGTGAAAACAATCAATTACAATCAAACCAATTTAAAGAAACTTTTGCCAGGTGAGGAGGATGATGATGATATAAACATTTGTTTCTGACTTAATGAGTCTAGGATGCCTTTATTGCCAATGGAGTGTAGGGCTGATTTGTTTCCTCCTCAAGTTGGCATCTAAAAAAGGTCAGCAGATTCATGCCTGAGAAGTGTCTTCATCAAAAAAAGCAGTCTAGAAAGATTACCTCAGAGTTAGGCAAGATAAATCTCACTTCCTGTGGCAATCTAAACACTGGAATTTCCTAATGCCAGTTTCAAACTTAATGGTTGAAAGGACTAGCAAAATGAAATGAAACTTTGGGAGTTCTGCAAACAGGAAAAAGTTGGAAATCAATAATCTGAAATTCTTCTCCCCTTGTACCCAACCTGTTTCTCTTAAATACAGGAGCAATATTTTGCTTTGAGACCCGAGCTAAGGATGAGGAACTATGGAAATATTACCGACCGTGTAGAACTGAGAAAAAGATTGAACTGCAAGTCATTTAAGTGGTATTTAGATAATATCTATCCTGAGATGCAAATATCTGGGCCCAATGCCAAAGCTCCGCAGCCAGTTTTTATTAATAGGGCACAGAAACGACCGAAAATAATCCAGCGTGGAAGGGTAAGATAAACTTTCTTAAAAATACAGAATTCTTTTTTTTTTAATTATTTTGAGATTCTTTCTGAAAGGTTTACGTAAATACAATAAAAATGGTCTGTTTCTATAGAGCTTTAGTTTTGCAACAAGCTGTCTTGAAAATAACAGAATTTCTGTCTTTGGACAAAAGTAAATCAGTTTCACTGTGATCTGTATTTCAGGTCATCTTCAGACTAGATACTATTCAGTGAGGTTTATTACCTCAAAGCTCTGAGTTACGAAGTTTTGATGTCTTTAGAATGTGCTTTCATGGCTGTTGGTTCTGAAGATGGATTTGGATAGAGAGAAATTTGGCCTCAAATATTCATGCTCTGTTGGTTTATGATAAGAGTACAATGTAATTAGTTTCCAAACTCACTGCTTTTACTGGATAATTTTCTGCAGAGATGAACATTTGCATCTGAGAGTAATGATGGCTTTTCTAGTCCCGAAAAGGCTGTTAGATAATGAACAAAAAATGAGTTTTGCTCCTTTTTTTTCTTCAAAGTAGAAGAGATAAATTTTTACATGTATTCATGAAGGAAATCATGATTAAATTCATGCCTTAGCTCTGACACTTATGTTTATGGGTTTGTATGCAGGCAAAGCCAGCACACAGTTGCATCTGTTTTCTCCGGTGCCAAATTGGTCTGATGTGTGCTTTTTCTGCTTCCCAAAAATAATGGATAACTTCAAACCCAAGACAACATTCTCAAGGTCTTCTCTGTGAAAGAGTAGACCTTGGAATAAACTATTTCATGTGCACATAGATTATGGTTAGCAGGTTCCTTTCTAGCTCAATAATTGGAAGCATTAAATAGCGATGCAGCCCTCTCCGCAAAGTAACACTGGCTGCAGTAGCTGTTGACAGTTGCTGGTGCTGCAAGTAGGTTCAGCCTGGAGGACCTGAGTTCATGCAGAACCTATTGACATCATTAGATTTTTGCTGGGAAGCAGCTGCCTGGGAATCCATGATTTGTGCAGTATTTTTATAATAGTATCCCAGCCAAGCTGTAAAGTTATTTATTAGGGCAAACACGCGTAGTTTCCCTGAATAAAACTGATACAATGGGCTGATTCCCCTAGTTGTTAAATGCTGTTATTCCCCTAGTCAGACCCTGTTTGTTTTCTTTTTCCCCCATTTAAATTTAATAGCTCTCTGCTTTCATTCAGACAGAAGTTTAACTAAGGAATTGCTGATGTGGGGGAGGCTACTTGAGGGATCTGAATCCTTCAACAACACTTAAGGGGAAATCTTCCTGGCAATAATTTCCCCTGCCTTAATTTGGAGAAAAACTTTGTGCACCCTTTAAGAAGGGAGAGACAAGACATGGAAAAATGCAGCTCCTTGGCTTCGTTCTCTGGGGTTCAAGAATTATACCCAGCATTGTGTGAGAGAGTCAGCTTTGGCTCTGATGATCGTATAAACTATTTCCAGATGCCTACAAGGAACAGCACGATCAGCCAGTGTCACCACTATGTGCCAGACTCTTTAGGATTCGGGATGAATCACTCCAAATCCCATCTTATTCTCAAAAACTAATTGGGCCAGAGATAAGTGCTGGTTTGACAGCTGGGAAGAACTGTAATGATCACAAATTGTGACAGTTCTTAACAGTGTTATCAAATGCTGATCATCATGGCCAATAAAAACAAGGACAAAAATCATATAAAACTCATGTAGCTGTATGGTTTGAAAGCCTTCTGTTGAGTGAAGAATGATGAAAATGAGATCTCTCCTAGAAGTCTCTGGGGTGTGAGGAAATATTACTTAGAAGGTTATGTGTAATTTGTTTCAGATGTGTGTAGGGAACAGGAGAAACATGGTGCACTTGAGGAGGCTGTTGATGTGCCTTGGGACAGCTATTTCCAGAAATGGTGTTTAGTGAAGAATATTATTTGGTATTTGCACTCTCTAACTTTTGCTATCTTGTGATGGAGCAGTTCGTTCTTTTTATTGCTGGAAGTGTCTTTTGGTTTCTTAAAAATCTGTTGAATCAATACAAATGCCCAGACAGCTATGTAAGTCTTCATAATAAAATGCAGCTAGCTAATTAATCAGCCTGGCCTTGAGTTCAGGACAGCAAATTCTTTTTTCCTCTACATTCAGCTCCAGATTGGAAATAATTACTTTTAATGTGGATGCCAGATCTGGGGCCCTGCCATCTCCCACGCATGCACACACCCAGTGACTGTCAAATGCACTCCCATGCACTTGGTAGAGAGCGGGGCCCTTTGCTGTGAGGAAGGAAATGGCAGAGTTGTGGACATAGCTAGAATAATTGCCTTTCTCCTTTGTACCCTTGGCTGTACGCAGTGCAGTTCGTTCAGGCAGTGATTGTTGCCTGAATAGCCTGATCCCCACTGCATCACGGGAAGAAAAATAATCAGGCTGAAAAGAAGTCTTCTGCTGGCCACCAGTTAGTTCAGGGCATGTGCATAATTTAAAGCCAGAATAGAGGTGTTTTGTCTTGCTGAGTAACTCTGTGGGGATACATAAAGATCTTAATGATTCTTGACTGTTGGAATAGGACAACCTAATCTTCAGACTCTGCAGAAGAGCTCTTGAGTGACTTCCAGGGTAGGCATCGTTGCCCAAACCAGGAGAGAGATTGCTAACTTGCTGAGGACCTCCTTGTTTGCTTTGATGGTAGATGCTTCCAGTTTTGCATCACAGGACAGTCTCCTGACCTGAATCTGGTCCTCTGATACAACATTATTCCAAATCAAACTAGGTAGTGCATTTGAACTGGAATGAGCATTTGGGTGTTTGTAAAATTTTCTCTTCTTCCCTGATCTGTCATTAAAATAATATAGCTGATAACTATGGCGCTTCAGTTACCTAAATGCTCTTGAAATTCAATTTGCAAACAACATTAAGTCTCTAAAGTTGTTTGTATTTAAGTAATTCCTTCTCCTTTCTCAAAGAGGCTGTCCTGCTTTGTGAAGAGAGGCTGTAGGAGGAGACATACGTTTAAGCTAAACTGTAGCAAAATGTGGTTTATACAGTATAGTTGATATTCCTGAGCTAGTGAGTATCTGGGACCTGAGACTTCCATGGAGAGTGAAGAGGAGAAAGCAACTTGACAGTCGAGTATGGCCAGCATGTGCTGAGCCAGGTTGTTGTGTACTGCACTTGTACCATAAAGAGGGAAATCTTGATGTAATTAGGAAGCAAAATGGAACCATTTAATGCTGTCTTTTCTCCAAATTATCTGAAAAACAAAATGGTATTTTAAAAGGGAAGGGGTTTTTTTTTGTGAGCACACTGAGTTCTAGGGCTTCTAAAGCATTACCCTATGTTCCCTTTGGTATGTAATGTTTGTTGTTTATTCTGTCCATCAAACTGTTTTCCTTTCCTAGTTGTATCACCTTCAAACCAACAAATGCCTGGTTGCCCAAGGCCACCCAAGTCAGAAAGGAGGCCTGGTTGTGGTTCGGGAATGTGACTACAACGATCAAAACCAGGTATGATATTCCTAAGTATATTGACTAGTGATTCACATCTTACAAATTGCTGATATGTTTTCCTGCTGGCAAAACGTCCTAGTATAACATCTCACCAGCAAGCAGACTGATTTCAGAGTATCATTCAAACTGCAAGGCTGGCTGAGGAGATCGTGGAACTTACTGCTCTGTACCTTACTAATGCTGAGTATTGGATATTATATTCTCCTATCTTTATGGCAAGAATCTTTGTATGTGGCTGAAGTCTATCCTTAAGTGGCTCCCAGTGGGCTCATAATCCACTGATTAACACTTCAGAATTTGTAGAAGCTCTTTCAGTCAATTCCTCGTACTGGGATTTAAGGCAGCCTTTTCCTGGCCTGCTGTTCTTTGTGTACTGTACAACTAGTCCTCTGCTGCTGGAGAGGTTGTAGTTTGGGGTGAATGAATGATTTGTTGTTATTGCTAAATAGAAGGAATTCTAAGGAATTTAGAAAATTCTTTGGCTACAGGTGATTTGCTGATCTGGGAATTAATTGGGGATGGATGTGAAATCTAATGAGAGGTTTTTATAATACTACATGAAGCCTTTGCTATTCCACTTCTATTCTTTCAGGCAACAGAAATTCGGGACATGGATAAACAATCTCCAGGGCAGAGAGATCTTCACCTAATGTCATAAAGACTTTTACCTAGCTAAGAACTACATTGAGAACATTATGATTTAGGAGCCCGTGGGACCCAAGTCTAAAAACTAGATTGCATCTGAAGAGAAAAGTAATCAAAGATGTAAAATAAATGGAGCATGGGATGTAACGCAGTGTAGCTTTACCAAAGGTGGTTTATGCTAGACTAACTTGATAATTTATGAAATGGGCAGTAGTTTTCAGGATATGGAAACTGCAGCAGTAGAAGCAGGATGATTTGTGATAGTCCCAAACAAAAAGTTGTGTGCTTTGTCAACTAACGGGACTTTTTGCCTCCTACCTGTGACCTCACCAGTTGAATGTGACAGAGGCAGTGTGAGGGGTGTTAGCCAGTGTCTGGGTAAGTGTGGTTGGCTCTAGACACACGGTGTCTAGTTGCCACTTAGGACCAAGCAACGCATCCCTGCACTTTGCCTCTGGAGTACTGAGTAATCATCACTGTGACCAAATTGTAGGTCCCTGTGTTAAAGGTGGATGAATTTAAGCTGGAATGGGAATCAAGGTTTTACTATGTGATTTCCTCCATTGGCTGTAACAAAGTCAGCAAGTCTTGTAAAGACTGTGTAAATGTAACAGTAGCTGATTGGCACCAGTAATTATACATTTACAGTGCCAAAGGTGCTACGCTGCTTTCTGAGCCTTTCAGTCTGAGTGAGAAAGCCAAAATGACTGCCTGTGGATGATGTCCACAGTAAGAACAGATGGGTCCTCACAGTTACTGTTTCCCTTCTCCTTCCTGCAATATTTTTAATAGTGAACTGCCACATGGCTGGAGGAGGAAGTCTGTTGTTTTTCCTTATCAAAACCTTTTTCTGATTTTTGTCCTGGAGACAGAAACTTCAGTTAGCCTTTGGGTGCTGAGAAAGACAAATTTAGTGCTCTGATTGTTGATCTTTGGCTTCTTTTCTCATGAATCTAGTTTACTAGTGGTAAATTAAGCAATTAGTTCTCATAAAAAAGTGGCTGTGCTATCTTCTTTCACAGTGATTTTGTTCTCCAACCAAGTATGTTAACCAATGCTGTGGTTTTCTGCCATTAGACTTATTTTGTTCTAATAAATCCCAAGAGTGCATTCAGCCAGCTTTCATATCTTCTTGAACAATCTAGCTATAGATACATGAGAACAATTTAGAGAAAGATGACATTTAACAGTTTCTGCTTCTAAAAATAGCAAGAAACTTCCTGAGTATTGGAAGCTTTTGACTGTTGTTCCTGGTAACACTCAACCCACTGGCATTTTCAGCTGATTTTTGCTCTAGAACCATCTGTTTTATGCCTTTGGCCTAATAAGAAAGCCTGTGTTGGGTCTGGTGAAAGGCAGGTACCCAGCTATCCTGTCCCCTGGATATGCCCACTGGCAGCAAGTTAAGGGTGTGTTGCTTAATATATACGGTGCAGACAGTTACTCTGGAAGATGACAATCTGCACATCTAGAAAATATTTTAAAAATTTGTGTGTCTCAAATGTCATAATGAAAACTAGGACGTTTCATTAACTGGAACAGAAATGCTCAGTCTGGGATAATACTGGGGATTGAACATAAATTTAGGAATAAGTGATGAAAATTTTGTAGTTAGAAATAGCACAAGTAGAAGAGGTGACAGGATCTTATAGAACGAAGGTCAGTGAAGAGAGGTCTGAAGTAACAGAAGAAGCAGAAGACCTGATTGTGAATTTTGAAAACAGAAGACTCATACAGAATGAGAAATTTTGTAGTTGAAGAGTGGCCATGTGAAGGAACTGCAAAGATTGCCAAAGTAAACACTCTCCTGAAATTCAGTAGTGTGTCTGACCTCTTTCTGGAAACAAAACTGAGAATGCACAAGGTAGTGCATACCACAAAATCTTCAGTGTTGAAGGAGGATAGAAAATACTTAAGTGCATTGAAAGATCATCATGAAAGACTGGAGATGTCTGAAAAGTGGAAGTAAGAAACTGTGGTGTAGATTCTACCCAAAACCATTATGCCAAGGTTAATCAGATAGTGATTAGGGGAGAAGGAGGCTGAAGCAGGTTTTGGGCTAGATACTGCTGTAAAGGAGGAGGAGTAGAAGCAGTTACTGACAAACTTGGAAGAGAAGAACCAAAACACTAAAAAGGAAGGTTTTGGAGTGAAGCACAATGGCCAACAAGGACTAACTAGTGGGAGTGTTTGTGATCTAAGAGCTAAAAGAATATTGGGTTTATCATGTGGCTATTGCATGCTTGCCTTCTTCCTGACCTAAATGCTTAAAGCCAAGTTCCTTTTCCAGAAAATCTCCTCTTAAAGTCCACTGAATTATGCAGATTTTTTTCTACTGTTTGTTTTCAAATACGCTAGGTTGATTCTTAAGGTTTACTTTCTGTGTTGTCATAACCTCTCCTCTGTGTGTTTACTTCATTTCAATAATTTAACTTTTCTCTTACTTAGCAATATATCAAGATTTCAAAATGTGGCTGTTGCCATTCCAGCTGTGGATGGTGCTAAGGTGTCTAAGCATGTGCATCTGTGCTCTGGGCCTTTAAAAGATAACCCATGTGAGCGGGGAATTTCAGAAAAGCTCTGTTAACACTCTTGTAGCACTTTGTAAAGCATGTATTCTTACATTTATAAACTGTTCAAGAGTCAGAGTCTAGAAGGATGTGCTCACATGTGCAGTTCTTCTGTAAGATCTTTCTCCTTAAACCTCTGGATCATGGCTGTTAGTTTGCTTTTCTTATACAACACATGTCTAGAGTGAGTGTGAAGATGTGCAAGTTCAGTCTGCTTGCTGCTTTTCCATGAACTATTCAAGGAACACAATTCTTTGATCCCTCTAACAGTTGTCATAAAACATCAGCAACACACTGAACTGTGAAACAGAAAGCATGTATCTGCTTTGGAATGACATTCAGGAGGACGTTGGGCTTTCAGGGTAGCAGTAGCTTAAAGTAATGATTATAGACCACCAAACTTTGCTGTTCCTGATGATTTTTCACAAGTAATTTGGTGCTGTGATGTCATTGTTATCTATAATAATACGAGCTGAAGTATATGCAAATAGCTGTGGTGTTGCAAATTGCTAGGCACATCTCTTCTTTAGTGCTGAGGCCACTTTTTGTGCTCTTAAGCTGAATTTGTTTTTTAAAAACTGTCTGACAGAATAATACAGTAATGCCAACCTAAGCAACAGATTTTAACTGATGAAAGTAGTGGAATGCTTCTCCTGTCGGCACGGTTCATGGCAGGGATTTTCTTTCACACAAAGGGCTGTTTCTGTAGTAGTTACTGTCTTGTATTTACTGAAATTTTTCAATGCATTCCTCTAGTGCTAATGCAATTTGCAGACCAAATAAAGAGTGTATATTCACAAAGCTTTGCCAGTTGGCCAGCCATGCCTTTTGCTACACTCCACTGCACTCTGAAAGCCAAAGTGTAGGCTGATGCTTCCTGGTTTATTTGACATCATTTTGAAATATTTATTCCCTAGGAACAGTGAGCTTCTATTTTCTATCTATGACAGATTCTTTGATTTATTGTTTTTCCTTAGGTCAGGTGATAGGTTTTGTTGTCTATATTGACACTAGACTCAAAATCTTCTACAGTTAACTCCATGTTTCAAAAGGAAATGATAGTATGGGCCATTCTTCTAGATGATGAGGCACCATTTGAGCCCTTTCCTCACTTGCATTTCCTCTGAAGTAGTTCAGCTAGCTGTTATCTGTTTACATTAACTAATATTACTGTAGGAATAATTTCATCTTTCACAAAAAAAAAGTGCAGTAACACAGCCCTGTATCTCTTTATTATGGTAAAAAATAATCCCAGAGGGATATCAGTGCGATATAGTGTTTATGGAGGAGTGAAGAGTGTGCCTTCTTTACCAACAGTGGCAACCTGAAACCAGTCAGGAAATCCAAGTATTAGTAAAATGAGAGAGCAAAAAAGCTCCACTCTCCAGTCTTCAGCACTGTCACACTGCTGTCCTTGCAAGGAGTTAAACTGTAGTCATCACTGAAACTGCTCGTTAGGCTGTGTATGAGAAGAAGCCCTGTTTCTACTTGCCTATCTGCATGTAAATGAGATTAATGAAGTTGTCTTAGCAATCAATCAAGGAGAAGGCTGGGTGATTTGTTTGTGTTATATGGGGGTGAAGTAAAATCCTAGAGGTACTAGAAGCCCTAGGAAGCCTCAGTCTTAAATCTGTAAATAGTCTGAACTACTTTTTGAGGGGACTAAATCCAAAATCCAGTCCTTCCTAAGCTGCACCTGCATAAAAAAAGGTTGATACTAACAGAGTTCATACTTTGGACTTCTTCCCATTTATTTTGCCCACAAGACCTACTCTAGCACTTGCTATACATCTGTCTGTAGGTGACCAGAAGGATACACATGCCGGCTTTGCTGTAGCGGTGAGAATGCTTACCCCAGATCTGTGGGTCCCATTTCAACTATGGGAAAGTTGAACCAGCTACTGCAGTCTGGGTGACGAAGCATGAGCAGGACTTCTGTGCCCCTGTACCCAAAGGTGAAGGCATTGACTGGTGGGCAGGAGACTTGGGCAGACATCTGAGCAATACCAAATCTGAAATGCTTTGCTTGAGGGAAGATCTCAAGGTGTTCTGGGGACATCTAAGACCTCAGAAGGGTCAGTCAGCAGCTGAATGGGCCCCTGCACTCCAAGTCTGAGGGGTTCCTTGCACCTTCCCTCTTATCCTGTTGCCTGTGTTGAGAGGCAGGGAAAAAAGAGCTGCTATAAAGAGGCCAATCCTACAGCATTCAACAAATTAAATCATTTATTTAACCCCAAACCTGATCAATTTCACTATGGACAGAAGTTCTTCCATAACATCTGCCATTTAGGTTTTATTTAAAAGCAGAAGTAATTCATTATATTCTAATTGCATGCCAGTGTTTTTGACCCAGTGAAAATGCTCAGTGATTTTCCTTAGATCTGTGGAGCAGATTAGTTGTTAGCATGTGTCTGTGGGGGACAGCAGTTAAAGGTGGTGCTTTCCTATGTGGTGGGATCTGGGCACAATTCCATTTTTAGAAACTGAAATCTGACAGTGATGCTGTCCTAGATGTTAGGAGGTAGATGCAGGATGAAAATACCCTGCACCTTGTCTGTTACCTTTTTTTTTTTTTTAATAAAATAAATTTTTAAAATGGCATTTTCTGTAGAAAATATGTAGGAGGATAAAACAAAGCATCACTTGGAACTGAGGTATAAATCCTAGGCAGGCACCTTATTAATGATAGACTTTTGAATAGTGTGCTGGCTGCCAGGAGATTTTTCCTTCCTATACTGGGCTGTTGCTCCTGACAGCCTGTAATAACAAGAGCTAAACATCGTCCTTCCAGTCTTCAGGAGCAAAGTAGTTAATAAATTTTGGAGTATGCAAAGGCTTGCAGTTATGTAACCCCCCCCCCTCATGGGGTGGCTTTGCTTTCCTTGTGCTTGAATCTGTTAATAATCTGTAAGTTCATACTGATGCTCTAATTTGAATTTGGAACCATAATGTGTCCCAAATTTGGGCCTTTTTTCCTCTTTCCTTTGTTTTCTATACCAAACACAAAATTAGTTTGAAATTAATTTTGGCCATCTTGTATAAGCCTTTCTCGAGAAGTATCACACTGGATTTAACTGCTGTTTTGTGTTCTTTGCCATTACTCAGCTTTTGATTAAAGGTCTGCTCCCTGTGTCACTGCAGTCTTCTCTCTCAATTCTTGCCAGTTTCATCTGTTGTTTGCATTTGGCTCCATCATTCTTCTTCTTTTAATAATAATACTCTTCTGGCAAGTCCTGCTATTTCTCCATTCTCTCCTCTTTAATCTTGCCATGCTTTCTTTCTCATGACAGGTTTTAAACAGAAAAAGTATGTTAGAAGGCAGAGAATGCCTGAGGTTAGGGCAAATTTTAATATAATACCTGCACTTCCTCAAAGGAGGCCTTCACTGTATTATAATAGTCACTGTGATAATGAATGAGCTGTATGCTTTTCAATCATGCTGTCCAACTGAGGCAGTGTCCTGAATCACAGCTCCCTCCAGAAGGCTGTTTTTAGTTTCATCAGAAAAAAAAAAAAAAACAAACCAAACAACCACCAGAATTTGTTCTATTTGCCTGACTTTTCTGCCTGGAATTTGATATTCTGTACTCTTAAGTGTGAAACTCATGCAGACTTAGTGGAGAAAAAAAAAAAAAAAAAAAGAAAACCAAAAACCCCACAGAGCAGACATGGTTACTGTAGCACTGAGCTGTGTGAAATCAAAAGGTGGCTGGAAGAAGAGTGCACCAGAAGAACTCAGTGTGCCTGTAGGTACAGGTACTTCTGGTACGGTTACGAGGGGCTCAATTCCCTCTCATTCACAGGGTCAGAAGTCAGGGGGAAGGGGATTGATGCTGGCAAGTGAGGTGGATAAGCAGCCTGGTGTCAGGTCTGGGAATGGCAGTAGGGCAAGAGACCTGGCCAGCTATGCTGTCGCCTGCTCAGCATCCCGAGAGGTTGGGAGATGCTGTCCAGGTGTGTGACTGCAGGGGCCCCGCGGCGCATTCAGAATAGCGGTAGTTTGGTGTTTAGCCAGATGGTCTCAGTATCTTCCCTGCACTGCAGTTACAGTTTTCATATACTTTCTTCTCCTTTTCCCTACCCCTACGTAACCCAGGATATTTTGAGTTGCACACACCAAAGTTCCTTCATTTCTTTGCTTTCTTGCATAGAGTCTCCTGTTCGTTATGAGAGCTCCAGGTCTTCCACCTAACTCATCTTGGCCCAAGTCTTTGCAGGCCTGAAGGCACTGAAGGAGGGAGGGAGGACCAGCAGCTCCTGCAGTTAGACCAGTCTGATGGTCCAGCTTCCTGGAACCTTCAGCTGTGCCAGACATGCCCTGCTCTGAAGCAAGGTTTAGGCAGCCCAGTGGGAGCCAGCAGGGTATGGGCATGAACTGCAGCAACTGAAGGTGCCTGACACTTTTTTATGCCAACAATAAAAATACCTGCTTCTGCTAAAGTAGCATATAGGAGAGGACAAACTGACAGCTTGAGTGTATCCTTGCTTCTTGTTAGAGGTGATGGTGGTTTTCAGTGTGATCACAGAGAAACTCCTCTAATGTCATGTATATTCAGGAACCAAATGCAGCTGAAGCTGCGAATGTGAACCAATGCATTCTTGCTTTATACAGGTGGGCCCCAGAGAGGAGCTGAATTCAGTTCCCACCGCTATGTGAGCTGCTAGGATATTGTGTAGGTTCTTGAGGTCCAGATCGAGACGTTTTCGTGTTGGTTCAGCTAATACAAAGTGGGTGTGAAACGGAGAGGGGTGGTCTCCCTGTAAGCACGGCACAGCTAGCAAAAGCAGTTTGGCTGGGGAGCAGAGAAGGCCATAAACCTGTCAGTTATGGAGCATGTAGTTTCAGCATGGGAATGGTAAAGCAGCAATTTTTCTCACTCCCTGGAGAGCAGTATGGAAAGTTTTGATAGCACCTGGATGCTGGTGATCATCTGCTTGAGTAAAGATCTCTGAGCACCAGGCCACCCGCTGCAAGGAGTAAGACCCAGGGACCAGTGTGGAGACTAATGTGGGCTACCCAGCACCAGAATTTGCACAGCTGGTTTTGGTTTCTCATCATTCAGCATCTACAAGCTGACCCCAGAGCACTATGTTAAATAAATTCCTATGTGTTTATAGACAAATGCAGCGGTTTCAGAGAAGATTGGAGATACCTTTTGGCCTTGCGTGCCTGCCAAGCTACTTCCCCACAGCTCTTTTTAAAAAAGTCACCTTTTAAAAAAGTCACCAGTCCCCACAGCTGCTGTCACCCAGCATCCACCTCTGCCCCCCATACTGGCTCCGTACGTGGAGCTGAGGCAATCCACCAGCCCCTCCTTCACGACTGAAGGATCATCTTTGGATAAGGAGATTTAATGACTTTGCTGAGAGAGCGGCTGGTCAGCTGCTTGGAGATCTACTGTTTGCCTGTCACGTTATCTTGTCTAGCTGCCTGGACAGGAGGAACATATGGGGGCTGCTTAATTTTAAAAACGCTAGTTACAGAGCAGAATCACAAGCGGTCCTTTTAGTGCCTCTGCATGGGGTAATGCTGTGTGATGTTGGGAAGCCAATAGAGCACCTCAGCTGCATTTCAGTTGCTGGAAAAAAGGCAGCAAAGAGGCAGTGGGCATTGCAAGGCATGTCTCATGACACCCAGATGCTAAAGCACCTTCTCTGTAGCTGAACAAAAGATGCAAGGCACCTGCCCTGAAACATTGGGATAAATGTCTTTTTATCTTCTCTTTCAGGTCTGGATTTACAATGAAGATCATGAGCTGATTTTAAATAATCTCCTTTGCTTGGATGTTTCGGAAACTCGCTCGTCCGATCCACCTCGTCTCATGAAATGCCATGGGTCCGGCGGCTCACAGCAGTGGACGTTCGGGGTAAGTGGAGTGTCTGGCCTATAGCATGTTGCTTGTAATTAACGTCTCAATAAGTGACAATAGCACTAGCAGGACATCAGGGTTGAGTTTAATTATGACCAAACTTCAGATGTACCAAGTCAATTGTACTGGACTAGGCCCAGCCCACATTCTAGGCAGCCTGTACAAAAGTTATATGGGCTTTGGTGGCTGCATTTCAGCCTGAATAAAACTTTTGTTGAGCTCTGGAACATGCAGGCCCTTTCCTTTGCAACACAGGAAGGTTTCTGCAGCCCTGTTTAGCCTTTGTTCTGCTTGTCACAGCCACCCGCAGCACTTGTGGCTCACGAGCATATGCCAGAGAGAACAAAATCCACCCCGCAGCTCTTTGTTGTGTTGTGTTTGCAGGACTGGGAGGAGGGAGCAGTCCATGTGGTGATTTCTGCTTAGTGCTTGAAGATGCACAGGGCAGAGCTGAGGTTCAACAGAGGAGTTTTTTGCTGTCGTGTCTGCCCTATAATTGGATCGCGTTAGTTTAATCGCTTATAGTCTCGAGTGGCTGATTTCACAAAACTGAGCCAGTGCTGCATACGTGAGTTTTGGCTCCTGGGTATTAACTCAGAGGCTGCTCCCTCACATGCCCTCAGCATAGCAGTGAGTCTGTAGTACAAACATCGTCTAACAAAGAGGAGGGCAGTGCCAGAACTGCCTGTTGCCCTTCCAGGACAGAACTGTCTTGGGTTCATACCATCCTGCTCGTTGGCAGCACGAGTTCCTAAGTGGAGTCAAATAAGGAAGGCTGTTGCAGTCCAGGATGGTTTGGAGATACAGAGGCAGATACTGCGTGAGCCCAGCGCTGTGTGTGTCTGATGCTTGCACCAGCAGTGCCACAGCCACAAATGGTACTGGGAGTTGAGAACTTAAAAATTCTGCTGCTGATAAGAGATTATTCAGGGTTCTTCAGCTTGAGCTAGCGGACAAAGATTTTATGAGACCGAGAGAATGGCCATTGAAATTCAATGCACGTAACTGTTAGGTGATGCCTGTGGTGGTGGTGGAGAATCTGGGCTTCGTGTGTGAAATGTGGGCTTTGAGCTGGCCATTTTCACTGAGGGTGTGGGAGGTGGATCTCTAACAGTGTCAGATTGGTGCTCGGTAATGATCAACAACAAAGTGAATCAAATATTAGGATTGATTAGGGAAGGAATAGGAACCAAAACAGAAAAATGTCATCGCACCATTGTAGTTTGCCTGTACTGCACATGCTGGTCGCCTCCTCTCAGAAAGGCTAAATTAAATTAGGGCTGGAGAAGGTTCAGAGATGGGTGGCAGGGCAAATCAAAGGCATGGGGCACCTTTCACATGAGGAATATGTGAGCAGGCTGGGACTCTCTAGATAAGTGAAGACTCATGGGAGCAAGGGGAAATAGGTGTGTGAGTCACTGGTACAGAGAAGGGCCAACTGTGCACTGTTGGTTACAGTACAAGACTCAGAGTGGGGGGGCTTATTCTGGAGGAGTGTTGTGTATTCTTGCCATGTTCTTCCACTTCACTGGAGATCTGCTTACGTCCATAAGCAGTGACAGAGAGCCCAGTGCGGCTGTTCTCACCTATCTGCTCCCTCTATGCAGGAGAGCAGGAGGTTGCTGCCCACGGGAGCTGCTGGGGTTGTGCAGAGAGCCTTTTCCAGATAGAAGAGGGGCCCTCAAAGTGCCCAAAGCAGCTGCAACAATCTGTTAGTGGGGGGAGATGATAGGGTCCTCTGGGGGAAAAAGGAAAGAGAAGGATCTGTTTCCTTCTCACACTTGACTAGGGTCTGGCCTTGCCCTGGTTACTGGGATGCGGGTGCTGCGGGCAGTGGCATTGCTACGGCTTGGCTGGCTGCAGAGCAGGGACCTGGCTGTGCCGCACTGTAGCCTTGTGGTCTCCCTCTTTGCTGAGTGCTGGGGAACGGTTTTGATCATCCCTCCCACTCATTACGAGACTGTGGTATAAACAAAATCCAAACTGGGTCGCTGTAAGGATGTGAGAGCCTTCGTTTCAAGGTCTGAACGTGGTTACGGGGTGTGCTGTGCTCTGGCTTTTAAATGGTGCTGCTGTGGGTCTGGTGTGTCAGGGAGGCTGCTGAAAGGCTTATCTGTCAGGAAGGAGCATCCTCTCCCCTTAAGCATTGGTTTTGGCTTCAGTTTGACAGTGGAGTAGAACAGAATTTTTAATAAATAAATCCCATCTGTCTTTCTGTCTCCTCTAGAAAAACAACCGCCTCTACCAGGTCTCCGTGGGGCAGTGCATGAAGGTGGTAGATCCGCTTAGCCACAAGGGGTACGTGACCATGGCCATCTGCGATGGGTCCCTTCCTCAGCAGTGGCATTTTGAGAGCTGAGACAGCGAGGATGCGGCTGAGAAGCGTTAAGCCAAGACTCGATTCCCCTTCAGCCATGATTTTAAGTCATTCTGGAGGGCTTTGCGAGGAGCCCTTAGCTGCTACACCCGGCCCAACCATTGCAAGGACCCTTTAGAAATACTCTGCTATGAAGAGCTGTGTCCGTGAGAAGGTCCAGGTGGTCACCGGTCTCTGGTCAGATATAACAGTAATAGCAGCAGCCCCACTGCAGAGCAACACGTAGAAGTGCAATTTATCAGCGGTTCCTTGGATTATCCTGGATTATTGAACTGGTTTTAAGTAAGAGAAATTATTAGAGCAATGTAATTTAAATTGTGAGATTTTAGCTTTGTGGATCTTTTAAATGACAATGACAGAAAGGAGTCCTCTTCAAGTATTTCATGTGCAGTATCTCATTAATTTACATTTTTAGTATGGTTTTACTGGCCAAATTATTTTACTTTTTCTGGAAAATACTTCTATTCCCTTTTATCTTCTGAAAATTGTCATTTGTAATATTTAAATTTAGTTCTTTTAATTTACAATTTTAGGACGTTTCATGTAGTATAAATTCTTAGCGGTCATTCGTCACCTCATATTTAAAACAAAGTAACTATTACAAAGTCTATTTTGATGATTCATGACAGTAGCTGCATTTAAAATAAAGTATCATTTTTTTATTAATTGGTATGGCCTTACTCTTTGTAGCTGTTGGACCAGAAAGCACCAACTTAGAGACTGATGCAAACTAGTGTTCACACAACTTGGGTCTTCCCTTGTTTTCACTCTTTTCTTCACAGCTGGCTCTTTCTCCCTCTCTCACATCTTGGAAGGTTTGACAGATAATTTCTGTTTGTTTTTTTTTCCCCTCCACTTCTCCGTTTCCCTTCCCAAGTTCATTTGTTTCACTATTTACCTTTCTTTGACTTCCTGCTTCACCCCCAGATGCCGCTTCAGTGCGTGGAAGCTGCTGCAGAAGAGAAAAGCTGTTCTTACCCAGCGTATTTTTCCGTAGCAACGTTGTCCTTGTTTATCACGCTGCAGCGACTTGCCTTCCCTGGGAAGCACGCAGTTCCAACGTCGGCAGCGCCAGGACAGCCTTGCCCTTTCACTGGGGCAGCAGAAACATTTTCCAACTGCATCCAGTTACTGACATTTTGGGCAGCGTGAGGCAAATAGTGATAATGCTGGAGCAATTATAGACCCACGTCTTCCTGCAGAGAGGAGAGATTCACTTGTGACAGACTGTCGTCTGCCAGGGCAGTCACCCTGGGAGGAGAAAAGCAAGAGGAAGAACACGAGCAGGTAAGAGCGGTCCCTTGCCGCTGCGCAGCTTCTTGCCTCCTTCGTCAGTTATGGAAGCAGTGAGTCACAGGCAGGGAGGAACGAGGTGAGCGGGGTTTAATTGTAAACCAGAACAATAGGCTGAAGTGGAAGTTCTTCCAGATAAAGCATTACAATGGGAATAAACGTTAGACACCAGCCAAGTTCCTTCCTAGCAAGAGAAATCTCTAAAAACAACCCCAGCCCCCTTCAGCAGCTGTAGGTCAGCCGAGGCCCGTGCTGCGCGCCTCGCTGGGTCAGGCGGCCCTCGTAGGGCACCCAGAGTCTCGAAACCGGCTCCCAAATGGCTGTTGCAGGGCAGCGGGGGGCTGCCGGCCTTTGGGGCGTCAGCTCACAGCGGCCTCCCGCTGAACCCTTTCAGCGGCAGCAGGGGTGGCGTAAAACCAGCTGTCGCAGTGTGCCCACAGCTCCGGAGCGGGTTCGTGCTGCCTGTCCTTACGCCAGTACCCCCGCTTCCTCGGGGGGACACCTGGGTGGCTGTTGTGCGTGGAATTAATTCCGGTCCTTGTTGGGGGTGAAAGGGTGGGCTACAGCTTTGTTTACGCCTGTCTGCTTAACCCTGACTGCTCCCACGGGCGAGTGTGAAGCTCTCAGCTGTTTGCTGGGCTTTCCTGTAGGCTGAGAAATTTGTTTTGGCTGTCAAATTGGCCGTGCAGTAGCCTTGCTCTGGCTTTTTTTTTTTTTTCTGTGGCCTTTGTCTTTTTAAAAAATAATAAAAAAATCAAAACCCACACAAATCCTCAAACAGGCAATGCACAAGCTTGCTTTATTTATGGTCCGAGTCTGTTGCCACAGAGAATTTTTGACCTTTTGCTCCCAGTGAGGAAATTTGGAGGCAGCTGTCAAAAACAGCTCAATACATGTGGTATTTAAGCCTGCAATAATAGGCAAGAATGTAGAATTGATGGACCACTGAGTTGCAGCTGGATTGTTCCTTAATATAAATAAGATAAATATTCTACCTCACTCTTACATAAATAATGCACCCTTTTTTTTTTTTTTTTTTTTAAATTGGCGATACCCACATTTGCAGCGCTGCATGTGTGGGCTGGCGGCTTCAGCCTGTGCACGCCCAGCCCCTGCCAGCACCTAGGGACTGGTGCTGGTTTCCAGGAACAGATGGAGGCGATGGCATTTTGGATGGCGTCAGTTGTTTCTGCAGTGAACAATTTTTGGCCAAAGCCGTAGCTGTTCAGTGCTGCAGCCGCAGAGCCAGGTCATCGCACACAAAATTTGAAGAAGAGAGGAGTATAAATCTTCCCTGTGAACACCCAGTCCTGAATCAGTTGACGGTTCTCAGCTACGCCCTGCATGGGCAGCCTGCGATTAGGTGGAAATTCAGTTTTCTTCCTCTATTTGAGTGTCTGCTCACAGCTGACCCTTGGGAATTTGGCTCAGTAGGAAGCATAGAAGGAAAAGCCCTATCCTGGGATTTAAGCTGCCCCAGCACTCAGTTTGCCGAGTCATACTGAGAATTTATTCTTTGTAAAGAAACCGCACCTGGGACTCATTTTTAAGCCTGTGTCAAATATTTCTGTCTCGATGACCTATGGCGTTAGTGGCCGACAGCAGCTTTGCTTCGTGGCTCGTTTCTCCCGTGTTTCTGCAGCTGCCCTGCGCTAACCCTGACACACGAGCTGTGCTCCCAGCTCACCCCCGGTGCCGACACCACTCCGGTCCTCTGTCTTCCAGCAGCCGGAGCGCGCAATGTAAGTAACGCCGGGGAACAGCTTTGGCCTGGCTGGTTCCCGCCTCTCTGCGCTCCATCTCGGAGCCCTTTTTTTTTTAGCCTTGACCCAGTACTGAGGTCTCGATAGAAACGTCTCTGGGCCAGGCAGCCCCACTGCGGCAGTGTTGGGGTTTAACCCCACACAGCCCCTTGCTTACCCCCGCCCAGGGGTAGGGGAGGGACTGGGGAGGGTGGAAGCGTTAAAACTCCTGCGTTGAGATAAAGACAGTTTAACAGGTAAAGCAAAAGCCGCGCACACAAGCAAAGCAAACCAAGGAATTGGTTCACCACTTCCCGCGGGCAGGCAGGTGCTCGGCCATCTCCAGGACAGCAGGGCTCCATCACACTAACGGCGGGAAGAAAAACGCCGTAACTGACCATCTCCCCCTTCCGCCTCTTTCTCCGTCTTTTACTGCTGCGCACCAGCGAAGGGCCATCCCTTTGGTCAGCGGGGGGGGGCTGTCCCAGCTCCTTGCCCACCCCCAGCCTACTCTCTGCCAGGGCAGCAGGAGCAGCAGCAAAGCTCGCTCCGCAATAACGAAACCAGCCCTGTGTCACTGACACCGGTTCCAGCACCAATCCTGCTGCTATGAAAAAAATACACTCTATCCCAGCCAAAACCAGTACAAGCAGAATAGAGTATTATTTTCTTTTTTTTTTTTTTTTTTCTTCGTATTTTGTAGATTTTCTAGGGAAAATAAGATTGCAGGGAATGGGACATGGTAGGTGCTCCAGACATGGCACTACCATGTAAAATTTAGGGGTGCAGGTTGTGTTGGAGAAGAGGGGAATGCAAATGCTTCTCACTGATGGAAGCAGACACTGAAATGTTGAAAGAAGTAGAAAGCAGACACCTCAAATGAAAACAGAAGGATATAATTTATAGATGTAAAATATTTTTATTTGTAAATGCTGATCTTCTAAATCTGTTTCCACAAATTCCAAAACCCATAACACTCTGTATACTTCAAAAAATTCTTTTTTTTTGTGTTGTTTTTGTATTTTTTTTGCCAACATTAGATACTATTATACAGAACAGAAAAAACTGTAGGACAAATACTGGTAGGATGTTGGAATATTGTACAAGAGAAGAAAAATATTCAAGAAACAATTTCATACAGCTATTTATCAAGAGAAAAATATATACAATTGATTTATTCTGTAAGATAAAAATACATCATGCCATATACATTACAAGTTCAGAACTGTATTACTGAATATACCAACAGTTTACAGTCCACTTTAATTGTGCACACAAAAAAAAAAAACTTCATTTTTTTTTTAATATTTAGCCTGTGAAGTGTCAGTACCAGAATTTTAAGTACAAAATAAAAAGCTAACCTGGTTCAAAATGCTGATTAAATTTCTACAAGCAAACACAAAACAGTGTTTATTTTTTTAAAGAAATGTAAACAAAAACAATCCATACAAACACATCTTTAAATTACATTTTCCAAAACCCTATTGCCAGAGTCCTGCAGCTGCAAGCACATTACATCTAATTTTTTTCCTTGTTTTCCTTTTAAGAAGGCTATCATATCAGAGTTAAGCTCCAACTACATGATTCTATGCTGTTTACATGATTTAATGTAGGCTGAACAGTCACCTAATCTTGACTACTTTTGCTGAAGAAAAAACAACGTCCAGCCTCTATTTTGGGTGGTTTTAGCAGTTATTCACAGTTATCACAAATTGTAAGCACAAAAAACCTGACTTAAGAAATAGGGATGCAACAATATAATACAAATAAAATTAATCTAAATTACCCAAACATCTACAAAAGTCAGAGTTGTAATATACATGCCCTTACCAGGCTTAAGGTTTACTTAAAAAAATTCTCGTAAGACCACAGTTGAGACTGCTTTAAACATAAAAAACCCTCTCTCTTTAAATTGAGATTTTGGTTATTCCGTAATTGTAATCACATGTCTGTTAATACATGAGATCATATTGTAACATCCCTATTGACGTTTTATAATAAGCACCCGAACTGCTGCAGAGTCTGGTAGCATTTGGTCAATAACTATTTTTATACTGTATTTTTTTTTTCTCAAAATATTTACACTTTTGTACAAAGTAACAGAGTTTGTTAGTTCTGCAGGTAACAGCAGCAGCTTGGCTTTCTTCTAACTTTCTTTTTAAAAATAGCTTCATTCACTTATTCAATAATAAATACAAAAAGGTTCTCTTATTTTACAGAAATCAAAAACTACAATAAACTGACTCATGGAATCAAGTATTTAAATGTATTTTAGTGCAAGTTATTTTTTCCCTTAGCTCTATCCCTAAGGAAGTCGTTTCAGTACATTCCTTGTTCAGTGGTGTCTACTTTTATTTAAAATTTTTCTTTATTTAGAGGGCCTGCCCCTTTATCAAATAAGGCTGTGGCCAGCACTTTGGACTTCTCCCTTTCGCTGGTGATTTCAGTCTTACATTCATATATGGCCACCTGCACTCCCGCAGGTCAGCCATCGGTTCTTTGCCCAAGTTAAACAGTTTCTCCTTAGTGAGCTCAAAAACAAAAGTGCTGGACCATTCTGTTAATTCAGTTTAACCTCCACGTGTCTGGAAAGTTAGCTTCAGATTTTGCCGGCTTGCTTCTGGTGCTTGTTTTTTTTTTTTTTCCCTCCTCCTTTTTTTTTTTTTCCTTTTTCTTTTTAAATACTTGAGTAGAAATCTGTATTTCCAGAAGTGATTTTTTTTTTCTTTTCCCCTTTCAAAAAGGCAACAATTTTCCGTCGACAAAATCAAAATGTGAATCACTTCTTCCTAGGGACAAGCAACCCTCAAAGACAGCAAGGAATGCATTCTAGTTCATCCACTTTCGGCAGTTTACAGCTCCACAGTGACATGGAATCTTGTGCTGGTCATCTTCAAAATCAAACTTGTAGTCATAGCAAAGCTGGAAGAAGATGCAGGAGAGCGGTTATGGAACAACTGGGATTTACCACGGCTTTCCTTGTACCTACAGGTTAAATAGCCAAATACGCTCGAGGTTGCACTGTTAGGAAGTGGCAAGATTTAAAAGGAAAGAGGGGAGGGGCAACGTCACTCTCCCCCACCCTAGTGCAAACAAGTTGTGCTATTGGCCGTAGAAATCGCGTAAGTATCTAGAAATGAAGGCAAGTAGCCACAGGTAAGTAAAAACAAATGAGACCACCCTACCTCCTCCCCTTTCTGGATTCTCCTGCTGGAGCTAATGATAATTTTGTGTCCTCTCTCAAAAGTTACCACCTCAGCCACACAGTTAGGTGCACACGAATGGTTGATATACCTATGAAAACAGAGTTTGAACAAGGTAACCTTTTAAGAACACGCATCCCTTGAGGCAAATCTAAACCAAACCTTAGAATGGCCTTAGCTTCAGGGGCGCACTGACTTTCCAGTTACAATTATATTACTCTCTACTTGTTTCTTTACCTAGAAAATGTCAAAAAAATCAAGGGTTAAAAAAAATTCCATTCTTTCTTCATAGCTGCTATGAAACATAATCAAAGATGAGCAAAGCTAATGAAAAAGAAGGCATTATTTCAGTGGAATAGTCCGAAGACTGAATGTACCAGCTCAGAGAATAAAACCCACTGAGAGAACCACAAACTTGAGTCCCTCAGAAACAGCCCCCGTCCGGGGAATGTGGACAACTCCCCAGAACGAGGTCGGAGAGCTCTCCAGAGCCACCCACCTTGCAGGACCTCCCGTCAGGGTAGCATCGATGACATGGTCATTGTCAATGCGGAACATGTACACGCCACGATTCTGAAAAACAGAATTGGGAAAAAGACTCTTGTAGATTTTACATAATTGTCAACGATTAAACGAAGCGGTAACTTGTGTTTACCTCCAAGCGTCCTCCTGCGTTCGGGATCAGGCATTGCCCGCTGGCTCACGAGGGAACATGAGTCGCATGCTGCCCTTACCCTCACTGGTTTGTGAGGGAATGGATGGGCCATAAACATAAATCTCTGGCGAATTACTACTTCCCTAATAGCTTCTGTACTGCCTTTCATCTAGGATCTTGAAGTGCTTCACAAATATGCACTAATGTTACAATACCACTGAGTTACACAAAGGAAGTTGCTTTAAATTTGAAGAAGTTCTCATTGAAAACTGAGGTCCTGACATCTCTGTTGGAGCGCTCTCTTTGCCCTCCGGGACAGAGGATATATATTACCTACCTGGCCAGGGTGCCATGAGATTTATTAAACATTTAAATACTCTGATCCTTTGATCAGAAACACTGCAGACTCCTCTGGTTATATTTTTAGCCTATTGTATTTATAGCACAGCAGAAAACAGAAATGAGGGGACCTGAATTCATCAAATAGAAGAACAGCATTTGTTTTGTTGTACTAACATTTGAAAAGGGAAGGGGAAAGAAACAGTGAACAACCACCACCCATACCTGAGATTCATAAAGCTTTTCCTTCCTGTTTGCCACCTCATTCCGGATAATAGTTCCGATATATTCAATGACCATAGTGTGCTTTTCAATGTCTCTAGCAGCATATAAGCCCAGGCCCTACAAAAAATACGTTTTGATTTAGAATTCTGTAATAACTTTACATTTACACTGCATTCCTCACCATGCCCCAAAACCGTTCCTGCAGAAAATCGTGTGAGAAGTAAACTACCCAGAAAGATTGAAGCAGTACAGGTAAGTAACTGATGTTGTTACAGCCAAGATGCAGAATCCAGCTTTACATTAAATTTTTAAGATGCAAGAAAACGTACTTGGCTTCTGTCTAGGTGAGAAAGCTTCTCTTACACCTCTGCCACCTGACTGTGTAAAAATTATAAATTCACTGAAAAAAAAAGTGGGCCTTACTAGAACGGAGAAACCTAATAGGAACACAACAGCACAGTTAAGTCCAACCCAAAATAAACAACAACTGTGTTCATACCCAGCAAGATTAATTAGAAAGCTTTTGCAAAATAGTCTGTGGAGCAAACCACCAACAGAATTACATAGAGCAACAAATTTCTTATTACTATGAATGCAAACAAGTATCGAACTCTGTGCTAGTCTCACGCCACTTCACTCAGCTTGGTCTGAGCATGTCATACTTCCACCGTGTATTTGTATTTTACTAAGTTTTACTGAGTTTTTGAGAAATATGCTAAAAAAAAACCACAACCCAAAACTTGAAAGAAACTTCTTTTCCTAGATGACTGTAACAAATGAATTCTTAAGACATTTGCAATAATTAGAAAGAAATCTTACTTAAGATAAATCTATGGGAAGCAACTTGCCACATAAAAATTGCCAGTTTTGGGACGAGACTTGAAGGAATTTTGCAATAGCTTTAGTTTCAATTTTAATATAAAATTTATACAAATATTTATATACAATATATAAAAATATAAAATTTATATAAAAATAAGATATAAATAAAAGTCTAAGTAAAATTTTTTAATACACATGTCCTAAAATGAGAACTGACCTGAATACGAGAGCGAGCTAGATACACATTGGACTTCCATTCAGTTTTCATTTTGCGGTACTGAGAGGACTTGGAATGGACGAACTGCTTACTGTAAGGCGCATTCAGTTCTCCCGTAACTGTGCTCTGAAATGACTTCGATGTGCTGGTGCTATTCAAGGTGTGAGGCCTGTAGGAATTGGGCATGTAACAGGAAAGAATACAAGACAAACTGAAGATTTCTCCGAAAGCAGCCACAAACCCCATTAAAAATTCTTTTAGACATACAGACACTTAAAGCCAGCTAGCATAGACAACAAAGCAATTCCTTTGATTTGGGCATGCACATACACAGCCAAAGACGACAGGGTTTGTAAGCAGCAGACGAAAGCACAAATAACCCTAAGCAGCCTATAAACCCTGGGCTGTACTATGTGAAATTAAAACAAAATACCTTAACACAAACCTCTTGACATGGGTACTCATTTTAGGCTCAGCACGGGCACAGCCCGTGGGGTTGATAGCAAGAGGGAGTTCCATTAAGGGGTTTCGGCCATAGCGGAAAGTGTAGTTCTCGCAGGCCTCAACCCCTGGCAGCTGCAAAAAAAACAGACAGAAAGAAAAAAAATCCAAGTAATTATATGTTAATCGTGTGTAACAAAATACTTGCTTTTCCACACTGCTTCCTGTTCCCCTTCTCATGTGTATATCCAACAATCTGGGGTGATCCAGCAAGAACTGGGATGGTGAAGACTCACCGATTCAGCAATCCTGGCCACTGCAGAGACTGTCAAACCAAAGAGGTCTTCACCCTTCAAATAGCCGGGAAACAGCTGGAGCATTTCAGATTCTTTTCTAACAGAAGCAACGGGCTCCAAGATTTTATCCCACACACCTACACAACCATATGGGAAAGAATTACGGTGATCAAAAAAATAAAAGTCTATCGTACTGGTTTTAAAACAAATGCCTGAGAATATCAGCAACCAGAAACCAATACTGAAAACGCATTTTGTCATTGGTTACATGCACAAAGAGGCCAGTGTTTAAAAAGCAAAGCAGAGAATCATTTGGTGAGTTGCTGTTTTCTCTTCCACAAATCCCAAACAAGCACGACACTTCTGCTGCACCCTCGATTCTCGGGAATGAACCTTTTAGTATTTGCAGCATGGAAACTTTCAGTCCTCTGACAACAATCACATAGACAGATTCTCCTGAGAAAACCTGCACAAAGTAGAATTTTCTGCAAATAAACTATTTATTCTATTTCTGTTGATTGACTATAGTCATCTCTCAGTTGTGTGTGAGCAATTCCCCCGGCAGTGGTTTGACTGGACAGAGCGAGGCTGAGTGTTATCGGCATGCGCAGCATGAAGGGATTAAGACCCAGAGCATTATAGGCCACGTGCGCATCTCCGTGCCATGTTCCCAAGACCTGCCCATACGTTTATGGTCTAATGTATTCTTCTTCACCCTGCCAGAGACAAAGTTACCTGCCCTGAGAACAAGGTGGTCAACTCAACTGTCTTTATTGCTTACTAACTTCAGCACAGCTGATTTGAACATAACTGAGTAATGGTATCGTATTTAAACAAAGTCACTTTTCACGAAAGGAAACCTACGCTGACATTCCTACTATTTTAATTCTTTTTCAATACTCAGTCTTGGGTCTCCCCTGTGAGTGAGCTTGTAACAAGTCTTCTTATTTGCAGCTTATGCAACTTCTTCAGAGGTGTCCTCAGTCTTCATAGCATGGTATTAAAAACGGACCCTGCAAGCTCACTATAAGCATTACATGAGAACAGTGTCTGCAACATTTATTTGGAACATTTATCATACCACAAGTATCAGGAGTAACGGAACAAATAGCAAACCCACAAAAGTCATGATCTTAGTTCACAAAATTTACCTTTTGGTGTTGTGTCAGTAAGGACCAGATCTTCATGGCCTTGCTCCACAACCTTGATGACAAATAACGGAAGCCCGTCCTTCTCCTCAATCGAACAGAGATAGCGACAGCGTCTGTTTGCGTATCTCATGCTCCAGTACAACCGGCTGGCCTCGTAACCCACGGGGAAGAGTGCTTTTGAGGAGTGGAAGGCCTGCATCTGCTGTGGCAGCAGCTGACCGACGGCATGGAAAATCAGGCTTCCCACACGGAAAGTGTGATCACGTTCTCCTCGCTGAACGATGCTAGCGATCTGCCGCACTTCGTCACGCTGAACGTAGACCCTCCTGAAGACTGCAAAGTAACTAAGTTCTTGCTCATGAGTTCCCTTTGGTTTGTGCATGGGGCAAAGCATGGTCTTGTCTTTAAAAAACATGCATTGTGCTTTAATGGCACAGGTAAAGTGATAAATATTGGTGCACCTTAACCTGTGACAACCGCTGGTGGCACCCATTTTGTGACAAAACATGCATTTCATTTGCAAGCCTCTTCGCAGTGCTAGTTCCACGTTTATTAAGGCACCAGCTTGTGTCTCGTAGACTTCTGTAGACCAAAGAGCACAGTTCAAATGGACCCAAAGGTCTAAATCCAGGTTGAGAAGCCTTGCTGGTCCATCAGTTAATCCATCACCTTCCTCGTGACAGAAGCAACATTTCCTATAGTCTTTAGGCACAGGATCTGGTTTAAGGGTTGTGCCCAGTTTTTTAAGAAATTCATCTATTTCTTCTTCACAAGGAGGTTTGAATGATCCTTTAGGAATCACAATCTGAATGCTCCACTTTTTCCATTTCATTCCTTTCCATTTCTTACTTGGAGGCCGACAGTCATCAAGACTACTGTGTATTGCTTTTAGCCTAGGTTTTAGTTTCACTGTTACCTTAAGCTCATCTGGTTTTGCCTCTACCTTGGCTGCTTCAAATGCAGGGGGGAACATGATGGGGGGTGATGATGGTGGAGAAACTTTTTCCTGCAACTGAGGCAGACAGTGGACGTCCAAAGTGGAGATGTTGTTGCTGTACTGATGGAATGCTTTAGGCGGCCTCTCTTTCATCGGCGACTGCGGCAAAGATGGAACTGATTCCTGGTAAATCAACAGAAAGCTCTTAAGAAAAAAATCCCAAACTGTTAACCATTAAATGCTCTTGAAAACACTGTCAGGTTGGTATGGAAGAGGCTACTCAGAATGCCTAAAATCATGATGCAGCAACAGAGAAAGATAGAATTACCCTGACCTGTGTTATCACAGCTTGTGCCATGATACAGAGCACAAAAGTTCTTCCAGTCAACCTAGAACGTGGTGCCCACTAATACAGAAGGGGAAGCACAAATAATCCTTTGTCCAGGTTTTGAATGAAAAACTACTCAATTGCCCTAGACAAGCTAACTGACAGATTTAGTTCTTAGGTGTTTTTAGAAAGTGTTGTTACAACGCAAAATAACCTTAAAATATGGTTCATGGAATTAATTTGAAGAGTAAGAATCTTGTTATTTGGTAGAAGGGGAAGATTTAGAATTAATGCCACATATTTTTCCTGGAAACACATGAGGAGGAAATTCCTGCAGGGCTCTACATTAGACACACCTTGCAGACTTAACTATTTGGTCACAGAAGCAGAGATTTGTTAAAAAAAAAAAAAAAGGGGGGGGGGAAGAAAACAAGAACAACAAAGGAAGTTTAGATTAAAAAGTGCTTAATGTGGTTTGTATGATTAATCTGGAAAGAGTAAATGAAAGGATCAAGAGGCTGAACGTGACATTTAATTAACTTAATTATGTACATGCTGATGCACTTGTGCAGAAATGTTACCCTGTTTAAATACAAGTGAAAATGAGCTACATGGGACACTAAAAGGATGTGGATGTACACACATTTATCTTCTCCTCTGGGTTTGTTGTTTGTTTTTTTTTCTTTAATTTCTTCTGAAAAAAGTAAGTAGGATGCATTTGAAGGAGGGCGGCAAACTGTACAGTAAATACAGGACTCTGAGAAAGCATTAATTAGGTAATGCTTGAAGCACATGGCCTGTTCTGTCCACCGGTTCAGGGAAAAAAAGTTACATTTGAACTAGAAAAAGTAGGAACCAAGCTAGTTAAACGAAGTACTAAAAAATTTTATCTATGAGAAAATAAACTTAGCAGGATCATTTAGTCTTGAATGAAGACTATTCCACTTTTAATGATTAAACAAACAGAGATAAATTTAAGTCATCTTCCTTTGAAACTGAATGAACCTGGACATAGCAAGAAATAATGCCCTGTGTGGAAGTGCTGCATTTCTCTAAGGCGTCGCATACCCCTCACAGTGTCGGCAGGTACAGAACTACAGCATACTATTCGGGACCACCCAAGAAAATCCCTGGCCTAATTCCACTTTCAGTTGAACAGATTTCTTAAAATGTCTTTCTCCAGTAATAAGAACCTCTTTTTCCTCGTCACTGTCAGTTAGCAGGCTCTTTACTAGTCTTTTGGTACTTAATGCTTTAAAATGGCAGCTTTACCCAAATAAAGTAACAGAATAGGACTGTATTTTTCCAGTTACCTTGAACAAATAAAAGTGTTTTTGCAAACTTGTTGTTCAGTTATTATTTGCACAGTTGTAATTTTTTTTTTTTTTTTTTTTTTACTGTATAAGCCAAATCAAAATGCAGACTGTAGCCCTTAAAGATGTATCTATGGTTTTGTACAAGGCCCAGAGAACTTAAATGACTACTTTTTTGAGACTGCATCTTCAAAGCCTGTGAGGGCAGCAAAAGGCAGCTACTGTTCTGCCATGCATCTCTGTCAGACAAAATTCTGCAAATATGAATTTTACTTCATGCTGCTGGTTCAGAATCTCAACGTCTGAATATAGAGCAATTCATTTATAGACCTCTAAAATGAAGTGCAAACTTCCCTCTTGCCCCCTTTCTGTTCTTCAAAAAAATAGCTGCAAAAATTTCTGCTCACTAGGGTCTACCAGCATTTCATACTTACTTTGTTCTCTGAGTTTTTTGCTTGCATGGCTGCCGAATAAAGAACAAAGCAGTTGTTGCTACAGAATACAATGTCCTTCATTTTATCAGAGCTTTCTTGGGAATCCTGGGAATCAAACACAGAAGATTATCAGAAGTGTATTTTAATACCATTCTTCACATAGTAAGTGTAATGAAACGAGTCTTCCAATCTGGCTAGAAACTCTTTATTTGTAGAACATTTGTGAAATAATGAGCAATACTGTGATATAAATACTTGATTATTTGACATCTAACGTTACCACCACCTACAACCTTGTTCTTCAGCATTTCTTGCCTTTAACAGAAGTTTAACAACCAAAATAAAGCATTCTATACCATGCACCCATCTGCTCCATACAGGCACACTTGCAAAGTAAAATCCTTTTTCTTTTATCTTTCGATGGCAAAGAACGTCTCATTTCAGCCTAATCAAAGACAGATCATACTGTTTTATCTACTGATCCATCTGCAAAACATTACTGGGAATTCAGTGCTTTTCTGACTACACAAACCCATTGCTTTTGTATATAAATTTTGACTATATACCTTTGTTGCATAATTGTCTCAAGCTCATTGAAAGAGCAACGGTACTTTTTGAATGAATGACAGTTCCCAATGTAAATACAAGAGGCTGAGACTGAAATCTGATTCCTGCTCAAAAATAGTACAAGTATTCTTGCTCTTATAATACTTCCTGCCTTACAAATAAGCTCTTTTTCAATTAGGGTCCCTCAAGTGGTCATGGAAGGAGGCTAGTAGCAGAATTTAGGAAGCTGCCATATATGGGACCAATTTTATGAAGTTTACTGAAATTCATTTTATACCAGTAACAACTTTGACATTTCTTGTTTCTACTACAAATGTGCTTGAAATGTCCCCTCCTGAATGAGGACACACATAGAAGGGAGACTACACAGAAAGCTGGAAGTGGTATCAGTCAGCATGACAAGCAGTAGTCTTTGTTGCCTTCATTTGCTCATTCACTGTTACATGCAAAAAACTACACTTCCACTGCAGTACCTGTTTAAGGAAAGGCAGGTCTTTGAAGGACTTCCGCACACCACTACCAAGGACCACAACTTTGCAATGAGAGCACCATCGAGGTCTCAACGCTGAGCCTTCTGCAATATTCTGACTGTGATCCTTATAGCCAGCTACACCTAGAAAACAGGGAAGTCTGTTAGAAGGTGTATCAGATTAAACCAAATTTATGAGAAGTCACAGTATTCTTCAGTGGTCTAGCGAAGTAGCATCCTCCTGCATAGGGCATGGAAGGCAAGCTTTAAACTACGTCCTGATGGGGAAATTGTTTAAACTAGACCAAAACCAACTGTGCGAACAAGGCAAAAATACATTCTTGTATAAGAAATGAATAACTAAACCAACATAGGAATACATGCTTAAACAACCATGGCAAGTTTTCCAGCACAGGAACAAACTTTCTGAATGATGGATTTAAAATCAGATTGGACAAAAAACCCTAATAACGTTGGGAACTACTGGAAGAAATACCTCACTGACAGTGACGTAGATAACATAATGGAAATCAGAGATGGACCAGACCTATTGAGTTATGGTTAACATCAGGAGCAGGTCCACACGTACTGATCACATAAGAAGAGAAAAGTATTATTTAGAACAAGAATCAATTATTTAATTACAGAGCATGAATTTATGAGGCTGAAATGCATTAATACTGACTCACTTAAAATTTTCGTACTGAAAACTTAGAAGGATTAATGCCCACTCACCATTGCTGTTTGCAGGAAATGGCACAGTAGGTTGCTTCAGTCCGTAAGACCCTACGATCCTGGCAGGTCCCATGGATACTGCCTGAGGACCCTGAAGTAGTAAGTGTTGCCTGTACTCCATAGATGGGTTCACTCTGTGACTGTTGGCAGTTGCCATGGAGGATGGTATGTCTGGAGCGTTACTAACCTCGTAACTGTTGGGAATTCTGACGTGGAGCAGGTTGGAGAATGCCGCTACGACGCTACTGATGTTCTAAAAACAGTAATAAAAACATAGCTCTGTTTTCATCAGACAGGCAGTTAAGATAGCAGTAATATAAATTATTAGAAGATTGCAACAGCTGCTTTATTGTACTATGCTATAACCCCTTCAGATTCACTACATATATATATATTAACAAAATATATTAACTGCTGTTGTACTTTATATATGTAATACAAACTTATTTATTTTACCTCAGCAGCTGTGGGATGTAAAGTAATTGCTACAGATATAAGGCCAGATTTAGGACCATTCTGGGATGGTCCAAGCTGAGAGGCAAACAAGCCAGAACCAGGTAACGCTCCTGAACCCGGTTCTGATTTTATGTAATTCCTTTTGGCTTCTGAACCTGAAAATAAAATGAAATAGACCAGGTTAATCCTACACACATGTGAACACACACACAAAAAAAGCCTAGTTCTAACTTTTTGCTATGCTGCAGTCTCACCTTTTCCAGTACTGCTAGGTAGGATGGGAATGATGGGAGATGGTACAGGTTCTGGGCTCTCCTCCTTTACAACTGACAAGTCTGGATACCTACTAATTTCCATTCCCACCACACTTTCAGGAGAGGAAGAAGGAACAAAGCTGTCAGGAGTGTCCCTGTCCTCACAGTGATCTTGAACCCTGGAACAAAACCCAGAAAAGCTGTTTTGGAAACAGTCTAAAAAAAACCTTTGGTAAGTCAAAATTATAAATCATGACAGGCAGCTACAATGAACTTGCTTCTTGCTACTAGTCATGGAACTCAATTACGTGGTAGGCCATTACTTCTGGGTATCTCATACTCCATTGCACACAGTGGTTTCTTGGGGAAGATGAGTAAAAAAAAAAACAGAGGCACTAACAAAGCCCAGGCTCTACCACAGAACTGTCTGCTCCCCATGGCTCCAACTACCTGTGTAAAAAATTAGTATTTAATATTTAAACTTTCTGGTTTAAGTGTATTCACCAGTCCATCCCTCCTCGTCCATGCACAGGCTTCAGTGCTTCAAAGACACCCAATTTTTGGTAAGTGTCGTGGTTTAACCCCAGCCAGCAACTAAGCACCACACAGCCGCTCACTCACTCCCCCCACCCACCCAGTGGGATGGGGGAGAAAATCGGGAAGAGAAGTAAAACTTGTGGGTTGAGATAAGAACAGTTTAATAGAACAGAAAAGAAGAAACTAACAATGATAATGATAACACTAATAAAATGATAACAGCAATAATGAAAGGATTGGAATGTACAAATGATGCGCAGTGCAATTGCTCACCACCCGACCGGCACCCAGCTAGTCCCCGAGCGGCGATTCCCCGCCCCCACTTCCCAGTTCCTATACTGGATGTGATGTCCCATGGTATGGAATACCCTGTTGGCCAGTTTGGGTCAGGTGCCCTGGCTGTGTCCTGTGCCAACTTCTTGTGCCCCTCCAGCTTTCTCGCTGGCTGGGCATGAGAAGCTGAAAAATCCTTGACATTAGTCTAAACACTACTAGCAACAACTGAAAACATCAGCATTATCAACATTCTTCTCATACTGAACTCAAAACATAGCACCATACCAGCTACTAGGAAGACAGTTAACTCTATCCCAGCTGAAACCAGGACAGTATGGCAAGTGAAAGGGAGGCAAAAGGGAAGATCTTTGTAGGGAGACTCATGTTCTAGCAAGCATTTCTCATATGGTAACACAAACTGAGTAGAGCTGGGGAGTTTTCAGGCTGACTCTTGCAGCGTGCTGCTGTCTAGTAAAGCAGTCATGTACTGTCATTGTGCAACAGTACCATGCTGCTCCAGGAAAAACATCAATTTGTGTAGTTTTCTTCCACTTTTAAGAGAGCAAGGTAATGAATTCTTAACAAATTAACAGAATCTAAAGTCTAGCAGTGGCAGAAGTCACCTATTTCACTATGCTGCTCTCTACACGTGGAATGCTAAGAGTTAACCAGGACATACTATCCCATTACGTTCTCCGCACTGTGTGGCTGTGCACAATGGATTTCGTTTCTTCACACCTTCACAGTCTCATCTCCTACTAAAAGATCACAGAATCTGCTCCAAATACATTTTTGAAGATGTCAAGGAAAAACCTACCTTAACTCCTCCTGATTGTTGTGAGGTGGTGTTGGAAGTGAAGCAGGAACATCCACAGTTTTAGGGCCCTGAGCCATTGCTCTTGCTAATAAATCATCTTGTGGTCTGAAAGGCAACTGGAACTGCTTTGGTCCCAGAGCTTTGGTAACTAAAACCAGAAATGCACAGCACAATGAGACATCTGTACAGCTCTTCCATTGATAACATTCTATGTATCGGGGTATTGGTGGCTCCCTGATACAACCAAGGCTTTACAGCAGATGGTAACACCACTCTCATCCACTTGTAGTTCAAAAATTTTTGACTGTTCATGATTAATCTCTATTTTTTAAAAAAACTGCAAATTTTGAGCAAAAAGTGCTCAAAAGGCTTTTGAGTATGCCTTCTGCCAATATGAGAGGATTTTTGTTTTACTTAAAAAAATAAAATCAACAACTTTGTAACAACAAAGGAAAAGGGGTTGGAAAAAAGCGTTGTAATCACTGAACAGTCCTTATGAAGAGACAGCATAAAGTTTTATTTAATGGAAAGCAATTTTAATTGACCAAATTACAAGCAGCAGAAAACACATGCCGACTACAAAGCCTGCTGAGGATATACTTTGTGTAGACTGCTTTTGAGCTCACTCAACTACCTGGTTAGTCACTTGTACTGGACATAAAAAAAAATTATTTTAAGGTTTTCTTTTTCATTTCTTAAGAGTGCTTCTAGCTCTCAACATGCTTTCAAAAGCGCATAGAGAAAAAGCCATCATCTGACGTTATACTGGTGTAAAATAAAGCTGGATAATAATGATTACAACCTTAAAGAGTCTAGGCATACTGTTGCTACAGTCGTCTTTTATAAAAACTGAAAATCATCCCAGTTATCTATTTTGTAATTTGCTACAAACTTAACTCATTTATGATGGAAACAATACATGTTAGTCTTACCATCATGACCTCCTAACATACCAGCCTTGCCAGCAAGTTCCTCAGTGGTTGCGAAGCCATTTACCAACTTCTGGCATGCCACTGGAGGTGGTGTGGGAGGAAGAGAGGCTGGGGGTGTCGGAGGATTGCTCAGATTGTTCTGCTGCATGAGATTAAAGAACTGTAAATCAGCCACGGAACACAGGGTGAAAACTTCCCTTGTTCTAGTACTAGATAATGTAACCCACTCACATATTTTTACACCCGGAGGTAGCACTGATAAGCAGCAATAGTTAATTCTCAAGTACGTGACCAAATACATACAAGTATCTACTATAAAAGACACAATGCTTTGCTTTTTTTGTATCAATGGTATCAGAGAAATAGTTTACATGAGGAGTATACATTACTGAAACAAGGTATAGCTAAATTATTTACAGAAAAGCACAAAGGACATTTTTAGAAATGGTTTAGGAGCCCCTATAAGTTCCTACTGTTTAAACAAAGGTCTGAACTTAAGATTGAGAGAGTTATTCCACAGTGACTCTCCATCACCATAAACAAGACAGCTTACCCGATTCTCACTAAAAGGGAAGCTACCTCACATTTAGCACAGGATGAGCTTTCACTGAACCAGTTACCGTGGAGAAGCAGACACTCTTCAAGTTCACACTCCAGGCTACTTCTCGCTAGTTTACTTAACTGCCCATATTTTAAACGAAAATTAAATGAGAACTTCAGTATCTGTTCTTGTTGCAGTCATGCCTACGAAGCTAATACTTATTATTCACTTTTGACCACAGCAACTATTTCTGCTAGATCACATTCTCAGCTTAGATGCCACGTAAGGCTGGAGTAAACACCACTGTTCTTTAATAAGTTACTGAAGTTTTTATATCAGGGTAGCCAAGCAGCAAATTTGATTCTGTCTGCTTGCTATCTTGCTGCTCTCCCAATATTGCCACTCTGATCTCAGAGACTGAGTTTTAAATTCTGTGGGTTATTAGCTTGTCAACAAACAGTCTATTTTGTTCAGAGTCCTCACGTTCTTAGTCAGGGCTTAGTGGACAAATGAGAAAAGTCTACTTCCCATTTAATTCACATTAAGAAATGCTTTAATGCTTTCAATGACTTTGCAAAGTACTGAGAATTCAGCCTTTTCTGCTCCATAAAACTGTAATTACAATTTTCACTATTTAGCATCCATTTGTAAAAGGAATACCTGTAGTTTTTAATTAGTTTACAACACAGTTTCCAGAACTGACTTCCCCTTTCAGCCAGTAAAACAATGGTCACTGTTTTACTACTGCACTGTCCATCTAGTCTAGCAACAGAAAATTATTTTCTTCTGCTTGCATAAAAGGCAGGCACTCTAACCAACTACTAGTAATAAAGTTGTGAACTTCTTTTCCCACAGAGAGCACACAATGGAAATACAAATTAAAACCATACCTTGTAAATGAGCTGGGAGTAGTAATCTGAAGCCCCATCAAGAGTAGCACTACCAAAACTTCCTACAAGTCGATTTCCACCATTTAGCTGGCCACTGCCATAGGGAAGAAAGTGTGCAAAGCTCACTCCAATTATTGGTTCCATCAAAGGCAGCAGAGAAAGCTGCTATATTAAAAGAAAAAAAAGTTAGAAATTAATTTAACTATAAAATAGAAGCATTGCAAATCTCCAAGTATCAGTACAGTGGTTTCCAATTTTAAAAAATAATCAGAATTTACCCTCTATCAGAAAACTGTATCAAACACAGGCCTCTTTTTGTTAAGGAAGGTAGTCCCCTGTCCATCAGAACCGCAGCTCCGGCTCCCTGCCAATTCAGCCACAGAGGCTGCCAGAGCTGACAGGAACTCCACAGCTTTGAGACTACCAAATGCCTGCCATGTCAGCAGATCTTCCAAATTGAAATAAAACCAAAACTTTACATTTCCTGGTTTTGTGGAAGTTTTCATTTTCTCCACCCTGTACTCAAAATTCAACTTAATGATAAACTTCATTTTCATCATCAGAAGTCCACTCTTTCAAGCATCCTCTTGATGCATTACCCAGCATCTGTATACCTACCTGTTTTAACTGGATGAATGTATCAGCGTTAGGGTAAATAGCTTGCTTTTCTTCTTCCTCTTTTTTTCTTTTCTTGGACCGAGGAGCTGCCTTCTCTCCTGTCCTCTGAGTTCGCTTATTTCTCTGTTTCTTGGTTTCAGGTCCTACATCTGTTCTCTGAAGCTGGCTGTTACTACACCCAAGTGCACCTTGCATCTGGTTTCCTGCAGTTTGCTGGTAGAAAAAAAAATAAAGTGAAGCAGAATTTTTGACATTTTAATACAGCTCATTCAAATTTACTGCACGATAGTCTAAAAGAACACACACAGTATAATAAATCTCATTGATAACAAACTGTATTTTATGGTTTACTTTGCTGTCTCACTGGCAACTGTAACTGCTGTACTATCCCTGCACACAGAATTATGACTTACCGTTAACACCACTGACATCTGAAAACTTCATTAAAAACTCACAGACCAGAAACATTTCCTTCTGAATACCCCCTAAAATAAAGTTACACGTGCATGCAACCTTAGAGATCTTCACGAGGGCATAATGAAAGGCAGACTTGGTTACAGAAAAAAGGCTTGTAAATTAATATAATACAAATGTATTTTGAGGTTAGAAACAAAAACAGTACTGTGAAACACTTCTGGATTATACCATTTGCTTACATACTTTCAGTACGAATTTGCAAAGCCATTCTTCACATGAAAGGATAGTTGTGTAAAAGCAATCAGAATGGGACTTGGTAACACAACGGATAGTGGCAAGCCAAAAGAAAGTCCCATTTCTTTCTATCAATTATTATTTTAAACAGCTCTAGATGACCCCTACCACCAGTACTCTCACCACCATTCCTGTCACGTTTTAACTGTGGGTCTTTAACACTTACCTAAGTTACCTGCTGCTCACAATTACCTTTATTTTTATCAGTCTTTATTCATTTTGAAAGTGTTTAAATTTTGTTTCAAGGATGCATTTAGAGTTTAGGCAGTCATAAAACAAAACTAAGTAGAGATTAAAGATTACAATAAAATGACCAACAAATATAAGCGTAGTGTATTCTACCTCCACAGAGAGCAATTTTCTTTAGTTCTGTTTTTAAGAACTTTATAAATTATTAAATCATATAATGCCATTAATATAAAGAATTAATGCTCCCTTCCATTAAAGTAGAATTAATTAGAGAGATATTCTGTAACACAGAAATCCAGCAATTCTAGGAGATTTAACAATTTCACAGTTTTGATAAAAATCCTACAGCATAGTCTCTACTAAAATTAGAGACAGTATATGCTTTTCAGAGGCAAAAAATGAGAATGGACTTGGTACATTCACAGAAGACTCCAAATGGTGCAGATGAAGGGGTGTGAAGCCCAGCCCTATGCCTCTGCAAAGGCACACAGGTCATCCTATACACGAGTAACATGGAGTCACAGAAGAAAGCAGCATACAGACATACCATACACTGTAAATACTAGTAGGTAATTAAGAGTCATACTGTAAAATCTTGCCTTAATGTTGGTAAACATTAGGAAGTGGCATTTTTTGAGATGATTATCTACAGAAGAACTAGTTTTTGCGTTTTAATAATTTCTGAATACACTGATCTACAAAGTCATATTAAAATTTGTTTTTGTAACACGGATAATTTACTCATGGAGAAAAGGCAGTAAGGGAGGTAAAAAATTCCTTAAAGCTTTTATTCCACCCTTGTGCAGGTAGGTTATCTCCCCACCTTTTCACAAATGCCCGCAGTAAAGGCACAAACTAGCCTTTGACTGTTGATGACCACTGTATAATGAAACCAGTAACAGGCTCACCATTCCTTCAGCTGGATTCTGCTTCTCTGTTAACTTCTTATCCCCAGAAGCCTCCTCTTCTGTTCGGATGCTGTTCTCCGATTTCTGATTTAGATGAGATGAGGACTTCTTATTTTTAAGCAGGTGTTTCAGCAATTCGTTCCCTGACTCCCCTTTCGCTGCTGGAACACTAGCTGGTTGTGCTGGACTCTGAGCTGAAGAGGCAGGCTGTGATGTGACCTTATCTTCTTCCACCTTAATATTGCTTGGATTTTCTGGTTTAGGCTCAGCTTGACCTGAGCATTGATCAGTTTCTGCCCTTTCTAGTTTAACTTCTTGAATGCTGGTAGGCGTATCTGTTTTAGCCTTTTCAGCCTCTGTATTTACACTTGGCTGTTTCTGTGGCAGATTGCTGTTGGGGAGCTTACATTCCAGCTCTGGAGAGGTCTGGCTCTCTCCTGCATTTGATGTTGATGGGCCCGTTAACTCCACTGACTCTTGCTCATCCTGATGACGTGAAAGTTCATTGGGGGTGTTAACTGTGGGGGTGGAGGTAGAATCAGAAATAGTTGGAGTTGATGGTGCAGTTATATCTGAATGTGGAGTTGACGGAGCTTTTATTGACTCAGCATCATCGTCCTTTTTCTTTTTTCGTGTCCTTTTCTTTTTTCCTTTCTCTTCTGGGATTATGTCAGAATACAGCTGTATGAGAGACTGGCTCGATCCAGGGAAGTTTGCTGCCTGGGGCACACTAGTGTCAGAACCACATGGGGCACCACTGCTGAGTACTGTAGATGAAGGTACAGCAGAAGCAAATGGAGGCCTGACTTGGTTCTGCGTAAAGGTAGTCCCAGGGAGATTCCCATGAGTTTGTTTTACATTATGGAAATTAGGGGCTCCACCTGGAACAGCAGATGCATCAGGTCCAAAAGCTGTAGGTCCCACTGGCCTTCGCTCACTGCTTTGCATAAAATTTGTGGCAGGAGGCGAGGTCACAGAACCTTGTTGCAGAATTTGCCCCATTTGTTGCTGCTGATGCTGTGGAGACTGCTGAAGAGGTCGTGGAGTTTGTATGAAATCACAAGGTAGATCAGAATTAAAGAAAGGTATCTGAGATAAGGATGTTTTGTTATTTAATTCAGACCCTATCATACCGTGCTGTTCTAGTTCCATTCTCTGCTGTAAAGCCCTCTGTCGATCTACCTCCTGCATAAGCTGAATGCGTTGCCGTTCCTGTTGCTCTCGTAAACGCTCCTTTCTTTCCCGCTCTTGAAAACTTTCACTAAAAGGGTTATTGTCCTCAAACTCCACCCTTGGTGGCGGCCCTGACTGTGCAGTTGCATTTGGACCAGGCACAGGAGCTGGTGTAGCAGGAGTAATTGGCAACGGTGTCATTGGAGGCTGCATCCTTGCTGGATTCATGGAAATATGACTTGCAGGGGCATTTGCAGATTGCCATCCAGATAAATTTGGCATTCTGGTTGGGTTGGATTGCCCGGGGATTACCACTGTATGTGGCTGATGCTGGAGCTGTTGTGCCACCATGGGGAAGTTTTGCTGATTCATTGCTGGTGGTGTTCCTCCTGGAACCATTGGTGGTTGAGCCTGGACGCCTGGCATAATAGCATGGGGTGCCATTCCACACTGCTGCTGCTGCTGCTGCTGCTGCTTGATTCGATATTCCTCAATTAGTTCTGCATGCTCTTTCTGCTGCTTTCGAATCTAAAAATTAAAAAAGTCATTATTCATCTCTGACATGTATTGACTATGTGAGTAGTATAAAACATGTAACTCACCATAATAATTTCAATAGACAACGAACCTCAGGCAAAAATAGCACTTCTGCACAATCTTATTTTGTCTCCCCTTTTAAGGCTAAATAGCCATTATTTCATTAGAAATACTATCCATCCCAAAACAGTAGAAAAAATAACAGTGCCTCAAAGTCCTAATTACATACCAAGACTGCACTGTGCTAGAAAATATACAAACCTTAACCAGAAGTGATCCTTGTCCTACAGATCTTAGCATCCATGTGCAGGATAACAATAGTTGTGAACACACAGGAAAAAGGAAACAATGAGATGTACGATCTTCACACATCAGCAAAAATTTTTAAGAGATTTAATTGAAACGGAAAAGTTTGCAGGAAAACAGCAAGGAAGATTCCCATTTATTCACAGACAGATCCTCAAACATCACACAGCAGACGAAAATGGTAATCGCTGCTTGAAAATTTTAAATTTTAGGATGAAAATAAACTCAACTTGGACACTAAAAGTTAAGCCTAGTAGTTTATTTTTAAGGCAAGCAGGAGAAGCCAATGGAAGGGTATGACAGTGTCAACCAGACAAGAAAGAGCATTTCAGAAACACAACAGATACCTAACTACACTGCTCTCTCGAAAAAATAAAATGACTTGTAATCCACCAGTTAATAATACGTACATTATTGGAAATCTCTCTCTCACTTCTATACATTAGATTATGACTTCCACAACTTCCATTTGCTGTTTGTACTGATAGAAAAGGTCTGTAACATAATTAAAAATGTTTGATAGCACTCTCCTTTATCTGGGGCAAGGGACAAGCCAGAAAGCTCAGCATAACAGAGATATGACAGGACACACTCCAGAATGCAGGACAGATGCACCCAAAAGGCTATTTACACAGTAATCTCAGGTCCAATATGATTTATGAGCTCTGGCTTGGCACTGACACCGCCAGCTAAGCAGTGCCACTGCATAAAGCCACCAACTGCATTGCACAGTCCAGCGCTCCAGGACTTCTCCGTGGGTATACAGCACTAAACCTGTGTTGGCTCTGTATGCCCATACAATGAGGCATCCAAACCACTACGCCCTCCCAGGATCTGCAGTGGCAGATCAGCCATGTGACTGTACTTGGAATTAGTTGAGATCTCAAAGGACCAGTACTGACTACACCCAGCTGGACCTCAGCCGACCTGCGCAGATCGACCTGGTGATTTTAACAGCGTAGGGGAGAACAAGGCAGAGCTTATTAGCACAGGCACAGTGCCACACCAAAGCAGTTAAACTGCCCTGGCCACAGAGACAATATGGTAGTGTCTGCGTGGCTCTGTGCCTGAGCTAATAACCCTGTCAGACATAAGCTCGTGTTGCACAAAGTCAGATCCAGTTTCTCTGTGCCTGTCTCCAGGACCAGCAATTCACAGGGATTTGAGATCTCTTTTCTCTATATATACATATACAGACTTTGCCCTTTTCAAAAACTGACAGAAGCTTGATTACAGAAAAATTACTTGATCTGATTTGAAAGAGTGGTAAATTGCTTCAAATAGAAGGTCCTTAAAAATATACTTTAATAAAACCTTATTTAAGCTCCTACTAGGTATGTAACGAAATGTTGTTTAGATGTGGATGACTGGTATAAATCAGTGGTTGAAGAAGACTGGAGGGCATTTACTGGCGGTATATGAAACTTAAGTTTAAAAATGAAAAATAAAAGAACCTACTAATTGTGGTGCACTAAATGAATCTGCCAGTAATGTCATGATTAGCAGCCGTTACTTCAACATAACTCCACTGTAAGACTAGACTGACGTATGTATTGTAAAGATCGGTTAATTTTTTTTTTTTTGCATTTATTCTACTTGTGATTCATTGTGGAAGGGAAAAAAAGAAAAAGGAAGAAATTATGTAGACATAATTTATTTGTTCCATCCTTCTTCCACATAGTGAAAAAACAAGTCAACTAATATTCCATCCAGCGCATACTGTGTCTTGAAGCAACACAGGAGCAAGAACTCAAGGGTCAGGTATCACTCAGGCCTTCTTTCCAAGCAGCCTGCTGCCAATTTTTTCCCTCATATTAATAAAGGATAATTCTAAAGTATTTTTATGTTCAGCAGGTCTAGCTGATCCTGACAATCATGCCAGATGATTTATAAACACTGCCTTGAGGAACACAGCATTCAATATCATTGGCAAAGGCATAGATTTATCAAAGCTACCACAGGTTTAACTTTAATCTCATTTACTACAATCACAGTTACAAGATGTAGCAAGTGAAATTCCAAATGAATATAGAGAAAGAAAACCAAAACCCAGTAAAAGTGGTTACACATTGGAACAGGGGCCCAGAGAGGCTGGGAAATCTCCACCCTTTGAGACTTACAAAACTTGACTGATAAGGCACTGAGCAACCCGATTTAACCGTGAAGCTAGTTCTACTTTGAGCAGTAGACTAGATGATCTCCAGATATCCCTTTGACCTGTATTATTCCATGATGCAATAACAGATAACACTCACTGATGATCAGCGTCTAGGAACTAAATAGATCATAAAACTAGACTAACACTAAAGATAATAATGAAAAGAGATTTTCAAACAGTAACGTTTAACTGGCATATAACCAAGAGGTTTTGATTACGTAAGGACACCTGAAAAAGACTGAGTTACGAGCTTCATTCAAGACTGAAACAAAGCCCTACATGCTAAGACTTTCCTCTGAATCCTTCATTTATGCTTTTCATGGTGCCAGGAACTCCGCTGCAAGTCATTTTGCCAAGCAATTTCCCCTCTTCCCAAAGTACTAAACCAGCTTTTTGTCATAACGTTTGCCATAGCATATTCTTCTACACCACCACTGTCACCAGCAATCCAGAGTAATGCTGTTACACAGACAAAATAAGATAGGGAGCGGCTCCCTTTAAATAAGCTCCACTGTATTTAAGCATTTTAACTCGCCTTTAGAAGATTTAAAGGAAGGAGTCATACCAGTATGACAGCTTAGTATTAAGGCGATCAGTTTGGGTTCCAGATGATTACCTGTTCTAGCTGTTTTTGGACCATACTTTGCTGCTCAGTAACATGTTTAAGCTGTTCTGCATCTTCTTCTGGGAACTCACGGCCAGCTTTCTTGGCTGTACGCTGTTTTGCTGAGAGTGCCTTTTTTGATTTTCTGTGCGCTCCAATTTGCTCCTCAAGGTACTTCTGCTGCATTTGAAGAAGTTGTTGTGTTTCTTGCAGCCATTCCTCATATTGCTTTCTTTGTGAATCATCTAGAGAAAAGGGAAATTAAGTATGATATGATCTCATCCTGGGGGTGAGCTCCCATCCTACTTTTTAGAGATTAAGTTTAACTATCAGATTCCTGCCTTGTTTTAAGAAACCATTGGTCAAGTTCAGCCAAATTTGACAGAGGACTTGTTATCTCAAGAGATACTAAGCTCTTGGAGTGATTTGAGTAAAGGAGACAGAGATCCAAATTACTGCATTTATTGAGAGAAAGCAGTTTTAACATAGTCCCTGAATTTCAAAAGACACCAGCCTGCTGTCTAACCAGTAAATGTGCACTTGCTAGCCAGTGAGCAAGCATAGCTTGCAGCTACAGAACCTGGTGGTACCCTGCTCTGCCACAGAAGAGGGGACATGGACGACCTCTGGAAGTACTCAGGGAGAGAGAAAGAGGTTAGGGAGTAAGGACACAAACTTACAGGAAACACGGCCTCATTAATTTGGGTGTTTGCAGAAGAGTTTTGTACATACAAGATCTATTTTTAGTACTACTTCTAAGAAAAAAATTAAAGTGATAAACATCCATCAAATATTCATGAAATGAAAGATATTGTCGTTGTAAAAATAACTGTCTGTCAGCCCTCTGCACAGGGCCTTCAGCACCAGTGCCTTTTCCTCCCCACAAACAAACGTGCTCTCATTTAGACTGTAACTGAGACATTACTCTTTTTACAAATGAGAAATGCTCATTTGCTATGAGCAGTCCATTGCTCTCAGATGTTTTTCTTGAGGCAGAACAATCATGTCTGATAACACTTGATCTGCACTAAGCCCAGAAGGCAAGAGAGACGGTTTGGTGATGGTATCATTTGTCTCCTGATCGCATCGTGGCAACGAGCTGGATAACCAGGAATACGGCATGCATCTTCCTTGTAAAGAAAGTTTGTTTAATAAAGATACCTACACAACAGTATGTTTTCAATATAACCACGTCCTCCTTGTGCTCCAGTCCCTACCACCTTCTACTTTTAACAGTCACTGCGGTAGCAACAGCGATCGACTCTAACGGCTCAACTAAATCAATTCACAGAGCTAGCTACAGTCTCAAGGGGTGCCCATTCTTTCAACAATAAATTCTGCAAAACTAATCACATAACCTGAAGGGACAATTGAGTGGAAACGATGGAGAGTAACTGCAGAGGGGAGCAACGTGAAAGTGCAAATGAAAGTACGGAAATATTAACAAGTTCCAGGTAGAGTAACTACTACTGAAACAAGAAACAGATTTTCTCAAGTGGTCAGAACCACCACCACCCCAACCACAGTGAGGCCACCCCCGAGTGCTATGTCAAATCTCACCAGAAATTAATACAGATAATATTGCAAAAGCTCCTTACTGCATACTCAGTGCTGCTACTCCAGTTTCTGGAAAAGGTGAAGGTGTTTACTTCTGTTTCTTATTCATAAATATCAAGTAAAGTTTTTGCAGTGACAGAAATGCTTTTTTATATGTGGTCTTCCTCTCCCAACATATGCTCAGTTGTAATTTCTGCTAATAAATCTTTCTTATCACAGAGACTAGGATTTACAATTGATCTAGGGCAACCAGAAACAAGGAACACAAAATGCAGGTGCTATGTATTTCTGCTTTCAACAATTGTCGTTCCCAGCCAGTCTTGCTTAACTAATGCCTGAAAAGCTTTTATTGGTATTTGGTAAAATGACAATGATGATGTACAAAACTTTCTGCTTCTGAAATAACACCCCCCCATCAATATAGACTGCTGTTCTCACTGAGCTTAGAATACTACAACACAACCAAACACCAGGTTTCTGACATAGCAGTCTGTCAGTTAATAGATTACTATCCTCACACAAATCCAAATAATGCTAATTTTCTGTTTGTTATGCTTCCCTCTTTCCTTATGGTGTTTCTCTGAAGATAGCTTCTAGAAAAAAATGTTAATAGCATTTACTGTGCACTCCTTTATTAGTTGGTATCGTAATGATAAAATGACTCAATTTTAAAAGGATGAATTTTTGAGAGACAGGATCCATTTATGGATATTTTGTTTTAAAGAAAACAGAACTGCAGAATGAAACATCAACATACAATAAATTATTAAATCTGTACTTACTGACAAAACCAGGACCAAAATTGGGAGGATTAGGTCTAGAAATCTGAGGTGTCAAACTTCCATCCTAGAAATTTCAGTAAAATGTACAGACAAGGATATTAAATCATGATTCAATTAAAAAACCAAAAACTAGTTATCATTATTAAACACTTTTGTTTAAACCCCATATCAAGTTGTATTACCTGTGTAATTGCCTGCTGCATATGATTTTGGCCTTCACTGGTCTGAGCCCCTGGCACTGGCTGACCCATAAAGGGAAACCTATTGATACATAAAACAAAAGTGAAATCATAACTTTTAAAACTGGTGAGTATTTTAGGGGAGAGACAACCTTTTGTACTACACTGACCTTACACAAAGCATCCAAATATTTTACATACATTTGTTTGAACTTCTGTATCAAACTTTTTCAACATCAGGAGAATATTAATTCTCATTTGATGCTACAACACTTTGCCCTCGGGTGAAACTATTGCATCTTACACGTTTCAGAGAGATGAAGTAAACATGATGTAAACATGATGTAAACACTGTGCTAAAACAGTGAAGATGCACACACACAAAAAAATTTCTGTAGTTGTGTTTTATTATGTTATGATTAAAAAAAAAAAAAAAAAGATTTAATGGATTTAGATAGCATGGTCACCAGCAAATTCAACTAGAATTGGGTACATGTATGCTTCTGGTAAGCTACATATTATGATGTAACACTGCAGTATGTGTTAGGAAGGAGAAAACACACATAAGTGCCACATAAATAGAAAAGGTGCAGATCCTTCCTGACCCATAGACTCTCCACCTATTGTAAAGGCAGTCATGGTGAAGTCTACACAGCTCATAGCTCCTTCTCCTCAGAACAGATTTAGAGAGAGGATTAAATTTCCATTACTTGGGCTAAATCTTAATTATACTTAGCATTAAATTATATGCTGCAACATGAAGCTTAACCGTTACATGGCCATCAACAGTTTTCAACCACAATGCATGGGAAAGATGTCATTACATAATTAGTAAGTGGGAAAACAAGAAAAACATCAACAGTGAAGCCATGTTGACCAATGACATTACAACTGGAACACAAGTCTGATGCGTTTTAATACTTTTTATAGTTTCTATTGCCACACTAGTTTTATTCTTAGGAGATGATCTTGTATTAGCATGGACTATGAACTACATGACAAAAAGATCTTTTTCCACTTCCGAATGTTTTCATTTCCTGTGCGCAGTTTCCCCTAGCTCTATCATTTCCTTTTACATTTTGTAGCCCTAAGTAATGGTATCGAGCATTGCCTACCTGTTCATAACCATTGGTGGCATCCCCATGTTACTTTGCGCCATGACTTTATTGATCCCCTTAAGAGCTACCATTTTTGCTTTCATTATGGGATCAGTAATTGCATCGAAGTCTATAAAAGAAAAACAGTAAAAGTGAATTACATAGCTGAACATTACAAGTTATTAACTGGAACTGACTTGTTTAGATCTAGTTCATGCATAAATCATCACTAAAACAACATAATTGCATTACTATTTCACATTACTTGTCCTCTCCACTTTGAAATTCATGGTTAATATGTAGTTTCATATATCCTCTAAGGAAAGTTACTCCAGCAGCAACTGTCCTTGTTTTCAGCCACAACATACAAAGAAAAGCAGGTCAGTCTGAGAAGGGCTCTAGACCAAATCTGGCCTATGACCCAACAGATTAATAAATTCTATTCATAGGTTTAAGAATCAGGAAGAAGAGTTGTTTCTGTGAGTTCAGTTGGCAAAACTGACACACCACCACTAACGTACTAAGGAAACAGTTTAGTTACTCTGTAATTACCAGTAGCACTACAGGCAGAAAAGCATAGGCCCCGTAGAGCATCTGAAAAGCATAGTGAACTCTGCCTTTTGGCTGTCTCTCCCGCTAGGTGCCTCACACAGAGCAGGATAAATGGGAGTACAGAACGGCTGAGGTTGGAAGGGACCTCTGGAGGTCACCTTAGCCACGTCGGGTGGCTCCAGCACGTTCTAGCCACACTACAAATATGGAAGTGTGACTTAGGGGGTAGGTTAAGTTTGTCTTTTGAACAAAACAGCCTTGATGGCCAGTGTAGTTACAACTAATATTTCTTAAAATTTCATATTTCATTAATAACAATTAAAGAATAGTCATGGTCTTTATCTGAATGCTCAAACTGCTATGTTACATTGAACAGGAAATAACAGTTTATCTGAAATGCTTTTAGTATGTGCACAATTATTTGTGATGTTTCTGAGCCTTGCCTAGATTGTGAGTTAGCAGTACAGCTTTCGATGACCCCCTTCCTTGAGACACACTAAACACTGCAAAAAAATGTATAAAGAGAATATGCGACAGAGCTGGTGTCAGAAAAATTAGCAGTAATGCAGAGTTACCCTGATCCTGGTAATGTCAACAGGAGCCTTGCCATGGAGTTCAGAATTCCACCTACATGCTCCATTTCTAGACTCCCGTTGTACCTACTAGGTAGGTTGTTTTTTGTTCAAGCTCCATGCATCTACCTGCTTCTTTCAGTGCTATAGATTATTTAGCTATTTATTGTTGTATTTTTTAAAAACTAACCAGAATGCAGACAAATAAATCACCCACATACCAATATTGGGGAAAAATGGCTCTGAACGTTGGCGAATCATGGCTTGCATCTGTCGTTGCTGCTGCTGCTCCTGTCTTTCCTGATCCAAAAGGTCCTGCAGAAGAAGTGGCTGTTCCTCTAGCAGAAGTGGTCTCTCTCGATTTTGTTGTTGAGCTAACGGTTGAGGGAGCATTATCTGTTGGGGACCAGATATGCCACTAGGACCAGGACGGTTTGTTACAGCCACAGTTTGATTAGATGTCTGTCCTGTCCCAAAGTTATGATTAGATGACTGACCCTGAATAAATCCTGGATTTGGTGACCCTTGAGAAAAATTATGGTTCATTCGTGGAACCATGGTCAAATTTGAATTTAAAGTGTTTTCCAAGATCTGTCCACCAGGTGTCATTAGCGTTTGCGGAATACCTGATGCATGGTTCATTTGTGTTGTTGGCAAAGATTGAGATGGAGATCCTAGAGTCTTTGCTTCAGCATTATCTGAGCTTTCATTAGCTAGCAAACTTGAGAGGACTGGTGTGGACCCAGAAATACTGCAGGAACTTACTGCTCCTTGAACAGGCAGTGGAGCAGATCCCTGAGCATCTGGACTAGGCACAGTTGATTCTTGACTAGGAACAGCAGTAGTTTTGTCAGGGAATTCTGGGTTAGCAGGCTGCGCAGGAGTCTTTTCTCCATCCTTTAACTCCACTTCAGCAGCCTGTTGAGTACTTGTGGATTCAGCATTTCCATCACTTTTTTCGTTCTCATTCTTCCTTTCCTCCTGAGTGTTTGGGGAAAGTACTTCTGTTTTAATTTCATTTTCTGTAGCAGACTTCTTCTGTGGAGACTGGGTCTCAGGAGGGGAAACAGTTCTATCACCTTGTTCTTTCTGTTTTGGTTCTTCTGCCTTGCCCTGGATATCTAGTTTGTCATCAATGGGGACATTAAGATCTAGTTCTTCATTAAACATTCCTTTCTTATCCCCCACATCAAGGCCTGGGTCTGTGTATGCAATGATATCAAATTCCCCGGATCTTAGAAGATCATCAAGGTGAGGATCATTAGTTTCCAAATTATCTAAAGTGTCCAGTTCATCTCCTTTCCCATCTTCTGTGTCTAGATTCAAATTTTCCAGATCCTCATCATCTAAATCCTTGACTTCAACCCCATCAAGGTCTTTCACATCCAAATCTTTTACAGCAGGATCATCAGGATCAAGCTTTTCTTCTAGACCATCGCTTGGCTGTAAATTTGCAGATTCATCACTTGGTGCAGATGTAGACAAAGATGGTCCTGGGAATGCATCAGCAACTGGTGGATGACTTAGAGAACGTATTACAAGTGCAGGTGGGTTGTCAGGATTGATTTGATCCTGCTGGGATTGTGACATGTGCTCCAAACTTGTAGGCATCTGCAACTGGTTAGGTATACCTTGAGAATTGTGTCTCAGTGGTTCTGCCTGTCTTGGGGCTGGAAACTCCTGCCTGGGTATAAACCCTGCATGTCGTTGATGTTGTGCTGCTGCATCCATAACATTTGCAGCAGAAGGGTTAAAAGGCAGCCTTGGCCTCCCATCAGGAGCTCTGTGACGTAACTCGATAAATGCCTGACCCAATATATTGTGCTGCTGAACTGGAATTCCCTGTGGAGGAAAATGTTGAGAGATCCCAGACGTGTTATTTATTTGCGGATTGTTCACTGGACGAGGCATATCAATAGACAGAGATCTTCTCAGCTGTGGGGGAACTCCAGGACGTTGCATTGGCTGCTGAGGACTGAGGAAACGTTCCTGACCTGATGGTGGACCATGGCCACTTCCTGGAAACCCGTATCTGAAATAAAAGTATGAAAGACTAAATAATCTTTCTTCTCAGGACTGCCTAGTCTGGCATATTTGACTAAATAACTATTCACCAAAATGCTTTACATGATGCATTCATCAAGATATTTAAATAAATATTTTGGCTAATTATGCTTACATTTAAATGAGCTTTATGACTACAATAAAATAATTGCTTTAATTATGTTTAATAAACAACCTGTTTTCAATTCCAATAATAATAATTGATAGAAAACTGACAGTAAGAACCATCTTAGTAAATAAACTGCATGTTAATGCAATTCAATGTAAAAAATAATAGTGTGGATTTAGAAATTACTGAAATAAATCCAAAATATTGAAAATAATAATTCCTGAGATGACAATCTACGTCAATACTGGAATTCATTCATTCCTACAGCATTCACTGTAAAAATGGCAAGACAGAAGTTGATGTTTAATTACATATTCATTTTAAGTGAAAACAAGAATATTACACTTATTCATTATTACAACATCAGAAGTCAGACCTTTTACTTCTTTTTAAAAAAAGAAATGCCCCAAAACCATGGGCAACAAGATCTTTCAGATCACATAACTTTCACAAGGATTGCAGTTTCTCCATTTTTATTTCTGATTAATTCCCAATAAAAGACAGTATAAAACAGTGTTAGTGTAGAATACATATTCTGATGTTACAGATGCTTACAGGAAAACTCACTGTACATACTGACTTCAGGAAGATTACCAGCTACTGTAGACAACACAGATGATTCTTCATATAAAGAAACCCACAACACCCTTTATCTAACAATTTCTGTAAATGTAAAACCACCCCTGTAATACGCTGGTTTTAAGAGATCAAAGAGCTTACCTAAGACCATGAGGTCTCATTCCCATGGCATTCATATCCCCTGGAAATTGGGGTCTATTGAATTGCCCATCAGCCGGAAATGGTCCACGTTGGTCTTTTGGGTATATGGTGAACCTTGGCCCGCCTGGAGGGACAACAGAGGACCTAATATTCCCAGGATACGGAGGAGGAGGGCGGTTAAAAATTTGATTTAAGTTGTCTTGCTGCCAATGCTGAAGAGGAGTTGCATGGGTAGGAGCTGCTGCATCCTGCAAGGCTTTTTCCTGACGAACAGCATTCTTCTTTTGCTGCTGTTGCTGTAGAATAATTTCACGTAATTTCTGGCGCTGTTTAAAGGAAAAAGAAATCGTTGTGCTTGACAATTTTGAAGTGTTACACTCTGCTATGTTAAGCCTTTCGGAGAAAAGAAATTCTTCAATCGCTACAGAAAAATATTATAAACTACCACAATCACACCTCAGAAATTAGAAGAGGGATCAAATGGTGCAAGGTGCTGGTAACACCACTTAATCTCCAGACCTCTTGTTAAAGTGTATAGTGTGAACCCATTTTACCAATTAACATACAAGCAACTCTCTTTTCCTTTTTCTATTCCAATAATGCAGGCCCTTTTACCACATGAAAAAGTATATTCTGAGGGAGAAAGGTCACTAGAGGTCCACTGAAGAAAATTCAGCAAGACGTTTACGCCAAAGCTGCAGAATTTACTCTGACTTTGTAAGGTAAATACTACCAATTTTCCCGCTAAATCCACTTCCCATTGCTCCTTCCAAACAAAAGACTAAGCAGCTTTCCACAAGTTGAATATAATTCTATATCTCAGCAAGAGCTGTTTGCCAAACATTCATTGACAAAAACCTAGAGTGAATGTGCCTCAAGAAGAGCAGTGACCAATGCTAGGATTCACTTCAACACGTCAGACAACTGAAGAGTTAGATGTCTAGTCTGAGATCTTTGCCTATACATCCTTTTTCAGTCAGTGAACAAGTCACTGACAATCAGTTCTACAGAATTAATTGTCCTTTCAAGGTGTTTTTTTCCCCTCACACTGTGGATAAAAGGGCTATTACAGACCAACTGTCTACATCTTCAGTGGCTTCAAAGATGGCCTTTGCTTCATTTTTGGATCTTGTCCAAACTCCTTAAAAATTACTGATGTTTCTATATTCTATATATTGAGGTTCTACCCAGGAGGACCAAATTAACATACTAAGTGAATGAAGGTAATTCTACATTATATAGCTATGTTTAATGGCAACAAACGTCAAATATCAACAAGAATGGGGGAAATTCTTCTACTTACAAAATTTTAATACCATCGGTATTAAACATTATTCTCACCTGTCTTAACTTCTCAGTATCTGCTTGAGACATATTCATGGTATTCTGTGTATCTGTTACTCCTGTAGTGGGTGCTGGGCCAGGAACTTGTGAAACTTTGGGAAATTGTTGTCCTTGAGAACTCATCGGAGAATTTCCAGATGCACTGAAGTTGCCCTCAGATCCAGGCCGTGGCTGTTCAGCAGCATCATGGGCCAGTTGGCCAGTTCCAAAAGATTCTGGCTGAGGTCTTGGAGTCATCGGTGGCTGATCATATGGGTCACGTGCTGGAGCAGCTGGACCATGGCTAAATGAATCCGTTATTGCAGGTCCTGCAGGTCTGGGAGTTTGAGAACATGGATCTGATGGCCTGACAAAAGTGCCCTGCAACCTGTTCTGTGGCGTCTGCAGGAAAGGATCTCTATTTGGTATTAGTCCCGGTCTTGCCATTGCAGGTCTGTTAAAACTCTCTGGAATCCCTGGCCTTGGAGTTGCTGGTTGCTGAGAATAAGGATCATTGAGAACTGGCCTTGGTGTTCCAGGAGGTTGGGCGTACGGATCAGAATGTCTCTGATTTGCTGGGGACTGAGCAAATAAATCTGCTGGCTGAGCAGGTCTTGGTGTTGGTGGTTGCTGCATATATGGATCTACTGTGGTGGGCCGAGGAGTTCCTGGAGGCTGGGCGTAAGGATCAGCAACTGGCCGAGGAGTACCTGGAGGCTGGGAGTAAGGGTCCTGAGAAGCTGGCCTTGGAATGGGTCCAGACTGAGGGAAAGAATCACTCTGTTGTCGCACTATCCGGGGTGGATGGGCAAAAGTCTCCTTTATTGCAGGATGGGGAGTAAGGGGAGGCTGGCTGTATGGATCATTCGGCTGATTATGGGAAAAGTTATCCACTGGCCTTGGTGTCAGAGCGGGCCTTTCATATGGATCAACAGCAACACGCCTTGGTGTAGTTGGCATCGAAGCGTAAGGATCTTGTGGGGACTGGGGTGGGCGCATAGGAGTTTTAAAAGGTCCAGGGCTACCATCAACAGGAGTAGGAGTAGGAGTCAATGGTGGCCGTGCATACGCATCAGCAGAAGTTACTCTCTGTCTCTGAAACGTATCAGTTCTAGGAGCCGGCTTAGTAAACGGATCACTGCTTCCAGCTGTTAAAGGAACCTTCCCTGACTGTTCCATAACTATGGGTGATCTTGGGACCCCCAGCGGTTTGGAGAACTGCTCTGATGCCATGACAGGCCTGGGTGTGTCTGGTGGCTTTGCATAGGGATCACTGCTACCTGGAGATGAAGAACATGAATCCCTGACTGGTGAAGGCCTGCTTCCTGATGGTTCAGTTACCTGAATGGGCCTAGATACGGATGACTGTGGTGCACAGGTATCTAATGGTGCAATGGTATTTCTTCTAACAAAGTTCTGGTTAATGGGTGCTGGTCTAGGTGTTCCCACCATTTTAGCATATGGATCCATTGGAGAAGGAGGTCTTGCGTTTGTGGAACCTGGAGAAAACATCTGTTGTGATGATGTCTGAGGAGTCTGAGACTGAGAGAGTGAATCATGTACTGGGATTCGGGTTGGAGTAGGGGGTGGGGCTTGTGGTTTTAGGAACACATCATCTGAGGATGCTGACGTAGGCGTAGCAGGTAGCTGCTGCTTTGTAAATAGATCCTTATGGAATGTCTGTTGTGCAGGAGACATACTTCCATTGCCAGCCTGTGGTGTTAAGGGGCTCTGGATCCCACTGCTCGGTGTGTCTGAGCCAGACTGGTTCAGGAGCTGTTGTGAACCAAACTGCTGCTGCTGCTGTTGCTGCTGCTGTTGCTGCTGCTCATTTTTCACTTGTTCAAGCTTCTGCGTGGCTTCTATTTTGGCTTGCTGCTTACTTTTTTGCCGCATTTGCTGTTTTAAAATTATGAGGAAAAAGGTTACACTTGTATGTCCAGAGTACACAAAATCCTTCTGATGACTGAATATATAATTAAAACTTTAGGACACATCAAAGATCAATTATAAATAATTATAAATTGCAAATTTTAAATGCAATGGGAGCAGAGGGTCTAGCTATTTGTAAAGTTCAATTACCTTGGCATGCACCTTGACTGCCTGGGAAGAAGCATTTCCCAGGTTGCCTAAAGAGCAGCACTGCTTTCCAACCTTATACTCTGAAGACGAAACGTTAATGACAGATGCAGCACTGATGTGAGGCAAATGGGCTCTGAGAGACAACCAGCCCAATTTGAAGTGGTAGTCTGCAGGACAAGGTTACTGCAATATAGGGCATATAAAAACAAACTACTGCACCAGCCAGCCATACAGAGAAAGAATAAGCTATTCCCATAATAGGTATGATTTAGGAGTCAAAGTTTTAAAACAAAGTTTTCTAACATTTACAAGCAGCTTCTCTTCTGATAGCATCTGTTTTCTTCCTACGCAGAATGGCTGACTTTATACTCTTCTACAAAGAAAGATTAAAACTGATTTTATTACAACACATTACAACAATGCAGTAAGAAGCTGGAAGAAAAATAACAAAACACCCTAAATGCAACACACCTGTCTGAATTTCCACTCCTGCTCATGTTCCGATTCCCTCTGTTTTAATGGATCTTTAAAGAGGTCGGAGTCGATGCGTGAGCTAGGATCAATGCTATCCTGTTGCTGCTGCCTTTTCATGGAGTCATTTGACATCTGTACTTTATTGATGCGCAAAGCAGCTCTATTATCTCTGGCTTTTTGCTGGGAAAAGATAAAAAAATGTAGTTAGCCTTATTTTCTTCTGCTAAGCGTGAACACTGCATCTGTTATTCCTACAAAATCTATCACCAAATTATTTGTACAGCCTGTTTTAATCACAGGTCTGCTTGTGAAAATTAAATTATGCACTTTAAAAGGAATTCCAGACTGCAAATACTTCACCTGTGTAGAAATTCTGCATTTAACATACATGGAAAGAACTAAGGAGTTATTAGCAGTAGAGGTTTTCTATACATTAGGAGTGTCTGTTCAGGTACTGTGCTGTGCCAAGAAAGCATGAATCCCACCAGTTTACCTTTCAGATCACATATTGGTGTGGTCTGCAATCTGAAGACATGAGCACAGCAGTTGATGCTTGGATCAATAAAGGCCACTAACGTGGAGAACTTCAATGACAAGAAAAATGCAGTCTACTCCATTAAATAGCCTCTATAGATCTCAGTCTGTGTTAAGTTAGCAGTATAAACATATGATATGGCCGTATGGATCAGGAAAAATTGGATGGAAGAAAAGCAATTCCTCTTCAATGAGGCATTTTACAGCCATACTGACACTTTTAAGCATCTAACGGAAGTTTCAAAGAGTCTGTTTTACCACCTATCTGGGATGCAATTGCTTTTCTGAATCAAACCCTCACATCTTCTTTTTCACAATTTTATTTGCAGTTGTCAAGTAGGGGTTGCCTAGCAGAAAAGGCTTTAATCCTTCCCCTCCAACAATGAAACAGTGACATGGATGAGAGCACCAGTGTCACATCAGCAGAAAAATTAGTGTCATTTTACCCTATAAGTGATGGGATTGTACATACTAAGGAAAGTAAAAAGCCTACAGTGAAAATTTACTAACCCTTTACTCATCCCCACAGAGTGTAAGTCCCTCAGGAGAGGTACCACAGCAGCTTTTTGCATGCACAATGCCAGGAACACTAGCAACAGCTGAACGGCAAGAGTACACAGCCTGTAACTTTTGTGAGGAAATAACTGCTTCTTGCTATGTAAATACTCATGTGTGTGCACTTGCATGCACCCTCCTCCCAAACATGAAGGAAATAATTTTTGCAACTGCTTTTTGGATATCTATCAGGAGAATAGGACTGCATTTGTGAAGAACCATGAAAACGAAAAAAATCAGTAATAGAAACAATTGTGACGTGATAAAAGCCTGGATCAAAATCCACCCGTGTAAGTGGATAGTATCTTATAAATACTACGCAGAAGGAATCACAAAGATTAAATATAGCATGGACAAGATGACATAGAGGTCCAAAGGTGCTGAACTTACAGGCCTGAATAAAAAGCAGAATAATGATGATGCCTCAGTGATACAAAGAAGACAATAGAGAATTATTCTTTCGAGTGGAAAGAGTTTTGGAAAGACCAAGAACTCCACTTCCCACACTGAGTTTCAGGTCATGATTTATCTTCTAAAAATTGTCAGAGAGATAAGGGGATTTTTTAATTTGGACAGTAGGAGATGATGTTGGTACTGTTAAGCTCTGAGTCACCAACATGCATGGGAATCAAATTTGCTTACTAATGGGACTATATTAAAAAAGTGCAGGTAGGGGGAGGCTAAGAGACTGAAAACATAACCCTGCGAAATCCACAAAAATCTACAAAGTGAGAATGATCATCCAATTGCTGTTGTGAAGAAACAAAGAAAAGATGAGAACCAAGAGAGAATGCAGATGTGACAGGAAATTAAAGAAAATCACATTTGCTAACAATGGCTGGGAAGGTCAAAAAGGATGAATAATATAGGTTCTGAGATTTGGATATGGACAGGCTTCAACAAGAGGTTTCAACAAAGTGTAAGGGTCACCCTTTGAATGGCAGAAGTTCTAGAGAATGGAATGAATGACCACATTAACTTCAGATAGCTACTACAAATACATGTATTCACTTGACTCAGATGTGAAGAACGTGAATACTTTTGGAGAGAAAAATGGAGTCCTTCATGCTCCCCACAACATGGAAGATACAGAAAAGTTTCCACCGCAAAGCAATAGAAGAGAGTAAGCAGTGAAGGGGAATAGTAAGGCAAGAACACACGAGTAGAAGAAAATGAGGGAAGTAGGGATGTGAGCCCTGACACCTCTGGAACGGTTACTTCAACAGGTGAAAGTCTTCAGCAACTCTAATGGGGCAAAAAATAAAAGACTAGTGAGAGGGGAAGATGACAGAAAGTCACACAATGATTTGTTATTATCCTTCTGAAGAAACTGGTGAGATCCTGTGCAGAAGGAGAAAGAGCAAACAACACTTGAGGCCATGAATCAGATGTAGCAAAAAGGCAGTGGGAACCAAAAATGTTCTTGTCTCAGCTGATGTCTTTATATTGCACAATACTAATATAGTTTATTCCAAGACTGAAAAGCAAAGAATACAGGCAGAAGTATTCAGAGTCGGAAGTTAAATTACAAAGGCGTTCTTGGAGTAAGTGAACTTTCACTAACCCTAAAACTTAATTTATTTTAAAAAAACAAATGAAAACCTTGTAAGTGAAATATATGTTTGCTGAAGTATGTGAACGCAGGTGGTAATTGTTCTTACCACATATGGAGCCCTCTCCTGTGAGCTTGCTTTCCTCCACAGTTTAGCAATCTGCTTCACTCTTGTAGCCCAGTCTGCAATCAAAAAATGTGTTAATATGCAAGGCTTTGGTAAGTCTATGTTACATCCTTTCAAATCAACATGCATAAATTGCTACAAAATATTTAACTCTATTCAGTAAATCACTCACCTGGGAATTCTTCCTTCAGGTTAGGGAAGTTGATATTTGTATAGAGAACAGGTGCTACTGTTGCCATTTCACCCAAAGCTTCTTCTTTTTCCCACTTAAGAGTGCTTCTTTGAGCATTGGACATTGTATCGCCTTCACCTTCCAAAGGTGGAGCAGATGGTGCCCATGAGCTGTTCGGATCATTTACCATTGGATTGAACGCTGGGTTCTTATCCCTGACAAATCAGAAAAGGGTTTTATTTTATAGATAGATTGCTCTCAATATTAAAAAAAAAAAAATTAGCAAAATAATTCAGTTTGCTATTTCAGTAGTGAACGGGCTGCAAGAATATGTAAGTTTTTGTAGTGGCTGTCAAGAACTACGTAGTTAAATACTAATAATGTCATAGTATTAATAACACCACCACCCCGCAAGTGATAGATGCTAAACAACTGAAGATTTTTTATTTCCCATCTTGACTTACCTGGTATCAGTATAAGGTTGCTGTGTAATGGGAGAGAAAGTGCCCAGTCCACCTCCAGCAGTCAAAGCTGTATGTGGGAGATGAGGGTTAGGGCCAATCAGACCATTCATAAGGGGCACTCTTGGAAATGCATTCTCTCCTGGAAAGAAGTAGTTTAAATTACTGTCTGAAAGGGTGACTACTTTTTAAAGTAGAGTGGGAAGTTTTCAGTGAAAAAATGATGTCTCATGCAATGAAAAACTAATCCCTTTAAAATTTTATAGTACCGACCGTACATTCTTGCAAAAGATTTTAAATCAGTTTACACTGTTTCCCTACAAGCTTAAGGGATTCTTTCCTACTGTATCACATCCCTGCACAGATTTTTTTTTTTTTCCTTGTCTGAAAATCAGTTTTTTTAAAATGGATTTCCAAAACTTTTGCAGTAGCCCATGCTACGGTACTGCACTTTATATTGAGGTATATTCTTAAAGGCTAATGGTCTGTCACATTTGCTACACCCAAATCCAAGCAGCAAGCATGGAGAAGGTTGTTTTCAGTCCTTGCAGAACTATCATTAGCCACCTGAATTAAACACCTCCTCTTCTGAGACTTCTGAGCAGTGCACCAAAGTAAGCCTCATTATCTACTAACTCCCTAATTTGTAACCAATGAAACAAACAAATCTGGTCAAATGAGCATCAGCATTTTCTAATTAAATGTCCAGCTTAGCAGTATGAAGGCAGAAAATTTTATTTATTTGATTACAATATTACAAATGTGGCACAGGCAGATTCATTGCAGCAGATGGTATTTGCAGATGTTCCTACATAGAATTAACACTGGCCTTTGAATCCCTGTCATTTAAGTGCTGTTATAACTGTTATCCCAGTATTTTCTTAAAAGCATAGAAGTAGCTCAGGAATTAGATGCATCTCCAGGATGACACTGTATCATTCTCTTATGCTTTAGGAGACTGCCTTCTGACCTACAGATCACATACACTATGCAGCAAGTACAGTTTGGATCAAAGTAACTCAAAATCTAAGAGAACGTGCTTTATTATAGCTGCTAAATAGGTAGTATAGAGTAACTGTGAAGACCTGGCAAACAAACAGGATGGAGAGTCAGGCCTCTGGTTTGCACTGTAGGATCACATGTCTTTATGGGAAGAGAGCATTAATTTTATTTAAAATTGCTGAAACTCAATGCAAGCTTCCCCATTACTGAAGCATTTATCTCACAGAAACATGTGGATCGTTACACCGTAACTGAACCAAATTATAAATCTAAAACTTTGTTTGGCAGTTCCCACAGGGAGAAGTTAAACAATCTTACAGAGCTCAAATGCTGAAGTTATCTCCAAGTACTCAAGTAACTGGGAAACAGGCAATGATATCTGTATTATTTCTTGCTTTATATCACCTCATTATTTGCTTTAAACTCTCTCCTTTCTAAGACTTTTTGAAGTCTTTCCTTTTTATGGAAATCCATCCAACTAGGAAACCAATCATTTTTCTTCTAATTAATTCACTGGTGAAATCAGTTTGCATACTACTTCTTGTAGTACCAGTATAACAGAATGGACACTCTTTACGTGAGCTCAGGGAAAATCCACTAAAGATGATGCCTGATGCGAAAAGAGTGCATTTCATTATGCTCATACATACTGCTAAAACAAACAAACAAAAAAACCCCAAACAACTCTACTGGTAACAACAATAAATAAAATCAATCTGCCCCTTGCTTTCAATGTAAGAGCAAGAATATGCTGTATCAACTCATGATAATATTAGTAGTAACAAAGAAAATAAATCATAATCTCCCAGACACATTTCAAAATTACTTAGCCTTCTCTCTATTATTTGGGTAGGACTAGCTAATATGTTAAACTGAATTCTTAAAGGAATTAAGACTCAGTAAATCACTGTTATACAGACTCTTTCCTTACCCTTGAGGAGGTACTCAAAAGCAATTAAAGCATCAAGTCAGAAGAGAACACATGCTTTATCACAGACAAATTTCAAAACTATGGAAGTGTCAGCTAAAATAAAAGCTCTGATATGTCAGAAAAATCTAAAGTAACTGTCCTTTTCTATTAGCAATATTTACATGCATGTTAATCACACACCCCTTCAGAACAGTTTTAGAATATTATTTTATAAATTAACAATAGCAGATTCCACAAATTAACAATAGCAGAAAGGAAGGTGTGTCCTACTATCACATCAGTATTTAAAAGATGCACAACTCTCCTGACCAGGCTGCTGTTTTTAAATATAACAAAGGAACACACCTTGACTGTGCAAAGACATGAGCTGTGGTGGAGGTGGAGGCTGTGGCAAAGGAGCTGGCTGCGTGGTTGCTGGACTTAATACAGCTGTGAACAAATCTTCAACATCCTTTCCTCCTAGCTCTGCAAAAACACTGTGCATGAGTTGGCTGGCATTGTTTACAAACTATATTTTATAAAAGACAACAAAGATTAGAACACATACCTGGGATTTTGTACAGTTTGCCAAGAATAGCACCTGGACAAAGTAAAGACAACACAGAAAGAGTAATCATCAAAAGATGCAATAAAATTAATTCTGCAGGCAAGTCCAAATAGGTATGTTACAATACATAGATAAGTAATTTGAGAAAAAGATGATTTCTACTTGTTTTCTAGAAGACCAAGATCAAGGACAAAAAAATTACCGTCTGTGACCATTTTGTCTAGTTCTGGACTGAGGATTCCATCCAACTGTTCTTCACTCAATGGCCGTGAACTCTGGTTGACATTCGGCTGAGGCAGAGAAGAAGGATCATCAGAGATGGGACCAATATCCAATCCAGCTGAAGGAAGAAAGAATATTAAGTGAAGACATAAATAGTAAAATTTATTGGTATAGAATAAAGAGCATAAAACTTTTTTTTCCCCCCTATAGCTGAGCTATCAACTAAACCAAGATTTTCTAAGATTTGAAATGTAAGGCAAAATAAGACATTCATTACAAAAAGTAAACAAAACCGCCCACTATTTACCTCCTGTTTACTGTATTGTTTGAGGAATGTTAATTGAAAAGAATGCAACTGGAAGAATAGGAAATAAGACTACTGAGTTTAGGTACAGCATGTTTTTGAGTGTATAGTTTTCACTATACATAAATATAGTTCCACTATAACTATTTTTCACATTTTAAAAACAATCACACCAGTAGTCAATATGGTTCATCCTCATGTACCTTAAGGTTCACCCCAAATGTTCTTATAATAGTACATTAAATATCTACTGAAGTGCTGTTCAAGTGTAGTCAAAGTCAAACAAGTTATAGCAGTTCCTGTTTCAAAAACAACTACTGAATATTCTGGATTACATCAAAGTGATTTGTTGGTACTGAGAGAACATAATTTACTACATAAATTTCCTAACATACTTTACAAGTCAATAAATCTCTCGGATGAGAAAGATCTTTGAAAAAAAGAACTACACACTTCAGTATTGAAAATATATTTCTGTATTAGATACCAAATAGAACCAAATTTAAAATAACAAAACATGCCGTTCTACTTATTGTCAACCTGTGTTTTACATAAAGTGATGAATCATCATCCAGTGGAAACAAAAAGATTGATGCTGTCTGTTTTATTCATGCTTTAATATATTCACATTGTTAAAATGCTTTTAATTTACAAAAGATACCGCTATTATAAAAACTACACGCTACTACTAGAAGTAATATTAAAATTAACAGTGGCAGCAAGAAAATGCATGGTTTTGTATCATGAAACACAAAAACTCAGGAAGGTTTTTAAAAGCTGTAAGCAAAACTTTATGCAGTACTCTTAAATGTGGAGTGCAGAGTTTATATAGGTCGTGTTAGACTCAAACACCACAGAAACGGTGGAAAATGAAAGCATGAATTAGTGACACAGTAAAGGAGTACTAGTTTCTACACATGCAGTTCTTTCAGCTAAAACCGCTAGGAAAGATGACTACTTCTAACCATGGATCATCCATTGTTTAGTTTCTTACCAAATGGGGAGGGTGAGTTCTCAACCTGGAAAGTGCATAAATCAAGACCTACAGGACCCAAACCAGATAAAATGGATGATTATAACACGAAAACAAAAAAAAGTAAAGAAAAAGCTGCATGCTGAAAAAAGCTACGCAGGTATGATAGACAACGGCAGCTACATTTTATTCTCTCTTAAGCAGCAAAGCAAAGAGCCAAGTAAAACAAAACGTTGAAAAGGTTGGGGATTTTGTTTTGGTAGAAGACAACGAAATCATCTCAAGCCAAGGTATTCTTAAGATACGAAAATTGTATCTGAAATCACCTAGAGCATGACCTATAGATATAATACAACAAAGACATCTATAATAAAGAGAAAAAAAGAAAACAAATACCAACGAGACCTTATAAACATACATACCCGAATGATCTCCAGACTTTACCAAATCATCAGAAAGTATTCCAAGAATATCATCATCAGTATTTAAGACCTCAGAAAGATCAGCTAAAGGATCATCGGTGCTACCTGTATAAGATGCAATAAATAAAATCAACCAGTCGTGGCATTTAAACATGACTCTGGTGATGTACTATAGCTTGAGCTATAAACTCAAACACAGATTTACCAGCTATAAGGGCCTTCTATAGTGTCTTATGTACTGGAAGTCACTCTGGGGTGAGAGGCTGTGCTGATGAGCCATCCTCTCCCATTCAGTACTGTGGCCACCTTTACATGCTTACATTGCTTAGTATCTTCTCCAATACAGTAAAAGTGATAATGTAATCAGTCATGTGGAAGAAAGACCAGATGATTTTAGGGGAAAAAACCCCAAGATATAGTGAGAACTTGCAACCTCTAAGTCACAAAAGGCCTATGAATGTAAACGTCAACAAACACGTTTTATAAAGGACACAGCTCACAGCAAATCAACAGGGAATATTTAAAAAAAAAAAAAAAAAAAAAAAAGGGGGTAAGAAAGTGATCAGTTACTTCTCTTACCACCACTATCTTTCTTAACACTATGGAGCAACCAGTTACTACACCCTGATAGGGAAGTAAGAGTAAGAAGCAGTAGTAACTAAATGGAAACTGGAGATGCTATTTTTAAGATGAGAAGAAATCCTGAAGAAGTGACAACAGCCAGAGGTAGAAATTTCATGTTTGTTTGTTGTCTAGGAAAAACTGGCCTAGTCCAAGCAATAAATTATTTAATAGTAAATAATAAATTCTGGATATGATTATCTACTTGACATCCAGTCCGTTAGAGAGAAACAACTCCAAATAGCCCATCTGGTTTTATTAACTAGTTTTTTAGGTCTATTACAGATGTGCCACATTTGAAGAAAATTGTTTGAGAAATAAACAGAAGTTGAGAAAAATATTTTTCAGAAAAACTGCAAACTATCATGACTACACGAGCAACCATTGCAAGAGCAATGAATCATGAAAAGATGGTAAAATATACAAATACACATATAATTAAACAGAGAAAATGGATCAATACAAACCATACCACGTACAATGTGGAAAACAAATATGGGCAGGTTAAAGAGGGACCAGAAAGTCGAAGAGCAAACATATTTCACAGATACACAGGTTATCTTTCCCACTGTTACAACCCAACTGCCCCAGTAAAGTATTTCTAGCTTAATTCAGAGGCCTGATGCCAAGGATTTACTTATATCATGAGGCTACTTTCCAAGCTGCTAAATTTTACAGTGACTTAAATGTTCCTTCTGCTGTTTTTCAGAGACAGCCCTTTTCCCTTCTACCATTACTGAAAGTCAAAATGAAAATGATTCTTCTTCACTTTACTATTTTTATTCTTCATTTTTATCTTTTGTAATGTAGACAAGATGATACCATCCTAATTAAATCATGTTTTATGTCTGCCACTCAACTAGGTGGATCGATGTACCAGTGCAGACCAGTATGTTTACACTTACATAAATAATATGGCTCCTATTGATATCAGAAGTATTTAAAAATGCCTCAAAACCACATCACTTTGTGGGCATAGTTATTTTGTGTACCTGATAAAAAGTACTATGAAATGTAAGCTTTTAAACAGAACCTAGTTGTAGGGTTTGGGGTTTTTTTTTGTTTGGTTTGGCTGTTTTAGGGTTTGGGTTTGGTTTTGGGGGGGGGTGGGTAGGATCCTTGTTTTTCTTCTGGCAATTTGGTCTGATACCAATTATGCAAGTAACTAACCAACACCAACCACTGCAAGGTGATGTTAATGACTTCAGCTGGCTGGTAAGGCAAAGGATTGACTTTAGCTGTTCTTTAACATTCCTCAATTCCTACTGGAAGGCAGGTAAGTATCAGGGAGAAAAAAGCCCTTATGAAGGAAGCACCCAGGCTGTATTAGCAGCCTTTAATACTTCTGTAGTATTTTATGTTATGGTGTTTTTCTCCAGAGCCCTTAGTAATGTGCTTGGGAACAGTCCCTAAAAATTCGACTTCCAATTTGGATATAAATACATTGAATAAGTAGCTAGAAAGAGCTCAGGTGGAAAGATACAACTGAAGAGTTTACCACCCATAGCTACAAACTGGCCATGAATAAATTCAGGCTTCAAATTAGAGGGCTCCTAACTATTAAGGCAATCAGATTCTGTAATGACCTTCTGATGAGATTAGTAGGTCCAAAAAAAGCTACCTGCTTTCAAAATGGAGCTTGTTAAGTCTATAAAAAGGCAGAGTGTTGGTGATAGCAGAGGGCTAGACTCTATGATCCATAAGTCTCATATAAGACATCTAATCTAAAGCATATTTTTATATTTTTCTTCTATTTTTTCCCTCATTTTAATTCCAAGTGTGCTAAATATTATCTTGGGAACAACTGAATCACTTTAGTCAGCTGCTTCAGATCAGAATCAATAGCTGGTTGACATCTGCTGCCAAACAAATAGCTCAATACTGCTCATTAATTTGACTCTTTCAGAATGGAGATGAAAATTAAGACAAAGCAAAAAAGGAAAATAATTTCCTTGTAATGCTGCATCTCTAAGAGAGCACAGTTCTACTGCTATCTCATGATCCTGATTCCTCCAATGTATTTACTTTTATTTATGAAGTTCTAAAAGAATAAAAACGCCTCTCCCAAGGCTGCAGCCACCGTAAGATGTTTAATCACACAATAACATATCTAGTCATAAAATGTCCCAGCAGCATTTGAATCAGTTGCACAGAGAATCAGACGATTCCTCTCCTTTTGTCTAGGAAGAATTTCTTTAGCATTATCTGGAGACCCTACTTAAACAGATGACTTTTTCAGCATCCCTAAAAAAAATACACTGAACTTAAGCTATTTCAAACTGAAGGAAAGACCACATTGCCAGAGCCTTCACAGAACACACCTCACCAAGTGGCCTCTTTTTCATCAGACACACCCAGGTCAAGAAACTCAAGAGAGATGTAGACAGTCCTCACACCACTCAGAATGCAACAGATCCCAATCACCAGGTTCAACTTTACCCATGAACAGCCAGGGAGACCCTGGAGATCTGGTCCTCTGTGTTCCCAGTGAGCAAGCCTTTGCACTCTGCTCTGGCACTGCCTTGGAAATAATTTTAAGTTGGTCCCATGCAGGATACACTGTGCAGTGTGCTACATGTTATAAAACCATGGGAAAGGTGAGTCTTGTAACTGAAAACAAAAAGTGCAACCTCTTTGCCAGACAGAAATCAGGACTGGAAGCCTCAAGCTCACTTCAGTCACAGTTACTAGAAATCAATAGTGAACAAAGGACTCCAAAAACCCTCTTGTGGCCAGCTCTGCCAATCCCTATCACTACTGCAATCTTGTCTTGCAAAAGCTTCAGCTACCCTTAATCAAGCTCTAAGAATATACAGTCACAGAACATGTCACTGAAATGCACTATCAGTTCATGAGCAGACTGAACAGATCACTGTTCAACTCCTTAGCAGTCCTACGCACATATTGAAAAGCAAAGCAGACAGGACAACTTCTTTAGATGCTTGAGAGCTCTTTGGAAGATGAACAAGTATATCTAACCCTTAATCCTGGAATTAAACAAGTGGAGTTTCAAAAAGAACATTTTCCTTGTGGAAAAGACCTATCCACTTAAGCAAGGACTCTCACAGGAGTCAGCAATCCTTGTGAGAGCACTGTAGGAAAGTAACACAGTTGGTTAACAACACAGTCCTGCAGCCTCCCAGTGCAGTGAATAAAGCAGTTCATGTTCCTGCTCCAAAGACAGGTCTGTATTGAAATGACGAAAATATCACAGGTGCTCCGGGACACTGTTCTCACCTCCAGCTCTGCTGCAATAACAGCCAGAAGGGAAGACGTGACTGTTGCTAGCTCAGCAGTTAGCCAATTTGCCAGGGTCTCCATCACGCAAAATGAACCTGTCTCTCACACACGTGTGGATGCTATTGTGGAAATAACTGTCTCCCACAAAGTCACAGTGAAAGAGTTAAGAAAAATTGCACTGGAACTGATCAATAGTGGCAGATGACTTCACCCACTGGCGCTCCAACTACAACAAACAGCTCCGTCTGGACACAGTTTTGGCTGGAAATCTGAACAGTTGAGAGACAATTGTTGAGAACATTCCTATGGCCAGAAAGCACTCTCCTTTGAGTCTCTCGTATAAAATGGGAAAGACAGCAGGTTATCCACTAAAACTGTTGCTAGTGATTTGTTTATTAATAGCCACCTCATTATGATTTATTTCTAAATAAAAAGAAGCGGAAATGACAAAGTTTTACAATTTTGCTTATTCATAAAGAACAGGTTTTTTAAAAATTTGTCAAACTTTGGAAAAACAGAACATTAAATTAACATCAAGTTCATGAATTTCTAAAACGTTATACTACCATAATACATGAACATTAGTAACTTTAATCTTGCAGTTGGATAGGCCAGCAAAGACTTCTGAATCTGTATTTCTCTGTCTTCAAAAGAATGCTGGGGTGAAAAAAAGTCTATGTGAGCGTATCTTCTTGTAGTGTTGGAACCAATGAAATACAGACCTTGAAACACTCCATTTGTTTCCCCTTCAGGGGATGGTAACTTTTGCATTCTCTATTACTCAAAATTTCAACTGTATAGGAATCAATGTTTAATTATAATGTAGCCTTTTGCTTTTCATTTAGCAGATTTTCACTAAGTAACAATCACAAATAAATGACTTTTCTTCAAATGACTCTCTGGACATGGGAAACTATCAATGTGCGTAAACACTTCTAAATGGAAAAACTTGTGAGGACAAGCTGAAACATAAGCCAAAAATTAACTAATATACACAAGAAACAGTAACAGTTTTTTAAAAAATACGGAATGGTAAGACACCTCTAGCTAACAGCATACACTACAAGACACAGAGAAAAAAATAATTTGGAGGGGACAGTAAGATTTTCACTTTTAATTGCTCCTTTGTGTGAAGCTGCCCTTTCAGCAGCACTTTACAACCCTCTGGCTATTTGCAAAACTCTCAGCAGTAACTTCAGTAAGGTTTTGCAATAGCAAAAGCAAAAGATTGCCTAGGGGCTACAAACTGTACCTGGAAAGGGCACTCATGTTCAGAAAGGACATGGTGAACCAAAAATTCCGAGGAGACTGGCAACCTAAAATAATCTAAAACATTAAAGAAAATAAAAGTTGGATGATATTCATCCAACTAATATTCACTAGGCTACTAAAATATCTTTTAATTAAGAGTATTTTTGTCATCTTCTATAATGGATCTGTGTGCTTATTGTTACACAGAATTAATTTTCATTAATTTTATAGACATAGATGTTACAGTCAAGGAGTTTCAGATTTGCATTAAGTGCCAACTGTTGTGCCATCCACTGCTCTTTCTGAAACAGCTGGAGCCCTGAAGCTCAATATCCCTGATTATCAATGTAACTTAACCTCACAAGGACAGTTAATATACAGAATGTTGAAAATACATCACATAAACATTGTGAGAAAAGTGGAAAAGAGAGTGGAAAAGCCCCAGTTGCAACCACAAAATCAAACTACTGAATTATCACTAACTTTAGCTTTGTATACCTTGAGGTCCCAGTTTTGCCTGAGCTGGAGTGGAGGTTGAGCTAAGAAGGGGGTCAGACGAAGGATCCAGGAAACTGGTGGTCAGATTTGTTTTACATGAGAGTGGAAGTGATTCTTCAGGCAAATTATCTAGGCTCATCTTATTTTGTCTACTGGTATCTAGTAGGTCTTTCCCAAAGAAAGCTTCCTGCAAAGACGACAAAATGATTCAATGTAGGAAGAACACTGTATCTACTGAAAAAGTTTGTTAAATGCCAAAGTTAAAATTAAAAGCCAAAGATTACTGGAAATACAAAAACACAGTCTCAAGTCTTACATGCCTTCCAGTATGGCGCTATCTCTTGCAGGCTATGAGGCATGGATACAGTGGATACAACTTAGCTGAGGCAGCTACATTATTACTATTTTATGATTAAATTTACACCTTAAATTATACAGAAAACCTATAGTCATCTTACATGTATGTGGCACAGACAGTGTACCGATAAAGTGTTGTTATACATCACAAGTTTTTCAGTATTTAAAATATTTCTCCTCACACAAAAAGGACAGCTGAACAAGGGGAACACTACTGGGCAACTTGATCAAGGCCACAAAAGAATTTTATGGAAAACATGCAAGCGCACTGTGGTCCAAATTCTGGACTGACCATACACCATGTTTCAGTTAGCACAAAATCATTCTAACATCAAACTGCAGTAACAAAACACCTGAAGATGTTTAACTTGCATTAGTTATCTTAAAATATTATGTAGCTTAAGCCTGAGTACTCAGCAATTTGATAACAACCTATCAAATTTTCAAGCCAATTTTTATTCATTATATAAGAACTTTTTCTGTTTTCATGTAGTCTTTAAAATCTTGATTTACGACACAGCTGCTAAAAATAAAGCTAAAGATAGATTTTTCAGTATCAATTATTCCAAGATGAGCAAAAGAAGAATCTAAGAATATTGCATGTTTTACAGGAGTAAAACATGCATTAAGAAAAAAAATATTTATCCTCATTAATCCAAAGGAAATGTTGCTTATTTTCTTCCTAACTGAATTCCCCACTTATGAAATACAAATTATTTTTAGACAGATTGTTCTGCTTCTCTGTCAATTCTTTGCTTTCAATCCCAATATAGTCTATGTCATGAAGTTTGGTGAACATCTACAAGATAATAAGGTTTTCATGAAAAGGGTGGCTGAGCAGAAGACCGAACCAAATAATGTTCTCAGTGAGAGACATATATAAACGAGTCAGTTTATAAACTGGTTGAAGGTAGGTAAGTTGCTCAATCACCATTAGTATCCTGGGTATTATCCATGACTGCTACCTCTTACCTGCTAGGGACATCAGAGAATTAATGGCAGGGAAAGAACAGTGATTATTGTGGTAGGGAGCTGCAGGGCATATAAAACCACAAAACTGTAGGAAAACAAGTTTCCCCTATCAAATCATGTTCTATAATCCTCTGAAAAGAAAAACCAGTATCTTGAGGAAATGTCTTTATCAGGCTAAGACGACCTACAGAGTTGAGTGCTGAAAATGTCATGTGTCAGTTCAGAGAGAAAAGAAAGGCTTCTTTCCCTGCACCCCCAACCCTATCAGAACAAGTAGAGATCTATACATTGAGAAATAACACCAGAGGACTGGAGATTTAACATAATATACAGCGTTCTGTGCAAACTTATGAACATTCTTTACAGAAAACCTGTTTCATTTGAATGATAAATTGGGAATCGGAAAAGAAACCTTAGTGGTTTAAATGAACTATGAATCAACACACAAAGATCAGGTTTTTAAATGGATTTACACAAGAAGTCTACCAATAGCTTTACCTGCAAGTAGACAGGAAAGGTTTCTTCAAGTTTATTTTTCTTTTTTCTGTAACGCTTTTTTATTTTCTCAGTACTTTCAGAAGCTGGGGTAGACTCCTCAACTGGAGTGTCTGGCAGCTGTTCTGTCCAACCTAAAAAGTAATATTCAGGCACAAATAAATAAAATACTCAATATCTTGCTCTAGAAGTACAGTGGCAGCATACCTAACACATCTTGCTACCTATCTGGATGCATGGGTTTACTGAGTATCACTCTAGATGTATTCTAAAGGTGGTTTTTATCTAGCCAGCTGTGAACTGCCACCTGAGCATCTGGGCTCTGGCAGTAAGAAATACTGTATGTGATACTAATCACATCGCTACCTTGTTGTACCTCGCTGGCTGAAGACAGACCTTTAACTTTTTTATCTCCAATCCACCTAAAAATATGGTAATTTGAGAGAAATTAGAGGTGTTACTCAACCAGGTATTTGAAAGATAATTCCACTGAAGTAGTATCTCCAAAATCATGGAGAGTTACACTTTAATCACCTTCCATTTTATACACTACTTCTTCTCAAATTAAAAAACTTCTTTTTTAAATCTGAGAAAAGACTGTCATATAAATAATAAACAGGCCAGAAAAAGAAATCGATAAAGAAGCCCTTCAAGAAAAATTACACATTTATTCAGGTATCATATTCCAAGTGGCACTGTTTTTTCTAATAAACACAAAAGCACACAATGCTCATCAATCATTCAGTACTTTAGTTCAACCAACCAGGGAAAACACCGCAGGTGAAAGCAGAACTTTCTAAGTCCTGCTACATCTGTCTTGCCAAAGCTAATTACATGAAGTTAACGACCCTGGGAAGTTATTTAAGAAACTGTATTATTGTGGTAGTAAAATCAGCTATGCTTTGTACTGCAGTAATCTCTTGTACCATATTCAGAGGACAGTGAGTAGAATGAGGCTCACCAATGCTGTGACCTCTGCATTGTTTGAGAGTGAGCTTTTGCAGAAAAAGAGGGTGGAACATGGCAAGAGCAGCAAAACACTTGGTAAAGCTGATGAGTACTGGCAGCTGAGAAGCAGGCTCTCAGCAAGCTACAATGATTTAAAACATACAAAGATTTTCTGAGTTATTTTTTTCTTAACAAGCAATTGAGCCTGAGCAGACAAAAAGAAGCTCAAACTTTTAACTGAAGAATACTTGTTTAAGAATACCGCTTTTTAACAATATGCATTGTACTGTTACCCCGAATGGGGAATTGACTTTTTAGCCAATTTTTTTTTTTTTACTTAAAGGAGCTGATCCCTACAGAAATTAAAAACTTTAAAGCAAAATTTTCAACACTGCCTGACACAATGTAGTATACTACACTGAATGAATATTTACAAAGCAGAAAAAACACAGCTATAACACTAATATTAAAGAGAAAGCAAGCACTGTATCTGAATAGGGGACCTAGCTAGAATACTGGGTTGCACTGGTAAAAGAAACATTTGTTGGCTTCATAAAGTAGTTCTACAAATGCAAGCAAGGGCAACATTTAACTTAGTTTTTAATACTGCCTGGATGCTGTGGTAAAGATCCAGTCTCCACCACGTTGTACAAATATATAGCAAGAGACTGATCTGGCTCTAGAAAGGTTAAAAACACAATAGCTAAACAGACAGGAGAGAATAACAGCAGAAATCAAAGGCCAGAGTCTTTTAACTGAGATGGTATCAGCCAACCTTTAGAAGCAGCTGCCTCTTTCTACTGACTTTATGGGAAACAGGCTCTGAACTAAACATATTCCACATCTCACCTTAATGATACCTCAATATTTTCTAGATTAGATCGTGTGAACAAATCCAGATGATGAAATAATTTAGTCTAATCACACACAGCAAGCAAGAGAACAAGGCCCATAAACAAAATCTGACTTCTTGTTAGGTGCCCAATCTACCGAGTACTACAGTGTCAGATGCATTAAAATGGCTTTGCTATGAGAAGAGAAACCAGAGTAGGATTCTTCAGCCCTGGAAAAGACAACAACTGATGGGGGAATATGACACACGTCAAGAAAATCTTTCTGTATTACAAATTAATATGCAATGATTTTTTAAAAATAATTTTTCATAACAAAGTGCAAGGGTAGCTTATGAAACTCTCAGATATCCAGTTTAAAATAAGAAGGAATTATTTCTTCATGCAACAATAGCATATCGTTGAACCCACTAACATAAGGTTTTCCAGAGCATATATTGATACTTAAAAATATCAGACACATTTGTGGAACATGGAACGCTGCTGAGTATTAAAACTGATGGTCCAGAAGACACCTCTGGATCAGGACTACATCTAGGGGAAGGTGTACCAGAAAGAGGATTGCTCTAAACTTACCTCATTTTTTACACTTTTTTCTGTCTTCTGCTGGTCAAAGCTAGGCTAAACAGAGCTCTGACACAATACAGCAGTCCCTACAATCCTCGCTATTTATCTCTCACAATAGCCTGCAATTCATTGTTTCAGTTTCTTTGTAAATCATCGGCTCTGCTGAAATTCTAAGTATGTAGGAATGAGTATTTTCAGTTGAATTAATAAAGTCATCATGACAAACACAAAGACCTTTTTCCTTTGTAGCATATCTCTAGAAAGAACTGTATGTTAATGAGTTGCATTATTTTTATTGCATTAAGCATGAACAAAAAGTTAAAAACAAGTTTCTGCACTTACCTTCATCTCTGCCAGGCAACTGCTCAGAAACAGATCCAGAAGAATCTTTCCTGGAGAGAGATCTTTTAGTCTTCCCCTGCCCCGTACGACTTCTCTGACGTACCATAAATCCACCAATACCTAACAAGGAAGCAAAAATTCAGTATATTGATTAAAACTATGTTTCAAAGTAAGAATGACAGCCAAAATTATTCTGCAGGTAAAGGGGACTACTGCATCTGTGGAGGTCTAAGAATGAATCTGAGATACTTAAGGAGTTTTCATTCAGAGTTTTAAAAAACATTTCAGAATTCTAATGTCTCGGTGGGTATATATGTAAGTATCAAAAAGGATCAGAATTTTAGGACTGTAAAACATCCACAAGAAGCTCAAATCACCAAACCTGGCAACTTTCAGATGTTGGGTTTCCCCTCCTTTGGCAAGCTGATGAATTGCTAGAATTAGAAGTCAATCTACCAAATGACACCTATTAAAGAACCTTAAACAACCATAAAAAAACTCTACAAATTGCTCTAGAGAGCCCACCACTCCAAATGACGGTACTAGAGAAGGACATATCACAAAAATAAAAATATAATTAATCAACACCATACTGCCTGAAACTCCAGAAACCTTCACTAAAGATTGACTGCAGTGCTCCTGATCCTTTACAGTTGGGTGTGTATGTATGTACATGCATCAGATTCAGGTTTGTTTCATTTTTCAGGGCAATTGTTGGCTGCAGAAAACGAATAGATGGCTGCTCAACTGATGATCCAAAACCACACCAAGCAAACAAAACTCTCTTCTCTTGAGGAGCCAGCAGTAGAAATAAATGGCTTGTTGAGGTACATTACTTGTAGAGAAGAAGGAAATCTCTGTTTAGTGATGTGGGTTTGTACCATCTCCCCAGGGTGGGCCCATGACGGAAGGCAATATACACATGGGCACGACCTGCTGAGACAGGGCTCTTAGTCAGCAGTGTGGGAAACGATGTGGGGAGGGTAAAAGGTGGTAGAGATCTGTTTAGCTACTGAGAGAGAAGCAAGAGAAAGTGGACCATGTTGTAACTCCTGCTTCCTTTCCTTCCTTCACTGTATTCCTTGCCTTCACCTCCTCAATCATTTCATTGCCTCTGTTCTCCTCCCCTACTATCTTCATAATCAGAGGATATGCAAGCAGGATGGGTGTGACTGGTGAAAAGAGTATTTGTGACTGCAAAGACTACAACGTCTTATCCACAGTAGTGGGAGGCTGCATAATGAAACACAAACCCAACACATTAACACAGATTCTGAGACATACCAAGGTATGTGATACAGGGGCTCCTGAAAAGCCAGGCAGTGTCTCAGCGGAGCTTATTATCTTGGGTTCAGTTTTAGCCCTAATGAATCAGAGCTACTTCCTATGGAGTCACTTAGGTACCTCTAGCTTTTTCTGCCTGGAGACAGCTCAAGTGTTTCTGCACCCAGGACACAGTTAATCCACAGTCAAGATAATTAAGAGTTGACTGCACTAATAAATTAAAATAAATTAATTAATCCAATAACTGAATTCATTAAAATTCACTGCCAGAAGTCACCTGCAAATATTTAGTAAATTACGCTTACCAAGTATTTCAGAAAATAAGATACCTGCAAAAAGTTCTCTGAAGTGCAGATATTGCCTGATATATATACATACACACACACAAAAAACCTCACCGTCATCAATTATGTAAATACAGTACATTTTCCTATCAAGTTAAGAATCAATACAAGGTGTAGATTTGAACTACTAACCAATAATTGACAGCATACTAAGAAACAGGCGTACTGCTGAGCAGCAATCTTTGGAAAAGTATTTCAATAAAAGAACTAAAAATTTTGAACTGAACAGGGAAAAAAAAATCTAAAATCAACAATTAGTAGTAGAATACTTCAGAATTCCATACTGTTTTCTAATTGTTTTAGATTATACAGGGAAAAAAGTGTTAAAGAAGGGACACACAATTATATGAATTATTGTATCCTACCAGGTCTATATGGTTTTCGCTTCCTTTTTTTAATCCCATCAGCTCCTTCTGCCACTTTGGTATCATCATCCACAGCTTCCCGTTCTGGGCTGGAATCTGATTTTCCATCACAATCCATAAGATCACCTTCTGCAGAAAAGATGCAATGGTAACTTTAACTGGAAAAGGGAAAGAAGGTATTTTTCCGAAATTTCTACATCTGACTCATTTCTGAGAAACTGATTGAGAATGACAGATTTTTCAAAAGGATGACAGATACTTGTGCTCTCTAAACACTTTTGGGAAACCCACCCTATCTATACACAAAACCCCAGTATATACATACATTTCCTGTGAGATGATGTCTACGCAAAACCAGAGAATAAATGCTATAGTTACTGTATGTGAATCTGAGAAATTTTTTTGGTGCCCCTTTCAGAAGCCTGCGCTATCGCATTTTCTAAGTGTCTGAGCAATTTCTAGCCATGCATCAAGGAATATGGATACAATTTATCATGCAAGATATACCGTGTTTTGTTAACTGCCCTCCTAAGTTTTGTTTGGTGGGGCTTTTTTTTATTGAGAAGACAGACTGAAAACCTGCAGCCTGCACTTGGAAGGTAATGTTTAATGACTCTTAGTTTAGAGGGTTCTTGACTTGAAGCTGCGCGACTGACTGAAAGCAGACTTATCTATGAAGAGGAATTTGACTTATATAATAGAAAATTCAGCCCAAAGGAATTACTCAGCCTTGAAGATGAAGACTGTAATTTTGAGTTAGAGTTTATATTCTGTGGGAAAGCAGGGTAGAAACAGATGTAAAATATGACAGCATTAAAAAGCCTTTGGTGTTGAAGAGAGAGGGAGTTAATTCTGTTTCTGATATCCCCCAAATGTCAATACAATAATGACCTTACATCTTCATTTTATTGTAAAGCTTTTGAAACATTAAATATACTCTCGCCCCTGAAAAGATATTGGAATTCCGACTCCCTGCTTTGGATTTAGGTGTATAATTCTATATGGTCTAAAACTGCACGCAGTTTTAAGAAGGAGAAATACTGTTAGACAGAGCTGGACTCTTTCATACCACTTCTGCTGTGGTAGAACTACAACCCTTGCTCTTTCACAGGCTGGGTCATGGACCAGACTTCCCCACCAATGATGACTTTTCTGAGTTCTGCCAACAAAGCTGCTGGCTTGGCAAAGGCAGTCCCCACTGACTACCACAGCCTATTCCCCCCTCCCCATATATGCATGGGTGAGCCCTCTTTACAATGTGTCCACTTCTGGCAGAAGAGAAATCTGCTTGAGTGCTAATGAGTCCTGCTACACAAAGCAGTATGCCTAATAGTAAACCCCATGGTGGTCCTTCCCATTTACTTACAAAGCATAGCTCTATAAATAGTAGCAGAAGAGCCACATTAAGTCTACCAAAGCAATCAATTAAAGCTTCCAAAGCAAGCTGAACTTTCAAGTGGACTTCAAAATGTGCAACACCTGATGAAATGCCCTATCTGATGAAAGCCTATAGATGAGATGGTAACAAAATTACTAGGAGCTCAGTTTTCTCAGATACAGTCTCTTTTTTCCACCTGGAACTTTAGAGTCAAAGTAAGGGTTATTCCTGTTTGGCTGGAATTACTATACTATGTTGCTCCAATCAAAGCTGTGGCACAGCTTTATTCATCCTGATGCTCATACAAAAATTTCAGACATTCAGAGAACAGGCACTGATCCACTCAACAGAACACACGTAGAGCTTCCAGGAAATTCAGCCAATGTACCATGTACATGCTGTGCTGTACTGTCACATATATGAATGTGCTCTAACTCTCAAAAAGGCAACGAAAGGCGATTAGAAATGAAATTAAAGACTGTAGAAGCTTTGGCTCTCCCTTTCATACTCTGCTATTACATTTATGTATCTTGTTATCTAATTGAAAAGGGATACCTATAAAAAGCCAACAAGCAGATAATGAAGTTAGACAAAGTTATATAGAAAACAGGCACACGTTTGTGAAAGTAAAGATGATTAACCACTGAAAAAGAACAACAAGGGAAGTGGTTGATTCTCTATCTTGATGCCTTCAAACCAAAATCAAGAGCTTTTTTGCTTTCAGCAACCCATCTGATGGACTATATGATATGAGATGAAATTTAAGAGTCAGTGTAACGCTAGGATAATGTACTAAACCCTGTGAATACTGAACGAAATGAAAGACAAGTAACTAGTTAACTGTTTTAAAGGTTATAAACAAATAAAGGGAAGCGATTATAAAAAAAATACATTTCTAGTCAACAGCAGACAGTAAGAATGTGCTAGTCAAACAGCAGGAACAATACTTACATCAACAAGTTAACACTGAAACTGCCCTGATGGTTAAACTACCCAGTTATCTCAAGTACACTCTCTGTATCTAAAAAAAGCTTCTTACAACATTTAATCTGATTAACAATGAGGCAACGTTGCATGAACAGAAAGCACTTTAGATTGTGGTGAGGTGGGGTGCCTATGTTCCTCTCTAACACGACTAACATAATGACTTTCACATCTGCCATTTAAGTAAGCTCTTCCCCAGGCCACAGATTAACACCTATTCTACCAACACACTTATCAGGATGTACAGCTAGACCATGGCAAAAAGGACAGGAGAATGGCATTGCACCATGCTGGCTGCTGTTTCTAGTATTGAAGACTGGGGATTTGAAGAGTGGGGCTTGCTGCTCCCACATGCTTTTCCCTCTCTCGTCTCCCACCTTCGGTCTCCTCTGGCTGGGGCTGCTGTGCTTGGTCAGCTGTGAGGGAAGCAGATGAGACAAGTGCTGGTGGCCCTGGGACACGTGGATCTTTGCTCCGTGCCTAGACTTGCGGTGGAAGGAGCTCTCCCAAGGGCTTCTCCCATTGACTGAAATGTCATCCCCATACACAGGGATGTGTTTGGGTAGGCAAGCGTTAGCCCAGATCCCTTCACCTCTCATCAGCCGTGGAGGCCACAAAACCAGTTAAATCTTCCCCTCCCTCCATACCACACGGACACCCCATCCTGGAACCTGAAATCCTTTGGTAGGACAATACATGCAGCATCACCTACTTGAACTAGAGCAATACCCAGAACTCGCTTCCAAACTCAAATTCTGTCTTAAATTCTACTTTGGAGATGAGGACAAACAAAATGTTCATTTCATCTACAGAAATACAAGGAAATTATTTTTCTCCTTGGACTGTCAGGTCAGCCCACCTTATTCTTTCAGAAAAAAGAAATACTCTCAGCAAAGAGCTTTTTACTTCACTTTCCCCTTTGTTTTAAATAACAGCTTTACAGTGATCTAGATGTTGCTTTGCTGAGCCAATGTTACCACTTTCAAAGAGCGTTTGCACTAAATTTGAGAGCCTTAAAATATACTTGTACTCAGTTGAGTGCACAGTATTTCCCACAGGTAACCCAAGGACTAGGCAAAAAGGTAACTCGTATTTCCAGTGTTGCCAGCCTTAGCAAGGTGAGTTTCCTACAGGATGGATGACCCACGAACAGAACTAACAACAAGAAAAATCCCTGAAATGGACAACAAAGAGCTATGACTATTGTTCAATTAATTTCCATAAAGCATTCTGTACAGAACATATGAGTATCAGTATAATAAAAACTCCCAGGGATATTTGCAATACACACATGTACTGCAACACTCCAAGATACAAGACATGCCAAAAGTAGACTGCTACCTCTACTGTCATCCATCTCCCCATCTCTTGAGTGTTCTGACTGGGCATCTGGGGGTGTCTGAAGCACAGCCACACTGTTCTGATTTATTATCTTCAGTTTAAGCTTTGGTTTGGTCCGTTTTCTTCTCGGTACTGTAACAGTTAGGCTCTGTAACTGAGACAGGCCGGATTCTGTCAAGCAGACTCCATCCTGGGTGTATGTCTTCGGTGGGTCTATAAAAGTTAAATGAATCATAACAACAATATAAAACTCTGAAATTTACAAGTCTTAGATTTTTAGGAATAGCACTTTTAAGAGTTAATAATCCACATGTATGGAGCTGATTCATGAGTGAGGAAATTGGTATAAATAAAACAGAGATATCCGATATTGTCGTACGCATTACACTTACAATTTTATAATTAAGAGTCTGATGTCAAATCCAGCAACAATCCATTATATTACTACAAAACAACTTACATCAAGGACTCATTAGAAAGAACGATTTCATTATGCAAACTGGTGCTTTGCAGGGTATTTCTGTATCCCTGGCACTCACAGAAAACTGTGCAAGTCTTACTTTGGGTCCCTGCTGCTTATCTGCAAAGGCCCTCATCCAGCCCTCAGCACTGTACCTTCATTTATTAACGACCTTAAGCCTCCCAGAACTCTTGGTAACTCAGGCAAGTTATTAGCCCTATTTTATAGGCAGACATAAACCAAGTTGTATCAAGTGAGCTGCTCAAGATCAAATTGAAAATTGTGGGTAGAACCCAAGTCTCCCAAGACCTGCAAGACTGCTTCCTCCTCAAGCTGTTACATGACAATTGAGTCTACCAATAAACTCTAACATTCCTTAATTCACCACATAGAAACGCGCTGTCACCTGTGCTGGGACCCTGTAAGTGGAGCTTTGGGAACTTTCAGGGAATTACCAAATAATGAAGAGGCTGCAATGATGTTTCTGCTCTTTGGAGCCAATTAAATAATGATTTGATCACACAGTTTTTGAAAACATATAAACATCATAACATTTGTTCCGTTTAACCAAAAATATTTTCTTATGTAACATCTCACACCTCAAAACACAGCTGGTTCTGAACACAATTCTTCCCAGATGACTGTTTTCTTACATTGAACTAAAAAAAGTGTTTGCTTGAAAAAAATCGCATACTCTTTTTCAGATTGAAGATCTGAGGGGACAACCTTCTCTCAGAACTACATTTGTGTGGTATCAAATGGAAAAAAAATTCGGACATGATGGAAGCTGTCCTGACATGATGGAAGCTGTTAGGTACTATCATTATAAAAAGTGACTTGTGAGTAGGCTTGTCAAGATTATAGATTCCTAGCACAAACCAGACAAATACGAAGAAGTTGTGCCTTCCTACAGCTTGAGCCTGTAAATATTTGTGTACATGCTTGACTCAGCCCCACTATGTTATCGCTGCTAATATTAAGACAAGCAACTAAGTCTGCAGGATCAAAGCATAATTTAAAGTAATTATTATAGTGCAGGTATGGCAGGCAAAAGAGAAGAAAGGAGAGAGAATGAGGAAAAAAAATGAAAAGCATGCTGCGGTAACTGAAGGATAGTTAATGTTGTGTGTTATAAAATCACAGAAAAAGGAATTTTTGTCTCATGTAAAAATATACCCTTAAAATATGCTAAATGATCAAAGATTAAGCATTTACATTCTTTACCTAGTTCTTTTGATTTTGAAATAATCTGAGCTCCAACTGATGAATCACAACAGTCCAAAGAAGGCACTGAAAAATATAAGGAAAATAATTTCAACTTTTAAAAATGGTGACTTGATTTAAACTGAAACTATCAGTTAATTTTCCTTCAAACAGTTCTGTTAAACTCCCTGATTTATACTGTTGGCAACATTCGCTAGCACCTTTAAAATAAGGTGCTTCTCAGCGTCACAGAAGATGTGACTACAAAACAAGCCTGATACAAACTGAAGTTCTCCAACTTCCTAGAGCCAAGAATGGCATTGGAACAGCACTGAACTTGATGGTAAATGATCTCTTTCTAATGGACCAAGGGCAAATGAATACACTGAATCTACTGGATTGGAAAGTAACCTCTACACTAGTCACGACATCCAGGTTTTGCTGACCTAAACGTGAAAAATGGGAGGGCTTTGTGAATTGGGTATCGATCACTGTCGTATTTCCCCAAGGAGGGGCAGGCACACTCTGACAGCTTCACACACAAGATTCTAGCTGTGTCTATGCTGTCAGGTGCCTTATACAACACATATGAGAAGGCTGATATATCTGAGAACAGATGATACATGAATTGTTGAAGTTAGATAGGGTAATTCTGATTCAAGATAAGAATATCATAAATGGAACAGCAGAACCTCGATTTCAAAGCTACAGCTTGTGCGCTTCAGGGAAGCACTGGAACACTGTGACTGAGCAAATAATGATCAAAACGTCCTAAAACACTAGGCTACTGCTGTGGGTAGAAATGCTCTTCCCATCTGCCTTAATTACAATAACCGTAATCACGCTTCACTAACCTGTGATGTGCAGACTAGACTTTTAATATTAGTAGTGACTTTACAGAGATTATGTAGACAGAGTAAGTAAAGTGAAAATTAGAAGCTTCTATCTCGCCAACACTGAGAACTAGAATCAGAAAAACTGTTAGTCTGGCACGGTTAGCACTACCATATAGGTAAGTTTATCTACACTTTATTCTTTTTTTTTTTTGCCTAGAAATCTTATCCAGACTGAATTTAAGACTCAGACAAACATCTGGAGTATTTACTTTGCCCCTGCCACACAAGATGAGACTGCTGAGGCCAAACACCTGTGGGAGGTTCAGCGTTTCTCAGACATGTCAGACCACTGCATGTGTGCTGCCGCTAACCATCTCACACACAATATGGGAGTCGGGTGCAAGACTAGGAAAAGCACAAAAGCTTCCAAGTAACACTTAAATTCTTTGCTAAATACAATAATGAATATGAAATCTAGAGGATGCTTTCTAAGCCTATAAAAAAATTTAAGGAAAGTGAAAGTCTGTCTTCAAAAACTATAGTCATTTAAAAGTTCTATGTAAGGTGTAACTAAAATATATGATATAACCTACAGAAAACCAATATTCCATGCAATTAGTAAATGAAAGCAGCCTATGAGAATAACTGAAAAACTGATACACAAGAATGGAAGGAAAAGACAAGGAAGAAAATAAACTGAAAATGAGATTTTGAAAGAGACACTGAGCTGGAGTGAAACAAAAAAATATGGGACAAGCTGTAGGATGAAAGATATTCAAAAGCACTGAATTGAAACAGAAAAAAGGCAGATTGTAAGAAATACTCAAAGTGGAATAAGACATCATCTGTTCATTTAATTGGTTATAATTTACAAGATGCTTTAAGACAGAGATAGCAATTATTGAATTGGAATCTAAGGTAAACAAAACATCCAGAAAGACAGCTGTGAATGGGAATTTGAAATCCTTATATAAAAATCAAACAGGGAGCGTTCTTCCGGTCTAGGTCAGATTATGAACAATTTTAGCTTTGCAGACTGAACAGAGTTGAAATAGTCAAATAAACAAGCTGATGGTGACAGAGGTGAGGCCTTCAGAGACAACTCACAAAAGCTGCACAAACAAATGTATTTGAAGACAGTATCAAACAGAATTCCAGAAAAGGAGCTAACTGGAGTGCAGATTAAGGATTAAAATCAATACAATGGATAACAGAGAAACACAGTACTGTTAGAGAAAGACTGTTCAAGGGGAAAAAATTACAAATTGAACACAAAAGTACTTTCTGATGCACTTATCTGAAGTTTAACCTAAATTATTATGCTTTTTTGCAAAAGGGTTTAAACACGCTGAATATTGTACAGCATTTAGTAGCTTCAGTTGAAAACAAATAATTGCACAGAATACAACACGATGAGAAGAATCACAGTTTCAAAAAGAAAAGGGGCTGCCATTTGTAAGGCTATAGAGAAAAAAACAATTCTAGGAACAAATGAAATCAGCATACGGGACAGAGCGAAATTGTTGATGTAGAAACACAACACCAACAGAGCACTATTGGATGCCTGCACAACTGTGTGCATGATGCAAGGATTTCTTTGTAAATACAGTAACTCACAAGAACACAAGAGTTGACATCATAAATGTGGCAAATAATAAAAAAACTCAAAAGTCAATTTTTTAACATGTAGTACTACGTTGCTTTTGTATCCTGTATTTGTAAAGTACAAAGAATTAAGTTTCAGAATTAAGAAAAATTTAATTCAGTTTCATGAAAATCGTACAAGAGGCTGCCAGCCATAATACTTATATCACTGGCAGTACTGAGCACTTCTGAATTAGCAAGTGATATGAACTCCTCACCGCCTCTGTGGGCATGCTTACTTGACCCACAGGAAGAATACATACACACAGGCAGCTCTCAGAAACTGTTACCAGATCAGTTGTAACTAGCTAAAGAAAACTAGGCAGAGCTTGTCCCTTTGCCTCCTGCAGAGAAAGAAAAAAAGCACAGAGAGGAGAAAGCTGGAGTATGTGGATGGAGAGAGGATGGGAGTAAGTGAGGAATGGAATAAATTTGCAGATAGGGCATATGACTTACAAGGGCAAACAACAGAAAGGCAGAAGTGATGGGTAGATGGTCAAGAATTGCTTGTCTAGGAGTAAATGCAGATGAGATGCACACACCTCTCCTGAATGTGCAGGAATTACAGCACAGAGGAAAAGCTGCTGCTACCTAGAGCAGCTACTAGTACCCAGTCATGGTAATAATATTCAAGCAATCTAAATTAGAAAAAAATTTCCACAAGGCACAGAAATACGCTGGGGGACATGTTATAACTTGAGACCATACTAAAAGGAACCTGATGAAACACTGATCAGAGATGATTACTTCAGAAGAATCTAGTAATGAAAGTTTATGGCATACTACTTTGGAGCAAATCTTAACACACTCTGGCTTTTGATATTTATGTATGTTCAAGAAGAAAAATACTATTTATCTTTTATTTCTGTTTACTGAAGAAGATGACTTTGTAAGATTATCAGACATGCATCTGACGTTCTTACGATGAGACAGGGAAGAGCTCTTACAAATGTAAAAGTTTCCCTTTTCTGAAGTGAGAAAAATGGAAGGTCTTTCTCAATACCTACATGCTAGAAATATTTACTCTTTACCAACAGTAAACCTGCAATATATTGGTAACTTACTAGCTTGAGGGGCTCTTGCTTCTTCTACAAAGTAGTTACAAAGCTTGTAATAATACTTGCAACACATTAATACCCTGTGTCAAACGGAAAGAGCAAGAACCATTGCACTAAGAAACACACAATATGGTACATTTTAAGAAGCTTTCTACTGTTAACTAAGTTGCTTCTCTAAGTTTATCAAATGCCAATTGTTCTCACCTTGAACAAAAAATTATAGAAAAATTTCAAACAAGTTGTAGAAGAATTAATGAAAGACTGAAACTTTTCATATAAAAGTACATGCAAGTATTTCTATGAACATGCATCAAATGACATATTCACACATGCAACTGTGCAAATGTACACATGTTAAAGAGGTATTATATATACTGAGTCAAAACATGAAAGCATAAGCAGGGAAACTTGTCTTATGAAAAAAAGGTGAAAAAAAACCCTGCAAAGAAAGCTTGCGAACTCCCTAACAGGTCTCGCAGGACAGGTTCCTATTCTTCCAAACACTAACCTAAGCAACACAACTTCATGAAGGTGTGCGGAAAAGACTAACTCAGTGGCCAGCTTATGCCTGGAAGTGAAACATCTGATACCATCTCATGAAGTTGTTCCATCTCACATATCATGGGCTTTAATTATCTCTAAAAGGTAGCTTTGCCAGCTTGAAAGAGAAAAGTTGTATTTCTTACTTGGACCTTTTTGTTTTAAAGTGCACAAAGCTTATTATCAAAATAAACAAAAATCTGTGTTATATCTGCAAGTTTCTTGTTTTTCCCACTTAAAAAACCTCTTTCTGAATTTGTGAAAGCAGATCTCAAAAATGAAGTGACTTGTAGAAATACATAAGCATAAGTCATTCTTCTAATAACGATAAAAGTGGGATACTTGGAAGTGTTCCACAACCATGCATAGTTGACAAGGGAGTATATAAACCTCCAAGGTCACGTCAGTAAGTTAAAATTACTGCCATGCTGTTATGAGGACGTGCCAGTGTAAAGGGACATCAGATGCTCTATTGAACTTTTCTTGGAGACCTCTTGAACACATGCTTCATGATATCTTCAATCTTGATCAGGAAAACAAATCTTACTGACATCTTGGTGAATACGGGTATCTCTTGAAACATTTGCATAGTTCTTGTACCTTCCTCCTACCATACTCTCATGATACCCCCAATAAAGGGTTAACACGAACACTTTAATGTGCTATTACACTAAAAATGGGTATAGGTGTCAATGCTCTGTTAAAGTAGCAGACTGAAGCAGAAACTCCCAGGAGCTGACATGCAGAGAAAACAGACCTGGGATACCACCCTTGTAGCAAAACCATAAATCATGTAACAGACCAATCTAATTGCTGACAGGCCACTCACAATAACATTAACCAGTACCATCACACAGAAACAGATGCTGTAGCTGTGCTTAAAGAGAAAAACTGCAGTAAACTCAGCTCCTGAAGTACCACTGCTATAGAACTGTAATACAGACTAACAAGGAAGTTGGATTGCTTGTTTGTTTATTTATTTATTTATATTCACTAATAACACGTACGGAGAAGAGCAAAGTTCATCAGGAAGAACTATACATTTCAACTAACAAGAAAGCGACGACTCCTGAGCAGGAAAGTATGGCGAATTATTTTAAAGACTGCAGCGAGGGAGGGAAGCACTGGTCTTAAATACTGGGAGAGCTGAGGGAGTATTATTAATAAAACATGAGGGAGGAGGGGAAAAATGCTTATATGGACTGTTGTTACAGCTACTGCTGCTTCAGACAGCCTCAAAGTATCAAAATATAGGAAGTTTTCCTGCTTAGAATTGATTTTCAGATTCTTCTGTAGTTAATAACTGTGGAGAACTGGGCTTTCTTCCTTCCACTTGACAAAGTGAGATGCCTTCTACCCTTTCAATACCAAATGCTTTTAGTCGTTTACCCAAATTATCTTCAATAAATCTACCCAGAATTCCCCCTGCTAGGTCTTCTTTGGCCTGGCAGCCAATCACCAGAGGGTGCAAGAGAGATGAGGACACTTCCAGAAGGGCCCTTAAAATAAACATGAAAAATCTTACTTCTACCATGAGCCAAATCTCCACCAGAGAAAAGAACCGTAACACATTCCCAAACCTATTTATTGCAGTGTGCAATCCTGCCATTGGTTTCAATTGTCTTCTTACCGTTTGTTGGTGGTATGTATGGCCTACAAATGGTACAGTCAAAACCCATATCAGCTATGTTTTCCACTTCCTCCTCTGTGTTTAAGTTCTGACAGATTGCATGCATCCATCTAGAAATTAAGTGGGGGAAAAAATACAATTTAAAGGAAATATGTGGTGTTTTAGGAGACCCAAATATCAGTATATGGTCCAAGTAAATGTGAAATACTTGTTTAGTTTAAATTCTTTCAGGGAGAAATGATGAATCAGGTTCTCTATATATAGCATTCCCCTACGATGCTGTGCGTTAAATACTGTATATACAGTATCAGATTACCTATTTCCCTTCACAGGAAGGAACTCTCTATAAAACAATGTCCCGTAAGCAAATATGTCTTAGTATTATAATTTTCTTCCTATACTGCAATCATTTTAACTACTTACTTGATACAATGTAACCTAGATTTAACCTCACAAGAATAGTCTTGCAAGGTAAATTAGTTTTATTTTTACAGAGGGGGAAAATGAGGCACAGAGTGATTAATTAATTTGCCCAGAGTCGTATAGTTAAGTCTGTGGTACAACTAGGAATGAACTAATAAGAGACTTCTGAGACTCAATCCAGTGCTCTTTACCACAAGACCATTCCCTTCATCTTTACGCTTTTACATTAGGGGAAGAAAATTAAAATAAGTCTTAAACATGAAAAAACTGTAAAATACTAGAAATCCTTACCGATCACATTGTCTACACTGAATTATAAGCTCTTCATCCCTGTAAGTGCGATAGCAGATTGGGCAGGTAGACAAACTTGCGCAGGGAGCACACTGTGTGTAATTATTTTGCCATTCACATCTTAAACCTGGAGAAGTTGCTCCACAGTGTCTGCACCAAACACACCTGCAGAACAGACAAAATGATCTATTACTTTCAGTTCACAGGAAGATTATTTTGTGGCTTTAAAACCCTCCTACTTAGAACTGGGTGAGTAATTAAGTTTTAGATCACTAACCATGGTGGGGGGGAGGTAGAATTCATTTCAGGTCAAACAATATTTTAATTGAACGAAAATGGTATTATTTAGATTTTGAACATTGCCAACAGTTTTTAAACTTTTTAAAGAAAGCTCCTAAGTAAGAATCCCCTTCAATCTGCTAAAACAGGCAGATGGGTGATTGTAACAGCTCAACAGGTCAAAGGAGTTCCTGCTTCCAGTTGCCATACACTTGCAGATATGGAGACTTAACCATGCGAGAGGTCTAGTCTGTTTGTGTCTCACCCAAATAAAACAAATGGTTTTCAGAGGGTTTTATTTTGAGAACAGTTTGGTGAAGCACCCATTCATTTTTCCAGCTAAACACCAGAATGAACGTTCCAATGAACGTAAATTGGATTTTTTGTTGGCTAAGAGTTTCAAAAGAAAAATTTTGTCCACCTCTACTTACTTGGGTTTTGGCATGAAGAAACAGTATTAAGAGGAGATAACAGTTTCCCTATTAAACTGATAATTGAATGAAACAAAAATCAAAAGTATTTTGTTTGCTTTGTTTAATACACCTGACAAATACAATTAAAACATTATTACAGTTCAACTGACATTGCAAATACGAAGCGACAAAAAGAAACAAAAGAGGCCAGCAGTCAATATTCCTGACCCCAGAACCAAACACACCATTTGCACTTCCAGCCTCCCTTCGGAACTGTCTGCAGGGGTGGATCTAAGCAGTATGTGTGGTAGCTGATATCGCAGTCATCACAGAGAAGCAGTCTTCCTGGATCTGTGGCTTTCCCACAGGCTTCACACACTGTGCACTCCAGGCACCTCCAACCTTTGCTGAGCACCACTTTAGTAATCTGCAAATGGCAAGGTGAAAATTATTTGAAAACTGCTCTGTACGATCGTTGTACAAATTAAGGTCTGGGCTAGTGGAGCACAGGATGCTCTTTTGTGCATGCTACCCACATTACAATTAGCTGTTTAACCATTAGACTTTCTGAAGCTTCAATAAATGGGAATGGATTAAACAAAAGAAACTGTCATTATGGACATCTGATACTGTTCCAGAATATAATTTTTTGGACAAACTAGCATACCAAGGAATATACACTGCAGTGGATCTACATGTAGGACAGTTTACTCCTTATAGGAGTAGCTGGTTCTGTAGGGATGAAGAAGACATGGCTGCTTTTTTTTCAGCTATGTAGTAAAGCTAGGATGCAGGTCACTACAAATCCTGTATCTTTTCTAAATTATCTGTGATAACCAGTACTGGGGTTTTAGTCATCTGAAGCAAACAACTAATTTACTGTAACTAATATATAATGTAAGAGTAGTATATAAACACAAAGTCAAATTATAGTTGCATGAAATACGCATATGGCATTTCGTAAAGTACATTTAAAATAAAGTTTTGTGACATGTTTAAAAAAATCCCACTTTTACATAGATGTACTTATATAATAAAGAGTATATGGTGTATATATTCCAGTAAATAGCTTATTATATGCTTGCTAAGTCATCTCATACCACTCAAATTTAATTTTCACACATTCTCTCCTAGACTAATGAATGTAAAATGTATTAATTAACCACTCCAACTGCTGTCAATTCTGACAGCCAACAGACAAATTGAATCAACTAAACCTTATGCCCCTAGTAAATGAAGATGCAGTACAATTTTTTTTCTTTGCTTTTAATTCTGCTTGTATTTAGGTTTTAAGCCTATATCTCAAACTGTTATTTTAACCAACTGCTGGATAATCAGTGCTATTTATGGTTGTGAAATTACAAAAAGGTTAATTTCTCTTGAGGCAATGCATACTATAAAATGACATTTAATTAAAGTCTTTCACAAGTCGCATATAAATAATGGTCACATTAGCTGATGAATATCTAACAAGTTAATGACTCCCCTAATTACCACAAAACCAAAGGCAGCATAGTGCTATTAAAATACAATTTGAAAAAAGTGTAATCAAGTGATTTTTTAATGTAACAAAAGCACTCACCTTAATACTGACACAGTATGGATGGTAACACTGACCACATTGAGAACAGGCAAGCAACCTGCCCTCAGCACCTTGGCCAAAACTCCCACAAACTACGCACATATCCTGAAATGATAGAAAACAGCAGATTTTCAACACATGCCAGACACTAAATTCTGAAAACATGTAACTGTAAAATCCAACTAGCTTGCTGTATAATTTAACTACTAACAAGGACATTCATTTACTTTTTTCTAATTAAAAGCAGAGAAACAGAATGAAAACACAGTAACTATTATCCTAACCTGATGGAGAGTGAACTTGTCACTGTTAGAGAAGAGGACAACTGTATTATGCATCGAGTTTTCTTCCTCATCTTTGTTAGATGAAATATCCATAGTTGTGACCTATTAAAAAAACATACACCACATAGAAAATGTGATATGCTTACTATTTAAGACATGAGACAAGATGAAACTTATTTTCTAAATATGTTTTTAGTAGTACCAGAGAATACAAGCTTTGCAAATACTTATTCATACCATACGAACGTTCATAAAAAGCTACCTTCATCAGAAATTACTATTTTAATTCACATTTTCACGTCAGTGCAAGCATCATCACTATTTCAGTTTTAGACTTTACATTCTCTTCCTCTCTTTTGTTCTTTACACATTACCCCACTGCACTTTAAAATGGAAGGAAAGAGGTAGTCTAAAAAAATAAATAAATTCACTAAGCAGAAGTTGTCATACTGTGACCAGTCTGCTCTGTTCCCTACATATAAACACTGAAGTTCTTGTCAAAAAGTTAATTGCAGCGACACACTTTTTAGTGTTAATTCAAAGAGCAATCGCAGAAATGTAATTTGTCCCATATTGCCTAAAATGTGGTTTAGCTAATGTTCCAAGTATGTTAGAGGAATAAGCAAGAGTTTTAAAGTTTCAATAGTTAATATACTCTCTGTAAGCAGTTTCTTTATGAAGCTTATCTATCTTGACCGTAAAAACTTGCACTGAACTTGAAATGGCTGGTTTGATCTCAATCCATAAGCTCTTACTGCAGAGAGTCATTCTCCTTTTGATTAAGAGATTGTTACTCCAACCTGCTCTTTATTAATTCAGTGTATGCATGTACATATAGCTTCTCAGAAAGAAAAAGAAGAAAAAAACTTCAACTGTGTTCTGACTTTCATTCAAGTCTTGCTATGCAGAATTTGCTATCCATGAATTTAAATTAACAGGCCTAACTATTTACCCTCTAAACCAGTAGCAGCCATGGACGTTTGGAAGATAAGAGCACACAGTTCTATATAAAAGAACAAATGCATGATAGATAAATGTAACTTTGTTTTACCAGCTGTTTTTATTTTATAAATGTGTATGATTTTAAATACAGTTTAAGTCTTACACAAATAGTTTTGTTTAAATCATAATTTAAATATTTTACAAATCCAAACATCACTCTAGAGACAAATGTAAATACCCTTACAACAGCTACAGGAATCCTTCTGATACACTGTTGCTGAAAATCAGTGTTTACTGAGAAACAGCTTAAATGGGAGTATATTGTTAACGTGTTTTAATTACTGTATGGTTGAGAGCACTGCAGCTGTAACTAACTAATTAACCAAAAAACACCCAAAACACCTCTTCATACATTCAGGGAGAGCTTTTCCCTCGCATCTATCTCCACAGGTTCCACAAAGTTCTTGGAATTGCTTGCATATACAAAAGAGCATAATTTGAAGGATTGAATCACTGCAGTTTTGATACTTGCTTAATGCCAGCCATGACCCAGCTTGGGTTAACCTATAGCCACCTTCTTCCCCATTCCCAAGATATACCAAGATATTTCCAAATTTGTGTAGTTGTCCACTGGTCATGATCCCACACTGAGTAAGAATCAGTTTGTGCAAAGGGGCTAAAAATACTCCCATTTCAAACATTTATCTGGCAAAAGGCTGGTCTCTTGGTATTGCTACCTTTACCTACTCTGCCATAAGACAGACACATCTCTGCTATAGAACTCTGAAGCTGCCATTTACTTGATCAGTCACAGGATCAAATTTCTATAGGAAATGGTAGAGAGTGATGTCCATTTTGTATTTATAGCAATTTACCAAACTCAATAATCTCTGTTCAGTTACAAAGATTTTTGAGTTTATTCTGTAAAACCCAGCTTCCCTTGAGGAACAATTTTGTGCTTTTTAACATAGAAACATAGAATGGTTTGGGTTGGAAGGGTTGAAAGATCATCTAATCCAAGCCCCCTGCAATAAGCAGGGGCACCTTCCACTAGATCATGTTGTTCAGAGCCCTGTCCAACCTGACCTTGAATGTTTCGAGGGATGGGGCATCTACCACCTCTCTGGGCAACCTGTTCCACTGTTTCACCACCCTCATCATAAAAAAATTCCTCCTTATATCTAGTCTGAATCTCCCCTCTTCTAGTTTAAAACCATTGCCCCTTGTGCTATCGCTACAGACCCTGCTAAAAAGTCTGTCCCAATCTTTCTTATAAGCCCCCTTCAAGTACTGGAAGGCTGCAGTAAGGTCTCCTCGGATCCTTCTCTCCTCCAGGCTAAACAACTCCAACTCAGTCTTTCCTCATAGGAGAGGCGTTCCATCCCTCTGATCATTTTTGTGGCCCTCCTCTGGACTCGCACCAACAGGTCCATGTCTTTCCTGTACTGGGGACTAAATAATTATGGAAAGCCTCCAATTCATTAAGGTACCTATGACTAGTTTGAGTGGAATTCATCCTGTATGTTTAAAATTATGTATTTGCTTATGAATCTTAACCATCCAAAGCTTTAAAAGGGAGCAATGATAGGGACGTTTTTTTCCTTTACCAGATCACAGTCACAGAGTATTCCAAGGAATTATTACACAGGCAGCAAAAAGTGGCACAATGCTGTATAAACTCAAACAGATTGTATGTAAGAACACAAAAAAGCAGGTCTAAAGAAGAGTCTGAGGAACCACTTCATAAAGACATAAAAATGAGTAAGTCCTTCTCTGAACATGAGGAACAGGATGCCTCTCAAAATCTGCAGGGCTGATTGATAATCAAACTTTAAAAGAAACGTTCAAAGAAGCCAAGTCCATAGCAGGAAAAAAACTACAGATTTTTTGCAGTCCACATTTCCAACAGTTTTTCATATCAAAATCCCTCTTCTTATGAGGAGGAGACCAGGACTATATAAGATTTAAGAGTTTTAAAAGGACTTGAAGTATGAAATAGCTTAACTGTCAATTACAGTGAGCAACAGTGAGCTTAGAATCACTTCAGTGCTGTAGGAATGGGAGACAGCAAATGTAACTACCATTTTCTCAAAGGTTTCTGGGAGGAAGCCATGTACCGTCCTACAGAATATCAGACATTTGATCATAACAGAGAACTTGCAGCCACATTGATATATATTATATTTTGTTAAAGAGTCAAGGAAGCTTTAATTATGGTAAATAAGGATCTATCAGAGCTCTCTGAAGGAGTCAGCAAGCCTGGGGACAGGGAAATCTGACTGACATAACTTACTTTGTTACCAAATTCTTTTGGCAAAGTCCTTCACCAATGCTCCTTAAAAAAAGGTAAACTGACATAGAATTAGAGGAAAGGTCCCTATATTGACATGACACAAAATAAAGAGTAGAATAAATTATCAGTTTTCTATGTCGGAGAATAGCAGTAGTGGAAATCTGATAGGGATGTCTGCTAACAGGCCGTGGTGTTCCAACACACTTGTGTGCAATCTGAAAAATCAAGCGAGGAGCAAGGTGACAAAGCTTGCCAACAGTATTAAGATATTCAGAGTAATAAAAAACAAAAGGCAACTATGGAGAGCTGAACAAGAACTTCATAAAGCTGAGTGCTGGGCTATAAAAAGGCAGATTGAAGTCCGAGTATTAAAAATTGAACATGACGAAACAACTGACAAGGATGATAAAAATAGGGAATAGCTTCCATACAAGGAACAACTCAAGATACTGGGATTCTCCAGACTAGCAAGGGAACAGTGGAAGGAAAAGAAGGAGAAAGGATGGCGATCTATAGAAACTGAGTGGCATGGATGGAGAAAGTGAATAGAAAACAACTCTCCACTGCCTCTTCCGTAAGAGCACTAAGGAGCAGGCAATGAAACCAGAAAGTAATTTAAAACAACAGGCTGATGAGCTGTAGAACTAAAAAAGGTTAACATGTTTTCCAAAAGTTTTAGAAGTGAATAGACAAATTCATGAAAGAAAGCTCCAACACAGGCTGCCCAAGACAAGATACCACCTCCTATTCAGCAAGTCCCCGAGACACAAGCTTCTGAAGTGTCTCCTTCTCTATACCTCTTCTGTTTCTGCACTCCTCCCCCAGCACTCAGTTTTGGTCCCCTGGGTAGAAGAACCTCTGGTCTGATCTGCTACGGCTGCTGTTACATTCTTATGCACAAGCCTCACTCTCCTCTTTTGTGTTGTTCCAGTGAGTGCTGCCTTTACCCAGTGTGTTTTCCACCAGACGAAATGGAAGGAGTACTCCAAGACTCCCAACAGTTGTCCCTTTAAGTGGCAAAAGCAGCATAAAATTGCTTCAGGTCCATTAAGCTACAGTGTTGTAGTTCTTCATCACAAACACTTAGTAATAACCAGGCTTTATCAAATACCTCTGCTTTTTAGTGCTCCTTGGTTTTATACAGTATTTTAATACAAGAATTATAGCTGAATAAAATTATGTTACATTAACAGACTGCAACGCGACTCAAAAATAAATGTTCTTACCCCTGGAATGACTACAGTCCCAACTCCATTTTTCAGTTTTGATCTACCTCTGCCACCTCTTCCTGAAAGACCTGCGCCACGTGGCCTCCGCTTCCCTGGGAATCCTGATCCACGGCCCTATTCAATATAAGATAACAATTTAAATGCAACCTGAAGTTCTTTTGTTATATGGGATTCAAACTTGTTCAATGCTTCTAGGGAAAAACATAAGTAAAAAAACACCCTATGATTTCAAGTGAATATGAACACACTAGGCCATAGTCATTAAGTCACCAGATAAATCATTGTGAAATATATTTAACTACTTACATGACATAACACGATCACCTTTATCACCAGTGAGAAAGCAGCCAAAACCAGAAATGTTTATATTCTGCTCAGGAGTAACTGTAAATATGGAAACGTATTTTTTTCCCCACAAAGTATGCAAAATAAATATCCTCTATTCTATGATTAATTTTTCTTTTCTTTTTAAACAGTCAGCTCAGACAGTCATGGGACTTCTGAATAGGGTCTGGACACTTGATTACTTGCAATCATAGATGCTTTCGTTACACTATCAATAATCAAGCAAACATTGGAATTTATTAGGACTCAATCCTGCTCCCAAAGAGAAGCCGGAGCTAGCTCCACCAAACTCTCTTAATTCAGCAGATACAGAGAGAGCTTTTTGTATTAATTATGTCAGTTACACTCAGATCAACACTTCTCATAATACAATGTTTTTCTTACAAAATAACGACTTATTTTTAGGCAGCTTCTTTTTCCCCCTTCCTTATTTTAAATGCAGACATACAACAGTTGCAGTCTTGTGTGCTCTGCAGTATTTACAGTATGTTCAACTACAATTAACTGTGGAAATGCAAGTATGTTTTTAATAATAATTACCTGATATTAATACTGTGGTTTAGTTTTAATTTCTTTTTTTTTTTTTTTTAAATTTCAAAATGAACTAAACACAAAGAGGATCCTTAATCCTCCTTAATATTTTTCCAGAGAGAAAAAGAACGTATTGACAATGTCCCTGAGCTCTGGCTGGTACATCAGACACCTTTACAACATGTTTCAGAGCCTCTAGTCTGTAAAAATGACAATAATTATGGTATACACTCAAATAAGCACCTTTTCTACTATGAAATAAGCACTGAGATTATTTATTGCATTTCAAATTTGTGAATAATCTCAGCTCCTAATACAGCCTGACTCCATCCACAAAGTATCTAGATACGGTGTCTGTATCCAAACGTTTGCTGGAAACTATTTTTAATACCAAGACAAAACATTTACTCAATAAAACAATGTTGACGGAACCACAAAGCTCCTTGGGGATGGCGTTGCCAACAGACATGAACAGTCTCTACTGACAGAGACAGGAGTTCCCTGGATGGAAAGCAGCACTATGGGCTCAATAATAGCAACACTATTTTTCAAATATGCCAACTCCTGTTTTAAAGAAGATATAGAAGTTTATGGTCATAATTAAAGGGAGAATCCAACCATCCCAATGTTAAAATTTGATTAACATCCATCTATTAATGGAAAGAAAAATCAAATTGACTTACTCTTACACAAAGAGGTAATGTAACACAACGCTATTTTAGGAAGTGAAAGGAAGGATGCTATTGATGGCTAAAGTATTTATATGTACTAAGGTGAAACAAAAAATGTTGTCCTCACATATATATGGAGTTAATACGTATGCACACACAGGACATACAAGCATCAATTTTTTAAGATGTAAACTCTTCTGGTATGTTTCTTATTTTGTCCCTTTCAGACAAGGTATCAGTATTGTTATTTTCACACAACTAGTAACAGGAATAAGCACATACTTGTATCAATGTTAATGCTGAATATTAAGCTGAAAACTAATGCTTGAAGCAGCAAAAGCTAAGCTAATGTCAAATTAAAATAAAATTAGCATGAGAGTTAAAGTGAGATGAAAATAAATCATTGGGAAGTTACAGCTATTTGTCAGAATTTCATCTTTTAGCTTTTTTGCCTTTATTTTAAAATCATAATTCCACTTAGTTTCTTCAGGTGTTTTTAATGGTAAACGTCACTGTGGATACAAGCTTTGCTCCATCTAATCAGATAGGAAAGTTGTTATTTATTCCCCCACAAGCTAAAAATGATGTCACTTTGAATCCACTCTGCAAGATTTCTCCACAGCAACAAATTCAAGCCACTCTTCAGAACTCTGCTCTTTTCCGTGCCTGGCTTACCTTACTGCCAGTCTTAAGGACATTTTCCTTCTCAGGTAATTTAATTTGACAGCTATGTAAAGCCAACCACAAAATGTGAGGTATTCAACACACACAAAAAATTGGTAATACAAGCTATTCTTTGCCATTGAAAATCAGGGCAATGTCATCATGCTGCACACTCTGGAAGGCATACATGTTTTAACCTGAAAGCCCCAGAGTTTCAGTAATTTTTAAAGGCCTTAAAGAGTAATAGAATGGAAGATTAATTCAGTTGTGAGTTACAGAATTTCATCACTAGTCTCTACAGCAGAAAGATAGCAACGGATACATGAAAATAAATTCAAATTATTTACCACTTTGATGCTCCAAATGGCACTGCCAGGAAGCTGTCTGGATTTAAAAATGTCCCGACCTTCTGAAATGTCTGGGGACCAGGAAGGTGGGCTGACTGTATTATTGGTACTCCAAGCCCCCTAGGATACGGCAGGTGAGAAAATAGATGTATAAAACTTCGCAACATAAAAAAAAAGAGAAAAAAAAAAAAAAGAAAAAAAGCAAGCAACAAAAAAAATCTGAAAAGCAAAGCACATGCAGGCATAGGCATTTCTACGTTAACTTAAGTAGTCAATTAGTTCACTGAGTGAGAAGAAGGTGGGAAATTTTTAGGTTCTCATTGAAACATACACTAAAACAAATATTAACCTCCAACTGATGGTTAAGTACAACAAAATGAGTTTTATAAACAAAGCATAATACAAATTGAAAGCAAGCAATCATAACAGCAACAAATATATCCCTAAATTTTATTGCATCAAATGAAGACAGTAGTTTGAGATGACAACATCCCCTTTTACACTTCAAATCACATTTTGAAAGAACAGATGGCCTTAGTTGACTTCTGAGTCTAAACTACTGACAACCACAGCAACAACTAGTTTGAGAAGTGTGTGAAACAAAAGGTATATAAATAAACCATTGGGAAAAAAAAAAAAAAGAAAAATAGCCATGGTAATTAACAGAGTATCTCTTGCCTCCAAGTTTGCCACAAATATACCATTATAAAATGCCACTACTAAATTTTTTTCACCCCAGTGTTTTCATGTTACACTGTGGTATCAAATTTTAATACGTTATTATATACATGTAATAATATACATCCATATGGTGTACCTACTAACTCTTTTTAACTAATTCATTATTATCCCTATTTATATAGTTCCCATCATGGTGAGATATTGTATAACTCTGTCACAAGAAATATGGCAAAACAAGAAGAAAATACTAAGATGAACAAGAGAAAAAAACCGCTGAAGTTCCTCATACACATTAAAATCTGTGGAAGACTTTCTCAAACCCCGAGTAAAGACTGCAGGAGATAGCCATTACAAATAACTTCATTCTAAATTTACACATTAGAATAGTTAAAGGATAATACGTTTTCCTAATTCTAAGTTTGTGAGAGTAAGAAATAACAAATACCAAGGTGAGAAGTAATATAGATGAAAAGTATAGGTTTACCTTCTCGAGAATGACACTCAGCAGTAGAATCGCACGGATGATACGGAATAACCTCATGCATACTAATAGGCCCAACTACTCACACATGCATAACTGCTCATATGGGCAAGCCCAAACACATTTACGCCTTCGAATACTGGTCTATACAATAATAAGCATTAAGAAAAACAAGGTAGCTTTGCAAAATGTGTTTTTTTTCTGAAATGAAATATTCTTCATGAAGAATGTGTGGGAAAGAGTTTCTTTGGAATTAACAACTCATCAAAACATATATTCATCTCTGACTGTAAATATGTATTTTGCTAACAGCTGCGCTGACTGAAAATAGGGCTACCCCTCAACTGATTTTAGGCCAGAAGGACTGTGGTCAAGACCTCCCTAATCCATGTGAAGCACAGCCAGGTTAGCTTAATCTGCCAATGAAAGTGAGTATGAGCCAACATCTTGCTTACCCTCGAGCAGATGACGAAAAGCTCGTATGACGCCATCGGCTTGCAGAGCTGGGTAGGCAGTAACCTATGGCTGCTCAGATAGCTCAGTATTTAAACTGGCAAAATAGATCCAAAAGAAAAAGTTTGGCAGTGACCTAAAAGCCCGATTATGCATAAAAGTTGCTTTTTAAAAATGCCAACATTGTCCAAGCAGTACAGCCTACAGTGTGGCCACAGTGGTGTTGAGCATAAATCTGCTTTCTAGGAGTTTAGTTATGCCTGCATGGGAAAGTGAATGTGGACAGTAAAGCACTTAAAAAAATAAAAAATTTACAATTCTGCCCACACAAGGTGGTAATTAGGTACATAACCTACAAACTGCTTAGTGCACAGAAAACTACCTGTGTGTTTTCAACTGTCCATCATTGTCTCCCCTCTGCCAAAGTGCTTCCAAAAAATACCCTAGCTGAACTGCTAGTGCCAGCAACTGCTCACCTGCACTTGGGTTAAAGTGAGTATGCTTGATTAAACAGCTTAAGTTCTAAGATTTTGCTATCGCAGTTTTTTGCTTGACTTCAGTTAGATGGTCATCATGCAGACAACTCAGCAGATGAAAAGGATCAACAACTTCTAACAAGGGAACAGTATTAAGCAGAAACCTGCACCTGTAAACCTAGAGATGGACGAGAGTCCCCATTCACATCCAAGACCCAAGGGCATACTATTCATGACATAACAGGGGCACAAGCGCACCAAGTCAGAAACAGAAGGAAAGCAAGCAAGCAAACTTCCACAGAAATGGAGGTTTGATACACCTACCCAAACACATTCCTGGGGTGACTCCGCTGAAACACACGTCACTATCTGTGCCGAACCACCCTGGGCTCCCTGCACGGTCAGCAACGAGAAACAGGTGCCTGGAGCGGGCAACTCACCGCACGGGATGGAAGGTGTCAGATTAGTCTCGCCCTACATGCCCCTAGCTCTCTCCAGTGATTCTAACAGGAACCTCGAGGTGACTACAGCAGATCTTCGAACATCTGCAGCTGGGTGAATCCCACTCCTCGAGCCCGCAGCAACTTCCACCAGGCAGAAATGGCAAGACTGAAGTCTGGTTTTGTTATATCAAGAGCACTGTAGTTTATGAATCACTTCCCCGTCAAAATCTCAAGTTTTTACTAAGCACTGTCACACTAGTTAGCAACTACATCGGCAGGTCCGTGGCAACAGGAAATTTACCTTTACTATGCTAGCCGTATTTTTAGTATCAAAGAACATTCCATTTCGGCAAGACAAAGTTAAAAATTTCATTGAATTTTAGTTACAGTTTCCCCATATTTCTAAAATTCATAATGCAGAGTAAGTAGCTGTTCTTGTAATATGGGAACTCAAAGAAAATCTGTATAGCAACACCAAGAAAATCTGTGTATTGTAGAAACAATCTTTGCATCAATCTATAAGGGAGGCAACATGCTGGCTGAGGGTCAAAATTCAAGATCTCAAACGTGCTGAAAATACTTATCAACAATTAAAACTACCTACTCTTATTTGGGACATCCAAAATTATTTTCCTTTTAAGAAGATACAGGTCTCCAGTCATTAAGTATATTCAAAAGATTAAAAAGCTAATAGAATATTAAATCTGAATATGAAATATTCAGTCTTGCAAAACAAAATGAATTGTATATGATTCACGAACCATATTGTTAAGAATTAAATTGGAAATTTAATCCAAGTTTTATTGTAGATCAGAAACATTTAAATTCTTGGTCAGATAAACTTAATTAAAAACACGCACTTCCACAATACTATGAACAAATGAATTACATCCAAGAGATTCATTAATTATATTTTGGCTTTTAATTAATGCCTATTACCACAGAGTACTGAAAAGAAAGTTCTATTCAGTTCATTTACATCAGAACCACGGCAATAATTATGTACTGTGACAGAAACAGGAAGTTCTAATTCTCCATCATATTCCTGAGTCCTCAAAATTGAACAACACAGCTGCAAGTAAATTATAACAAAAGGAAACCCAATGTCAGCAAGGGTCAGGAGATCTCACTAAATTACCACTGACTGTGTTTAGCTGCTTAATGCTTTATGAAATCTACTGCAATCGCAAACGCACAAAGCTGGATTTGCAATTTAATATTTAATGTAATTTTAGGGTTGTGAACAAAATTTAATGAGTTCAAAATATAGCTCCTCTCATTAAAAAAAAACCAAAACATAAAAGTCGTAACAATAACTAATCCTTGAAAAAGACTCTTTTTGATCTTCTTTCCCAACGTCTACCACTACAACAACATATTTAGTGGTACTATGTAACTGAAGACAAAAGAAAGCCATAATACCCAAGAAAGAACATACATCTGAACCCATCATGGTGCTCTGCATTTTTCAGTGTCATTTTAGAAAATCTCTTAAAACACCTAGAAATAGATAGTAAGCTGTATAATAGTGATCACCAATATCTTCATGACGAAAATTAAATACCTCTAATCATAGCATTTTCCATGGAACGCATTCTAAAATAGTACTTATGGAATAACAAAAACAGTAGAAGGTTATTATTTTCTATTCAATATTATTCTACAGATCACTCTCAACTCTTCGCCTACCAGTCTTACAATGCCACATGTTGTAATGCCCTCCATTTACTGACTTCATATTATGCTTTCCAGTACACAGTGCTGTAGCAAGAATAACTATATCAAATTTGTTCATTTCAGATACATAGAATATACCCAATACCATTTAAAGTATACCTCCCCAGAAAAAAATACCCATTTTCCTTGCGAAGATTTATTTCAAACTAGATATATGTCAGATTAGTCATTAATAAACTTACATGATAATTTCTTTTAAGACTATTACTTCAGAAAAAAGAAATATGAAAAAGATCAAAGAGAGGCCCTGTCCCTGGCATACCTTTGCAGTTTATAGGCAAGGGTAGAGAATCTGCATATTCCGTGGAGAAGACACTGCACAGACACAACTCTGTGGACAACACTGTAAGAATTTTACCACGCTGGCACCTACTAGTAAGTATCTCTGATCTGCAAACAACTAAATTTTGGATATATCTAAAAACCAATTTGGTTCCACTATGGAGTGGAATAACAGAAACAGAGAAGAGACAGCCCACGGACCAAAACCCATGGGAAGTCAGTGAGACTCTAAGCCTGCCAGACAGAGGGTCCTCTCCCTGGGCCTGATGCAGATTTGAAACTTACCTGTAGCTAAAAGTATGGATAATATGCTACCCTAACAAACACTGTTAGTAGAAGTGTAACTTACTGATAGGAGTTCTTATGCTGACACAGAAAAAACACATTCTCCGAAGCAGAATAAGCTTGAACCAGCCAAAGCAATTCTTATCAGTATAACTGTACCTACCTATTGATTTATACATAGCTCCCCTTTTGTTTAGAATATGGATTTTCTCCTGTTCCTTCTAACCAAAGTAGTGATGCCTGCAAAAGTCCTAGGGGATGTGGTGGGTTGACGCTGGCTGGAGGCCAGGTGCCCACCAAAGCCGCTCTATCACTCCTCCTCCTCAGCTGGACAGGGGAGAGAAAATATAATGAAAGGCTCGTGGGTCGAGATAAGGACAGGGAGAGATCACTCAACCAATTACCATCACAGGCAAAACAGACTCAACTTGGGGAAAATTAATTTATTGCCAATCAACCAGGGTAGGGTAATGAGAAATAAAACCAAATCTTACAACACCTTCCCGCCACCCCTCCCTTCTTCCCGGGCACAGCTTCACTTCCAGATTCTCTACCTACCCCCTCCAGCGGTGCAGGGGGATGGGGAATGGGGGTTACGATCAGTTCATCACACATTGTCTCTGCCGCTTCATCCGCCTTTTCAGGGGGAGGACTCCCCACTCTTCCCCTGCTCCAGCGTGGGGTCCCTCCCACGGGAGACAGTTCTCCATGAACTTCTCCAACGTGAGTCCTCCCCACGGGCTGCAGTTCTTCACGAACTGCTCCAGCATGGGTCCCTCCCATGGCGTGCAGTCCTTCAGGAGCACACTGCTCCAGTGTGGGTCCCCCACGGGGTCACAAGTCCTGCCAGAAAACCTGCTCCATGGACTTCCCACAGGGTCACAGCCTCCTTCAGGCACCCACCTGCTCTGGCCTGGGGTCCTCCTTGGGCTGCCGGTGGAGATCTGCTCCCCCGTGGACCTCCCTGGGCTGCAGGGGGACAGCCTGCCTCACCATGGTCTTCCCCACGGGCTGCAGGGGAATCTCTGCTCCGGCGCCTGGAGCACCTCCTCCCCTCCTTCTGCACTGACCTGGGGGTCCGCAGGGTTGTTTCTCTTACATGTTCTCGCTCCTCTCTGGCTGCAGTTTCTGTGCCCGCTGCAACTTTTTTCCCTTCTTAAATCTGTTATCCCAGAGGCGCTGCCACTATCGCCGATGGGCTCGGCCTTGGCCAGCGGCAGGTCCATCTCGGAGCCGGCTGGCCTTGGCTTTATCAGACATGGGGGAAGATTCTGGCAGCTTCTCACAGAAGCCACCTCTGTAACCCCCCGCTACCAGAACCTTGGCACGCAAACCCAATACATGGCATCCAGCCAGGGTCAACCCACCAGAGGGGGAGAGGGGTGGTGACGACAGCAACACTGATAGTGCAGCCCTGGAAGGAACTCATTAAGCCTTTTTAAACAGAATATTGTCTTCACGGTTTGTGAGATGGGTTTTAGTCCTTTCAAAACAGGAGTGATATAGTGGTGTTGCAGACACACCACTAAAGCCTCTTACAAATCCAAACTACTGAGATCCTATACAGGAAATCACTTCAGATTATACATAACTTTGTATTTAATAGCGAAACTGAGTAATTATTCAAATATATTTTATTAGCAATTCTATTAATAGATTTTTGAAGAAAGGGACAATCATTCATTCTATTGCCCAGCACAATACATTAAATTTAATGAAAAGAAATCAAAATCAGAAACTATTCCTTTACATGGACTCCCCTGACTCCAGTGAAGCATGTGTCTTATAAAATTGAGGAGCAATATATTCAGGATCCAGAGAATTTTTTTTCCCATTCTTCTTCCTATGAAGTTCCATAAATCCATTACAATTTTTTTTTTTTTTTTTTTTTTGAAACAGGAACAGGACATTTCAACAAGGTAAACTACATATTAGAAGATTTAAATCTTCTACAAGAAAGTGGAGAATACTGCCATCTGTGGAAATTGGCTAATGTTGGCTTGTCTTCAGGGTCCACAGAGTAATCAGACTCTTTATGAGGTATCTATTTTAAACCTGTACAGTCTTGGACAAGCAACTAGTTCTGCAATGACAGCTCCTTTGTGCAACAAAAGAAAGCAGCTGTGGAGCCAATGTTAGCTTCACCAAGTACAGGAGCCACAACCTCTTTAATCAATAAAAATAACCCAATCGTATTTGTGTAACTTTTCTCTCTTATTTCACTGCCCTCTAAGACATGTTCCTAAGAACTCATGCAGCTGCAAGGTAATAATTGTATCGCATAACCTAGGACGTGACACAAAGCGACACAAGAGCAGTATGTGTTATTGTTTAAACAGAAAGAAGCAGACCTCAAACCCATAAAATTAACCTGCTTTTGAGAAGGCAAAATTCCTCTTCAGTGACACCCAGAGAAGAACCACACATGACCTGGTTTATTCCAAACTGCTATTATCTGTAAGTTCATAGAAGTATTTTTGCCTCCAGAATTGTTTTCCCCACTTTTTACTTGTTTTGGATCAATGTAATCTCCTTCAGACAGACAAGCACTGAAAAACTGTGTTAGGTTAAAATATTTTAAATTAAGTTTATGTCCCTTCTTCAGCAATGGGGCCACACTTGGCATGAAACAACAGGTCTTAATTCTTTGTTCTTACACCTGGTGAAAACCTGCTTACTTGCCTTCAAACCTGCCCCAAAGGATTGTCATGTAACAGGAAACCAAACCAGACCCTGCACACATAAGCATCTGGAGAGCACTGCAAGTAGGCAAGAGAGAGCATTGCAAGGAAGATTACAGTTACAGCTGAGGCTTCCTTCTTTCACCAATTTGTGATTCAGTTTCTAAAATCATACATAATGAGTTGCTTATAAAGAAAGTCATACATAGGGCTACTGGCATAAATATAAAAAAAATGTAGCACTTTTTTCCTGAGAACTAGAACAAATATTAACAAAAAATCACTGTATGTAAAATGTGCTTTTTAAGATGACATAAATTGAGCAGAAATTGACAAAAACACAAGGTGTTCTTTAACAATCGAATATATAGAGAGGCTCCTGCTCCTATCCACAACTCTTAATTTGGAAAAGTACACAATTCTTTAAAAAAACGGAACATTTACAGCAAAAATAATAATTAAAAAAAACAAAACCAAACCAAAACAAAACCACAAAACCAAACCTAAACAAATTTCTGTGTGCAATTCAAAGGCTAAAACATTTAAACACATGCCTTACACATCATGGATTTGTCCAATTACATCTTGCTTAAAAGGAAAGCACCTACCCGTAACTGGACATTTCTAAATCTCTTATTTATATGCTACAGACCACGTTTCAGTCCCTCAGCAAAGGCCCAAAGTAGGGAGTTAACATGGCAAACTTAGAACACCAGAAATAATTTTGTCACTGTTTAAAGCATATACATATTTCTGCAAATATCATATGTAACTTACTGCACAGTGACCTAGAAAATCTAACTGAAGCAAAATAAACACAGAATTCCTAAACTCTGTGGAAGCAGAAGTAAGGTCTTAATAATAAAGCTGGGTTTAGAAAACATCTATTATATACAAGATTTTTCTCTTTTTTTCAAAAGATGCATTAGTTACAGGTACGAGACTTGTATCTTCATGTCCAACATGGAAAATGAGATGAACAGAAGTAAATACTGACTGATGAAGAGTCTGAAAAAGATCCCAAAGCCCAAATCCCTATCAAGTAGTTAAGCTGAATTTAGATTACTGGTCAGAAAAAGCGTTTATTTTTCACTAATCAAGTATCCGCAGGGTGTTCGTTTTATTTAAGTCCTTACTCAAGACAATTTTGCACTGATTTCCACGAGGTGCCGATCTGTGCTAAAACTAAATAATCAATGGAAAGCAAGAAAGCGTACCGGGACTTAAAACAAAGTATGCATGTGCTTTTCTTACCAGAAAATTACTATTCGCTTCACAGAAGTTCCAGCTTAATAGATGTTAAAGTGCAAGACAAAGATAACTGAAATCAAAAGAAACCTTCACACACTTCCAACATACAAGACAGATAATTAATTTTACAAGTAACTTGTCCAATTCTACAACAGGTACTGCCAAGCTGCTAAGTACTTTCTTATTTTAAAATACAATTTTCAAACTGTTGAACAGATTATATTGATTTAGCATCACAGCTAGGATTTTGTGTAACACCTGACTTACAAACTGTAATTCAACTCAGTTTTATTTGCATTACTCACACCACATATTAGGAGGTTAATGTCAATACTCTATTGTACGTAGAATATACAAATTGCTACTTTTACAGCTGATTTTTTTTGGTTTTTAAGATGTGTATCTATTCTGTTACAGGCATTTACAGTTGGCGTCAGCCTTCATGTTTTCCGGTTGTTAACTAATTTTATTACCAGTATCATGATGCTGGTTCCCATGCAGAGCAGGGGCAAATTGCACAGAAAAATATGTACAACTCTTACTGGAACACAACAGATGACAATTAACGGAAAACCTGAATTCATTTTAGACTGCCTAAGAATCCCACCCCTCTTCAATTTGCATAAGGTGAGAAAAGAAATTTAATTTTTAAGACAGAGTATTAGGAAAAATTATTTTTATACACACTTGTATATGAGGGTAACCCCCCACCCCCAGAGATAGTCTAAAAGCTTCCAAATTTAATTTCTTATGTTTGCTGCCTTTATTATATACTTTTAACCCTTTCAGAACACTATCTCATACCTCTTCTTAAGAATCAAGAATCTTGAACCCTTAGATAACACGTAAAAATGGAAAGAATTGTGCAATATATAAAAAGCTTTTTTAATGCTAAGTTCAGAAAAGCATGAAATCATCAACCTAGAAGTCCCAAAGACTAAAAATAAATTGTGATGAGAACCAAAATGAAACACTAGTTTGTCACACTGACATACTTTTTGTGTAGGATTTTGTAAACACAAAATAAATCCTACAAATTGATAAACTATTACCCCACAACTACACGACTCAAATAGGGAGCAAGATGTTGCAGAAGGTGACAGACTTAAGGATTCTTTTCACTTATCAAATTTAATCCTAGTCAAACCACAACGATTTGTATCAGACAGTGCTTACATGGCATTCACTAATGTAACAAAGCCATCAAATTATTTCCAACACCATTAAAAATGTCAATCAAGATAGTATCTGGTAGCATGACAGAAAGAGGAGTTGTTGCAGGTTTTTCTATAAAGCCAGTTTCAGAAATGGTAGCACACTCTGAAAGTACTAGCCAAAATAAATGCACGTATGAAAAAGATTAAGGGATAAGTTAAAAGGCACAACATTATATATATCTGCATTTGTAGCATATGTATTAAAAATATAACAAATTTTCTTTTATTTTGCTCTAAGCATGAGCCAGAAGAAACTTTAATTCTCACTAGAGAACCTTTATGATGTCTGATCTCTCAATTATTTAACAGGAAATTAGTTTTGGAAGAAATAAACTACACATTCACTTAGAAGAATAAATTCATACCACATCCTAAAAAAATAGGTGAATTTAATGCATTATACTGAAATTTGAACTATGCGCTTCATAAATGTATAATGAAATATTCTACATGCTTACCTGTCTTGATCTGGGTCTTCCAGGAGAAAACTTGCGTTTGGTGATGGCTGGTTTTCCCATGCCAATTTTTGGAGTGACTGATACATAAGTTGTTGGGAGAGCACTTCCAGCAGTGGAAGGCAATGCTGGGGGCTGACTGTGCTGTACATCTCGTGCAGAATGCAAGTCTAATGAAACATCTGGTGAGGAAGACACATTTGTCTTGTTTATATTAACTGATGGGGGAAGTGAAGGGTAAGTCTCAGCTGGTGATTTTATGGGTTTGTCTCCAACTGGTGAACTATTTGCAGCACCTTCATTTGCAGTAGAAGTTTCTACCTCTAGAAGAGCTGGTGTTTCTGACTTTTCATGGGTTTCTCCTTTTTCTACATCTTTTTGCACTTTTATTATTTCCAGTTGTTGTTCTACAGGGGTACAAATATCTCCTTTACTTTCAGTCTCCTGTATTTCTGGCGTCACAGTTACGGTCTCAGGTACTGAAGACAGAGACCGAGAGTCTACTGTGGATACTTCTGATACCTCCACACTACCTTGTGGTAGCTGTGTCTCTTCCACTTGTTTGTCTAACTCCTGCTGAATTACAGCTTGAACACCTTCCATCACGTCCATCATTTTCTCAGTCTGACTGTCACCAGATGCTGGTGTGTTTTTAGGAGACATTTCCATTTCAGCTGAATTAATTTCAACAGAAACTTCTGTTTCCAGTTGTGTGGTCTTTTCTTCTGGTGATACACCTGTAAGTACAACCATATTAAAGGCTCAGTGCGAAAAAGAAAAACTTACACAGGTGTTGTGGTCAACAAGTATACTTGGTATGCATCAAGTACACCAAGTATATATCACTTTAATTAAGTGAATTTAATACGTAGCTTAAAATATACTTCATAAATATCTTTCTTTGTGCCTATGTTTACAGTAGTCTATGTTTTTAGTTCATTGTTTTTCTTCCCTGGAAACACAGCAGAGTAAATCACAAGAAAGGAGATCCATGATTAATTTTTGAGGAATCTGAACACACATTTCCAGGTAGGCAGCTAAAAGTAGGTTCTCCTTTTTCATTTCTGTGTATTGAAAATGCATGCTAGCATAAATTAATGTATTTTAAGCAACTGTCCCAACACTTCCAAAAAGCAGAGAACTAAGAACAGGACAAGTACAAATAAAAAATATTTCCCTCCTAGTGCTCTTTCAGACTTTAGGAAATCACCCGAAATGAAAACAGTTGATGCTGTTTTTTAATTTCCCAATGTCTCATGGAATGCTTCCAAAAATATTTGTCTAGCCTTCCTTTGAACCAAATCAAGCACCTTTGATCCACAACTTTGTTCACCAACGAGTTCCAGAGTCTTGTATCCATTCCATGGAGAACCACATTCATTGCTCTGATTTTGGCTTCTCATATCTTCTTTTGATGGACCCTGATTCTCTTACAGGCTACTTACTTTCTATTACACTTGCACTCTTCTTAAATTCACACTGCTACAACCTCCTCAGCCAATACAGTTCAAAGCCTAGTATTTTATTATGAATGTGTCTTCACTGATCATTTTAAATCATGGCCCTTATACCACAGGCTGTGATGCATAACAGAGTGATCACAGCTAACCAGCAAGATGGTTTTTTTTGCTTTGCCTTTAAATGCAGGTTTCTTGTTTCCCCTTAGAGCAACCATCCTCCAACATTGGCTGGGAGTGGAAGGGACATACTGGAAAGTTCTTTTCCATTGATATCAGTCACTAACACATTTAGAGCACTTGACCCAGAAACCATTCTATTTGTATTTTTTTCTTTGGCTGGTACTTCATTTGTGACTGATAAGATATATTTATTCCCAGAACACAAATGATCAGCAACTGCAGCACACCCTGTCTAGATGACTCCATTTGTTTATTAAACAAATTATCTTTTATTTACAAAGGGAAAAAAGAATAAAAGAAATCCTTCACCAAAGATATTTGTGGAGTTACAACCATGACGCACATAAACTGGAAAGAAGTTCTACAGTGTGCCTCAAAACACACCAGGGGAAATTAATCCAATCCAATTATTTGCAGCTACAAACAAAAAAGCCTTGAAGAGAAAGTGTGAGTGACTGTATTTGAATAGCAACAAATAGTGTTTTTTACTATAAACCTCCAGTGTACTAAAGCATTTAACTGTATTTCAAGCTTTTGGAGAAAGCTAGTCCCACCAAAAAAGCAAAAAAACTTTCTCCTACACAAACACTCCAAAGACTATCTTTGCCTTCAATAAAATACTTCTTCAGCAAAAAAGTTAATACTCCTGCTTGAGAGTTCAAATAGTAGAACTGATGCAATTTGTCTCCTACTGCTTTCCAGGCACTTTTTCCTCTTAAATTTATGAAGTACCACAAACCTTACTGAATGGAAGAGGGTTCTGAAGGGTTCTGTGCTGCATTTTCCCAGACCGCAAAACTCTCTTACCGTCTGTGACACATCCAACAGCTGATTCTTGACCAGGGCCATCATCAGTAATGGGTTGTTCCTGAAATGTCGCATCCTCTCCACCACTTCCCATTTCCATTTCATTTGTACAAGCTTAAGGAGAGGCAAAGAAGTTATCAAAAATGATTATGATGTTTATTCTGTGACTTTGGCATCAGTAGTTGCTGTCACTGTTTGACCTTTTGGCTAAAGAGAATGATATTTAACAATATGATAGGAGTTAGGACAAACCAGGTCAATGAGAAGGTTAGGGAGACTATATAGTACTCTTGAAAGATTAAAAGCCTTTTTCTCATTAACACTGAAGCTGTTTTATACTTTTCAGACAGTGAAAAATGTCTGTAAAGCAATTATATACACCTAATTGTGAAAATTTAATTTACACAGTCACAGACTTTGCATTACCTGAGCAATACAAAAAAGTCTTTTCTCAAATTCCAGCCTGCTAAATTCAACAGAACTTGTAGCATGAAGGCTTCAAATTTTTATACAGATACTACAATGGCCACCTACTATCAGCGCTTGGAACACTGATTTTCAACATACCTGTTCAACAACATGAAAACTAAATTTTGCCACTTTAGAACGAGGATACCTTAATCTGCAAGTTCCTCCTCCTAAATAAAGGAATTTGGATGGAAAAAGTGCTACTGAGCGCTTCTTCGGCTGACAGTATCTATAATAGCTGACAGCTCTATAATAGAGCACAGAAACAAGAAATACTTATTTTTTTTCCTCATGTAAAAGCTTTTTCAGTTAAGGAAATTCATTAAAATGCACTAGACAAAGTAGGAGCAGGAAAAACAAAGTATATAGTACATGTAACCTCCAAAGGAACTGATCCTCCAACAGATGTTAGCACAAAAAAGTCAAACGAATATAGCTTTCTGTTCAGGAAAGTAAAGTTCAAAAAGCCAGGAACTATTAGGTGATGCTACTTTTAGCACCTAAAAACTGCTGTCAGACTCTGCCAACTTTAAAGTGGTATTTTAACTTTGAGGAAATAATCATTTAGATTGGCTCCAAATCTGATTTTAATGTACAAAAGTGCTCTCCTGGGTATAAAACACTGCATGACTGTACTGATGTAATAGCTCCAGATTACTCCTAGTAGTTGAGATGACAGTCCTGTTCTTCCTTGGGGAGAAGAGCATGCTTGTCAATGCTTCTACTAGCTAGAAATCCTAACAGAAGCATTACTTAAAAGTTGAGCCTTTCAAATAAACCTGTTACTTACTCAAAAGGCTTTTCAGCAGAAGATTGGGAGTTTTTCCAGCGCAAATTTTGGATATTACTTGGACATCTTCCTAACCGTTCTAAATACACTGCCTGAGAGTCCAACAGCCTAGATCTACTAACCTTTCAGAATGGAAGTGATCTTCAAAGGTTGAAGTTGCCACTTTTTCTAATTTGGAGCGTGTGTTCACTGACAGAGTTCTTCTGCTCACTTAACATACTTGTACCTACTGTCACTGCCCTTCCTCCAGGATCACCTTTGTCATCATTTCTTTACTGCTCACAGAAGGTACGCACTTACACATACAGGCTAACATCAAAGAGAATGACTTGTTTACACAAAACATCAGTTTGAACACACAAAAATTAAGAGTTTTGTTGTAGTCCAACACTTCCCCTTTCCAGTCAAAAATTGTCAGGCCTTTGAAAACACAGACACTTATGCAATAGAGCTATCAATTTCTTCTAACAGAAGATCAATGCACAAGCATTGCTGTTTAAGCATCAAAAATACACATGGCAGTGGTAGCGCAGTTAATCTGTTAGATTTCATGTTGCTTCCAAATTCAACCACAACTGTATTTCTCTTAGGAAATTCAGCCTGCATGGGATTACGTACTATCCAAGACAGCACATGGTGTGAAATACACAAAGGCATTCAGTTATGAGTTCATTACACAGGTCTTGTGGATGACCTGTAGAAGCAGAATATGAGTGGCTGGTTCACAAAAGACTTAGTGAGACAACTGCAGATATTTATATACGATGTTAGCATTTTGGAAATACAAAGATTGCGTTTGATTACCTGTTATACTGTCAGGTTGAGGAATGAGTTCAGAAGTGTCCATTACATCACATGACTGAGTCTGATCCCCTTCTCCTTGTTTACAAAGAGTGCAGATGTAGACTTTCAACTGAGACTCCAATTCACTACCTGGAGATCTGTCACATTCTATGTGAATCCACCTGGGGAGATTAATTTACTGTGACTATGATTTTAATAATAAAAATATAAAGTATCCCAGTAAAAGATCAGTTAAAAAATAGCACTGTTTTCCATCTCTATGGGGAAATAAGAAATTTCAGCCAATGCTTTATTACAGAGAATTTTAGAGAAATGAGCATGATACATCAGTATGTCAAGCAGTGAACCAATTTAAACATGAAGACCTAAACTGTCACTAAAGCCAACTGGACACCACTACATGTACAGCAATATCAAGATATTGCACAGCAAGATACAATAGCATTGAATATGAAACACAGTCTACATTCTTAAAAGGCTCCCAGTAGTGCTTTTTTTTTTTTTTTATTACTGGCATAGAAAACCACATAAAATTAAACAGAGAACACATACCTGAAAATTTAAAAAAACCCAGACCATTGCAAACAACAGCCTTTAAAAGTTAGGACAATGAGTCTTCTAGTCTGCTTACTCACAAAACACATGCAATGTAAGAAGCAGCAGCAGCACGTTTTTCTGTACACCTCAGGTAACTGCCAATTAATACTTACTTGCTAAGATTAAAATAAGACTAGCTACTCTTGTTCGCTGTATTTAGGGATGAAGGATCAAGATGTTGCACAACAAGATACTATAGCATTGTACATCAAACACAGTCTACACCCTTCACAGAAATGCATCAACATCATACAGTTCATCATAAGCTTTAGGCATTTTAGTACAATTTTACAAAAATTAGGATTCTTACCTTTTGCACATGTGACAATGCAACATATCTTTCTGGAAGTCTTGGAGGCACAGTTTTTCACAGAAAGGACAAGGTAAGTTGTCTTGCTGTTGGTAACAACTGTCACATACCAAACAATTATGGTGCCACTGACAACTTGTTCGTGTGCCACACTCAGCACATACTCTACAGTTCTAGAGATCACAAGAATTTAGTAGTTAATTATTGTATTTCACAATGTGATAGAACTGCCATTAACTGACATTTTCCTGTTTTGAATTAAATTAAATTAAATTTCCATCCTTGATAATACTAAGAAATTATTCAGGATCTGATAATAGAACACGAAGAGCCTGTACGACAGCAAGAAGAGTTTCCTTGCACTATTCCCTGACTTGAAAGGAGTATTTCTTACGAGATCAAACTTTTTTATTCATCTTATGACTGCCACAAACTGGCTATGAAATTACATACATCTCATACACAGGGACTTTCCTTGTTATGCTGAAATCGTGTTTTTATTATTACTTACACTTACTCACAAAGTTACTGATAAAACAACAAATTCAAGCTGCCCTCCTCAAATGCAAAGGAACCCTTGAGCTGCAAAACTGCTGTTCTGGTAAGCAAGAAGTAGTTGAATATTAAGAGCCTTCAAGTATAGATTGCATATACTATTGCATAGATTTTAGTTTACATTTTAGTTTACATGGGATCATGAGAGCCGCTGTCATTTAGTGAAGGTTATCCACTCCACCTGGATCCTACGCTTCTCTTTCCCCTGTGGGGGTTGACTCACTGTCCTACACAGGCTGCTTCATCCACAGCACTGACAGCTACCCTCACAGAGCAGCTGTAGAGCCACATGATTAAATACACATGGGATTCCTTCAGAAATTACAAGTTATGTTACACGGCAACAGCAGTCCGCAATACACCTAGAACAGCATAATGTGGGTAACAAAATTTGGGTCCCTATAATGACAAGGAATTATTCTGAAACCTTTCAACTTACTTTACATTTCCAACCATTTGTTGGTACAGCGTCCATAACTGGTTGTAGACAGAAAGTATGGTAGCCTTTGTCACATGTATCGCACACCAGCATCTTGTTGTCTTCCCCAGAATGTCTAAGAAAAGTAACAAGTGGTTAAAAAAATTATTTAAACAATCCATAACAAAAGATCTATTTAATGAAAAGTCTAAACAGGAAGACACATAGCTGAGCACATGAAAATACATGAATATCACTTACAAATAGCTCCAATGATAATGCCCTCAAATTCCTATTTAAGTATGAATGAAGATCACCACGCTTACTTTAACAACTGCTGAGCCTGTGCCACCATTCTAGAAATCGGCCCACTTTCATTTACACACGTGTAGGCAGATTTAATGGCCTTTCTGTACTGAAATCAGTTCAAAATCTGAAATATGTGATTTATTTCTTTCTGAAAAGAACATGAAATTGTACTTGTTCCTATAAACAGTCTGACTGTATGTTTTCCAAAGGAAAAAAACAAGCCATCACCTCTGACTACCAGAGCTCCTATAATGTCAACCAATATGACTGCAAGAGCAAAACAAGCATTAAGAGATTTCAATTTTCCTACAGTGATGTATTACAGAGCTCCACCACAAATTTCAGTGATAAAATAAATTTGCAGAGAATAAAACAATAGTTTGGTAATCTCTAAAGGCACTGTGTTCTGCCCTAGTTTAAATAAATTAATTCAATAAATAAGCATGCGACAAGATTTGCCTTGATAAAGCTTCACAATATATGGCATTACACATACTAGATACTACTTCATTACCTGGGAGACCTGATATTTTAAAAAACAATAAATGCTCTCTCTTTGCATGGAGGTATGTTTAAAATGCTATTCTTTAACACTGGCATAAAACTTCCATACTCCATAAAGTAATAGGTGTGAAAACATCACATTTTCTTCTACTTTTCCACTAGAGAGGTTTGTTAGCTAATACTGTAATTACCCAGTACAACATTTTTAGGGATATTTTTTAGAATGTGCTTCACTATTGCAACTTCATTGCTGGCATTTGCTATCAGCTGCGTGTGATCAGTTAACAATCTTCTTTAAGTGGGTGAATCTCAATGCTAGCAAATACTGAGTGTTCTGCTTGGAAAACAGCAAAGCACTGACTGATCAGGTACATGAGGCAGTAGTGAAGTGGCTTTTTTCCTTCATACTGTCTCAGCTGATCTGACTAAAGCTGAACAAAACTCTTATTTCTTTTCTAGTAAGCACTTTAAAAAAACAAAGCCAAGCAAGCAAAAGGACCCTGCAGCGCCCATCAGATTAAGTTATGTAAGAACAAGCATACAAGCGGTCAGAGTTTTCTAAGTGAACCCTTATGATATCGCAACAATTATGTTTCATTGTCTCAGTACTTGTCTGGTGTAACAATTCAATCATGGTCACTCATGTCACTTTTTTTCTTTGCTCAACTAAGCCATGTTTTTGTTTTCATAATGACTCATTAAGTGCCTCTGAAAGATATTATGAAATAGAAGAGAGGGCCTAATGCAGGGGACCTACCCAGTTTGTGGTACACGCACAGCTGAAATGTCAGCTGAGTAAGAGCACAGGTTCCCAGACTGTAAAGGCACTACAGTAAACTAATTTGTTAATTTGGTAAATTTGAGAAAAATCCTCCTGTATAAAAGGAGGAAAAAGTCAGAAGGTTTTGGTGCTCTCCAGAACCTGCCAAGATAATGGCAACTCTGGGGGTATAATCCACAGGAGTTTCAGCTTAGCTTTTTTAGAAGAAAATTCCCAACACAAGAGTTTGTTCAGCTACTTAATAGAGTATCACAACAGATGTATCTGGGCAAATAATCTAAGCTTTTTGGAAAAAAGAACAGTTAATATAATAGATGTTTTAAAATCACAGCACATAAATCTCACACTGTCCTCCTCCACGTCCTTTAAGTCCCACTTACTTGCAGTTCTGGCACACTTTGCAATCAGGACACTGCCAACCTGCTCTTTTTAAAGGTGTAACTTGTATGTCCAGGCACATCCCATGGTAGTGCTGGCCACAGGTAGTACAAAAAAGTTGATCTAAGAGGTCTCCAGGGCTGTCACACACTGCACAATTTGCTTCTTCCTTTGCTACAAAGAAATTATTTTTTAAATTATTATTTTGTTCAAAATTATGAACAATTCAATGAACCCAACGAAGCCAAGAAATTCTTTAGTAGTTCTTATGCATATACAACTTGATCATTCTATGAAATTCAAATTTAATTAATATACTTAATAACTACTCCTTTAATTTGGTTTTCTGATATACTCAACTAATCTTCTCGTAACAAAAGTACATTCATTTTAAACCTTACTAAAGTCTTACCAAAGGAAACAGTTTTATTCTCCTCAAGATAAAACTGAGAGCTTTAGGACCAACTCTCCTTTGGAACAGGTACAAAATAAAGCTCCTAACAGATCTAAACCTATTATTTAGCTGAAGTGTTTGCAATATGGTTGCCTAACTTGAGTTAGGACAAGTAAGCAAGCCTATCAATTTGAACTAAAACCTGACGGAAGACAAGTCTTATGAGTAAACCCTTCCCATGTTCTGTCATTAAAAAAAAGAAAAATACTAACTTTGCTGTGCACCACTGTCAGTCTTTAAAAACAGAGGAATATGAACTTCCATCTTTCTCATACCTGAACATACGTGAACTCTTGGGTACATGAACTTGGAAAACAGGTCTAAACAAATGCACTCTTAAGCTGATCCTGACACAGATAAGTTTCCATAAAACCTGGTACTAATTGTGTCATTTGAATACAGTGTACTTACATCTTTCAGGAGCCTGATCAATATGGTCTGGACAAAGGAGGGACAAGTTACTGAAATCCTGAAATGTGCCTGCTCCAGCAGCACAGGGGTAATGGTACATCTGGGTACATTTCTCTTCACAGCATTTGATAGTGGCTCCAAGGTGCTTACAATATGCACATCGCTGAAAAACAAACATAACAAATTGTTCAAAAACTATTTTTTTCTTGTCATTTTTCAGCTAGATCTGTTCCCCAGCTTCATTTAACAGACAAACAACTCGGCCAGTAGAAGAGAGTGAATGCTGAGGAGAAGGAAGCTAGTGGACTGTGTCTTTCAGTGGCACCCCCATATCTTTCCAACTTAAAATGTTTAAGGAAACCCACTCTAAATTCACCCCAATGGCCGAGATTCTTCTTGTCACAGAAAAACTTGAGCTATGCCGTCAGTAGAGGCTTGGAGACTTATTCTGAGTAATAAAGGCAGACCACACTATGCTGTCAATAGGTTATAACTAAAAACCACCTAGCTCTGTAAGTTGTAATGTAAAACTGTAGACACTGTAATCAAAAATGCAAATGGAAATGAAGTATCATGTTCTATTGAAAATCTTACTGACGTTATACAATTCTCTCTGGGATGATGATGCATTACATAACCTAGCACTTTCTTCTCATCTCTCCATTCAAGGCTACACAAATATCACCACGGAACTTTGAGAAGTCATAAATAAGCATGATTATTATTAGAGACCATAGTCACATTTGTAAAGAAATAATTTCTCAGAAAGAGCTACCCAATAACCTTCCAGTTCTCCAGTCAAGAGGGAACAGATTCTATCAGTCTGCTTGTAAAGTATCACCCACACCTTTCCGATTCAGTTAATCAGTCTTTTTTCTTTCTTGGATTCATTACAGTCCCTGAAGCACTGTAACATGCTTTTGTACTTTTTCACCAAGGCAACAATACTTTTCAAGGCTAGAGCACAGCACCGTAAGATGTGGAATAAACTTAAGAAAAAACAGGTCAGTAGCTCACAGGAAGGCATACATAACATACAGCAACAACTGAGCTTGGGGACTCTCATTTTTCGTAATAAAAATATAACACTAACACTGTCATGTTTGATTACTAGCTCAAGTGTCAAGTAACATCCAAATATGAACATAAACCAAATCAAAGAAAAGTTACATACGGCATCTCCTTAATTCTTAGAATATGGGCAATATTTATTACCATAATTCTTCTCTGTTTCAAAGCCTGGCATGAAATTAGGCATGAAATAGTGCTACTACAATTCTACAGATATCAAAACCAGCCCATACGAAAATACAAATCACAAAGCTGGCCGTGTTAACAGCTACATTGATATTCTTGAAACCAGATGAAATTAATGTCTTCAGCAAAATATCTGCCTGCACCACAACTCATGGACAAGAGAAAGAAAAAATATTAGTTTATGCTAAACACAACTGCAGTGTAAAAAGATAAAATGCTTCAGCACAGAAATTAAAACAGGTCACTAAGGACAGCTACTGCCACGTTTCTGTGCTACAATGCTAAGTCTACTCTTCAGAGCTGCAGGACATCTCACCTCTACCCATGTCTCTAACACCTACTAACAGTATGGAAAAGGTGTATTCTGTTACTTTACCAGCCAAAATGCAGAGAAGAGGAGGGGGGACAAGATAAGCAAACAATAACATGGAGTTCCTGAAGCAGGTAAAGAAGGTACTAAACGTAATGACAGTTAAGGACTGCCAACAAAGCCAAAGTCATGCAAGAAACTCATTTTAGGAAACAACACATTCAGTAAACACTTGCTGAGAATGCTGTAGAACGTAAATCCTGAACTTTGATGTGAAATCATGAAAATACAGCCCAAAGCCTCCACCTTCATGAACTGCAGCTGCACTTTAAACAGCATAAAACCCACTGCACTATTTTGTACTTGACACTCCTACAGCCAATTGAGATGCCCAGATTACAGCTAAGGCCCAACTCTTACAGACAGGCCACACATTTTTCAAAGGTATTACTCACTAAGAAACAGTAGGAATGGGAACCTGAGAGGAGCTAAGGTCCAAAACGTGTCTCTCAAGAAAGTATTCAACAGAGACTTTGTTGGAACCCATAATAAACCCTTAAGAATTATCTAATCAGGAAAGAAAATTATGAAGAACTTCAAGCACTCAAAGAATCCAACATTTACCAGAAGCTGGGAATAATGGATTAAACAGCAATGTAAATGGCGTTTTTAAACATCACATCTGTTTTTCAAAACCACTAATCAAAAATTATACATAACAAATGTAAAATCAGAATACACCTTTTCCCAAATGCTATATGACTAAATGATGAAATTATTAGAAATGAGCAAACTACAGGATTACTGCAAAGCCTTGAAAAATGCTGATGTTGATTTAAGGAACCACGTAAAGATGCTGGAAGAAAAATGGAAGCCCAAATTATGTTTAATTGAACCCTTTAAACCCATCTGCTAAACTGCACTGGCAATGAAAAGCATTTGGCAGCTAAGTAAAATACACACTTTAAAAACAATGTGGTATATATCATCTGAAGCAAATAAAAAGCACAGAATATCAACATTTGCTGAATTTATAAGAGAGATAAAGCAGTCTGAAGAAACAAATGCCCAAAGGGATTTTTCTGGCAACAGCTGTTGATGAGAAGGGTTACTTTTCCAGCAGTAGAAGCCAACACTTCTCTGAAACCAGGCCACATCCTATGACCCCAAAAAACAACTATGCAGCTATTATGACTAACTAACCTTCATGAAGAAAGTAAGGATATGAACACTGAAGTATATTAATTAAAAAAAAAATAAAAATCAAAAGCTCTGCTAAACAAATCCAAATACTACTTTACTACTCTATTGCTAAAATATGGCACCAGTACAGTAGGGGGTGGAAGTAAGGAATAAATCACATTGCCAGTAAAATGCCAAGTCTCTTTACCACACTGTATGAGGACAGTAACAGAGACGGAGACAGTACGGAGTCTTCAATTTCATTAGCACGGGCAGAAAATAAGGCGTTATGTGAAGGGGGTGGAAGCTGAATCTGAGTATTCAAAGGGTAGGTATAGGAAAATGGCAAGCTGTCAAAGCAAGCCGAACACTGTTTTGTTCATGGGTCACGTAATTTTACAGTCCTGTTCTACAGAAAAAAAACTTTACAAGGCGTCAGAAAACTAGAGAGATAGTTCATTACTTATTCACAGTACATTCAACAAAATAAACGTCACTAAAGCAGTGTCAGCAGACTATTTTCCTACTCAAAAAGTCCTTCATTGGTTACCGACTGTTTTCTTCAGCAAGCTCCTAGTACACTCACCCATGACAAGAAAGCTCTGAACACATCCATACTTCTGCTACTTCTTACTATCGTAATTTTCATGATTTAAAACTGTCCACACCTCCTTCTACTTGGTCTTTTTCACCTTTTTCATCCGATTTTTTTCATACAGACAGAAAAGCATCTCATTGTTAAAAGCAAATAGCTATACGTTCTTTCAAATTTCATTTTGAAATTCCCTTTATTCACTAATCCCATTGGATCAAATATAACACTGTTATACAAATACAGTGAAAGATGAAGAACTACGTGAATTAACAGAAAACGTAAGAAAACCTGATCAATCACTTTCTCTTCTAGTTGTATGGGAGTACATCCTCTGTGCCCTTAGCATTACTTCATAGTACTACTGTCTCAGCAACTGGACAAGTAGCAACCCTTCAGAGGCAGACATTAAAGAAGGGCTGAAATAGGGACTTTGAATAAATACTTAGTTGCAACCTGATCAGTGCAGTAAAGTTAAATGTTAGGTATTGCAAAATGTTTTTTAAGCAAAATGACAAAAGGTTTTCACTGATTATGAACTTACTTAGCTTTAAAGAGGTCAGCCAACAAACCCTATGATAACAAAAAGTAATTTTAATTTTATGATAGTGTAACCAAAAATGCACACAAGCCATCTGTCCTTAGTTAAACAATTTAATGTATTACTGGTAAGAACAAATTTCAGACTGTTTAGCTACTGAAAACTGCTACCATACAAACCTATAACTAAGGAGAACTGGACCTTAACATCCTGTCATTAACGAGACTGCAAAGAAACTTTAGTATAAACAGTGACTAATGAAATATGTTTTCTGGTAGTTCTCATAATTTTCATTGATTGCTCCATCATCTAGAAAAAGCTTTATATTGCTTATAGACACTAATCACCATTACCACCTCTAATGTCAAATACACTGTTTTAAGTACCATAAAGCATTTAAGAGCACAATGCAGTAAGGTGGCAACATAAAAAGAATTAATGGCTTTCAACTGAACTACTGATTAGAAAAGGTACTAAGTAACATGCATTTTCAGGAGTACTGGAAATTTTTTAAGTACTTCTGATTTTTTAATTTTGTATTAAGCAATCAATTAATTTTGTATTACTTTATAACAAGCAAGTCAATCAGACATCAGTTATTTTTGTTCCTCAATCCTTAACACATACAAAAATTGAAGAAATTAAAATGCCAATTTCTCTAACAATAATTTAAAACTATAATGTTCTTAACAGAGACAGCATGTATTAAAACTTCACTACAGTGTATCCTTCATGCTCTGAGTACTCTGAAGTAACCTTAAAAAAAAAAAATTTAAAAATCACAATTGTAGAAACAAACTATCAAGTTTTGCTTCTAAAACTGTATCAAAAAACATGGACAACCAGAAGAGATGCAATTTGGCCAAGCTCAACACATGACTGAGAAAGACTGTCTTCTAATGCAGAATTCTTGACTAGATACTCCTAGGTACTAGATACTGTCTGTAACCTGCCCAGTTATCTATACAGAAATAAGGAACAAAGGTAAGAAGATACAAATGTTAATAACTAACACCACTACCAGTGACTCAATACACGTAATCAAGGCAGAAAGCGAAAGTCCCTTCAAGTGTGGAGATTTCAGGCTCTCTACAAGTCTCAACTTTGTTCCTCCTTCCCACCAGTTGCCTCCTTTTCTCACCTTTATAAAAAATTACATTAAATAAATGGTGTTGATATCAAGGCATCTAAAGATTGGGACAACAAAGCATTCATGTTTTGCAGGAGTGTTTTTCGTAACAGTTGTGATAGGTTAATAACCTGTAAGAAGCAAGCTTGCTAAGGGAGATAGAATTTTTTATTTGAAACCTGAAATAGGCAGAGGAAAACATGCAAACCTTATGGTGCACAAATCCTTCCTCATATTATCTGAAATGTTCCCAAACCCTTGTCTGTTCAGAAGCTCCACAGAACGGTTTGTGTGCCTCGAAGCTGTATTCTCCTCATCATTTATATAAGCTAGTGGAATAACTGCATGCATATGATTTCCTCCACAGACTCTGCCTTTGCTGCTTTTTTCACACTTTGATGAGGAAAAGCATTTTTTTTATTCACCTTCTCACTTTCTACCAGATTTAGGATAATGTAAATGTTTTGAGTGAGTCTAAGCTTTCTCACAGCTAACAAACAACTATTCCCTTAATTCTCATCTAATATCCACCGTGACAGAAGGGCACACACGAGCATGTTGTTTAGTTAGCATGTCAACAATGAGAACGTCAATAATGTTTAATGTAATTTAAATTGTGATTATTAGGCTTCAGCATCAGCAACTTCAGGACAAACAAGGCAAGAACAGAAATCGTCAGCTTTGGTTTAAGACTGCTTTTTGGCAGGCTCAGAAAACAGACTATTGTGCCAGTTCCATTTGATTCATGCTGGGAAGGTCTTAAGAAGTACATGTAGACATTTCTTTTTGTTGGCAGAGCACAGTCTGAGCCACAAATTGTTGGAGGCTTATAAAAAAAAAATAATTGGGGAAACATTGCTACATGCTTGTTGTTTAGTGATCTTCTCTAGGCATCTGTTACTGGTCACTGTGGAAGATACTGGGATGAAGTCAACTTTCTGTCTAATCCAGCACAGCTTCTATGTTCCTAAATCACATATAAGGATTCTGAAGTGGTTTAAGCATTCTATAGGCTGTCTATGCTACAGATTCTCTGTAGCTACAGCTAGGCTGGCATAATTACATCTGCAAAGCCATTTAATAGAAACTCAGTGAAAGGAAAATTTACTGCTGGTACAGTCACACTGTACTTCCAAACGACCCAAGGCTTGTGACAAGGACATTCAAACTTCAGGCTCTAAATTTTGTGTCTATATATGAGCCAAGTGTTTAAGCTCCCATTACACTTAGCAGAGACTTAGTCATTTTATGGAATTTACTTCATCGCAATTCAGTTGACCAAACAGTGGGTGTCCATTTTCAGGCTCCATTGACAATACCGTCCAGATCTCCATTGCTTATAATTGGAATTTAAACACAGCTCATAGGTAGACACGTCCACAGGGAGGTCTAAATTTAGATGACAGTCTTGAGCTGAAGCCTGCCTAAAACATGTTGCCAGAAGTTCTCTATTGGTAACACAGCTAAGTCCACACCAAAGGTATTGTCAGCGTGGCACTATCAGTGAAGGGATATGAATGGGTACTACTTACAAAGATTCACATATAAATTCTGTTCGATTCATGTAAGTTTTCTGAATGATAAAAAGTTGGGCTAAAGCTTCACATAACACATGCCTAAATTCTCTTAAATACTTTCGGAACACTTAGTCAAAACTTCCCAGCCATTTCTGAGAAAAGTCAGTAAGAAAAACATTCTGCTCATCTTAAATATAACCTCACTCACAGGCCTTGCAATTTGGCAGGAATTTTAGTGTGGGGGATGCAACTTTTGCCCTTACCCTGCAGATCTATGCAGATGTGACCAAGCTTGGGAAAACTATTTTTTTTAAATGTAAAACACTTCCAAAAGTTTGTCAGTGAAAAATCACAGAAAAATCTACTCTCATTGATCATGACCGATCCTCTCCAATTTCTAGCACTGATTGGACTACATGTACCTCCTGCAAAGATTGCTTCAGTCTGACAAAGATTAGAGAGAGGAAGTCTGTAATAAATACTCTAAGCCTAAGCACAATAAGCCACTGGAATGGAAAGCAGACATCCCCAAGGCTCTTGGTAACTACTGTCACTTAAATCGTCTGGGGAATGAAAGTATCCAGTACACCAGCAGACGGACAAGTATGGGTCAAAGAGACAAAAGGGACAAACTACACTGTGTGAATGAGTCTGATGAGACTGGGAGGAGAAACCATGGATGGAGATGAAAGCTGAGAAGGGGCAGGGATGAGACTTCAAGGGCCAGTTAACTAAAACTGGGCACTAAAATTGGATGAAGAGCTGAGGGAACTGATGTGCTAAGACAGAAGAAATGGTGAAGGGACAAATCTCAAAAGGAACCCAGGGAAAGGGAATAGAAACGTTAAGGAGAGGGGATACAGGAGGAACAAGGAAGAGTGGAAGCGTCTGAAAAATCAACTTGAACAAAAATTCACAAGTCTGAGGCAACTGCAATTGGATGACGACTGCAAGAAGGAAAAGTACGCTGTCCTCTGACTCCAAGTGCTACGCAGCTATTGCTTTGCCAGCTCAAATAGCAGAGGTCTGTATGTAGCCATAAAGGTTTTAAACACGCAGTTTTCCTTTTTTTCCCTAATGCAAGGAAATTATATAGTCAGACAATTACAAGGCTACACACACCCACAGAGACACAGATAAAGGAACGGACACACATATGCACAACTATAACTATGTATGTACATTAAAACACAAAGAAGATTGTACACCAAACATGGATTTAGTGCATAAAATAGACCTCTTAAAAGGAGTCTCTGCATTAAAGAAACCTGTTACTTGTAGGCCTGTGCTTAGTTTGGGGAGGGGAAAAATGTATGTATTGAAAAAAGTTGTGGACTTCTTGTGAGAGAAAAAAAAAAAATATCACTTAGTTATAGCAACTGAATGATGACCTGCAAAACAGTCCTAGTTTCACTTCTTTCATAGAGCTCCTTTATGATACTGGGCAGGGCACTAAGTAAAATTTTTCTTAAGGTTTTTTTAGTCCTTAACCTTACTGTTAAAAGCTTGGGGTTTTTTTTGCCCTAAAAATAGTCTTGATTTCTACACAGATTGTGCACTCACAACTCCAACAGAGTGAAGAAAGAACTGCAATATCAGCGCAACTTTTTAAGTAAGTCTGAGTATTTTTGAAACTCTTCCAATCTGCCATCCAAATGAGCAGGTATTTTAAAGTAAAAAAACAAAAAAGAAAAAAAGAAAAAATTCAACTTCTCTTGGGGAAAATGGAGCCTAAGATGCATAAAAAAGCCACATAGATCTGCTATTTTGAAAAATTTATAGACAAGTTATTCACATGTTTATTATAGTAGAAACATCATAGAAAAACTCATGCGGAAATGAGTAATTCTTTCCTTTCAGCAGTATTTGAATAGTCTACATACCTACACATTGAACAAGGATGAAAAAATGTAACATTGAAGAGGTTTGCACTGACAGCAATGTCCATTCTATGGACTGAACTGGGCACTAAGCTGTTCTGCATGTGATCATACAATTAAAGACTGCATAATCAGGCATACACACAAAGGATATTAATTGTGTGCAAAGGTTATTAATTGTGCGCAGACAACCTGTCTTCTGGCATGCCCTAACTTTGTGTGCTTGATTTTATAGTCTTAATAATGCATTCTTTTAACAAAGATTTTGTAGATATATTAACTCAGTTTAACAGAAAGTTAAAGTCAGCAAAAGTCACTACATACACTCAATGATACACCTAATTTACAAGGTAATAGTAGGGATGGCATGACAAGGAACTCTGGATTATGTACAGACATAAAAAAATACAAGAATTTCCTGCTTTTAATACCTTCCTCATTAGTGAGCACCTCCTTAGTATTCCTTCCCCACTGACTGCAATCAGTACCTTATTGTTCATAATTCTTATTTCCTTGGCTGTTCCTAAATTGCACTCTCCAAATGGCACAGAGTCATCGTAAACAAAATCCTACATCTTCAGTTCACTAATTTTTGTAAATTGAGCTCAAATAAAGCAATTAGATGGCATACTTTGAAACTACCAGCTTGAAACATTAATATAATTTCTTTTCTAATAAAAGCTTCACATGCTTTATCTGGCTGGGGCTTTTAGGTTTTTTTTCAATTTGACTAAATTAGTCATTTACACATATTTCTCCCATTCCTCCTCCCAAAACATGGTATCCCCAAACATTACGTAATCCTTTTTTAAATTCACTAGCTACTGAAATAAACAAATAAGCCCCTTATCTTTCCATCTTATTCCATCACTGACATTCCTTGGGCAAGCATCATGAAGTGTGACATCTTGACCTAGAATTTTAAATCCTGAAATTGCTGGTCAAATATTTAGCAGGTAATTCAATTGTTGTTCTGGGGTTCAGGGAGGGGAGGATAAGAAGGGGCTGTTTGTTTCGTTTTGCGGCATGCTGCCTCAGTAGCTTGTGAAGAAAAAAGCTGCCAAATTTTGTAATGAATTCCACAGAACATTAAGTCTGATGCTTAGCAGAAGCCATAACTGTTAAGTAAATGATATCCTTTTGATGAATACCCTTATTTGAAAACAACATTGATTCTTCTAACCCTTTAGCAGTGTCCCAAAACAGATGTGCTCAACTGCAAATTCTGTTTGCTTTCAGGTTTACGAAGTGTGATGACATTTTTACAATCATGCATGAGCCCTTTTACCCAGGAGTAAAATAAAACACAATAATTCTTCACCATCTGTTTGTTAATTTTGCATTCATTTAACTTTGCATTTTAAACTAATAATCATTTTCTTATAACATAGTTTGTTCCATTGGTAGAAATTACAGCTGTTCAATTAAAAAAAGAATGGTTTATAACAGTATACAGTCTTCCTCTAAATACTTCCATTGCTCTTAATTATACAGATATTAGTGCCATCAAATGGAAAAAACTGCCAGGAAATAGTGTTATGCTTTATATGTCACAGATTCCCTTAGTAAATGTACATATTTACTTCTGTTCTGGCACCAATTCCCACCTGGTCTCTTTTACATTAAAATTCCTTTTCTCCACTACAAGATTCTGTGTAGTTTTTCATGTTGCTATGTATAACAGGCTTCTCACACTCCTGAAGGAGTATGGCACAGTTAGACAAAGCTTCTGTTTCATATGTAGCAAACAGAAAATACGTCAAACAAAGCACACTCCTATTTCTTCGTAATGCTTTTCCTTAATCTCTAATGACAGGCAAAGGAGGTTTTGCTATTTTTATTCTTACCTGGTTACCGCTAAACTAGGACTAGAATAATGTCCTAAAAGCTCTTTCTCACAATGTTTACAATAAAATGGGGAAATCCCATTCCTTTTTCTAAAGTAAAACTGTATTGAAATAACATGAATAATGCATCAGAACTAGGGAAGGGGAAATAATTTGGTTCAACAAAAGACATGGGCCTGGAGAAAGAGCACAAGCCAGCCTGAGATTCTGAGAGTTGTATTTTCGATTCCGTGTTACACTATGGACAGCGCATTTCCCTGCTGCTCCACACAGACCAGGCTGTAAATCCACAGCAAAGTTACAAGCCCTAAACATAGACTGTCCACACTAACACAGTGGGAAGTCTGCTTCACTGTGGTTCCTAGGCTTAATAATCATAATCATCTACAAATAAACTCTTCAACAGACACAGGCTGCTCAGCTAATTCATGTGAGTGGTCCAGTAGTATTAAGAGAGACTGTTCAGATGGCTAAAACAATCAAGATTCAATCACTGTTTTCTAAAACCAATTTTTTCTGATGGCATGGAAATCTTAGCATCAGATGATCATCCTAATTCTGTGGTAGTGTTAAGATAACAATGCTGTCACAGTGCTAGGATGCATACTTTACTAGAAACACCCATAAGGCAAGAGATGGTTTACCACAAAATGGATTTATTTCAATTAAAGGAGTTCAGCAAAGGCTGAAAAACACTGAACTGGTGCATAAGGCTGTAACAGTGCACACGCCTACAGAAATGAACTTCCAGAACTACCAAATAACAACAGGCTCACATAAAATTAAGAGTGGAAGTACAACCATACCCTACTGTGACGCTCAGCTTCTAGTCTTACCAGAACCTTGAGTATTCTGACCTTTTAGTTTCTCAGATGAGTGAGCACTGCTGCCAGGTCCGACCTTTACTGGGGGATTTATCCATCACAATATTTTATGTCTGACAGAAAGCAAACATTCTGGAAGTGCCCAAGGCACATTCTGATGTGATGGATGCAGAACGGTAACAGTCTTCCCAACAATTCACCATCTATTTCAAGTTACTCTCATTAAAAACGCTCACCTGATATGACATTTGGAAAACGTGAAACTCTTACCTATTTAACGTATCAAATCCATTTGCATTTTGGAAGATCAGCATTTTCCTTACAAAGCTCAAAGAATGGTGATAGCAACTGAACTGTCTTCTCGTATTATTTCTCTAAAAGTCTCTATTCGCCTTTAAAGGTTTATGATTTGTCAACACATCTCCCTGGAAGTACCATACAAATAACACCTAATAAAGCCATAACAACCTGCAATAATTGGAAGGAAAAAAATATACCAGTATTTGCTTGGATATTTGACAGGAGTTTTAGATCCAGATTCACTACTTACTCTGCAGAATCTGCCACTCTTCCCAGTTCTTTACAAGGCAACGTCATACAGAAGCAGAGTGGGGGAAAATTTTTTAAACAGAAGGAAATGTTACTTTATGAATTAAAAATTGGAAGGGAGAAGGCTAGATGTGGAAATACCTGCAGTGTTATTAAAAAAAAAACCAACTGTCTAGATTGCAGATTGAAAACATGTATTCTCACTGTATCTGAAGAGAGACCATATCACAGCAATACATGTAGGGTGTACCAAGTTTTTCCAACGTTAGATGCTCCAGGAGGCAAATAGTTTTTTATTTATTTCATGACAGCTACTTTTCCCCCCAAATGTACTGAACAGGAACATGACATCTTTGAAGGAATACATTAATATCACTGAAGAAAAAACACACTGGTAAAAAAAGCTTAAGCTGATTTGAGAACATGCCACTTCATCAGTTCTTCAATTAATATTATTTAATTGGATTCTTATTATTTAATATTAATCATGACTATGACTCATGGAACACCTACAAGTTCATTAGTGGCAGCAGACCTATCATTGTCTGCCTGCATTTTATTCCCAGGTCAGATCTGCAGAATGGAGAGGACAATTATGTAAAAGAAAATAAACAATATTAATTCTTTCTCATAAAGAGATGACTATCAATAGTAGCCTAGATCATTAGAAAAAAGAGCTTTAATGCAAGTAATGTCTGTCCTTATCACTGAGTCTTTTATGCACTTGCACATAAAGGGCAGTTGGTCCACATTTGTGAAGATTATCTCTCATGCGTGATTTGTTCCATGTTATTAAAAAAACACTCAAGGACACCTGCATTAATGGCACGACTTCATACTGATGCCTGCAATATTTATGCTCAATCTGCAACTCTGGGACAGAACTTACACTAATGGAAGTCAATAACAAAATCTTTAGGGAGTTCAAAACTATTTTTTGCTAATGGTTTGATTTTCAAGCTGCTGAGTAGACCAATCTCAAGAAGCAGTTCTTGGGCTGCTGCTTAAAAGCAAACTGATGCCAACAGACTAATATGAGTACTCCTGAGTTTTAAATTAAAATGTTTGTATGATTTTTTGAGGATGGGTGAAAACCCCAAATGAAAACCCATAATATAATTTATATTAGCAGGAAAAATATTACTCAGACTCTTTTGATTGGAGTAATCAAAACCACTTTATAATTCTAATTTTATTAAAGAGTCTGAACTTCAAAGTTTTTGTTAAAAAAAAAAAAAAAAGCATGTAACCCACCATCCATGAAAAATTTAAAAGACATTAGTAAATAAAATACTATTTAAAAGGGAAACTGCTACAAAACCAAGATAAGTCAATTGTCTAACACTAACCAAACAATGCTACAGCTCAAAAAATATACCTATAACTTGTCCCATAGGGGTATTTTTTCCTTTTATTTTATTTTTATGTGCTATCTATTAAAGAGTAAGCTTCTGAAGGCAAGGAAGATGCCTTTTTATTTCTATAATGCTCAAAGCATAATGAGAACCCGTCCTTGACTAAAACTAACCAATATTAACTACAAAAGACTGATTAATCTTTTTTCATAAATGTAGCCACCACACAAAGGCAAAATTAGACCCTTAAGCACTAACATTAAAAAAAAGCAACAGATCAATCCACATTAGCTATGGAAAAGACTGAATATAAAATATTTAAATACGAACCAGCCACGAGTGAGGCGGCAGTAAGGTAGGAAAATGAGGGTTGCATTCAAATACCTACAGAAGTGAGGAGATAAGTGGTACTCCTACACTTCCTTGTGTAAGTTTCTATGGGCTTACTGTTGACATGCTTGTTAAGAGATGGGTATGGTTTCCTGCCTTTTTTTTAATATATACAGACCTCCAGTCTTCTTACCTGCTGAAATTGGGATAATAATTTAAATAAATTTGTAAATATTTTCATAGATTTTTAAAAGAACATTTTGTTATTTACTTGTCCCACATTTAAAATTTGGGGGCATTCTATTGTCATTTTCTTTCTTTTGTAGACCTTGAAGGACTATGCTACTGCTGCTGAGCATAGAAAGACAGGAGAAAGGGGGGGCCCAAAGCATCCGTATTCTCATGTTCTACGACAAAACACCAAAACAGGTCAGTCCCACCAGCAAACTGAAGCGCTAGCTGAGGAAGAAGGTACAATCTTGGTTTAAGAGACAGTGCAATTTTCCTTTAGTGGGCTTTCATTGCCCTTCAGAGATTGGGTTCTCCCTGTTTTTAACACATAAGCCCCCAAAATAACTTAGTATAGATAGATTATAAAACCTTGAAATGAAATGCCCAGCAACAGAGTGCCACCTCAACGTGAACTAGTATGTCCCTGCCTTAATGCTCAGAGTAACATTTAAGAAAGGGGGGAGGTGGGGGGAAGAAAAAAGAAAATAGAGAATTTCTTTGGGCGTATTATGAAAAGTGTTTTCTACTCAAGTCATGCAAAAAGGAAGAAAAGGTCTTTGTGAAATACACTTCACCAGTTTGGAACACACACTAAACAATTTCACTTCAGAGCTTTCAGTAAATTATTTCACTGAATGTTACTGAATAAAGGAAACCTGCACTGGAAATTCCTTCAGGAACATAGGCCCTTTCATGTTTCTCAGCTAGGCTTTTCGGCTTTCATTTCTGGGCTATTGCTGCTTCCCTCTCAGTCTCTCTCTGTGGCCCTAGTCCACTCTGTCTGTTTCCTACACCTCACAGACTGCCCTTAGCATCTGCAATGCCGATTGCCTATTCAGCATCAAAACCCTCTCAGAAATGTCTTTGTAGCAACAATTTCTCTCCCCTGATTCTAGTACCCACCTATTTGACATCTAGAGTTCAAGAAAGGTGCATTTTTCAAAGCATTCTTCTTGAAAAAACCCACAGACTGAAAACTCTTAAGGCTGACTCTGCTCTCCGACTTCAGTGCCAAGGGAGCGCTTACAGGGTGAGCTCCCACAGAACAGCCTCCTGGCACCACTGCAGTGGGAGAGAAAAAGGAATGGGTGAGGCTGAAAAATCAAACACTCTACTTTAGATGAAGCTGTATGAACCATCTTAGGGAAAGATGTCTTATGCTGCCTAAGTAATCCAAGTCTTTTCCCTCCTCATTTGCTACTGTGTTCCACAAACGCAGTTATTACGGGAAGATAATTTTTCTAGAAATGACATTGTGCTTCTGTTCGGGTCTGCAAAATTGCAGGGGGAACTGGGCAATGAAGTCAGAGAAATTGTATTAATGCACTGGAAAAAACTGACAGTTTACACAAAGTCCTCTCTTACTCTGAATAAGTTTATTACCTAAACCTAAAATGTATGTATTAGAATACATGCACCAGTCATTGTCCCTTTGCAACAGCTGGCAGGGGTTAACCTCTACCACTTATTTCTTACGGACCAAAGAAGGAACAAGACACAGTTTCACTCTAATCAGTGAGTTATAATGTGCACTGACAATACTACTTGCTGTGCAGACAAATTCACAGTGGTTTTTTTTCATATACTTTGAAACAAAAAGGTAGGGATACAAACACAGCTGTTATTTCACAGAAGGGTCAGGATGAAGCAAATCAAAAGAAAAATCTCAAAAAAAAAAAAAGTTTAAAAATTTATTTTCTTCTGCTTCATCTGAAGACAAATGCTCCTCCAAACTAGTTCATAAATTAATGCCTGCCTTCCTCTTGTAAATAGACTCAACATGTTGAAGACAATAAAAAATTAACTATAGCTAAATTGGTCTCACATTATCATGTGCTCCTTTTTCTAGTCAACAGGTCAGAATCATGATGATAACAGGTTATAAAGCAAAGAACTACTATAAAGGCTGAAAGTCACGTTAAAGTACTTGCACTTATTAAGAATCAAACTCCCAAAACAAGTACCCAGAAAAAGCTCTAAAATCAAACGCTTTGCCAACATTTGGTATATTGATACTCTACTGTATATTAGCACATGAACAGGACAGTGTGTTTTATGTCTCTAAAGAAAGGAACATTTTCTGTTTCTTGAAATGCTAATTTTAAAAAATGCTAAATCAGGGATGTGTCACATAACCTTGAAATAAGTATTTCTTCACATTTATAATAGACTTTTCCACTCATAAAAACTCCAAAGACCTTAACATGCTGAAGCACAGTACTAGCTTTATTGGAATGTTAACAATAAATATGTTAAATAATGGAAAAAATAAGTGAAAAATTATGTATTTCTTTAAAATTAAATTTTGGTTAGGCACAAATTCAGATAGCCTAATAATTATCAGGTTATTTCAGAAACAAGTTTAATACTGTACCTTTTTATCCCCTTATTTTTTTCATTGCCTGGCTGACTTGAAAAGTTACTTAATGATAAGAGCATATTTCACATCAGATGGTACAAATCTGAAATATTAATCCATCTAACAACTGGTGGGGAAAGAAAAAACAGATCAGCTATTCATTCAGCAAATCTCAATCAGACTATCACAATCAACACTTATAAACAATCTCTCTTTCAGTAACGTATGCAGGCTTACTCAAGTATCAAAGTATTCATGAGTGAGCAACAATTATATCAGAAACACTAGTAAAACAAATAAGTTTTCTTTCTCACTAAATGGAAAATTCAAAATTAAAATCTATTTCAGACTCTTTCTTTCATCAGAAGTGTTTAGACTTTACATTAGCCACATTTCTTCCACATTCTACTGCCTCTCACTTTATGATCATACTATTCAGACACACCACTCTATTTCAAAGCAATCCTTTCCAACTTTTAAATACATCACTGAAGATCCACATCCAAGTGTGGAGTCCCACACTTAGATTAGATCCCAAGGTATCCATACTTCATGTGCCAAAATAACGTACAAAAACGTATTAGAAGCAGAGAAGGGTAAAGTTCTTGATTCACATCTACCCAGTTTTAACTATTAATTCATTTTCTTAAATACCAGCAGGGATATAGAAAAATGTATGTTATTTTGTAATAGAAAATGTGGTCTAGGAGACAACTGAGGAAGCTGAAAACTGTCTTTTGAGAGCTGAGTCCTAAACTCAGTTTTAAAGATGGTGTGTTTTGACAGGGAACAAAATTCTTTGTCTGTTAGAACTGTAATTTAGTTTTTTCTGTTCCGTGTTTCACTGCAGAAGAAAAAATAGAATGCACAAAATCCCACTGGATAATTTGAAACAAACAAACAAAAAAAATCACAAAAATTTGGCAAAAATGACTATAGGTTTAAAAACAACTACTAGGCAAAAAGCTAGTTGTTGGGGGTTTTTTGCATGAAGTATATTAAATTACGCTTTATTTGCTTTGGCTCCTAGAGTCAGATTATAGGTGAGAAGAAAACAGGAAAGGGTGAATTTTTCAATAATCCTAGTAATTTCAAATTATAACCTTCTTCCTTCTTCTTACCTGCTTATTCTCACTTCTTCCCTATGACTGGTTCCTCTATTTTGCTGTATGCTTTTCAAAGCAGCTACTACAGGACAATGACTTCAAATGAACAAGAGTACGTCGTGGTAAAGCTTATTTTGGTTCAAACGAAAGAATACTTTAATCGTTGTTCATGTGACAGTTATTTAAGAGAATTAAGTTGTAAATCTTACTAAGCAGGCAAATATCTGTTCTCAAACTGCTGGACCTGCAAAAAACTGAATGCACATACAGGTCCCATGGCAGCTCTTGAACGTGAACAGATTTACCAAAGCTGTACTGACATCATTTATCGTGTACAAAGGTGTTCCAGAAGAATTACATGTAGTAATCCAAACCCGACTATGATAATTTTAAGATACCACAGCTGCTTTGCAGAACTTGGAAAATAGTTATAAAATAATTGACTTAACGTTTCTGATGTCATTAACAAGCTGTAAGTACAGTCTGATTCACATTCTCCAAGACACAAATGATCTGGCTTTAGATGACCAAAATCCCAACCGTTCTGGAACAGACTAATTCATGGATGATAATTTACAGTGTTAAAATGTTTCCAAAGCTGTATCCTTAGTCACTATGTCTTTCCTTGAAGTACAAAGCTTGTCATCATAGGCAGGGAAATGGCTACAAACCTCTAGAGAAACTCCAAAATAACAAGAGGGAAATTCATTGAAAACTGAAATACCTCATGGCCCCCACAGCCAAACTGTTACAGAATTTCTAAAACATACTAGGAACTGAATAAAACTACTAAACTGACCAAAACCATATGGAAGTGTCTTCTTGATGAGTCTTCTCCAGTCTTTCTCTAGCACTTTCTGTGCTAGAGTTCTCTATGAGACAGCAACCCATAAAAAAAGTAGAAATGTTATTTTGGAAGAATACTTCCTGCAGTACTTCCTTCCTCAGTTGCAAGACAAAAGCAAATACAGGAAAAAAACCCCCACTCTGTAAGATAAAATCAGAAGCCACTCCAATAGGGCAGCCAGGTAGTCACTCCCAAGCTGCAGTGAAGGAAGATGAAGAGAAGCCAAGTGCCTTCTGCGTGCAAAAGTACCATAAAAAAAACCCCAAGAGTTGGGAGAGGAACTTCTGAATACCAGAGCTGCTCATTTAGTATCACGTTACAAAGCTTCTCCTTGAAAAATGGGCAAATACAGAGGACTCTGCCCAGAAATGGTATAAATTATGACAGATGACGTTCTTTATGCATTTTTCCCTGGCTTTAAGAATTACTAGCTCTTCCAATAATGAGAAAAGAAGAAGGGAGTTTTTAGAGCATCAAGGAACTGCAAATCCTGCACTCTTATCTCAAAAAAAAGACATCGCTGCATGCCCTGTCCAGCTATGTTGAGACATATGTGAAGCCAACACCATCCCTATCTTCAGGATTCTGTCATCTAAACCATTTTTCACACACAGTTTTTACGCCCACAAAAAGTAAAACTAGCTGAAAAATTGCTATGGCTAAATGCGCACAATCCTCCACTGTGTATGAAGTTAATAGTATATTAAGATGTTGATGCTTCTCTTTACACACAAGGAACAACAAAAGGAAGTATCAGTTTAGCCAAATCAGTTTTCAACTTAAAGCAGCACAAGTAAACATACACACATACCACTAAAAACATGGACAAGTCTCAACAAGATCAGAAGTGTACTGAGGCTAAGGGGTGAAGATACAGTCAAAATATGGACAAAAACTTAAAAAAAAAAAAAAGTATAAACATTTTCAATGCTTCCCAACTTTCCCCTCAATTTGTATCTTTTATGGTCTAGCTTGGTAAGCATCATGCTAGAATTGAGTCTTGAGCAAAGAGCAAAGAATTAAAAACAGTAGATGGAAAGGGCTTTAAGAAACAGTTTGAGTGAGATACTTAATATGCAAGCCTTGTGACATTGCCCCAACTTGGAAGCATCTACAAACAGCACAATCTCCTACTTCTGGTGACAGAATTCAAGGGAAGCTGCGTTAAAAAAAATTTTCAAGATTGTGTTACCATGTGAAAAGGGCTTGCAGGAGAGAGGAGTGTCAAAACAGCAGATCATTTTGAGTCTGGAACAAGGCTAGATACCATTGATTAGTTTGCCTCTATGCAAAGCAACAACTCCTACAGTTCCCAGCAATGATAACATGCCAAACAATGCCTGCAGAAACTCAGCAGGAGCTGAAAACAGCTGCCTTGTACAGAGAGAAGATACTGCCCTGATTAACTGGAAAAAATAAATAAATAAATAAATAATGGATCGGTGGGAGAAGACAGCTATTTTTCAGCTGCCTGGCTGCAAGAGTCTTGGTCCTGAAGAAACACTTGACTATTACTGGAAAAATGAAAGCTGTGAAGTAGGTAAATATGCAAAGAGCTATACAGAAATCCACATTTTATAAAATGGAAACAGAGTTAACTCAGTTTTTTAGAATCACTGCTTTAGACACTTCATTACTATCATGTTTCCCCTATTCAGTCTTTAAGTAGATAGGAACCTCCCTGGTTTCCACTAATACTGTTTTCTTTGACTTTAGTGTCCTTGACAAATTCTCCCAGAATTGTAAACTGCTTTCTACATCTTATCAGAAGAGAAAGCTGGCTGGGAAAGTTACAATTGCATTCATTTCTTGTGTACAGTTTGTTTCAAAAGGGGTTCAAACACATTATCTACTGTGCCTTCCTTAAATACACTTCTTGAATTGAGCTACTTGCATATTAGGGGAAAAAAGCAGCTGACCTTATTTGGGACTTTGTAGCATAAAGAAGAGCTATGGCTAGACACCGTAAGGCAGACAAGTAGTAAACTTTATTATCTCCTCAGCTGACTATAGAGAAACAGCCACCTACTCAATATACGTAAAATAAACAAGGAAATTATAAAGCAGTATTTAAAAATACCTGAAAATATTTCAGAAACCACTCTTGTTAAAAGCTGAGCAGATGCAAGCCCTAAAGGCCTCAATTTTAAATGGTAATGCCAGTAAGTTCACACTTCCAAATATCAAAAAGCAGCATAGTTAAAAAAGCATAAGACTGAAGCCAGAAATACCAGAAAAAGCAGAAAACTCTACTTGTACACATCTTTTACTTTTTTCAGCAAAAACTGATTTCTGTTCAGCTTCCTTTGCTTATTTTATCTTACTAAGTCTCCATTTCACACCATCTTTGCATCCCACCACAAATATCTGCAGAAACACCTTACTGATAAAAATCTATCTTCATAAAGCTGACAATATGACAGCTTCTCTACTATGGTAATTTTTATATACTGAGTAGAGCATTTATGAACTATAAGAAAATTTAGTTAAGTTTTGGATCATGCAAAGCACCGGATGTTTTCTCTCCCCCGTCTATATTCCAAAGGGTTCTTTTGTTTCAAAACTCAAAACAAAGTTACTCCAAAACCCCATCAAAACCTATTAAAAGTAGTGGGGGAAGGAACTGCCATAGCTGGGTGTGCAGGCTCTTCAACTTACATACTATACAAGCTCTAGAGATAAGTGTGTGAATTCTTAACAGTCATTTTGAGAAAAGCTCTTCTGATGCTGTGCTTGTCACCTGGATCACCAGTTCTTCCTTGTGACCTTTTTAAACTTAGAAAGTGGTTCTGAGAAAATCCATGACTCTCACTTGCTGAGATAAGCGAGGTAAGCAAGACAAGCAATGAGATGAAATGAGTCACCTACACCAGCCGTATGGGCTAGAGTACATCCACTACCATAAACTTAACTGCGTATTCCAGCTTTTATTTGTCAGTTATTATAAAACAACATCATGCACAAGATTTCAAACACCTCACATATACAGATGTATGTATGTGCACTCATTAACACTAAAGAGAGGCAAAGAACCCACCTATGTCTAGACACAAATACCTGTAACAAACTGGTCAGATGTCTTTGCCAGGACTTCAAAATGAGTGAATGAAAAGAAAGAGCTGAAGAAGAAAGACAAGCTAAGCAGGGTATTTTGTGAAACATGCACAGATACTGAGATCTCTACAGTGTATTTTAAACCTTCAGCAAACATGTGCCAAGAAGAAAACCAAAATGAATTAACATACATGCTTTGGAATAGGTCAATGAAATATGTCCACACAAGCTTTATTAATGCAATCACAAGTTCAGTGAAGCCAAATGGACATCTCGAACCATAAACAGAATAATAAGAAACACTGTCATATCCAGTTAAAACAGATTTGCAAACAATAGGCAACTTAACTAATGAGAAACATGAATGTAACTTACAAGCTAGAGAGCCTCAAGGTAAGAACAGCCCCCAAAAGCTCTCCACAAATTGAAAGACCTAAACCAACAGACTATACTATCAAGAAGAAGTTTATTACATGTCAAAAATTAATCTCTACATGAACATAAGGAAAAGAAAACATACCTTCCCAGCTAAGGAAAGATGTCAATGCTGCAGACCACATCATAAACCCATGTCATGCCAGAGGGACTTCCAAGAAGACAGAAATCCCCAACCAAGCAAACAACAACAACAAAACCCTAAGTAAATTTGGTGGCAAGTAGAGGAAATAGCATACAGCTTGTTTTTATTTAAACTATTTTTCTGTATGCCCTAAGCGCATACTTGCATCTGCATTGCCAACAGTATTGAGAACATTTAAATAGAAACTTTACTTTTAAAATGCAGTAACATCACATTAGAAAGAAGCCTAAAATTTTAGCAAAAGCAAAGCACAAGCAGCTGTAAATGCAAAAGCATACATCAATTGCTATACCTTTCATTCACAACTTTTTAAAATAACCTCACGCGAAGAAAATTTCTTCCCTTACACTTTTCCACTATCACATACAATAACCAGCACCTCATACATTTTTGTGCCTTCTTTAGCTTAGCAGTAAGTTAAAAAGCAGTGGAAAAATTATTACCAAGCACTACAGCCTGGACACAAGCAAACACAGGATTACTTGGGCCCCAAACCAGTTATACACAAACTCTTTGAGCAACCCCCACATTGGTGCTCCATGGTCAGGAACAGAGAACTACAGAAGAGTTTGCTTCTTATTTCTTGAAAAAAATTAAAAGCAAAAAATTCCCTGGTGTGATCATGGGATAAAGATGTCCCATTTCGTCTAGCAATTCCTCTAGAATCAATCACAGCTGCGCTTTTACTCTGCTCTCCCTGGGGATGTCACAAGAAGGATAAAAGAGAATAACCAAACCAACGTCATCCTTTGCTGGCTGACTGCTCTATTACAGCAAAGAAAGTTTCTCAATGGTTTCAGCAAAGATTGAATAGAAAATACACAGAATGGCACTCGATTCCAATTTCTCTCATCTCTCTGCATTGCACTGAAACATGTGCAACAGGGATATCTAAAAATTATTTGCAGAATTTGAAAAGATTAGTAGAGAAGCTACAGAGCAGCCCATGAAAAGACATGGCTGAAATGGAAACTATAACACCAGAGAAATGTTGCATTCCTCAAGAATTTTTATGTAAATATTTGCATTATATTATAAACATCTACACAAAACTTAAAATGTACTGATGACGTGAAGGTGAGGCACCATCACCCTGAGGCACAGGGGAGGAGCAAGGTACCATACAGAAAGAAATGGAACTGAAATAAAGGAAACAGGATGAAATTCCATAGAGCAAAATACAAGCTTGAACACTGCGGCAAGGACTTCTGTTAGAAACCAGAATTTCATAATGAAAATGACTGCAGATGGGAATTAACTGATCACAAAATGGCTACAAGCCACTATCATCAGCCAAAAACAAAGAGACGAAAACTTTTCAGCAGTGAGATTTAAAAAACAAAACAAAAAAAAAAACAACCAACCAAAAAACCGCCAAACAAACAAAAAAACCCCACACACCCAAACCAACCGATTTTGGATGTTCTTTCAATTCTTTTTATAATTTTTTATACATAGACACACACACACACACAAATGTTCTAACATCTTCAAGCTCATGTAGAAGTTAATACTGTCAGGTTCATTCATTCTGAATAGTCTTTAATTTTGAAAGCAGATACACAGAAATCAATTAAATTATTCAAAGCAAAGCATTTATTCAGTATGAGTAAAAGTAGAAGGTGCAAGGAAAGCTGTATTATATGGCTTATATTGAAAGACTGATTTAAAACAGCTTTTTAGTCCACACAACAGAGAACATTTACTGGTATCTTCTGCATTTTTTTTGTTTTCATATAATGCATGAAAAACATGAAGAATGAAGTAAAAATAAGCCTAAGCATGATCATGGGAAAACAGCAAAAATTATACAGATTTTTTGATAGCATGGCTCATTAGTATAGAAAAAACTAAAATTATTAAAATAATCTACCAGACACGATTAAATACAACTAAAAAAATATAGCTACACGAGGTAAAAACAATGTGAAATATGTCTCTTCATCATTTCAAAATGCTATCAGAATATGACACCAGAAGCAGTCTGTCCTTTTCAAAGAAACCTAGTTTTGCAAATACATTACTATTTCAAATTAAAAGACTAAATATTTATATATCGATATTTAAAGTAACAACATAGGCTTTGTGGTAAACAGTAGTTTTCCTATACTAACCTGCTTTTTTAAACTGGTATGAAAGTAATTGACCTTTTTTTTTTTTTTACTATATTTGAGTCATATAACTTCAGAATATAAACTGGCAAAATAAGTATTTCCTCTACCTAGCAGGGCATTTGCTAATTTGAACTCAACTTTTCTCATGTCTGTATTTTGTTTTGGTCAGTCCGGTACTTCCTACATTCTAGTTAACTCAGAACTAAATTAATGATATATTCCAATCAAATCCATAAGCCTTTTTAATAAATTGCAACAGTAGATTTTATCATGGAGACCTGACCAAAGAAACCTTATTATAAATGTGAGCTCAGAGATCTGTATGTGGATTTTTGATCATTATTTGTATTGCAGAAGTCTACTATCTTTTTTTCAACCCCACCCCATATCTTCTTACTGGCTTCAGCATTCAAGTCTTTTTACTCACTTCTGTGCTCCCTGAGACAACAGCTTTGTCCACGTTCACCGATAGCTGCTCTTCAGTCTGGCAGACTCCCAATGACCACTCCGCACAGCGGTGATGAGCCCAGCAATGACCTAATGCATTATGAAAGAAAAAGAGCTTTGGTTGTACAACTCTGCCAAGCACTTCCTGTAAGCATGGAACTTAGTTCTAGTAGTAAATACCTGCCAGATAGAATGAATAGTCTCTCTTCCTCCTGTTTTTCTTGTTGCAACATTTAATGCCCTTATTATCATATGCTGAACACATTGCAGTTACTATCAGACACTAAACATACTGCAGTTTTCTTTTACACATAACACACCTTCCTCTTAATTTCAGCACACCCTGTGTATCTGTTTCTAATTTTCAGATGCCTGATCATGTAATCTTAACAGTGGGGTTTGCATGATTCTACATGCAATGTTTGTGTGAGACACACACACAGTTACATTTGATGTTATATTTCACTGCAGATAACATTTGCCTAAGTATGTACTCTTAACTTATGATTCCCAAGGACTGGATACAGATCTGTATGTTCATGTAGAACACGCTCACATGATGCTTTAGAATTCTACACAAAACTTTTAAAAGCTCAAAATACAGCATGAACAGAAACACCATATAAATGACAGAGAAAACTGTGTCAATGCAACAAACAGACTATAAATGTGCAATTAGAAATGTTTATCTATATAACAAAAAAATTCAGAATTTGCAGAATTCAACAGGTATCTCTTAAAAGAAGTTTCTAATTCAGTTCTGGGAAAAACAATGTAAACGATGCATACTTCTGAAGGAATTCTATGACAGCTTTATACCAGATTAGACATGATGCTTTACATTAGCTGTTGAGATTAGGTACTTGGTCAACTTAATCATTCAGCAACAAAAAAACTACCCCAAAAATCTATGGAAGGGCTTGGGAAGAGCAGTCTACAAATAATAACAACTTTTAAAATTTAGATTGATAAACCTCTCGCCCATCCACACACACTATGGTATAACTATTTAAAACAAACCATTAAATTTTATTTTTTGTTTTTAATTAGACTTTGAAATTAGTTTCCACACTCATGAAAGAATGACATTTATATTATTGCACAAATATATTTCCATTATTGAGGCAAAATACGTGAGTGGACTACCGACATCAAAGCATTTGGACATAGATGCTTTCTGAAAAAGTAATTCATAACTGAGTAAAAAGAGAAGTTCCATTAAAATGAAAGAGCAGATGACAAACCAGTTTTCTGACAGAAAACCTGCAGATACCAGAAACATGCAAGTGTATTACGCCTCTATTGTTCTAGCAATACTGCTCTTTTAAATTTTCTGTTCCATTATTTCCGATAGCCCCGCATTAGCAGCAGGAGATTAGGTAAGGCTACAGGATTAGGACTTTAAGAATTATATTAAGCTGTGTCTCATTTCTTTTTCCTTTTCTCCCCAAAACAGAATCATGATACTGAAGATATTACTACCTGAACATCAGTTCAGCAGTAGATTACAAGAATTTCCCCATACAAAGCTGACAACGAAATCTGTCCAGTACTTGAAGAGGAGACTATACAAAAACACCACATAACATTGGCAAAAGCTACAAAAGCATCATCAAACACTTGACAAACACCAGAGCACAGAAAACCAACAGCTGAAAAACTTCACTTGCTGTTGTTGTAGCTACTGTAGTACTACTGGACAGGAAAAAAGGAGGATAGCAACACATCTTACCTGTTGGCTCAAATAAGGCTTGAACATCAATGTCATCTGGTAAGCCAACTAAACTGAGTTCATCCCAGAATTTGACAACCTGATCGTCAGAAGCAGTTTGGGTGCTTACACTTGTACATGATGCTATACTCGATCGAGATCTGTATTGGGGAGCAGAAAAACAAACTTAGAAGTGACCACATTCTTTGTTCAATTAGCTAGATACTTGTCAATGATCCAAAACTCAGAGAAAGTGAATACAAATTTTTCCGACATGATAAAATACAAATCAACGTGAACAAGTCTTTCTTCCTCATACCTTAGCCCAGTATTTTTCCCAATAACGAAGTTTTCACTTAAGGCTGCTATTCAATAGACAAAAAAAGTGCTTGGTAAAATGCCCCTTTCCCTAGCCTGCTCTCTTCCAATTCTTCAGGACACACATGCTTCCTTTTTTAAAGTCCACTTCTGTTTGATATTAAAACTTGCCCAACCCTAGGAATAGAGAATTAGGTAACAGCAAGCAGTCTGTGTTACTCTGGGGAAGAAGAGATGTAGAAGGAAGAAAAGAGAGCGGTCTAAGTGGTGAGCACCAGCTGCAGCTTTCATATGGCCCTCTCCGGGCAGTCTTAACAGCTGGTCCAGGGTACAGCATTAACAGTATCCTCAAAGGAGACTGCCACAGCCAGAAGTAAGGTGCCTAGATAAAATACAGCAACTGTGGGGGGAAGGCAGAAAAAAAGACCAGGACTGAAAAGCTGCTTGGAAATAAGTATCTTTATACAATGCCATCATGATGTTTAAAAAAAAAAAAAGGGGGGGGGAGCGCAGGAGGAAAGGAGGGGGACACAGACAACACTGAAAAATGCAGTGATATAAAGACTACTATATTGTGTTGACATGGGAGGATCTAGCTGACCACCTTATTAATTTGTTCCCAAATTCTAATCTCAACAGAAAACAATTAATAAAACTCAGATTACTCCATTAAAAAAAGAAGCCATGACTCCTCCTCCTTTATTTCCTACGGGCAAAAAACTATCTTGGACACCTAAGGATGTGCATTACGCTTACTGATAAAAGAGACCTGATCACTGATGCTTCTTCAACAGTTGGCAGGAAATGCAGTGCTGTGTTTTCTATTAAGGTTCTTTGAACTTCTCCCCCATTAATAAAACTCAAACATACGCATCTACTGTTACTTCTAAGTTTCTAGAGTTGAGACACCACAAAACCACCTCTCTTTCCTGACTGCTCTCCTGCTTACAACCTGTAAAAAAAGACACTGAGAAACGACCTACCACCCATAAGCCAAGAGGTACAGTAAGCACTGGAATTTTAACCTGCAATAACTGCCTTCCTGAAAACCATGCCTGCTTTACTTCAGCAATAACATTCAGAAATACATGAAAAAAAACTTAGCTTATGGGGAAAAGAGTTACATCCCTCTTGCACCACCCAAGAAATATTAAAGGTTTTGAATTATGACACGGTATCTTCACGACCTGCATCATGACAGAAGCTGAACATCAAAAAACCCCCCAAACCTCTTAACTCTGACACTATCAACATTAAGACCCCCCTTAATATATTAGGCATTACACTAACCCATCCTGTTCAACAAAGCTGGCTCCTGAACAGTGCCCATGCCCAGTGCAGCCACCTCTAACATTAAAACTGCTACTTAAAACACAGGAGTTTAAAGGAACGTTAGGAAAAAACTAAATCCTAACTGACAAGGCATTCTTATTAATATGAAAGCTTTCTCGCAAGATCAAACCAATCCATTTAAAGAACATCCCAATTTACTCTGCCATTTCACCCTGAACAGAAACACTTTCCCCCCCATCCCGATCTTTTGTACTCAGCCTTTTTGTAAATAGTATTTCATACGCCTATAAAAGAGAGTAACTGTCTGAGGGGAGGGGGTTAATTTTATTAGCTTTAAGACAAGCAACTTCTCTCTACCGGCATTACACAAGGCGCATTTTTACAACACCGACGTAATTATATAAACGTATGCCGTGTACCTGAGCAACACGGGCAAGCGTAACACACGCTGAACAGCTTCTCCAGCAGTAAGCACAGCCCAAGCGCGGAACACTGACACGTTTGAAACGTTAAGCTTAGGCGAGCTCGCTGAACGCGCGTTAATTAATTAATTTGGGGGTGTATTTCGGTCAGATTCGCAGAGCACCAGCCCTGCCCTGCCCGCCACGCCGCAGCCCCTCAGGCGGCCGCGGCCCCTCCGGCGGGCTCCGCCTCACGGGCGGGCGGGCGGGCGGGCGCGGCCGCCGCCTCCCCCGTTATTGTTCCCCTTCCTCGGCCGGGCCCCGCGGGCTGGCGGCGGCCCCGCGCCCGCAGCCAACCCCCGGCCTCCGGCGGGGCCCGGGCCGGGCCCGGCGGCCGCCCGCACCTCCCCACCGCCCCGCTCCTCCCCACCGCCCCGCTCCCGAGGCTGCGGACCCGGCTGCCTGAGCGATCCCGCAGGTTGGCAAGGCACGCCGCTGAGTGAAACCGCGCCTAGCCGGTCTGGGTGACACAATCCCTAGAACCGACGGAAAAACTCGCGCGCGGAGAGATTTAAAAACGCCCTTCTCCCATCGGATAGATTTAAAAACGCCCTCCTCGCATCAGTCACATCTTAAGCGCCGTCGCCGGACGCACGGCGTATCGGACGAAACTCCGCTGCGGAGTCGTGCACGTCCCTGCCGTTCCTCAGAATTACGGAAAGGTGGAAGTAACCCGAGAGGAGTCGGGGTTCAGGCTGCCCTTCCGATGGCTACAACCCCACCGGCCACGGGGACCCCGCTTCCGAAGGGGCAGAGACACCCGCCGCGTGCCTGCAACCCTGCTGCCGCCCCTGCGAGAGCCGGCTTCGGAGGGCAAGGGGGAAAAACCTTCAACAAGGTGGGCAGAGGCCTCTCGGCACTCCGGTCTACGGAATACCTGAGGTGTCAGAAGTCCCTTATCTCCTACGCTTGTGCACACTTTTACTTCAACCTCACAAGCGGATCTGTGCTTTACAGTAGCTATGTTTCTTTTCTACCTTCTTCCAGAGTCAAGATGCTCACCGGAGGGGAGAAACCAAACAATCTTTAAAAAGCAGAAGAGACAGCTATTCCTATACTGCTTGCACGTTGGTTTGGTTCCCGCCCCCCCGCCCCAAATGACCCACATTTTCACAAATACAAGTTATTTGCCTACTGCAGTACCCAGTCTCTGTAAAGACGCTTCCTGAACTTCATGCAAAACAAACAAACAAACAAGCACATTTACTGTAGAACAGACTTACTTCTTCTGTCCTCTCTGTTTGCGCGGCACTGAGTTTTGCCTTGGAGTTCTCTCACAAGCTCCATCGGTGCTGTCGCTGGCTTCACTCTTATTTAAAGGCTGGTTTTTCCATGGGATAACATACCCAGGAGTTGGACTGAATAGTTTTAAGTCTCCTTGTCCCAATGAGCTCCGTTCTCCACAGTAACAAAAGGCGCAGAGTTGTTCGCTGTGAAAGGGAAGACAATTACTTCTTTTGGGGGGGGGAAAACAGCAGAGGATACACCATTAAAGAGCAACTTTCATGCCAATTTAACCCTTTATAACAAAACAATTAAAGCTCCCAAGTGCTGTCAGGTATCAGAATTCAGCATTCAGGAATACTATTTCCAGCTAATTTAAAGTTACGTTAAAAGAACTTTTTTGTTCACAGAAGTGCATGATTAACAAAACAAAACAACCCGACATATAATATTCAGATGATTAATATAACCTTTTTGTTAAAAAATTTTGTATCTCTAGAAACAGGCTTGCTAAAAGGCACTGGAAAACAGGGCAAAAAAGAAGAAAAGAATGGGAGGAAGAAATTAATTAACAACTCACACCCATTAAAAGAACTTGGCGTTGCCATCATAAAAAAGGCAAAGCTCTGCCTTTTTGAACACAGAACATTACTGCACATAGACCTTTTTGTAAGCACATACACCTCATGTGTAACACAATGTGCAAATACTATACACCAAAAGGTTTAATGGAACATGGAAAAAAAAAGAATAATGAGAAAATCACAGCAACGGCTACAGTCACACATACAGCATACACAAATCCAAATATCCTCATTTACTTCAATATTTGAAAACAAAATGATACCTGTAAGTTTTACTAAAGGAAATTTATATTTACAGAACTGTGACCGCCACAATATCCCCGTACCATTTGCAATTATGTTTTAACATGCATAACATAGCAACAGCATTGAAATGACAGCTCTGACAGCCCTCCTTGTGTCACATCATATGGAAGCTACTGAAAAATATTTCTATAATAAACATATCCACAAACTTAAAATGTGAACTTCTGCAACTAATGCAGTTTACATTAAAGGAAGGCCATCTAACACATTTTTTTATGCTTAAATGAGCAATTCTGTTTTCTTCATATTTATGCCCTTAAGACCCCAAAAAGATGCCTCAGGGAATCAGGCACTTGGATGGATAGAGGCTTGTTTTTGCCTGGATCCCATTTAAATAGATTTCAGTACATCTCCAATGTGGCACTCTGTGTTGGGTGGGTGAGTGGAGGGAAGTCAGGTGAGAGGAAGAGAAAACCTCAAGGCTAAACTCCTGTATAATATTCACTAAATCCTGGGGGGAAAAAATAAGGAGCGCCGGTGCTTTTCAGCCAGGTGAGGCAAGAGCAGCAACAGAAAAAGGTGAAAATAGAAAAGGAAGTTCCAGATCAGAACAGAAGACCCTGAGAATCCAGCAAAGCCCCTTAGATTTGGTTTAACATACTCTGGGATGGGTGTCTTTGACCTCACCATAGAGCACCACTGGGGGGGGGGGGGGGGTAAAGAAAATACAAGTGGGTACGTAAAATGCCTTTGAACTGCTCTACTATTACAGTACTCATAATACCAGACAGTCAGATGCTAAGGAAGGGAGCAGCATGTCACAAGCCCAAAATGAAGCCTAGAATGAAGCCAAATACTTTTACTTATGCTCTATAAGTAGGATTGCACTTTCCTTAAGGCAGACAGACCTTTGGGGACATGCAGGTTGTTGGGCAGGTAAAATAGGTCCCGTTCATGGTACTCAAAATAAGACCCTACCATAGTACTCTTAGGAAACATTCATCCTCATAGTCATGGCCTTGGTCGCACAGCCCTCACCAATCCTGCCTGAACATGGGACCAGTGTGAGCCAGCGCAACCCCCAGAGCTTACGGTAAAACATCTGACACATTCCAGAAATCTTGAGAAAAAGGTATCCAAAGATAAAAAGATGCAAAGAAAATACGGATAAACGTAGCATAAGAATGGACAAAAATGAATAGTTACAGCTAAACAGTACATATGTCTATTCTAAAGCTAGTTTTCCATGTGATAGAGCAACAAATACATTATTATTTGTATGTCAGTGAATATAACCACTAGACTACCAGTGAAACCTGATCTGGCCTTGCAGGCAGTTTGTAAGAAGGGAAAGCAAAGCTATTTATGCTAGTTGAGACTAGAGAGACTTGTGAGGAGACTTAAGAGATTTAAATAGGCAGCACCACAGTATATAAATCACACTACTTACAAACACAAGATTATCCACAGTGGAATAAATAATTATTCATACATCCTGTTAGGACAGACTATCACTGCTCATTAAAAGACTGGAGGATAATTATGACTAAATAAACAAAGCTCCTTAAAGTGAAGTCGTAGCAAATATGCAATAATGTTAAAGTTTATAAAAGAGAAATAAGAAACTAATTAAAAAAAAATACTAACTTTTAAAGCAGTATTATTTGAAAAAGGAATACAGGGGTAAAGCAGATATTTCTGGAGCCTGGAAGGCAGCTCCGGTATCACAACTTCCAGCAGTAGCTTTCTGCAGGCAGAGTGAAGTGAAACAACAGGAGCAGCGAGTTTCACAGCTACTCTGCAGCGTGGTGCGGACAGCTGTGAACCTGTCAAGAATCATATGGTTTGTGCTACTGCTCCTGCTCCAGCAAAGCTGGGGACCGCAGCTGAAGCAAGCGCTCCAGCACTCACCGCGGGGAGGGGGCTGGGGGAACCCTTTGCTGAGGGCTCACGAACACGCAGATGCAGAAGTTAAAGACAGGAGCAGCAGAACATTCCCAGACCACTGCCAAGAGGCTGTGGGGATGAGATAGAGGGGAGGGATTATAAAATGGGGGGAAAAAAGGTTTCACGCTTTCCGGGGAGGATAAGCAGAGGAGCTTCAAATTTATCAGGCACTCAAATACCTAGCAACAACCAGCGGCAGTGTATGCCCTGCCTAGCATCTGGATGCTCGAGAGACCCTCCGCAGGAAAGCCACGGTCGTCCGCTTCCCAACAAGTCACGTTGCTGATTTGTCATGCAGTACAAAGTGGCCAGTTCCATCACGTTAGCCTTTTAGGTTTAAGTGCTCAGTAAATATTTTAAGTTATGTCTGTATGGGCAGAAGGTAGAGTTTTTTATTCCCATCATCTGAGGATTGCAAAAAGTACTTACAAATCTACCTTCCATATGTCAATATGCAATTAGAGGATCTAAATCTGTGATGCAAGAAGAGCTCTCATATTGAAGATAACGAAATTGAGATACTGGCAACTCTTAAGATCAAATCCTCGATCTGTTATCATAATTAGCATATTTTCAGAACAGGCTAATTCAAAATGGGATAACAAGCAAGAGACGATGTGTCACATATCTTTTTATAAGCTACTAAGGAAAAAAAGAAAGAGAAAGCTCATATCTATGATGCTCCAAACCAAAATATAAATTCATCATTATTTGTAACGTCAACTTAATTCCAATTTTCCCAGAACAAATGCTACCTTTTTATATAGGTTTAAAATTCCACAGGTTGTTTATTACCAGTAGGTGCTTATATACCTCACCTCATCCCAAAGGATTTCATACATCTGTACGCACACAAATCTTAACACATAATGCAGAGGAGAAAGTATGTTCAGAACAAACCAGACATTCAGTTGGATTTAGGGGATACAGTAAAAGGCAGTAAGGCTAATAATGTCTGAAGCTAATGTCTGTTCCTACTAACCCATGATAGGAGATGCAGACTTGGATCTTGTTAGAAAGATGCCCTTTCTAACAAGAAACAGGTAGATCTCAGCACGCTGCTGCAGCCATTTTCTTCTACAAGTTCTTATTGAGTTGGCTGGTCAGTGCCTCTTCCTCACGCAGAATTTACTCAATCCACTGACATGAATCTAAGATGCTACAATCCTCCCCAGTCCACATCCCGACAAAGGAAAACAAAATGCCCTCCAGCCAGTTAATCCCAGCGGAACGGAGAAGAACAGTCACTATTTCCTCTACTTGACCAATGACATACAGTCATTAGGACTCATCCTAAAACACAGACTTTCCCATTGAAAGGAGTTCATTTCAACACATGCGGTATTGGGCAACTAGTTGCACAATACTAAATTGCAACCAGAGAAGGAGAAACATCTTCTGGTTTGCTTGCAAATACTCAGTCAGAGAATTAAGGTAAGATTGACAGTCCCCAAAGCTTTTTTTAACAGAATTAAGGCTGACCATCGGGATTACCAACACTTCAAGCACATCAAGTGCCACTGTAGTTATACTCCCAAAGAGTAAGCAGAAGCCCCTCCTGGGTCCTTCTGAGTTGGGAAATAGCACTGGGCTATCCTGTGTCGGCCAAGGCTCCTTGATAATAAGCAGATGTGCACACTAACTGATGTAAACATGTTTTGTTTATGCAGTGTCCCCTATCTCACTGATCTACACTTGTGTCTGCGTGAGTATTGTGCTGTGCAGCTGGTGGAAATCTTCAGATTGGTCCACGTGAGTTCGTGTGACCCTCAACAGTATCAGATGTGACCTCTCACCCTCCTGCCTATTTTTCATACCTGGGTAGAAGACACAACAGTCTGCAATCATATGGGGCACTGCCATCCACCCGCAACTCTGTGTATACAGCTGGGGAAATAAAATTCCATTCCTCATTTTCAAAGGAATAACCTCCTTCCATATCTCCAGGATCCCCATACGGCTGAATGCCAAGGAAGACAGCAAGTGCCCTATGTTGAGCATGTCTATCAGTAAGATGCTTGAAGTTATACAATCCTTTTAGTACTAAATGGTGAAGGAGGCAGACTAAAGAAAATCCTGCAGCTGCCTGTTCTGCAGAGAGGTGTTAAAGGTCCCCTTCTTTCAGGAGAACATGCATGGGGGAATCTAAGCATCCTACAGAGATGAACAGAAGCTGTTAACAGCAGGAGAAATACAAACTCATGGATTCAGCTCAAGAGATGCTCTCCTCTTACCTCTTCTCAAATCCCTCCCAGCCTACTGTGGGACACCAATTATCAAAGAAGTTTTACTGTGCATTCACCTTTTCAATCAATCTCATTAAAAGCAGAGGTTGTTGTTGCTGTTTAAACAGGAAAAGGCAATGGATTGTATCTGAGAAAACCCAAGGGATGGCAATTCCAGTAACATCCACTAGCTATAACTGCCGCCTTAACATTAAATACTAAGATACAGATGATCACTACTACCATTTGCCATGATAACAATTGCACTAAAGTTAAAAAAAAATTGGAAACCGTAAAAATGAAGACCTATTTCATTCACGCTTTGGTTGAAAAAAGAAGGTGAAGTGGGTATCATTGGATTTTTGCTATGAGTTAGTTTGTTTTTAAAGGAATTATGCAATAATTTTCCTCAGTGTCTGGAAATGCCTTCAGGATGTCTTTCACACACACTTTAGCGTTTTTGAAAGGTGAAACTGAGAAGCATAAAACCTTGGGTTGTGTTGGCAAAGTTGTTACAGAAATTTAAAATGTTTTTAACATCTATTTTTCACAATTAAAATTAAGCTCAGCACAATGAAATGGAGTATTTGGGAGCAAACCAGAACTTCAGAGCATCATTTGTACTGATTACCAAAGCAGACTGATGAGAATTGGCCTTGAGAATTCTTCTCCCACCTAACCCTGTTAGTAGTTTTAACATATGTTAAAAGGCTAAATTAAATGCTACAGGGGACCTGCTATTTATTCAGCTATGCCAAGTTGTGCTAATGTACAAACTACTTTGCCTTCACTCTCATTTTATGTTGTGTTATTTAAAGAGTAAATTGTTTTTCCTCCTTAGTGAAGATGCACCATTGTATCATTTATGTAAATTCAAATCAAGACCCGCAAGCTGCATTTTAAGTGAAAAAAAAAAAAAAGATTTCTGGCTTAAAACAACACTGGGAGTCTGCATCAGTGTGAGTTCTAATATATGCGAGATATTCACAGAGGTGAAGTTATTCTAAAACTCAGGGGTTTAGATTAAGCTTTTCAGCTTTATCTAAATATTCTGTAAATATCTGGACCTCAATAATGAAGAAGCTCGAAAAGAAACTACCAAAGAATACTCATTAGGCGATGCATAAGAACTTCACATTGATACAGGGTTAACAACCCAATAAATCACCCTTCTGAATGAATGATATTAAGGATGGAGAAGGATGAAAGGTCCAACATGGAGATACCACAAAGAGAAAGATGCAAAAATTCTCAGCTGCAAGCTATATTCAAGCTTTTGACATACCAAGTGTTCTCCTTCCAATAGGGAACACTGAAATTTGGAAGTGGTTTAACACTATTACACTGTTATACAGAGTTGGTTTTGAAATGAGCATTTAACTTGTGCAGCACAATTCCTTTAAAAAAAAAGAGAGTGGGAGGGAATTCATATGAATTCAGGTGAAGAATTTTAAAATTTTAAAGTTTGCACAAAGCAATTAAACTGCATTAGACAACAACTGCTTTCCAGTTTTTTCAAACCAGCACAGTTGGAGTTCTACAGCCATATAATCAACTTAATGATACTCTTCTCATTTGAAAGAAAGAAAACATTACTCTCCCAAACACCACCACCAAAACAACACATTTTACTGATAATTCAAAATTTTAAAAATATGAAAATATGCTCTTATTCACGATCAGTATGTGGTGAATATGAGGTGTTTGAATTAATAATTTAAACAAATGTTTAAAGCTCAGTGAGGATTTCACATACCCTAAACACAGGAGGGGTTACAAGAATGCCAGTGCTGAATAAACTGAATTTAGAGGTCTACTCCAAGGCCACCTAGATAGAAATCATTCTTTAATGTCCATCTGAACTGACTCGTACTCTCAAACAAAAATCCCATATAGAATGCAACTGTGAGCATACCTGAAAGGTGATACTTCACACAATTTCGAGAGGTGATTTAATCTCTGAGTGATAAAACCAAAAGAATAAAAAGTACTGTGGCCTACATCTTCGGTGTGCCTTTGTGCCCAGAAAGTATTGTCTGTTCAAGCCAAATTCCCTCTCTTGGCAAATCTACATAGATCACACCAAAACTGCATAAACCTCACAGAGCTGGCAGCACCTTAGGAGGCAACTTCATATGAACACTAAGTAGGGTCTTACTACCTGAAAATTACTGAAATTTAACACATACCAAGTTGGCTTTAAATAGCAGTTTTTCAAGAAAGTTTCATCAAAATTGTTCAGGCGCATCAGGGAATGGAAAAACATGTTGTTCTGCATAATTCAAACTTTGTATTTTTTCTTTGGAAGTACGTTTACAGAAGAGATGAAATACAACAGAGTGGGGCTCTTCAGTCAAAACCGAGCTGGGTCAGATTAAAGGTTCATCCAGCCTCGTATTGTCAATGGTAGAAATAGCATAAGCAGATGCACAAGGGATATTAAAGAGCAGGGCAAACATGATACTACCCATGCCTCCCAGTACTTTCAGTTCAGGGCCTCCCTGTATCAGCTGTGATTCCTATATACTCAGTAATTCTCAGTTTCTCTTTCATGAACTTGCCCAGTCCGCTCTTGACCTCACATAAATTTTCAGCGATCCACAACATCCTTTGGCAAGGATTTCCATGTCACTCTACACAACTATCTGCTGTGCAAAGAATCACCTCCTTTGATTTTGCATCTAACCTTAAAAGTTTCATTTGATGACCCTCAGTTTCTTGCATTAAAGGAAACTGAACAGTCAATACATAGCCACCATCCCCATGCCACCTATGATTTCGAAAGCCTCTTATCTTCCTCCTCCAATCTCTTTTACAGACTGAAGGGTCCTAGCTTACTTAACTGTTCCCCATAGGAAAGCTACGCCATGTCTTTGATCAACCTTTCTGCCGCTCTGTGAAACTTTTTAAGTTTTACTATATTCATTTTTGAAGTCACAGATACACTTTCTGTAACCCTACGAAAATTAGTCCAAACTCGTTTCTCCAAATGTTTCTAACCTCACCAAGCAGACCACATGTGCTTGGGCAAAGCTTTAGCACATCAAAGCTACAAGCTCAAAAATTGTCTCTTCACTAAGCACACTCCATTCTCTCTCAGTCCCTATGTGCAAGCAGACTCCATATGCACCATCCTTACCCCATGAACAAACATCCTTCCAGCAAAGGTTAGAGACACTTGGCTGACAAGGAAAATGAACAAGAAAATGGAGAAAGGGGTGAGAAGAAATATCATGTCACAAACACCTGTCTGGGAGCCACTGGAAATGGAGGGAAGGAAAATGCACATCAGGCAAAGAGCCAAAAAAAAGAAACCACAACAAAGTGGACACTGAGACAATGATTAGAAGTGATGAGCAGGGACCAGGATTAGAAAAGTAAAGAGAACAGGAGGAGTCAACAACATGAAAAAAAGACAAGAATCTGACAAAGAAAGCTGGAGGCAAAAAAAACCCAGAAAATGTGACATTTGGAAGAAATGAGAGGAGATGCTGTACTCACACAACACTGAAACAGAACTTAAGATCCCAGAGTCTTACCTTCGCCTGCAATTAACACGTATCTGTGCAATCCTCTGACAAAGTAGGCATCCCATCCACTTCTGAGCTTGGCCTACATGGGACACTGGGCAACAAGTACTGCTATCAGTCCCTCAGCGTGGTCAGACAGACTGCCAGCCACGAAATCCTGTTCATGGGATGCTTCTGTCTGCCCGACTGCCACCTCTCAGAGGAAAGAAAATCTGTCCGGTCAACAGACCTGACCTGCCAGCGCTAGGCTTGCTGCCCGCCAGCAGTAGGACAGACCCAGGTGGAGACAAGCAGCCTTCGCAGGATGGGAGAGAGACAGAAAAACCGCCTGAAAAACATCTGTGAGAGGCTGAGAACGGGACTCCAGAAACCCGGAGCACCTGCTCACACCGGGCAGGAGACATTTCTGAGTATGGTTTCTGTGGCTGAACCATCTTATGTGACAGATTAATTCAAGGAGCAAAGGCCCATGCAACTTAAAGGTCTAGTCACAAATGTTATTGATCATGGCTGTCAGATCCCACAACGTGCAAGTTGTACGTGAGAGCATTAAACACATTATAGTCACAATGTCCATTGTTCAACCTAAGAAAAAGGCAGGATTAAGGCTGCCTGTGAAACCTTTCTTTGGCCCCACTTGTGCAATACGCCTTCTGTGTTTCAAGAACGATTCAGACCATCTGGAGAGAGCTCAAAACAGCAAAAAGAATCAAAGCTCAAGAAAACATCACCTACAAAGCAAGTATGAACAAATTTGCGATTTCCGTTATGAGGTAAAGGATGCTGGGGAAATAAACTGAGAGCCTTTTGGACAAATCTACCCTTCGTTATCCTTGGCAGATGGTAGAAGTAGTAACGGGATAAACCCAGAATGAGGACAGTGTGGGTTAGATGTGAGGAAAGTGTTTCCAACAATAAAAACAAAGAAAAGACTGGAAGGGACTGTTTAGGGAGGACCTGGAGTTTTTATTATCGGAAGATTTAAGAGCAGTTTATGTAAACTTCTGTCAGGAATGCTAGCTGTAGATATCCACCTTGGAAAAGGAGGTGAACTAGATGACTTCCAAAGGTCCCTTCCTGCCCTATGAATCTGAGGTAGAGTTGCTTTAACAATGATTCGTCATAAAATTCTTCTTGAGACCATATCCCTAGTCAATGCATGAACAGACAGGATGGACAACCAGTAAGTATTTAACTTTTTTTTTTTTTTTTTTTTCCTTTTTCATTTTTCAGTGTGTGGTCTCAGTCTTTACCTACTGACAACATTAAAATTGTGCCCTGCAAGCCAAATCAGTGATTTCACTCTGGGCTAGACTGGTCATTGATATAAGGCTGAAATATTACTTCACTATTATTAAATAATTTATTTTTACAACACGAAGGAATGCTATCTCTACTTTGCAGATGTAGAAGTCAATCATTGACTTCAGAGGAAGATATTGTAAATGCTTACATGGATGTAGATCTGAAAAAGTAAAGGCAAAACTCTGCAATCATTTCAAGTGCCCCGTTTCATGCATAAGGTCCATTCTCTGCAGAAAGAATTCTTGTAGAAAAACATTCATGTAAAACTACAAACTGTATCGTAATACATGTGCAAGAAAAGAAATAATCAGAATTTCAAAATGAGTCTTAATACTGGTATCTCCTAAAATATGTGCTCGACTTTGCAACTTTAACAATTTTTTAAACATATTTTTAATATTAAATATTCTACCTAACTCCCTCCTGCCTAAAGATACAGCTTCTCCTTCCATCACCGCAGTGTTATTCTGTCCACATTATCTAATCTCTCTGCCACTCCACAATTTCTTTTTCCACTGAGTGTTGCAAGTTTTGCAATACTCTTTCTTTGAAGATTAAAAAAAAAAAAAAAAAAAGGAACAAAGATAAAAAAGTTCGCTGCTACTTTCTCACCGTGTTCTTTGTTCCCATAATCAACAGATGTTCACCAACCACTTCTTTTCGGTGGAATAAAGCACCCCAGCTCTCCATCTCCAGACTCCAAATTTAATTTTAGCAGCAGCAACAAAATAAGGGGGAATAGTGCAATTGGTCTGGAATGAAAATTATGTGCTTTGTCCAATTACACATGAAGCAGGAAAGCAGGAAGGTGTGTTGCCAGGGGTTTTTTTGTAGTTTTAGCGACAGTCTCACAAGAGCAGATATTTAGCAGACCAAAGTACCAAAATCAAAAAAGCTGTGTGCAAATCTCAGCTTCTACTTATTTAAGAATGTTCTCTCTTCACGATTATGGCAAAAGGACTGAAAAGGTGCAATTAATGCAATTTACAGTCTCTGAAAGTAGACGGAAAGTAAAATGAATCAAAAGGTGTTTTGTTCTTCTATGAAATTGTGTTTCTAGGCCATTCTTGTTAGCTTTTAATGCTGGGAGTTGACAATGTGGGAAACAGAGGAGGAAGGTAGAAGTGGGCTCTGCTGTAAGTCGCAGCCGGTTTCTGGCTGCTTGCCTGCCTCATGGGCTGCACTTCCCCTGCTCTCTGCAGGCAGCACAAACCAAGGGAGCAGATTCCTTTCGAAGAAGCTGGATTCCACTCAGCCATAAGTCCTGGGCTGACAGAAGCTTCTCACAAGGCTTATAAAAAAAGGGAACAACCAAAGGAAAAGGCTCCAAAACTCATGATGCTCATGATATGTAAGAGCTGGCAGCATTACTTTTACCACTGCCAGGCTTGATAGTTTATCTTTGCTTGACATTATTGCCCCTCCCCACACGTGGTCAGTAACTCACTCATTCCTTCTGAGCATACACCCCCCCCCCCTCACCCTTTTCAGCCTCCCTACCCCAGTATGGCTCAGATACTACTTGTTTTAATGGTTTTTAGCGCATTGCTTTCTAAGCGCTAATCCCAAATCTGCTATTGAATTCCTTGCCCCAGTCTCACTGGCAGTCAGCAGTTCTCTTGGACTCCCATATCCAACCTCAGAAAGGTTCCAACATTGACCATCTTCTCCCTCGCCTTTCTCTTGAATGCTCTTATTTAGCCTCAGTCTCAGGAGGGATCCAGAGAAAAATACCACACAAGCCAAGCTTTGGCTAATCTCTCAGCTACTGAAATCCCCATCTAGTTCTGATATATCCTACTATGTCAAAATCACTATTTTTCAGTAGCAAGTTATTTATTTCATGTAAAAGATTTCATTTTATGCCCTGTGTCCTGTGCTTCTCTAACTTCTTTACCTTCACTACCAAAGAGAGAAACACAGAATTGTCTTATATTCAACTCTGAAAAAAGTGATGCAAAAGTAGCTCCACCTACACCTGCATCTACTTCTGGTGGAGGTTTTGGTTCTTTTCTGTGTTCTAGGCAATTTCTGCACTGTCTGTTATAATATACTTCCATAATTCTCCTATGTCTCACTTACCTAAAGTTATTTCTAAATATATAAGTATTTCCATTGGATTAAGCTACTTATACTATAAAACAGAAAAACTTTCAAAAAAAGAGATGAAGCTGATGAGTATGAATTATTTGGAAATCAGCTTCAAAACTACTTCCCCAAGTTACAGGTTTAAAGTCTGTACAGAGTCACACCTTACCAAAATCTTGATACACTTCCTCCCACCGTTACACAACTGAATGTCAGCAGTGTGTATTTCACACATTGCATTTTCTCCTAAGAGATTAGAGTCAAGCCACCCGGAATCCAGTCCTCCTACCCCTGCATGGCACAGCAGCAGTGGCAGCACAACGTAGACAATGATACAGATGATTGATCAAGAAGTCACAGATCAGAAGAGGCTTTCTTCTGCTAGGTTTCAAGACACAGTGCCAAAAAAAACTCCTGACATCTTCCCCCCCCCCCCCCCCCCCCCCCGCCTTTTTTTTTTTTTAATAAGGCTGTTGTCCAGCTTTTAAGAAACAAGTTTATGGCTAGGGAAAGTACTGTAATCAACTATTCATGATAACAGCAAGAAAGTAACCTTGAGAAGAACAGAGCACGGATGAAACAACACTAAAACTTTTGCAAATGATCCAAAACAGGGTCAAATAAAGAACCAAAACAGCTGTTTAGTTCAAATTGCTCTACATATTTACTGCAACTTAATACCAGCTTTGGAAAATTCCACTAAGAACAGAAATTTCTGTGTATTTCATTCAGGTATACACACAAGATCTATTTAACCAAAATTCTCTGTAAGAAGGGAAGTATCTCTTGGAACCTAACAAGTTTGTGAGCACGTAAAACATGAAAATTATATATGCAGCAAGTAGATGAAGTAATTTTTTGTGCATGGAAAATATGCTCTTTGTTGGATTAGGAGGAAGTAAAATGATGACAACGATTCTCTCCCAGTCTGTCAAAATATAATTGCACCTGTAACTGTCTGGTAACGGCAATCTCTGCAGCAGAAGAGACCCACTACTGGGTTAAAAGCTGTTACCAGGGCTTCAGCAGAGAAGCTCTGCTAGAACTCTGTGACACTGTTTCGACAGTGATCACAGACAGTGTATTCTGGTTTCCCTCAAATAATGCAATTAATACTTTCACTGCTTTTGGGGTAATTTATATTGATAAAAAGTTAAAAAACCCACAAACGTTGTTTCCTGTATTATAAATTCTAAAATAAGGAAGAACACAATAGAAATGGCAAGAGATTTGTTTTACATTGTTCCAGAAAATATAGACATACAAGCTGAAACTTCAAAAGTAACTTTATATGGATTTGCTAATATACCATTTTCTCAGTAGGAAAGCTTCAGTAATCGCATTTTATCTCGTATCACTTATGTCTGTTTTAATTTAAATTGCTAATATGCTGTAATTCAAGGGTTTACCAGTACAGTCTGAGGACAACACTCAAGGAATGTGCTTTTCACCTTGATCTCCCTATACGCCAATTAAGTCATCAGTCTCAAGCACTGGCTGCTGTTGCCAGCACTTCAGAGCACCAGTAGTGTGTGCCAAGCCTGTGCCCCGAGCCCTCTGCACCCCATTACCTGACTCCCAGCCCTGCCCCTGACGCAGCACCCGCCTCCTCGCTCACTAACCTGGTTTTAGCTTCCACACCCACAGAGGCAGTGGAGCTTGCAGACTCCTCGGATACCGAGTGCTGAAGGACGGGTGTTAGCTGCTTGGTGCTGTCCACTTCCGTTTGGGCATCCTCTTCTGCAGATTGCTCTTTGACTTCTGTTTAAAAAATAAGAATAATATTTATTTATTATTTTTTTAGACTATAAAAACATCTGTAAGCTTTCCCTTGTGCTGCAAACATCCATTTTATTTATAGATAAACTCATGTAACTATGTTCTCAGACACAACATCATTAAAAGATTAGGAAAATATTACCCTTCACATCTAGCTAAAACATGAAATTGAATGCTTATGAAGTTATTTCCACAACACAGTGTGCCACTGTGAACTAAAGATGTTCAATAAGTAATGAGCAATGGGGCAGGGGGAGCATTGTTCAATGACAACCTTTTCATATGAGGTTGCAGTTTTAGACATTCTCATTCTCCCCGCTTCTCCTTTTGTGCACCTGCTGTGTCATCCCTGAACAAACATCAAGGTGAGCACACTAATCTGGGGTATAATAAACCTTTTTTTCCCTCCCAGATTAGCTTTAACTTTGATCAATTCCCTGCACTAGTTCACTGCTGATTACACTAACTCTATGCTGGCAGAGGGTTGAGGAGGTGAAGGAAAGAAGAACACGGTTTATGCCAGCTTAAACTTCATTCCAAACTGTAGGAATATAAGCAATTTTTGCAGCATCCTTTTAATTTAGATTAGTTGTTAGACACAAATATATATATCTACAGCTGACAATGCTACTATTTGCCTAGAAAGTCTGTGTCTGCTCAGGAACATGAAACACCAAGTTGCCACTGTCTGTGCAATTTAAATCCTTTTCCCATTTGTTTTCCTCCTTTGCACAGAGTAAGTCAGGGATTTGCCAGGACGACATGGCAATGCGCCGCTCCAAGTACATCAGACTGCACAGGAAAAAGGGTCAAGGCTGTAGAGCAATAAAATTTGGTATTTCCGCGCTCCTCCATACTTTTGATTTTGAAACCTAAATAACATAAAAGTCATAGGACTCTGGCAGATGTTCTTTGGCGTATCCAGCTTAAGACACTACTGCCTCCTCCTGTCAGTGTCCATGCCTGCTGCATCTGTCCCCACAGCAGAGCCAGACCAAGGACCTGCACCTGGGCCACACACCACCTAAAACTACCAGTGAACATGGGTTTGAGCTAAGAGGCCAATACATGCAGCTCTTTCAAAGATGACCACTTAGAGTAAAGCAGCAGATTATTTAGAAGATTTAAGCAGAAGATACATTCACTTTTTAAAAAAATTAATACACCACATGTCAAAATATAATCCAATACCGCAAAGTATAAATGATTCACGTGGAGAAATGGATGGGTAAAAGAATCTGTGACATGGATGGGCATGCACAAAAACCTGCTACAAGCTTTAATCTTATTTATCGGTACAATAAAAGAGAGGAAAATTCTCAGAACATAAAACTGCACAGCTTGGTCTGTAATGCCGAAATTATATATGCACTAGAGCACATGGAGAAGGGAAAATCTTTCTTATTTCATATACAGAGACTGAAGTAAAATTATTCTTTAACCTAGACTGAACTCATTTAGGAAGACAATGTATAACATTTTAAACCCTCAATGAAGGCATCTAAAATATACTGAAGAGAAACACAAAATTAAGAAAAAACAATAAGAAATTCTTGTTCATGACTGGGTGTGCCAGATATTTATTTGAGCTGGTGTAAACTGGAATCACTTCACCTATTTCAGTTACACTGCTCAGTAACATACCTCTGAAATGTTTTTGGACATCTGAAACATCCAAAAATGACTACCTGTCCGAAAGCCAAATGGCTTGTGTTAAACCCATTCCACCAACCTATCCTGAAAAAAATATTCTGGATGATCAATTGACACTAAATAACTATTTAGTTTTGTGGGGAATACATCCCTTGTAATAGTAAATGGCTCCATACAGAAAACAAAACAAAATAAACCAAACTCCCCCACCCTTAGTTTTTAGCATGTCTGAACAAACAATCTCTGCAATCATTCCTGGATGAGGATTCCCAAAACAGGCAGCGTCCAGCAGAGCCATTCATAACGGTCTGTAGTGCATTTCCAAAGTATGTTGGATCTGAAAGATAATTTCGTGCCAGTAACCCCCAAATTTCTAAATACAACCTCAATGAAGTGCGCAAAACATAAATACCTGTAAGACGGGCAGATGCCAAATCGCTGAAAACAAAACCCACAACACAGCCCAGGACAACCACGCATGAATTGCTCAAGGAAGACCACCAGAAATTGTGCCCTTACTCTGATCCATCTTGGCAACTTTATTTAACCTAGTTAAACTTTGCAAAAGGAACTCTGCTTTATTGTGTGCCTGCAGAAACTTTCAAGTAAGCAAAAGCCATTTACTCTTTGCCAGCTTTCATCTCATTATACATTAATGGGCACCCATTACACTGGAAAGGCAAAGTTCACAGGCACTAACTCATTCTCAAGAACTCTGGACTGTGTGAGAAGACACAGATTGTTTCACTACACACTATGACTATATGAGCTTACATCCTTATGGTGCTTTTTTCCCCTGCTGTTTGCTTCTCTAGAAAAGAAGGGACCCAAATTATACTAAATGAGACAAACAACATCTCAACTGCTGTCTCTGCAATAAAGCAAACTGTGTCTCAATATGCCGTTGGAAGACTGAAAACACGGTGCTCACCAAACAGAATGAAAATAGCATTTATGTTAGTTGTGCATGCCATACTTCAACTTTGTGAAAGTTTTCCAACACAAGATTAAGGAAGAACAGAAGTAATGCATCTCACGAGTCAAACTCCTAGGAGATGGGAGTCCAGCACTGGCAACGGCAAAGGGACAGCAGATACCCTCATCGCTGCCTCAGGTGTTCTTGGAAGCATCTGGCACAATACATTAATTGCTTTTCACTGTATTTAATGAACGTTCATCAGACTTGGTTATGGTATCCTACTTTGAAGCTTCTGGGAATGAAGGAGCCATGAATGATTAATAAATGCGAAGCTCATTTGCAGATTCATATATAAGGCCTTATTTTGCATCCTATTTTCATGATTGTTTCTGTCACCAGACATAGCAGGGACATTTCAGGGGTCTCAACTGTTGCTTACCGAGATGTTCTGCAAGAGGGAATAACATGCTTTTAACCAGCAGGTGCAATTGTTATTTTTGCACAAGGAAGGGGTAGCGCTGTGTCAGAAAATGGCTAATGGGAGAAGATGTTTTACACAGCCTCATAGGGGTCTACAGGAGTACAAGCAACACCAAAATGCTCTACTTCTAGTAGTTTAGACCAATAAAGAAACCAGGTCATTGTAACAACAATATGAAAAGGAATCTTAACAAGGGAATGTAAATTATGAATTGAAAATGCATATCTAGTACTACAATTATCAAGTTTCATTCACTGCCCCAATTTAGGAACAAAGCAAGTTTCCACAAGTCAGAGTTCATATTCTGTTACTGTTCCGGACACAATTTCACAGAAACACCACCTCTCCTGCTACTCTCTGAGGAATTCAGACTGGCACACACAGCGATCACTTATGTGCAGAAATCTTTCACATACTGGAACTTTGTATGTATAGGTTTTAGCAGCTGAACACAGGGGAACAAACGGACACGCTGCGGCTAACCAGTCCCGTGCAGATCACCTGCAACCCTTCCAGACAGCAGCGAGCCAGGCCAAGGTATACCGAAACACATGCAGAAGGCAATGGCTGCTAATAGCTACTGCTATTACTTGGGTTGCACTGAGTTTGTAGTCATCTACTCTTGCCTGCTAAAAACACAACCATGGCAGAGAAAGGGAAAAAAACCATACTGAAGTTTGAGTGTGATGGTAATAACCACATGCAAGAACCGTTTCTCCATGGACAGAGGTATACTTTCTTCATCTTAAGTCAACATTGTAAGATTTTATTCACAACGACAAACAACAAAACGTAGGACCACATCGGAATTGTTCTGTTGGGTTTTTTTGCAAGTGCTACACATGTATTTTCTTTTAAAACCACCACTCATCTATTTTTTTCTATCTGAAGGGCATCGTGGTGATTTACTTACTGCGACAGTTGTTATATGGAGATGAGAAGAAAGCCCGCAGTTACTGTTTTCTGTACATTTCAGTGTGGATTTTGATACTTTTCATTCAAATAGAACTCCTATTTGTTAAATACATTTTATAGAGAAAATAACTTTGTGCAAATTTTGTACCGTCTATAAAATAAAAATAAGGTTTTCAGTGTAGGACCATTTAAACTATAATTTTGGTAATTCTAAACACAAGACACCATATCATGGATAACCAGCTCCAAGTGATCTGTGATCAAGGAACTTCCTAAACTAGGGGTGGTATTCAACAGCACTCATCTAATTATTTTTTCCATTAATTTGTTCAGGTCTTTTTGAAACCCATGTAAATTTTTCATGCCCAAAGCATCCACTAGCAATGAATTCTATAATTTAAGTAGATGCCCAGTGCAAATGCACCTACCTTTGTGCTCTGAACATGACCTGATGTCCCCTACCTTTTGTGTTGCAAAACAAAATGAATCATCATTCCCTGTTCATTTTCTCCATACCACTCATAATTTTGTGGGACCCTACTAAATTCCTCTCCAGTCATATCAGATCAGGTTGAAGTCTTTTACCTTAACTGATCCCCACACAGAAGCTATTATTTACTTCTTGTCATACTTGTTGGCCTTTTCTGTACTTTCCCAATTACAGCTCATCCTTCTGGAGAAGGGGAAGCAGAACTGCACATGGCATTTAACATGCAGTCATACCACCGGTTTATAAAGCAACACTAACAAAAAACACACTGATGCTTTTTTCCCCTTATCCCTTTGCCAGTAATTCTTAGAATTTGATATCCTTCAAGTTATAAAAGCTAATGCAATTCTCAGAAGAACTACAGGTGTACCACTTGCTCAGGTAGCAACAGCTGTTTAAGAGTGATTTTTGTTTATACAAAATTAGGATGGCAATTTTCCCCTGCATGTTCTTTTACATGCATTACTACTGAATTTAAGAGTCGTTTCATTCTCTATGGTCAGTCTTCAGTGCTTTGCAGGTGGGTACCTCTTTTATTACACTAAGTAAGTTTATTTTACCAGCTACTTTTTTCCTTTTTGTACCTGACCTAGAAAAGGGTTACTAGGGCAGATGCTTATGTGACTCCAACGCCAGCCTGGTTTATACTATGATTTTAATTAGGTGGGACTGAGGTCTGAATTTCTCTAATATTTCTTCCACCAAACTGAAGAGTTGGTGTCAACACTGCATTATGAAAAATTAAGACAGGTCCATAGAACTAAAACATACACAAAACAGCACTGTTTCCACTGAGGAAAAGAGCATATGGCACACAAGATACACGCTACTATTTCAATATATTTGACTGGTAATGTGAACGCAAGCAGCAGCAGCAGCGTTAAGCTTCAGGGCAATGGGAAGGTGGAATATTCTGGGTCCTCGAAAACTTCCAAAACCTGCTGGTTATGTTTAACAAAGCATAGTTTGGTACCAAAACTGCAAAAGCAGTACTGAATAAATAAGAAAAAAAGAGGTTGCATTTCAGAAACAACCTCCACAATTAAAAACTCAGTGAGGTTAGAATTTATTTCTAAATAACAGATTCCACCTACTACAAAATATTCCACCTACTCTCAAAACACCTGAGACAGAGATATCAGTCAGAAGGAAAAAAATCAGATTTTTCTAAATGGCCCATTTTAAGCATGCATGATGATAAATGTTATTATCAAGTAAGCCTGTAATGATTTAAAGGCAAATATCAAATAACATCCTGTTGTGTCTGGTTTCCTTATTACAAACAAATTACCAGAATACAAAGAAAAATAGTAAGATGCTTGCAATAATAACAACAAGATGCTTCAGTTCTGCTGATTTTTTCAGTGGCTGGACAGGTAGGAATCGGCTGCGTAAGAAAGAAGGAACTACTCATTTTATAATGAGCACAGGGAATATTAATTGCCTTAAAACATATTTAAGCACATTTTTAAGCACATATTTGCCCCAAATATTTATGGACAAATTTAATCTACAGGCAATGTCCTCAGTAGTATCAATTCTTCCTTTCATTAACTTTAGAAGCGATCAGCGGTATAGTGATGAGACCAAAGTGTCTGTCAGAGAAGCACAAAGTGGACTTTAAAAGGTCTTTGGTGTTAACGAGTTGATAAGAGCTTTTGCCATTGATTCACCCAAACCAGGACTTGCTCTTAGGTGTGTTTTACTTGTTTTAGTGGGAGGTTCTACTCAAGTATGCTTCATACTGGTACAAAAGGTGACTGTATTTTCTCTAGTAAGTAGGATATTGCAGTAATTTTTTTCCTCTAGAAAAGTGCTTTTTAGGCTGCTTCAAAGCTGATGAGATTCTGGATTAGTCCAAAGTTCTCTGCCAGCTTCTACACAGATAACTTTTCTCCACTGAGAACTGTTTTTTTCTGGTTCTTCTGCGCTTTGCCCAGAGACAAAAAAAGCTGGTTAGAGGAAGACTTCAGGGAGTTAACATGAAAGAAATCAACTGGCCAGGCAATGTTGCTGGGTCTGAAAATAACATTACTAATGACAGTAACACAGGCAAGGAGCTATTGGTTGATAATACCATACAGATTCTTTTATGTATTATCAATTCTGAAGCCTCCAGAAACCATGGGGAGGTAAGGGTCTGTTATTAAGTACTAATTTAAGAATTGGTTGACCTCATACAGATAGTAAACAGAATACCCGATGGATTTACTATGGGTTTCGGTCCCAAGAGACTCAGCAGTTAACTAAACTTATTCCACTGTCCTCCTCCCAGATCAGAGTCTGAATCTCAACATTTGTATGTGACACAAAGACAGGAAGAATTACAGACTCTAGGATGAGTAGCATATTTCACAAGTGTTCTCAAAAAAAGGGGAATAATCAAAGAATTAACACACAAAATTCAGTTTCAGTCAACTTAAATGCAGAACCAAGAAAATACCAAGTACAGAAACTGGCTTAAACTAATAGAAGTTGGGAAATAGAAGCAGAAGCTAAGTCTTCATTAATAGTAAAGGGCCACCAAACCTACAGAAAGCTCACCAAGAGAAATTTGTTCCATTATTTCTTTCTTTAGATCAGCATATTTTATATTTGCTTCTGTGTGTGCGCACACAGGCACATGCTTTCCAGACTTCTGTGTTTTGGTTTGGGGTTTCTTTGGCCATTACAGAGATTTGCTCATTGTTCATCAGAAGAAAACTCCTCTCATGGAGAGGAACAACACAAGGGGACCTACAGGAAAACACAGTATTCTACAACAAACTGTATTTTATCGATAGCTAGAAAACTGGAAGATGTTGATGGCTGGAAGGTCTTGACAGGACCAGGGGCAATGGGCACAAACTGCAACACAGGAGGTTCCCTCTGAACATCAGAAAATGCCTTTTTACTGTGAGGGTGCCTGAGCACTGGAGCAGGTTGCTCAGGGTGGTTGTGGAGTCTCCGTCCTTGGAGATACTCAAAAGCCATCTGGACATGGTCCTGGGCAACCGGCTCTGGGTGGCCCTGCTTGAGCAGGGGGTTTGGACCAGATTGCCTTCAGAGGTCACTGCCAACCTCAACCATTCTGTGATGCTGTGGGTGCTAAAATAGTGGGAGGGATGGGTAATCTCAACGTTGGTTGGATAGAAAAATACCAGTGTAAAGTAACTGGTGGGAACAACAGTGAAGAAAAATGGAGCCAATAACAAAGAACTGGAAAGACAAATACAAAACTGAGAAGCAAAACAGTCACTAAGACAGAAACCAAGAAATCAGCAAGAGAGACAGGGCTGGTGGGTAAAGGAAAGGAGTCTATCCTGAGGTCGACAAGAAGCTGAAAGTCTAATAATTCAGTAGAAGCAGTTGCCAGCACCATTTTTTAGGAAAAAAGTTGACTTGGCTCCAAACAGATCTTTTTTCCAAATTCCAAAATTTCCTTTTTCCAATTCCAAATCCCTCCTCCCTTTCCATCCTTAAAGAATGCTACGTTCATTTATACTAAAGCAAACATAGCACTTGGCAGAAAACAGGCAGGGCTCAGAAATCACTGTAGTTGGCGGGGATAATGACCCATACTGAAATGATCAGAGCGGCACACAGCTTACCCTGCTTTGCTTCCTATTCTGCCTCTTTTTACATACGAGATTACAGAATTTTGTTAAGGGTAGGAACTTGTTTCCTGGACTGCCATTAAAATGGCCGTTCCTTAGCATTACAAAAAAGCCACTTCAGGAAGATTTTTTTTTTTCTTTTTAACAAACATTTGTGTCAACATTACAAATGGAAAGAACATATAATATTTAGTACTTACGTTCTCCCTTGCCTTTTTCCCCATAAAAGATTTGACAGCTAGAAAACACCTCTTTATTCTAGGTGGGATTATATGGGGCATCTCCTTTTTCCCTCCCTGTGAGGAAAGTGCTCATTCCTCCTGCATTGCTCCCTTCCCTAAAAGTAGAGTTTATTACACTGACTACAACTTTTATAATGTGGACTTCTCTCATTTTATGAAAATTAATTAATTCACAAAAGCGCTCCAGTAATGCTAAACTCCATAAATAAAACAAAACAGAAACAACCTCCCAAACCCACACAAACAAGAAATAAAAACCTCACACAGTAGAAGAATTCCTGATTATACTCAACACATGAAAAGAACAATGGAAAAGAAGCTAGAAATACAGAGACTCAAACTATGTCAGAAGTCGCATGTCAAGAGTTTTTGTACGTTCAGATGATCTCATTTCAAGTTTTGTAATATTACTATATTGTGTTTTGGTTTGCCAACTACTACAGCAAATTGTTGGCAAGTCTACTTTTTGCAAGAAAACAAAAAAAAAAACCTGTTATATTCAAAGTAAAAATTCATAAACTGGAACACAAATATACTCCAATGTGATTAACACCGTTTTACATGGAGCAAGAAACTGGGATTACTCCTTCTCCCACACTATTATCATTAACACAGATAAGCACTTAGAAGTTTTAGAAGCAGTCAGCCTTTTCAATTAATATGATTAAACCTCTATCAAGTCACACGGTATTCAACTTTTAAAATAATGCAATTGCAATTCTGTCTCTATCAAACTGCTCAAGACAATAATGCTCTTTCAAGTCTATTCTGGTTCCCCCTGTCAAAATGGGATTTCAGACCTATGTATTTTCACGAGGCTTCTTTCCACTTAAGAGTACAGTTTGCAAAACCATCTTGGGCTCAGCACTGAAGTGATGGTGCATCACTTCCAGAAGCAGACCCAGCAGAGTCTTTGTCTATCAGGATTTCTAGCACAGTGTTCCACTGCTGCCTGTACCTTTAGAAATAAGCATCAGTCCTCTGTGACAGCCAGGATGACTCTGATGAAGGATAATGGAGAGACTTATCTATATGCACTCCTGGAGTCTCAACAATAATTATCTGTGTCCCTCTCTCCTTTGAAGTAAAAACTGCTCTCAGATCTCTGTTGAGGAACTTTGTTAATAATGACATGTAAAGCCAAAAAAAATACATCTATCACTAAATTCCCTACACAGTAGTGCACCAGCAGTGGTTAAGCTTGCATTTCTTTTTGGTTTGGGTTTTTTTTAAAAAACATATTTAAAATTTACAAAACTTACCACTTACAATCACACTTTCTGTCCCCTTTGCTGATTTTCATAAGACTTTTTCTAGCACATGGGATAGGAAGAGTAATAAATGGAATACAGAACACAATTACAACTAGCCTTCCTTCCCCCTACTCTGTTTTTCTACAGAGAAATACCTGCTACAACTTTTTCACTTTCGACTTTAATAACTGGTAATTATCTACTTGTAGAAGCTGGAAAAGACCAAGTTCACTACCACCAGCAGCTTATTACCAGGGGCAGAAAAACAACTGACAGAATAAAACGATGCAGCATCCTTGTATTAAGCTTTAATCTAGACTCCCTCCACAAACCATTAACAACACTTAAATTCAACACAAGTTGTGACTAAACACTCATGACACTCCCCAAAGCCTAGAGGCCTGAGTACAAAGCCTTCACCACCGTTCATCAGCTAGCAAGTAAGAAGCAAGAGACTAGCATATACAGTTGAAACTCATCCTCCATCCACTTGGTAATTTCAGCCTCCTCTTTTATAAGCTTTCACTACTGTAACCATATTCCTGTATGGTCTATGTAAGATGCTGCTGCAAAATGGCTCTTTTGAGGTCCTCTACTTTTTCTTCCTATAAATCTACACTAAGCACAGATTCTTATCTTCCATCTTTAAGGACCTCACAACTCCACCTCCTTTACTTAGCAGCTATGAGAGTAATTTGACAACTCCCTTAACTCAGCTGGCATTTCCATGCAATTGCCGGCCTGACCGCCAGCTTCTGCTGTTAGTGTCTCTGTGCTTCCCTCCACTTTGCTCATTACACCTAATTAAATTTATAAACCCTTATGTCTCGATGCATTTTTAAGGCTTATTTCTGTCAAACCGACAAACTTCCGCCAATTGGCCATGGCATCATCCTTCCTGGCAGGTTTCACCCTTCTACGCATATTCAGTCCCTGGTTAAAAACAGGCAAATGGCTACAGACACGTGCCTGGCAAAGAGATGACAGTTCTTCACCATGGCCTTTATCTTGTGTGTTAGCTCATCTGCTTGTCTCCTTAGACTCTTAACCTGCCAGAACAGTAATCACAGACTGTTACAACAGTACTCGGTCCAGTACAATGAGATCCCTCTGGTAACAGAAGCATTTGGGTACTATCATAACAAATATTTACAAAAGCAAGAACAGAGGTTTATCTTGTTTCCTAAGCAGCAATAGGAAGCATTAACATTTGGTTATCCCGATTATCCCTTTGGTATATAATCTGCTGTAGTTAGCTGAAGATACAGGTCAATAAGTAATACTGTATTTTGGCAGGTATTCTAAAAATAGCAGCTACCACTTCACAGGTTTTATTTTTGTTAGATACACACTTACAAAACCAGAAAAAGAGCCTCTACATAACTACACTACGAAGGCATTCCCATTAGACTATTTGAAAGCAATAGGTTCAAATAGCTTTAGTTGATATAGGTTTAAATAACACAGGGCATTTTTCTTCTGTATCTGCTCAAATACACATCTCATACTACAAAATGAAAGAAATATTTCTTGTCTACCAAAGTCCTGCATAATTAAATGCATTTCCGAGACAGAAGCAATAAGCAGACAGCATCAACACTATACTCTCATTACCTGTTTCCACAGTGTTTTCTGTTTCTGCTGCCTCCAAACCATCCATACTGTCTTCATCCTCCACTGCAGTTTTTCCTCTACTCCGAGGCCTGCAAACATAAGAAGGGAAAACTCTTTTTAAACTGAAAGCATTTTTAAAATTTTGACGTTTAAAATTTAAATTAGGATTTAAATAATTTCATTTTGAGGGATAAATGTCAGCACTAAATTATGTAACGTTTAAGCTAACCCATGATTTGAGTCTTGTACAAACCAGAAGTTTCCTCCCCTATTTTCCTGTTCTAGGTAATGTTCTCAACAACATACACTTGAATCAGCAGTTGCCCCCTTAAGTTTTTCTGATTATTCTTACAAGAAAAATACAGTAACAAACTTTTACTGATCAAAAAATACATTAAATTAGCAAGATTTTAAGATATGAGCATTCTGTTTGCTCCACATAGGACGTAACTATAGATAGATATGAGAGAACATAATCCAAAATCTGGCCAGTAGTCACAAACACTATAAAATAGATACCGATCCATCCAGAGCATCTGTCGTGGTTTAACCCAGCAGGCAGCTAAACACCACACAGCCACTCGTGCACTTCTCCCCCCTGCCCCCCCCCCAGTGGGATGGGGGAGGGAATTGGGGGGAGGAAGTAAAATTCGTGGGTTGAGATCAAGACAGTTTAACAGGACAGAAAAGGAAAGGAAAATAACAATAATAATAATAACAATGATAAAAGAGTTAGAATATACAAAATAAGTGATGCACAACGCTATTGCTTGCCACCTGCCGACCGATGCCCAGTTAGTTCCCAAGCACCGGCCCCTGGCCAGCTTTCTCCTGAGTTTATATACTGGGCATGACATCACATGGTATGGAAAATCCCTTTGGCCAGTTTGGGTCAGCTGTCCGGGCTGTGTCCCCTCCCAACTTCTTGTGCCCCCCAGCCTCCTTGCAGGTGGGGTGGGGTGAGAAGCAAAAAAGGCCTTGACTTAGTATAAACACTGCTTAGCAAAAACTAAAACATCAGTGTGTTATCAACGTTATTCTCACACTAAATCCAAAACACAGCACTGCACCAGCTACTAGGAAGAAAATTAACTCTATCCCAGTCGAAAACAGGACGGCATCCTTGGAAGAAATTTCTACAGAATAATAATGATGCTAAAGCAATTAAATTGAAACACGTATTATTTTCAGTGAAACAAGTATTATGACACATAAAATAAAATGTTATGAGAGACGACTAGATGTCATCACATTAAAAAAAGTCATCACATGAGGACAGCACATCAAAACTAAAATACCTGGCAGACTTGTTTCAATTTCAACCAAGGTCTGATGGAAAGCAGACAGGTTTGTGCCACAAATTCCAGCCTTTTTTCCCCGCCTGGCTCTTCAGCAACTAACGTGGTGGGCTGTTGAGAAGCCCAAGCATCCAGATTCCCAGCTGTTCAGCAGCCCATTTGAAAGGGAGCCAAGAGCTTGGCACCTCGCCTCCCAAATTTTCAGGCTACTTGGCAACCCGCCTGGCGTGCTGACAGAAAGCCTGGGAGACCCTGGGAGCTTCTGATTCCAAGTACACAAATTCTGAGCGGTTTGGGGCATCTCAGCAGTTCCAACATCCCAGAGCTCCCAGGCAACCATTCACCCAACCAACATGCCTTGAATCGGGATGCCATGCGGGCCAGCACACAGGCACCCTGCTTGCCCCCCCACAACAAAACCGCTCCAGTTCCTCTTTCACAGAGGATTCTGAAAGGTTTGGGCTTAGTTCTATGTTGGGGGTGAAAAGGTTTGGGGGTTTTTTGAAAGTGATTAAATCATTCCAAAACCAGTATTTCCTTTTTTTGCACAGTCTGTTATAATACTTAAATCTATCCGAACTACTTCCACAGAACTAGATCTGCTACATTGGCTATGAAACAAACTCTATCATGCAACGCCTTTGGTTCTCATGGATCAAAGAGGGTAACATGCACAGAACTGGAACCATCTTTTGAGTCTACATGTGCTGTTCTCCTGCTAGAAGAAGAGTGACTGCCTTGGACTACCTAACAAGACGACCCCGTCAAATTGCGTTGGGACCAGTTTTGTCTCTGCAAAGGAGGAAAAGAAGAATCAAAAACGAGGCTCAAACCGAAGCCTGAAAAAACACACTCCATTTACAAAGGAGCTGAGGCAAAGAGCAAAGTGAGAAGAGATGAAAGACAGAAGCACTTTTCATGACATCCCTATGAAATTTGTTCAGGTCAATGCTGAAAAACATAGGCACAGTGGAAACCCTAAGGATACAAGGTTATCTTTCCCCTAGCCTGCTTCTCTGTAAGCAGTGACAGCATACCTGTAACACACAAAGTAAGTAATACCCTTCTCAGACGAGAGAGAAGCCAGCATCCCCTTCAGTTATTTGCCACCTTACAAGCTTCCAGTGCAGTTTCTTAAAACACGTTTCACAAATATTTAAGCCAGAATAAACTGCACAGCGACCCAAAGAAACTGTCTCATACTCCTCCCTTCAGCGACCGTATCAGCCCATCTACGCGTACGGCTATCAGTGAACTGGCTGGAAGGTGGACACGTTTTGGAAGTGGGAAGGCCACAAATGATTCTTGCAGCAGCATCTGAGATCATCACACAGATTTATTCCCATCTGTAATGAAGAGTAGGGAGTAGAGCAAATGGAACGTCATACTCGTTGGATGGAATAGGCTCTTCCAACAAGATTGAGATACATCAAGAAAGACATAACACTCTTCTAACACTTACAAAAACAATGCAGCTGGCAAGAACACAAGTGCATTTAAATATTACATTTCTTGTAGTTCTCCACAACATCCCAGTGCATCAGCCAGCACCAGATGAAAGGATGGGAATGCAGGTAAGTGAAATCACTTCCCTTGGTGCAGGAATGCTCAAAAGCTTTACAGAACACAACCAGCTAAGACCAGGGATTATTTCTAAATCCTATCCCAATTATTCTTCTACCAACTATCCATCTGCAACGCAAAGTTACAAGTTTGTACTAAACCAGGATTACTTTGAAATCATCACAAACATAAAAGGTAATTCTGCTTTCTTCACAAGTACCCCATGTCAGTATTCTCTAACACAATCCTGTAGGCGAAGGTCACTGGATAGTGGAAGATGATGATTGTTTATTTAATAATTTACATACGGCTTTAGATTTTCTATTAAAACTACATTTCATGTATTAAACACCGAAGTACCTCACAAAACCTTTTTAAACATTTTGTTTAAACAAGAGCAGTATCCACTCCTTGAACTCCCTATTGTATTTTAGCAACCTATTTAATACTAAGAAAAATCAGAGGTTTCAATTAATTAAACATAATTGCTTCTTTCAGCAAAAGATATAACCACGTCTGGTGTTTTCTTGCCATTCCCCTCCCCCAAATATTCTACAAAAAGACTTCAATCGTGCAGGTTTTAAATAAAACTGAAGAAGTGGTGGAAAAAATACTGGACTGTATTGTTAACTTATTTTTGCTAGTTACATTCATTGCATAACCATCACAAGAGATTTCATAGCCTACAAATTTATGTTTGGCTTAGAAAAAAAAAATAATTCAAGTCACAAAACAGTGAAATACACACTGTACTGACAACTGTAATTTGTCTCCACAGAAAGAGCCATATGAGAAGGCCATATAGCATACCTAATCATTGCAATCAACATTTGTAATAAGAATGGATTGCTTGATGTTATTTGAATTAAGTTTATACATTTTCTTTAATTATTTTATGCATAAAGCTTTTGGCTGGTTTGCATAACACTAGATTTTTGCACTGACAAACCCTGTAAATTTTTTATTTTTCTATTTACTTATTCCACTCCCCCTTAAATAAAGTGGGAAAAGCAACCTGTGCTGTGTTATTCTTCAGGGACTTGACTTCCTCTTCTGAAGGAGGATGCAAAAAGGCTGCTTGGGGCAAGACAGTGGCAGGGCCAGCTTTTGCTGCCTCAAAACAATTACAGAACAGCAGCCGGTGACTATTCCCCTTCGCTCACACAAAGCCAGGCAGTACTGAACAATAGTTCAATTGCTATGTTGAACATTGTAACCTCAGTTCTGCTCTAGATCTGGAAGCTCAATCCCAAACTTTCTTACTAGGAGGGGTAACTACATCATGCGTTTACATATCATTGCAGAAACCCCATCAGTTCGCGACAGCAGAAGTACCAAACACAGATGAGCCACGTCTCCTACAGCTTACAAACCAAGAACAAAATGTACAGGCAGAGCCTGACCAATACAGACTCTACAAGAAAACAATAAATATTAGTCAGTACAACAGGCAGTGGCCTTGGTACGCAGGCTGAACTGCTGCCAAGGTTTCTGCAACTGGCTTTCTCGCTTGCCTTTTTCCTACAACGGAGTTCAATCTAGAAGGAAAAAACAAAAGCATATCTATTTACGTTTAAAAGAACAGACCCACTGAGAGAAATATAACTTCTTTAAGTGTTTAAAGCACATGCAGCATTTCATGAAACGAAGTCAACAAGACAAAACTACACTTTTTTATGTATATAGAACTCCAGTTGAATATAATTACTGTCTACAATAATTTTACTCATATTTGCATAAAATGGAGTCATTTATCAAAATCCTTTGTGACCTACTCCTAAATTTGTTATCAATTAGCTTTCTTAGCTAATGCCTTTCATTAATCTCCATCTTTAAATACACCATAGTAAACAAAAATCTCGTAATTCTTCTCCGGGTAAGCAACTAATTAAATTTAGCCCACAGGAAAAAGAGCCCAGAAAAACCTTTTGCAGGGCTCAGCAGACCATTAGGTACTCCCTCTGCACTGGGGGAAAGCCTCGCTGAGGCTCTCTCAAAGCCTCACCAACTTTACTAACACAGGAAGATCACCAGGCACCTCAGTGGCTTCTACCGAATTGCATGGAGAGCAGCGTGGATGCACAATGCTGGGAGAAAATGCAGAAGTGTCTTATTCACCTGCCAGTAATCAGATACTACTACTTTTTTTTTTTTTTAAAATACATGACATTTTTTGCATGTTTGGGTCTTTTTTTGTTTGTTTTTTTTTTAAAAGCAATAGCAATAGCACCATAACCTGACAAGTATACTGTAGATCAAAAGTACATCTTGGATCTTACTCATTCTTTCCACAAAGTGATCAGGAATAAGGCCATGGGCCCACATCTCCTGGGACCACATGAAATAACTGACAAAGCTACTATCCTCAGATGCCTGTCACTGCCAGGCTGCTAGTTTATCATTACCCAGAAGTTACTGCCAGACACCAGTTTCTGCAAGTTCTCCGTAAGTTGCTACCAACAAAATCAGGTGACAATTTGTTCAGACCATTCATCAAAACTACCTTACTAACCCAGTGCATTTTGTTTCAGGCTTATGAGAATGTGTTCATACAAACCACTCCAGAGCTTCCCCTCTTTCTCAAATCCTTAAACCTCTAGATGGTTCAGGGAGAAACTACCTCCTGCCTACGCTTTGCAAACTGCTGAGCAAAATGATGGTACTAAATATATAAAACAGGGCCAATAACCTTAAAAAGCGTTGTAACATCTGGGATACAGTAACATCCTAAACCAGCACAGATGTCTTGTTAAATGAACATCTGTCCACAGCCTTACCCTAGAAGATGGTACAGGAATGATTTATAAAAAGGTTCAATTAGTGCTGCCGTCAGCACGGCTAGAAACGAATTAATGTTCACAGGACAGTTTCACAAGTGAAAGCTGTTACAGTCTTTTCAAGAATCTTTTTAACAGGTGTGTAAAAGCACATGCTCCCACTATTTCTGAACCGTAAGCACAGCTGTAAAAGCTTAACTATGCTTAAGTATAAGCCAGAATACCTAAGGTTCAGCTAGTAGCCCTGTACGAAGGGAACCACAGCAAGCAAGTAAGAAAGAATCACTTCACAGAAAGATCTACAAGGAAAGGGTTTTTTTCCCCTCTCTGAACACTACTTTTCAATGTAGTCTTTATTACTTCTAAGAGTTGAGAAAATTCTACATCCAAGTCTGGATAAAATGAACAATACGGCTCTGGAAGCAAGGCAGATGCCAGTTCGCTAGAATTAATTTCAATAGCTCTAAACACTACAGGCCTAAAATAGGAAACTCGCTACCATATTTGACTCATGACTTCAAACTGATTCCAATTTAAAAGTTTCTTAGGAGAATTTTTTAATTGAGCCATCAGTAACAGGTGCAAACACTTTCGGCACTTGCCCTCCACAACATTTCCTTTTGGACATTATAAAAAAAGAACTCAACATGTACTTTCTTCCTATTTACTTATTATATTAGATATGTGTATATTAAAGGCAGAAGGACCCTGATGTATGGAAAAGATGTGCAACACAAACATCAGAAGTGATGCAAAGGTAAAAAAAAACCTGACCTTTTAGAAACAGAGCGAAGTGAAAGACTGTAGGAAACCGTTTTTGTTTAACATCTACAGAACCAGACTTTAATTACAATCTCATTATAAAACTTGCTCAACCTTCAGTTTCATTATTAAAAGATCTCAAAAATATACTTGATATTGCCCATTACTCTCCCAGTAAAATCAAAGAAAAGTGTGTATCTTAATACTTGTAATTCATAAATTACTATGTCAAAGAGAAGTGACCCAGCTTACGTTTAAAACCAAAACACCGCAACTTCCCACCTTACATCTCCTTTAAAAGGTAAGGATCTAAAAGACATTATTCATTCACTCAGCATTACTCATTCACCCAGGATGTAACATGTTCAGAGCTGAAACTTTTTTCACATCTATATTTTATACAGTTACCACTGAGAGCACTAAACACCTGAAATAAAAAAATATTATAGCCTTTGAGATCAGGGATGTTGGAGAAAAAGCATAAAAAGAACCTAGCCTCCGCTCCACGATTCTTATCTCAACTTTTCCAGTACTCCCGTGAAAGGGAGATTTGTCAAAGATTTCCTACACTACCCAAAGAAATGCAGATAGGAGCCTTTTAAAGATTATTTGTACCTCATGCTGTAGATTCATCTTTCCTTTCGTTCTAGAGTACAATCACTACTGACAAAAAGTAAGCTCATGCAAAGGAAACCGACTGATGAATGCAGAGCCCTTAAAGGAAAAAAAGGCTGTCCAGAGACAGGTTTTGAGTAAAATATCATGTGTCAAAACAAATTTGCATCGCACGGTTCTAACAACAATTTAAAGGCCAACTGAATCAGTACTTTTAAGCTGCATTGGGTCTGCGTGCCAAGGTTCTGGTAGCGGGGGGTTACAGAGGTGGCTTCTGTGAGAAGCTGCCAGAATCTTCCCCCATGTCTGATAAAGCCAAGGCCAGCCGGCTCCGAGATGGACCTGCCGCTGGCCAAGGCCGAGCCCATCGGCGATAGTGGCAGCGCCTCTGGGATAACAGATTCAAGAAGGGAAAAAAGTTGCTGTGGCACAGAAACTGCAGCCAGAGAGGAGCGAGAAGATGTGAGAGAACCGACCCTGCAGACCCCCAGGTCAGTGCAGAAGGAGGGGGAGGAGGTGCTCCAGGCGCCGGAGCAGAGATTCCCCTGCAGCCCGTGGGGAAGACCATGGTGAGGCAGGCTGTCCCCCTGCAGCCCAGGGAGGTCCACGGGGGAGCAGATCTCCACCGGCAGCCCAGGGAGAGAGGACCCCATGCCAGAGCAGGGGAAGAGTGAGGAGTCCTGCCCCTGAGGAGGAAGGAGCGGCAGAGACAAGGTGTGAGGAACTGACCCCAACCCCCATTCCCCGTCCCCCTGCGCCGCTGCAGGGAGGTGGAGAAAATCAGGAGTGAAATTGAGCCTGGGGGGAAGGTGTTCTTAAGATTTGGTTTTATTTCTCATTATCCTGCTCCTATTTGATTGGTAATAAATTAAGCCAATTTCCCCAAGTTGAGTCTGTTTTGCCCGTGATGGTAATTGGTTGAGTGATCTCTCCCTGCCCTTATCTCGACCCACGAGCCCTTTGTTATATTTTCTCTCCCCTGTCCAGCTGAGGGGGGGGAGTGATAGAACAGCCAGCTTTGGTGTGCAACTGGTGTCCAGCCAGGATCAACCCACCACATAAGGAAATGTGCAGTTTGGTCTATCTGTATTTTCAACTTCAACTGCCCTTGCACAGTCACCTGTACTATGTGGGTTCTCAGGCAGATACTGGAGCAAAATTACTTTCCATGGGAGACTGAGAAAAGGCAAATAGGATGTCCTGCTGACAGACACTCACCAGAACAGTCTACCTGAATCAAAGGGGCATAATTACTTTAAGAGGAATGCCAGCACACTGTTGGAAAATCTTAACCTCAACTCAATTTTGCAGAAGGCCACCAGATCCAGGAGCCTGAAGCTACACTGTTGGATGATGAGGCTGGTCTGGCCAAAGCGATTGCCTTCAGCGTTTTCTCTGCTCTTCCCTGAAGTTATTTATAGTTGTTCTGTTTGAGTCTGGAACTGCTCTTTTAAAAGATAAAGCAGATCAAGACTATCCTAGCTGAAACAGAGCCTTACTAGCAAGACCATGAAATCCTTCTTCCCAACTTGTAACCCATTTGGGAACATCCTCAGTAGGTTGACAAGAAAGACGGAGTGTAACAGCAGCCACAGACCAAACTAGGAGGATTCATAATCATTAACAGTTGCAGGCACATAAAATAATAAACTTTTCACGTGTGCCGATAAAATACCCATGGAGTCACAGCTCTGCTACAGCCAGTTACAGACTGAAGTATTGAGGCTAAGGCTACTACACTGCAATGTACTTCTGCGTACCTTTTTGTGATACCATTACGGGAGAAAATCTCAGTTTGATGTTAAAAGTACAAAACCAGGTTGCCTGATCTACATGTATGGACTGTTCAGGTTTGGAGACAGTTCGAATAACAGAGTAAAAATTATATAAAAGCCTTTCAGATCTTTCCCCTTTTTACTTTTCAAACTGACTATTCAGGTATCTATAAATTCTGGAAGCGAAAATTACTTTTAGTCAAATATCTGTCACATTAACTCAGCAGCATCCAGTATCAAAAATTGCTACAGGTTCTTATTTCTCAAGAGCTACCTTCCCACTGATAGGTAGTCTTGTCGTCTTGACTTGCAGTTTATAGTTTTAGTCCTGTAACACAAAACACATTACATGCAGACCTTAACCATTACACACATTTCAGAAGTACAAAAATATTTGATGCAATTATGACCTTCTGACGCATTTTGTATTTGCAGTTTTGCACAAACTACATCCTTTACACATTTGTTACCAATGCATTTAGCCATGTTCACCATCAAAATGATGCAAAACAACATACCAGAATTTCAGCACTTTGCAATTTTTTTTAATACCTTTTCTGGAACCAAATTAGACAAATCTTTGGGAGCACCAGCAGCTACAAGTAGAGCCATCTGCATGTTTCCAACCCCAGCTAGTTCTGTGTATCTACCTGGCTCCAGACTTGGTAATGGCTATATTCTTATGATACCCCCAGACAACAGTTAGTGTGAGGCTCTTCAATGAATTTGCTAAATAATGCTTATCAAGACCACTGAATGCTTTCACATGTTCTATTTTTACAGGCAAGGAGAATGAAATGGCAACGCTAACAGTTGAGAGACCACTGGCATTGTCAAAATCACAAATCCTCTAACCTTTGCAAGAGTTTCATGAGTGCACCTGCACCATCAAACACTGTATTTGTCCACACTTCTCTTTCCTCTAAGTAAATAAAACTGCATCAAACTATGCTACTGCATCAAACTCTTTTTTCTTGACGGGTAGTGTAAGCATCCACTTACATCCAAACACAAGATTTGTTTCTCCATGACGACGGCTATGGCAAGTTTTAATTCCTCCAATCTTGTAACAGCCATGATGCCCATAATTTTTTACCCACAACAGCACCAAGCTCACATCTTTTTTAAGAATTAAGAATTATCCAGCGACTTGCTCTTCCGTATGTTGCAGGGTTTGCCTGCTACTCTATTCTGAATAGAGGTGGCAATACAATGGTAAGGACTGTAATTCTCATGTCTGGTGATTTCAAGATCCTGTACATGAAATTCAGCAGATCTGAATCATCGTGCATGAGAAACAGCTGCCAAGTACTTGGAACTTGGTGGAAGTTTTGGTCTCTGTGAACAGATTTTTGTAATTTTAGCACCATTAATTAAGAGTCATTTTCAAAGATTTCCTTTTGAAACTTTGCAGTCTGCCGGAGTCTTACCACAGTAAGATTGTAAAGATTCTTTCAAAATGCATTTGTCTGCTTATGTTAAATATTCTCACTGGATATATTAAGTACAGGTGCAGACTGTGCTGCCTGTCTTAATACTCAGTCACACACAGTGCAGGTATACAAACAATGGAATGATCTAATACTAAAGTTTTTACTCAAAAAATTATTTTTATACCCAGCAAGTACAGTCTGCATACAATGGATCATAAAGAGCTCTAACCATTGCTTTTATTCGGTGTTAATTCAGTTAGGATACTCTAAAAAGGATGCAAATATTCAGCTCTTACCTATTATATCAATTTATTTAAGACAAACTAAACCCCACTCACACAGCATCAAGAGGTTTCCAGATCTTACATCTATCAAAATGCATCAGTCAACTCAGAACATCTCATGCTTTCTCATCGAATAAAGCTCAGTTATCTTGTCTCAAATCAAATTTAGTCATGTTTTTAGACCTAATAGCAAACACAAGTCTTCCTGTAGATTACATGGAAAATATCTCCATTCATTCTTATGCTTTTGAAGTATTTCTGATCCCACCAATATCACCAAAAAACCAAACCCTGTCTGTCTCTCAGGTGCACGTTACAGGATTCCCTGAGAAAGGCATCTGTCCTACGATTTCACCTGAACTTCTGTTTGCAAAAGGCGATGAACAACCTACAGGCAACAATATCAGTGTATTTCCCTACTGCTTCCCCCAACAAGCATTTAAGCTTAAACTAGAAGGATCAGGACATGAAAGGAATGGCAGTACCCAAAGTAATATAAATAACCTGCTTTTATGCAAGATGCTGACCTAGAACACATTAGGTAGAATTTTATTAATAATACCCAAATTAATTGATGGCATGCAAGAAAAGCAGTTCTTGCATGTTAACGACAGTTTGTCATTATCCATCTAAAATGGATTTAGACAGGAAAAAAAACAGAACAGAAACGAATGTCATGTCACCACATATCTTTTCCATCTGTTAGCACCCTTAGTGCTCCTTATAAAGAAATGCATTTTTATTTCAGATAATGTCAACAAGTATTATGAAATATTTTTCTTTCAATAAAACTGCTAAACCTAGGAAAGCCAAAGGGAAAAACACAAGATCTGCTCACTAATTAAAAATCCATTAGAACTTATTCAGAAGGCTTGGAAAACCTCAAAAAAATAAAAATAGACCTAAAAAGAAAATGGGTAATGTAATCAGATGGGTGTCAGTGTAAATTTATAATTCACATGAATTGTTTTTCTTCACAAAATTGTTTTCAAACTAGAAGTAAATCCTAAAAGCCAGATCATGGAAACTATTTTTATACCAGAGTAAATAAAACTCTGGAAATACTATTGTGAAATATAAACAACAATACAAGTAGCATAATAAGTAACGCTCCGAAGCGCAGTCACAATTAAAACAAGCCTTCAAACTTGTTTAAAAGCTTCTGTATAAACAGATACATCAATCTCTAGGGGCATGGATAAGGCAGAAATGCTGCATTCTGCTAACAAAACTGTCCAATGCTTTTTTTCCATCCCTGAAGAGGATTCTTCTAACCTGGAGACACAAATTTGCCTTCTGACAATTACAGATAGGTTACAAATAGCCCCAAATAATTATAATAGAGAACTTTGAATCTTCTATTCAAAGGACTGTTAAATTACCATCTTTATGTGGGACAATGATCATTGCTATACACCAATGTTCTCAAAATTTCACTTCTTTTTATTTGAGACCACTACAAACCATACCAAGCTACTTTCTCTGTTTCTTCTCTATGCCAGTCTCCTGTCCATTAAGATTAAATACATAAGTTCACGGTATTTTTTTAGAACTGTTATTCCCTCATTTGTTTAATTTACCTTTTTTTCATGTTTTTCTTTAAGGGCATGTTAATAAATAGATGAGTTTTCCAGCACTTGATGCTAGAGGAGTTCTACTACCTGATCACCTCCTTCACACCCCCCCAGCATCAGATGAGATCAGGCTATGACAGAAGTGCTACCAAAAGAATGATCTACTGCTCAGCCTACGTCATACGATACAGGTCAGAGTTATAAACAAAATTGTATCTGTGTCACATGATAGGGGCACGTATCCAGCGAACCTTGTTACAGCAACTACTACAATGGAAGTCATCCAAGAGGACCAACTGATACCTCCAGGTCAAGTTCCTTTGAGGCCATCATCCAAGGACACACAAGCAGTAAGATTACTCCATTTACTGCACTGCAAGTAGCAAAAGGTCCTCAAGTTCTGCGACTTCTCTCCAGTTCCACAGATATCCTCAGTTTAAACAGGCAAGGAAATGTGTTTTTAAGGTAATAGGAAATTATTTCTCAAAATTATGTTTAGTATGGAGGAAAATGCCAAAAATGTTCAAGATTCAAACATGCTAACCTGAAGACATAGAAATAATGTTAAAACAAAGCTTAAGAATTAACACAGATTGCATTTATACACAGCAAAACACAGCTAATTATCATCCAGATCAGTTATCCTATTTCATTCATTAAAGGTTCAAGAACATTTGTGCTGGAAGCAGCAAGGCAGAAGAGCAATGATAGGAAAGAATAGCTACAGAAGGAGGAGAAGGAATAAAGCAAGTGAAGCTTCTTTTGGTGACTGTGTAAGTGATGCTGTCTAAAAGGATTTGGAAATTACAATCTGAATCACTCACTTCATAACTTTTTTCAGAACCCACCAGAAAAAAAAGTCATGAAGATAATCAGAAATGATGCTGAAGCTGATTTATAATGGGACTATTTGTATATCTACCTGATCTTTTCTGAGCATAGACCTTCTGGAATGACAGCTTCTTAGGTATTTATACTTTTATTTCAGCTTGCTTTTTACATATATACATATGTTTCTAATTAACATTTACAGCATGAAAACTCAGTTCTACTCACCAGACCACACAGCCTCAAAAATTATCTTAATCAAACCTTTCAGAAGTACTTCCAGGTATCAAAAGCTGGTAGAGCAGCTCTGAAATAGCTATGCATGCAACCACTTGTGAAGATGACACAGCCAGGGAAGCACATATGGCTAGGCGTAACTTATGGCAGCCCTAAGGCTACTCAGATTTACCCCAGTACTTGGTATCATGACAGGACAGAGCAGGGCCTAGTTCGCAGTTTGGCCACGCAGAAATTTCAGCAGTAAAATCATTAACTTTTGTTACAGTATTACTTTGGTGTAATTTTTTTTTCTGTATTATTGCACACTGAAATGCCTCCTTAAACTACCTGAAAGCCCTCATGATGACAAAAGAATTATAATTGAGGTAAACTATGTACTCTGAATCTTACAAACCATTTGTATTTTGCAATCAATGTATTAAAGATTAATTTGAAAAGAATCTTCGACCACAAAGATACTCAACCTTTATTACACCATCCATGAAAAAGCTGCTAAAGAGAGTGCTATCAAAACAGAAGTCTAACTGCTCACAGACTCACTGGGTACAATGCCAGAATCATTATCACGCAAGTCTAATATCCATAAATATCACTCAATAACTGTAATTGATTGAAGCCCATCTTTCAGAAAGGCTCTCACTTTGCCATACCCTTTGTCGTTTGTTCCTCCTTATGAATTCATGCTCATTTCCTACGTGAACTTCTCTGGTTTCAGTTTTCCACCCCTGGCTTTTATTGTACCTTTTCCTGTTACATGAAGGAACCCTTAAGAACTCAGTATTTTCTCTGCTGGAGATATTATCCACTGTAACCAAGCCACTACTTAGGTTTAGGGTTTGGATTCCCCACTCTCCCATAACCTAACAGACTGAGCACCTTTACCTTCCTCACCAAAAGGATTTTCTCCAAGCTTTCGACAAGCTTTGGTCCACTACATGACTTCTTCCCAACATTTCGGTCCTTCAATTGTGGATATCTGAATCACATTAAAATGGCAGCAGCCAATCTCACAATCTCTGCGATGAACAGAGCTTCAGGACACAGCCACAAACATCCCACACTCTAAATCTCTTTCCAGAAATGATCCTTTCCAGGCTGTAGCCCCATCCCACATCTCTACATGGTGACACCATCCCTCTTACTTTTTCTGAAGAGCATTTTGTTTAACTGTGCTTAATTCAAATCCCACTTTTGCCTCTTCCCTATGCTCATCCACGTCATTCCATATACAGATTTCACCAGTAGCAATTGTTATTAATAATGACTAATACCAGACTTTATTGCTGGAGGACCAACCAAAAAACCCAAAGCAAGGCAATGACAGTTCCCAAAGACAACGAAGTGCTTGGTCAGCCAGCTCTTAAGCCAATTACGGTAGGCTTTATTCCACTGAATAATTTAAACAAATAGTTTTAATCAGAATATAAAACACTGTTAGACTCAACACCTTTAAAGAAATACATTTATGTTACATCTTTATAGAAAACTATGGATAAAGGATCACATCAGATGAACTAATATGTACATCAAAGGCAACTTCTAAAACTCACACAGTGGATAAAAGATGGGATGAAAAGGAAGGGAAGGAATAAGAGAAAGAACACCAAAGCCTCTAAAGAATGTAGTAAATACATTTATTTACAAAATAAAAAGTTAGAAGCCATCAATTCTCCACAGCTCTTCATTTTTGCATATTCAACCATCAAGGCATGTACTACAGCCATCTCAATCACAAGGGACTTGCTCTCCCAAAAAGTTGCTCCTTCTACATCCTCTTGATTTTAGTGGGAACCATGGGATTTCACCATCTCACAGAACTGAGCAGCATGTTTTTCAATATACTTTGTAGCACAGTAAAATATTCTATTGAAATTACGAGATCTAAAAAACAATTACTTTATTGCTTCTTATAACTTTTTCACTGTAAAATTCAACTCCAAGGTAGTAATTGGCAGGGACAAAATTATGTAGCAATTAGGGCATGACAGCAAAAGCAAACAAGAACTGAAAATGGGTTCGACACTTCTGGTAACAAGCAGGTAATTATCACAGCAGCTTGAAAGGGGCATAATCAACCAAACTGACATCATCCCTCCCACATAATAAAATGTGAAATCCCTTTACGTGCAGTGTGGCTCTTACACACAGCTGGTAAATGCTGCTAGTCTAGTCTCGATGTCTGTGTCTGCAGAGCAGCTGAGGTTACATTTGGGACAGTTGAACAGTGGATAATTTTATTTATTTACTTAGAATGATAATAACTATTACATGGTTTCATCCATTGTGCACTACAGAGATTATTTCTAGAGAATGGTATTTTATAAAAATGCCCTCTCTAATTTTGTTTTCAAAGTTCCTAGAATATAGAAAAAAAATCTCTAAAAGGCACAGTTACCGTTACACCACCATCTACAAGCTAAAATAGGTGAATATTTTCTATATAAAAATAGGAAGTTGCTAGTTTTAAATATGCTAAATTCTTAACTACTACATTTCACCAACCACACTCTTCCCCCCCATCCATGACACATTTTATCTAAACTTAGGTGAGAGCATTAACTGTTGTCTCAAAGCAGCACTATCCTGTGGACGTGCCCGTTCATACCATCACAAAGTCTAGCTGCATCACAAATGGTAACGCATTCACCTTCATAACATATTTGAGGTAATTAAAATACGATCTGTAAAAAACATTCATTTGTCTGCTGTCCCCTTTCAGCATTATTTTATTGCGAGATTCTCTCTCTCATCAGCACAGTGTTTGGAAAAACCCATCAGCCCTGACTGGCTCAACAGCGGTTGTTTCATCTGTTAGAGGAGGTTGGCGGGGAACCTCCTCCTCGTTTTTCCGTATTTTGTATATTCCTAACCTATGTTCCTCTCCATTTTCTCTCTCCTTGTGTTGACAAACCCATTTACCTCCATACTGTCTGTCAATACCATTAGCTTGCTCCTTCCGCCTTCTTCCAGCTCATTAACAACAGCAAGGCTGAACCCAACACTAATCCCTACAGTCTGCCGTTAACTATTTCTATCCAGCTCCAATCTTTTAGATGGGTTTCGTTGCTTGTTTCTTGGATACAAGCAGGTTCAAATGCACTGGAATTGCAGCTCAATTTGTATTGATTTTTCAAGTCAAATTTCCGCAAAACATTTACAGAGTACCTCTACCTATCATTTTGTAAACTGTGCTGCAAGTACCATAAGTAAAATACATGAATTATTAACACTTATTTTCTCATCTTTAAAAGCTAAGCACTAACACATCACAACACGAATTCTTTAGACAGCCGTTATCTTGAGCAATTTTTTTGTTGTTGTTATCTTGAGCAATCTATTTTTTTGCACAAAATTCTCACAAAGATAACCCAAAGCTGGGTTCCTGGATCTCAACTTTTGAAAAGTACTAAGGTAATTTTGAATAACAGCATTATTTTCAAAATTTAAATTTGATGAGCATGTAGCCTAGACATGGCATGCCTTGACTGGTGGAAGGTTTAGTTTACTGGCAAGTGAAACAGATGTAGGCACAATAGGAGATATTCAATTGCTGACTGTATGTTACTGACATGATAAAAGGTGTTAATACTGTACCAAATCTTGTCTTTTTTTCTGCATATCTGAACCATTTTAAATCTCAAATTACTTAAAAAGGTTAAAATTGTACAAGATCTAAAACTTTTTTGAGAATCCTGTTAACTAGAAAAATATGATAAAAGCACAAGTTTACCAATTTAAAACTGTACCATAGAAAGTGAAAGGAAACATTGGCCTCAAAGCTAAAAAAGTAGACTAGGTTAAAAAAAAAAAAAATTTTTTTTTTAAAACCCAATACACTTTATTTTCAAACCAATTGCCATTGATGAAACCCCTCCCTTTTAAAAGCAACACTTCTCTGAACACTACGATTTTACTATGAGAATCTACAAATATGAAAAATACCTTTATACAAAAAGCTAGCACAGGTCAAAGTAAAACTAACAGGACTTGGACAGTGGTCAAATATTCACCTGAAGTAACACCTAAGCCGCACATACCCTTTACAAATTGAGGTTATACTGTCACAAGCGAGTTCGCAGCCAGGTTCTCCACGCAGGCATGCTAGCAGTTGCACTGGCACAGGAACAGGGCTGAGCAGCTGCAATAAAAGGCAACTGCCTAAGTCACTGCTGCCAGCAGAACAGATCTCTGGAATCGTGGCCTTAAATGCCCTGTAAATATAAAGCTAACTAGAAAGTTTCCATTACTAAAAAAACATGGGTAGGTAAATTACCAGAGAACAGTTCATCAGAAGTGATGAGGTGGGAAACCTTCAATAACCTTCACCACCTTTTCTCCACGTATCTTTGTCCTGTTTCAATGACAGGTTCTACTAGAAATGCCTTTCTGCTGCAAATCTAAGAAAGCTACAGCAGCATCCAGAATCTGCAGCATTCAGCCTATTGGAAAATGGATATTCTAGGATACTTTAATTCTCAAGACTTGGGAGAAAATCTAAGACACCCAGAAATTTCAGGCACCAATGTTCTGGCCTACAAGCTGCAAAACAAGCACATAAAGTCATCTGATAGAGGAACAAATAGTGGTTTTCTTTTTCACATCTGGATCCTACGGTAAAGGTAACGTGGTTGCTTCAATGTCCCCAAGGGAAACTTTCTTCATCTCAACAGCTGGAAATAATGTTTTGTTGGAGGAAGTACAGCATTTTGAAGTAGAGATCCTCCCAGTAAGAGCTCTGAAAGGATGCCAGGCAAACATAAAATTAATAACACCACCAAAAATTTTACCTTCCCTAGATACAGACACACCCCAATGCCTTACTTTCTCATATCCAATTCTATGGGCCAATTTGCAGATATGTTGAGGGTTTACCTCTTCCAAAAATGAAATCAAAAGTTAGGGTTTAGCTTCGCTTCAAAAATAAACACAAACTAGGGCTTCAGTCTCACTAGACACACCCCACATCAGCACGATCCAACATTTCATTTATTATAGAATAACACTAAGTTGGTAACACACAGCATAAGAACTTCAACTTAAAGAAAAAAAAAAAAACACAGAAAAAAGTGTTCTACCATTAAAAAGCACTGCTTAGCAATGCCACTGAACTAATTTTAAGCTTAAATAAAAACTATCACCAAATACAAACTTTATTAGCTAAATAAATTTCTGTTGTTTCACTTCCAAATCAAATGAAATAACTGTTTAAATCCTTAGCCTTGGATGTGCACAGTAAAATAAAAATACATGAGTCCAAGAGCCTGACTCAGAACTATCACACTTGCATGTGCAGTGCTGAGTAATTAACCTATGTTCTTTTTCAAGAACTGTCTGAAAGCCCTTGTGCCTTTTATGCTTTCTGTTATCAGTATCATTCAGAAAATTTGGATTAAAAGCCTATACAATTCTATAAGATTATGAAAGCTTTTTTTTTTCCCCCTGGATGAAAAACTACAAATTCTGTAGATTTCTTCATGAATTCTTCTTCTGAATAATTCTGTTCTTTTTTTTCAATCTTCCTTGGCCATAAAATTCATATTCAGGTTTATTCAAAAGAAATCACAAAAACTAAAACTGTTAAATGTAATACCTAATAAATATCTCTGTATCATCACTACAAGGCATGAAAGAATCCATCAATGGCTTTGATTTTTTTAAATTAATTACAACACGTCTTAGAAGATATACTGCTGAAGAATGAATCGGGGGAAGAAAACCCTGAAAAATTTCATACATTCCTAAAGATCTCAGATAAAAATAAATTTGCTACCCTATTACACCAGCTGCAAAACTCAATCTCTGCTGCCTTGCACACACTTGAACATTATACGAACTGGGTTTCGCATCCTTAGGAAAAATCATGGGCAAAATACAATGGTGGTCTGATACGCTCCTTACGATCACCTTAAACGCTAAGAAAGGTTTCTGTTTCTTTTTATCAAGCAGTTGCTCCGAGTGAGGAAAGCAACTACTGATGTTCTTAACACACAGAAGAAAAACTTTTAGCTTTATAAGATACTGGTTTCTTAAGAGACACAACAGAAACTACCAAGGCCAACCAGTTCTTCTACATGACAACTGTATCAAATGTACTTAAAATAAGTGCAACTCGGATAAGCAGCTACTACGGGTTTACAACAGGGACCCTGTTTGAATAAACCAAAATTCGTTACAGTATTTTCCTACAACCAGATTGAATTAAAGCTAAGGAAAACAGTCAAGCTCCTGTTACACACTTTTAAAAACAAATTTATAAAAGAAGTATGTCTGAAGCCACATCTTAAAAAAATTAACAGCCAACAAACTACTTAGAAATTTTCATCCTATTATTCAGGAAGATCTAAGAATACCAAAATATTTTTAAAACAATAATAGAAAGTCAAGAGTTAAGCCACATTAGAAAACCCTCCCCTAAAGCTTCCAGTTATTGCAATACTTCTTAAGGCAGAGTTTCACGACAAAAATACTTTTTTTGTGCAGCAGAGACATACAAAAGGATTCTTCGGGATGCCAAACACTTTCAGAACTCTCCAGTGATGACTCATCCTGTTATGTATACAAAGCTTTCATTAAAAAAAAAAAAGTCATTTGGCATCATTACAGATCCTCAGTTAGCAATCTTCAACTTAGTGTTATTTCTTGTACAAAGTATTCTAAACACTCTGCAATAAAGTATTCTGGTATGCTAATTTTGGGGAGGAAAACGTGTAACTTAACTTGAATGGCCTTTCTTACACAGAATTTCTACTCTAGTTCACAAAGTGCTCCAAGATGGCCTCAAATACAGTTTTTAGCCAGACAGAAATTCTTTGTTGCTCCATGTCCGTTCCTTGCCAGTTGTGCTGATCAACTCTTTTGCCAAAACAAGAAAAATAAGTCTTTCAAACTGAGTCTTGATGAGTGAAACAAAAAGAATCCCTTCTTAAAAAAAAAAGGGGGGGGGGGGGGCAGGGGAGGGGAAGTTTAACTGCTCCTAAAATCGTTGAAAGCATTCCTTCTGGCTATCTCCTTAGAAGCATTGCTTTGATCCCCCCAAAATTGAATTAATTTATTTAGATAATCTGTTGTACTGCAACAAAACCACAATAAACTAAAAACTGCCACATAGGTGCAAATAATTGTAATGAACTATACTACTATACTGACAAGTATTTGCCAATAAGACAGCTTTCTTTTTATATATAACTTCTTTGAAATGTGCTGGTTTGAGTTTTTTTTTAATTGGCTGTTGTTTGCTTTACACATACACATGAATGTTTGCAAGATGTACTAGAAACCAGAAGCTTCCCACAGCACTACATACAGCACAAGCATCCTACACTTTGCTCCATCAAGTGTTGGATCTGGTCTTTCCAGAACAGGCTGACAAGTCGAGAGGGTCATTTTCATTCATGCCTGTTCATCTTCCACCTGCAGGCAGAAGGCAGCCATGTACAAACCCAGGTAACAGCAGCTGTGGAGCTTTAAATCAAACACGCATTTACCTTCCGAAACTCATCTCAAGATTCACTTTGCACAGGCAGCTAGTCTGGAGTTAGCAACCCTCCCACAGTATTGTCTGGCCAAATTCAAACAAACAAGCAAGATGGAAATAATTTCCTTTATGTTCTATCCCTCCAGCCACTCACTTCTCTAATAATTCAGTTCCTAGTGTTGATCCTTTTCTAAATATGGCCACATATGCATAAGAAGCAAGCCTCTGTGCCAGCTATGCAATTTCTCTTTCCCACTGGGGACACACTTTCCAGCATCTCAGATGTTTTCAGAACATACGCCTCCCCCACCACTGCCACATATACATTTTATTTTATTTCTTATAAACGCCTCTTACCCACAGTAGTTACGAGTGCCAAATCATCTGATTTCACAGAGTGTCAAAAGAAAAGCCAGATCTAAGAACTTATATAGCATTTTCTATCCCTTCTTCTGCAACACAGTGATTTGGAAATAATACTCTTCATTTGCTCAAATTCCAATGACCACAGGAAGTCAGCTGTCCCTCTCCAGTCATTTATGCTGATCATAGGACTTGATCAACTATACCATCTTTCTGTTAAGTTTATGCTTTCCATAGGTACTGTGAAGGCTATACCTGACCAAAGATACAAATTAGATTTGTCGATTCATGCTATGAGTCTTTGAGCTTGAAGCATACTGATTTCCATGTTTCACAAAACATAAACCTGAAGAACAGCCCAGTTTTTTCTACTCCCAGACAAGATAAGAAGGCTTGTCTTAGAAAGGATAACTAAATCCTTTTGATTTTTTAAATTTAGTCATTTTTGTTATTCTCTCATTATTTATGTACTACCATAGGTGGTCATGGCAAATTACCAACATAATTTACGCTGGTTCTCTAACTGTAAGACTAGCTTATTAATGAAATTAAAAAGAAAAAAAAAAAAAAGACAACAGTCTCTGATAGTTAAAAAGCAGAGGTATAGGAAAACAAGAGACCTCAGTCAACAGGAGCTTCATATTTCATATTTGTCTTTAGAAGACTACATTTTAAATGAAAGCAGACACCATTTTCATTTACTTGCATTTAATCACCAGTTGATGTAAGAGGAGAGATGAATAACGGACAGGCAGCTGAATGCAGTGCATCTTCAGCAGAGGTTTCAATGAGGCTGGGGTTTGGGGTGGCAAACAATCATCCTCACAAACGAGAGAGATTTCAAAACACACAGCACAAACATAATGGAGGGTCCAGCGCAAAGCATGGGCTTGGCTCCATCTAACAAACAAAAGGGGATACTTTAATCATATTTTAATGAGGGTTTGCACGTGACCTGGTCCATTAGATACTGAAAGGCTGCTGCAGTTACCATACAGCCACCTTGGCATTTGGTGGCTAATGCTCAAACTGGCCACTACAGTACCCTTGAGGAAGGAAAAATAAATAAATCTGCAGCAGCTTTGGTTGATAAACAGTATTAATACACTGGGGGTTTTAAAGATTTGTAGATCCACAGACACCAGTATTATCAAGTGTGAAACCTTAACTTACCGATAACCAGTTCTATCAGGAAACATAATCTGCTGAATAATTAAGTCCATTTATGGTACACATAAAACAGGTTAATCATACAGATACAAATATTATTTAACTAATAGAATGAATCAGAACCTAAGCTATGTAATATAGACATTTAACATCAGAAAACAAGATCCCACGATTCCTTAAGGCTGCAAAAAGTGAAAAAATGTACCACCCTAAGAACGACGAGAAAACTTGCTAACAGTCCAGACATCCTGCTTTTGGAGTCCATTTGTCTCTTAATGCCTTCAAAAAGCAGTCCCATTGCATACACACACATTTTTTCAGTTTAAATAAAATTTCACTGATGTAACCTGGTGCTCTCAACTAGGTCTTTGGTATTTGTGCACCTCTTTGAAAAGTACACAGTCTGTTTTTCCCACACATACATTTTCATGCATCTTGATAATTATAACCACAATTCACACTGAAAAGGTGATCACAGAATTAGCATTTACTGTCTCTTCCAACACATACTACATGGCACTGATGCTAGTTGGTAGAAGGTTCAAGAAAATCCAAAGTAAAACCAGCTGTTCTTCTCACAATATGCAGTTCAACTGTGGTACTCCATGCTCAGCATGTGGAAAGTTTGTGTGATCGAGTAGAGGTTGGACACATTCAAAGGAGATGCCTAACACTCAACAGATCTAACACAGAGATACCATCCTTGACTCCAGAAATCCCACAATTCTTTCCCAAACTTCCACAATTGATGGTTCAGGAAAGTATCGTTAAAAAATTACTCTTTTCTTATTTTCCTTCCTAGGAATCTGCTATTAACCACTGCAGGAAACATGACTATGGGACACACAGATCTCTGATCTGACCCAGTATAGCTGCTGTTGTGAAACAGGTATTTCTCCGTATTACCTTACAAACAGTCTCTGAACCAAGAGCTAGGAAAACAAAGCTCATCATATTGCCCAAATTACTGTCACACCTGAAGACTGATCTTTAACAACACTAACCTTCATTTCCAGCCTGGTATTCAACATCCTGAACTGTGAACAGTGAACACGCAATTATGTAGCCTTTAGTGGTTTATAAAAGTTTCATTCCTCCAAAAGACTTGTTCCTGATTTCTGGCATCCAGAGACTCTAATGCAGTCTTACAGAGAATCAGTTCTGCATGGTAGGAGGCAGAGGGGGGGAGGAAAAGCAAAGAAAATGTCTGAGCGTTCTATACACCTTCCCATTCAGTAGATGGCTTATTAGGATCTTTGTCCATGCTGTATTGAAAAGACTTTACTAAGTGGCACATATATGTCTTATTCCTTAGTCAGGCAGTCATTATCTACCACAGTAAAAAAACCAAACAAACAAAAAAACCCAACCAAACCTCAAGAACAGCAAGCTTCATGTCATACAATCATGCTTTTCAACAAGATGCTTTCACAGTCAAAAACACCTACTTTTCTTGTATTTAGGCAACACTAAGCTCTTCTGGCAGTTCAATGGGTTCTCCTAAGTCACCAAATTCCTTGCATAGCCTCAGAAATAACCTAAGCGTTATGTGTCATGTCACTGAAGAAAGTTAGGTGACATTTTGCTGCTACTTTCTAATTTGAAGTAATATCCAATCCTAGTATACCAGCATTCTAACCTTACTTTTTGCAGGGAATTTATAATTTTTTGCTTCATATGGTCAGTTAAAAGACTAGATAGAGAGATTAGTGGGAATTTACTTTGCCCCCCGCCCTGGATCAAGTAATAGAGTTAAGTAACAAACAAGCTCCTGGACACAAAAGCTCTTATTTGAATACTATGCAGATTCCTCAATCTTCGAAGTTAAAGCTGTGAACCTATCTGAGAAGACAGGTAGACACTGCTTGTAGAGAGGGCTGAGGGAAAGGTCCCAAGAGGACACCCATCTTACGAAAAGAGATGGAGTAAAAGGCAACTTATTATCTGTGGAAGACAAAGTGAGGTGAACTTTAAGGCAGGGGTGCAGGGAAGATACTAAGAATATGATTGTATTTTGTAGTTTGTCAGGCTCATGACTTCAACCATCCCACAAGTCCTAATTTTCAGTACCCAGGCTCACCTTTTTGATTAAATTTGGCATGCATCTTTGAATACCAGGACCGAAGAGTTAAGGATAGAGTTTTATGAGAAACAGTTGGTGTTCACTGACAATGAACAAGTTTATCCTCGTACCTAAAAGTTGCTTAATTTCATCCAACCACTTTACATGAGGATGCGGTGAACGTTCATGAGGAAATCTGGTAAAAGACAAAGTGTATTATGCAGAATCCTGCAATGTGGGTGATTCTGTCTTGGAGTGCATGTACCGGGGTGGTGACGGAGCTCTGTCGGCAAATTTCACTTTCGCTGCTCAGGTACAATCTGGGTATAGGATGATCTGCAGAAAGTTTGCTTCTGATGAGTTTAGCAGGCTTAGGAAGCTGCTGGAAGGACTGGAAAGGAGAATCCAGGAGAGATTATTTCAAGATACGTCTTCTTTCAGTATAGGTTGCAACCACTGAAAAGATTCTATAAACATTTCGGACTCCAGATGCAGAAGGTGCTTTCTGTACTGACATTAAGTGCTTATGAGGCAGCTGGGCACTTTGTGAAAAAACAGCATGTATTTCCCTATGTGTGCCTAAAAGCTCACCTGTTTTACCCAGCTACAACAGTTTTACGGAAGATGCAATCACTCCCCTCATCCTTGCTTCTTCTATAGCCTTAACAGACATAACACCCCCACCACTGCTTTTCTGCCCCTAACTATATACTACGGCACACCTTTCAAATTCCTCACAAATAATTTCAAGCTCAGAGGATGCTACAGAGCAGTCAGAAAAAATTACCCTTACAACCTGCTGAAGAGACCACAACTGTAACTGGCTTTTCTATTACAAAGGAGATCTTCAGGACAGTCGTCCCCAGAAAAAGTCTCCTACAAATCTATGTTACTTACCAGGAGAGCCAAAAAGTAGCTCTTCTTCATCTGCTTCCTGGCCTGAAAATTCTGGCCCAGGAGATGGTGAAAAGGACAAGGATAGGATGTGGAGTCCTAGGTGCAAAATTATTCAGCCCTACATCACTCTGATAAAATTTAACACATAATATCAGTGCTTATGATGCTACTGCGTGTTTGATGAAACTGTATATTAGACAGTAGGCTGGGTCTCAAGAGGCATGAAATACACATCCAGCTCAGAAAGACGACAATCAAATAAGCCCAGCTCTCGCCAAGTGGCCTAGACATGCCCTTCTTTTTTTTTTCTCTACACACTACAGAACTGTGATTCTTGTCAGTATCTGGAAGCAGTGGGAGTAAGACATGACTAATTGACCAGTCAAAGAATGGTACAGAAATCAAGAACAAGTTTATGCAATTTATAATTATTATGATTTCAGCTTAGCACTGTTTCACAAAATCTAAGCTGACAGAAAACTAGTCTCATGTTTTCTTGAAATTTGAAGAACAAAAAACTATTCTGCAATGCCTGGTTCATTGTTTCTAAAGCGTCCTGTTCCCCATACTTTCTGATCACACAGAGCGGCAATCGGTTAGCACTATTCAAAACAGTAGATACAGAATGGACTGTACTATCAAATTCTTTCTCATACTGATGATCATTTACTCTCATGACTTATTTCAACGGAAAACTTTCTATGGACTTCAGTTGTCTTTGAAACAGAATTGTGTACCTTAGAGAATACCCTATCATTCTGATTAATATTTAAATGAATCCATACAGTACTTACTCACTGACAGTTCTTTATTTGGTGGGCCAGAGGCATCAATAATGAAAACTCCTCCCTAGTACTAGTGAAGCTGTCAGCAGCAGACATTGAAGATTAGGCAGCCATAGGAAAACAAATAAATATATAAATATAATATAGGGTTGTTTACATATTAACTGTATGTAGGTCTATCAATGACCAGGAGAACTACCTCCCCCTAACCTTCATTTCTCCCAGCTATCACCAGAGGAAACAGTAGCAAACAATCTTCATTAACAGGGGCGATGGCAGCAGATGTCACAACTGGCAATAGCAATTTCTGGCTATACACCACAGTTCAGAAACTCTGACTTTCCGGTAACATACTAAAGAGAAGTCAACTGATTTCAAAACATCCCCAAGGGAGGCAATAGAACTGCCTAAAATAGTAGCTATTCACCGATTCAGCACTAGGATTCCAAAACTTTCTATGGAAAAGTGACATAACCATCTCAGTAACTGAACCATGGCCGTCAAGACAGATTCAACAGCTACATGCGTTTCCAGAAAATGAAAGAGAGAAAATGATTAACTTATGAACTCCTCATAGTTAAACAGTCTACATCCTTCTAGGTGGATTTTACTACCCAAAGACAAATATATGGGGGAAGCGGGGGGAGATATATTTAATTATTTTACATTTTGTAGACTAATACATAAGTTAACCAAAATATACAGGCCAGACCCCTCCCCAGTCCAGTTTCAAGAATTTGTTCATGCAAGACTGTACCCTGATCCACACACAAACCACCTCAGAAATCTTGCAGGCTTCCTCACCATCACTCTCTTCTTCCAAGAACTAGACTGCAAATTGTAATAGTTGCTACTTCTGGAGCTGCATAACACTGTCTTTATATCGTTCTTTAAACTGTTTATTTTTCTTTAATTAAAAATCTCTGCTTCCTTTAACAAGGCAAAAACAGAAGATGACAAGGGACAAATGGAAGGGAAAAAATAGTTAAATGCACATGAAAAGAAAGACTGTGCACAGACAAGCTACTGCACCAAGATGGATGAAGGTGAAAGAGAGAGGCTGAAGTCTATGCTTCTCATCCTTGCTATTCCACCTGTCTTCAAGATTACGTTCCCGTAACTCTGGATTCCCCTTTTCTGATCACTGCAAACCCATGATTCTTCCAAAAGCCCTTCACCGTGCTTTTGTACCCACTCCTATGTGCAATCAGCCTTCTACTAAAATATAAGGACAAAGTGAAATTTTTCAAACAAGAAAAGTCTGTCAAAGGTTAGAAGGGTACTTACAGTTCAATCCAGACCTCCATTTTATGACAGTTCTGAACATATAATGAATGACTTCTGCCATGACTATGACTAAACGTTTTGTATGCAAGGCAAGGCAAGGATGACATAGCAGTGGCAACACCTAGCACACGTTCTATTATTTGGCCCAGATCAAGTAACCTTTGAAAAGATTAGAAAACATTCTAGACTCATTCCCTCATCATTCTCCTTGACCATCTTGAGTATCTTCTTGCTTGTTAAACTCATTCTCAATGGTGCTACAGAACTGCATTGCCAAAATCGCCCAACTCAAGCAGAAGCACAAAGTGACTAAAATAAAGCTCCAACCTTAGTCCTTCTTCTCACTTCTCCAGACATGCCATCCTTGTATAGTCCCATCCACCACATCCCTTCCCCCTGCCCCATTCTCTTTGTTCTGCCAATTACTTCATATCCTTTCACCTTGTTCCTCATGCTTGGAAAAAGCCTTCAAATTCCATCAAACTCAATATCCTCACAAGTTACTTGATTCAAAGAAGGTTGATATCTGCAGAACTATAAGCATAAATAAGAATTCTGCTTGAGGTTTTCTGAATTCTGGAAAAACCACAGCTCTTTCCTCCTGGTCTAATCCTATCTCAAAGAGATCCCCCATGAAACAGTTATTCCATAACTGCCCACTTCAGAGTTTGTCACATTTTTCCCTATGGAATCTAATGTTAAGACACTAACAGGGGGCAAGAGTATAATTTAGATCATAAGCTGCTTGGGGCAGAAGCCTAACTATAAACCAGGCAGTAATAACCTGCTCTCACATGCACTTTTTCCTAAATGGAGTCTTAAAAAAAGCAATCTACATTCTCTTTTTACAGCACTGGGGCATCTGGGGCACAAAAATTAAAAATAAGGATAATAAAGGAAGAAAAAAAAAGAAAAAAGAAGAGGGAAAAAAAAGAAAAGAGAAAGGGAGATCTGGAGTAACAACAACATGGACATAGGAAGTGTTTGTGGTTAGAAGGAACACATTGAGTATTGAGTTCCATCGAAAACAAAGAATTCATCGCTGAAACAGAATTATACCCAAGAACTGTAAGTCCTGACTAAACAAACAAACAAATACACAAGCAGACTCTTCTTCCATGCCTTCGTCTTCCATGAGTGTCTAATTAAGTAATGTTACTCAAGTATTTACCTTTCAATGCTTGGTAACCAGGATGAAAACAAGGGTCAAAGTAGCCAACGTGGAATCTTTTTATTTTCTAGCTATATTACAAAAGCGCCGTCAGCACAAACCACACTTACTGTGTAACATTTCAACAGTGAATACAGACAAGAGGGAGACTTCACTGAAGAGACAGACAGAAATGCAACACGCTATGACTAACTTTCAACAGATCTTATGGAGGAGTCAAATATCCTCCATATGTGCAGTATCATCTATACTTACTTATGCCTGGAACTGGACCTCAACTTTGAGATGAAAATAAATCCTAACAAGGCCACATAATTATGATCCATTTTTTAAATTTCAAAAGGAAAAAGCTTAACTGTGATGTTCTGTCACTTATTTTGATATGCATCTGTATCTAAGATGTTAGGAAAAAAATCTGTAAAGACCACTCAAAGACACATCTGTTTGCTGACTACGTTCCACATCAGATTACCGAACACAAAGATTTGAACACTCTTAAACAGAAGGCGCTCACCTATTCCCAATACTACACTACTGTTTCTCTATCATACCGCTTTCCCTACCGAATTTCTATGACATTTCCTGGTTCACCTAAGCCGTCCCAGAGCGCACCACTGCGGCACAGCAAATGCTACGAATCGCAAGAAGACATCTGATATCTGTGATATCACATGCTGGGATACTGCCAGAGAACCACAACATGCCAAAAGGATTTCACAGAGGAAAGACAGAATTATAAAAGACTAGCTAAAGGCCCACTGTCAAACTGGGTTTTAATACTTCTTTTTGAAAAGACGCTACCTCCTCGAGTTTCCAGAAGCCTTAGTAATTACTAAAATTGGAATGGCCCAAATAAAACAAAAAAGTATCTTTCAGCTCGTTTAGAGTGTGCTTTTGACAACACTCCAGAGCCAGTTTCCCTTCTACTTGGGTTGCATATTTTATACTGAATGGTGTAAAAAGTATATACTATTCTATACTAAGAGCTTTCTATCCACGCTTTAAGAACAGGAAAACAGAGCTGCAAAGCTGTAAGATTTGAGAGCAGTGATGATAAAAGAATACTTTTACCATTATTTTTAAATAGCTGACTAAATTTCAGGCTGGAAGTACCCTGTAAAACACATGCTGAATGGTCCTTTCAGCCTGAAACAAAAGCAGGAATCAATACATGGCTGCTTTTCATTTTAGCTCAGCCATTTACCTTTAAGAGATCATTTTCAGGCAAGTTTAATGAACAGTCACATTAAGAAAGCGTACATGATGCAACTACTTTCTACTGGCATATTATGTAAATTACGATAATGCCACCCCTTGCCTTCCCCCCAAAAACTCCCAAAGAACATTTTGCCAAAACTCTGCAGGAGTTTTTGTTTGGGAAAGAATAATACAGGAGGGGGGAAAAAAAAAAAAAAAAAGGGAAAAAAAAGGATGTAAGTCAACTGAGTACGCAGTCTGACAAAATAATTACACCAAAATTCAGTAACAATTCTTACAAAAAAAGAATGAAGAGTATTTTGCCCTAAAAGCATCTAGATTTAATGCTGACAGAGCACGGAACAGATACAACATTAGAAGAGTAGAGTCATGAAATAGTTTACAAGGATGACCTGCAAGTGGGGCAAGCAATTAAAAATTACAGATACTCAAACTCCAAGTATATTATCAAGAGAAAGTACATTTACAATAAAGTAGTAAAGGAAGCATCCACCAAATACTTTAAAAATAAACGTACAGTAGTCATTAGTGAAATTAATGAATGGCTAGCATAGATGCAGCATTGAGAAAAGTGTATCTTGTCTCCTGTCTCCGTATGTCTCACAAGTAGATGGTTAAAATATTTGCACTAAACAGTCTGGGAGCTGCAGGTTTTGTTCTGTAGCAAGTGTATTTTACTGTGCAGGAACATCAAACACAACCTACTAACATCATCGTGATGTACAAAAAGCACAAAGACCCCTACATGCAAGCTTAGTAACTGTTTACTCCAATACACAGTATTTTTATAGTCGCCGAGAACCTTTAAATGTCCGCTTATTTGTTTCAGTTTTGCGATAGGAGTATTAACCCACTACTGCTTTATTTCTTCAGATGCAAAAAACCCAAATTATTTTCATTCTGATCTTCAGTTCTTTCAAGAACTCTAACTATGCCAAATAACGCTATTCTAGAAAACAGCGAAGTTAAATAATAAAACTACACTAACTCAGGAACGTTTCTCAATTACGTAATGAATCTGGTTACAGTATTAACTAATGATTCACTGGTGAATATCTAGTATTTAGGATCCAGAATTAGGTAGACGACTGAAACAGTTTTTTAGAAAAATACAAAACATCACACAGATTAACTGACTTATATTTTTAAAGCACAGGTTGTTTTGGTTGGGGGGGGGGGGGGGGGTTGGGTTTTGGGTTGTTGTTTTTTTTTTTTAAATCAAGCTGCTACAAAGTAATCCCACTGAAAAAAGGTACAGCCAGCCTCTCATTTTGTCCAAATCAAAAAACAAAAACAAAATAAGACTTTTCCTTCACAGTTCGTATCAAGTTTGCTTAAGCCAGCCAGTTACATAACACTTACTTTGACTTATGACCTATTTGCTCACTACTCATACAAAAATCATCATATATGATGGTCTGAACGTCCATTATGCGCTAGGAATACAGGGTATTTTTAAAAGTGCTTTTTTCTTTTAATTTAGAACTACAGATAACAGCAGCTGGGAGGACCATCTGAAATTACCACCATACAGGTACGCTTTGAAATCATGCAAAATTAAAATGGCACTCTTTTCAAAAATAGCTTGTACGGAGTGCTTCAAAATATTTAAGAAAAATTAATCCTATCTCATTTTCCATCACTCCAGAATTCACACCAGGAAATGAAAGTGCTTAAAAAAAAAAAAAAAAAAAAAGTGTTGTGCTATAGCTAACCATATAAAGTCATCATTTTAAAAGAATACGTGTGTGTGTGTGTGTCCGTGCAGGCACACGTGTGTGTGTGTGTGTGTGTATAGGTGTACACACACGGAGGGAGAGAAGACATGACCAGACGACCGCTCGCAGAACCCAGGTCAGACCCGAGCTGGGCTTTTGTGTTTGTTGTTTCTCCCACCCCCACCCCCCCCCCCTCCTTTTTTTTTTTTTCTTTTTTTTTAAATGGTCGAGGATTATCTACTGAGCGTCTAACTTGAACCTACATACCCACGTCCGAATTCGGGTACGGTTTTTCGGACCAAACGCCCTAGAAGAAGCCCCTCTCCCGAGCGCCAGCGGCGCCCGGGTCCGTCCCCGTCTCCCCCCCCCCCCCCCCCCGGCCAAGTTTCTCGCCCCGGTCCCGGCGGCAGGTCCGCGTCCCGTGTGTCCCCCCCCGTCCCCCCCTCCCCAGGGCATCGCCCCGCAGATCGCCGCGTACCGCTGTCACAGTTTGCCCTTTCATACAAAGAAGTTGAACGACAGACGTACTCACCCCCGGCGAATTGGTTATGCGCGACATAGCCCAGCCCCGCGGAACCTCTCACAAATCCCCTCTGGAAAATGGAGGGGCTGGCATCGGTGCCCGCCCGTACGATCCGGAGGAAAGAGAAGTTATTTACATGTTACGGCCCGAGCCCAGCGCCGTGCGGAGACACCGACTGCTCAGCACTCCCCGACATCAGCCATATTCCTCTGCCAGACCCGCCGCTCGGTAGGAGCGCTTCCCAGGCCGCTGCCCCGGGGCCTCCCGCGGCCGGGCGGGCGGGCGGGCGGCTCTAGAGGGCCCCCATGGCGGCGCCGCCGGGGGAGCGATCCGCCACAGCCCCGATCGCCTCGGAACTTCGGCTCCGGGATCCTCCCCGAACCAGGCTGGAGCCGCCGGCGGAGGAGGAGGAGGAGGAGGGCGGAGGGGGAGGGGAGCGGAGGGGAAGGGGAGGGGAGGGGAAAGAAGGGGGGGGGTGGGGGGGAGAGGAAAAAAAAAAAAAAAAGAAAAAAAAAAAAACCGAGCGAGAGAAAGTAGATCCGACGCAGCCGGGCGCCGCCAATGTGCGGACCGGAGTGCTGCGGCGGGAGCCGGGTCCGCCGCGCCGACTGCGCTAGCCAGGCAGCAGCAGAGCGGCGGCGGCCGGAGGCGCAGCGCCCCCGCCGGAGGCTCCCACCGCCCCGGCCCCCGCCCCGCGCCCCCCGGCGAGGCGAGGCGAGGCGCGGCGCGGCGGGGACGCTGCGGCGCTGGCGCCGAAGGGGGCCGGGGGCCGCCGCGGAGCGGAGCGGGGCGGAACGGAGCGGCCCGAGGGCCCCGCGCGTCCCGGCGAGCGGCGGCGGGCGAGGCCGGGAGCCGGCGCCGGCAGCGCCCGCTCCGTCCGCCCGCACGCCCCTGTCCTAGAAGCACCTTCCGAGCGAGGCGGGGGGCAGCTCTCCCCGGTTGCCTTCTCCGTCCCCGCCTCCCTGCCCCCAACGCCGGCACTTTCCCCTTTAACAAAGCAGCGCAGCTGAAAAGTTACAGAACGTTTCCATAGGTGCCGGCCGCTCCTCGGCTGTTGGGGGCTAGTCGGGGTAAAAAGAGGATTTCAGCCTCAAAGATGAAGGTGTGTCTTCGGGGATTGGCGCTTTTTTTTTTTTTTTTTCCCTTTCCCCTCCTCCCCCTTTTTAACATTTTTAGGCAGCCCTACACTTCTCCAAAACCAATCTGGAACGGAAGAGCTAAGAAAGCCAGCTTGACAAATGTCCATCTACAAACGGCTCTTTCCTAATCGTTCAAGTGGTCCCCGCCAATTTTCTTTTCCTTCTACAGGGAGAAAAACAAATCAAGAAAACATTACGCAACTATCATTTCACTTGTATTGATGGATACTTGCAAACCCATCGGTCCGCCAGTTTTAGTAGTAACACAACTACCTTTGTTCAACTTCCCTTCATGCAAAAACCCCGAAACAGCTGTTGTGTAATGCTTTGCTTCTGTCAATCTTCTTTAAGTTTTCTTAAAATTTAAATATCAGACATCTGCAAGACACAGGTTGACAGGCTGACAACAATAATCTGACTTACCTGCCAAACAAAAGTAAGACCGTGCATTATGTCTATTTTCTCACTCGTCTGAATTTTTTTTTTATCAAACTCTTTTCTGTTACACCAAGCTGCAACTGGACATACTTAACCTAGGGCACCTTCTGTTGTCGACAAGCCAAAAAGTTCAGTATTGCCTTATCAGTACTGGTTAGGGAAATTCTCAATAAATGCACTCAGGAACTCAAAAAGACCATTTCACCTCCAAGACTGAACAAAACACACCCAAAACCCCACGCTGATTCACACAGCGTGATCTACCCAGGTAGAGGGAGTGGACCAATGCTGCCTATCATTACATTTTCAATTGAAACACGCTCCAGCTGCCCAGCCTACAGCAAAGTTTTTATCAAACCAATTCTCCAGAGATTAAGATAAAATTTTAAAAAGAAAAAAAAAAAAACCCTCACATGAAAAAAATCTCCACGTGTTTACTCTGAAACAAGTAACTATTGTATAAGAGCCATTGTGCCATGTTAGTACAGGTACGGACACATAAATATATTTAGCTACAAGGAGCTATCAAGCTACAGCTTATCAGCACATCTCTGGTAACCACGCATATTAGCACACTTAGTCTGCTGCAATGAGAAGGTTAAATACGTTAGTCTAAACCTTAGTGAAGACGGTAAATGTCAATATTTTATTTTGCAGTAAGGGTTGGTTATTTTGGTCCAACCAACAAGTGGTGAATTGCTAAACCACTACTGGGACATTAATCAATTTGCCTATTCCCTTTAGCACTCACGGCCCTTTAGGTTTAACTAGCACAAACCCCTCTTGGACACGCCATCTCCGTATAGTTTAAACATTTTTCTAACCAGTTGTTCTCAGATTAACTAAAATAAACTCCTCTTAAACCAAAGAAGATACCCAACAGTGGACAGAAGCTGTGTATTTTCCAAATCATATTAGATAAAATGCGTTGCTGTGTTTATACTTAGCAGGTTAACCAAGGCTAAAGCACCCAGTTTATTCTATGTCAGCTATCCCATAACTGCCTATTTATGTAAGCTTCCACTACAACACCGGTGCGGTACCTTCTGAGATGATACCCCCTGCAGCATAATGACGCACCATAAATTCGCAAAGTTGTTTGTGCTGCTATACCTTAAACCTGTAGATATTTTCAAACATGTTACACTCTGTAAAAAAAATGCATGTTTTAGCATACCAGGTAATGGGTCACCTGACAAGTTTAAGTATGTTAGCACAAACAAGTTGCAATTTAATAATAGCTGGTTAAAATAATAATAATAAATTACTCTCAGTACTTTTCCCTACTGTTCATGTGACCCAAGATGCAAGCTAACAGGTATGAAGTCATATTAGCCGGCCTTGCTCTTCCCCAGAGCTTCCAACATGGAGCTGCGTTTTCCCTCACATAAAAGATGCAAGATTTAGTTCTTTTACTGTAAAAGCACATTAATTGCCATAAAGATCTTAGCAAAGGACAAAACTAACTTTACTACAACACAGTCAGACATGGTCCAACACCAGTCAAGTTGACTAATTACCACTTTGCCACACGAACTGCCCAGAAGTTGCCTTCAGTAGGATTATACAATGAGCTAAAAAGGAACAACTCTGGGTAGCGTTTCACATTCGGCAGCAATTCTAATTGAAGCTGATCCCACGCCATGCCTCTTCTTCCCAGCCTCTGAACTGTGCCCGCTGAGCTGTGTGTTGGAGCATGTCGTGAACCAGACGAGTGGACTGATCCTGCGACAGGGTAACCCAGCAAGGAGCAGCGGGGCCGGACACTGAAAAAAGGCAAAGCAATTTTGTCTGCATCGATTCTCTGCCCTGATTCACACATCTCCACAAACGTGTGTCACCATGATGGCAAGGCAGAAACTGTTTAAGCCAACGCTTCTGCCAAGAAAACGTACATGGGAAAAATGGGATCAGTCATCTCTCCTAAGACAGACTTTTTTTTTGTAAGCAACAGAAGCGATGGATTTAATGATTAAGATAAAAACTTATGTCTATACATATGTTGGACTGTTTTCTTCCAAACTCAAACTGATTAACTCAGAGATACAACTCTCTTGAGTTAATCAAGACACATTTAGTGAAACATGCCTTATCTGTTTACAATAGGCCCTGTTGTCAATTTCTAACTTTTGGAGAATGTTACTTCACAGCAACCAAGAGAAATCCAGACGTAGATACGTCACCACTTCTAATATATTCTGATCTACATTTCAGGTGCGATAGATACACAAATAAGAGACAAGGGCTTCACAACAGAAGTATTATTTGGTTACAATAGCTAGTACATTTCATTTGGTACTTCATCGATTTTGAAACATACAAAGATGGCTATAGTAAGAAGCACAAAAATGTGTTTTGTCTTTTTTAAACATTTGTTTCTTCTTAACTTCTGCTGACCCGCTATTTCCAAGATCTTCAATGGGTTTCTAATAATGTAATAGAATCATAACTTGAGATTAAACCATAAGTATCTAGCTACAAAAGGACAACAAGCAGAAAAGGAAACTCAAAATATTTTTCCTTAGCCTGGCAATTCAACTGAAATGTAAAGGCAATTTACCTTCTAGCACCCTTTTATGCTTCCATGCTACATATCAACTTGAACCACCCTCCTCAGTGAACACAGTTTCTCTGTAAATTCTACTTTTCATGCCAAAGCATAGATTAAACAGAAGTAGTCTGGCTTCCTTTTTTAGTGCATTTGAAGGGGGTTGGAAGTTCTTACTTTCTAACCTGTACTAAGACAGTCTCTGGAGACAGACTCCATTTCTAAAACTAAAAAAACCAACCAAACAAAACAAACAACAACAACAAAAAACCACCAACAAAAAAAGGTTCCAAACCATGTTTTTAACTCTTCCCTGCATTCTCTCTTCTTGTGAGCATGAACCAGATCGTATCTGGAGCCCAAGATAGGTCAGCAGCAGGTCATACAGCCAAGAAACACATTTTGTGCATTAACTACATACCCATGTTACCATACTGTTATAAATTTGATTTAAAGCCATTACATCCAAGATGTCATATCTAGCAAGCATGCTATGAGAAATAAAATTTGAACAGTAATGTAAGTTAGGTAATTGAAATAGCTTTCTACATAGAAAGCATCAAATCCTGTCTATTCTTATGGCTTTGACAGACAAATTTTGGCAAATATTACTGAAAAGGCTCAAGGTGTCTTTCTTCCCTGATGTCTTTCCATGCTTCAGCCAAAGGTTACCATCCCTGCGACAGAGATGGCAGAACAGGACATTCCAATGCAAAGCCTACCATTACACTTAATTCACTGATGAATGTGAATTTGAGGTGGAAACCCCGAACAACAAGCTGGAGTGTACCCTTTTGCCTCTATGGCTGATACCTTCCCAGAGAGCATCAGCACAGATGTCTCAAGGTAGCTTGAGCTCACGAACCGTCACCAGATCTTGTCCAGTTACACAGTGCAAACAGTGATATCAATGGAGAAGCGGAGGCTCTATCAGGTTAAAAAGCGTTTCTGAAAAAAGTATTTGAAATAAAAAATATAGGTCTTCCAATCTCGCAATACCTCTAGAAATCTCAGATTTCCTTACTCGTTTCTTCACTTTCCCAACAGCACTGTTTTACCTGAAGTAGTATGGCATGTGGTACTTGCTTATAGAAACACTGCACAAGAGACAAGAGTTTCATGACCTGTGTCCATTTTACACTTGTAAGTGCTCATATGGGTAAACTCTGCCGCATAACTGAAATGATAATGTAGTACTGCTAACCAGGAACCGAAAAAAAGGGGTGAGCAAATGAATTCAGAAAGGACTAAAAACCAATACAGACAAGTAGACCACAAGTTGAAAACAAGATTCAAGAAGAGAAGAGGTAGAAAACAGGCAATACCTAAACACTCACAGGCCATCAGAAAATGACTCATTGCTAATGACATGCGTTGTTAGCTGCTAGCACAGGCAGGACAAAACTGTTTTCAACAGTGCATGATGGAAATCCAACGAGAATACAAAATCTGATGTATTTTCTTTAAAGTAATCAAAAGACCCCTACCCTTTTCTAGCAGATAAACTTTTAAATATACTCTTTAAGAAGAAAATCTGGAATGCCAGGTGACACCACTTCTGAAAAAAAAAAAAAAAACCATAGTAAGGAAGTAATTTATTTAGTATATGTGGAATCACACAGATTGATAAAGCAAGTGTCAGGTGACAGAGGGAATAAGGAACACAGACAATGAAACAAAGATTTAGTAAACTATTTTCTTCCAAGAAACAATACAGGAAAACACCTTCTACAAAATAAAGGTTATTGTACGTAATTCACTGTGTAAAAGCAATGGGTACAACGTAAATAAATAACGGACATGACCATCAGAAGGTATGCTCATAGAACAGGTTCATACAATAACTCAGGTTGGATAAGACCTCAAAGGCCAGCTAGCCCAATCTCCTGCTCAAAGCAGGTCAAACAGAGTCACTTTTCAAAATGGTTTACAAATATTTTTGAGGTTCAATTCATTATTTACATAGCTATGTAATTATACACAGTGCTGAAATCTGATGGTGGGAGCCTATCTGAAGTAACTTATGCCCTGAACAAACCAAGTACAGACAAGAGAGATCAGGGCATAAAGGTGATATTGAGATGGCTTGACTCACACCTGAACCCCTTCATCTAGTATTTCCTATTAGATTGCTCTAAGGAACTCCCTGCTCACCCCTTAGTCCTTCTCAATTGCATTTTAGACATACCTAGTTCTCTCTTCTGACTAAGCATAAAGACTTCAGTAGAATTTGAGTACACTTCCTCCTGTTTGTTAGTAAGCTCCTTTAGAGTAGCAAAATAAATATCATTATTCTTTTAAAGCTTTGAAAGAAAACAATTCAGATACAAACTAGACCATCACAATACTGCTGAAAAAGAAACCTAGGTGGCATGACTACGGGAGCTAGAATTCAGTCTCTGCCCTGTCCCCAAGGCCCATTACTAATAGCTGTTATGGAACATGCTCCCACACCACAGGACATGATCACATCCATGCAGCTGTATATTCCCCAATATTCCCCAGGCTCATAGTGAGGGCTAAATATTGGGGGACAGGACGAAAAAAAAAAAAAAAAAAGAAAAGAAAAAACCAACAGAAAAACTCAACAACTTGATCTAACAACCTTTATAATCTCTAGATAAAAGCCAGCTAACAAATGTCTATCACAATACTTTCCCAAATGCTAGTCAAACAAGGAAAACTGTACCTTAGAAGATGCAGGATAGCTGAGAGCCCAAGCTTCAACTCAACAAGTCTATACATGTCCAGGACAGTTATGACTTCACTTTTTTGAAGTGTGAACATGTTAACTAAGTATAGACAAGAAACTCTCACTGGTCTAAAAAAGCATTTAAAATAACATGGTCAAGCTAACAATTTAAGAACAGGTTCTTTTTGCCTATTAAGACTGTCTAAAGCAAGTCAAAAGACACATTAATTGAAAAAAGTAAACTGAAAATATTCTTAAAACAATACTTATTTACATTAAGTTATCAGTAATTAAACCCCCCACTGACAGTGTCTGGTTAACGAGCCTTGATTTTCTGCTTGTATAAAGTAGGTATACGATTAACAGTACTTTCTCTGTTCTGTTCTACCAGTGTATCCTTATCTGCGAAGACCACATGTAGACCGCACAAAATATGAGTCAGTTTACCAAGTTTTTGTATTTATTCTTTACCAACAAACACAGTCGAAACAGAAATTATTGTATCTCCAAGCTGTACAGGGCACACGATAGGACAAAGAGTACTCTCCCATTCCATTACAAAAAGAGGCGACAGAATAGCCAGCCATGAGCTAACCCTTACCGCTACATGAAAGACCTTAGGGAAATAATTTCTTTAAATAATCTTGCTTACAGATCATTTATTTCCTGAGTTACCCCCCACCCCCATTTCTGGGCCCAGTTCTCTCCTAAAGGGTTTCTGGAAGACACAGGCAGAAAAATAAATTAGAATTCCTGCTGAATCTGTTTTGCACTTTCCTTTGTATAAATCTCTACCAGGATGCCTGATGCAAGGTTAATTATGCAAAACATGAACCAGGAAAAATTGTGTGTCAGAAGACTGAAGGAGCACTGAAAACCAGCATTTCCCAGAGCCTTATGGCTTGTATATCCCATCTCCTCCGCTCCCTCTAGAGCAATTCTGCTGTGAGCTGTTCCTCCTAAACTTACATCCCAATGGGTTAGAGAACATTAACTGCGGCACAGTGTTTGCCCAGGAGGATGAAAGTAAAACTGATGAGAATTCTATCAGTTTCATTGAATTCCTGCTTTGAAAAAAAACCAAAAACAACAAACCACCCATTATAGTTATACTAGTAAATTAAACATAGTTGGTGATGTTGGCCTTGAGGCTGACTAGCACAGAACAGCCTACCTATATCCATGCTATCTAATTCTCAAACTCCCAAACAAAGCAGCCATAGGTTGGGAAGGGGTGCATGGCCCACACAAACCCTTGGGCCAGCCTTGAGAACCGTTTGGAAGAGTGCTGGCAGGCCCAGGTCGAAACCATACAAGCAACCGCCGCAATAATCTGACAACTGGGACGATGGCATCCAGTGACTCCAAACGTTCCCTGCTGCATTTTTTACGAGCACAGACACGGCCACTGTGAAGAAGCCGGGTGCTTCAGGTACCAGAACACTACTGCTAGCTACAACCACGCCACTAATCAACACAAAACACAAGCACAGCCATGAATTAGCCCAATATATAAATGGTGAAATTTAAGAAAATTGAAATGAACAGTTCTTTTCTCTTTATTTTGAATTTTATTTCAAAATTCCCTCTTCCAAGCCTTTCTTCACAATGAAAAGCATCTGGCCCATTTCTAAGTGAAGTTCTAGTCTCATGCAGTTCAGTGGGCCATGGTAAGAAAAAAAAAAAACTACACTCACTTGCTTTTATTACAAGGAAGGGGAAAAAAAAAACACAGAGGAGAAGGAAAAAAAGTTGGAGTAGAAACAAAACCGTAAGCAACAGAGAATGGGAACTAGGGAATAAGGAACTGGAAAGGCCGGGAGAGAAAAACCTTCCACTGACCACAGGAGGGGAAGATGGTAAGCCTTTCGAAGCAACTAACAGAAGCTTTCAGAGCACGTATCTTGAGTGTAAGAGGAGGCCTTCATCATCCAGACGTCTAATAGAAAACCAAAATAACAGAACAAACAGCCCAACATGTTTGTGAAAATGTTGAGGACAACTGTTTCACAAAGTTGAGGATGCCAGAAGAGCAGTTACTTCACACTTCGCTCTATTAGGGCAGGCTCCATTTTAAACATCTCAATGTGTACAGTGATTTGGCTGGAAGTGGTAACAAGAAGCATTCACTGTGCCAAGGAAGGGGGAAAAAATGAGCGCAGTAGAAAAAAGGAGAGCAAATTTTTATCTTCAATTAACTGAAATAGGAAAAGCAAATTTCAACAAACTCTTTGAACTTGTTGCTAGAATCTCTTGAGAATGCGACTGAAAGGAAGACTGGCAGTTATTGTACTGGAATATGCACAATGGCAAAGTATTCCAATGAAGAAGAGAGAGAGGAAATATAGTATGAACAATACGGGCTGCTGCATCAAAGGCAGTAATAAGGGTCTGAACTAGAAAGAATCACATTAGGAATGGAAACAAGGGCATTTTAATGAATATAAAGGAACAGCATAAACTGTCAGGGATAAAAATCAGAAGAGATAAAAGAACAGCATGCATTATTACCACTGTGCAATATAAAAGGCAAACAAAGTTTCAGAAATATTTTAGAAGTAAGAATAAAAACACTAAAGTCAGTACATAACAGTGTTAAAGAAGAACAAACAGATAACAAAACAGAATCAAATGCAGTTCTCTGTATTTCAGCCTTTATAAAACAGATTTATTGTAGCTAATACTAAAACCTGATTTTGTTATTAGGCTAAGTAATCAGGGAAATTCAAGCCAGCAGGACTGGAAGAAATTCACACTATACTTCAGAAACAAACAGAAGTAATCTCTAAACTCTGAGTGATGATCTTCTGTAATACAGTCCTGGTGAAACTGCCCTAAGATGGGTTGGCAACAATGAACTAGAGCACTCAAAGGGCATTTATTTGCAAATTATTTTCAGTCAAGGTGGGAGAACATTGCAAGAAAGTTCCTTCCTCCAGGACCGGCATGAGGAAATTCACACACGTAGAAGAGCTGCATACGACACATGGCTGAGGCAGGGGCTATAAACATTTTAGAGGGCAAGATCTTAATAAAAATCATTGTGATAAATTGAAAAGTGGTTCATATCAACCAAGTGAAATTTAATAAAGACTAGAAAACTTTTGAAGGCTAAATCAGGTAAGTCAACATTATGTTGCTACAGAGGTTAAGCTTGTTCAGTGCAGAACAAAGGAGACAATCTCCTAATAAATAAAAGTTTATTATAAAAACTGTTCTCCATTTCAGCTGTGGAGTCTTAACTGTGAGTAATACAAGACAAAACTGGCTTAATCAGCAGTAAAGAATATTTATTTTATAGTCTAGAAAATTAGTTACTGAAACCAATTGCCAAGAGATGCAGTGGAACTGCATTCACCAAATACTTTAAAAACAAGTTGGAGAGACATTTGTCAGAAATGGTACAGATACACAACACAGAAGGATGAGCAAGATCACGCTGAAGTCTTTTTTGGCCATACAGTTCCATTCATCTGTGGTGATATGGCAAAACTAAATGTTCAGTTTATTTTAAAGAATTTCTTTGTGCTTCTGAACTCCACACTTCAGGAAAAAAAAACTAAATAATTCACATTCTGTATTTATGAAATGGCATATTAATACATCTCCCAAATTTTAATAGACCATAGCTCCCCCCTTTATTAATAATAATATGGAGCCGTCCTATCAGGTTTTGTTGAGAAAACTTTCACTAAGAACACTGCAGACAGTCTTCACTGCCAAACAAAGACAGGAGGGTAGACACCACTATCAGAATAGCCTGGGTTCCATGAACCCTGGGATGTTCCAGAAGTCATTCTGGATTAGCTAAAGCTTCCAGACGGTACTCTCAAACAGTCACATAAGATGCCGGTAAATGTTTAGTAGCAGCGACTGCACATTTGGACCACATCTTCGCTACCAAAAATTCCTTTTATCTTACTGTGTCATACAAGTGATTCAACTGCCCATGCTCCAAGGAATATAAAAATGTAATAGGCAAAATAAAAAATTGGTTAATTTTCCTAAAGCTGATTTTTTTCTGATAGACTAATTAAAACTATTTTTGGCAGGAATTTATTGTCAGTAATGATGCAGCAGAAGAGAAAAAAAAGCCTCTTTTTAACTCCCCCCTGCCCAAAGCCAAAAGTCGGGGGAGGGGGGAACATCCTAGTCTGACAGGGTTTCCAGCAGTTTCTTCAAAAAAAGCAATCAGAATGTTGATAAATACAGCATTGAAAATTAGTAATTATATATATTTATATTGGAATGGCTGGCAATAGGATTTGGTGCATGTGTGATTTAATAAAAATACTTCCAAAATGTGAAAGGGAGGAATATTCTGAAAGAAGCAAGTGTTATTTTATTCTAATGCCTATATATTGATATACTTGTAGGAAGGAGCTTTCAGAATACCAGAAACTATTGTTACCATAAAACACTTATACTATTATTTTAGGGTATTTTGAATATTCAATTTAAGAATGATTCTGAAGATCAAAGTGAGAACCAAAGTGCCTTATTTTATCAATGCCAATGTTTCGGGCAAGAATCAGTTAGATGAGAACAACTCATCTGTCTCTGTGCTGTGAAAAACCCTCTCAACAGCATTTTTTTTTTTTTTAAAAAAAACAACCACCCAGTACATATAACATGACTATAGGCTGTAAAAATCTCTCACAATCTCTTGTAAGAGCTCCTATATTGAAGAAAACTCAAAGGAGTCAGCCTAAAAACCAAACACCCCCAAGTTTCAGACAACCGAGGCTACAGCTTCGCAGATACTACTTTAAGTTGGCAGTGCTACCAAAAGCCGTAGCTCTGCCTCTCCGCAGCCTGGCCGCTTGCTCTGGCCTCCTCCCTCCTGCTATCACAAACACGTTTCTTTGCCAGGTTAGTTTTAACCCAGATCAATTTCCCAATGCAGTTCACCACATGGCTACACAAACGCCTGGGTCAGCACAAGGGAGAGAACAAACAGCTGGTAGTGGAGGGAGGGCAGCACTGCTGCTTCTTTTGGCTGCCAGAACCATCTTAAGATTTATGGTGTTTGGGGAAAATAACCACCTGATGCACTCCATATACTCACTGCCTATGTTTCTCCAAGTAATAAATACTGTAGATTTTAAGGGCTTTTTCCTATTTCATCTTATTTTCTTTCAAAAGCACCAATGCTACTAGAAGAACTTACTCAATGTAGTTCTTGAAGCAAGCACCCAAACTTATTTTGCCTAACCCAGGAATGGCATGAACAGGAATGCCTAGTGCCATCCTTCTAGTAAAGAAACAGTAAAAAAAAACCCTAAAAACGCAGAATTCAATGCAAGTTACTAGCAAACAGTACTTGCTACAGTAAAATCTTGCTTCTCTGTATTTATCCAAACTGCATGAATCATGCAGATTGCATGAATTGGTAATCAAATACATTAAACACAGAAAGGAGAAAAGCTTTCAATATTTTTTTGAAATTGTTAGTCGCTTAATTGTTTGCCATTTTGTAACATTTTAGTGTACCTATGACAGCATTTCTTAAAAAGTTAAATCCACAGCATCAGTGTAGAATAACATAAGGGAGTGATCATTAGGGGTAGATAATGAAATTCTATTTTCCCAGCTATACATGCCCCTGCCACCCCTCCAACATTGTTGCGGGACAGCTGGGCCGAGGGAGGGAGAAAACCAACTCCGGCCTGAGAAAGGCAGAGCTTACCTGTTCTCAGCAAGCCAACTGCCTTGGAAAACCATCTCTCAACTCAAATGACACCAAAGAATAGAAATGTCCATTTCCAATTACTTATCTTATGAAAGAACAATGACAAGAAGTTAGTAGGAGTTGAACACGCTGACAAGAAAGAAAGAAAAAAAAATAGCCACAAGCAAAGCCAAGAAAATTGAAATGTTATATTGTTTTAAGCTGGGAAAAGTCTCCTGTGTCATTGAATATAGGATGAAAAGATGTCTGGTGTGTAGATGGCTCAGAAAGCAGAAACCAAGAGACTGGGTTCTTATTCCTACTTCTGCGAAGACATGCCTTATGACCAATATACCTAATAGTTGAGATTTCACAGACTGCCATCATATTTGGTCTGTCACGATACTGTCTGATAGCTCTTGGAGGACCTCTCACGACAACTGCTACAGAAGTTCAACGGATCATCAAATACAAATATTAACAAAAATGACAACTACAATGTCAAAAAAAAAAACCTCGAAGAATTCTTCATTTGCAAGTGCAGTCTATTTCAAATTGTGAAAACTTTAGGCTAAGGTTATAGAAAAATATCTATTTCCAACATGAACCCTAATCTCACTCACCCTTAAGACACAAGTGAAGACACCATGTTAATCAACATTTTAACAACTTTGATAACGTGCCAAAACAATTCTGTAAAACCCACTACGTGTAACAACTTTCACAGTCACCTATCACAGAAGTCCTATCAAGAACTGAAAATCAAAAGATTAATACAGAGATCATTTACCAGAGATCATTTACTTCCTGAGCAAAATAGTATTGTGAGCAGTTTAAGCCAGGCTCCTATGCAAAAACTAGGTAAAGACAGTCAGGGAATTGCTTGGTAATATGAATATGATGGAGGAAGTCATGCAGCATGGGCTGCCAAAGAAAATGGCACGAAGTTCCCATGGGACCCTGCTGCACGTAGCTCGGTCCTGTTCTACGCAGGACTAGAAAGGCCTTCGAAGAGCCAATGTCATGTCCTGATTATGAAGCCTACTCCCATGCCTCATCCATCTCTTCACACTGTGTGATCTAGTATGTACCTTCTGGCTTTTGGCCAAGTATTTTGATACGTGGCTTGTACAGGCAGAAGTATAGGCCCCTGTTTGCTTTAATACCTTAACCTTATCCATACAACAGTTGTACAAAGCCCATCCATCGAAAGACTTAAATCCTGCCAAGTAGTAATAACTTTCCCTAACTGTGAACAAGTATTTACGAACACTTTCATTGTATAATACAATATAAATTTTACATTTCCAAATGTTAAATTTTGAAGTGAGAAAAGGGCAGGCAAGTGTAGATGCAAGTTAAGTATCACATAGAAGGTGTGTGACGAACTAAAGAAACACAGCTGAGCTATAAAGAGAATCAATCCAACACATTACAGTTCTTTTGAAATGAGTGTAGATATCTTTAAATATTGGCCTACCCTAATGCAAATGCAGTTAAAGTAATGATAAAAAATCTTAAATAATCATTTCCTGGCAAAAACGGTATGCTTACGTGTCCTCAAAACTATCCGCATGTGTGAAATCTATGGCTGTTGAAAACCTACTGCAGCTTACATTGGCCAAAGTAATGAAAAACCAGGACGAAAATTAAAACGGAGTTTATTAAAAATAAACACACAAAAACTTTTCCACAAATTTCATGCTTTCTGAAATCATTATCCTATGCTGTTTTAAACTACACACATTTGCAAAAATAATTTGTAACATACATCAAAGTCTGATGGATACTGAAAATAAAATTTAAAATGAGCTTAGATACTGACTTACAAAGTAACTGTTATCATGATCAGGAGACTTCTGCTACTAAATTTTTGCTAAGAAGCTACATCTGTTTGTGCTGCTTACAACCTGCATAGATTGAGAAAGCTCTAGTACTTAAAATAGATTACAAAAATGTTTACTGCACCTGTACAATACTATTCTGATAGATTTTCATGAGTCACCAGCTGTTCATACAATGACAGTATAGTTGAAACGGAACCAATACTCTTCCCCTGCAACTTCTTTTTGATCACATTCCTATCCTTCGGGTCCATAGCCTGGAAGCTGAGGTATAATCCAAGTACAGGAGTCAAGTTTCCAAGATTTCAGGCCATACGATGAGATGGCCCCTAATTATTTCTGGTTTTCCCATGAAATACCAGCAAGGCTTCTTTATTAACCATGCACCGGAAAGTTTCTATCTTCAGTAATGCAACTTTATTCTCTTTTTTTTTTTTTTTTTTGCTTTCATAAGTGCAATCTCCCCACTTTTTAAATTCATTTGAAAGGTGATACTACAAAAATATTTTCCTCGTTCATTGCTTTGACTATAGTCCTGTGTGTTCTTCCTGATGAACCATATCCTACCTGCTCTCAATTTCAAGGTTCTGCATGGTCTATTCTAGCTCTACCTCTTAAATTTGAACCACTGCTCTATACAGATATCCAGTTGTCAAAATGTAAGGAAGAAGATACGACTGTTTGTCTAGCACTTCAGGCGGGAAACAAGCTGTCTGTGAAAATCCTCAGGGTGACAATGCTACCCTCCTTTAAACATATCCTCCAAGTCCGATGCCTATGAATCATTCACCGATGCTGAGATAGCCAGGGTACTTGACCTTCTGCATGTTCTTTTGCTCATAGCATTCTCACAGCTTCCTTGTGCTTTCCCAATACATTTCTTACATTTACATGCTGTCTTATCTTTACATTTAAATTAAGAAATTGTTTGTGCAGAAGCGGTCTTGGCTTATGCACTTGTACTGTATGTCGTATAATGGTGCCCTGGCCTCTAGGCACAATTACAATATAAACAATAAAAATGAACTGTTCACCCAAGATTAAGTCTCCTGACGATGCTATTCATGAAGCTACATCCTTCAATCAATGATAAAAAGCTGTTCTAGCATTATGCTCCACTACCAGTAACTCTCCAGGTACTGACACCACTGATTCCCTGTTCATCACCCATGGGAAACCTCAACTGTTCCCTATACATACTTGTGTCCACAGTACCACTGGAATTTTTACTGATAACCAGGTAAAATGCAGGATGACAGAGGCTTGCGCAGAGCTGTCCTACTGAAGAACCCTCACTTAACATAAGCCTACTTCTGGGAAGAGTTGAGAATCCTTGGCATCTCACAGAAGCTGATTCAAGGCAGTTTTCCATCTGTCTGCTTAAACTCATCATATTTTTTTTGCTTAAAAACATGGCCTTCAAGAAGGTAAAATACCAACCTACAGCATTCTCCAATATGGTACTGTTCTTTAATGGAGGCATCCATAGCTGAGGAATTATTCTATTTTGGCTTTGCTGGTTTAATGCAGGGCTCTTCATTTTATTATTACTTAGACTGCACTTAGACTGAACATTCAGTGGAACATTTCCTATAATGGGATAAAGCGGTTGAACAATTTGACTGGCTAATAGTGATTTAGACATGTGATTACAGTACAGAAAATGGTCTGACATATGCTCTTTTATCTGGTTTACATGAGGCACATTAATCCAACTGGAAAGCACAGAAGTGAAAAGGAAGACAGGACCAAGCAGTCGTAAGAAAAAATAGAAAAATATTTTTACTTATTTTATTTCTGCATTTGCTTAGCTATTTTTGTGAATAGCAAAACTTACAAAATAAAACCATTTTCTCCCTAAAATGGATGCAACTAAAAAAGACCAGTCCACACCTACTCTGTGAAAGTTAGAAAATAACTATTTCTGATAAAATCCTTGTTTTAAAAGCATTTATGACTTATGTCATAACACCTTTACCAACATTACAGGCTTTCCATAAAGATGCAGAAAGACACTTGAGCACCACACCAGACAAGAACAACCATAGCGTGAAAAAAAAAAAAAAAGAAGTATTCATTTTAATTTTTGTCTCAGCTAATTTCATTTCCAGCTTTTACACAAATGTTTACAGTCATGTCAGCATAAGTACATATTTTTACAGGAAAATTTAATTTCCTCCTAAAACTAGTCGACAATATTCCCATGACACCAAAACACTGACTGAAAAAAAGGAATTGCCTCTTTAGCACCCACTTTTCATCAAGAGCGTGTACACAACCTCAAATTGGCCTACAAGATAACGTCAATTTTCACAAATAACACTATTTTGCTTTTTGTGCAGACTGGTACTTTCAGTTGTATTTGCATTTTTCTTCCTAAAACTTCTTTTAAAATAAAATATTCAAAGGTTTCCTATGTAAGGTTTGGATTCTATATGTAGAAACAAAACCAAAGGATGTAAAACTAAGTGTAAAGGAGACAAACCTAAAAACTTTACTGCATGTATGCGTTTGCCAAGTACTTCCAACTAAGGCTATATGAAAATTTGTATCAAGCGAATACGTAAGATAATTAAAAGCGGGAGCTGCAAACAATGCATCTCCACCAAAACCAGGGAGCGAACATTAAAATATTTGAACGGAAACTTTCATCAACGACAACAAAAAAAGTCCGTGTATCCCAAACTAACGATAGTTTAGTTCTGTCCTGGGATATTTGTGTAACATGTATTTGTAAAAACAAATGGTAACAGAGGAAAGCATAGTCTTTGCGTGCGCTCAGGTCCAGCCCAGCAGCATCCCTTGCTAGGGTTTTGGGCGTCCACTGTGACATTATGGTTGGACTCGGTGATCTTAAGGGTCTCTTCCAACCTCAGAGATTCTGATTCAGAGACCGACGGTGAGGTCTGGGGTGGGCGTTCGGCGAAGCGCCCGCAACTCACCTGGTTAAACACACTCCGGGGGTGTCAAACCGAAAGCGTCCCTTCACAACAAAGGGAACCAAACTCCGAAACCCCGAGGCTCCAACAGGCTCCACAGCGCAGAGGCTATTTCGCTAACAATCCCCACGTTTCTTCTCAAAACGTGCTCGCCCAGCTTTGCCCTATTACCGCTACCATCAGGTATGTCACGGCCGACATCCACCCTACTCAAAAATAACCCGCGGGGAGCGCGGCCAGCACTGCAGCGGCTCTTCCACCGAGGGCGGCCACCAGGCCTCTCCGAGCCCAGCCCGGCTCGGCACCTCACGCCTATCAGCGGCACAGCGGCCATGCCCGCCGGTTTGCCCGGCCCCCTCAGCCGAGGGGGGTGCGGAGGAGGGAGGGGGGGGGGGCGGCGGGAAGCGGCCGTTGGCACGACCGGCTCTCCCCGCACCCGCGCTGCGGCAACTTGTGCGCGCCCGCCCGGGGCTGAGGGGAGAGAGAAGCGGCTCCCTCAGGGACGGGGCGGGGGGGGGGGCAGCGGCACGCCGCGGCCGCTGGGGCTAAGGAACGCCCGCGCCCCCGGCGGGGAGAGGCCGCGGCGAAGGGAAACCTGCCAGCGCCGAGGAAGAGGCACCCCCCCCCCCCCCCCGCGCTCCCCCCGTGTTTGTTGTGCTTCGCCACTGTCCGGGCCGGCCCGTCCCTCCGTGAGGAGGCTGCCGCCTGACAGCTCCCCCGGCGCCGCCAGCCTCTCCCCCCCCCCCCCCCCCCCCCCCCACCTCCGAGCACACGGCGGGCTCGGCGGCGGCGACGAAAACTCCTGCCTCAACTTTGCGTGTGCGCGTCCGCACCCGCCCGTGTTTGGGGAGGGGTGTGGGGGGGGTGTTCTCCTCGCCACCCGCCGAGAACCGTCTTTTCTTTCCCCAAAAGAGGGGGGGGGGGGGGGATAAAAAGGGAAAGCGACGAGGAACTACCGTCAAGCACAGGGAGTAGCCAGAGGACGCTGAAGGCAGCCGAGCGTCCGGGAGAAGAGACCCAAAAAGGAGAAGGGGGAAGGTGCAAAGGCAAGGGAAAAAAAAGGAGGCAGAGGGGGAAGGGGGAAGAGCTAAAGACAAACTCCGAAGAAGGAGGAGAAGAAAGGAATAGGGACGGTGAAAGAAAAGTGGGAAAGGGAGAGCGGGCGGAGGAAGACAAAGGTGAAAAAGGAGGAGGGGAAAGTGCAAAGGGGAGAGGAGGAGAAGAAAGAAGGGCCCTTCTCAAAATGGCATTAGGCAGGAGGGAGGGGGCGACGAGCGGCGAGTCTCCGCTGACAGCTCTGCCTGCGCCTGGCCGCCTGCCCCCGGCCCCTCTCTGCCTCGCACACACAAACGCCGAACTTACTTCTTTCTGGCTCTCTGGAAAGGGGAAGCGCCATCTTTGCGAGGCCGGCCCCTAGGTCTTTTGTCTGTGGCTGCTGCTGCTGCTGCTGGGGGGGGAGCTCCAGGCTCGGGGGGCTGCTGCTGCTGCTGCTGCTGAGGCGGCTCCACCACCGCCACCACCAGACTCTTGTCCTCCGTTGACATCCTAGTCAGCAGGACGAGAGAGACACATGGATGATGATGATGAGGATGAAGATGAGGATGGTGATGGGGATCCCGATGCTCCTCCTGCTCCCGCGGCTCCTCTCCTCCTCACCTCCGCCTCCTCCACCTCCGCCTCGCATTGCTGGCCTCAGCCGCCGCCGACCAGCACAGGTAGCAGGGGGAGCAGCATGGGGAGAGCAGGAGGAGGAGGGGAGGGGGGGGGTTGGGGAGGCGGGGGGGGGGGGGGGGCGAAGAGAAAGAGCGCAGAGGAAGGAAGGGTCTCACACACAATAACACCCCCTCCCCGGCTCGGCGGGGTCTGTCGGGGCCGGGGGAGGTGGCGGGCGAGGTGAAGAGAGCGAGCGAGAGGCGGCTGATCCCGCCGCCGGGCGCCCCCCCCCCCCTCTCTCAGAGGCCCCGGGAGCTGCTGGCGGCGGCTCCGGCTCCTGCGCTGCCCGGCTGCGGCGGCCGCCGCTTCATTGTACACTGGCCCTGCGCCCTCCCCCCGCGCAGAGCCCCCGGGGGCGGAGGAGGAGCAGGCGGCGGCGGCGGCGGCGGAGGCGGCAGGGGCCGAGGCCGAGCGGAGGAAGTTTTGACAGCTCCAGCTGTTGTGTGTGTCGAGGGCTGAGTCCGGCCGGGCTCCGCGTCCCCTTCCCAGCCGGGCCGGGAGCAGGAAGTTTAACTTTGGGGAAAGAAGGAGGAGGAAGGGTGAAAAAGGGGGAGGAGGAAGAGGGAGGAGGAGGAGGAGGCGGCTCCCTCCCCCCTCCCCGCGGGGTGGAGAAGGGATCCCGGCGCTGCCGCCGCTGCCCTGGTGTGTAACCCCCCCCCACCCCCCCCGCCAGTGCGACACATAGACACAGAGCCCTCCCGCCCTCCTCCTCCCCCTGCCGCGGCCCCACACTGCGCCTGCCCGGCCCGCCCGCCCACCGCCCGTCCCACGGCGCAGACACCCATCCGCCGCCGACACTGACCTCACGGGCTGGCTGCCGCGGCGGGCTGCGGGGAAAGCGCGGAGCCGCGGACCGGGGGACGGGACGGGACGGGACGGGAGGCGACGCCACGGGGCGCTCCGCGTACCCAACCCCCGTACCGCGCCCCGCGGGAGCCGCCAGCCCGCTCGCTCGCTCCCCCACCCTCTCCCCGCCCTTGTTTTTTATTTATTTTCCCCACGGCCCCGTGGAAAAGAGGGGGGGGTGGGGGGTGTGGAAGCGCCCCGTCAGGATGAAAGTAGCCCCGTCACCCACCCCCAACATGGGCCGAGCTCCCCAGGACGGCGGCTCCGGGGGGGCAGCACACGGTGCCCTGCCCGGCGGTGCTCGCTCCTCCCCGGCCCCGGGGAGCCGGGACCGGCTGCAGCCTGGAGGCGGGGAGCCCCCCCCCCCACCACCACCACCACCACCACCCCCCCGTGCGTCTGCGGTGGTGGTGGTGGAGGGGGGAGGCAGCGAGCGGCGGGGAGCCGCGGCAGCCCCGGGGGAAGGGGAGGGGAGGGAGGGAGCAGAGTTCAGCGCTGTGTGCGAGGGAGACAAAGTCTGGGGAGCGTGGCCGCTTTCCAGCAGCTCCGGCTGGAACAGCTGCGGCCGCTCGGGGCGGCGGGGAGCTGGGGGGGGGGGGGGGGGGGGATGCCTCCCCTGGGCAGGGGCCTTAGCTGGCTGCCTGCCCGCCCGGCTGCGCGGCAGCTCGGGGCGGGGTTAAGCCTCATTACACGGGATTTAACGTGTCCCGGAGGCCGGGAGGGACTCCGGCTCCGAAGGGGAGGGGGGAGCGCTACGGCCTGGCAGCCAGAGAAAAGTCCGGCCACGGGGCGAGGAAGCTCAGCCGCGCCCCCCGGACTTTCCTACCGGGCCCTGCCCCGGCGCGTACCGCCCGGAGGGGCAGGGGAGCGGAGCGGGCCCGCCGGCGGGGAGCAGGCCGCGCCGCTGCCCGCCCGGCCGAGGGCCCCCCGCCGCCGCGCCTCCGCACCGGGCGCCGCCCTGAGGGCAGCCCCTGAGGCGGCCTCCCCCCCTCCCCTGCCTTCCCCTCCTCGGCCTTCCCTGCCTGCCTGCGGCGGGCAGCGCCGCGGGGCCCCTCGCCCCCAGGCCGGGGCGTCCGTCCGCCGCCGCTGCCCGGAGGTGGAGCGGCGCGTACGAAGGGAGTAGTTCGGTGCGCAGATGCCGAATCGTGAAACGGGTCGTAGGGACAGAGGAGAAGTGAACCCCGCTGCCCTGCGGCGCGCGTAGGTGACTAATGTTTGGGGCGGGCGTCCTTGAGAACTTCGCCGGACTTGGAGAAATCGGGGGGAGCGATATGACTCCGAGTAGGTGCGCGTACGCCCTGAGAGCCCTGCGCTGAGGGTGTCTCCCCTGACACTTGGGTTTCTGTGCTGTGTGCGGATCCCAGCTGACAAAATGGCCTAGGGTAGCACACAGGTACAACAAGGGAAGGAGGAGCTAACGTTAGTCACTATTTTTTTGACGTAGAAATAAACACGGAGCAATCCAGACCTTTACGCTGTTGTTTCTTCCCAAATTTGTCACTTGCCAGCTTCAAAAATAGTAAATTAAAATGGCACGCTGTGGCAAACACTTCTGCTAGCCAGTTTTCCTAGGAACCGTTTCATAACAAAAAGCCTTCATTGGTTCGTTTCCTTAGTTTGTGAGTAATTAAATCGGACCTTTGTGACATTTACGTACCTATATGTGGAGACAGGGGTAATACGTTTATCTCCATTTATACACATACTCGTATACATACACATATATATAAAATTACATGAAGCCATCCCTTTCAGCCATGCAAAGAAAACAGCTGGATTGTTGGCATGACTTTCTTGGCCGTATTACTGAAAATGTACTCATTTCTGCAAAATCAAAATACGTATCCCGAGCTAAATGTTTGTATTACAAAGTCTGCAAATGACAACACAGGTATACTGCTCATATGACTTCAGATACGGGAAATTAACCCGTTTATCTGCTGTCTAACACAGAAGAAGAAAGTGCCTTTGAATTTTGTTAACTCTGGCAAGTTAGCATAATTTAACCAAAAACATTTAATGCTATACAGGCCCAGACTTGGGTGGAGTAGAGGGAAAAAAAGCAGGGAAGGGGAGGGAGAGGGAAGTAAAAGGCCACAGCCTCTGCACAGTGGGATCGCTGGTGTGGCATTTGCTAGAGTTGCCAGGTTGCCATCTGGTCTGCTGAAAAAAATGGTCATCTCCTGAAACCCTGACTGTGCATGTGCGGATCTACTGCACATGCGCAATGGCCGGGGTGAGTCTGGGATGTGTCAGAGCTACTATGCATGTGCAAATTGATTTGAGCTGAGACACGTGAGCAGGCTCTGGGCTCAGATCAACTGCTAGGTGTGTGGGGAATAACTGTCACATCCCACAGCAGAAACGCATTCAGTGAAATCACTGGATTCACTGGTCCACACACAGTTCATCCGGTCCTCCCGTGTAAACATTGTTTAGTACCCTTGGATCACCTGTAAGTGATTGAGCTTTGGGCTTTGTCTCTTATGCAAAAGCAGATGTGTGTTTAACTCTGTTTAACTTTTTCCCCCCCCGTTGTTTTTTATATTAACTATATGTAGCTATCACCGTATAAAATCTGAGTGGAGGCAGGACGAAGTTAGCTTTGGTGTAGCATGGTCTAGGACATGTTAAGGGACTTGTGCCTATTAGTTATACTACTGTGCCTTATCTCGTTGCGTGTCCAAACAAAGCTAGGCAGGGCTGTTCTGTGAACTGCTGCAGCCATTGCTGTGGCAATCAATCAAAGGTGTGAAAAGCTATGTAGGACTGCAAGAGACTTGTGAGCAGGAACCTAAAGCGGAGATGGAATTGTAGGAAACTGTATTTGCTAGCATTATTTATCACTCAGTGAAGGCAGGGGGACAAGCTAGGAGAAATAGTGTCGCCAAACATAAATCCAGGGTAGGAGTGCTTTGTTGATTCAGGACGTTTGAACAGCTCCGTCAGGAACATTTTTACATTTATACCTGGCCCGCGCTAGCCACCTATTATAAATTATCTCTGGATGGAAAACACACATTTATACAGCAAAGATGCAATATTAAGTGAACAGGTCCTCTGCTTCACTGAATGTTAAGAGTTCTTCCAGTTCATGTAAACTAACTAACTCAGGTGAACTGACATAACTGATTATTTTTTTTTTAACTTTCAAGGGCAGGCAGCTTTGAAACTTTCAACTAGATTTTTACATTCTAATCTTCCTCAAAATAAACATTCCTGTGTTTCTGGAATTGTTTCTGAAACTTATAGTGAGACCCTTGCAGTACTGATTAAACAAGGCATGCTAGTGGTTTTAACTTCAAAACATCGTAAGTTGTCCCAATGTGCTTAATGACAAGGGGTGGTACTTTCATAATAGAACAAGTTGAAGATGGGATGCTGTCTTAAATTGGCTAGTTAAGGAAAATGATCCTGTTATAGAAATAATTAAAGGAAAATGACAACTGGTATACAAATACCGTTGTACCATTATACAACTAAAGCGGTGTATGTAACAGAAATAATGAGAAAATTATTCCAGATTCTATCAAGAATGGGGCCCAGATACTTTCTCTTTTGTGACGTTAGTTCAGAACTCTGCCAGTTTAATGATTGTTCACTACTCTACATAAAACAAAAAGGTTAATTTTTGTTCTCTTCGCATGTGTGTTGCCATTGCAGAAAAGATCACCAAGTTATCACAAAGGCTTCATTTAAGAAGAAATGCTAACATTTTAAATGTTCAGTATATTGAACCACTTTGTCTTTAACCTGTGCTAAATTGATGATTGACTGTAGTGAACATCTACTTACTTAAATATGCTGCTCTGAAAACTGGGGAGATTTTCGTACCGGTGCACATCCCATTCCGCTCTCCTTGCTGCAAGAGTAGCAAACTGCAGGAAAATGGTGCAGTGGGCAGTTGAGGGTGGTAACTACATCAGCTGCCCATGGTAGTTTTTCCCATCTGCATTCGCATTCACCCAAGTAGTTCAGAAATAGCTGAATAACTGTTTTCTCAGTATTAAAAAAAAAAACAAACCCAACCCCAAGATAATTTAAAAGAGTTCTAGACAAAGCCTAAATTAAGTGGCAAAATCAGGATTACATCATACGTGACTCCTAGTTTATTTGTACTAAACTTGGCTGGACTAAAAAAAAGTTAGCATATGTTAATCGTCATATGCTAACGAATGCATTGTAGAAGTCTAGTTTTAAACTTGAAATGTTTGTTTCTTCTTTTCATCAGTTTTGCTTACTTGTCATCTTGTAGATCTGTCTTACTTTAGACAGCAGTACGGCCTGGATAGTGGGTACGACATACCCTTGAGCAGCAGTGACTTTCCCAGCAGTTTGGTGAGATGCTTGTTGCTGCAGATGGTGGGGGATAAGCCTCACTTCTCATCCTGAGCAGCATTCCCAGACAGCTGGAGACTTCCAGTTATCCGGTGCTGCGAAGCAATGGACAGATAGTGTGGAGGGCCAGTCCCCCTAATATCCATCTAACCGCTTTCTTTGGAGGCCGTATAGTTCACAGTCTATGAGGAAAAAACATTTCATTCTAGTTCTTGTTTTCTCACCCACTCCCCACCATGAAATATCCTGACTTATATTCTACAACAGCTACTCCCCACACAAACTAATCTAGAGTTTGTATGAACACGGGCTAATACAGTCCAGGCTCCCCCTCCCCTGCCTGCTTTAACTTGATTAGTTTAGTATGTGTTAAAGGCAGCCTTGCCCACGCTGTGATATATGTGCTAACCTCACACCTTTACACCTTAGTCTCACCAAAGCCTAAGGCCTTTTCATCATATTAAGCTACTTTGACTGGGCTAATGTGACTGAGAAACACACCTTTTTTATCCATTAAGAGGAGGCCAAAAATGTTAAGTGCTCAAGATGCAAGCCCCTAGGGCTTGTCTATATATCGAGTTATTACACGTGGAGGCTTTTATCTTCATAAGAAAATGTTCTTTTTGTGCACGCCAAAGTGTGAATTTAAAACTAGTGGTTATAGTATAACCCTCATGCAGACTCATTCACTCTGGCATCTTCTGGCTTTTTTTTCAGATTAACTTCTTTAATTCATTGAAATGAAATCAGAAAAGGTACTTGTATCAGAGTGAGTTTGTCCACATGAGAAATTAGGCTTGCCTGGCTCTGGTAGTACTATTAATAATACCTTCCTATGTGGAGAAGCTTTGTCTATTAGGAGTGTTAATTTTGCATGTTTGCACTTAATAAGAGCATCACTTGTTTACATTTGAATCTTCCTATTTTAACAAGTGGTAGCTGGTGCGCTATACTGGAATTCATTAAGTTATTCCATACCAAGGCCGTGATCCTGGGGATGCTAAATTAGGCAGGTAAGTAACTAAATGCATAAATAGTTTCACTGAAGACAACTGCCTCCTGAATAAAGTTTGTTCTGTGTTTAAGCATTTGCAGAAATGCTTAAATTCTCCCTGAACTAGCAATTTATATGATTTGTTCTTATAAGGAACAATGGACTGTGCTATGTTGTATTCTGTTAGCATCCGCGTGAAGTCACATAAAGCATCCACAAGTTACTTACAAACTTCAGCTCCATTCTTTGTGACTTGCCTAATTCGTTGCAATTCATGTCTTGTTTACAGCTTTATGAAACTGTAATTTTATAAACTTCAATATTCTGAGTTTTAGTTTTGACATATACATGGTGGTGGGCAGCGGAGAAATAATCTTTTATGACATATTATTAGCTGCGTGATTTTTTTATCCAAAAAGGTAGAATACTAATAGTTTGAGTAAAATCAAATTAGTATCAGAAACCAGTACACGCTAAATGCTGGCTGCACTGCAGATATATGCAAGCCAGGAAAAAACCTACAGCCAGTAGCAAGCACACAGGGCAGGCAGTAGCTGGCCACTTTGTGTGCACCTCTGGGGAAAGACAATAGACTGGTGTAAAGTCAGGACTTTATCATGCAGAAAGTTAAATAAATGTCTGAGCAGTGTTTGCTGTTTGCAGGAGTGGTGCATTACACTGAGATTACTTAACAGAAATCATACAAACCTGGCCATGAAACGGGAAGGAATTTGTTTGTGTGCATTGAATCATACATTTTTTTGAGTAGGACTATGTTTTTATTCTGTGTTTTGTACAGCACCTAGCGCACAGGGGTCCTGGTTCCTTATATGAGACCTTGGGTGCTACGATAATAGAAATTTAGATACTATTAGTAGAAATAACCTTGTCATATATTGCCAGTTTTGTGAGGAAATAAGCTCTGTCCCAGATGGGATGGCCTCACTTTTAATGGAATTGTTATAATGTGGGAGAGGCAGGTGCCTTTGGGTTGTAGTCAGGTAAACAAGAGGAGCCCAATCCTGTTTGCAGCTGTTTACTTCAATGAAACTACATGTCTGAGTAAGAAGGGCAGAATTTGGCCTTTGGTTTTTGAAGTTAATTGCAGACAATTAATGGGGACATGTCACCTACATGAGGTCCAGCCAGAATCCAGTCCTTTACTTCTTTAATAACTAATGCTTTAAACCAATTAGCTACATACCCATCTGGAAACAATAGCAGAGCCTCCACAATCAAGACTATACTGAGATTCTAAATTACATATACAATAAAGGCTGTGCATGTGTTTTCTGGCTGAGAACAATGTTATATTTCAGCCTCAAGCAAAAATTTTCTCCAAGCCATAGCCCCTCAACAAAAACACACTTTTTAATGAAAGTCTTGACACCACCTTAATTACAGTGCAGCAAACATTACCATTGTAATCCCATTTCATCCTTAGGCAAGGAGAGCATCCCTGGGGGCCTGGCTGCCTTTCTTTGCTAGTGACCAGTTTTGCAGAAATGGCCTTTTCCCCGATGCATCTTTTTTTATTTAACCTCTGCTGCGCTGCCCTGGGGAAGATGCTAGTGCTCATCTCCCCACGCTCCTTGCAGCCCTCCGGCAGTCCCTGCAGCCCTGGGCCTGGAGGATCGAACGGCACTCGGGGATGCCCAGCCTGCAGCCAGCTGTTTGGCATCCCCACAGCCCCTCTCCCTGTCTTCATGGGAGCCCAGCAGGAGCCAGAAGTTCAAGTTCAGCCCCTTTGTACCATATGGGCTTCAGCCTGACTCTTTCCAGCAGCCCCCAAGCTGGCTGCTTGGTATGTGCCAGTGCCCAGAGACAATCCCCTTTTTTGCTGGCCTGCCGCACTTGAGAAAAATCCTTGCTTTGGATCCAGTAATGCAGAAGGGAGCGGCTCTCCCAGTGGCAGTCCTAATCCAGGTGGGTGAGGACAGAGCTGTTTGAAAAGAAGGGCTGCAGGCATGCTTGAGCAGCTTGCGGTGTGCCCAGCAGTAATGCATTCATTTGAAGCAGCCTTGTAGTGTCTCCAGGCTCTTGCAGCGTTTGGATGGGTAAGTAAAATGTGATTAGTTTCTCACTACCATATTGATTCCGTGAGTAGATTTTGTGTGTGGACTGCGATATTGACAGGACAAATTTGCAAGGCTATTTGAAGCTGGGTTCTTTTCCTACCAGAAATATGGAGAGATATATATGGACATATATAAACACAAGGGTATACTTGTGGTTCTTACATTTTTCCTCCTGCCTTCTTAAATCAAAGTAATAAATCTGTATGATCAAAAGAGCTAGAATAATCAATCTCTCCTTGCATAATTGATCTGAAAATCCTAATTAAGGCTAGAGAGGAATTAAACATAAGGTTTCTTGTTCTCTCTACAACATTGTCAAGTACAGTACATTCTTCTATTATGGAACTCTTACAATTCTAATGTACAGAGCAAAATCATGCAGCTGAGATACTTTCCCTAAAACCAAGCAAAAGCCCTGTATCTGCTGGGAGGACATTTCTGTTATCCTGTTCCTTTCTATTTAGGTTCTCATATGGTGTTAATCACCATGGTATCTTACAGCTTTATAAAAATATAGTGCACCATATGTGATAAATCATTAATATTAAGAATGAAGATGCTGGATAAAAATACTCTTTACAAATCTAAAGCAGAAGACGTGCAGTAATGGACATACCCAGACAAGCAGCCTGAGTAAAAGGAGCATGTGTATGAATACAAGAGAAGGGGTCAAAATCATTCCTTAGGTGATAATACTGCATCCAGTCACTGTATGTGAGTGGGAATGGCGTACTCGCTCCTTTCTTCCCTAGCCCGTGCTACAGCACACTAAAGCAGAGGGACTATGTGCAAGCCATATCCCGTTCCCTACTTTGCACTGCAGAAGAGTGCCCACCTTGCAGCCTTCAAGGTCATCAGTCAAAAGAAGATAGTTTGCTGATAAATGCAAAGTAAGGTTGTGCATTTATTGTTAAATAAGTGCACACATAATTACAATCCCAACATAAAGCAAAATGAGGGACTGTACTTCCATTGGAAAGAATGCACTAGAGTGGTCATAAGTTATCCCCCCAACTGGTAATCTCAGTTACATATTTTCTCATGTTTTTCATTTCCCACTTAGTTTCAGCCAGATCTGTTTTCTATTTATATTGTAAGTGTCAACACATAAATAATTTTCTCTGTTGTATTGCTCACTACTAAATTCTTTTTCTTGGTGGAATAGCAAAAGTAATTATATTTATAAATGGAATGCCTGTTTTGCCTAAGTACCACATATAATTCCCTTCTCTAAGAGGGATTTTTATAATTCCTCCAAAAATGTGTTGGCAAGGATCAACCCACCAGTTGGTCGTGTGGATCCAGCCTTTAGGGACAGAATTTAGGATTCTGATCCCTTCGGCCAACAGGCAGGAGGGCACCACAGAAAAAATGCTCTAGTTTGTTTGAGAGAATGGTGCTGATGTTAAATATGTGTGGTATTAAGCACCCCAGAAAGCGAATTCACTGAGAGTTGCTTCCCACCTGTGGATTTCGCTATTCAGCACGGAATTATTTTGGCAACTGGAGCATTCTTCATTGTGGATGGCTGTGGGAAGATATTAATCCTGCTCTTCAAGTAAGACATACTCACTGATCTAGTAGACCTGTTCCACCTCTACTGTATCACATTGTGAAAGGAAATCAAACAAATCCCAAGTGAAAGGATGAGTAATCTTGAGTCCTTCTTACCCCCTTTCTAGCTTCTTTTTCAGCTGTTTTCCACAGACAAGTTCAGATGTCCCTTGCTCAATAGGAGTAGAGCAGAGGGAGATCTGTTGTGAGCTCTGCATTAAGGGAAGTTCAGTTTCTCATCTCTGGGTGCTCCTTGGGAAAACCTCAATCCAAACCATTGTATGGGGATGGTGGATCCTTGCCATGAACAGTTCACAGCTTGCTCGCTGGATGAAACAGTGACAGGCCTCCTGGAGCTGATCTGCATTACAGGAGGAGAAAATCATGATTTTCTTACTGGGCTGTGCTGTCTATATGTGCATGCGTATTCTTTTATTATAGTTTCTCTAATACTTGCTTTGATTAAAGGTTATTCCAGGGTACCTACAAAGCAGTGACATTCTATTCCTACAGATGTGGGAAGCCTGAGGAAGGTTGTATTGGAGCATTCAAAACCCATGTCCCGTGTGGTTTGGGAGCTGCACATGTAGGGGTCTATGCGGAAGAGATGTGGCTGACGGTAAGACACGAGGTCCTTGGCCTTGGTGAAAAGAGTGCCTAAACCTCGAGTCTCACAGGGTTTGATACAGAACCCTGCAGTGTGGTTAGCATTTCCATGGGTACCAGTTCCTCAGCTGCATTAGCTTCCATTACCCAGTCTTCACTGAAACTATAGTATGATCAGCAGAAACAAACACATAGTGCTCCTGAAGCTCAGCAGCTCCCAGTCTGGTATCTTTAACATAAATCGGTTTAAACTAACAGGGAAGTTTAATAGCCGCATCAGTGACTCAGCAGCTAGCAGACATTCGCATCTTCCATCTCTGCAGGAAGGGGTCCTCCACTAGGAAGGCAGGGATGTCACATCTTCAGCCACTGCAGTGAAATCCATAAGGGTAGTGAGCGTGAGTCCCAGGAGTGCCCGTGCTGCAGTGGCCTAGTTTATGCAGATGCTTTGAACAAGCTCACTCGTGTGCCTCTAACAGCGTTGTTCCAGCAGTGTCAGCTACGGAATCCATCAAACCGGGTGTGCTCCTGGGTGGTTAGCCCTGGCTCTCCTTGGCTCTATTGCTGCCCTCTTAGTAAGTCTGACTTAGCTCCTTTAAAGCTCTGGCTATATGAACTGCAGCCTCCAAAGTACAGAGAAACCCAATTCTGTTTCCCACTTCACTGTACATTCAATCAGAGGCCTCTCAGAAGTTTTAGACTGTAGTCTTTCCTTTTCCCTGTGTACTCTTACTAAGGGTTCATGTTTATTTAAGATTTAACTTTATGAGCAGTTTTCCTTTATCTCAGTATGCACAGTACAAATTTGGTCTGTTCCTTCAGCTTTTGCATTCAGCTGGTTTCACTGATCTAACATTGCTGATTTGCTGGTATAATTCAGCTTGTCTGAAAAGAAGGAAGATTGATGTTGGCTGAAATAAAATTCTGAGATGCCTATGGAGTTTTATTGCCCTGGATTTTTGGACTGCTACTTGTTTAAAAAAGTAGGCAGAACTCTGACTTTAGATTTTCAGGAATGCCCACATTATGTCATTGTTGCTAATTCTTTGAGTCAAGTCATTGTGGTTAGCCAATCTTGTTTTCTGTCTCTGTGGTAAGATTTTAAATCCAGAAGGCTAACCTCAATGCTCCCCCAAGAAAGCAGGCAGAGATGACAATGCATTTCCTTCTTTGACCTCTGCAGTAGAGTTTTATAGAAAGATGGAATCTGTCAAATTAGACTGAACACCAGATCACCTGCATGAGAATGAAAGGGTCAAACCCTGTTCCTGTAGCAATATGTGGAACAAAAATGTACCAAAATGTATTTTTAAAACTAATTTCTCTTTTAAAATTGTTTTTCTACTAAATTCAGACTATGAACTGTCAAATTCTCTCATGCTTGTGAGTTACACGTGGTTATGTATCACATCAGAGCAAACTGGAGGTTATTTGGATGTCTGAATTCTGCGTTTCTGTACTGCAAGGTTGTGCATATATACCTGTCTTGCATTTCCTGAATTTGTCACATTTTAGGGGGGATAATTATAATATTCCGATTTCTTGAGATAACTCCAGCTTAACATCATTTCTGTGGGGAAAATTCATTGTTCAGTATACGCTTTTGACACAGGGAGGGGAGGAGGAAGGTTAAGGGAGAGATCCTCCCCTGCATTAACTTCTGCCTTTGTCTCCTGTCCTAGTGCTGATACTAGAGCAGAGTTACAGCTTCATGTGGGCAGTGCCAATACTGTGGCTGAAAGGCTGAGCAAAAATGCACCTTGTAGAGGGCTTGGACAGCCCTGCTGCCTTCGCAATGAGCGTGGAGCCCAGGGTCAGTGATGCAGCGTGAGAAAGAGGTCTGCTCCTGCTGGGACAGGGCTGGGCTGAATCACGTCTGCTGTGACAAGGGCCACGTTGCAGACCCTCAGCACCTCCTCTCGGTTCACACAGGGGTTGTGCCTCTCCTTCCAATTAGCAACATAATCATCCATGAACATGAACTGAAGAACTCGGTCCCACCCAGATGGGACTGGAGCCTGTTTAGTGAGTGGAAGATATATAATATCAGCATTACGTCACTTAAAAAACTTTGGCTTGTCACCATGAAATTCACTTGCACGCTCTGCTTGTGCCACTGGAGCTGTGCAAAGCAGCTGAAGCAGACTAGCCAATTGGGCCAGGCTTAACGCCTACTTTAAATCTCAGGATTATCATGATGATAGAGCAGGAGTATTCATTGTGCTGGAGCTGCCTCCTAACTGACCACTGTGCAGCCCCTGGCATTTTTCAGATCAGTGCCAGATCAGACTAATGACAGCAGGTGGGTGACCAAGAAACCTACCAACGACAACCCATTGCATGTGGTTGAATGGACTGATGAGTATACAATTCCCTCTAACTGGAGGATTTCAAACAATAGAAGCACGGTTTGGAAACTAAGTCTAATAGTGGAGGGACAGCTGACCACTTTGTCACCACTGCCACTTTGGCATTACTTAAGACTGACCTGAATTCTTGATCTGGCCAGTCTGTTGATCTATAATCATAGTGATCTGTTAATTACTTGGCTTAATTACAGCTAATTTATTCTAGTGAAAGGTTTAACTATATGTAGATTTTAAGTTTCCATGTTATTCTTCACTGGGATAATTTCAAGGCATAAAAGATACAGCAAGCAATGCCTTACAACCACCTGTTTCACAAAAAATGTGGAGCTTTACTGGTAAATTCTCAATACAATATTCTTCACTCAGGCAGTAAATACCATTGCCATAAGAGACATCCTGTATTCTTCACACACACAACAGGGGACTGGAATCCCTCTCAATACCATTTCAGCCATGCACTTATGACCTGTACTTCCATAATACCTCTTTGCTGTGATATTAGCACCAGGTGTACCATTAGTACACCTACCTTTCGCTGATAGAAAGATGCAGTTAGCAAATAGCATCAGATATTAATGCAGAAGTGACAGTTTAATATCATGCACAGATACAGGAAGAAAGAACTGTCACTGAAAACTTCTGATTAAAGATAAAAGTAGACAGCCTATAAAAACATTAAGATAAAAAGTAAATCCATTTGCCCTGAGTTTCCCCTGCTATCCCACCTCCTACTCTAAATTGATGTTGTCAGCACTCATGATTTTATCACAAGTCTCGTGATGTTTGATGTTTCACTTACACTCCAGCTACTAGAGTTGTGTAATAAGGTTAGAAACTCAGCTTTCTTCTTTCTTTAATTTAAAGTAAGTTTCTAGTCCTAATGGTTAGAGTATAAAGCTTGCAAATGTGACCCACAGGCACCCTAACGGCTCAAAAAAACAGAAAGCAAAGTAAAAGAGCTCCACATTTATCATTTTAGACAGACTTATGATTTTGAGGGTCAAACTGTAGTTCTGGAACATTTGGAGCTGGCAATAGCGACTTGAAAAAAAAGTGCCTGTACAAAGTAGCACAATATGTTGCATTTTCCAGGGAAGCACAGTAGTCATTATACCAACAGTGATAATTCTCTTTTCAGACACGCACATTTTCCTATTTACTTTGTTATGCAGCATCTCAGGGTTCAGCCCCAGTCTGACTGGGCTGGAGGGGATCATACTGGTGCGTAACCATATTGCTTGATGTTGGAGGGCTCATACTGCTCGCTTGTACTAACACAGAGCAAAAGTTTTGCAGTACTCTTAGTCCCCTGGCACGTCTGTGCTTAACACCTGTAAAACCAGGAATGTTCTGACCTCCAGTGATCTGCCTTTCATAAAGGTCCAGCAGCAAACTAGGAATACCCCACCCCGGCCACTCCAGCAACAAAGGGGCAAACCAACCAAGCAAATGCAATTATGTAAATGCAATAACACTGACAATGATTGGGTTGACTTAAGGAGCCCAAAAGGTACCAAGAGCAGGTTTTGATGTACAGACCAAAAATACTCAGCTGTTGGTTTTGGAAGACCAAGCTCCCAACAGCAACAACTCAGATTTGAAGGAGGCATGATATTTAAATGGAGTTCCAAATTATCAAAGACTTAACAGTATATTTCTAAAAATATGATTTATACTTAGAACTGAAGAGCTATCCAAAGCAGTGAGTGGAGCCTGAGTGTTTTATGGGCACATTGATCAAAACTTCTCTGCAGGCCACAGACTGGTGGTCCCAAAGGTCCCTCTCTGCTTGCCCCAAATTACTGTGTAATCTGCATTACTGCATTCTGGAGTTGACAAAATTACAGAGAATTGTGGCAAAGTCTAACCACAAAGAAGAGGTGGAAGTCTCTGAGACCCAACTTCTACATGAGTAAACAGAATAGATAGGGATGTTATGTTTCACAAATATAAACATATGTGACAAACTAAAATTTGATAATATTTTTAAATAAGTAGTATTTGAAACTGAACTAAAGAAGCTCAATTGATCCTATACTGACTCTGTTATTAATTTTGACCTTGAAATCAGCAGTGATTTCCATGTCGTAAGTTCCATAAGACTGCCACATTGCTTCTAAACGGCTTCCCCTGTAGAAAGCTGAAGAAACCATTATTGAATCTTGATCCCTTTGCTGAGTGTTTCAAAGGGCACGTACATTTTTGTGCATCATGACCCACTTTATTTAAGGCTATGGACTTATATTTTTTATCTCTATATTAAAGCACTGCGGAAAATCTGTGTCTTGCAAGAGGTATATTCTTCAGGCTTAGGCACTTCTAAATAACTTGGAAAAGGAAATTGAAAATTCATCTCCAGGATACACAAAATATTGGAAGGGTCTACATCTTTCTTATGTTAGTTTTTGTGACGAGGAACTGCACTTTCTCTTCATGCTCCCTCTTTTTCTTTGTAGTCTTTTCCAGCTTTTTTAGAGCTCTATTATCTCTAATTACTTTCAAATATACCCAAATCATCATCCCTGTATTGAAATGAACTGTCTCTTATTCTCAGCTATGCAGGCCTCTGCTGCTGTGATACCAAAGTCAGGTGTATTTCTAAAATCTAAAATAAGTAAGGTTTAAAAGATTGTCCCACCTGTAATGTTCCTGCTTCCACTGCAGTCTGTGGCAGGACTTCTGTTGCTCTGGCAGGACAATTTAATGCTAGTTGTGGTTGTTTTTTAAATAATGGAAAGTGTCTAAACTCCTTGTGGTACAGCTCTGTGTAGATAAAGCTGCATTCAAGCCATTGATTTGACTTTGAAACTCCACAACATATGAATTAAAATGCTAGAATTGACGTCCTGTGAGTCTGTCTCCTTTTCTGCCTCACTAAGCATTAATTACTGTGGTCTCAACACTCTGTTCTGCCCTTTTCTTCTCTTTCCTCCTCCCCACTCCCCACTGTCACTCCCAATGGCTGGGGAGTCTTCCCAGTAAAGCAGTCCAGTTCATCTCCCAATAAAGGGCCATCAGCCAACACATTCTGGGCCTAAATTCATCTCATAAATATTGGTACAGGCTTAAATAAATGCAGTCCCTTGGTTAATGTACTAGATTTCAATGGAATTACATGGGGAATTAATTTTTCTCTGTTTGTAGTCTGAAGAACAATAAAATAGGGAAATGCTTAGAATCTATGGCTCGGCTTTCCAAACTGGTTGAAAGACTGGTTCTCGCATGTTGCCCATTAATGTAGACTGTAGCAAGATACTCCTGATGCGCGTGTCTTTTTTATACAAACACATAACGTATTAGGCCTTTCTGATAAAGACAAAAGCACCACTAGCTGGCAACTCCATTGAAAGTCAGCCTGTAGACCTCTATGGTTAGTTGTTTGGCATGTATACGTAATGGCATGTATTTTAGTATGTGTGTGTAATTTCTGCTACATGTGACAACACCTATTTTTGTATGTATATCTCTTTGGATGATAACAAGAGTTACCATTTCTGTAGCACTTTACGAAGAAGCGTACAAACCGCAGTTGCAGGAATTAATCTGACGAGGTCCAGCAGAGTATATACGGTTGGTCTGGCATGTGCTGGTGTGTGTAATACTTTGTTAACTCTTGTGTGGCTTGTGACTTACTCTAGTACCTAAGCGAAAAGCCAAGTATCAGGATATTCTTGTACAACTTGATGGGAAAACACACAAATAAAGAACTCGTGATGAACTTTTCAGCTAAAACTTCATTCCCTTTTCCTTTTTTTATTCTGTTACTTCATCTCCCATCCTTTCTGTCTGCATGTTATACACTGTTCTTTACCATCTTTTTCCCCATTGCCCTGTGCCTTTTCCTTCCCAGATGAAACATCCCTCTTTTTCCTATTCATTGCCCTTAGTGGGTTCTCTCCATATAGTTCATAATTTCTCTCCCTCACTTCCTCCACTCGTCCTGACATCTTGGGCAGGAGTGATTGAAGCAATAGTTTCTGAAAGAGCAAACCATCCTCTAGAGTAGTGTTCCTCTCTCTAGAGAAACACTACAGATCATTATCGTTCTCTCTCTGTTAATGGAGAAACAGAAAATGTGTGAAGTCAGTTAACATAGTAAATGTGTAGATGAAAGTCCTTTTGCTGCAAGAGGTATCATAAATATAAGGTACCTACAGGTATTTGATCTGAGCAAAATCTTCCTTGACTCTTAGTATTCTCATTCAATATCTATGTATAGCTGATGTCTGTAGGAACACACTGGAAGTCCAGATCTGTGCATTAATTAAACGAGTGGGGTTTTAATGTGGAAGATGCAGGAAAATATTTTTTTATCTCTTCCAGAATGGGCAGCACACAAATTATAATAATTTGCATGCTGATTGTTACCGTGATAAAACTGAATCTGCCCAAGAGCCTTTTGCTGACTCTTCATGGATCGGTTAGGTCTGTTCCCACAGTGAAAAGTGTTTGAACTATAGCATTACCATTTCACATTATTTTCTAACTGCTCTCTGAAAATAGAAGAAAAATAAGAATACAATAGTCGGGACCCCATATAAAATCTTCCTAGAGGAGTCCAAGGATACTCACCATTGATCTCAATGGAGCTTTCACACATCCTTGAAAGGAATTCATTAAGCTGGAAAAGCTGGCTAGAAACCAGTCTTCCTATAATGTCTTCCATAATTTGCTTCAAGGGACACATTTATAGTCACTCAGCCTTTTTTATAGATCTTGTGCAAGATGAAGGGCTGGGTCACAATTGCAAGACTTTCATGAATAGATGTTTGTTGCATGCCACAACCCAAATAATTTTTTAAGCATCTCAGCACAGTGTAGTGCAGTCTTTTCAGTACGGACTTTCCCAAGGATATACAACAAGATGATAGCTGCAGCCTCTGGAATCACAATGATGTAGTAGTGACCGTTTTTTTCCCAGGTGCTCCCGCTTCCATGCTGACCTATTCAGGTGTGGAAAGAAAAGATCCAGCAACTGCAATTTCTACTCTTGATTTTTTTCAAGGACTTGAAGATTTCAGCTAGTTCTTTTTATTCCTGTTAACTTCTCGACAGGCTTGTATGGAGACAGATTACAATAGAGAGGCTCCTCTGATTAACAAAACATCACTGAAACTTTGAACATCTATCAGACATACCAGACAGGATAACATGCTGCTTTTCAAAATAATCCTAAGATCTTCTTCATGAGTTCTATTTAATTTATGAGAATTGTCTGTCATTCCCATTCCATCAAATGCTGCTATTGGATTATAATGGTTAGAGAGAAAGGGAACCAAAAAAAAGAGGTGGTTTTTGGGTGTGAAGCTCATGGGAGTTTTAGAATGGGGAAGTAGATTTGGCTGCTGACCTTTGATTACCAAATACAAATTAAGTCAGAAACTTTTTATGTGAAGGTAGCCCAAATTAAGAACAAGCTCCCTTCCTAGTTCTCCTTATCTTTCTGAGAAAACTGGGCACATCATTGGCACTGGACTTTTTTTGCTGGACATTTTCCACCTGGTCACAAACATTGGAAGTTATGTCTTAGCACGGTAAGCCAAGTAGCTATTGCACAAAGAAACACTGAATGCATTTATATATTGCAACAGAAACAGCTTTGAGTCACCGTATTGATATACAAAGGATCAGATAGTAAACTTTTTATTAGCAGCCAGGAATTTCTTTTGAAAATTATTCTTTTTCTTTGACATCCCTACATATGGGCTGAAGGATGCTGGTACAGTTCTCCTTCTATCAAAATAGGATATAATGTGTGACTGTGTTCTAGAAAAGTGTTACCTTTTTTAACAGATTTATAATTTTTTAATGTCAGACCACCACAAAGCTTTCAAGCAATAGCTGCTGGCCAAAATTACATTAGGAAAGTGCACGTTATGCTCCATTTCCCTCAAGGAAGGGGAGGTAAACATAGGCAATCTGGACTGGGAGGGCCAGAGCAGAGGTAAGGAGGCAGCCAGCTCCCCAGCGTCTTGGCTGTTACTGTACTCTTCCTAGGGTCCCTGCTGGATCGATCCGTGGCAGTTTTAAAGGAAGATAACGGGGCCTTTCCTGAAATGATCAGACCCCTTTGCTTCCATGCCTGTATCCACATTTAAGAAAAATTTGTCTGTTATTCAAGAGAGGTAGCTGGTCCTCAGCTTTCCGCGGCAGGCCTGTCAGGCTCTGTGCAGACAGACACAAGCTTCTTCTGCCCATGCCTTCTCAGCAGGCATATTAGCTTGGGCACTGAGCCATGCTAATATAGCTCTGTGGCTTCTAGACAGGGGCTGGCACAAGTCCGCTTGGCTTGGAGTCCGGGCAGGGTGAGCTCACATCTGTCTGCACCTGTCTGTGCTGACAGAGTTAAAAATCAGGGTGGAAAAAGAAACAGGAGAAAACCGAAATGAGCACCTCTGAATCCACCTTGCGTTAGCAGCCGGAGTGCTTGAATTCGGGGGGATGCTGGGGTGCAGCCACGTGCACGGCGGGAGCTGTTGGGCTGGATCTTGCCTCTGCAAGAGAGAGAGAGGCTGTGGAGCCTGCTTGTTCCACATTGCCCGCAGGAACTCAGCAGGAACAACAGCTCTTGCTGAGTTTCTGCAGGCGGCCCATACACCCATTTCTTCCCAAAACGGCAATACAGAAGTAGCAATACAAAATACCAAACAAGGGATATTGTATTCTGCTGAATACCAGCTACTCCGAGCAATGGGCAACACAGTGTGATTGTTGCATCCTGAAGGAGAGACAGAGACGGCATCCACAAAGGGGGAAACGATATTTATGGTGAATTAACACTGCTGACAGACATACCTGGTACATAGGGCTGGTGGATGCTGTTCCTTCAATCTGCAGGGAAAAGCAATGCACTGTAAAGCTCAGTGGCATTTTGAAATACGTGGAAAATCTGTGCAGCACAACCTGAACCTGTTATTATCCGGTTAGTCACAGTGCTGCTAATTGCAAGACACCTTATACCAGGGAAGTTGGGTTAAGGAACTGAGCTCAGGAAAAAAGACCACCTAATTTAGGTCCCCCATTAGTCATTGTAACAGCTGAAATTACGTGGCTTGACTCCAGCAGGACAAGCCAGGTCACCTAGGTTGGACATTTAGGCTTCATATGCAGATAGTGAGTCAAAAAACCAGTCTGCTTTCCTAGGTGAAAGAGGTGTTGGTGGGATGTAGCCAGTGCTAAAAGCTGCATTTACATTCGCTCCCCTCCCTTCCCCTCCCCGAAGCTCCAGCCCTTCCCTCAGGGCTGCCCGTGGGAACTGCCGTCCTTTGGGCTCTTGACCCTGGAGGAACCTCTCCTACCGGGTGCCAAACTGAGCCGGGTTTGCTCTTTTTTACGAAACAACCAGTGGCACTAGGCTGAGCAGAGCCTACAGTGCGCTTCTGCTGCTTCCTGAGCGTGTGTCCAAATTGCCGTGAAAAAGATGGGGAGAGATTTCACCTTCATCACTGTGTTTCTGTTAGCATTTGTCGGCGTCTTCTGAGTGTGCCCTTCCAGTAATCTTTCAAGTGATTTGTAGGATTTGGCCTAAATCTGGGTTGCAGAAGAGCTTAGGTGGGAGACCGACCAGGCTTTCAAGCTGAGCAGAAGGGCCGCTCGGGGATTAGGCAATGATGGTGGTTAGGCAGCGCTCCCTTTGGCACCTCTGGAACTAAGGCACCTAAATTCTGCCTAAATCCAGAGGTTAAGGAGCAGGGATAACACTCCGAGTACCTTTCTGAAAAAGCAGTCAATACATAAATTGCTTCTCCTGCCCATAGACAGCCTGCATTGTTTGGTTCAGTTGCAGAAGGAAGTGGGGTCAGGTGTTTCTTTTGTGCTCAGTGAAATGATATCTGTGTGCCCAAGAAGCTGGAAGGGATATCTGAGGTCACCGAGTTCAGCCCTTCACTACTGCAGACAAACATGATGTAATCCCTTTCATTACACGAGCAAACTCCCATTCTAAAAGTAGTTAGTTCTGCTTGTTTTCCTTTTTTTTCTCCACTTGATTTGCTTCCCTGTCCTCCTGCAGTAAAGTTGTGCCCAACCTTACTTTTGTTTTTTGAGCCTGTATTTATTCCAGGCTAGTTTTACCTATTATACTCTTACGTCTAGCCCTTGTCTCCACATTTTTTGTATTTCTGGTGAGTGGAAGTCGAAAATGAAATCCACAAGAAAAGAGTTCAATATCACTGTATTTGTGCATATTAACTACTGAGCCCACTAGTGCTTAATTAGACAATTTTGAGATACAGGGAAATGATAATTACATTGGTCACAATACATTGAACTGAACATCTGAAGTAGCCATTAACAAGAAAACCCTTCTAGAACAAGAAGACTTTTATTTTATTAAACAATTTGTAATTCGGTCATATGGTTCTTGAAGATACTTATAGCTGAATTATAAAGTACCTTATTTCACTTAGTGTCACTTTACATTTTACCAGTTGGAAGAGCTGCAGTGTTTCACAAGGCAGAGATAAGTCCCCTGGAACCTTCCAATTGCATCTGAAAAACTTGGGCTCCTTTGCTCTCCCTTAGTCTTAGCACATTCCAGCTACCAGCAATGTCCTAGTCAGCCAGAGCCCCCACCAGCAATCTGGCATCTTTTTGCTCTTCATCTCTGTCACATCAGACTTGAGACATGATTTGAAGCCAGTTTTGTAATGGAGGTAGAACAGGAAAGCATAGGCTTGGGAGCAAAATGATGAGGGTAGAAAAATGTTCGCTAACTATGTGCAGGTGACTGTGGTTAAAAGGAAGTGTGAACATTTGCTGGCTTGCCTAGCACAACAGAACACTTCGAGCGGCCTTCCCTTGTGATACATTCAAGGCAATTTTATTTTGAATTTCTTTCCAAGTAAAATTTTAAACTTGTTTTTTGATCAGTTTAACACATTGGTCCCTGGGACATTCTGCTCAATGCCTGTAAGACTGCTTCTTCTTCCCGTCCGTCCTCAAAGCTTGGCTCTCCCCCATCAGCTATAAAATGTAAAAACTTGGATAGGCGTAATCTGCAATACATATATTGATTCACAATAATACAAAACCAGTTGGACTTGTATATATGCGTAATCAGCACTACTTGTGTTGATTCACAATAACACAAAGCCAATCTGAATTTATATATATGCATAATCAGCATTGCATGTATTGATCCACAGTAATACAAAATCAATTTGCAAATACGTATGTACTCCTGAATTGCACATGGCCGTTTGGATGTCTGGACTCGCGGTTTGTGTGGAGCAGTTACCTCTGTAGGCCAGTTCTATAAGTAGTTACGTAGGTATGTCCAGATCCCTGGTGCACCGACAGCCTCTGCAAAACCTCGTCCCCTCTCCGAGGGTTTGGCTGCCGGCGCTCCAGGCCAGCTCGGACGCCGCGTGGCTGCAACCTGGGATCAGGCTGGGAAAGGAGCTGCGTGAGACGAGCTGGGAGAAGCCCCATCGGGGGCTGACCCCTTCGCTCGGGAGCTGCCTTTGCTCCAGCCCTCGCCCCGGGTCCTTGCCTGGGCGATCCTGCGGCTACGTCCGAGGCTGGGCACGTCCCTCTCTGACCCTCGCCTTCCCGGCTTGATCTCGGAGCAGCCTCATCCCGTGCCCAGGCTGGCGGTCCCCGGCCCCGCGCGCGGGGCAGTTCTCGCGCGTGGAGCCAAGAGACGTGCGTGCTCTCCTCGCCTGCGCCGGGGCGGCACGCCGTGCGCGCTCTGGGGCTGGGGAGGCACACGCACGTATTCCTCACGTTCAGGATTAGCAGTACTGGGCCCTGTTCCTGAGCAGGCACCTGAGTGCTGCAGCCGTGTATCTTTCTATAAATAATTACTTAGCTTCATCACTCGCAGCCTCTTTTCATCACCTCTTTTCCTTCAGACTGATGGCTGTTTTGGGATGGAAGGCTATTTTCCTCTCTAGCTGGACCAAGGCCATTCAATGGAGTGAGCAGCAGGAGGTACTGAAAGAGAGATACTGTTAGCACTGTTTCCACATACCCGAAGACTGATCTTTATGCAGCTGAGACTACAAGGGATATCCCTTAAAATAAAGGCCAGCTTATTACCCATCTTCTCCAACTCCTGTGGAACTAAATATCCTGAAGTTGAGAGAAGCTGCTGCACAAAGCTTCTTTATAGCTCTCAGTGTGCCTTCTTTGCTGGCTCCAGCTGCCCCTACACTCTGTTTTTCCTCAGTCTTTTCTTCAATATTTTTTCCAGTTGACTTAGTTATTACAGTACATGGACCAGACTGAGGAAAATACACTGAAGGTTGGAGCTGGCAGAGCAGGGAGAGCTGCGAGGGAAGTGCTTTTGCCATCCAATGACATCATCTGCGCGTTAATTGGTCACATTCCCGCGGATGGGAGGCACTGGCCAGCGTCCTTGGGCTTACTTCCGTGATACAGAACAGAGACGGTGCCTGTCTCCTGCCAGCCTCTTTCATTGCCAGCCTTCTGGCAAAGCTTAGGACATTTATAAAAACAGTACAGTACTTTATTTAGCCTCTAGTGAGAAAAAGTCACTTCACAGCTCCAGTTTAGGCACAAGGCACTAACAAGCAGATTAAGAAAAAAAAAAAATCCCTTACATAAAAACATTTCAAATGAATACATGAAAGTTGATTTGTATTCCAGATGACCTCGCAAATCAGGAGATTGAGCTGTGCCTTTTATCTCCAGAGAAATGGGTTCAAATCCTGATTAGCCCATAGAGGAAATTCCATTTAATGGTCTAATTTTGGTGGGCTGAAAAGCTGTTCCCTGCCTAGAACCACCATCTATTATGGCATGATTGGCAGTCTGTGTTCAAGACAGAACAAGAACTTCACCTCATCTCTACTCCTATTACTTCATCCTGCCATCAGCTCGCACTACCTAACCCTCCACTTCCAAAGAGCCTGAGAAAATAGACAGGGTTTGCGGTGTGAACAGAGTCATCACAGCTGTGCCGGGGCAGAGCAGTGCATGCATGCAGTTAATAGGGGCTGTGGTGGTGGTGCCAAGAGGAGAATGGCGAGGTGGCAGAGGGGAGCCTGAGAAAACAAGAAGGAAGCTGTTGGAGGGAAGTTTCAATGGAAGGCGATGAAATGTAGACAAGAAGGGGAAAAATAGGGAATGAGGATGGACAGGGAAAGGATGCGTGGATAAGCAAAGAGTGGGATGCAGGTATATCCAGAGCCGAAGGCAATAAACCGAAACGAGTATAACTCTTGTCTAAACGGCAGAAGGAAACGTCAGCTGTGGGAGGGATTCTCGCAGGGTCACTTCCCTGAATGGTCTCGCTGTGTCTGGTGGTCCTGGTTGGTATAGAAATGCCCTTAGTCCTCAGCTTGTGCCGTTCTGTGACAAGAGTATCTTAGCATTGTTGTTTTCCCAAGTCTTCATTCCCCAGAGCACGAAACACTCTGTTCTGCAGAGGAGCAGAGGATTTGCGAGACCGATCAGCAGCCAACTCACTCAGGCCTCCATCATATCTTTGCAGAAGCCACAGATTAAGAAAGAAATGCTCGTCTCCAGTCCGATCAGTACAGTATTGCCGAGTTGTTCGGTTGTATTTCTCCTGCCAGTGTGAGAAGCCTGCATGGTGTTCTCTATAGGCAGAACAAGTGGAGGACAGTAGTAGAAATTTGTACGGTGACCCTAGGAAGCCTTATGGCGCTGTTCTGTGCCGTGCTGTGAGCAGCCACAAAACATTGTCAATCTAAGGTGGCCGCAGAAGTGGATGAGAACCTGTAGGTGATGGCTATGAAGGATGGCATTTCAGACAGACCTCACTGTTCTCTTTGTCCTTTTCATAACTACCTTGGGTGCGAGAACAATGAATGTGCTTACAAAATACCTCTGTTTGGGGTGGTCTTACTCGGGACAACAGATTCTGAATTTAGAATGGCATTGATAATGGCGAAAAATGTTACAAAATGAGCCTGATGATTAAGTGTGAACTGCTGCACTTTGGGAGGAGAAATGCAAAAAGAGGACCTCCCAGCTGGGCGGCAGCATCGGGAGGGACTGGGGGTGCAGAGTGGACTAAAGGCTGACTATAAAGACAGTATCAGATGTCCTTTTCTGGCCACAGTTACTCCAGCAGCGAAAGCTGCTGTCCGTAACCCCATTGCTCATCATCTCCTCCCATCGCAGGTTTCAGCTTCTTCATCCCTGCTTAAACCTCAGCCTTACCTGGGTCTGTTAAACTGATGATTAGAAAAGACCTGTTATTTGAATTATTGACTCTAACCTGGATGATTTACCCAGATTGCGTTAGGGAGCGATTATACGGCAGTTATGCTGGTTGACCTGGGAGGGGGAGATCCTGCAGCTGAGGGGTGGTGATAAGCAGCTGGAGTGGGTGAAAAGAAATAAACTTTTCACCCAGCTCAGCTGCAGGCAGAACAGGATGTGTGACTGCAACCTAAGACATAGGAGATAATTATTCTACTCCACTTGGCACCGGTAAGGCCTCAGCTGGAATACAGTGTCCAGTTTTGGGCACTGCACTGTAAGAAAAATGTAGACAAACTGGAGAGACTCCAGGAGAGAGACACTAGAAATATCAGAGGCATAGAAGGAACAACCTAGGAGGAAATGTTGAAAGGATTGTTTGTTTAGTCTGGGAACAGCAGAGTCTAAAGAAGAGACATGATAAAAATCTTGCAATATGTTAAAGTTTATTGTAAGGAGGATAGTGATAAATCTTTCCCCGTGGCCACTGGCTGATAGGGAAAGAAGGAACCAGCTTCATTTGTAGCTAATAAAATTTAGGTTTGACATCATTAGGAAAAACTTTCTAGATAAGAGGGTGATGAAGTGAAGCTAGCTAGGGAGTACATGGGTTTTGTTAAAATTCGTAATAAGGGTGTTTTATTTTAATAATGAGCATCAATAGAATAAAGACGTTTCTTCTTGTTTAAATAACTATTTTGGGCTAACGCCTGGGACTGGATTTCCACACATCGACAGTACAACCATGTGGATGCACTTGCAGGAAATAGCTCTTGGACTGCAAGCTTCAGGGCATATACTCTTTTTTCATGATCAGCGTGTACAAAACCCAGCATCTTGTGACTGATCTCTTATTGCAGGTTCTCTACCTATTGCTGCAATACAAATAAGCCATCATGTAACACAAGGATTTGTATAAAATTTTACAAATACAGGAATAACCTTTCTCTTATGATTTCATTTCTGGCTCCACTGTATTTTTTTCCTTGCAGGTTCATATCCTATATCTCTAATCCCTTCTTTGTAGATTTGCTCTGTGTGCACAGCTAGAGATATATCCCCTGATTGCTGTTAATCCTTTGAGTGTTTTTACATTATATGGCATATGTCCAGTGAAAGTTCTGTCGTATGGTTTTAACGATATTCACTGATCCTCCAGTGACACTACTGGAAACAGAAAATCACACCACTGTGTTTCCATCCCAGGAAGTTCTTAGACTGTGAACTGGGTGTTCTTCCACAGCAGAGAATCAAAGAACCTCTTAATATTTTCAGAAGTTCGGTCTAATGTGTTTGCAAACTTAGAAAAGAAACGCAAGGTTGGTCTAAAGGGTGGATGTGGAGGTAGGAAGTCAGCGCACAAAGGTCCCACACGGGGTCTTTGGACTTGCCTATGACCTTGCAGAGGTCAAAATCTATGGCTGTAGCTGGTCAAAATTTTTTCTTGAGGCTTATGATAGAACATGGATTTTTCTCAGGAAACAAACTCTGCCAGAGAATATGTTTGCTACAGAATCCCCTTTCTGATCTTAACCTGTTTGGATTTTAAGTGTAACTTTAGGTATGAGGGCTTTGGATTTTCTGCTGTTTGGTTTTAGTTTAGTTGCAAAATCTGTTAGAGGTGTTTTACTTTAAATTCCTGATATATGTGCTTAACCTTCATTCCACCTTAAGATGATTTATCTGTAAATTAACACAAATCAAGAAACCTGAAGTCATGGCTACTGTGGGATACTTCTAATATTTTGAAGATGAGTAATATTAAGCCTAAATCCCATTTAAAGAGTATATTCATTGGAGTACTAGAGCAGTACAAATCGGCGAAACAAAACAGACAGTTAAACTGGGTTTATAGTTGCTTTGCTTTCCACAAAAGCACAAAGCACCCACGGGGTATTAATTACCATATTAATTAATAATCTTTTTGCAGTTCTTTCCAGAAGATAGGTGTCTACAGCATCTGTTGCAAAGAACCAAGAAGTGGTCAGTCTTGTCTATTAAAGTAAGCTGGGAAAGGAAACCACATCTCATGAACCTCCTTTGCTGGGGGGGGTCGCTGGGTCACAGGAGAACTTCTGGAGATGGTTCGAGCCCACAGCTCCATGACGAGCCTTCTCGCCCCTAACTCTTGGTTGTTCTGCAGGGGATTAGGATAACCGTGTGCTCCCAGGTCTTCCTGTTAGAGCTGCGGCAACATGAAAGGTTTACTGAGATAGAAAGAGAAGAGAGGAAAGGGGTAGAGGGAGGAGAGGGGGAACTCATCTGCCCTGATTTAGATATTGAACAACTGGAGTTCAAAGACTGTGTTAGTCATCCCAGGCTCCACGTACAGTCGGTGGAGAGGAAAAGGAACTCGAGAGATACTTGTCTCCTTTCAGGACAGGAAATGCCTGTTTCTCTGCCGCCTGGATGAGACATCTAGGTATCTAGCTACTCGATAAGTGAAGTTAGCCAAGATGACCTTGCGTGGCCTATTGGTTATGGCACTCTCTTGGGAGGAGAGAGCCTGAGCTCTGGCTTCTGCTTCAGGGACTTCTGATGGACTTTGTGCAATTTACCGGTCCTACAGACATGAGCAATAACGAATGCACCGTCTCCCTCCTTCCTCCTGCCCAGGAGAGTGCATTATCATAGGGGGTGAGGTATGGCTGAGGGAAGTGGGAGACGCGTGTTCGAACGTCCTCCCACAGGAGAAGGAACTCGGTCCACGCGCCAGTTTCTGGAGAGTGCTTCTACCATTAAGCAACTGCCTAAAAGCGGGAGCCACCTCCGCTGCAGTCCCTGCTCTGTCTGCGAGGCAGTAGCGACTACCATTACCTTTTGTAAGGAAGAAGACTCTATCACTGAGGTCTTGGCATGACACAGAAGCCCTGACAGACTGGTCGCTTTAGGGGGTTTAGGCTGAAGAGCAATTTCAGAGGCCCAGATGGACTTGGAAGTGAGCTGGGTGCCGAACTTTTCACGCTTGTCAGGCCTGAGGCTCCACCTAGGCAGGAGCATGAAATGTCAAAGTTAAAGAGCTGCCTCTTCAGTCATCCATACCTGACATCTAGGCAAAGCCAACCTGACATCTCTCTCACACGGGTGTCAAACCGAGCTCTTACTGGCCTTCCCCTGGGTTTCTGACAGCCCTTGGATGATCCATGGTAGATCACAGGGATGAGGCACCGGCTGAAGGGCTCTAGGTGACGGCTGCTCCAGGGCACTGCTGTTTTTCCAAAGCCTTGCAGCACGCCACGGTAAAAGCCTTTCAGGCAGAAGGCTGTGCTGTGGGCTGGTGGGAGGGAGAGCAGGAGGAGGAACAACACAACACATTACAGCCAGAGAAGAGAAAAGGATTCTGCATCAAGGATTATGTAACTTTTGACGTGCCCTATATATCACGATCCAGTATCGGGGGGCTAACACTGAGCCGTGCCATGTTAGCAGTGCTTACTTTAGACAGTTGTGTTAAATGACATTCCCGCCTTGTCAGAGGTTCTCCAAGTTCATGTCTACTACGTCCTTGTGGGGCAGCTCCTTAGAGAACGCTGCACGTGTGTGTGCCCTGACAGTGGCAAGGGAAGCCACTCTCATCTCCTACTGCAGCTCCTCGAAGAAGGAGGGAGGTTTACGGACGAGCCCTTCACCCTCCTGCAGACCAGCACCCACTAGGACCTGGTTTGCATTTAATTGCACCTCAGGAATAGGAATCCTCATCGCTTGGGAAGCAAAATCCTTTGGCACTGTAACCAGACCAAACCCATCTTTGCTGGCTTTATGGCCCCTGATAGCTTTTCCACATTTCACATGGGACCGGGCTCTCAAATGCTTTTTACAAACTTGACCAACTCCCTTCAGTGTCTGGGGGGGTTTGTTTTCCCACTGATATTTTGCTTATTCCAAATGAACTCCACACCTTGATTTTGTTGTTGTTGTTGTTGTTGTTGTGTTTTGTTTTGGGTTGGTTTTTTTTTTGTTTAGGAGAGAAATGGGCAAGTGAAAGTGCATCACGTGTAACGTCTGGGAACAGCGCGGAGGCAGCCAGGCAGCCGTTGCAGGGGTTTGGCACCTCGCGCGGGAATGAGCACATGCAGGTAGAATGTTATTCCGCTGCTCCTGCTGAGTGCTCGGCAGTTCGCTCTCTGCTGAATCCTAAAGTCGAGCAAAACGCAGCTGGTTAAGGTGGAATTTGAAAATCAGTCATAAGATAAACAGGTTGCAACATTAAGCACTCTCCAAGGGAAAAGCAGTGTGCAGCATATGTTCTTACTTTGGAAGATACTTAAAAAAACTTTAATGGACCCTTTACTGGCTTATGCTAGTGGAGCTGTTAATTAATTAAATAACTATATGTGAATGGCATCCATTGGGAAAGAGCCTCACAGCTTCCAGATGCCAGTTATTGGCCCCATTACGGGCCTAAAACTATTACAGTAAATCATTACAAGCTCCAAGATGAACTGGCACACGATTGCTGTGAGGAAGGATGGAGCTATTCTCACTTGTGCCATTTTGTGCCAGTTTTTATCTAGTGAGATTAATTAGTACTTTTAGAAGTGCAAGTCAGAGCTATAAAATATTAAAGGATATTCCATCAATGGAGTGGAGACATGCTTAAGCAGGGCTTTTAAAACTTTTGGATGTTGACGGATAGATAGGAGTTGGAAGAGATAATGAGCAACATCTGATTTGTGGTTTTTTTTTTAAAAAAAAAAAGGTGAGATTTATAGCTAGCGGGACTGCACGAAGTCTCCTTTGTGTGCTGTGGGAATACTCAGAGGAGGACATTAAAGTTTATCACTGAAGTTCAGGTGCCAGGTAAGCAAACAGTTTCTCAGGCCAAAACCAATCATTTAAGGCAGTTATTCCAAATACAAAATCAAGCAGAAAGTATTAAATAACCTTTCAGCCTGGATCCCCTGCTGGGAGGGGAGCATTTCCTGACATTGGATGGCAGCCTAGAATCTATGATCTGGCCTAGAAGTGGCTTTTTTTTTTTTTTTTAATTAATAAGCTATAAATTTTCACCCCAAATGACCACCGTGGACCTTTCTGTCTTTTTAGACTGTGAGCAATAAAACCACTGAATCACCTTGCCCAGACAGACCGTCCTTTGAAAATCTTCTTGCCTGCTTGGTCTGTTTTGAGCCCAAAAGCTGAGTACTGAAGAGGCACTCCAGGGACTGTTTATACAGTTTACCCAATAATTAGTTGTTAGAGACATTAATTCATGGGTAGACGCTTCCTCTGAGAAATTATTCCACAGCTGAAAGTCCTCCCACAGCTGGACGAGTCAGGCTGAGCACACGGGCCCGGAGATGTTTCAGTCCCATCAGCCAGAGCCGGGGAGGAGCAGTGCCAAGGGGACTTCTGCCGCCGTCCTCTTGCTCCAAGCCCTGGTCCGGACCACGCGCAACCTCTCGCCTGAGCGCAGTCGTTTGAGCGGGGCCGAGGGGGCTCCAGGGAGCCGCAGCGGTGCCTTTGCTGATGCTGATAACCAGCGATAGCCCTCCCACGCAGCCCCGCCGGGGCAAACCGAGAGATGCCATCGCTGATAGACCTCTGCTGCTTACCGCAACAACCTGTTTGCCCAGAAGGACAGACGAGATCTCCCACGGCTCGGTGGGAAAGCGTCCCGGACTGCTCTGGCACGAAAAGGCTCTGCATATGGCCCTGGGACATGTACCGGGCGGGTGGCGGAGGGGCTGCAAGTGAAATGCAGCTCTGCTTCTTGGCCACTTGCATCCAGGTCAGACCAATTGCTTGGAGGACAAGATCCCTTTCCTACACCGTGGTGTGCAGGACACAGCGTAGACCACGTGTCCAATAACTCTTCACCGTGGGTTGAAAAGTTAGGTCTGTATTGGTTGTGAGGAGTCACAAGAGCATCGATATCAGGAAAACCAACCTCATCTCGCTGCTTCTCCTAAAGCCACAGTCAGACACCGCGTTCACACGAATGCTACTGGGAAGTGTGACTTACTGTATGAGAAATGCATGAGTAAGAGTTTGCTGACTAACCCCTAGTTAAAGGAAATAAATTGATTTATTATATGAGCATGACAAATTGAGGCACCGGTCTTGCAAGTTGGGGCTGTGTGAGCAGATCTCTGTGTCCACGTGGCTCTGATAGGGCCCAATAAGGCTGAGAACCGAGCGCTGTAGTTGCCAAACCGGCAATATAGCTGGTTTGATAGCAAAAGGTTGGAAAGTTTGTGTTTATATTTTTCTGATGCGCCTGAGTTTTGGGTGGGAGCCATGGGACCTACGGCACCTAAGCTGAAGCACGAGGACAGACAGCTGCTTTGTCAGCAGGGCAGCCTTCCCCAGTGTGTGTGCTGGTAAGAAAGCACTGCCTTTTCTGTTTTTAAATGAAAACAAATTGCTTTTAGGACCTTGGAGCTGATGAGGGGATTGTCACCATGTGTCCAACACAAACAAAAAAATGAGCTGAGCCAAGAGCGGCCCAGTGCTTGTCTCCCATTCCCTGGCTTTAACCACAAGAGACTCCTCTTGGCTTGTGTGAGAGTGGGAGGGAATGCGATCACCGAGCAAAAAATGTTTCTACTTGATAGTTTAACGTTACATAGGCAGCAGTTATGCTTTTCTACTGAGCATACTTTACTCTATGGAGTCTTAGACTGGCCCATCCTTGCAGTAGAGAAAAAGAAACCGAGATAGGAAAAATGCAGCTACTTTTTTTCCGTGACACAGATTATTATATTTTGTTGGGGTTTTTTTCTGAGTGAGTGGAACAATTACACCAAAAAGACTAGTGTGGTGTTAAGCCATCACCATGATGACTGGTGTGTTTGATGGGAAAGGGCTGCAAGTGACCGGGGCATGAAGAGTGTAGGGGACTGGCAAGAGGAGATGTTTAGATCATGGATTTTGAACCAGAACAGGGTGGAATTGAGTGCAAGTCATCACAGTCTGGTAACGGGACACTGGCCTCTGTGCAGTGAGCCTGCGGGTACCACTACAGGCCTCTGAATCACGATGTGAGATGACAGCGACTGTCAGCACGGCCCGCCTGCCTTCTCCAGTCATCATCAACTGGCTCTGTGTGTGCATGCGCTTTCCTAGCCACCACAATAATTTTTTCATGCCCCATGTTCTGAGTATTTTGGGAAAGAAGTAAGAAAAAAGGAAGACAGCCATGTATGATGATTGTACAGTCAATGGTGGATTTCGAGTTTTCAGTTGGAGGAATAATGGACTGGTGTTAGAAATCTGGTTCAGTTACGTATGTTCTGGCAGACACAGATGGAGAAAAGCTTTAGGTATAGAATGCAAAGTCCAGTTTGACTTTGTAAAGATGTATGCATACCCTTAACTTTAAAGATAGAAATTTTCCCGTTGACTTCCCTGGAACTATTCATGCATTAAACATATGCATGAGCCTTTCTAGAAATAGGGATATAAATGAGACTACCAAAATAGTTAACCAGAAGTACTTTCTGTACAATGAAATAGGAAAATTTACAAGGGGTGTGCACATAGGAGTTCTTAGGAATAGATAAAATCTAGGCCACATTGTTAAAGGACGAGGCATTGTTGCTGATGTACTAGAGGGTGTTTCCAGCTACCTATAGTGCAGACTAGAGTGCAGTTTGCATTCGTTACGTTAATTAAGCAATTTACTGGAATTTAGCATGTGGCGGATTGGCAGGAGGCAACTTTAACTTGGGTTGTGCGGCTGAGATCCTTTCATTGCGTTGACAACCCTGAGTCATGCCAACAAAGCAGCACACTCGGTAATGCATTTCTGTTGGTGGCTTCTGTGCAAAGTCAAACTTAAACAATTCCATTAGGGTCTGACAAAGAGAACTGATAAAAATAAACAAGATTTACATTACTTAAGCAGTCTGTTGTGGGCAAGATATCCAGAGTCTGGTGATACATAACAAGTTACCATTCAAGGAGTAGCTTCTCTGGACTATTAAGACTTCTTCTATTAGTTATTAGCCTCTAGTTATTTTTTTTTTTTTATATTCACATGGGAAATGTTTCTATTTTTATTGTCTGTATCTGTTTCCTCACATCATTTCAAGTCTGTTTTTCTTGATAGGTTTATTGTTTAGCTTATGCTGTAGTCATTAGCATTTAAATCTATAGGTTGTTTTGGAGTCACCATTGCCTATGTTTGTGAATGTTAGTTACACAAACTTCCAGCAAATAAGCAATATTGTGACTTGAGCTAGCGGCTGGAGATGAACACGAACCCAGCCTACAGCAGCATCGAATCCATTTTGTGGCTGAAGGCCACTTTTTTTTGCAAAGCTGCACTATACTCAAGCCTTTTAGACTTGTGTTTGCTAAATCACCTTAAAACAGACCTTTAAGCTTTGCTGTTTTGTGGCAGAAGTTTTGGCAAGCTGCATTCTCAGCTATCTTACATGTTTCCTTCCATGCATTAAAAATGGATACTTGAACAAGGCCATCAGCTATAAGTCTACAAAAAGGCAACTCCTTTTTCAGGAGTACTTAAGGCTTTTATACAACTGCATAGGATTGGCGGGGGGGGGTTGGTTCTTTGTATCAAGACTACACTCTGACCTCTCTTTTCTTCTGTACTCAAAACCTAATGTCACCCTACCCAGGATTATCAGGATCTGCTTTTGAGTATCAAGACCAATGAACTAGTGAGAAGGAGACCTGTGGGGAAACAAGGCAAGTCCAAAATCAGATGAGGCTCCAGTCTCTACTCCAGTCTCTACTTGTATTTATCCTGGTTTACAGTGGGCTTCTTTTGGCAAGGGGTGATTCACTGCTTTGAGCTTTGGCACATTGTTTCAGACAGGGAGGAAATCTGGGATGGGAGACCACAGTGTAAGAAAATGTACCTTGCAGTCACTTTCATTAAACATGCTGGAGCTAAAGGGTTTCTCCATTCCCTTTGAATGTTCTGTTTCATACCATGATGGCTTTGCAAGATGAAATGCCTTCTATCCTGTCTGTGTGTTGCTGTTGTTCACAAGAATCCTAGAGGCAGATAAATGTATGGTTTAGTCTGTGGATGAATTAACATTTTAGTTTTAGTACCTCCTACCCCATAATTACATGCAATGTTTTTTGGAAAGAGAGTCTGAAAACCTACCTGCTTCCCAAGAACAATGGTTTTGGCTTCAAATAAATGGCAGGACAAGTGACACTGAAATCCTCCAAGGCCGAGATTAGCCAGTCACCAATTCCAAATACTGGGAACTCAGCACATTTTTAACTTTTACACTGGTATTTGGTGATTTCTTATCCTAACAGAAAGCACTTTCATTTGTGTTACCTTCATTTTCTTAGAAGCTAGACCTTGCTCCTGGAGAAAACCTGGAGGTTGTAGGATCAAAAGATCTAGAAAATCAGCCTTGTTTTTCTGTGTCTGCACGTTTCCATCTTCAGACTCTAACTCAGCCGTGCCGTATATGTAAAAGTGCAAATTCAGGAGGAGTAGTTCAAAGTTTTACTCTTGGCTTTCAGATGCTGCAGAATGCTGTTCTGTTTATATCCAGTGTGTTCATTTAAACACCTCTCTGTCTGTAGCTCCACCTGCACTGTCTTCTAGTACTCCCTCCCACTTATCCAATTGCCCATGATATCTTTGATCAATCCATGAGCGGAACAACACTGTTGTGTAATGTGCAGTCCAAACTGGAGTATGGCTTCTGTCCAGAAAATAAACCCAGAGACTGTGTCCCTTTCTTGCCTCTCAAATCTGTGGGTAGGATACCACACACAGTATATGACTTACCAGAAAAGGAAGTATTGGGAAATTTTGTTTCCTGGAAGAGATATTAGTAGTGGCAATAAAAAACAAACACAAAAAGAAAAGCCTGTTTTGAAATCTCAACGCTGTGTTATGCTGCTCTGACTTGTTAACATTCAGTTCATGGCCAATACTGCTAGGGTTGGGTGAAATGTCACCAAAACTGGTAGAGACAACCTCTGCCCTTCATTCAGAGCAGCAAAACCACTTGAGTTTCTTTACAAAACTAAAGTGACTTCAACGCAAAACACAGGCACGAGATCCCGCCAGAGCAGAGCCACATGCAGAGCGAAGGAATTTGAGCAGTATGAGAGAAAGGGGTTTACTTGGTGGTTTCTGTAGTCTGGGACAGTGGTTAGGAGTCACTGCTACCACATTCAAGCATTCTGCCCTAGAGAGGAGACGAGCCTGCTCTCACCGTGCCAGGAGGAATGTCCCTCCAGGAGCCGTGCTGGACCTCCCAGCAGGCACCTCCAGGTGAAACTCTCCTTTGGGCTCTGCTGCTGGTGGTCGGTCACTGGGGTGATTTACTGACATCGGCGCGAGTTGATCTGCAACCAGCAAAGACCTGAGAAATGTCAGAAATTCCCGTTCCCATCGCTGAGAAAGGCTGATCTGCTGCTGCAGCGAGCATGATGAAAATCAGGCACGTTAGGATTTACCTTCCGAGTCCAGGGTGGGGTCTCACTTACTCCCCTGCTGTGGTGGGAGATGAAACCTTTCCTGAGCATTTAGCAGCCAGCAGTGCCTTCGGGAGGCCGAGCAGCGGATCATGGGCACTCTGTGGCAGGCACCAAGCAGCTGAACCCTGCCTGCCTCCAGCTAGCACCGACTGCTGTTTTATTTAACCACACCTGTGGGAGCTAGGGAGGAAGTTCAGCCAGTTGTTAGGATGCTTATGGCATCCCGCAGGACATTTCCACAAAATCAACTGTGCTAGCAAATACTTTTGTGCATCTGCTCTGAGGGACAGGGATGTTTAAGTTATTATCTTCAGCCAGGGACTTAAGGCTTAATATGCTCAGAGCGCTTGTGCAGGCCATATCAATCAACGGGAAGGGTTGCGTAGCGTCAGCCTGCAAGGTTTGTTGTGAATAGGATTGCAGAATAGTCATATTTTGAACGCCTCCATGGATTTTAAAGACGGTGAGCTTTAACTGCATGGGCTATTCAAATATCTGACTCTACTGGCTTCTGTAACCTCATTGCCTATGCAACTGGTCTATATCATTTGCTTAGGGTATTCATAAATAGCATCATGTTTTTCTGATGGGTGAAAATACGAGCACCTGTATAATTTCACAAACTGTGACTTCATTGTCAGAAAAGTGCCACTGATGATAGATACGGTAATCAAAGTGCAAACAGTGGCAGTAGTCTCACTGCAGAACCACAGAGTTAAGGCGTTAAAATAAAGGATGAGGGCAAGTTCAGTCATGACCTTGTAAGCGAAAGCTCCCCACCATGGGGCAAGACTGCTCAGCAGCTGTGGGGACAGGGTGGCCTCCCACTTGCCAGAAAGGGTTGAACTGTGTCCTGTCTCCAGCTGGAAGGAGCTGTGACAGCAGCTTCGAGTGGCAATGTGCTGTTCCCACCAGGACATGCTCAGAAGAGTACAGAGGAGCAGAACAGCAGCTCTGGTAGCACGTCCTCTCCAGCCAGGTTTTCCCCTTCATGGTGACCACTGGCTGCTCCTGCAAACTCCTGACCTTTTTAGAGTCTGTTTGCTGTTTCCAGCTAAGCCATTCCTTGCCATTTTTCTACAGGCTCTTGAGTGAAACGGAGCCCTTTGCCTGCCAACTTTTGATGACCATATGGCTTTCCTTTTCCCATGCTTTAGCAAAGCCTTGAGGAGTTCCCCGAACAGCCTCCCCTCTTCTCTACTCTGTCCCCTCTCACTTCCCTGCTCAATCTGGGCAGTAGTTAACACCCAGCTTCTGGATCGTTTGGCTGTGTGAGTTGATAGCCTTGCTGGATGAGAAATTAATAAGCTCTTATTCATTATTCAATTTTGCAACAGACCATTTTTATAAGATACTCTTCACAGTTTTATACCCCAGAGCCTCTTCCCACTTGTGGCATAGCTCTACCTTGGAGACTCTTTCCCAGCTGCCCTTCTGTGCATTTTGAACCAGGAGTAGAAGAAACCTCCATCATTTCAGGGGTGGCCTCAGGTGCCCGAGACAAGCTGGGTTGTTCCTCCACTGCGCTGCATTTCACATCAGTGAGGCAGTATGTGATCAGCCTTCAGATTAGCTGAAGTCCAGTTAGGAAATGTCATCATACTTGCACTGCTACAGCCAATACATTCATTGGAGGGCGTGACCCTATCCATGAACCAAAACAGTAAAGGCACGCTGCTTTTTGAGGAAAATTAAGGCAAACCCAGCAAGTGACACGCTGCTGGAATTCACTAGACTAACACCTCCTGATGTTGTGCAGCTGGAATGGCACAACTGCCACTGTGCAAAGCAGTGAGAACTGACTTTATAATGTTGGGGACAGGCTAGAGTAATTTCTGTACCTAAAAATCCCATTTTATATTCCCTGGGAAGATGGTATTTTTTTTTCAGTTCTGCTAATGCTGTTTCATAGCAAGTTGTGGGTCTCTCTGGGACTAATCTTACTTGTGCCTTGTGAATTGTGGTGTGCCATGTGGTGTCTTGTTTACTTACTTCTGCAGTCATTCTTTACCAGATCAGAAAAACACTCTGCTAGTATTTTGCAAGTCAAAAACAGCTTCGGAGTTGTTAAAACTGTTTGAGACTTTACTGAGGAGAAACTAACCCTCTTTGACGAGATCTCCACTAACGTACACTGATTTTCTAAACCCATTCGTTGCATGGTCCAAATACGGCATAGATTTGTTACATGACTGTGGGATAATACTTGAAGTTGTGCACTTCTGTGAGAAAGGATTCTTCGTGGAACCTGGTGAACACACAGCACAAGAGACCGAGGGTCAGCTGGGGGCTCGGAGGTGGTAATACTGAAGTGCTGACTGAGTCTGGAGGATGGGTTTGCAGTTGGAGGTTCTGGCCCTTCAAAGGGTGTGGACTTGCTATTGCATTTTCACTGACCAGTGTCATCACGCTGGCTATGCAGAGGACTGTTACAGTTGGAAAGCGCGGCTCAAACCTGCCCCAGATGACAATGCCCAGCACCATCTACCAGTCCACACAGTATCACTCACGTCCAGTAAAGGCAAACCTGATGATGTTCACTGATCTCTGCAGCACTGATGTTTGTATTACGGAGGAGGAGGCTGGGGGTCCATGGAGATGTTGGGCTGGAGACAGAACTGTCAGTGGTGGAGTTTGAGTAGAGCTTTTGAGATGCACTTCGGAGACTGTACTCCCCACCGTAGCATGGTCTTCTCTCTCAGCAGTACGATAAAGTATGAGAGTACGCAGACATTGTAAGTCAAAAATCCTATTCACCCCTTCACAATATGGACAGTTGGTAAGGGAGACGTAGAGTCTGTTCCTTGATGTTTGCCAAGCCACCTTCAAGGCCTTGACATCTATCTGCTGCTGCCAGGAACCTCATGGCCTTACCTGCCCTCTTTTTGTAGCAATAGCCTAAAAATCTTGTCCTTCTTATACTCAAAACCTAAGATTTCTTCTCCTTCATATCTCCCCACAGGGCTAGGAGGTCTTTAGCACAGGCCCAGCTAGATGTATGAGAAAGAAGCCTGGCAAATTGTTTAAATTAAAAACTAAGTGGTTGTGCCAAGTCCTGCAGTATGAGAGTGCCACCATCCAGAACATGGCTGTTCACCAGCATTTGGCAAGGCGGTGACATCTTGTCACTGCTCTCCTTGAGCGCTGAGGCCCACACAGGTACACCGACCAGTTGGTTGGGGCAGGATGCAAAGCAGTGTGGGAAAGCAGCGGGAAGACTGCCAAACTTTTCCCAAGGCAAGTCACAGCCACGTTTCTTCAAAATCATCTAATCCAATGCGACATTGCTCCTGATTGCAAACAGAATGAAGTCTCCAAAGCTATTTACATGTTTCACTGATGTGTCACATGGGTTCAGTCTTCTATATTCAGGTATCCCAGTCTGTGCTGGTAATAAAGAGTGTATACATAAACTCTTAGCAAAGGAGAAAACTATCCACTTCCAGTAAAGCATGGTCCTGACATAGAAAGCTGTGAGTGCTTTTGGAGCCGAGTGCTGACTGTTGGGAAGGCGTCTAGAGCTGGAGGGGAAAAAGAAAAACCAAACATAAAAACAGGAAGTCTGTTTTTACATTTAATTCCTTCTGGGTCCAGAGGAGCAGGGTTTTTTATCTTCATTATAAGCAAGCTATACAGCATCTACAGAGTGGAATCCATCACCAGTTTCATCCATTGGTGGGAAGAACCTGCAGGTCAACTACGGCCAGCTTTATATTTGAAAGCATTACCATGCTAGACGCGTTAGTTAACAGTTCAAGAATCCTTTTGTCATACTACATGTTATTCATAGCTCAGTGCCATTCTGCTGCCTTCTTTCAGGCACAGGGATGGCCAGACTTTTATTTCAGAGACTGCTGCAGGGCATCACAGTTTTCTATCCAGAAGATCATGTAGATGCATTGTACTGATGCTCCTTTCCCTGTCTGAAAGTTTTTTCCACTGCCAAAGTCCTCCAAGCTCTTCCAGTGTTTCCCCTTTTTTACAAAATGCACAAGTCCTGTGCTGCTGCATAGTTGTTGGAAACATTAAAACTGTCTGCAGCTTTTACGCAGGCAAGTCTTCACTGCGACTTCCTACACGAGCTCAAGTTTGGTCGCGTGGCATGGCTTTCTCCTGAGGTGGGCATTATGTTTGGCATAAGACTTGCTGATCACAAAATGACATTGCCCATTGCCTCAGTATGATATCCGCCTATCAAAAATACATTTGAATAAAGAGGTTCAAGAGACAATTATTGGAGCAGCCACAGAAAATAACTAAAATGTTATGTTCCTCTCTAGGACATGGTCCAAGCATTACATCCAGCAGCCATCAAAATGGTACTGCCTTCTGCCTTTGTCCATTAGTCTCCAGTAGAAATACAACTGCAAGTATGCTTCCACGTGAGAACCTTTATCTTCTGCCTTTTCCAAACTCTATGGAAAATTAAGTGGCTGGCATCAGTTATGTTAAGAAAAAGGAAACTTGAATTTTACGTGCAAGTACAAACTTAAACCAAGCACACTGTTATTTGTATTTTATTTGCTCTATAAAAAAGTTTAGGAATACAAAGAACTTTTGCTGAATATAAAAATGACATTTTCTTTCCAGGTGTCCACAGAAATACTGGTTTATTTAAAAATAAATATAAAACCTGCACAATACCTTAATTTGGTTTTGCTAAAAACCTCTCTCATTATAAAAAGGATGGGGAAAAAAGGGTGAACTAGTTCCTCTTTATTTCAAGCTTGCTACTTTAATTTGATGTTGCATATGAAGCAACAAAAAAACATTCTAAGGAATGTAAAAAGTTCCTATGCCTACAAAAGCCTTAGTAATACAACACTGAGCTGAAGAACAGTGACAGACATGAAAGGGTTTTCATTTCTAAGAAATACCAGGATGAATTAAGAGTTCAGGAATACATGCACTCTATCCTCATACTTAATGATATGCAGTGGCACTTATCTTTTGCAGGGCTGATTTCCAGCAGCATAGACCTACTAACCCAAAATGTGCTTCCTCCCTGGGAGACTGAGCTGCAGCAGCACAGGTCACTCCCGGTTAGACAGTGGGCTGGAGACTGGGCAGTAACTGAGGTCTAGGTGAAAGAGGAGAATCTGGATTTCATATTCTATACTAAATATAATGCTGCGTTTAATATACTGCTCCTGGCTCATGAGGAAGAACTGCATTCTCCACTAACTACGATTTCTGCGTAGTTTTAATGGAGAAAATTCTCCATTAAAAAAAAAAATGGTAAAAACTATCTTTAATACGCACAGTTCATTAAGGTACAAACAAAATTGCTGTTTCCCAGGTTCTTTATCACTGCATCTTTCCTGCACTTGTATCCTAAAGGTTCATTTTTCCAAACGGCATAATGCTGGCAGAGGATAAGGTTAGTGCGCTCCCAGATTGCATACTGCCGATCCCTCCTGCAGACTTACAGGGATATGCAGATGCTCAACATCTCCGAAAGCTAGGCTTGCTATACATCTGAAACAAATGTGCAGAGCATGAATATTACAATTACCAGAGAATTGAAAAAATCTGTCTGCATTCAAAGTAAAAATAAAACTGGGAAATTTCAAAATTTCCTGAGGTGCTCTTTTTGATCAATTAGAACTTTGGCTTCATTTCAATTTAGGCATTTCTTTTATAGTACAATGCAAAGTATAAACTACATTGTGAATAATATAAAAGGTTTTTTCCAGATGGGAATGCCGGAACATTTCCATTGTTTTTTTCTCAAACATATTTTTTAGCAAGTATGATTTTATGAAGCAGTTAATCTTCGGTGGAGCTGTATTCTCCAATAGAAAAGGAGATTGTTGTTTTTTTGTAGTAGAAACTATGTAGTCCTATAATTTTCACATTTAAAATTTCTATAGTTCTACTTGAATCTTTCCATTTTTTTCACAAAAAATTCAAGTATGCCCTTTATAATAATTCCCAGTGGAAGTGTCTACTCACGTTAAACCATCTAACTTGGGTCCAGTCTATGCCGAATGGTTAAGTTGTATGTATTTCAGGTATTTGTGTACTTAATGCAAGTTCTGAAATAAAATAAATATTGGTGTTGATGGAAGAGAAAGCACAAATGAAATGACAGTCTATAAAATCATCACCTCTGCGGGGATGTTGAAAAGGCAAAGTTCGCTCATGTGTCACAGTAAAAGAACTGACGGCATGAAGAAGTGATTAGATGGAAGGTTTAACATGAGAAGGGGGAAAAAAAAGGAAGTTTTCCCACAGAAAGGATAATGAAACTGAACTCATTGTGAAAAGACATGGTGGAACTCAAGAGGGTAAGTAAGTTAAAAATGGATGGAGGATAAAAATTCATGGAGGACGGTCTGACCGCAGGCTCTGGTCAGGAGCTCCCCAAGCCCCATGCTGGGGGAGGCTGGGAGGCCGTGCCAGTGAAAACTGATTATTCTCACACTCCTCCCAAAACCTTTGCTACTGGCTGCTGTTAGAGGTAGAACACTCATTGTCTTTGCAAAAATCCAGCCAAATCACAGCGATGCCAAATTCTATAAACAACAGCATAGATACACGCTCCTAGCTCTATATACAGAAGTCTGGGTATGCACACTGAACTATACACAGCTAGCAATCCAGGTATACATTCAGCTTGAAAAGCTGGCTTCAGAAGTCAGGAAATTAAAAGGTAAGTGCCTCACAATAGATTTTTTTAGGCATCTTCCTCAAAAAGATACTGTGCTAGATACTTCTTCTTAATATGCATTTTTGTTAATAATCTGTTCAATCTAAACTATAAAACGTGCTGTGCAACATGACTGAACGAATATTGCTGTGAGAAATATTTTCCCCTTGTTTGAGTAATTTAAATTTGTAAGCTAATGTAAGTTTTTGTATTAAATAATGTACTGTGTGCAATTTTCTTTCTTGTAAAGTACTTTGAAGCTTTCAAAGGGCACTCTAGGTTAATAAATAATATGGTACTCTTTGCCAGAACTGTAGGGCATTTCCCATAAGTTCTGAATCTTCTTTGCCAGAATTGCAACATGTTGCATGCCAAATCCTGCACACAAATGTTCTACATGTGGCAAATACATATTGGTAAAGACCAGAGGCATGGCATTCCTGGATTTCTTAGAGAGAGTGGGGGAAGGGAAAGAAGTGGGAGGGAATAATGAGGGAGGGCAGAGAAAAAAAAAGTATGTCTGTGCATACATCTAAAAAAAACCGACAAAAAACAACCCCCCACACCCAAACCAACCCATAACCCACACTTCATTACTTTCAAAGACTAAACTGTTTGCTGCACGCAGCACAAACTCACAGGTACCCAGAACTGGGTCTTGTTTTCCTTCAGTTACAGAAATCAGGCCTCCATTTCTATGATAGCTGCAGATTCTTCAAACCCAGATGTTTGTAAGGGTCAAAACACCTGCAATCCTTGCTTCTCCAAGCACGTGCTAACGTAAACAGAGAGGCTGCAAGCTTGGAGAAGCATGGTCAGGATTACCGCTATTTAACAGGCTGTGAAAACGAATCCTCTTCAGGCAAAGTTGTGAATGCATTTCATATGCCCTAGGCTACTGGGAATAAACCAAGACCAGTATTTATAAAGAGCGAACACTCGGCTTTTTGCAGTCTTCCCCAGGGACAACTAGGCTCCTATTTCTGTAGCTTGGAAGAGGAGCAGTGTCAAGCAGTAAGACCCAGAGATGAAGTCAGTGCATTTGGCTGCATATCGCGGAGGTTAGATTACTGAAGGATACTAGGAGTTTAAAATGTCTTTGGTTATAATTTTCTTGATTTAATCTCTTTATGCATTAAGCACAAACAAGTAATTTCAACATTCCTCACTAGTTTGGACTGAATGTCTACAGTAATTCAAAAATGTTACCATTTCCTGCCCTTCACTAAATTTTAAGAAAACGGTGACAAAAATTCTTAATCACCCAGCAACAATCAACTAGTTTAGAAGGTACTAAAAACTACTTAGACCTAATCAGGCCTTAAGCACCAGGATTTGTTACACATTTAAAAAACAAACTGAAGTTAAAACTGAACTCCACATTCTGCAACACTAAATGAACGTTTTACTACATGGTTTCTTTTGAGGTGGCAAGAAATGACTGTAAAACCTTTGCTGTTGCCAGAATTACATTGCTCAGAGAAAAATATCCTGTGGGTTACCATTTGTTGCCATGATTTACAAAGATAAGGTCTGTAGTCTGTATCGGTTTCATGTTGAAGTTTTAAAGGAAAAAAGCTTTCTGCAGAGTTTGCAGATTTCTGCATAAGTGTCTGTGTTGTTGCAAAGAGGGCTAAGTGATGCTCTCTCACAAGCTTTTCAAGAAAGTTAGCACATTTCTTCAGATTCATCTCCTGCAAGTTAAGACTCTCCCCTCCATTGCTTCTGTCTATCCAATAAAAAGCTGATATGCTATCTAAAATCAAAAGGCAGAGAGAGGGGTGAGTGCAAAACATGTTTTCTAAAGAGTAAAGAGTGAGGAGTAACTGAGTGCTAGTACTGCAGTTCACAAGAAAAAGCCTTCCCAGGCATTGCTTTATCATTTCTTCCATCCTTTGTGCCAATCTGTTCTCAAGAATGGTAACTAGACGAAGCATATCGAAATGGTAGTCTGTATCAATGAACATGACTTCTACTTCCAGTCCTCCGTCTGATTTTGGAATGATGCAGCGGGCTATTAGGTGATAAAGCATTTCTGTTTTTCCTGTTCCTTCTGGACCATGGAATTCAATGACATCTCCTGTTCAAAAACAAAGCAGCAAGTTGTCAGGTAACAGCATTTATAGCTCAGAGTCAGTTTTCAGTGTTTACTGAACCAATACTCACTATTCCGCTAACTGGAAAATGCATTTTAGAAAGTTTGATATTCATAAAATTGTTCAAATCCTGGTTAGCATCTACCAAGAGAAATTTCAGTTTTCAAGAAAGGCCTCAACTGAAGAAAATCAACTGGGAACAAAGGTTGAAAAAAACCCCTGCCAATAGCATCTAGGACATCAATACCAACCAAAGGTTGGCAACTGGATTTCATCTGTATCATTACAGGCAGATGAAGGCTGAAAAGGAAGCTGCTACACAAAAGTGGCTAAGAAACCATCTAGTTACACTATGCACTCAAAATTAAGAAATAAATAAACAAGTATGGGGCAAGCAACACAAAAAAAAAGTTGATATGTTAAGAGGTCCAAATCATGTTGGCACATATATTTTTATAGCACAGACTATCCTTCAGCATTTCACGTCTGCTATATGCTTGTTCAGTATCTGCACGTGTCACAGGATACCAACAGGAATCTGTGACCGGTAAAGAGAACGCCAGTATATTTATTTAGCACTTACATTCTTCTGTGGTCATCATTATATGAAACTGCTTCTTTTGACAAGGGGGAGTCACAAATAATTCTTGGGAGTTTTTGTGGTGGTGGTTTATAAATTTTAACAGCAAGACAACTAAGCACCCTTCCAAGCTTGTTCAACACTGCTGAACAAGATACACATCCGGGTTGTAATTTGACTAAAATACTTAAGTTACTCTGAAAAGAATAATAGCTTGGACTGTAGAAAAACCTCAAGAGAGCCGGGGATTCCTGTGCCTTCATGATTATCAAAGAGGCTGCCCACAAGAAGAATGGGTGCAAAACAAAAGCCGTTTATAGCAACATCTATAAATGTAGGGTTTCATTAAATTAGCAACCAGGCTGTTAGAGTAAGATAAGAAGGGAAATTCATCCTTCTGGATCAGAGAGGACAAACCATGACACAGCAGGGGAGGAAGTGTGGCCAGCAATGTTTTCAAGAAGCCTTTGACACAATAACTCATGGAAGAAACTTAGTGATCTGTACTAGCATCATCCATTAATGTTAAAATAACTTTGAAAGGACTAGTAAAAAGATACTGTCACGGGATGAAAACAGTCTGAGAGGCAGAGTAGGAACAGACACTTTAACATGGAAGAAAATTAATGGGAAGTTATCCTGTTAGAATTGGTGTTGCGCAGTGTTAAGCATATCAGTAGATGAATGTTCCATTAGCTTGGCAAAACGTGTAGAAAACAAACTAATTGGGTTAATAAAGACTTAAGATTGTGAAGATTTAACAGATCAAGGTGGATGAGCAGAATGATTTCATATGAAATTCAGCACTGACAAATTCAAGGTGTACATTTCAAGGAGTCACCCAACACACTGCTTGACTCACGGTAGCTTGAACTGGCCCACTATGGGCGGACCAAAGAGTACAATAGTCCACTGCTATGCAATAGCATACAGGATAAACTAAATGATGTTGCATAAACATAAATATTTATGTAACACCAATATATTTTTAACTGAAACATTGTCCTCAGTCCTGGTCATCAATTCAGTGTTATCTTTTGAATGAGAAGAGCCTAAAGTTTTGTCTGTAATCACTACACTAGCAAATATTGGTTAAACTATTTTCTTACACAGCAGTTACAAACAGGCTATTAGAATACTCAGCAATAACTCTGCAGGTTTCACATCATCAGATACCTTGAAGTTACTGGACTAGTAATTTACAGTACTGTGCAGAAGCTGTCACTAATATTTGTACCATTTATAACTGAAGTAGAAAGGCCTAATATTTATTCCAAGTTAATGTAGGGTGTCATACTATTGCTGAACATCAGAGCTTTATACTGATACCCAAACCTTCATACCAGTGGCATAGGAGAAATATGACTGGCAACAGTGGAAGATTATTTAAAGCTCGTGTCACTTTTGCTCCATTCCAGAAGAGCCTAAATGGTATGTAATTAATATGCTTATGTATTCTTAAATATCATCATAATTAGAAGGAGTGACTAGAATATCACAGCAGTACCTATGTTAGCTGTTCCTATTTTATAGTACTCTGACATACATGTTATGAACACTTAACTACAACATAACCTTTGGATACTTTATTGAAACTTCATATATATGATTGTTTCAAATACCTTCAGGAAAAAGAATAATATAGGTCTTTGCATTGCTTTAATCATAGCATTTTAGATTAAGAGCTGTTCAGTACGGACTTCACGGAGAATGTATTACAGTATTCCACAGTGACCTCCTAAAAGTCAAGTTCATGACAAATGGAGAGGTAGGTCTTCAAAAGGGATTTAAGACTGAATAATGAGAACACATCAAAATAACACATGGACTCACATAAATTCTGTGGTATTAAAAGACAAAGCAAAAATGTAACAAAAGGTGAAGTCCATTTATGTATATATAGCTAAAGTTCTGTGCTAATATGTTAGGCAGCTTCATTAATGTCAGCCAAAAAGCGTGACCAAGATGGATCACAACTGATGCCACCTGTTAAAAGCAGAAGAAAAATAGAAGTGCTTCAGAAGCTCAGTGACTGTGCTGGCACAGAAGAACCAGGGGTGAATTTAGAAGGTTTCCAGCCATCTTAGAACTGAGGTTCTGGAACAGTCTTTGGACATGAACAACCTACATAGCTTTAAGATCAAAGCTGATAATTTGATGATGGAATTATGTAACGCTGTGGACTGGGACGGCAAGGGCAATTACTGACCCCCAAGGAAGGCTTCTTATAGTCTGTTCTACCAGAACATGGCCAGTTTAGTCTCAAACATTTGTTTCTTGTGTGTAAAATTCATTAAAAAAAACAGCCCAGAAGATCAGCATTGTCTATTACTGCATTTTTTCAAAACAGAAATATCTCATCTCTTACAAAAATTGTTAAGAATTCAGGAGCTTTGTGAAGCGTATACCAATTTCACTACTGGTTCTTAATTCTTCTTGTGGGTAACAAAGCAGTTCAGAATTGAGAGTATTTAAATAATCTTCTCTACTCTGTTTGCACTGGCTTACCTGTATTTCTCTGCCCTTTATCTTTGTTATATCATATTTGAAACTTTCAGGGGCAGGAATCATATATTGCTAAACCCCTAATGTATTCTCAAGTGCTGCAAAACAATACACGAATAGTCTCACAGTGACTGCATTTGTAGACAAAGCATCATCTCTCATCCAATTATCCCGATTCTTTTTATTGCTTTTTCTGCTATTTCTTCTGAACCTTCTATAATTTGTGGGACTTCAAATTGCAGACAAGTATGTTGATAACCACTGCAGCCACATACTTTTCATGTGAAATCCATTCATTCATACATACATTCAACAACTATAGTACCTCACAGCATGATCCTTACAGTTTGCCATTCATATACCTTTTTTACTACATATTTCTAGTTTTGTGTAATCAGAGTAGTCTCTTCCATTGTGAAACCCATGACATTTCACACAATCTGGAAAACCAGTCTGACTTCCTGAATAATCAAGGAATTACTAAGTGTGCTAATTTCTGTTTAGCTCAGTAATTTCTTTCATTAAAACACCCGGTCTTGATCTTAAAACTTCTTGCTAGAAGAATCTACCTTAAACTTCTTGTACCAGTGTCATTGGGAGGTAGCTCAATTTCTCCAATTTGATATTCTCATTTATTCACTGAGGGTCTATATAAGCCATTTTGATCCCAACATTGTCCGCAAACTCATTCAGCTGATTAGTACCTATGTTGATGATGGAATTGTTTCCAAAGTTCCATCTAAGCATAATCAGGATTTTTCAGGCCAAGACTGAGTGGCTCGATGACTTGGCTTTATTGAAAAAACACTGTTTGCTCATGCCCCTTTTCCTAACTGATCCAGACCATTCCATATCACTGAACTCTTTGCTATTTATTGAACCTCAAGTTCTTTGCAAACTTCTGCAGTTATGACTTTGTGGTGGTTTTTTAGACCATTCATTAAAAGAAAAAGGTTAAATGACAGAATCTGGAACAAATTTCTGTAAAACTACTAGAAACAGACCAACATGCTTGGTATTTACGCACCTACATTTGTGTTTTGATACCCATAATGTAGATTTTAAAATCCATTTAATAACGTTTGGAATGGTGACTTTGCATTATTTCACTTTATCTAATTCACATAAAACTATATCAACAATTACAATTCTGAATCCAGGGCAAAAAGATCTACTTGTATGCTTATCTCTGTAATACTGTTCTGAAAATACTTTTACATCAGCATTTTTCCATAAATGGGATAAAGATACATTTTTACCGTGAACAGGAGATGCTTCCTCAGCAAACAGATAAGGTTCAAGATTCTTCAGAGAACTTCTGCCCTCAAGTCGTGCAAGTAGCTTTTAAGGAAAAGACAGAAGAGACATGCTGTTAACTCAAAATAATGGACCTTGGGAATCAAATTTAAAGGATTCTGAGAACTGGGAGTTTTCCATGACAGCCCTATGAAAAGATTAGTCTGATTTTTAAAATGTTTTCTTAAATACACATGGAAACCTATAGTCTGGACTACAGCAACAGAAGGTTCCATCCTTACAAACAATTAGCACACAGATTCAATGGCAGTAAAGAGTAGATATACATTAGGGGAAATAAAGCTTAAAAGAAAAAAAGCTGCATAGGTAGACTAGCAAGAGGGATCACCTCTGGTATACAGCAGTGCTGCCAGAACATTGACAGAACAAAGGGAAAGAAGATGATTTGTAATAACCATCACTGCCACAACAAACTACTGGTTGAGAGGTGAAATATTACCCATCATTAGTCTTCTGAGTCAGTTCCTCTGAGCATTTATAAGTAAAAACATGTACATTTCATCTGAAAAGTTATAAAGGACTCTTCTGGACTACAATCCCATTATATCATAGTTACTTGTTCAAACAGACTATGGATTAAGAATGATCAAAAAGTAATTAGCCACCAGTGGCTCTGCAAAAATCTTTCTAAAGCAAGCTCGAATTTGTAAAGCAAGGTCCTCCAAAGCCCTTTGTAAAGCAACTCCATTGTAAAACAAATTAGTCCAAAGTTCATGGACAATTTCTTAAATTGACAGGTATTTGCATAGCAAGTAGACAGGTATTCACATAACTTGTGTTATTTGTAGTTCTGGCACACATTTGTAAACCAAGAATGAACATTTCACCCAGTGCTGGAACTGTTATTCCTTATGTGTATTAACACACATGGGAAAGGACACTATCAAGGTGCTCAGAGCATTGCCAGAACATGTACCCTCGTGCCAAATATTTCATTCGCCAAGACACCCAGCTGTCATTTAAAGAGTTAAAAAAAACCAAATCAGTATGAATACCGACACATACATGAATACACAGTTTTATCCCATCATCCTTAAAGCCAGTCACCAAACGAGCAAGCACACACCTTTAAACATATACTGCCTTATCTTGCCTCTCCTCCCTGCCACATCAATAAGCAACATTTGCTCTGAAATTTCTTAAAAGTTGTTTAAACAGTTGTGTGCATGTGTTTGCCTTTAAAAGTAGAATAAAACTCCATTAAATAGCCCTGAATTTACTTCAAGTGGTCACGATGGGAATCTAAGCGTGACATTTTCATTGACATTTTAACATTCCCTTCCATTAACAAAATGTCAATGTGTTTGCCTTTGTTTGCCTGTTCACATGTATTCAGGAGAGTTTTCTGACACGTCCACTGAAGGGCCATAAAAACACTTGAATTGACCTTGCTCTGGATCTGCAGATCCTCCCATTATGTTTCACACATTTGCGCAGTGCAGAAAACACTCACGGTGAACTCTTGAATATTTTAGGAATCAGTAGGGTTCTGTAAACTGGACAAAGCAAAAATCCAGATGGACATATGTACACAAGAATACAGGAACATATCTCCAGGCACATAAACCAGGAGCTTGCAACTACAAAGAGGGCCATCGCAGACCCTACACATGCAGCCCTCCCGTGCAAGGGGCTGCCTACACCTGGCCCTGGCCCCTGGCAAGGAGAGGAGAGGCTGCACCCGCTGTGGAGAAAGGCCGGGGATCTTTCACCCCCTTGTCCGGCAGTGGAAGTCGAGAGAAACAGGAAAACCACCACAGGCTGCTGCTTTCTGATGCTTTTCATTTCTTAGCAAAGGAAGCACTGCTCTGGCACTCAGCGATCACGGGAGCTTGATTATAGGCACGGCTGGGGCCGGGACTCACAACTACTGCTGGTCTAAACACATTTCTGCAGTCTCCTGTTCTCAAATTTATTTGTACACTAATGAATACATCCTCTACAGTTTATTTCTTCTGGAAAGGATGAGCTCCTGTCTCTTCTTAGACTATCACCTCTTTAAGCTTGCTGCTACAGCTTTGGAAATACACAGTGGATTGATCGCTATCGTTTAAATATGATTCTGCGGTTATTTAAATGACAAGTTTATATATTAATTTTAAATAACTACAGGTGCTTACTCTGAGCACTGCTCATGTAGGTAATTTATGGTAATTTGCTGATGATAGCACACCTGTGTTTTTATCAAACTTGTATTTACTTCCGAGTTCTGAAGCAGAATCTCCAAAGGCACTTGCCTCATTAGTGTCACGCTGGGAGCAACGGGGTTCCTGGCAGAAACAGCTAACAATTTTCCTTCATATCTAACAAAGGTTTGTCCACACTACAGCAGAAGTGACAGAAGCAAAGCTGAGATGAGACACCAGACAGGCATCCCTCACCTCTGCCAATATGAAAGACCGGGACAACGGGGGTTTTTCCAAATGGGCAAAAGCCACCTTGGCCCTCTTCCAGGGGAAGCATTTCCATTTTGCCTTCTAACATTTTCTTCTGTAAAATGGGGTGGCGGGGGGGGGAGGGGGGCGCAGGCAGGGAATCTACAGCATTTAAAGGGTGATCTGGATGGTGGACATCAGGCGTCCCAGGCTTTGTCACGGACAGTGTACAGAAGACAGCAGCACAGCACCGCTGAAAAGAGCCTTTGAGTGTGAAGAGCTTGGAAAGAAAAAAAAAATCAAAACAATTTCAAATCACATATTGGAGACTTCAGATTCTATAATTTAACTGTAGATGCTAGTTTCTTCTTTCATAATGCTCTTTTTATCTTCTTTTACACAAAATACCACCTTTTAGCAACCTGCTAGTGGTAGGTCTTCGCTCTTAGGTGTTCTTCACAAGTGTAATTATGCTAGCAAGAAACTGCACATATGTGCAGTTACGTGTAGAAAACAAGCTATACAGCAAGAGTCAGGCAACAGTTGGGTTCAATTTCATTAATGACAAGGCTGATGGGACTCAAATATTTCAACTATGTCTTTTATAATTTATCAATTTCATCTTTTTAATAAAGAAATATGCATATGGACAGTCCCACTGACTAATACATTATATGCTTATACTATATTGGTTTCAATAAAGCTATGCATAAATGTAAGCATACATGTACGTCTTGTCAGGAATGAGATATTACTTCATTAAAATGTTAAAGAAATTCAAATTAAATAAAGCTCTGTTAGAGGCTGTGAGCTAACCTACAGGCTATTTACACATACAAACCTATCTCGAGTATGAGACAAAATTTAATTTTCAACCACCATAACCGCTCTTACTGAGCTTTTGTAAACTTTGGGCATGAAGACATATGCAAGCAATTTATCATTTATTTTATTGTGATATACCAGAGGTGTTTAGTGAGAAGCTCTAATTTGTTGTATTAATTATATTCAATAATAAGCGTACAAGACTGCGGTCTCGGTATAAGTCTCAGTAAAACCTGATCTTATGCATGAGGCTATTTGAGGAAGTATTGTTTTAAATTAAGTATTTTCTGTTTCAAGGGCTTTTACCATTTTTTCTGGATGATGTACTCGTCCATTAACCTTTTTTAACCCATCAGTTATCAATTCCTCCCTCATTCAGGTTTGGTTATCCCTTCCATCCCGGGCAGTTGCTGCCATGTGCATTCCCTGTTGTGCACCGCTCATGTGGACAGATAAATGCATTTACTCACTTGGACACAGAGCACAACTCATGTCCTTAATATGTATATATTTGCCGACAGTGGACAGCTGTTACTATTTTTTTTTTAAGTGTCAAAAGGGCTTAAGAACTCAAGTCCCACTGAAAAAACACGGAGCTTTAACAAGAAATAAATATTATCACACGTTTCTATGCTTTTATGTGCACTCCTCGGCATATTCTGATGCAGTAACATACAAACCTCCCAAGTAATTAACTTGCTGATTGCAAGGACGTCACTAACAAATAAACCACCCAGCGAAGAAAAAAAGACCAACCAACAAAACCCCCAAACTCAAAACCCTTTTCTCCCAAGAACAGGAAAGCAACTTCACCTTCCATACTGTTTATTTAAACCAACCCTTCCTCACAGCTCTTCTTCCCTACCGCATCCACTCCAACGTAGCGAAGAAAACACTGATAAAGGAATTACTGCCAACACCTGAATACCCCACCCCGCCCCGCAAGAAAGCCCCATGGCAGGCACTCAACCCGAGTCCCAGAGCCGCAGGCGGGGACACAAAGGCAGGGACACGGACCCACGCTACCCTCATCCTAGCCGAAGCCGGCTCCCTCAGCCAGCCACCCGCTGACAAAACCCTCCAGCAACACCGAAGTGTTTCAGGGCGACCCAACACCCGCGGCGGTGCTTCCCGCCCTCCGCCCCCGCAGCTCCCCTCAGCGTGAGGCGAACCCCCCGGGGGGTGCCTTCCCGCAGCGCCGGGCTGACGGGGCCCCGCTCCCCGCCCTCACACAGAGGAGGAGGAGGAGGAAGAAGCAAACGGGAGGGGGAAGGGCGGCGGAGGCGGGAGGGCGCGGCTCTGCGGCGCGGCTCCCCCCTCTCCTTCCTCTCACAAAACGTCCCTCCGGGAGGCTCCGCGGGCGCCGGGCGCTGCCCTCCGCCCGCCCCGAGGGGGTTGGGGACGGAGCTACGCTCCGTCCCCAACCCCCTCGGGGCGGGCGGAGGGCAGCGCCCGGCGCTTCCCCTTCCCCGGGCTGCGGCCTCGCCTCACCCTCCCCGGCGCCCCGCGGGCTGAGGGGAACCCGGGGCGGGGAGGGAGCGCAGCGCCTCACCTGAGTGCCCGACTCCGCCCTCCGGAACGCGTCAGCCATGGCGCGGCTGGGGGAGGGGGCCGCGGCTCCCGCTCCAGGCCGGCAGCAGTTACTGCGCAAGCGCGTTGCCGTCGCCCCCCGAGAGCAGCCCCGGAGGCCGGCAGGCGGCTCTGCGCATGCGTGGTTCTGCCCCCCCCCCCCCGGAGGGTGGGGTGGAGTCCAGGTGCTCTGAAGTCGCGGGTTCGAGTCCCTTCTCGGACTCATGTCGCGCCCGCCGGCCCGGAGCCGCCTGGGCTTCCCGAAAGACCGGTCACTGTAGGGAGGCGGGTGTTTATTTGTTTTTAAAGGGCCTGTCTTTTTATAGGTTGGTGGTTTGGGTTTGGTTTTTTTTTTTCCCTTGCTCCCGATGAAATGGGGGCGGGTGGCTGGGTTGGCATGATTCAGGGGATGCTCATCCGTGACCCTGGGGTTGACGCGACTCAAGGGATGCTCGCCTGCGCGGCTGCGATTAAACTCTTGACGCCCGCGAAATTGCTCTTTGCAAAAGCCAGCTATCAATTATGGCTCGGATTAAAAGGAGCCTGGAATATCTTACATAGCGCGCCTTGAATGAACCAGGCTCGCGTGGCGTGTGATGCTCCAGGGCAGGAGCCGACCGCTCAGCGAGTCCCTCGCGTGGGCGGCTCTGCATCCATGGCCGGCAGCGGGACCTGCTCCGCCCGAGGACCGCGGCCCATCAGCCCATCCGCCGCGGTTGTGCAATGACGGGGGCGAGCACAGGAAGAACACGGAGAACCTGTTTCTGTTTTCTATAGGCTAAATGCAAAACCAGTACGATAAGAATAGCAACTCCCCGTATCTGCATATCAAAGAGCAGTAGTGATATCATCCCTTTGGGTTTAGCCAGGATATCGGTGATACTGCACGTTCTTACAGTTTGGAGGAGAAACGGGTGGTGGAGTTCTTTGTTTCTACAAAGAAATCATGTTTGTCTGTATCACGTCTGTCTGTATAAATAGAGTTTCTCCTAGCTTGGTCCTGAATACACCACAAATCAGAAAAATCTAACCTCAGACATAAGGCGGTGGCTTTGTTTACTCTTTCAACCCTCTTTCAGCCCAAAATACACTGCTCCGTCTGTTCAAAACACCCTGTTGTTGCCACCTGACTCTAACTTGAGGTTTTAGATGGATGCCACCTGCCTCCCCAAGGTCAGCTGGATTTTACCCAACTCAAACCAGTACTTTTAGTGTCAAGCCCTAATAGTACTCATTAAAGTACAGGAGGGAGATGGTCTCTTTGCACAGCCATAGTAGCCTGTCTTCTTCTCTGTGAATGGATACACATGCAAAATTATCAAGGGCATGGAAGGGGGTTGTCTAGTGAGAAAGACTTGGATGGCTGAAAGGGGGGACACATGGCACAAAAAAAGCAACTATAATACTATTGGTTTAATTTTATTGACGGAATTTTCTGCCTTGCATTTTGGAAGAAGTCAACATAAGGGACAGACAACCTTAAGAGCTACGTGTCTGACTATTGTTATAGTACCTTAGAGGTCTGGGCCACGTTCCCTGGAAGAGTTCAAAAGACTTGTTAATTAGAAGTGATTGCCCTTGAAGCTGACTGATGATTGAACATAAGCCTAGAGTAGAGTGGACTCACTGTGACTTATGACAAAGACACTACTCACTGCATCAACCACATGATTTTTTTTTTTTAATTATAGATTCTTTGTTGCTGTTCTCCTGTAATTAAAGCCATTGCACTAATTTTTAAAAAGTGATTGCTGCTTGAATTTGGAGACAAGATATATACAGCACACATAAATGCCAGTTGACTGAAACCCACTCCTACCTCATCACTTACCACTGCGTGTATCTCAGTAGGGTCCTATGGGAGCTCTTCTACTGCATGGGTGAACACAGTTTTGGTATTACAATCTAATGCAAGATGAAGTATCACAGTTCAATGGAGATCAAGCAACAAAGATTCAAGAGAGAGAGGGTAAAAACATTGAATTCACCTGAGCAGTAAAAAAAAAGGATAGTTAATTGCTTGACATATTTAGTAGGAAACAGAAACATGTAAATCAAATACACTGGTCGCCTTGATAGGCAGATTGCCGTAACCACCTCTCATATGTTACCTTTGCATTCATTTGCTTCATACAGTGTGGCTGGCATTACGCAGTTAGAAAATTGATACTTTGACAGCACTCTGCCTTAATAAAGACTCACATTGTGCTTTTTTCATTTATTTGTGAGTACTATCATTTCTCTTCTTTGCAGATCAAAAGGTAGATTTTGGCAATGATAACACTTCAAACTTTAACTCCAAACCAGCCTTATGTAGATCTTTGTCTATCTAAACCACTGCCCTCTGCACTTCAGCAGTCAGCATCGCATTCTTTCATATTTCTCTGCAGTGTTTCTGAGTGACAATGTGTGATCCAAGAGTACAGGATCCTACCCGCTCCTTACTCTTCCTTCCTAAATAGCAGAAACGTCCTTAATGCAGAATCCTCCTTAATGCAGTATAGCTGTTAGTAGCTCATAGTATCCAGGGACTATGCCCCAGTACTCCTGTTTCTACAGGCAGAAAATTAGTCTTCCTTTGTTTGGCATGTGGGGAGCCTGAGGGTGCCCCTCGAGCCACAGGCACTGTTCATGTAGCAATTCAGCAGCAAGAGCAATGACTTTTCCAATAGCAGAAAGATCAGACTCTAGGGGTATGCATCTCCGTCTTTATGAAATGTGTATTGTGGAGAAAATTCCTCTTTCCCAATCTTGATTTTGAGCATCTTCCAGACTGAGATGCTGTGTTTTCCATTGCACATGTTTAAGACCTTCATTGCGGGGAGAGGAAATGACAGTGCAAGAGAGGAAGGTATTTTAAGTGGAGTTGCAGCCCTGAACAAAATGATTTTTTATTATTTTGGGGGGGGTATTTGCTCATTCATATGTTCATCATGCTAATTTCAGCCAACAGAAGGAAACTGGGCTGGGTCTGGGGAAGGAAGGACTAGCCCACATACCCCAGAACTGTGGAGAACCAAGCCTACTCTTTGTAGAAATATTTAATTTCTTTTTAAGAAGAAAAGTCCTAACTTTAAATTGCCAGTGGGTCTACAATACAGAGACAGTCTAAAGACTTAACACCCTATCCTGGAACAAGGCCTGAGGTAAGAGCTTAAACAAGAGGGAAAAGCATGAAGAAGACTAATGTGGTGACAAGAAAGTTAGGTTGTGTGAAGGTGTTTGCAAAAAATACATCAAACTTTTATATTTAATTAAGTAATAGCTAAATTAGAAACTGAAATGTAAATGTTTCCTCCTTTAAGCGTTTTTTTTTCAGCCGCAGAGATTTTGCTCCAACATAAGCTTCACCATTTTGAGCATATTGTCACTTAATGTTCCCTCGCAAGATTTGTGTGGGTGACATTCCAGCACAAACCAGCTCCAAACAGATCTTCTAGGTTGAAAACAGTTTGTCTCTGTTCATATAGTTGAATTAAACTCTTTCAGTAAAGTCAGCTGTTGTTTTTCTAATTAACCTCTAGACTCTTAAATACCTTCACTCCAAACGTGACAAACTGACTATACGAAAAGTCATTAAACAGAAGAATCACTCCAAGAAATAAAATAGAAAGGTCCTGTTTTCTAGTTCTGTCTTATCTACTCCTTTGTGTAATAATGCTCAAAACCCAAAAGGTTTACCAGCTAAAGACCATCTCAAATTTGTAAGTAGACGTCAAAAAGGATTAAAAATAACAACAACAACAACAATAATAATAATATTATAATTAAGACTTAAGGTAGATGTTGAAGCTGCATGTGGCAAAGCAAATGATGAACTGCCCGTTGGATTATTTGCAACCTCTCTGTTGTGTGACTCCTCCAGTTTCATGTTGCTGATTTCAGCCCCACTGTTCCAAGTTTCTCTCAGTGAGTGAAGTGATCTGTCACAGGGTTTTATTAGATTTTTTTAGAGCAGATGGCTGATTCTTTTTACCTGGAGAGCTGCCACTTTCTTTAGATACATCTCAGTTTTTATGGTAGTCTAATTTATCTGTTTACTTGAGAAATAAGTAACTTAAATTACAAGGGTGTTATAGTTTCACTGACCTCAGAAAAGGTGATAGATTTGCTGCATAACCTGGAAAAAAACACAAAGAGAAAAGAATTTAATCCATTGGTAGATGGACTGCTAGCCATGAAAAAAACAGTCCAGGTCATTATTAAGTTCTGGCATCTGTGATAGAGTTTCATAGCTGGTTGGTGGATATTCTGCTTCACATTTCAGCTTGCAGATTTACATCAGGAATGAACTTGCTCTGTGTAGCCATTCACCTGTATTTATGTCTAGATTTCTTATTTCTGCAGGTTGTCTTTTATCAGCCTGTATTCCTCAGCTGGAATTACTCCTCATTTGTTTGTACCAGGTTGTTCTTTTCCTGCTGCTTCTTCTGTCCTGTCTGAATAATTCTGCACTGGCTCATTGCGAAGCTGCCAGATACTGCTTACTTGGACGTTAATCGCACAGATAAGGACTGGTTTTGCATTGACCTGGCCAGGGGTATTTTCTTGCTTGGCTTTGGGGCACAGTTTAAGGTTAGCAATAAATAAAGGCTTACAGAGAAGAGCACATGACTTGTAAAGACACCTTCATAGCCAGCGGTGACTACAAATGAAGTTTTGTTTTGAGTACTTGAGCTCTGACCTGTGGCCCATGGAGGGACAGGTCTTGTGTTTGACCTTGTGAACCTCCATTGCTGCTCGTACCCCACTGACGGGAATAATGCAAATTTTGCCCCAGTCAAACATGCTTGTGAAAATGTTCTCTGCGTTCTACAGAGCTGTTCAATGAAGTATGAACAATCTTTCTAAATTCTGCTCTTGCGAATTCCCCTTTGCTTGAATGTTGATGCCTTTACAAGCCCCAGGTTTTACAAAGAAGCCATGCAGGCAGTATGACCTTGCTGAAAAATTAACACAAATCCTAGGCCTTTCAGGAGGAATCAATCACTATTTTAATTAATTAGTTATGTATGCCACCCTGGGTACGTTGAAAAAAGATGCATCCAGGTAGTTGGCACTGAGTTTAAGCTGACCGGTATTCCTTGGCGAAAGCAAACCAGAATTTGCCCCTGTGGTACAAAGAACTAATGGTACAGTTCAAGCGTGCCTTTCTAACCATGAGATAAAGCCCAAGAAGAATAACTGTATAATCCAGGCCATTTCTTTTTTTTTCTTTTTTTCTTTTTTTTTAAAACTGACTAGGGAATCCCCATTTTACCCTTTTTACACAAATTTAGCATTAAAGTTTCTGTTTTCTGTAATCCCCATGGACCTCCTGTCAGCATGGAATATACATCTATTTCTTTTCTTTTTGATCTTAACACTTGTAAGTAATAAATAATTGATTGCAAAAGGAATTCTGGGAATATATTCAGCCTTAAATTGAGCACTAAACTATTTGCAAATGTGCTTAGGCACTAGCCCAAAAGATACATCAAAAGAATGTCAATTGAATATTGGGAAGTGAAGTGCCATCATATGTTAGAATTAGGAAGCATAAAATATAAGTAGAGAGATAACGGCTGTCAGATCTGCTACTGGTAGTAATAGAAAAAAAGGTACGTTTTTATAGAAGGCTATAAACCTTTGTTCAAGCTAGAGCACACTTTTACCTCAGTAATGACACTCCAGACCCATTCAGGGAATGCCTCAGTTTTGAATGTTGTCTTGAAACTGGGGCTTGACAGTGCACTCACCCTGGAAATACCCACAACTTAGTCTGAATGGTCTGTGAAATAAATCTGTTAGAAAGAACTGGGGTGTATTTACTGCAATGACTGGCCATCTTTGGTACTGAAGACAGATTTACTATGGCAGTCTTATTTCACCATGGCTACAAGCCCCAACATAAGCTTGGTCAGTAAAGCTATAGTTTGTGCTGCTGTGGGTAGACTGTTTGTAGGGTCTGAGCTAACTCGACTACACCTGCACTGCTGTGCTTGCAACAGAGTCATACCCCAATATCTGGATATATGTGAATAAATTTACATGCATGATGTTGGCCTTGACACTGCAACTAAAGCTCAAGACTGCTCTTCATGAGCAACATGGTCTCGGAATCCATTTACAAACATACAAATTATAAGAAGGTAATGACAAGGAAGAGTGAGGATGGATTTCTTTATCAATGGTAAATCACACTTGACCAACCTGGTTGCTTTTTATGGTGAAATGGCTGGCTAAAAAGATGGGAGAGTGATGGATGTAATATATCTTCTCTTCAGTAAGGTTTTTGACACCATAGCATTCTTATCTGGAAGCTGAGGAAGTATAGCTTGGATGAACAAACTGTTAAATCAGTTGAAAACTGCCTGGACCATGAGATTTGAAGAACAATTATCAATGGTCTGATGCTCAGTAGTTGTGTACCCCAGGGTTGATACTGGGGCTGATATTGTTCAGCATTTTCATTGTGATCAGTGAGAATGCAAACTCAGAAAACTTGTGCGTGATAGTAAATTAAGGGAAATGATTAGCACCCTGAACAACAGAGCTTCAGTCCAGAGGGATCTTGAAACACTTGTGGATTGGACCTTAAAACATTCAGTAAGGTGTGTGAAGCTTGGTAGCTGGAGCAGAATAACCTCATGCAGCAATACAGACTAGGAACTTACCGTAAGAACTGGAAACTGAGGACAAATTTGAGGGCAAGGGCCACAGTTTGCATCTGGGGAGTTTCAAACTGGATATTTGCAAAATTTCTTCAGTAGGAGGATAGTACAGCACTGGAATACATTATCTGGAAGAGTTGTGGAATCTTGATCCTTGGAGGTTTTCAAGACTTAGCCAAATAAAGCCACGGCTGATTTGATTTAGAGTTGGTGATAGTGTGGCTTTGAGTGGGAGGTTGGTTCAGATGGCCTTCAGGAGCTTATTCCAGTTTCTCTGATTCTGTAATCTCTATTTCCACACAGCAGCTAGAAGAGTCACAAGTGAGTTTCTTCTGACCTCCCCAGATCAGTTAGGTTTTTCTTGCTAAGAAGTTTCTTGCATTGGTGCAAACTGGACATCTGTGACCATGGGTGTAAATCAAAGATGGCTTTGCACTGGCTTTGTCAGAAGCCGTTCTGTCTTCTGGTACTGTGGAAAGCTATATCATCCATGATGTATGTTACATCAGCCTCAGAGAATCTCTTGTGTAAGGCAACCTGCAGTAACTCTTATGAAGTTGCACATGTGGAGTGTTGCAAAGAGAGCATGCTGCACCCATGTTCACCTGGCATGCTCATGGTCCTTCTGTCATGATGATGGAAGATGGTCATGGGAGCAACATAGAACTGAGTCAGTCAACAGTTTACTGATCAGTAGTTTTCCTATCAGAGAATACAGACTGGTAGAAAACCAAAAGTTCTTGTGGACTCTTTTTTGATTGAAGGAAAATGGGTTCGAGGGATTTCTCATCTTCAAAACTTTAGGGGGAGGTTTTTTGGAAGTTGTTGAGACATCATTGGCTAGCAATTTCAATGTGAAAACTGTCCTGTGAAACATTTTTCTGATAGATCTTAAGGTTAATTATACTAAGATATTTGCATGAAAAAGGGCCATAATTGAAATGAAACATTTAAAAAATGTTCTTGTTGGCTCACTGGTGGATTAGAGAACAAGACTTTGCTCTTTCAGTTTTGAAATACTGAAACTCCCCTAGGATGGGAAACCTCTTCCTACTGTTTGTTAAAGAAAATAGCCATCTAACGTTATATTAGGTTAGGATGGCACAAAATAGCCTTGTTGTGCCTTGGGAACATCATCCTGTATTTTGATTTCCTATATTCAGTGCATCCTGACACTAGTGCAAAAAGTCACTTTGCGATAAGTAGCATTTCTCTAATTTTTAAATGTATTCACCTTGCTTGTGTTCATACCTATTTAAATGCCTGATTTTCTGCAAATGTCCTCACAATAAGATGCTGATAGGAATGTTGACTGAAGCAGCAAATTTGTAAAGAGAATGTTCAAATATATCTGCAGAAAATTAGTTTAAAAAAAATATATAAAAAAATACATAAAACACAAGTTTTTTCATCAACTGTATGATCTGTGCACTCACATAAGCAGTGACAGCCTGAATTTTCTGATGGTGCATCTTTATCACAAACTTGCTGAGGATAGGTTACAAAAAGAGACTTCTTACAGAGAAGTTTGAAAAAAGGTTAGAACTGAGATTTGGTAATGGTAGTCTCTGGAGAAAAAAGTATATGATAACATTCTTTCTCTGCAAATGGGTTTTTTTGACATACTTTCTCAGATTATATAGATCATGAAAACATGGTCACCTTTTTCACTGCCATAATCTTTGATAAGCAGTGCAGCAGTTAATAGTGTTGTATTGAAACATTAACTGTGAAAATTAACCGCTTCACTAAAACAAATATGAGTAATTTAAGATTTTCAATGTGCAGGCTAAGGCTGCAATTGCCTGCTTGCTTTAAAACAACATAAATTCACGCCGCTGCTGCAAGACGTGATCCCTCTCTGGGCTGCACGTTCTTGCCACCTCCTTTGGGCTGTGCTGGTAGTTGTGTACTGAACCAGCTCAGCCCTGCGACCCAGCTGGGAGCTGATGGAGGTGAGAGGTAGGAGTCTAGTTTTGTTTTCGGTGCTCAGTTCCCTGATGTGGCGATAGCAACGTGAAGCCAGAGGTGAGAGAGGGCAGGACTGTCTCATGCTGGCAGCCTGTATTTAGGTTGGCCAGAAGGGACTACAGAGCCAGCTGCAGGGAGACCTCAGAGCACTGGTTAATCTCAAAGGTTAATTTCTACTCTGTGGAACTGACGGTCTCAAAAACAAAGCCTGAAATTCTGAGGCACAAAATGAAGTGTCCACAAGAAAACACCCTGTTGCTAGGCCAGCCGGAGGTGATCCAAAATGTTTTTGGTGCCTGACCCAACACAGGGCAGTTTCTACCCTTTAATTTGTGAGGGAATTGCGATAGATCTGTAGGCTAAAATAATTTCTGTATAAATCCTCTGATGGCAGCAGAGTTTCAACAAGAGTGATTTCACGCAACATAGCAACTGCAGCAAGAAATGTGTTACAATGCTTCCCAACGACCTGCATGCGAACGCTAGCTTGGATTTATTAAATGGATGGTCAATAACAAAGGTGATGATCTAAGACAACATGGAAAGTTGGGAAGTAGTAGCAGACTTGTGGGAGCTGCACAGCCCATGACCACGGATTTCTGAAAACCTCTCCATGTCCACATGGCATTTCAGAAGTTACCTGCAATATTAAAAATGACTACAAGGATCCTATCCATCAAGAGCAGGGTTTCTGACACATAGCCATCGACAAAGGTCCCTGTATTTCTGAGAGACCATTGCAGTTTCCAGCAAATCTTTCCATTGCTGCTGGCATCCCACAAGCTGATTTCTGTCTATGTTAACTAGAAGATCTGCTTCTCAGGAAGAGATGCAGTTGTAGGAGGAGAATGAAACATGGAAACATCTCAAAAATATGTGCATCACTTAAGTGGAACCACTGCTTTGACTGGTACTAAGGATGCTGAGAGCAAAGGACTGGGAAAGAAGGGGACTGGTTTGCAAGAAAAGAGAGGAAATTGGGGCTGATATGGTTAGGACTCTGAGATTAACACCACAGCTTCTAATTGAACACAACAACCACTAATATTCGTGATTTTTTTTCTGAATTTAAGGATAACATGGATTATTTAGAGATTGACAGAGTTATGGGGACACAGAAAAGCTCTTCTCAACCCATAATCTGGAATCTTCAGCTGACTGTTGTGTTTGCCTGCCCTTCTAAAGTGAACCTGATAGTTCCTTCAAAAATAGCTTTAAATAAAAGATCCAGAATCTTTCTCTCCATTCCCCTTTCCCTCTTGCCATTGGCAAACAAAGCCCTGACAGACAAAAGCCTTCGCTAGTGTAATCCCCATCCCCCCAAATTAAATTAAAAGGTAGCATGGAGGTAAAAAAAACGGCATAATCTGGGTGATTTTACCTATTATTATAGCCTGAAGGCTGTATGAGCAAGTGTTCTCCACCTTCTCAAGAAATGAGGTGGCGCTGAGGAATTAAACAAAGCTAGACAGATGAGGAGTCTCAGGAGCAGTGAAAGCAAACACAGATAGGTCAGCTTGCCTTCCTTGGAAGCAACTCTGCTAATGTTTTAACGCAGACATAAATTAGGGGCCTGGAGAAGGAAGGGGAAACGCTCCTGGTAAGTTTGAGCTATTGTGGAATTATCTTTTGGAGGTAGAATTCAAACTTTATCTGCATCTTCAATACTGTCCTCTTTCTCTTGGGATCCCATCTTGGAAAAAATATCACATTTTACAATCTAAGGAATTGGTCAACAACGGTGATTTAAATCATTAATTACAAGCATCTCTGCTTACATATGGCTATGCATTGACCTTTATATGGCTAGATGAACTCCTGTACCACTGCTTTCTTGTATCATTTTATCACCTTTTATGATCAGTCTCTTTTGTCCTTATGGCATGTTGTCTTGCTGTGCTTTGCCTCTGGGATATTTCAAACCAGGTAGCAGCCGTGTGCTTCCCTCTTCACAGGCAGTTCTTTGACTTGTGTCCTTTCCCACCGGCATGCTCGGTCCTCAGTGGCAGCAGTGACTTGGCACAGAAAACGACGGTTGGAGGATTATCATAACACTGTCTTCACAGGGGCAGCCAGGTGTTGACCACAGCAAGAGACATAAAAGTTGATTTTCTTTTTCTCAGGGTCATGCACTCCCTTTCAGTTAAACAAGAGGTAAACCAGGCCCAGCCAGTGCTGAGATGTCTGCTGACGTTCTCCAGCTGTGCATTTATCATCTGCTTCTATTCTTTATTTTTTCCCCCCTCCGTTTTGCACGATGAAAGTAATGACAATGTGGGATTCTAAATATATCCGAGCCGCTTGCAGGTTCTGTGATTGCGCTGTAGGCTGTGTGAAATCTGCAGGCAACAGTACGCCCGCTTGCAGTGTTGCTTTAGGTGAGAATCTGTTTAGTGCCCTAAGACAAAGTTAGAGACATACAAAGGCCCAAAGGCTAACACACTGAAGGAGATGTTGGCAGCGTTAACCTGAAACCCTCTGTCTGTTAGCAGGTAATGTCCCTGCTGGAAAATGATGAGTGCATTCAGTGGTAGTTCTCCGTTACATGGAATTAGGCACTCACTAGCATACAAAGGTTCATCATGAGAAGCATTTCTGGGAGACAGCACAACCATCCTCACAAGGGCACCTTAGGAGTACTTGATCCCAGCGACGTAGTTATTTTTTTAGGCTGTGGGCCTCAGACCCGCTGAAGCAGTCCCTTCTGCTCCCTCACCTCCTCCTACTTCCAGCCACTCTTTCCCACTCCCTTCCTCCTCCTTCTGCTATGCTGGCACAAGCATTTGGGCATGTGGTGAAGTGCAAAGGGAGAACTAATCTGGCTGAAAAAATCCTGGCTGAAAAAGAAGGGGTGGGGGTGGGGGTTAGCCAGCTCAGCTCCCTGCTCTGATTTATTTGCAGCAACCTAGGAGGTACAAGGAGGAATCATGTAGGAGCAGGAACTCCTTAAGCAGACAGAGCTGCTGAAAATAATGCTCATCAGGCTATGATAGGATTTCCTTTTTGTGATGACTTCTTCCTGCCACCTGCAAGGAGACAAGACAGCCCCGTTACAGTTTGCGTGGTGAGGACGGAGAGGAAATAACCTGCTCACAATTACTGGACTCCAAACTGGGCATCAAAGGGGAATTTAGAAGAAACTGTCAAGTGATAGTCAAGATCTTTTATATTGTTGTTTGGCATATAGTTCAGTTTAAAATAACAGGTTTTAACTAGTGAAGCTCTTCATGGTTTGAACCTTGCTACCCCCAAACAGAGGAACTGCCATTTAGTTCAAAGCACTGATAAGAGAAACAAGTGGACCATTAGAGAATCATCTACCAAAAGGGAAATGTCTCCTTGGTTTATATCCAGGGAGGAAGGAGTACCTCATTTGTACTCAGAAACTTAATGGTTTATAATTTGTAAAATATCTTTCTAGGCTTTTTTATTGTGGTGTTAAGTATTATCATTATGTTTATGTGCATATATATATATATCTCCTCCCCTCTTTTATTTTTCAGTCCTACTTACCTCTTGGCCTGAAGAGATAAGTGGAGGCTGTAGAGAACGTTTTCAATGAGTCAGTTTGAAAGTTACTCTGGTGATCTGAGGTCACACAAGTGCTTTAGAAAACACAACCAAGGACTTGAATATACCCAGTAGCTTCAGGCACTGGGTTAAAGTGAAATAATGCTTCAAAACTAGGTCCTGACCATTAGGCAGTGATTCCAAGCAGCTGACCCAAGTCCTGTGGGTCTCCGTGTAGTAAGTGAAGACAGATAGCTCAGAGGGCATGTCAGTGTGCCAGAAGCAATACCTCTCCTTCTGTGTGTAATGAACCTATAGGATGATGAAGCCTGTGGGCTGAGGAAGAAGCTCTTGGGCTAGCTGATGAGAAGTGATGGATGAAGACGTGTCTGAGAGCGAGTGCCTGACTTGGGACTGCCTAGGGGATGTCTCTGTCCCTTACAGATTCAGAATACTGAGCTCTAGGAAGGTAGGTAATGATAGGTGGACTCTGAAATGGAAAAATACAAGCACTCCCTGAGTGAGAACCAGATTCCTGCCCTCTGGAGATGTTCATCAGTAAGGAGTCAGATTCATACTTAATTTCTCACTGGCCCATTGAATGTTGTCTTCTTTGCAGCTCAGTGCACCAGTTGCAGTAGGAGATGCTTGGGAGCGGGACTGAGCATTTTGTATTCTGATGGCTGGAAGATCTTGCTAGAGAAGTGGGAGCTGTGGGAAAGAGGGTCTTTAACATCTTAGGAGTGTGCTGCAGACACTGAGTTATGATACAAAAGGCTACCACCATCATCTCCACCTGTGTTCTGCAGGAAACTCCTGTGTAAGACTCACTTGGATATACTAAGATAAACTTTTTTTTTTCCCCAGGGAGTTTTGCAGGAAGCACAGCAGCTTTACAGCAATTTTGAGGCAGCCTTTCAGGGCTCAGCATGTTTCTCCTTTTTCAGACCTCAAGTAAGTTTGTATTCCAAAGTGATGGCAACAGTTGATACATATATACACACACGTATATATGTATATATTTAGTTCCTCTGGGAGCTATCTGGTACTGCAGTAAGTAGTCTGAATCACTATCTCAGAGTGAGTACCCCCAAACTGGCTGATTTGCTGGTGACGTACATGGGGAGGATCTGGCCTTCTGGATATTAAATCAGGCAGGCTTTTTTTTTTTTTTTATTTTAAAACTGAATTGTGTTCGAGAAGTACAATATAGAACAAGCCCCTTGTGTTTCACTTTATTCTCTTTCCAGCAGGAATGGCTGGGGGCAGGGGTGTGGTGCACAGAGATGAGCCATGACTTTGTCATTAGAAAGTAAGTAAGGGTTTACAAAGAGATGATGCAGTGGCTGTGTTCCTGCAGTGTGCCCAGCAGATTGTGACTGCTGGATAATCTTTAAACTATTGCCTCACTCTATGTAACTCTGAGCTCCTGAATTACATTAGAATCTCATATTTCATCTGTAAAGCTGTGGAACAGATACATTTTTCAAACAGTAAGAAACATTTTTCTTTCCTATTTTTTTCATGCCAATTCCATACCTTTCCTGAGGGAGCTAGAGTGCCTGGCTAAGTGGAAAAGTAATAGTGGGTCTGCAATAAATAGATAAGATGAAAAACTTGCTCTATTGTAAAGGGTGCAGCTGCTTGATTGCATCTACTTATTTTGTCAGTGTGTGATATCCACTTTCTTGTTGTCAGGCTTTGAGATTATTAGTACTGAATCTTCACCTCATTGCTTGCATCTACTGATAGTCTTTCTTACTTTCAACCTCATGATGTGATAGTCTCAGCTACCGTAATGATAGCTGACTTTATGCAAAAAACCCCCCCCACAAACAACAAAACAAAACCAGCTGAGGAAAGGCATGGCACCCACACAAGTACCAGAGAAGTACTACTTCCTTAGCTGCTGTAAAAAGTTGCTACAAACGTTAACGTTTCTGGGAGTGGGAGTATAGGCAAGAGGAAATTTGGTATGCAAGGACTCAGAACAGTGGAGTGGCTGTGCACGTCTGCCTCAGTTGGGGGTCTGCTTGTAGTGTGGGTAAATACATTTGCTTTAGCTTTGATCTACTTTGCTTGGGCAACAAGCAGGGTGAAGAGATCAATGGAAGAGCCACCCACTTGGTTAATCACCCACAGCCCACTCCATGCTGCTGCATCGTCACTGCTACCCATAGCTAAGATATGTAGATTAGGAACAGTTTGCATATGTTTACAGGTGCTGCAATTGTATTTTTTTTTTCCAGTTGCAGAACAGACCTGTTGCTTTGTGGTGTATGTGAAGATATTGTGTGAAACCAGGTGTCCACAGACATGAAAGTCTTCGTTTTTGCAAATGCTGATGCTGTGATATAGGTTACTTGAAACATGGGGGTTTGCTTTTATACAGTATTCGTATCAAAACATTTTGTAATTAATTAGCAAAATTCTGTACTTTATGGAAAAGACCTGGTTCATCTGTTGATGTATATTTCAGCCCTCAAAAACAAGTGCAGCTGGATGCAGGTAGGTATTAGTGGAGACACAGGAGCTGAGGGGAAAGAAGCAGCAAAGAGTATTTGACAAAATTACGTTTTTCCATATAGCAGAAGATGAAAATAATAGTTTGGGAAGATGGGTTTCCTTTGATATCTCATATAGAGAAATACTAAGTTTTGATGGTGACTGAGCTTGTGTAATTTAGAAACGCTGAGCTGGCATAAACCTTTATGGTGCTTGAGGTAGAGAAGCAAAAAAAGTGTAAATCAATGGACAGTAGGGCGACTACCATAAGTCTGAGCACTCTGCAGTAAGTGACAGCTGTTGGATGTTGGACCTGTGAACTTAGAGTCAAAACAACACCACATACTCAGCATTTTTACTGCTAAATGGATGAATACTTGCAATGAGTTAAGTCCAACTAGAGATCTGGGGGATTCTTCATCAGTTTTAATATGCAAATGCCCAATAAAGGTATATTTGCTTGAGTCTGAAGTAAGGTCCAGCTCCAGTTTTTGTGAATCTTTTTGTGGGAAGGCCTTAGAGAAGGAAACAGCCCATTCCCCTGATGGCAGAAAGAATATGCCAAGATTTTCATGTTACTGAAAAGAACTAGCCCCTGGCCTCCATGGAAGGCTGGGTTTCCACCTCCGAGTACTGTGTGCCAGTACCAGCCTCAGAGCCCTTCTGGTGTGTGACTTGTTGCAACCTGAAAAATTCACAAGATTTTCCTCAAAAGCCTTTTTTAAAAACAGTTCTGCTGCTTGAGAAAGTTAAACACAGACTCGGAAAGATACTTGGTATAAATAGCAGGGGTTTAGGAGATGAGGAATGTCATGTTGCTTTTAATGGTGCTTCAGACCAGCTAGTGCCCTGCTCCTGCGGCAAGGCTTCGTCAGACCCCTTTTTGTGCCTCTGGGGTTGATACTGTCACGTGTAGTTTGGATGTCCATGATTTTGGACAGCTGTATTCTGCTACAATGAATGTTTTCTTAAAGCCTGATTAGATCAAAATGATGTTTGTGTTGTGTGTGACAGTGCTTGTGGTGACTCGGAGAACCAAAGACTTCATCTCCACAAAGAGGCTTCTTCATATCTCTGGTTTGGCTGATTACAAATACATTTAGTAACTGGAAAAATATGTTGCTGCTTTGTTGATGTGTTGACTCATTTGATGTATTTTAAAAGAAAACAAACAACAAACTGATTTGCTTGTCCAAACGAGTCTAGCTGACATATCTGCAGAGGTAGGCTGGGCTGGAGGATGTCAAGATCGTCTCTCATCAGATTATTGTGATCCCTTGTTTGCTTCATAGTCCATATGAAGAAATCAGTTCTGTATTACCATCAACTCTTCTGGGCCTCAGATGAGGTTTCATATGGCATCGTTGTGACACACAGAGCTACGCTCTATGAACAGCACGTTAGGGGAAACTTACCAAACCATGAAACTTGAGCATGTTTGATATTGATAAAAACTACATTGCATAAAACTTATCTGAATGGTATGTTAATGCCTCAGACAGTAATAGAGAATATTCCATTCAGCGCACAGGAGACAAGATGTGCAGTTTTCAAGCTACAGTAATAGAGGGTTAGTTCAATCTGCAGGCAATTTTATTTAAGGATGGAAACCATTGCCTAGGAGGTTCTGCATATACATATGTGTGCAGTTGCTTTTGAATGACGCACTTCTCATAGTGGGGGTGGTTCTATATAGTGTGGAGCTGTGTTATTGTTTGCACCCTGGAGTACCCCTGGAAGAACTTAAATCTGTCTCTTTCTTGGTGTGTCTAAACAGCCTGAATTGCCATTTTTGGAACTGGCTGTAATGCATCTGTTTCCAAGCAGATAAAGATTTGGGTGGCCACACGTGCTCCAACGATGACAAATTCAGCACTGTGTTGCTGCGTTCTGCACTGTTCTGCTGGCTTTCTGTAGCCGTTTTGGGCAAATTAAGCAAACAGTCCTTTAGATAGTGGCACCTGGGAAGTTGCCTCTGCCATGTTCATTTGTTAATAATATAGCTGTGCTGATGCTGCAATCTCTCTGTGAGGGCGATATTGGCCTTTCTCTGTAAGCTTCTCGGCTATTATCTTTACACAACTACTGGAAATGTTTACACTTTCAGGCCTCTACCTTTGACTCAGGCTTGGCTGAAGTTTCCCAGTGAGTTCAAGTCGGAGGGAGGGAAGGAACCGTCAGATAATACAAGCTTTTTTTCTTAAGAACACCAAACTGAAACCCCAAAGACAGAATTTGAAAGTGAATATGAGAATTAATATAACAACTTGACAAATACAGCTGACTTTATGCTATTCCCATGTTCAATATGGGCAGTCGTCTTTCTTTTTCCTTAAATTTACAATTCCTAAGTGTATCACTGGTATTGTTTAGGAAGATAGGGATGAACGAAGTAGTTCAGACTTTCCCTAGGTACTAGCTAGACCTTCTGTTGTTTTCCAGATTTCTTCAGAAGTGCAGGGGTAAAATCCCCTGATGTAAAAACATGGTTTCTGGTGTATTATTTCTAAAATTAGAGGTGTAATGTTTAGCAAATTCCATGGTGCAGCATGAGTATATGGAACAAAATTTTGTGTCCTGTTTCAAAAGCGTGTAATGCAGTTTTGTCATTGTATATAATATATATGCAGAGTTTTACTGTATAGTTAATAATAGCCAGATTTCAAGGTAGACAGACATGTTAACAGAGGTGAAAGTGAGCATGAGAGTTTACTACAAGTCTGCTGGCTTTGCTTGCGTTTGAGGAACTGCTGTTTTCATTAATTATGAATGTTCTATATCATAACATTTCTCTTAGAGTAAGAGAACTTTCAAAATAAAAGTGTATTATTTACATGGGTGTCAGTTACTGCAGTTGATATTCTCAGCTAAAACTGGGTCCCAAGTCATGCTGGACTGGCTTCAGATTTCAGACTGTTATTTGCAAAGTGCAAAAGGGTAATTTCTTAGCTGGGGTAAGATGAAGTTGTTAGAATTCAATTTTAAAGGCAAAGAATCAGAGTGGTTTAAAATAAGCTTTGCATAGCCTCTACCTCAAAGATACTTTCTAAGGCATTCAGCTACCATGGTGATGAATGTGGTATAAATAGAAATTAGATTAGATGACAAAATCCAAAATGTTTCTGAGTAGACCTAAATTAACAGTGGCCATTCAGGAAAGAGAGGTAGGAAGTCACTGTGCAAAATTTAAGAAAATACACACCAACAGTAAATCTCAAGTGGTTTATAGAAAGAGGAAGGTAGGAAGCAGTTGGTAATATCATGGCTGGTAATACAATATCCACAGGAATATTGGATTCTGATTCTTTTCAACAGCACAAAAAAACCAGACACAGGAGATGTTTTAGAAACTTGAGAAGCACAGAAAGATTTTTACCTGGGAGACAAAAACCTCTTTTAAACAGACAGGTGCTAGAAATGGCAACATTCCCCTATGTATCTATGAAGCAAATAAAGGATCCCACAACAGAGGGATACACAACTAGGAAAGACACTCAGAAATAAGTCACCTGTTCTGCAAAAGACATACGTCTCTGTCCCCCATCAACCAAACCCGCTTTAACTTGTAACATAAGACCGCAATATAATTTAAAGACAGCAAGTACTTTTTAGTCTGTTTGCATAAGCAGCTTGTAGTATTTTGCCACAATATATTAAGGTCAACTGTTCTGTAGGAATTAAAAGCTTGTTTAGGCCCCAATTTGCAGACTTATTTAAAGGACGTATAACTTTAGGGACATGGAGAATTCTGTTGTTTTCAGTGGGACTATTCATGTGCTTTAACTTGCAGGTGGACTGAAGTACCCTGCTGAAGAATGGTCTTAGAAATAGCCGTGTACAGGTCTATGTAGACATAAAGAATATACAATAGGTTAATGTGTGCTCTACAGATACATCTTTGTATGAATGGTTTGCCCTGGGTTGCTGCTTTTTTTTTTACTTTGTTTCGTCTGCAGCCAAGGGGAAAGCTTAGCTTCTCTAGCAATTTACTTCCCAGTGATTGAGTAATACCCTGTGATTGCTAGTGTGTGAACACCATTACTTGGTGACCTTTCCTAGTGATTGTACGATGACAACTGCGTAACAGCTGCCCTTAAACTAGCCTCATGTTTGAGATGATCAAGGGATTAAAAAACCTGTCTTTCGTGCTGCTACTTTCTGAGGTTCTGAATCGAGTCTTTTTTATGTTGTCATCGTTTCTGCTAGTTAGAAAACAAGTTAACACTTCAATCATGTATTTGTGACCAAGATGTAAGCACTGTTTTTGGCTGGTCAGGTGAACAAAATCAGAGGGTGCAGTTTATCTAACTCAAAAGTAATTCACTGAATATGGTCTGATAACAGTTCTCCACTACTTACCAAAAATCAAAGTTTAAAGGAAAAGTGATGACCAGCCACTTATCTAGAGACTGAAATTTTAGATTTGAAAGTAATTTTTAAAAAAATACATAGCTGAAATTATTTTGGATGGAGCATAATAGCTGGACAGAACAGACTTCAGGGGATGTGTGATAGTGCTCTCACCCTCTTGTTAGTCAATTCAAGATACTGATGACCTCTCTGTGAGGAGGCAGAGGTGCAGGAGAGCGTTCTTGGGGCCTCTATGAAGGTGTCCACTAAATAACGAGTGATGGAAGAATATACCCTTACAACTATCCTTTTAACTAGAATTCACCATGAACGTGTGGCCTGCAGGTAAGTTGTTCGGGCAATGTGAACCTAAGTGCCAGCAGTACAGTCCTTCAGCAGATCTTAGGTCTTATCAGTACCACTAAGATAGCCTAGTGCTTTTACAGATCAGCTCAGCAATGAAGAAAAGCTGACTGAAGCTGATCTTAAGCAGGGGAGAGGTTATGTAAACAAAGAAAACCTTTTTTGTAGCCTCACTTCTTTGAGGCTATGCAAACACAATTGGTTAACTTGCTCGTTAATTTGGTGATGTCCCTGGACTCTGAGCTGTCACTAAGCTTGTGCATGCATTTTGTTTAGGAACCCCTGTCTCCTCCTGGCAGATTACGTATGTAACCAAAGCTGGGTTTCCATTACCCCTTCTCTGAAATAGCAACGGGATATATCTGGGTATGACACTATCAGCTTTGAAGATGTTTGATCTAGAACACAACGTGCAGTTCATCTTAATAACACAAAGCTAGCCTAAATGCATCAAAAGCACCCCTTTCTCACATACTGGCTTCTTATAGCTAAGCGCAGGCTGGCTTTTTCAGTCACCTAAGTTTCTTGGGGGCTGCTCTCTTACTGTTGAATAAATTCTCACGGGAGTAAAGGGTTATCAGAACTACAACACCTACTTCTTTAGATTACCTTCTTTATTGTAAACATAGAGTAGCATCAACACTTTAAGATAAAAACCCTAAAATAAAAAGTAAAAAACCAATCCTCTCCTGCCTACACAGTTCTCCCTTTGAGACTGAAATGAAAGAATGGCAGATATTAGCCACATCACTTAACGCATTCCTTGAAGGCATTTGGATGCTGTGGTGAAAAGGGGTGTAGACAAACCAACGTAAAACAGCATAGCTTCAGTTGTGTAACTCACGGCAGGCTCTACAGGTAGTCAAACTGAGACCACATACACTTCTTGGGTGTCCATTTCCCTTTCAGTATAGCTTAAACTCGGCTAACAGTTGTGGCCTATATGGTACTGAGAGTGGAAGGACATAATGATCCCTGTGGGCTTAAAGCATGAAACGACAATAACAATGGCTGTGTTCTGAGGGAGAGGCCATGATATCCTCCAAATGCCGCATGATGATGGTTTCAGAAGAATCTATCATTCACTAAGCTGTATAGATCAGGTGTCTCCTCCTCTTCCCTCTTCTACCTTAGGAACTAGTTGTCATTATTGTCATTTAAGCGATCATTAGATACGTGATTTCCAATATATCACCGGCATGAATGAATGTTTTTGCATTTGTCATTGCTGTAAGACCACCCACTGATGTATGTTATCATCATTTCACGGCACAATTTTTGTTCCAGGTTCTCCACAGACTTGTCTCTATGTTACTTAGACTACGGACAGATGTCCTCTTCTGGATCCAGCTAGAAGAGCTTAAGATGTTACTGTGCTTTACCCCTCCCCTCACCTCTGCTAACAAAGCAGCTTGTCTGAGTGCTCCCTAACCCACTTCAGGCACAATCAACTGAGTTAGTGCATAGCTCCTAGTTCAAACAGTTTAAATATCTCAGCTGATTCTGCTTGAAGTGGGTTAGGGAGCACTCACACAAACAGCTGGGAGAGCTACCGGGCTAGTAATCAATGCCCGAGGGACACTGATAAACAGCTTGAGAAGAGGAGGGCAGGGCACAAATGTTTCAAACCCCTGCAGCTGTTTGCAAATTGAATGTCTACATAGAGCCTGTAGGCTGCATGTGAGCTATGGCAATACCTCTGTTTCTAGCTGAGGCATTCTTCTCAGCTGTAAGAGATAATGACTTCTTTAAAAAAAAAAAAAAAATAAAAAGGAAAATTGAGAATTATAAGAAAGTTTACAGTGATGTGCTCTGTAGCATATGAGCAGATATTCTCTGAGCCCAGCACAGCATATTGTGCAACAGCATGGGAGAGGGGAAATTTTGGCCGGGAAAGTCAAAGCATATTCTTTCTTTTATCTGTTGGATGCTAAAGCGGTGCCTTTCATGTGCCGATTTGATTTGACTGGCCTGAAGAGAGGGGCAGCCAATTTCTATCGAGCTTCATTCCCCAGTTCTGGAGCCTACTTATTAGAGTCTGAGTGTTAGCTGTTTCAACCCAATGATAAGGGAGCCCTTCCAACAAACACGTTGGGCAGCCTTCCACCGCACTCTGTATCTTCCAAAATCTCCGAGGGGAACAGAGTGAACAAATATGTTGAGTGAGTGTGCTCAGTTTGCAGTAAATGGCTGAACAACCCTCCCAGGGCATCTGCACCGTCTATAGCCATCACACCAACACTGGGTATGAGGACCAGAGGATACATCTCATTAATTTGCTTACACAGGCCCTTGGTCTGCACAAGCTTCTGGTGTAGTGATGTGGAGCCGGGAAGGGGCGATAGAAAATACACCTTTATGGGAAACACGCTTGTTCTGGTGGTTCATGCTTGGGCCCAGGCATCTGGAGAGTCTATTTCTGGCATTACCACACACTCGCAGTATGACCAGGACTGAGTCACATATGAGACATCATTATCCTGTATGTAAATTAGGTATCAACAACTTTGCAGGTGATGTTTGTTGCAGCCTTTTTTTCTTGTTTCTTAAAGTGCTTTAAGCGTACTAATATATTGTATTCTGGGCCTGTTTATGGCCAACCCGGAGGATTTGTGGGCTGTAGCATGGCCACCTGTGCCTGGAGAAACACAGCTTTCTGTTTTTTACAATTGACTGGTTCAATGTTGGTGTTTTTTCCCTGGGGCAAACCCCACCTTCACTGAAACGTGAACTGTGAAGCAAGTCTTGCTCCGAAGGGCAGCAGCATCTGCAGTGTTTGCTGGGGGGTGGTGAACCCTTTCTCCCCCCACACACGCACTGTATCCTTTGTGGTCATACACGGCTTTAAAGAAGCTTTTAAGCTGATGAAATCCATCTTGTTCAGCGCGTCCTTGCTGGGGCCAGCCCCGGCTGACAAGCCTGAGGCACCGGCCTGGATAAAGGAGCGCCCCTCAGAAAGCAGGTAGGCGAGTACGGCATCAAGCCCAGCACAAGCCTACGGCCCCGTTGACACGCCCGGACTCTGACAAGCTTCTCCACCCGCCCCCCAGAGCCCGCAGCGGGCCGCGGCCGCCCGCACCACCGCCCTCCCCAGCCCGCCGCCCCGACCCAAGATGGCGGCCCGCCGAGCGGCGGGGGCGGAAAGCGGCGGAGGCCGCGTCACGTGGCGGCGGCGGGCGGCGCATGCGCTCCGAGGGCGGCGCTGACAGGCGGCTGCATGGTGCCCGCCGCCCCTCCGCCGCCGATGCAGTGAGGCCGCGCCGGGCCGGGCCGGGGGAGCCGGCGGCGGCCTGGATGGTGGCGTAGGGCCCGCAGTGCCGGCTCCCCAGCATGGCGAGCTACCTGCCCCCCTGCGTGATAGACGGAGGCACCGGGTGAGTGCGGGGACGGGGCGGGGGGGGACGGGACACCGGCGCTGCCAGTCCCCTTTCTGGGGAGTGTGTGTGTGGGGTGGGGGGGGGGGGGTGTCTCCGCCGTGCCGGCGCCCCTCAGCCGCCTCCCGCCGCCGGCGAGGGCGAGGAGAGTCCCTTCTCCTCTCACATGTCCCGGTCTCCTCTCGGCCTGTCGCCCCTGTGGCGGAGGGTCTCCCTCCCCTGCGGGCCTCTCCGCCGCTGGGGCGGCTGCTGCCGCTGCCCACCGCCCTCCACTGAGTACCCTCCTCCTCCTCCTGCCCTTCCTCCCCGTCGGGTGTTTGGAGCAGGGCAGTCAGTCCTGCCGTAGCCCAACTGTGTGGCCCGGGCAGGCCGTGTGCCTGCGGGGACGGTGTGTTTCTGTGTGCCCTTTTCTGCTCTTGGGTCCGGTTTTTGTTCACGTTCTCTGACTTTGTAAACTATTGTATGGTTAAAATGCTAAAATTGGGGATGGCTTATTTCAAATGACTGCCTGGAGAAAGGGGACACGTGTTTGCTTTGCCTGGGAGCTACGAGCCAGCACTGACTGTGGTCCAGAGGCAGGTGAGGTGTGCTTGCTGGGCTGTGGCCTCTCCTTTAATGCACAGTACCTGGACCGCAGTGGCCTTGCCAGATTGCATCTGGCTGTGCCTCTAGACAGCATGTACATCTTCTTGAACCTTTCCAGGTATTACCTCCGGCCAGCAATGAGATGGGAGCTGGCTGTCTTACACTGGTGGTATTTCTTTGTCATTAGGTCATCCCTTCTTCACCTTTGCCAAATCAGTGTGAGATTTATTCTATGTTTAGCTGAACCACAAGTTTTGTAACTGTAGTCTTTGAGGACTAAAATGAATCTGAATTGCAGAGGCTATGCTTGGGAGGCATTTCAGGAACAGGTCTCTCCTACCTGTCTGTGACTAGAGAAGACCCATTCATCATCCAGTAGAGCAGTTCTGCTGTGCCTCAGGAGTGGGAGGTGTCAGAGGGAGCTGTAATGAAGGTGATACTGAATATGTGGTGTGCTTTTGCTAATATCTTTCCTTTGGCCCAACAGTTACAGACACTTCTGAGGAGGAGTGGAGACACCAGTCCATGAGTAACTATTCAGCCAGTAACTTTACTTGTCAGGCTCTGCGTTGGTGTCACTGATTGTGTTAATTTTTTGCAATAATAGACCTTTCCTCTGCAAGGAATTTGCAGCACTATTTTCATTTCTTTAATGCTTGGAAAGTTACCTTTAAAATTTCCAAAACTGAGCCATCTTAAAAAAAACAAACCCAAAACCAAATCAACCAAACAAAAACCCCAACCTCCTAGATAACCAGAGAAAGTACTTTCCAGTGTCACACTGCCTTCTCCTGAAAAAGTGTTTCATATTTTGAAATAAGTCTCTATTAAACTGTCATACAACTTTTAGAAGTCTCTTGTCATATTTCTGTTTATACCTTACTGTACTAGAAAGCAGCTTTGTCCCCTCAGTGGGGAATACTGGAGTCCACAGCTGGAAACTTTGGGAGTAGAATAGAGACTGGGTTCCATCTGCATGTAATTCTGCCTGTGCATTAGATACTCCTTGGTAGTTTCCCATGTTCCTTCTATTTACTTGCTGAAGATATTTTAAATATCTGTTCTCCACAGAACTGTTGGTGTTACAGGAATGTTACTTGAAAGTTTTGAAGAGTTTTTCAGGGAGAGAAATGGGAGCTCTAGGTGGATCCTTTAAAAAGGCTACAGTATAAACTACAAAATCCAGAAAATGCATTAAATGCAATGTCTGTCTTTTGCGGGAGATCATCTTTGCTCTCAGTTTGTGGAGTAATTATAGCAGGCAGATACTGCTGATGAACAGTTGTACAAAATAAATAAGGATAGAAAATGGTTTATTGTGTCCTTTCAGAGACATAATAATTTAAGTAGAAGTTCTAAAATCTATTTAGTGCTTGCATGGAAAAACTGGTGGAGTTTGTTTGTGGGGGTGTGTATATCGGTTTGTTTCAGGAAGGGTTCAGATAGTCTCCAAATGATGTGACTTTGTATTTCCATGCCTCCAAATGATCTTAATTCATATGAGACAACATGGTGTCTCTGCTGATGGGACTTCTGCTTGGCTTTGCTGCAGGGCACTGAAATGTGGAAGACTTTTCAGCAATGAGGTTATTGAATTTGAAATAAGTTATTTTGCAGAATTCAAGAAGAAATAAGAGTCTGAACCAAAGCAGCCAGAAGAAGTAGCTTGACTCATTGATACACAGTCTCTGGAATTTTCCTCTGTGTGGGCTGAAAACCTTCTTATTGTTAGAATGAATCTACTTTGGGATACGAGCTTCAAACAATTCATTCAAATTATTCATGAAAGGGTTTTCAGATGAAAAACTAGGAAGAGTATAGCAGAAAGGAAAAGGTATATGCAGACATGCACTGTGGAGCATTACGTATATAAAATCCACTTTTCTACTTACATCTCTGATAATGAATAAGGTGCTTTGTCCAGGCACTAATCTCTGTTCTTTTTGTGTAAGGGGATTTAAGAAGTCTTGGAAAAGACTCTTTTTGTTGTTGTTTTGTGTGTAAGGAGCCTGGTTTAATTTACTGTTGTTTGCAGCCATAGGCCTCAGTCCTGTAAAACGCTGGAATTTCTCAGGAAAACAAAAAAAAAGCAACAGCAAGTGTATAGAAAATAGGTAGTGAGAAACATAGTGTCGTAGCAGGACAGGATAACATTCCTTTTCTCTATTGGATAGATGACTTGAACTTTCTTTGTCATAACTGTTCACTCTTTATTAATAAATTTTGCAGAAAGCGGTAATAATTTGCTCTCATCTTTTCCATTAGGACTTGCAAATGACTTGTCCTACTTCAATTTTGATGCACTACATCTTCATTTTCTTTGCATGAGGTTTTCCTCGTGATCAGTTTACACATTGCTATCTGTCTTTTTGTGGAGAAGGGCATGCTATTTTTAGTTTGTTAGGACTACCAGGCGTTTTTGGTGTTGCTGTTTTAAGTAGCTTTATACTTTATAACTAGTTTTATTAACTGGCATTTAGCTGTGGGACATCAGAATGCTAGTAGGTGGGTGTGCGAAACAAAGATGTCTTAAAATACCTCTCTCCTCTTCTGTGTGTGTATTTGCAGACACCGAGGAATACTTCTATTTTGGGTGTATTTTATTGAAGTCACTCCATTTTTCTTTTAGTAAAGAGAAATAACTTTGATAAAGTCTTACTGATGAGCTTATAGTTAAATACTTGATTTCTGGGAGAAGTGAGCTGGACTTGTCTTAAAATGTGAAGCTTAGGGTGTTCGTTGTTTTTGTTGCTGGGCTATTGAGATAGCTGGAACCTCAGAACATGTTACATTTTCCCCCTCTTATTATATTTCTGATGCTAAATGAGTTGCTTTAGCCAAGTATTACCTCTGCTCTTCACATGTGAAACTTGTGAACAGGCATTATTGTAATTGCTGTTCTAGGTCTAAGGAGCCTGGGTTAATTAACTGGTGTTTATAATCACAGGCTTCAGTCCTGTAAAGTCCTAGAGTCTCTCAAAAAAAGCAATGGCTCTAATGTATGCTTTATTCCTATAGTGCCTGCTGGTGCTCTTGGGTAAATTGTGGAGACATAGTAGATTTCTTCTGTTTGATATTTCCTCCTTCATCCCTTCTTTCTTCATTCCCATTCCTTCATCACATCCTCTTTCATTTCAGAAGTGCCTTTCCACATCTTTACAAAGAACCTTGTGTTGCGAGTTTCTCAGGCATATTTGTAATAATGATAATACAGTCTGTTTATGGCAGCACGGCATCACAGGTGTTCTGGCAGTAATAACTTAGTTATTTAGCATCTTAGCTGTCAGAGACAGTGTTCTCTTTACAGAGGGTATTTTTTGTTTGTTTACAGGACTTTATTAATGCATTTTGCTGTTTTCAGTCACTTCATTTCTATCTCTTCAGAGCTTTTTTGTGGATGCAACACATTGTTTTAAAGATCTGGACCAAAAAACAATAGAAATTGAGGAAATGCTAAAATGTTCACAGCTGGGCTTTGGTCTTTTGCATGCTTGTCCAGAGAAAAAATTGATGTCTTGTATTTTGAGATAGATAAAGCAACTGCCTGAGTTTGTAATTTTTACATGCCTAAATTATGTTCTCATGCTTTAGTAAGAATTTTCCAGAATACATCCCTGCTCTTTAAAATGGTTGAGGGTGCAGTATCTGCTTCCAGGTTTGGTCTATGTCTGCATTTTGCAGTCATTTTTCTATGTTAAGTTTTTCCATTTTTTTCATGGTAGGACCTCAGAAAAGAAGGTGGTTAGGACATACCATTCCTCAGAAAAAGCTAGTGAAACTGATTTGTGTATTAACTCATCACCTGGGAAAAACAGGATGTACTAGAGAATGATCTTTATGTTTAGAAACTGCTTGTTTCAACAATATATAATTTTCAGATGATTTTTTTAAAATGAGTAGTCCCTTCAAATCCCCTTGCATAAAATAGCTTTAGTCTATTAAATCAGTTTTCTACTAATCTTTAATGCAGTCTCCAGTATCCTATATTTTGGAGAGTTTCCAGTAGGTTCCTATCTCACTGGCAATAAATCTGTTACTTCTAATGAAATTAAGTTGGAATACTGATTATCTACGCATTCCCTGCAGCTGTCTGTAATTTACAGATCACAAGACGTTGCATTACCATTAGTCTGCTAGGCTGTAACCCAGGAGAAACAAAACCATGTTTTAGATGCTTAAATATTCATTGGAGAAGGGACTGGAGACCAGGTAACCTCTCTAACTGTTTAAGTCCAGAGCCTTTCAGGTCAATGAATATTTAAATATCTTGTATAAAAGGGAACGGTCTCTGTAGGAGGTCCGGGAAGTGGGTCACCCAAACACTTTAATGTGCTCTTGGGTATGGTGCTGGAAGGTGGAATGTGTTTGGGTCCTGCTGGGCAGAAGAAAAATCTGGGACCAAGTCTGCCATGTCCTGAGTGAACAGGCTACTTGGTAAGAAAGGGCAGCACAATTGCATTGTCTCTTTTTCTTCTCTTCCTCAGTGGTTTTGAGAGTAGTTTGAGTTTCCCTCCCATCTGGTTTTGTCAAAACAACTGAAATATGGCTGCTTGTTCGAGTCTGTCTCTTGTTTGATCCTAAAGAGATTTTTTTTTTTGAACAGCTTTTTTTCATTTCCTTGCTTCAACATTGCACTGAGAATTTGGTTATTCTCATAGTTCTAGTATTAATCCTTCATGGATTAATGGCATGCAAAAGAAATCTTTCCACATGTTATCTTCTGTGAGATGTGTTCTTTGAAGAGAACTATTTTTCACTGATACTGAGAAATAAACTTATCCCATAGTTTTAACAGGAGTTAATTCAGTGAGTGAAAAAATAAATTGGTAAAATATTGAGCTATAGGCTTTTGGTAACTTTAAGTTATTCTAGTAGGGGGATTTGATACCTGCTTGAGAGGGAAGGTTTGCAGACTGATAGCCCAAGTTGACTTTTAGAGCGTGTTTTCTTTTAATACTGTGACTGGGTGTGAGTTTAGCATGTGTGTAGATGGGGGAAAAGATGGCAGACCGAACTCGCCTCTCAGCCATAGTTTAATGTAAGAAATGAGTTCTGGTTATATTGTAGGAACCTTTAATTTTACATATATATATATATATATATATATATGCACACACATATAAAAATTGTATAAAAAGTATATATGCATTTTTACATGCTTAGGTATATGTGTAGATACATATATATTGACTTTTTTTTTTGTCACTGGGGCTTGAAGGGCTGTTTTCATGAGGTTTCTGCCTGATTGCCATTTCTAAGTCTTAGAACTCGGTCTCTTGAATCCAAAAATGGTTTCCTTGGTCCTCACTATGTGCATTTGAGCAAAACCCTTTTCAGAGAGACATGAAGAGGAAGTATCATGTAATGCATCTTAAATGTCAGTATAACTCCTGTTGTTGCTTGTTACATTTTAACAATATTGCCTAGGTAGGCCGCATCCTAAAAATGTGAAGAAACTATGCAATACTAATCATAAAACCAATTCTTACTAGTAATGGCCTTCTTTACAAATAAGTCTAATTTAATGTCCTGATTGTATTTTTTGAGAGCCACAGAAAGTATGCATAAATATTTTGGATTAGACTGAAAGCATATGCCTATATAATGATTAAAAATACAACAAACCCTTGCCCCCAAAACACAGTCCTTGTCTTTTTAGCCTTGGGGAAGATGTTTTTTTTTAACTATTATTTGAAGTCTATCGAAGCTATAGCTTTGAAGAGATGTTGAAAATATAGTATTTAAATTCCAAGGTCATTGCTAATTCTGTTCTGATTTAATTCCTTTATCTAAGCAAACTGACTTTTAATGAGTGTTCTTATGCCAAATGCTCCATAAAGGGGAACTTACTGTTTAAGCTGTTAATGAGGAAGCAACCCTCTCTGCTTTAGTGATGGCGTAATATTGTTTGCAAATATTGAGAGCAGGCTGTAGACAAAGACCCTAAATTCAGTTTAGGACCTAGAATGTGACTGGTCTCATTTAAAAATGTCATGGCTTTAGGTTTTCATGGTAAAAATGGATGTGAATAATGCTGATTTCCCTCTAATCATGCTATCGTTGTACTTCTGTTCCAATCTAATGACAATATTAGAGAGACTTCGGTCTCTGCGACCATTCAATTCATTTTGTTGGGTCTTTTCCTTTTTTTTTTTTTTTTTTTTTTGAAATTGCTTCTGAATTTCTTTTTCTCCTAGGAATTAAAGCTGTTTTTCATAGTCTGGGACGTTAATTATTTCTAGTTGCTCAAGACCTGAACTAGCTTGCAGCCAGCAACACCATGCAGAGATTTTAGGTTTTGTGTGAAAATTCCTTTTTTTTTCATCTCCAAGTTATCAGTTTCTTTTTTCTCTTGATCCTTTACTTGTTCAAATAGATATTATATGTATATTGAAAGCGACTGACAATGTTTTGTACCATCTGCTGCCCATTTCTAAAGCATTTCATCAATGCATGCTTACCTTGGTGTAGTATGTATAGATTACCACACACAGATACTATACCTGTGACAGAGTGGTTTGTGCAAGGCATGAAAGGGATTTTTGTCTGGATTGCAACTAGAGTTCTGAACTGTGGTTTGTTCTTAAGACACGCTATTTTTTTTTCCTGTGTTTGACAATATTAAACAAATATGCAAAGTCTAATGACATCTTTGGGTCATGGTAGCTTTCTGAAAGGTAAGATCTGCACAGCCCGTTTCTTACCAAAGGGTGTAATGTTGCCTGCCCATCTTTTGTCATAGCTGGTCAACGAGATGGAGAAGCAAGAGCTGAGTTTTGAGATTTCATAGTTCAGAAAAAACACTACCAAAATTTGTAAGCTGAAGGTGTCTGAAAAATAAGTAACACCTAAAATATTTACCACTTCTGAGTTTTCTTCTCAGCAGGATGACACTTGAAAGCATAACCCAGAAAATATAGATGTGGTATGCGATTGTTTGGCCTTTGCTTTAAGAAATGTAGTTAATTGAAGGTTTGTTTTTCTTTCTTTTTTTACATCTAAGTCCATCTAATGACGTCGTGACCATTCTTTTTCTAGGTATACGAAACTTGGCTATGCAGGAAATACAGAACCTCAGTTCATTATCCCATCATGTGAGTAATTTTTTTGTCCCTCCAAATTCTAATATACACCGCTATCACTGAGCATTTTCATGAGTAAATGACATGCTTTCCAACTCCCAGCTCAGCCTTCATAGTCTCTTGTCCATCTGGGAAGTGATACTCATTGCGTTAGCATCTTTGGCTAGAGTGTAGCTAAACAGAACTCCTTGTTTGCAATTAGCTAGGACTGTTGCTCATTAAATCAGCTCTTGGTTGCTATGACAAAGATGAAGAGAACTCCAGTCCAATTTCCTTTTTATCTCCATTATTTTTCTGCCAGGACTCTTGAGTAGGCAGAAGGCAATTTACCTCCTGTCTACCTGACACCATGGTTACTGCCCGGATAATCTGGGGAAGGCTTCCAATCAAATTAAGTACTAAAGTGCAGGTGGTGTCTGCCTTATTTACATTGTCTGGGACTGTAGACAGTTTAATATTCAAAAAAGTTGTTCCTGTTAGAAAATGTTCTTTTGGGTGTGTGTTTACCAATTAAAATGTTTGTGCCCATTTAACGTGCTTTTGTTGAGCAGATTTACTCTTCATTTTTTTGTATATTAAACTTGTTTAAAATGTTATACCTTTCTGGTGTTCTTGATTTTAATTGTGATCTTAATAGTTTCTCTCAAATGCTATACGTATTTATAACTATTAGCACTGACTATGTATTTACATCTATAATGGCATATATTATCTCATGGTTATCTCCATTTACGTTAAACACTGCCTTTCACTTTTTGTGAACTTTGTCAATTAACTACTTATTAATGCATCTAGACTGCCTTGTAGCTACTCACAGTAGAAGGTATAAAGATAAGGAAATAATAAAGGTAATCGGAGGCCAAAGAGGTGGAGGGGGACGTGTTCTTTAGCAGACATGGCTGCAGTACTGGTTATAGTCTTACTAGTTTAAGTATTGTACAAAATTCAAACCTAAGCCACTGGTAAAGATTTAAATGTCTTATGTTAAAGAAGTGGGATAGCAGGAGTTTCCTGTGAATTTGTTATAAGTCCTGTTTTATAAAACTATAAACTTGTTGGGGCTTAGATGTGTTTCCAAAAGAATTGTTTGCCTGTCAGTAATTTTTGGTGCTGATAGTATTTGGCATGTTTGTGGATGATGCCTGTCTACTCTGCATTTCCATTTACATGTTATTTAGATCCTGATTATGACCTATTAAAAGAAAACTGTATATAAATAAGATTATATTTTAGAGTACTTTATTCCATTTTTATTTATAGCTTGCCCCAGATTTTTTTTTTTTTGCTGTCTCATCTTCTTGCCTATAGCAGCCATCACCTAATAATTCTAGTGATAGTTGCAGCCTGCTAATGGGAAGCATAAGTGTCTCTGAAGATTTCTCTGTAGCACTGCAAATTGATTTCTCCCCTCCCCCCTTCCTCCTTCTCACCAACTGGGATAATGACTCCAATACTTATTTCTGAGGTACATAGTTTATTTTCTTCCCCTCCTGTGCTCTTAATTCTAGACTTGAAACTCAGAAAATCATGTTGCTTACTGGCTTAAGGAATATCTCCAGTGCAGTGCTGCACTTGCACAGGTTTAGTGACTGCTGTAGTCTGTAACAGAATACATTTTTAAGATTTCCTCTGAGTTACTATTTACGTTAATGAGGGATGGGTGACCAGAATCCTGCGTGATGCAGTGAGAATGAGCTCTGCTATATTGGCTTGTCAGTAGATACTTACATAATTTCTACTTTCTGGAAACTATGCTTTCTATATGCTAATTTTCATTTCTGGAAAAGAATCCTTAAGTAAAGAAATATTCATTACTTGGTATTTAGCTGTTTTAATTTTGTTTTGATTTGTTTGGATTTTATTCTAAGGTATTGCAATCCGAGAATCAGCCAAAGTAGGTGACCAGGCTCAAAGGAGGGTAATGAAAGGCGTTGATGATCTGGACTTTTTCATAGGAGATGAAGCCATAGATAAACCTACCTATGCTACAAAGGTAAGCATTGAGTATTTTTAAGAAGTCTTTCCAAAGTTTCACATTTTTATTATATAATGTTCTCGGACTTTTTGATAGCCATTTAAAACATGCATTTGCTTCTTTTCTAAAGTATTTTTGTTGCTTTTTAAAAACTGCATGATTTGGTTCATGGCTTTACCTTTTTTTAAACGTCTGGTTTACTAGTGTTGTCTTGTGTGGTTTTGGTGCTTGAACCCTTGTGTAAATATCCATTGATACAGTGCAGCTGTTCAGTTTTCAAAATTATTAGCTATTAAAATAGTCATATTTTAATATGAATATTTAAATCCTTGCTAAAAGTGTATTCTCTTAACATGGCGTATGAACTGGGTAATGTGTTGGATACTTTTGCTTCAGGGAATGTCACAATTGTTTTGTGGAGGACTGTCTTCAATGCAGCTTTTCTGTGAATCATATTTTCCATACCGTAGTAAAGGACTTCTTTTACTTACAAAATGTTACTGGCTTATGAATTATGTGGAAAAAATAATATTTTATACATCCTACTGTATTACTTAAATGTCAGCTGTGTTCTTAACATTGAACAAATTGTAAACATCATCCCTGCAAGAATTTTCGTTGAAAAATATATAGCCTATGTGGTCTTTATTTCTGTTTATAGATTGGAAGGCATATTGAAGCCAAGTATGATTCTCAATTTTATAAATGATAAAATTTGTACAAAAAGAGATTAAAACACAGTGCTGCAATACAGCAATAGCAGTATTAGGAATAGAGTCTGGATTCTAACTTGTAGTCCTGCAAGATGGAATCACAATTTGAAGTACCTGGGAGTAGGAGATAACTTCAAATAGTGCTTCTAAATTAAAATTACAATGGAGGATTTCATAAGGTAACCATGAGATGAGGTGTTTTCATTCTTGCAGAACACGTAAGAGTTTGGGGACTTAGGCTGTTTGTATTTCTGGGTTTGATTATCCTTGTATGGTCTAGAGTGTTGACAAGTTTTCTTGTTTCAGTGGCCTATACGACATGGTATTGTTGAAGACTGGGACCTCATGGAGAGATTCATGGAGCAGGTCATTTTTAAATACCTACGAGCTGAACCTGAGGATCACTATTTTTTAATGGTGAGTTAATGTGACTGGGTAAGAAAATGTTTTTGTAAGAGGAAAACTAAATAATGTTCCAAGCACAAGTAGCTCTGTTGGAGGATTTTTCTTTGTATATGTCTTATTTCTTCAGCAACTGGGGGAGATGGGGGGGGAGGGAGGAGGAGGAGGAAAGTAGTCTGTAAAGCTGCATTATAACTAAAGTCTGTTCATTTTGCAATGCAGGTTACTGCAGGTTGGATTTTGTTTTTGAAAAGCTTCAATCACTTTGTTTAAAGTAAATTCTGTTTGAAATTTTTTTTGAGTGCACTGAGAGTTCTAAATGTTTGATTACCATACCAAGCTAATCAATGCATGAACCATTAGGACTCTATTGATATGTTTCTTCAAAACTTTTTTTTTTTTTGCCCCCCAGACAGAGCCTCCACTGAACACACCAGAAAACAGAGAGTATCTTGCAGAAATCATGTTTGAATCATTTAACATACCAGGACTTTACATTGCTGTTCAGGTGAACAAAGTGAATATATACTTCTAAAGTACAGTATAGCTGCAGTATGTATAGTCTTCTGTACGCACATGTCTAAAATGTTTGAAAAGTGTTTTCTGAGACTGTAAATTAGCACACTCTGCCTGCTTCTAAATACAAACTCTTTCTCATGTAGGCAGTGTTGGCCTTAGCTGCCTCTTGGACATCACGGCAGGTTGGAGAACGTACTTTGACTGGGATTGTCATTGATAGTGGTGATGGAGTGACCCACGTAATTCCTGTGGTATGTAGCAGGATGCAATTTGCAATTATCAGTGGTTTGGACAAGTACGGGGTTTGTTTACTATAGATGTTAAGTAGGAAGTGTCAAATGCAACTTCATTTTAAAATTTTTAGTGTTGCTTGGTTGTTTGAGATTTTTTTCCTCTGTTATGATTGTTTTGAAAAGTAAGTATTTTATTATGTGAACTTATTTATGCAGTTAATTTAGTTTGCAGACTATAGGAAGGTCACAGTAAGGAATCGTCAGGCCATCTCTTAAAGGCTATTTCTGTGTAAAACCTTGTGTTCTGTTAGTGTTATGCCCCAGTTCTGTTTAATGCTGATCATGGTTTTGGATCTCCTGGTGCCACCAATGTCTGACAAGAAGTGTCCTAACTTCTTTGTTGTCCTGCATTTTGATTTTTTTAATATAGCTGATAACATGTGCTTTTTTAATATGATTTATTGTATTTTAGAAGTTAGTGAACTCTGCTTGTGTGGAAACAACTACAAGCTTGTATAAATGCATGTTCATATACATGGTTGATCTCATACAGCTTAATTATGTTAGGATGTTAAAAATATATAATTATCTGTGCATACTGACATCTGTTCTGTTGATGTCATTTTGTGTATTTCTGAAGCATATAGTATGCTTGAATGATCAGTTATTTTAGAAGTGAAAATTTGATTCCCTTTAACTTTATCTTGCGTTTTGGAATTAACCTGATCTTCTCAGTATTTTGTTCATGTGGGAAATACTGGGAAAAACCAGCATTTACCATATGAAACTCTGAAAAGTGCAAAAAAAAGCAAGGGAAGAAATAATGTTGGCTCAGCAATACCAGTGTTTTCAGTAAATGCATCCTGAAAAATTTCAGCAAATAGATTTCTTGTTTTTATTGTGCTTATCATTAGATAATACTTCATTTGATTTTTCTTGTCTGAGAATTCTAATAAATTTTATACTTTTTGCTATTAATTTTTCACTCTCAAACAGGACATGAATGGCCTATTTATATTACATTTACTTTTCACATCATGCGTAAAAGGAACCATCTGATCAGACTTGTCTTCTAATGTGTGCAAGATTTTTTTGTCTATCACTATTAGATAATCAATATCTGTTTATATGTGGTAATCAAGGCCTTTTAAATAGAAATAATACCCACTTTGCAGTGGGTTGCACATTTTTATAGTAATTTTGCAGTTTCAAGATTTTACTTATACTTAAAAACCAAAACAAAGTATTATAAAAATTAATGTTAGTTTTGCTGTTAATTATTGCTACGCAGTAGTTTTTTCCCTAAATATTTTTTCTCCTCTCCTCCTACATAGGCAGAAGGCTATGTAATTGGAAGTTGCATCAAACATATTCCTATTGCAGGTAGAGATATTACTTACTTTATTCAACAGCTCCTAAGGGAAAGAGAGGTGGGAATTCCTCCTGAACAATCTCTGGAGACAGCAAAAGCCATAAAGGTACACCCTTCTTTATCTCTTAACAAATACATAAATAAAACTCTCTGAGCTAATTTTTTTGGCTTTAACAAGTTGCCAGTGGCTCTCTTAAAAATGCAAATGTAGGCAGTGTATTGTAATTATGCAAGCTTCTGGTGGTTTATCCAATCAAGTGCGGGGGAAGGAGAAAGAGGAAGAAAATCTTCATGCTAGACTGTTTGGACTGAATATGTTCTGCACATTAAATCAGCATTTTACGCTTTAGATTTGTTTAAAATTTGCTTTTTAATTTAATAAAAAATAAATGTATGTAATGTCAGTATGGTGATTGTGTGGGTCTGATCTTGCAATGTTAGCTCGCTATTGAACTCCTTTATCATCACAGACCTAATGGGTGTGATGTTTTCATTTTGAGAGAGACTAACCTAGATAAGTCAGTGTGGAATCTTTTTGAAACAAATAGGCCATGTGCATTGTCTTGTAGGGTTGAGTCTTGAGTAGTCATTTGGGTGAGAACATCTGTTGAACAGCCCCATCTGTAAGAATGCTCACATATTTTTGTTTTCTGATTGTGTTATACTTTAATTCAATGATGGAATAATTTTTCTGGCGATTTTTAATGTATGGTATTTTTTAACAGGAGAAATACTGTTACATTTGCCCTGACATAGTGAAAGAATTTGCCAAGTATGATGGCGATCCTCGAAAATGGATCAAACAGTATACTGGCATCAATGCAATCAACAAAACCAAGTTTGTTATAGATGTCGGTTATGAAAGGTTCCTCGGACCTGAAATTTTCTTTCATCCTGAGGTAAGAATAGGGACTAGCAATATTAAGTTATAGAAACTTTACTGTGTGAGTGAAGGGAGGGGGAGGGAAGTACTGTCATTTTTGGTGCCAGTGCGCCATCACGTGGAAGTAAGATATCAGTAAGTCTCCTGACTGCAAGCAATGTACAGTCTGAGATAACTTAAGCACGGAAAAACGAGAGCACAGCAGATAATTATTTTTCTAATGTCCTATATAACATTAAAAACATCTTATTTTGTTTCTTTAAAGGCAATCTAAAATTGAGAAGAAATTGTTTGAACTTACGGATTTTATATAGTATTTTCCTTTTTTGTTTCAGCATTGGTTTAAACCAGTATGCCTTTATACTGTGTATTTGGTTATGTTGCCAATCCCTTTGGGCACTACTCTGCATAGTAGCGTTGCATTGATAATATTCTAAGTCTTGGACACTGGCTTTTGATACTGAGTCAGTTTATAAAGCATGGATGCTGAATTGGTCCTTGAGGGAAGTCCATTGAAATCTCTGTTGGTGTGGTCATAAGTAACATGTATAATTCTGGGAAATGTTACAATACTTAGTCTGTCTGGTTTTTGGTAGTCCAGTTTGAGTGAGCTTCAGGATATTGTGATATTGCGGGAGAGGAAGGAGTCAAGTTTTAATATGTTACAGCATAGCAGAGAAGGTTCTCTCCATTCCTGTGCACTCCACTGAGTTTATTGCAGGCACCCATAATCTGCAATACTATTAAAAAATTTATCGAGATCCACATTAACGCTGGTGAAGTTTCCCTTTGTCTACCTTCCTCCTATCAGAAGAATATTAAAAAACCTCATTCTCTCACCTTTTGTCTAAATTCCAGCCTTAATCTCTTTGTGGTAGGTTTGTAGCCATCTGATCTTGTGCCAGCATTAAACCTCTGGGCTAAATAGTTTGTCCTCCCTGCTGTTTACCCATGTGATCTTACAGGGAGGCATTGAATCCCATGT